>NC_052081.1:8205000-9455000 GCF_015852505.1 Tachyglossus aculeatus
CAAAACAGCAGTTAATTATAGTAGTACCGTTTTTGTTCTTCACCTCATTATCTCTGTCTTGCACTATTATTTTCCACTGCTGCTGGCTATTCAGCATCAGGCCTGGCACCAGTGAAGTGTGAACACAATGCCAGCACCGCATTCAGCACAAGAATAGAAAGGCAGATGGCAGATTGTGCTATTTATAGCCTGCGTCATTCTGCCTGAGGTGAGCTCTGATGAAATGGTCCTTATCAAGAATGTTGTTAGTTATTAAGGGGATCAAGAAATGAAAATCGAAGGAAAAAAACTTCATTCCCAGGACTCTAGAGAGCAGAGACCTGGCTGTTGACTGCAAAGTAATTCCAAGTATTGATTAGCGATTTCCTAACTGGAAAATCAAATCTATTCCTCTCTCCATCCCAAATAAAGACTTAAGGTGTGCACCTTATTTGGAGCGGTGCTTGAGGAATTTATTGTTCAGAGGAAGTTTTGCTGCCATAGCAACTTAGGTAGGGTGAATTTTAATTACTAGGAACAGTGTAGGTTTATAAGATCTAATCATTTAACAGCAGTATTACGGAACTACCAATTTTTTTTTTGTATCTCATTAATTGTGCAACTTTGGACCACGTGTTACAATTTACATTAACTGTTAGAAAAGGGGAAAGTTTTTGAAATGAATACGATACATTTGGTCATCAATCAGTGAATTGAAATGCTATTTAAAAGATGAACTCTGGGGCTTGAAATTCTCAGTACAGAGCAGGGAGCCCTGGAAGTCCCGCTGTATGGGTAACTTCTCCCCTGCACTGTGGGCCCCAATTGCAGAACATCACTAGTCTTGAATTATGAAGGGACAAGAGGTGGAGAAAGAACCTTTCAGAAAAACCGAGTTCTGGCATGCCAGGATGGCCGAGGAGGTGATAGCTCGTGATGAGTTTAATCCCCAGTTCGGGGGTTATCCATTCCCCTGGTTTCTTCTCCGTTGCCATCTCTCCAGCATAAACTGCAGCCTGTAAACTCATCCTCTCAACTGTAAGCTCGTTATAGGCAGGGACTATGTCTGTTCATTGTTATATTTTACTCTCCCAAGCGCTTAGTACGGTGCTCTTAGTAAGTGCTCAATAAATACGCTTGGCTGATAAACGGGTTCCTTCAGAATGTGAGTTTTCACTGGAGTGCGGTGTTTGTGATGCTTTCATCCAAGTACAAACTCTCACTTGGTAAAGGAGAAGATCTTTGGTAGAGACAGTTGTTTAATGTTAGCATTTTTTTTTCTTTCACTCATCAACTTCTTGCTGCCTATTTAGGGTAGTTCTTCATGTTGAATTGTCACATTTTCAAAATAATAATTGTAGATTATTTTTAAGGCCACTTTCAACCATCTGTTGACGAGTAAATATTAGCCCTGTCACTAAAGGATATGTAAAATGTTTGTACTCCAGTAGACTCTGTGTCTCGATCGATGTAATCAGATGAAAATGAAACCCAGTTTGACAAATGAAATGTTCAATTCACAAAACTGGGTCTTCATTTGCAAAACAAAAATGCTAACCAAACAGGCCACATCTTGGTGGTAATAATAATAATAATAATAATAATAATAATAATAATAGCATTTCTTAAGCATTTACTATGTACAAAGCACTTTTGAAAGCACGGGAAGGTTACAAGGTGATCATGTTGTCCCACCGGGGGCTCACAGTCTTAATCTCCATTTTACAGATGAGGTAACTGAGGCCCAGAGAAGTTAAGTGACTTGCCCAAAGTCACACAGCTGTCAATTGGCAGAGCCGGGGTTTGAACCCACGCCCTCTGACTCCAAAGCTCTTTCCATTAAGCGACGCTGCTTCTCTAGTGTCACGCTAGTGTCATCTTTCACTTATTTGGGACTCTAGTGAAGGATGGTGTTTCCTTTCTTTTCTTAAAAGAAGGAATTGGTTGCTCTGAGCAAACACCTCATAACTTGATGATATTCCATCTCATTTTCTCGATCTGTATGCCCGCTAGCGAGTAATGAAAAATTAAAAGAGTGCTTTGTTTTAAAAAATGAAAAGAAACATTTAAAGGGGAAAGTCAATAAGCTACAATCAGCATTATTGTAATTTCATGCCCGTTCTACCCTTGTTCTATTAAAAAGATCCCACATTTCAAACCACTGAGCTTTATGTGTAGTCTGCTGCCTACATTGCATTTTGTAAACTACATGTACATTTGGGTTTAGAGAAGTGTCTAGCCTCAATGAATGTGGATTAAGAGAAAGAATTATTTGTAGCCAAAGCTGCTCAAATCTGCCCTGCAGTACTCTGGAAGAAAATGAATCCCCACTTTATAATATTAAAAGCATTATGTGAAGCTCCCCACCTTAATGTGTCCAGTTCAGCGCTTTCTTTGAAGCTGTGACCCCAGATTTGCTGTATAAAACACAATGTTCAGTAACATATATAGATGTTACGAGTAGTACATTATACTACTAATAGCTAGTAATAGCTATTTAAAACATACATTTGGTATTATGATTAAACATGTTCAGAACCACAGCACGATTCTTGGGTCTTTTCTCATCGCGCAGTGTACTTGTCCCGTTTGAAGGTCATGTGCTGCCCTGGCAAGGGGATAGATTTATTGATAGGTAGGTCTTTCTCCCTCTCAAATGTTTGTGCTCCCTATCGTAATACTGTAGGAAGGAGAATTAATTTGGATGATATTTATTGTTTTAAATAGGTCAGTTTTACTAGTCGGTGATGATATTCCCAAGGAATGCTTGTGGTGAAGATTGTTTTTGTAAATTTCCATAATCTGTAATATTTATACTTATGGAGGCTTTCAAAAACACAGACTTATTTTTAGTCTGACTATGCCCCTAAGGCTTTGTTTCCAAAGTATGCCAGAAAAGTGCTTTGGAAGACTATATTCTTTTGCCAACTGATGGGGCACTTCATTTAGCTCTCAAATTGCTCTCCTCTTCTCAGACTAGGACTGAATCTGTTCTACTTTCTCCATCAAATGCAGTGTGGTTCACGGTTATACCGTTTCTATCATTCATGGAAAGAATGGGAGAGTGGAAATGAGCTATACTTTGTTCTCTGAAGTTTCTGGACCCTCTTTGCCCGATGTTTACTGTGACGAGAGGTCCTGTATTTGGCGGACAGTCACGTATGCCTCTAGGGCTTCTGTCTTGCCATGTGAACCCCTTCCTTCCTCTCCCCCTCGTCCCCCTCTCCATCCCCCCCATCTTACCTCCTTCCCTTCCCCACAGCACCTGTATATATGTATATATGTTTGTACATATTTATTACTCTATTTTACTTGTACATATCTATTCTATTTATTTTATTTTGTTAGTATGTTTGGTTTTGTTCTCTGTCTCCCCCTTTTAGACTGTGAGCCCACTGCTGGGTAGGGACTGTGTCTATATGTTGCCAACTTGTGCTTCCCAAGAGCTTAGTACAGTGCTCTGCACACAGTAAGTGCTCAATAAATACGATTGATGATGATGATGATGACGTGAAGAGGCCAAGGCAAGACCCACAGTGGCCAGCAGCCCGGCATTCTCCATCTGAAGTGGGGAAGGATGAGGCAGCAGCGGTCAGGCCTGTTCTTGCCTCCTCTCTGCCATGACGTTCCTTTGTGCCTGGGGCAAGAGTGTCACCCCTAGTCTGCTGCTTCTGCTGTTTTTTCCCTTTGTTTTGTTTTGTCTTTTCATGGCATTTGTCAAGTGCTTACTCTGTGTCAAGCACTGTTCCAAGTGCTGGAGTGGATACAAGCTAGTCAAGTTGGACATCGTCCACGTCTCATGTGGGGCTAATAGTCTTAATCCCCATTTTAAGGATAAGGTAATCGAGGCACAGAGAATTGAAGTGACTTGCCCAAGGTCACACAGAAGGCAAGTGGTGGAAAAGCAGTTAGAACCTAGATCCTTCTGACTCTCGGGCCCATACTCTAACTGTTAATATTATTATTATTATTAGTAATAATAATAATAATGGCATTTATTAAGCACTTACTATGTGCAAAGCACTGTACTAAGCCCTGGGGCGGTTACAAGGTAATCAGGTTGTCCCATGGCGGGGGCTCACCGTCTTAATCCCCATTTTACAGATGCGGTAACTGAGGCCCAGAGACGTGAAGTGACTTGCCCAAAGTCACACAGCTGACAATTGGTGGAGCCGGGATTTGAACCCGTGACCTCTGACTCCAAAGCCCGAGCTCTTTCCACTGCGCCACGCTGCTTCTTAGGCCACGCTGCTTCTGTGCTTTAGCGATGTTGAAAGAAAAGTGTATTACGCATTGATCGCACTCACTAGAAATTTTCATTCTTGTACAGTGACTCTGCCGCAAACGCTATAAGATAATGTTCTTCTGATAATACCCTTATTGACGTCACTGCCCACCATAGTCCACAGAGTTTGATTCAGACCTTCAGCTTCCTTTAATGTTACCTGATCTCTTTCCCTTAACTTTTGCTTACTTGTAACTTTGCTTCCCAGAGGCACTTGAAACCCCAAGTGACTCATTCCCTACTGTCTTTGTCCCCTTCCTCGTCATTCCCTGTTTCCTTCATCTGTTCTCCTCACCCCAACCCCAGGAAGATATTCCTTCCATTTCAGAATGTTAAATCCTCCTTTGTCTTAGATCCCTCCACCAAAGCTTTTACGTATTGAGCAAATGTCCTGTCACTTCTACCTCAATATAGTGAAAGTTGCTTAAGAACAGGGATCATGTCTTTTAATCATTTTGTATGTGGCCCAAGTGCTTAGTCCAGCACGCCACACATACTTGGCTTTCAAGAAAGGTTGTTGTTCTTGAATGATTCTTAACCTATCTGTCTTGGCAGCATCCACTTCTCCCTCCACTCTGCCTCCTTCTCTGCCTTTAAATCAGATCAAGCCGTCTCTATTCTGAAAGGAAAAAAAAAATGATTTGGAACCACTGTCTTCTGGTCTCTTTGCTAGAAACTGTGGAATAAACTTCCATTCTTCTCTTTCATTTGTCTAATATATTCAATGCGTCATCAACTCCTTAGACTGAAAAGATTAGGATTCTTTAGTATGGAAAGATGAAGGCTGAGAGGGAGCATGGTTGAAGTGTTCAAATCAATCAATCCCCCCATCTTACTCCCCCCCATCTTATTTTCCCCCCATCTTACCTCCTTCCCTTCCCCACAGCATCTGTATATATGTATATATGTTTGTACATATTTGTTACTCTATTTATTTATTTATTTTACTTGTACATATCTATTTTATTTATTTTATTTTGTTAGTATGTTTGGTTTTGTTCTCTGTCTCCCGCTTTTAGACTGTGAGCCCACTGTTGGGTAGGGACTGTCTCTATATGTTGCCAACTTGTACTTCCCAAGCGCTTAGTACAGTGCTCTGCACACAGTAAGCGCTCAATAAATACGATTGATGATGATGATAATCAATCAATCAGTGGTACTTATTGAGTACTTAATGGAGGCAGACCACTGTACTAAGTGCTTGGGAGAATACAGTAGAACAGAGTTGTAGGCATGGTCCCTCCCCACAGGGATCTTACAGTCTAAAGGGAGCTAACAAATCATGGTAGGTCTGGACACAGGGCGATCACAGAATTGTTGCTCAGCAAATCCCACAAAATCAGGTTGGGGGTGCAGCCATTTCAACTTGCCTGCGATAGATTCAAAGTAAACGAACAGAAATGTTCTTCACACCACTGGTGAAGAAATTGTTCACAACAGGTCTTAAAGGGCTGTGGACAAGTCCACGTTGGAAGAGGCCACAGTGGGTTACTGGAAGGAAAACTCATGAGGTAGGGGGAACACTTAGGGATATTAGATGGTATATCCCTAAACATGGATGTCAAGAAGGTTCCCATCACCTGGTGGTTCCTATCACCTGGTCCCTCCAAAACACCTTTCTGCAAGTATCAGAGAGTTAAGGGTAGATGGGCCACAGGTTGAACCCGATATTGCCATTTCCTTTGTTTTTATGCTTCTTGCAATTCTTTCACAGGATTTTTCCTTGGATCCATCCTATCCTCTCCGTTACTATATTTCCAATGTAATTCCAGGCCTTAAGCATAAAGTACTCGAACTTCTACAATAATTTCCTTCCTAGATTTCCCTTCCAGCCTCCTTCAGCCTCTCCCTACTACATGGTGTCTTACAACAGCAGCAATCTCCTTTGACCTTTAAATATACAATATTTTATGCTTTAAATTGATCCATTCCTTTTTTCATATACACGCAGTTCTTTCATAGTGTGTGCTTTTGCCATTTGTTTGAGAACAGAGCACTGTGAGGAAATTAGGGAGTGTTTACCATCAGCTTTAAAGCACTCCATCAGCTGTCTGCCTCCTACCTTACCTTACTACAGCCCAACCCACACGCTTCGCTCCTGTAGTACCGTGCTCACTGTGCCTCGAACTCGTCTACCTCACTGCCGACCGCTCGTCCACATCTTGTCTCTACTCTAGAACACCCTTCCCCTCCATATGCACCAGACCACCACTCTTTCCACCTTCAAAGCTTTATTAAAGGGTCACATCTCCTCCAAAAGGCCTTCCCCAGTTAAGCTTTCTTTTCCATGGCTCCCATTCCCTTGTACTTTATCTATATTCTTGAATCTGTGACTTTGGGTACTTCAAATTTGCCCCACCCTCAGCCCCACAGCAGTTATATACATCCCAATTAATTAATGTCTGTCTCCCCCACTGTCTATCAGCTCGTTGCGGGCAAGGAACGTGTCTACCAACTCTTGTATTTTTTATCCTCTCTACACACAGTAAGTGCCCTATAAATAGCATTGATTCACTGATGATTATTCTGACAACGCACATCTCTGTGGGTAGAACACGATTGTTGTAAGATACAATCGGGCAGGTCTGGAGGGCTTCAGTCAGAGCTTAGTTGCAGTTGTGTGAGTTTTCCGTGACACGCTCCTTGTCAGGAACTTAAATCTAGTGCTATAGGAGATGTGAGCGTATTGCTGAGTAAATCTGTAGCAAGGAAGAATTTGGGGATTTATAGCTGTTCATGGAATCAAAAATAAGCAACCTATTTTGGGCAGCATTCTTAATGATTTCCAAATCTCAATCTGTATCTGTAGTTTAGATGAATAAATGAGCTCCATGTTGATTTTGATTTCAAGAGGTTTGTTTGTCTGTACCTGTGTCTAAATTAGTCATTTATTTTTAAGTATTAACAACTTTTTTACCTGACTCCTTACTTTCTGTTGGTATAGAGCCTGGCTCCAGTAGCTAGGGAGCTTTGTATTCCGAGCAGGGAGAAATTTGATGAATTCAGAAGTACAAGGACGTTCTATTTCCAGACAAGAAAATTTGAGGGATTCTGAATGAGGTGCAATAAGCATTCAATCCAGGAGTGTGGAAAACGACTGGCATGCCTTAAAAATCATTATAATTAAAGCCCAAGAGAATCCAATTACCTTGTAAAAGGAAAATGTAAGGGACAAAAAGAGAATATGAAAGACCTGCAATGAATTGAGGAAAGAACAAACTAAGAAAGTACATAATCGGAAGGCAAGGGATGAAATAAAGCCATGAGATCTAACAAGGGATTAAGGACTCTGCTTCAGGCATAAATAGGGTGAAGAAAAAGAACTATCACAGACCAAATTAACCCAGCAATATATAAGAAACAGGATTAAGTTAAGGATGATTAATAATAAAGGTAATAATAATTGTGGTATTTGTAAGCACTTACTAAGTGCCAGGCACTGTACTAGACACTGGAGCAGATACAAGCAAATCAGGTTGGACGTAGTCCCCTGTCCCACGTGGGGCTCACGGTCTCAATCCCCATTTTACAGATGAGGTAAGTGAGGCACAGAGGAGTGAAGTAACTTGGCCGAGGTCACACAGCAGGCAAGTGGCAAAGCTGGGATTAGAACCCATAACCTTCCGACACCCAGGCCCATGGTCGATCCACTCCGCCATGCTGCTTACCTGATTAAAATGTAGTTAAGGTATTGAAGCACCAGTTTGGAATGTGTCATTTATGGCCTAAGATGAAAATAGATATATAGACAAATAAGAATGGTGAAAGTAGCAAAATTGATAAGAACCAGACAGGAGCGGAGAGGAGAAACACACAACTCTATTAGTGGGTCTGGGTGACTTTCCTGGTAGAATGTTAATAGAATTGGCCAAAGAACTTTCTGGATTTGTGGGAATGATATAGTAGTTTAAAAGGGTCACAAGAGTCTAGATTAAAATTTTGTCGAATAAGAAAAGTTACTAAAGAGAACGAGGAAAGACTATTGGTCCAGTCCATCAAACATAAGCATTTATCAGGTAATAAAACAAATAAATGAAAGAAAATATCCAGAATTTGCATGGCAGTGGAACTGTGAATAATTATTATTAATTGGTCAGACCCTGCTGGTGAGACAATGGCTCATTTTTGGAAGATGAATGAACTCAGCTCACCAAAGCCAGGGACTTCGCCTTCCTGGAACTCACTGATTAGGATAGGATTATAAACTGAGTAAAATTTGTCTATTAAGAAAAAGGGCAGTTGTAAAATGTGAGCATCCCATTACTTTCTCATGGGTATGGACAGGCTCAGTACCTATAAATCAGTAAGTTAAGTTTTGACAACTTAAACAGAAATCAGGCCAATCAAACTCAATTGGTTTCACGTTAATATAAAATCAATGGAATGAAATCGTTGCAACTCATTGCAACTGCTGACTCTGGTATGATCCTAGCTTCTTCATTTTGGAAAATGAATTTGGATGGGTCTTTAGCATTTTCAGTGATTGAAGTAGTTTTACTGTTTCATACTTTATCATAGTCATCTTCAGTATGTATTTTGCACCTACTGTGTGCAAAGAACTCTTGGCGGTAACTGGGATTATTCTTCAAATTAGAAGACAGGCTCTTTGTCCTGGAGGAATTTCCAATCTAATGGGTAGACAGGCAGACACCAATTGAATGTATATAGTAGGAAGATGACAAGTGGTCTAGTGGATAGAGCTTGGGCCTATGAGTCAGAAGGATCTGGGTTCTAATCCTGGCTCTGCCACTTATCTGTTGTGTGACCTTGGACAAGTCACTTAGCTTCTATGCCTCATTTACCTCACCTGTAAAATGGGGATTAAGACTGTGAGCTCCATGTGGGACAGGGACTGTGTCCAACCTGAATAGCTTGTATCTACCCCAGCACTTAGTTCAATGTCTGGCACTTACGGTTTAACAAATACCATAAAAAATTTTGAATGGGTGAAGGAGTTCTAAGTAGGGGGAAGGGTATGCAAAAAGGGTTGGTGGTTATAATATTACTTCTAGTAATAATAATAATCGTAATAACAGATTAAATTTAAAGTTCTAGACTGGAATGATGGGAGGTATTCAAATAGAAAGACTAACAGTTCAGAAAAATTCCTCATAAATATTTCAAATTCTTGTGGCCATTTTGGGTTATGCGAGTTTTGCAAATAGAAATGATTGTGATTGTGAATGATTGTGGGTTTTGCAAATAGAAAGAACAAGAAGAGAGACCTGTTTTAAGGGTGAGCCAGCGATGCATAACTGAGAGGGAGGGAAATAAAATAATGCAGAATTAGTCTACCCAGAAAATCTTGCTTGTCAACTGTGGCAACTCCGGCCCTATCTCAGTTGTACCAAAAAAATGTTGATTAGAGTGGAGCTATTTTGGTATAAAATGGTACCAAATAGGTATGATGATGGGTTTGATTAGTGTGAGAAAACATGAAAAGTGCTTTGCCGTAGTGATCGGTTCTTCACTTGATAATTCTACTCTAGATCCCTGAAGTTGGAAAGCATCCATTAAATAGAGTGTTTCATTGCTAACATCCACAGTTTTGTGATATTTGACTAATAGGCTCTGATCTTTCCTCTGTAGTGAAGTTTATACCTGAATTTATTTTTCCATTAAAAGGCATTCCTTTTAAAGAGCTCCAACTTGAATCTGGAAGTAGCCTCAATTCTATTTCAACATACAAATGTTGTTCCAAAAAGAAATTAGAGAATTAACTCTGGGGAAACAGATAATCTATCAGCTTGTAATATCTGAAAATTATTCAGTTAAAAAAGGAAGGAGTCCATTCTTTCGATCCGGTTCCTCCCATGAAGAAAATGAGCTGTTGACGTTTTTAAATGTTCTCTAGATATCCCAGGTGGAGAGGGGAGTCAAGGGCGTGACAGAGAAAGTTGCTCATTCTGCTTAACAAACTTTCAAGACATAAAAACTGTAAGAACACTTTTTAAAAAGGCAGTGATATTTACCTCTTAACTGTGCCTCCAAAATCTTAATCTCATCTTGTTTTAAAGCCAGTTCTTTGAATGCATTCAGGCCTTCCTCCGCTTTCCTCATGTCCACTTCTCATCTCTGCTCTTGCCTGCTTCACTGAAAAAAAGGGTTTGTCGAAGTGAAACAATCAACTCGATATCAATTTTCAGCTGCTAAAGGATTAAAGATCAACCTTGGGGGAAAATCATATTCTCTCTGATTATGAAAAATACACTGACAGCAGCCTTTCATCTTTTAAAATTGCTTTTTGGCTTGTCATGATTACCTCAACCTTTTTCGGAACACCGAAGGGTTTTTTTTTTAAGTTCAATTTGGGTGGTTGTGCAAACATAGTTCATTTTAACTTGTGAAAATTGACAGGCAGTGTGGCCTAGTGGAAAAAGCACAGGCCTGGGAGCCAGGGGACCTGGATTCTAACCCAGCTCCGCCACTTGCCTGCTGTGTGACCTTGGGCAAATCCCGTAATTTCTCTTTGCTTCAGTTTCCTCATCTGTAAAATGGAGTTTCAGTAATTATGCTCCCTCCCCTTCAGACTATGAGCCCCAAGTAGAATGATAATAATAATAATGATAATAATTGGCATTTGTTAAGCACTTACTATGTGAAAAGCACTGTTCTAAGCGCTGGGGAGGATACAGGGTGATCAGGTTGCCCCGTGTGGGGCTCACAGTCTTAATCCCCATTTTACAGATGAGGTAACTGAGGCCCAGAGAAGTTAAGTGACTTGCCCAAGATCACACAGCAGACATGTGGTGGAGTCGGGATTCGAACCCATGACCTCTGACTCCAAAGCCCGGGCTCTTTCCACTGAGCCACACTGTCCCACCTGAGTAACTTGTATCATCATCATCAATCGTATTTATTGAGCACTTACTGTGTGCAGAGCACTGTACTAAGCGCTTGGGAAGTACAAATTGGCAACATATAGAGACAGTCCCTACCCAACAGTGGGCTCACAGTCTAAAAGGGGGAGACAGAGAACAAAACCAAACATACTAACAAAATAAAATAAATAGAATAGATATGTACAAGTAAAATAAATAAATAAATAAATAGAGTAATAAATATGTACAAACATATATGCATATATACAGGTGCTGTGGGGAAGGGAAGGAGGTAAGATGGGGGGGATGGAGAGGGGGATGAGGGGGAGAGGAAGGATCGGGCTCAGTCTGGGAAGTGCTGGGTATCTAACCCAGCACTTAGAACAGTGCTTGGCATATAGTAAGTGCTTAACAAATACCATTTAAAAAAAGTCATTTTCACAACTCATCTTATGGGCCCCGACTTACGTAATGACATTTATGAATATTATGACCATCTTTAATATTGCTCTTTCTTTAGGAAGATGGCCAAGGAACATGTCTACCCATTCTGTAGTACTGCACTTTCCCAAGTATTTAGGACGGTGCTGTGCACACAGTAAGCACTCATTAAATACAAGTGATCGCTTATCACTGTGGCAGGGAGCATGTCTGCTAATTCTGTGTTGAATTCTCCCAAGCGCTTAGAACAGTGCTCTAAACATAGGAAGTACAGAGTAAGTAAATATGATTGATTGATTGAACAGTGCTATGCACGTAGTAAGTGCTTAATAAATGCCATTATTATTAGTAGTAGTATTAGTATTATTATTTCAGGTTTACTACATGAGGGTTTGTGTGTGTGTGTGTGTGTGTGTGTGTGTGTGTGTGTGTTCCAGGAACAAATCTCTTTCAGTCAGCACATGAATTATTGATGAAGCCAGCTCCTGGAGAATTTGTTCAAAATGAATAATTCCTTTGTCAGCCACTTTGCACATTTCATGTGTTGTCCTCTCAAAATGTTTTGTACTGCTTTCATTAGATGACTGGGTTGGGAGTGAAACAACATCCTATAGCAAAAATTCCTGGTTTGGTTTGAACTTCAAAGCAACAGGTTTTGCATTTTAGGTTTTGCTAACTGGTAACAGATGTAGAGGATTCATCCATTTGATGTGAGCCCAAAATTGCAGCACTCTTTGGCAGGATACATCGGTCGGGGCTTCTTCCAGTTTTACCGGGTTTCTCCAAGATGGCTCTCGGTTAGGTGAGTCACAAGGAACTCACAAACGAAAATATAAGACGTGCCTCTTCCCCCATATTATTAATAGTAAGATGGTTTATGCACTGTCCTTAAACTGTCTAGACCGAAAGCTCATTGTGGGCAGGGAACGGGTCTGCCAATTCTATTGTATTATACTCTCCCAAGCATTTAGTACAGTGCTCTGCCCATAGTAAGTACCCAAATATCATTGATGATGACGATAAGAGAAGCAGCATGACCTAGTGGAAAGAGCCCGGGCCTCGGAGTCAGAAGGACCTGAGATCTAATCCCGGCTCTTCCACTTGTCTGCTGGGTGACCTTGAGCAAGTCACTTCACTTCTCTGTGCTTCAGGTCCCTCATATGTAAAATGGGGATTAAGACGGTTAGTTCCATGTGGGACACAGACCTTATCCAACCTGATTTGCTTGTATCTACCCCAGCAGTGTCTGGCACGTAGTAAGCACTTAATAAATACCAAAAAACCAACCCCCCCTCCAGAAAAATTAAACATTTAAGACTTCCTTGTGCAAAATGGAATTTCAAAGCAAGACAACTTTATGATTTCAGCAAGTGGACTATCATTTTAATCACCCTAATGCTTCCCCTGTCCTTGGGCCTTTAATTTAGGGAGCATAATACTTTCATCACTTTTTGTTACTATTTTTTTGAAGGTGAGATTTTTTTCCCCCCTGTCTTAGTAATCTGTAAAAGTGATTTCAAACATTCCTTCAAATTGAGCTTTTTTGTTCTCTCTATTTTTTTCTGACAAAATCCAAAATGGAATTAAAAATAGACCGTGAACCTAAATGTGGGAGGCAAACTAAATGAACTGCTGTGACAGTTCTTATTATGAGGTTGAACCAAGTGCAAAGTCACTTAATAAGATTTGGGAAATTGAGCGTTTTATTGGTTCTAATAGCATCACCACCCACTTGATCCCAAGCTGCCTCTCTTTTACCCCTGGGAAAAAAAATTAATAAAAGAATACAGAGAACAGTGTCTGAGCTGATTAATGTGTATTTTCCTCAGCACTCATCACAGTACTCAGTACACAGTTGCCTCTTAATAAATACCTCAGTCAATTTTGAAGAATTAAGCAGCAGCAAGATTTGGGAGGAACAGGATAAGGGACCCAGAGGATCTCGCTTTTTGGTCTTGTGGATTTGACAAAAAAAGCAGTGGAAAGGGTATCTTTGCTGGGCTTTTCGGTTTCCCTTGTTCTCTTAGCTCACCTTCTCTTTCACGATGGTAGCAAGAGCGAGTTGATGACTAGAGTGCTGTACTTTTACTCTACTTTTCCCACTGTTTCAAATCTATTTTAATTCTTTCTCCCACTGTAGACAGTAAACTCCTGTAGGCAGGGAGCACCCCTTTCCTACTCTGTTGCTTTGCGGGGTTGGGAGTCGAAAGGACTTGGGTTCTAATCCCAGCTCTGCCACTTGTCTGCTATGTGACCTTGAGCAAGTCATTTCACTTCTCTGGGCCTCCGTTACCTCGTCTGTAGAATGGGAATTAAGACTGTGAGCCTCATATGTAGAGTAATTGAGGAAAAAACATACTCTTTCCATTTGAAAAGTGGTTAATAAAGTTTATTTGGATATCTTAAAGTCAGGTATTGGGGGGAAAAAAACCATACAACTGAAATTAATTTGCAAGGGACTGTAGTTGAGATGTGGGCGGATTGACTTAGAAATTTTTCCCTCCCACTGATCCTGTATTTAACCTGAGAGCGCTGAAAACCAGAGACCAAAAAGGCCAGATGGAAGGCAAGAAACATGTGTTTCCAGAACACAAACAGAAATCCATGTTTGTATTTCCTGAATCCCACAAAGAGCTGCCTTTTCTAACTGAAAAATTGTGAATAAAACATTCAATTTAACCAGTACATTTGTATTTAATACTTCCTGCTTTTCCATCTTTGTTAGTGATTACTTGGGACATTTGCTTGAAAAGAGCTTTAGGTTTTTAGAATTCATGGATAGAAAAAAATTCATTTCTTTGTTTCCCCACCTGAGCTGTGGAGAAACAGAGAATCCTTTGCATATAGGTGCCACAGGTAATACATAACACAAGGAAAAGAAACATAGAAATTAAATACGGACGAATTCTCAATCCATTTTGTCTTACTTTCTCTCTGACATCTCCAGTTGTGATGATTTTCTTCCCTGAGCAGGGATCCAGGGCGTTTCTGGCAAAGGTAACTCTCATCTCATTATGTTGCCAACTTGTACTTCCCAAGCGCTTAGTACAGTGCTCGGCACACAGTAAGCGCTCAATAAATACGATTGATTGATTGATTGATCTCACTAAGATGACCGATGAAGGGTTGAGAAGTGGTTTCCATCCATAAAACCTCTTCTCTCAAAAGAGCGTCATCAGTTTTCTAGAATTCTATCTGTGGGGGAAAAGCAAATTTTTCTTGCTTTTTATGAAAGAGGTCCTAAACTTGTTAGCTCATGATTCTGAGACTATGTAAGTAAACCATCAAATACCGTGCAGTTCTGTCCTGCCCCGTTCCCTCAGCAGCCATGCAGCATAGCCTAGTGAAAAGAGCACGGGGCTGTGAGTCAGAGGACATGGATTTTAATTCTGGCTCCACCATCGGTCTGCTGAGTGACCTTGGGCAAGGGACTTCACTTCTCTGTGCCTCAGTTCTCTCATCTGTTAAGTGGGGTTAAGACTGTGAGCCCCATGTGGGACAGGAACTGTGTCCAATCTCATATATACCCCAGTGCTTAGAACGTTGTTTGGCATATAGTAAGCGCTTAACAAATATCATAATCATTTTAAATTATTATTATTAGTAGTAGTAGTATTAATACTACTTATTAATAGTATTGAGTACTACTACTATTAGTAATAGTACTACAAAGTATTAATAATCTCATTATTATTATTATTAATAGTATTGAGTACTACTACTATTAGTAATAGTACTGCTAAGTATTAATAATCTCATTATTATTATTATTAATAGTATTAAGTACTACTACAGTTAGTAATAGTACTGCTAGGTATTAATAATCTCATTATTATTATTATCAGTACTACTACTACTACTACTAATAATAATAATAATGAGTTGGAATGTGGTGACAGGTCATTCTTCTTGATTATAAACTCTCCAAGGGCAGGGATTTTGTTTCCTTACCCTATTGGACTCTCCCAATCATAATCTACACAGAGTAAGTGGTCAATAAATAGTTCTGATCGAGTGATTCGGCCAGGCCCTGGTCACCCCAGGTCACTCGCAGGTGTCCCAGCAGGGCATCATCAATCGTATTTACTGAGCGCTTACTGTGTGCAGAGCACTGTACTAAGCGCTTGGGAAGTACAAGTTGGCAACATATAGAGACAGTCCCTACCCAACAGTGGGCTCACAGTCTAAAAGGGGGGATGAAACAAGACACCGTCCAGAGAACAGCCTACGCACTCTGCCATCTCCTGCTAATGGCACACTGGTAGGGCAGAGGGTGTGGATCTTTTTTTAACCTAAATTTGAAGTTCATTTGTTGAGGTAGTCCTCTTAAGAATGGCAGCAGCATGGGGGAAATCCTCGAAAATTGGTTTTAAATCTAGAAACAAGCTACAGAGAGCGGCAGCATCCATCCCACTCTCTCCTTGCGCTCCCAGGGATGGCGGAATGCAGGTGGGAGAATTCAGGAAGGTTGCCAGAACCCTCTGGAGTGGAAAGGATCAAGAGCTTTCCCCCTAACTAGATTGTTAGTTCATCTGGAATTGAGATTTTATTCACTTTCCGAAGATCATTCTTGTAAACTGAATGAAAAGAGCCATGGAAGAGGAGTCCGGAGTGTGATCCTTCTTCACAGAAATGTTATGAGGTGGTCCTTATCAGCTTCTTTCCGCTCTTTGGAAGAAAAGCAGCTAAGCTAAATTCAGGTTATTCTTTGGCCTTCAAATAGAAGATTTTTGGTTCGAATTCAAACATGTTTTTGTTTACTGCAGTAGCCTAGCATTACTTAAGTAGGGGCTGTTCATCAATACTGACTGCGTTTACAAAAAAACCCCTCCACCCACCTACCCTGCATGGTTTCATATAGTGCTTGACATAGAGTAAGTGCTTAACAAATAGAATAATGGTAAGAATAATGTTGCAGTTCTGGGAGCATCAGACTTTCTCAGCATTTCCATAGCTGGAAATTTCTTTGCCTTCCCTTATTTTTGTTTTGACATAATCCTGTTTGCTCTTAATGTTTGTGGAGAAACTGAAGATAAAAGATTATAGGGATGAGCCGTTTCATTTTCTTCTATTCCATATCTGCCAAACAAAACTGGCCATGATAATTATCACGGACAGTTATTTTAGTAAGAATTTTCACCTAATCAAAATTGGGCTTAGATATTACTAAAAGTACTTCCATTTTGTATCTCAGTGGGCTTGACCTGAAAGAAAATGAGAAAGTAAATTTAAAAAATGCCGTGCTTCTTCAGGGATGGAGAATTTCGCCTTAAAATGTGGACAAACATTTCCAGCATTGGCACAGAATGCTTCAGTTTATTCCCTTCTGTGTTGTACTGGAAAAGGAACATATTTATTTTGTTTTTTAGCGAGGTTAATTTTAGTCGCACTTTGGGACTATTTATCTAGTCATAGAGCATACTGAAAATGCTGCTAAAGGATCCCTGGAGGTCTCTATGGCAACCTGATTTTTCATGCAATTCTGGATGTCCCTAACCTCTTCCTCAATACATCCTTGCTTTCATTTTCTTTAAGCAAACTTAATTGTGCGGACCCGCTCTGAAACACAAACCGTGTTAGGAAGTATTGTGCTTGTTAAGTTGTTCATTAAAGTCTCATTCTGGGCTACCCTGATGGTTTGGCGGGGACATGACTTTTGGCGGTGTGGGAGGCTGGGGTTCATAAGCAACTTTATGGATCATTTCCCAAGTTCCTGGTGCTCATGTGCAGTTTAGCATCTGTGTGACTGTTCTCCCAGGGTGAAGATAATTAAGAGAGAACGTGGTCTGCGAGTTACAGGCAGGAAACTGAGGGGAGGGGATCAGGAATTCTGTTCCTGGATTTTCACCGAGTTTGATGCGACTGGTCAAGTTCTTGACCTTTTAGTTTATTTACCTGCAAGATAGGGAGATGATTCTCGTTTGCATTGTGCTTTGAAGACTTAATAAAAAAAGAGTCTCCATCTTTGAGTTGTTGAGTAAAAAATATTAAAAATCTACAGATCTACAGATGCAAGGTATAATCTAGAGATGTAATAATAATAATGATAATTATTGTATTTGTTAAGCGCTATGTGCCAA
Organism: Tachyglossus aculeatus; assembly: GCF_015852505.1. Lineage (NCBI taxonomy): Eukaryota > Metazoa > Chordata > Mammalia > Monotremata > Tachyglossidae > Tachyglossus > Tachyglossus aculeatus. The sequence continues at coordinate 8,222,607 of NC_052081.1, forward strand.
GCACTTTTTGAAGCACTGGGGTAGATACAAGGTCATCAGGTTGTCCCACGTGGGGCTCACAATCTTAATCCACACTTTCCAGATGAGGTAACTGAGGCACAGAGAAGTGGACTCGCCCAAGGTCACAAAGCAGACAAGTGGCGGAGTCGGGATTAGAACCCACATCCTCTGACTCCCAAGCCCGGGCTCTTTCCACTAAGCCATGCTGCTTCTCCAAATTTTGCGTATATGCAGAACTTTAATTTCACGGCCATATCCCGTCAAGAACAACTGAGACTCAGTTGGTCTGTGGTCCGACAACCAGCAAGAAGGAAGAGATTAGAGCGATGCAGATTTGTGTAACACCACTTGCCCTCTTGTCGGTGTTAGCCGCTTTCCCTCTGGGACACAAAGTGCGACAGACAAGCAGGCAGACCGGGGTGCTGCTCACTGCACAGTGCCCGTGGTGGAAGAGAAAGGGCTCAAAACATTAATCCTGGGCCACATCACGTAACCCTGAAGGTAGTTGGTTGCCTTAGCAGCTCCTGTTGGCGTTGCTACCCACAGTAGCCAGCTATTTTTCAGGATTCAAGAATCAGTTGATCAGTGGTATCCACTAGATAGTATTGGACACAAGGAGCGACGTGGCCAAGTGGAAAGGGTATGGGCCTGGGAATCAGAGGACCCGAGTTCCAATTCTGGCTCTGTCAGTTACCTGCTGGGTGACCTTGGGCAAGTCACTTATCACCTTTTTGCCTCAGTTTCCTCATCAGTAAAACGGGGATTGAATATTTGTTATCCCTCCCTCCCAACCCATGTGGGATAGGGACCATATCTGACCTGATTAACTTGTACTCGTCCCAGCACTTAGAATAGTGCCTGGCATGTGATGAGTGCTTAACAAATACCATAATGATAATTTATCACATGCTTACAGTGCGCAGAGCACCGTCCTAAGCCCTTGGGAGAATATATGATAGATTTTGCATCCAAACTGCACTTAGCCGGTGTAGCCCATATCCCAATTTCTTTCCAGGGGTAGTGGGGTAGAGGGCATGGGGAAAAGGAGGGGGGGCCCTGGATCCATGGTGCAGCCTTCCCACCAGATTTGGGGGAATGCGGGACCCTGGATTGACGGCAGGCTGGAGATCCCACAGTCAGCACCGCACGCCTCGTGCTAAGCTCCTTTCTGCTGCTTTTTTTTTTAAATGGCATTTATTAAGCGCTTACTATGTGCAAGGCACTGTTCTAAGCGCTGGGGGTATACAAGGTGATCAGGTTGTCCCACAGGGGGCTCACAGTCTTCATCCCCATTTTACAGATGAGGTAACTGAGGCCCAGAGAAGTTAAGCGACTTGCCCAAAGTCACACAGCTGACAAGTGGCAGAGCCAGGATTCGAACCCATGACCTCTGACTCCAAAGTCCGTGCTCTTTCCACTGAGCCACGCTGCTTCTGCTTGAGTTAACGCAAGCGGCCCAGCCCAGATGACTGGCTGGGGAAGGGTGAGCCCCGCGCAGCACAGCCCTCCGAGACCCACCCTGGAGGAGGGACCGAGGCCTCTTCCTCTCTCCCCTTCTGTGCCCTGCGGAGGGTTAGAGACAGGGAGTAGAAGATCCTACCGGTCTGGAAAAGTAAACGCTCCTAACAAATTGGCTGACTTACTATCAGGCAGTACATTTAATCCCCGAGGGAATCAGGCTCGCTATCTTCCATCTATAAATGTTTCTAAGAATTGTTCTTACCAAAGGAGAACAAAATCTGACCGATCAATATCTGAAATGGGGAGGCAGATGCTACACGGTATATGCCAAACTGTTGTGCAGATAGCCCTGCGCACCTGGCCCCTGGCCTCTCTTGAGCAGCTCTGTGGTGCACTTAAGACTAGATTAATGCTATCAAATTCACCGGTCTTGCAGTGTTCAGGTCTAAAATTCATCATATGCGAGACAACCCCCCGCTGCTCCCTCCTGGTGGTGTCCAGTTGGGTGTGTAGACACACCGCTCAAAAAGCATCTTAGGCGACACCATTCCAGGAGAGTTGGGTGGCAGCTGGACAGCCATTCTGAACCTTCGCTCCTCCAGTCACCTCTATTCTGGGTTGGGATTTTAGGTACGTAAAAGACCTCACAAACAGAGAGAGCTGCTGTCCCCGGACCGCAGCTCCAGAGTATGGGGGGGCAAGTTTGGTTATTGGGAAAGTGGGGTCTCCCTTCTGGGCCAGGCCAACCCTTTTCTCAGATGCAGAAATAGACATCACAGACTAACCCAGTGAAGAGGGGCCTCAGGTAAACTTCCTCCTTTGACGACTTTCCATGCTCCTCAATTGCCAAGACTCTAGGCTGAAACACCCTAGGGCACGGGTGGCATGCTTTTATGCCTTTTTCCAGTGCCTTTTCAGTTTTTGCCAACAGGGCTAGGCCTGAAAATAGCTGCCTTAGGTCTGGTGACCAGTAATGAGCCTCCAGATATGACCAGACCCAGATTTTCCCCTCATTTGGTTATTCTTAGGCCCACGAAGCCCGAACGTGGAACCCGGCTGGGTCGGGGGGGCCTTTTGGTATAGCTTACCTCAATTCCAGAGCAACCTGAGCTTAAAACAAAAAGTAGCCACAGGAACATCTTGTAACTGTTGTTTCATTTGAGATGTGTTAGCCAGTCTTTCCCATGACTGAAAATTCCTGGCCAGAAGGGCAGAAAACAAGTTTAAAACTTACTTCCATGTATCCCCCCCGACATTGCACACTGTCGGTGCTCAATACACGCTGTTGAGGATAATGATGAAAATAAGTCAGCACTGGGCCAGAAGTAATAGAGAGGCCCCCAGGTGAATAGTATGCCAGAGTTTTCAAATAGGTCTGTAAATTTAATTTGCATTTTTTAGGATCAGCCAATCAATCATGTTTTTTAAGTGTTTTCTGAGTGTGGAGCGCTGGTAAAGAGTATACAAGTGGAAATTAGACATGGACTCTGTCCCACAAGGGGTTCAATAATAATAATAATAATGATGGTATTTGTTAAGCACTTACTATGTGTCAGGCACTGTTCTAAGTGCCGGGATGGATACAAGCAAATCGGGTTGGACAAAGTCCCCCTCCCACATGGGATTCACAGCCTCAATCTCCATTTTACAGATGAGGTAACTGAGGCACAGAGAAGTGAAGTGACTTGCCCAGCATCACACAGGAGGCAGGTGGCAGAGCTGGAATTAGAGCCCATGACCTTCTGACCCATGGGCCAGCGCTCTAGCCACTACGCCGTACTGCCTCCCTAAATAATAAATACTTGCTTCTTGATTTGCTTTGATTAGAAGGTATAAGACCATTGTTTATTAGTACAAAAAAAGTTTCTAAGCAGTGTTTTGGGCTCGATTCCGTAAAAGTCATTTTGGCTACAGAAGTTGCATCAGGTTTGGGGAAATACTAGAGATTTGTGACAGTTACTACAGAATTCAAACCTGTTGCCTTTGTATTAATAAATGGTTCCTTGGAAATTTTGAGATAGTGGCTTTTCATTAAGCGACTGTTTTCATTTCTAAGTAAATGATAGGTAATGTGTCTTAAAATGTAATGTATCTTTTAGACTGTGAGCCCACTGTTGGGTAGGGACTGTATATGTTGCCAACTTGTACTTCCCAAGCGCTTAGTACAGTGCTCTGCACACAGTAAGCGCTCAATAAATACGATTGATTGATTGATTAACATGGAATATTTGTTTTGATTTATACCCTATAGTTCCATGCTGTTCTTTGTATTTCAAAAGACACCTTGTACCTTTTTGAAATCATTTTTCTCAGCCGTATAAAATTTACAGTCCTAGAAGTTTAAAATTAATGTTTTTTACCCGGCATTTTAGGGAGCCATTCTGTCGAAAGTTACAGGCTTTTGTAGCAACAGCCGCAGATCACACATTTGAAGCCAAACTTTAAAATGGGGGAAGAATCCCCTGCAACTTGTGATAAGGTTGGGTTTGCTTTTCTTGGAGTTGATAGCTTTTTCACAGAACAAATAATAAAGCAGAATCCGTTTTTTCCCACTTGGCTCACTTAATGTACTCCAAAGATGTGTTCAAGTCCAGGCTTCAGTCATCATGGGTGAGAAAAGTCCATTAAGTGGAGCCTTCTGTTCTTGTACTGGCTCCTCCCACCTGGTGTGCTGTGGCCCTCGGGGGTTCTCTTGGAGGCCGCCAGAGTGCACTGACTATGGGGGGAGCGGACTGTACCCCTTGTTTCAGGTGGTGACAGATTTGCCCCTGTCTCCCTTATGCTCAACAAAAACCCTCCCTTAACTCCATGGGTTCCTCAAGTTATCGCCCAATCTCTCTCCCTCCATTCCTTGAACAAGTTTCTACCACCTGCTACCTTCACTTCCTCTTCTCCAATTCTCTCCCTTGCAATCTGGCTTTCGCTTCCTTCACTCCTCAGAAACTGCCCTCTCAAAGATCACCGGTGATCTCCTCCTTGCCAAATCCAACGGCCTCTACTTAATCCTAATCTTTCTGGACTTCTCAGGTGCCTTTGATTCTGTGAGCCACCCCCTTCTCTTGGAATCATTTTCTAACCTCGGCTTCTCTGACACCGTCCTCTCCTGGTTCTCCTCTTTTATCTCTAACTGTTTGTTCTCACTCTCTTCCACGGGCTCCTCCCCTGCCTCCCAACCCTTAACTGTGGGAGACCTTCAAGACTCAGTTCTGGCTCTCCTTTTATTCTCCATCTCCATCTCCCTTGGAGAACTTATTCACTCCCATGGCTTCTCCAGGAGGCCTTCCCCACTAGGCCCTCATTTCCCATACTCCCTCTCCCTTCTGCATCACCCTTGTACTTGAATTCGCACCCTTTATTCACTCCAGTCTCAGTCCCAGAGCACTTACATACATATCCATAACTTATTTTTATGTCTGTCTCCCCTTCAGATAGGGAACATGTCTAGCAACTCTTTCATAGTGTGCTCTCCCACGGCCTTAGTATAGTGCCCCGCACTATACCCAGTAAGCGCTCAGGAAATATACTGATTTCTTTATTGATTTGGGAGAGGAAAGGAGGGCCTGGCTTTCCATCTCACTCTCATGAATTTAAAAGTTAATTCCTGGAGACTTTTTCCTGTGAAACTTAGCAATCAATCAATAGTCTCAGGCATTTTCCACACCTTTGTCTGAGTTTTAAAGTTCACATTTAGCATAAAAAATCATTAGCCCTCCCATGATTCTATTCTGGGAGAAGGGTGTCAGTTTTTTCCACACTCCTTGCTACCATCACCTGGCATCAAGTCTGAAAACTTAGAGAAAAAGTAATATTGCCCTCATGTTCATTGCTCTTCCCCCAAACGTAAAACTGTGAGTGTCCGTGGTGCTTTATTCCAGCTGTTCTTCAAAGTGGAGTTTTCCAATGTTCGCCCTTGAGAGAACTGCGGATTGTGAGGTGCTGAAGGCAAAAGATATGCTGCCTGAGTTGTTGTGGTTTCGAGGGACTCTCCTCCATCTCTGATGATTCAAGATACTGTCTCACTAAGTATGCTTATTCTGTGCTTGAGGCCAAACTGTGCGGGACTGATAACACAGCGGGCCTGCTCTCCAGACAGTTTTCTGAATCTAAATACTGCTTTTCCGAAGCCTCCGATGGAGAGATGGGAAAAGTACTTTGTTGGAGGTCACTGCATATGTATACCATTGAGCGGGGACACAGATAAAACTGGAAAATCTGGAGGAAGAATTGAAGCTTGAGTTGAAGATTCAAATTTTATCACCATTCTAAAGAAATAGCAGCTTTTTAAGCTACGGCCTTTAAGTTTGTGAGGAAAAGCCATGGTTGGGTCACAGAGCTGAACGGGTTACTTAAGCCCCAATTGTTTGCTGTGGCCTTGACACCATGGAGGGTGAGTGTAGACGGTTGACTACCAACCTTGGAAATGGGCCAGTGTGGGCAGCCTCGAGGAGACTGACTTTTCACTGATTTTTCCTCCCTTCAAGGCCCTGCTGAGAGCTCACCTCCTCCAGGAGGCCTTCCCAGACTGAGCCCCTTCCTTCCTCTCCCCCTCGTCCCCCTCTCCATCCCCCCATCTTACCTCCTTCCCTTCCCCACAGCACCTGTATATATGTATATATGGTTGTACATATTTATTACTCTATTTATTTATTTTACTTGTACATTTCTATCCTATTTATTTTATTTTGTTGGTATGTTTGGTTCTGTTCTCTGTCTCCCCCTTTTAGACTGTGAGCCCACTGTTGGGTAGGGACTCTCTCTATGTGTTGCCAATTTGTACTTCCCAAGCGCTTAGTACAGTGCTCTGCACATAGTAAGCGCTCAATAAATACGATTGATTGATTGATTGATTTTCTTCCCAATTTCCAAGTGCAGCTTTCTCTTGACTGTTCAATTTTTTGCCTGCACCTCAGTGATGATACTCGCCTACTGCTCCAAGGTGGAAAGGAAGTGGTACTTCCCCCAGATCTGAACTTCCCAAATCACCCATTTGGGAAGGTGTGGGCATTCGATTTTTCTCAAGGGCTAGCCTGAATTAAGGCTTCCTGGCTGATGGGGCTTCCCAATGAAGGATGCACGATGGGTGCGTGAATATCACTCTACTTCCTATCCAGAAATAAATCTTATGCCAGGAATACTTTCTAAAAATAAGCCAAATCGGATAAATATTCTTTAATTGGATTTCACACAGGCAAGGAGCTCTTTGTGAGAAGTGCTGTACCCCAGCTTTATTATTTCAATGTGTTTATTTGGAATAAGTTAATTCCAACCCACTGAAGCTGAATTTGGGGATGGACTTATCACAAAGACACATGGTCTTTGTGAGAGAGAGCCATTAGGAATCTCTGAATATTTGGAATTTCAGAGTTTGTATTAAAACTTGACAATATTGCCGATTCTGTTTCATTTGGGGATTTCAGCAAATTAATTCTCAGTCAGCTAAAGGATTCTAGGCATTGGCTAGACAGACCATTCACTCTTTACTCTCAGTGTGTAGAAACATGATGTGTGTGTGTGTGTGTGTGTGCATGTGTAGAAAACAGAGGTTCTCTGAGAGCGGTAGTAATAGTAGTTAAATAAATAGTAACCCTTTTTTGCATCTTAATAGTATGGAATTTACCTGTTCAAAACTGTCTGTAAACTAAGAGAGCTGTTTGCTGAATAGAACAGAACTTTGGTTCACACTATTGTTGCTCACAGCATAGAGGCCCAAAGGAAGATATTGATTTGGCTTGCAGCCTGCCTTTAATTCCAGCGAGAGATTAGTTCGAGGCACAATAGATGTTGTCACCACGGTTTTTCCACCAGTAGAAAATAAATTACCTCTTTTAAAAGCATTTCGGCCTTTTTAAAAAAATGTTTACTTTCATCACCCACCATGGGATAATGTTGTTCTTAGCCAAACGTAAATCTCTGCTTCGTTGTAATGAAAGGTATCCATCAGATTTTCATAACTGTGGGCATGAATTACCCCTGGCTTCCTTGAAATAAATATTTTTAGTACTATTTTGATATGTTGTAGTTTCTTTCTTTCCCTAAGGCCTAAGAATATTACAAGTGTTCTCATTTCCTCCTGAGATAGGTAGGAGGAAACAGATTGCCTATTTGCAGCCACGCGGTAAGAGCCAAGAATTGGTAGAAGCCGAGTTTGGACTTTGGTGCTTTGTCTTGCCCGCGATCCTGGCTCTAGGTTTGGACATGTAATTGAGTGAAATGAGGCTAGGCCAACTGAGCCCCTTCCTTCCTCTCCCCCTCGTCCCCCTCTCCATCCCCCCATCTTACCTCCTTCCCTTCCCCACAGCACCTGTATATATGTATATATGTTTGTATATATTTATTACTCTATTTATTTTACTTGTACATATCTATTCTATTTATTTTATTTTGTTAGTATGTTTGGTTTTGTTCTCTGTCTCCCCCTTTTAGACTGTGAGCCCACTGTTGGGTAGGAACTGTCTCTATATGTTGCCAACTTGTACTTCCCAAGCGCTTAGTACAGTGCTCTGCACACAGTAAGTGCTCAACAAATGTGATTGATTGATTGATTGATTGATCTGAGAGCATGCTGGTATTTTCCAGGACTAACTCGTCCTCTTGCTTCCCCTGACCTCACCCTTATACAGATTCTGCCTTTCAGTTCTGCCTCCATCGTCCGACCAGACTCATTCTTTCAAGAATTTCCAGCTCCCATTTCTTCGCCTTTCTGGGTTCATTTTTCAGGGCTCTTCAATCCTGCAATTCTTTCTCCTTAGATAATTAATTGTATGCCTGCTTTCTGACAACGAGCATTTGACAAGCGAGATGGAAGGGGCAGGGAAAATACATGTTCTAAGTTTATTTAAAGAGAAGACCTCTTTATTTGTGCCCAGTAAAGATTTAATTCTTTAGGTCATGGGAGAGAAAGCTGAGTTCAGTTGGACTGAGCTTGGGGCAGGAAGTAGTGATCGTATAGGCAGTTGTTCTCAAAGTCAGAACCAGTGGTTGTCTGAAACGGCAGAAATCATTGTATACTTTCACTGTCAGATAAATCCCCTTCATGAAGAAATCAGTCTTTTGAAATTTCAGTAATGAAAGAAATGATGTTAAAAGCCTGTATTCAGAATGCTGCAGTGGGGCCTCCAAAATGTCTGGATCGCAGCTAGGCTGACCATCTTTCTAAACTCATACCGACTCTAGTGCTGGTAGTAGTGGTGGCATTTATTGAGCACCCTCTTCGTGCAGTTCACTATACTAGACACTTGGGATTGTACTTTCCAAGCGCTTAGTACAGTGCTCTGCACACAATAAGCGCTCAATAAATACGATTGATTGAATGAATGAAAGTACAAAATAACCAAGTGACAGTTTCTCTGCCCACAAAAGGCTGACAGCAACAGGGAAGACGAATATAAACTATTGTAATGAAAAGTTGTCTCCAAATTGCCAAGACACTTAGAGAAGCAGCGTAGCTCAGTGGAAAGAGCCCGGGCTTTGGAGTCAGAGGTCATGGGTTCAAACCCCGGCTCTGCCAATTGTCAGCTGTGTGACTTTGGGCAAGTCATTTAACTTCTCTGTGCCTGTTACCTCATCTGTAAAATGGGGATTAAGACTGTGAGCCCGCTGTGGGACAACCTGATCACCTTGTAACCTCCCCAGCGCTTAGAACAGTGCTTTGCACATAGTAAGTGCTTAATAAATGCCATCATTATTATTATTATTATTACTTAGTGATATGCTCCCGGAGAATGAAGACATCTATGAGGAATTCTGAAGTAATACTTCTACAGCCTTGTTAGAGGTTGACTCCGGCTCCTGCTGAAGGTGTACAGAGCCTTCGTGCTATCCAACGTACTGTAATGGCTGTGAGAACTGGACTCCTCACAAACACCATATCCAGCTTTTTAGCTGTTCCATCAGCATCACTTATGTGCCTTGCTCAACATCAAAAGGCAAGGCAGGATCAGGATCGATCCTGGACTGTCAAGTCCTTGAAGCAACGCTAGAATTGCTCCTAGAATCGAAGCAACACTAACGACGACACAGGCATCGTCTGTGGGGCCTGTGAGGAGAAGGGATGACAGAATGCTCCCCAGAGCCCGTTTGGTGAGTCGAGATTGGGATGCCAAGAGCAGGGGCAGAGGAAACATGTAAAGGATATAATAAAACAAAGCTTTAGACCATGTTGCACATCACTGGGAGTCAGATTGACACCAATAAATCAGTATCATACCTTGCAATCAACAAAGGAGAGGCTTTTTCGAGGGAAAGTGTCATCAGGGTGCAAAACAGCTAGCACAACACAGGATAGTCTTTCTGTTTACATATAGTTGTGAATGTGAGTCCCGCCTAGTCCTTTCAGGCGCAGACCACCCTCAAGTGAATTTCACCTTTGGGTCTGGACCTCTGGAAAGACAGAGTTTTCAACCATCCCCACATCACTAACCTAGTTTGGGCGATTTGGAAAATGTTATAAAACATCAGCACCAGGAAGCACAGTACGTATTTTCATTTGGCCTCTTAATAAATTATAAAAACAAAATTGCAGACAGCGTTTCGTTCGTTATTCTTCTAAAGTTAAAAGCTTCTGAGGTACTTTTACTAAACTACTGACTAATGTACCATGATGTCGTTTTCACCAACTCAAGGAGTTCAAATAAGGCTCCGTGCTTGTAAGGGGATGTTCTATAATTTACAAGTGAAATTGGTTAACTGTAAAACCAAATGTAAATGTAAAATCCTCCTCTTGAAGTGGAAAGGAACTGAACTTTGCACAAAATCCAACTTTTTTAATGATTTAAGTGAATATTGGTTAGTGCGAAGGGAAGTTGGGGAAGGGAAATGGTGGTGGGGGCAAGCGTGATGCCCCAGGTAGATCAGGGTAACCGGACCCCAAAGTGATGATATTTTCCGATATAAAGATAGCTACAGGATCTAGCAACAATTTGAAGCCTCGACTGGAAACAGAATATAATCCAGGTTTCCTGTCAGGCTGGATGAGCAATCCTAAATGTCATACTTGCCCCATCTGAAAAATGGCAACGAATATGAGGGGGCACTTTACTCTTTGGCTTTCATGGTTATTGTGAGGCATGTTTAGGCGAACGTGTTTGGGTAGGTTTTGAAAGGGGAATATGAGTAACTTATGGGTCTCTCCCTGTAGACTGTAAACTCCTTGAGGGCAGGGGAATGGGCCTGCCAACTCTGTTGAATTGTACTTTCCCAAGCACTTAGTACAGTACTCCGCACACCATAAGTGTTCAATAAATACCATTAAATGATCTCTTTCAGCACTGATAGACCAGACCCATCCTGAATTCCTACCAGTTCATTGCTATTTCTTGGTGTTCCTGTTCTACACGATCAAAAGATGTGGATGCCCCATGTTGTGGGGAATTTTCCAGCTCTATCTGGCTCCCTCATCCCAACTCCTCCCACTGCACCTTCTTTAAATGTCCTTACATGGGGGCAAGTTGGAAGCTGTCTGTTCCCTGGGAGATGTGTAGGGTTTTGCCCATTTTATCCCCCAATAGACACTAGCGCTTAGAACAGTGCTTTGCACATAGTAAGCGCTTAATAAATGCCATCATTATTACTGGACATTGCTTAATTTGAGAGGAAAGCTGAAAAACATCACTCCCAGCCATCTTCTGCAAGAAGCTCTGGCACCGGCTATTCACTCTCACAGATGAAGTCTGTTCCATGTACTATTCAGGAAATAATATTAATTGAAGTGAGGTTCATATTCACTTCTGGTTCAAGCAGCCCTGACTGAGGAACTTGGCCCTGCATTTATTAAGTACTAGCCAAATACAGAGGCAGGAATGCCCTGCATTTCCTTCCTCCAGCAAGACAGTGTTTGTATATTTCCTGTCACTTGGCATAAATGTTTTCAATCCTGAAAAGATGCCCTGCTTTATAAGGCTAGAGGCCAAATGCAGTCTTCGAATGACCCAGCGGGCTAGGGATAGTAATTGGTTTGTAGAAAAATAGGGCCTGGCATTGGCTAAGGGCAGAAGTGGATAGCATCGTGAATGAAAAATGCATTTTAAAGATTCATTTGATAGGAGGGCAAAGGACTGCTTAGACAAGCTTCTGCTGGGCTGGGCGACTGTTCTCCAAAGACTTTGATTTGGTGCAGCGACTCAGTGATAGTGCCAGGGAAGTCTGCTGTTGTTCACTGTTCTTCCCCAAGGTGACATCCTATTCTGAAGGATTGGCTGGAATTGACGAGGGATTGGCACTGGCCAATCAATAAATCAATCAATGGTATTTATGGACCACATACCATGTCCCGAACCATGTATTATGATTATTGTACTTATTAATCACTTACTATGTGCCAAGCACTTTTCTAAGCTCTGGAGTAGGTACAGATCAATCTGGTTGGACACAATCCCTGCCCCTCATGGGGCTCACATTCTTAATCCGCATTTTTTTACAGTTGAGGTAACTGAGGCCCAGAGAAGCTAAGTGGTTTGCCTTAGACCAAAGACTGGGGAGGGTACAATACAATAGGGTTGGTAGACGTGATCCCTGCCCACAAGGATGTTTCAGATTTTAGAGGAGTGTTTAGAGCAGATCCCAGTACTTATTTAGTTATTTTTATTTTGTGGTATTTATTAAGCACTTTCTGTGGGCCAGGCACTGCCCACAAGGATGTTTCAGATTTTAGAGGAGTGTTTAGAACAGATCCCAGTATTCATTTAGTTATTTTTATTTTATGGTATTTATTAAGCACTTTCTGTGGGCCAGGCACTGCCCACAAGGATGTTTCAGATTTTAGAGGAGTGTTTAGAGCAGATCCCAGTACTTATTTAGTTATTTTTATTTTATGGTATTTATTAAGCACTTTCTGTGGGCCAGGCACTGTACTAAACACTGGGGTAGATGCAAGCTAATCAGGTTGGACACAGTCCATGTCCCACATGGGACTCAGTCTTAATACTCATTTTACAGATGAGGTAACTGAGGCACAGGCAGGTGACAGAGCCAGGATTAGATGGCCTGGGGCTGTATTCACTAGGCCCAGCTGTTTCTCAAGACAATGGTTGACGGAGACTCCTGTCAGAAATGACAGATGAGCCTCAGGTGAGCAACTTCAGGTTTGAAAGCCTGCCCAGAGGAATTGCTTCTAAAGCTAGTGATGCTAATGCTCACACTTTCTTCCACCCCCGCCAGTCGTGTTCCCGTGCCGGAGCGTGGAGTGCAACGAGTGTGTAGGCAGGCTGGGGTGATGCACATTGTAGAGCGCATGTTCCGTCTTCAGCCGTATCATTCCAGAGATTTGCAGGACCAGGACGAGAACCCAGGCCTCCTGATTCCCAGTGCAGTGCGCTTTCCGCCGGATCCGCAGCAGAGCTGATAGTCTGTCATATCGCTATCGTTACAGGTAGCAGTGGATTATGCTTGCAAGACAAGCGTTTCCAAATCGGCAATTTGGTTTCCTTTGTACTCGTTGCAGAGGAGCTAGGAAAGTGGGTAAAAAATATGACAGGATATAAATTGAGCCAGATCACAGCATTAGGATTAGCTGTAGAACTGTTAATTATAACACTCATTGTGGTATTTCTAAAACGCTAATGATGCACCAAGCCCTTTGGGAAATAGAATTCAATCAGATAAAAATAATTGATAATTATGGTATTTGTTAAGCAGTTACTATTTGCCAAGCGCTGTACTGTATATAGAGAAGCAGCGTGGCTCAGTGGAAGGAGCATGGGCTTGGGAGTAAGAAGTCATGGGTTCAAATCTGGCACTTGTCAGCTGTATGACTTTAGGCAAGTCACTTAACTTCTCAGTGTCTGTTACCTCATCTGTAAAATGGGGATTAAGACTGTGAGCCCCATATGGGACAACCTGTTCACCTTATAACCTCCCCAGTGCTTTGCACACAGTAAGCACGTAATAAATGCTATTTTTTTTAAAAAAAAGGTAATCAGGTTGGACAAAGTCCCTTGTCCCATATGGGGCTCACAGTCTTAATTCCCATTTTAGAGATGAGGTAACTGAGGTACAGAGAAATTAAGTGACTTCCCCAAGGTCACCAGCAGGCAAGTGGTAGAACCTGGATTAGAACCCAGGGCTCCTGACTCTCAGATCTGGGATCCTTCCACTGGGCCATGATGCTTCATTCCCTGTTTTATCTTCAACACTTGCCAAATGAGTAGAGGAAAGGATTCTGGCCCGATGCTCTGGTTATCAGTCTGGCTCACTGAAAGACAGTATTGGGACAAAGCAGATGAAAGGCCTCCCCTTGATGTATGAGAATATATGTTGGAACAAATGTTGTCCTGAAATGTTCCATGAATTGGCTTGGGTTCCCATGACCAGATACAGTGGTTATTTCCTTCCCAGGATGGAATGTATTTATTCATTGCCCATCTGGTGGACTGTAATGTTGAAGAAAGAAATTTCTGAATTGGGAGTCAGAAAAGCTGAATTCTCTTCTTGGTTCTGCTACTGGCCTACTAGATAACCCAGGGAAACACATCTTCCCTTCTCCGTGTTGAGTTTCTCCATCTACAAATGTGTAGACCTGTGATTATTTGCTGCTTGATTTCCCTCAGCGTGGAAGATGCTGCCAGACATGGGTCATGGTCCCTGCCACCCCTTATTTTAGTGGTGACATTTGCTAAGATCCTACCCTGTGCCAAGCGCTGAACTAGGCACTGGGGTGGATGCAATCCAACACGATCAGACAGCCGATGAGGAAATTGAGGCACAGAGGAGTTACGTGGCTTATCCAACCTCAAACTGCAGGCGAGTGATGCATAGGATAATCATCACTTAGTCCCAGAGTCTCTCAGACAAAGCCTTTGTTGTAGGCAAGGTATTTGTTTGGGTCAAAGGTGTGCAGAAGTCTTAGGTTTGTATCTGATCAGTTTTCCAGTTCCTCTAACTGTTCCTGTTCCCAATGTTATCCTTTGCTAAAATTCAAGGTGACTTGAGGGCATTGGGATGTCTTTCCGTGCCATTTCACAGAATGCTCCGTTAAATCTCTCTCATCTTTTCCAATACCCTGAAAACATTAGGTATAAATAGCTTCCTCATCTTCAGAAACAGCCCAGTCTTAGAAACTATTGTGAGAAGGTTTCTGTTGGATTGGCATTTGCAGTCAGTCCTCTTCAGTTGCAGGGAAGCTGAAAGCAAAAAACAGAGTTTGAGAGTTCATGCTTTCAGGCAACTCGGTTCTTGTGCTTCTAGTACTTGGGCTCTAGCGGAGTAAAATGTTTTCTTATCTTTTCAAATTTCTACATACTGTACAATTCTTTTAGAGCAAAGAGAATGGGGTCAAAGTTTCTTTCAAAGTAGTGTTGCATTTTGTGATGTTTATGCTATTGTTCAGTGTCTAGGCCAATTGAAACTTATTCAAGAGGGGATCAAAGACCCTTAAAATTCAGTAGTTAATCTAGAAGGCTTTCCAAAGTGACCTTTGTCTAGAACGTTTTTTTAATTGATTTTTTTTAATACATGTGGTTCCTAAACAACCCAGTCTTCGCAGGGCATTGCACAGTAACAGCTAGTGTTCTCTTTCAGGGTAATTGTGTAGAAGTATCTTGGCTGTGCTCATGAGTTGCTGAATATTATAAGCTCTGTTTTCATTTGGGGGATTTGAGATTTCCCATATTGATAATAAACCTTATAAATGAAAGGAATTGCTTCCTTTGACTTGAGCCTTTGCAATTTTCGTCCAGGTGGAGCATGCATTTCCTAATGTGCTTTATAGCGTAGATACCATCTCCTCCTTCCCTCTCCCTAGGCTTCCCCCCTTCTCTTTCTCTCCCCCTCCCCTTCGCCCCACCGCCCAAAGTTGATTCTTGCCGAATTTCCATTTGGGGCATCCTGCACTTACTGTTGTCATTGTATGCAATCAGACAGATGCACTTCCTTTAAAGAACATTCTCTAATTACAGTAAGTGACATTGAGGAAGTAAAGGAGAGGTAGGTCTAGAACTCTGATAGAAGACATCTGATAGTTTTTCAACAACATCCTTTAGGAGGGAGAATTAAAATTCCCTTTTTACATTTATTTTCATTTTGAGTTTTATTTTTCCCCTTATATATCTAGGTCTGTGGGCACCCTTTGAACTCTGTTCTTACGATAATAAGAGCTGCAACTTGTGTATGTTCGGCTAAGGCTATTTTCCTGTTCTTTCTGGGGTTAGAGGAGAGCAATTGTAAATGTCCTGTTCTAGCTAAACTGAACACTGCAAGCTTTAACAAGCATGGAGTACCAGCAATTCATTTGTCAAAGTATATCCCGTAGTAAATAGCTTCATTTTTATTTTACCCTCGTGGAGAAGAACCAAATGTCAAACGGGCTGTTATTTTTGTTGTTTAGGACAGGCTCATTTTGTTGGCAGGATCTTCTCTAATCTTTAAAGGACGTGCATCTATCTGTGGGCTATCTATCCTCTCCCCCTCGTCCCCCTCTCCATCCCCCCCATCTTACCTCCTTCCCTTCCCCACAGCACCTGTATATATGTGTATATGTTTGTACAGATTTATTACTCTATTTATTTTACTTGTACATATCTATTCTATTTATTTTATTTTGTTAGTATGTTTGGTTTTGTTCTCTGTCTCCCCCTTTTAGACTGTGAGCCCACTGTTGGGTGGGGACTGTCTCCATATGTTGCAAACTTGTACTTCCCAAGCGCTTAGTACAGTGCTCTGCACACAGTAAGTGCTCAATAAATACGATTGATGATGATTGATGATGTGGGCATGACAATGAAAACAAGCCTGGTTCCGGAGATTTCAGGACCGAGGCCATGTACCTAGAAGTTGCTTATAGTGATAATGGTTTGTGCAGATGGAGATTGGGGGAATCCTCCACATAGAGATGGGAGCTGAAGCCATGGGAGTGAATGAGTTCTCCAAGGGAACTGAACCTTGAGGGACTCCCACAGTTAGGAATTATTTATGCACACACACCCATACATATAAATCAGCCAGGCATTTTAAGAGAAGTACTGAAGTGTTTTAAGCAAGTTGTTCTTTTCTTACGTGTAGCTCAATATTTAGTAGTACCAGAATAGGTACCATAAATTAAAGCTCAATTTAAGGGTTAAGCCCAGTTCTTATTCAGGAAGCTAGCATCACCGGGGCCATGCTAAGACACTTTTGCCTCCATGCCACACACCTTCCAGTCGTGTTCTTGCTCTCCCTTGTACTCTCTTTAGCACTGTTGCCCAGCATAGTAGATAGAGCACGCGCCTGGGAATCAGAAGGTAACGGGTTCTAATCTCGGCTCCGCCACTTGTCCGCTGCGTGACCTTGGTCAAGTCACGTCACTTCTCTAGGCCTCAGTTCCCTCATCTTAAAACGGGGATTGAGACTGTGAGCCCCACTTGGGACAGGGACTGTGTCCAACCGGGGAAGATCTGTTCTGTTGGGTTCCCCAGGCCCTAGTTCAACTCCTTTTCCTGAGCGTGCTCATGTCTCTCATTCTGTGAGGAGTCTTCCTTTCCCAACATTTTGAGAGCATTTTACCATGGCCGGGTGGTATGGTGAAGGAACCTTGAGTTGGCTTGGGGATGGAGCTGGCAGCTTTGAGGGGGTGGTGGTGGGAGGTCAGGGGAGGAGGAAGCTTAATGTCCGTGGGGATTCCCTGCTGCTGATGGTCCCAGGGAAAATTCCCAGTGTGCCATCTAGAAACCATGATCCTACCCACTGCCATGGCACTGTGAATCAATCAATCAATCGTATTTATTGAGCGCTTACTGTGTGCAGAGCACTGTACTAAGCACTTGGGAAGTACAAGTTGGCAACATATAGAGACAGTCCCTACCCAACAGTGGGCTCACAGTCTAAAAGGGGGAGACAGAGAACAAAATCAAACGTTCTAACAAAATAAAGTAAATAGAATAGATATGTACAGGTAAAATAAATAAATTAATAGAGTAATAAATATGTACAAACATATATACATATATACTGTGAAGCCCTTCTGCCCCAAGCACACAATTATTGCTGACAATAACCTGGCAATCAGGTTTCTTCCTGAAGTCCAAATAATGCCTTCTCTCAAATTTAAATCAGGACACCATCAATTTAGTATCTTGTTGTTTCAAATCCAATCTGGAAAAGAATAGGAATTTTCTAAAAATTTTCAGGTTGTTAATTTTACTGTGGAACACCTTACTTGGTTCCCTTTTTATCAGACAGATAGCCAAGTTTTGATGCCTTCTTGCCTGGGGCTACATAATCCTTTTAGGTCTACTCCAGCCCAATAATTTTGAGCAGAAAGTTATTTCACAAGAATGTGGTGTTTATTTTAAAACTTGTTGGCTGAGAGAACTTCCTTTGGTTCCCTCACATATCACTTTCTTCCTTCTTTAATGTAAAAGCATGTCTTCATTATAACAATTTGGTAAGTGTTAAATAGTTGCCAGAACACCTTATTAGAGGCTGATAAGGGGAAATCTCTTTTTTTTTACCCATTCATGAAAAACAGCAAGTGAGATCAGATGGGCTGGAGGACGCCGAGTGTGCCTAACAAATACCCTTTCTGTAATCCGTAGAACTTTGGGCTTCCGAATAGAAATTTGTAACAAGAGTTATATATGGAATGTGCAACAAGGAATTTAAAGAAAACTTGCACTGGGGAAATTTTCTTTGAAAGTTATATTTACATTTTTGCATTTGAATTGGATTTTTTCTGATAATTCCTGGGCACCTAACTTATAATTTCCTGGAATGACTCTAACCGATAAGGATGCAGCCGTGACTTGTTCCAAGGAGCAGCCTAGTAATCGGAATAGCAGGGCCAACTCGAAATAAGGAATTGAGGGTTACCTGGCAAGAACTGCCATGTATTAGCAGCATAAAAAGCAGCAGAGTTGTGAATTCACTGGCCAGGAGGCCTACAGCTTGGGTTTTCAGAGTGTGCTGTCATTCTAGTAGAACTGGGGTTGGGAAGCCCAAGTCAGGCAAGAAAAATAGAAATAGAAAGCGCGGAAGGATTCTTTCAAATGACTGAAGGCGGAAACAGGCAAGATGTTCTGATATCATCCTTTGTGTCCTTAGCTCAGTCCGCTCAACATCGAAAGAAAGCTGTTTCATAACACTCCTTGCAACAGTGAAGATGAATGCTAAATAGGCTTATAAAATGAAAATGCTGTAGCATCAAATATTAATATTTTGCTAGCAGCAGGCAGCACAAATGTTAATAGCTGGCGTGCATTTGAAGACTTGACTGCAAATTTTATTAGAACTATTTCTCAGAGCTGGAGTTATAAATGGGCTTATAAATGAGAAATCAGCTACCTCTCTAGGGAGCAGTGAGTTCTTTGAAATCTTAATTAACCAATCACACTGATCTGCTCTTCCCTCAATTGCCAGCACTCGGTTACATTTGTAAATATAAAAAATATGTTGAAGGTAGTATTGTCCAGCTGGAGTCAACTTCGAACTGGTGATAATTCTGTTGCTTCAGATTGTAAATCAATCAATCAATCAATCGTATTTATTGGGCACTTACTATGTGCAGAGCACTGTACTAAGCGCTTGGGAAGTACAAATTGGCAACATATAGAGACAGTCCCTACCCAACAGTGGGCTCACAGTCTAAAAGACTACAGTAAAATATTGCTGTAAAAAGCAAAATGGAATGGGCAGGTCTGTGCTCCATGAATATATCAAAATTAAGTAGGGATGAGCTTCTTTTTAGTAGACTTGTTGCTGGAAAACTTCATTTTACAAAAGTATTATTGCATCCCTCTATAGTAATGATGCAAATAATCCTATCCATGTATGAGAGAGTGGGGTTGAAAAGACAAGGGGGTAACCAGCACAACTGCTCCTTGTGGGTGGGGAACACACCTACCAACGTTGCTGTATTGTACTCTTCCAAGCGCTTAGTACAGTGCTCTAAACACAGGAAACGCTCAATAAATGCCGTTGATTGGTTGACACATTTTCTGTGTTCAAGAATGAACCCTGACCCTTGTGGGCCGAAAACGTGTCTCCCATCTCTATTGTTCTTTCCCAAGCACTGTAGCACAGTGCTCTGCACACAGTAAATGTTTAATAAATACCCTTGATTGATGGATTGATTTGTCCAGTACAGGGCCTGTCTATGTTGGTTGAGCCTGATACTAAGGTTAGTAGTGCCCTGCCAGAGAAAGCACTGGATATGGCGTTGGATGATGGGCCTTGGTTCACTGGGATTGGGAGAGCATTACATGGCACCTTCACACCACTGCAAGATGTCTTATCTATGGAATCATGGATCTATAAGCAAATCCAGACACTTCTGTGAAATCAGTTCAGCCGGACTCTTTCCTAGAAATCTACTTTTGAAGTGGGGTGACGATTGATCCTGTTTTATAATAATAATGATGATGATGATGATGATGGTATTTGTTAGGCGCTTGATATGTGCCGGGCACTGAACTAAGCGCTGGGGCGGAGACAAGCAAATGGGTTGGACATGTGAGGCTCACAGTCTCAATCCCCATTTTACAGATGAGGGAACCGAGGCCCAGAAAAGTGAAGTGACTTGCCCAAAGTCACACAGCAGATAAGTGGCGCAGCCGAGATTAGAGCACACGACCTTCTGATTCCCAGGCCCGGGCTCTATCCACTACGCCATACTGCTTCTCTTAATGTAATGTAAGAAGAGCTGCAGCTTTATCCGTAAACCTTAGCATCTCTAACCCATTTCCTGTTCTTGTGTTTTTGAAAATAGCATATGTACCCGAATCCAGTTTCCTTTTTCCACTGTCCTAAACAAAAATAATAAGCCAAATTATAGCATCTATTACATGCATGGAATCCCCACATTCAGTGAATGTGCAGTTTCCAATGTTATGTTGAAATTCTCTTTTCAGGAACTTAGTAGTAGTAATGGCATTTATGAGTGTCCACTGGGTACAGTGCATTGTGGTAAGTGTTTTCTTTGAAAAGTTCTTGAGGGCAAGCTCTATATCTGTTCAAAATTATGTAAACCTCAGAGAGCCATGCTCTATAAGGCAGTTATTTGTGTTCAGATGGTCATTCTCCAAGGTCATTAGAATCTAGGGTGTTCGACAAAAGGCTTATGATGTTCCCAGAAGCTCCACGATTGTTTCTTGACCAAAACCGTACCAATAATCTAAGGATTTCTCTGGTTAATTCGTGTAGTTCTCCACCAAATATAAAAATCGTCCTTTGTTAAGGCAGCAGCATATGACTTTATAGCTGTTCACTAGATTTGGTGTTGTACGCTAATTTCCAGACTGCTTTTCTCATTACGCACGATAGCCATTCAGGTATTAATTGATTGCTATTTGTTTGACATTTGATTAGATGAGACACATTGTAAAATGAGTTAACCATCCTTTGCATCTTGGTAATTTATCCAGGGGAAGAGGAAAATCTCAACTTCCACTGTCTTCATGCCTTTGGGAACGTCAAACTAGCCTGCTTTTCCTAATTTGATCTTATTTTCCAGGTCATCAATCCAATTTCTCGGTGTCTCCCAGACTTGGTATTCTCATTAACAATAGTGTCTATCTCTCATATCTTGATGTCCTCATTTCCCCTCCTCAGCCTCTTGCAAGTCTCAGACCAAAGCTTTCTGAATCCATTCCTTGCTCTGCCGGTAGCTTTTAACTAATATTTGCTCACTTCTTATTAACTATATTTAGCACAGCCAGGTATGTCAAATGGGACAAGTTTATACCACATTTTGGATTGGGCCTTTCAACCTAAGGGATCTAAATGCCCTCCAGTCCACAGAAATAGATGATGGACTAATTAGTCTCCAGGACCGTTTCCTCTGTCGCTGAAAATGCGGCAGCCCTGGGGTTGGTCCCAGCATCTGGGGCAGTAAAGCCCTGGGTGGTCATTTAAGATGTGAGGTTAAAATGATACCTTGGGAGGACATCGATCATTGGTCAGGAGACACCCAATCCCTTAATGCTTGCTCACTTCTCGAATCTTCATTTAGAGGACAGAGGAATTAGATATTTTTCCATTCATTAAAGGTACAGAATGAAATACAAATGGAGCCCTGCCCCAGGGTCTGCAGAGAGGAGGTTTGATCCATTTAATTTGATCCATGTAAACAGGTTGTCTGTCTAATTTAAGCCAGCCCCCTCGCCCCCCCCCCCCCCCACACAAAAAAAACTACCTTGGGACTTATCTGGATTGACTGGATGCTTGGAGTGTTTCAACCACATAGTAGCTAATTTTCCTCTCCACTCTTTGCCAATCAGTGGTATTTATTGAGTGCTTATTTTAGGCAGAGCACTGTACTAAGTGCTTGGGAGAGTAGGATACAGTTGGTAGACATGATCCCTGCCCCCGAAGAGCTTCCAGTCCAGCTGGGGAAGCAGACATTAAAATCACCATTGGCATTCACTCTTGGCCAAAAATATTTCTTGTTCTTTTTTGATCATCATCCTCAGTCACCATCCCTGACATCAATAAGAATGTGTATTAAGCACTGCTCCTCAAAGATTACTTGATGTGCAAGCGATTACCTGCAACATCGTGATGCTCTCTATGGAGGGTCTAGGCCAGATGAAAGGAAAGGGTGTGATTTCAGATTCTTTCTTTGGATATCAGCCCTGACCGCTTTCTTTGCCACCACCTAAACCACCTTGCTCTTCCCTGATGGCTGCAACTGGTAGTTGTGGGAGTGGCAGGGGTAGAAGGGCACTGTCACCAGTTGCTGGAGCGAATTTCAACTGTGCTCAGCCCTGGCCCTGAATCTGAAGAGTTCCACTGGATTTTGAACAATTAGTAGGATGGGTTCATTTTTTTTTTTTCACCCCTTAAATTCTGCAGTTTGAGTGACTTCCTGTTCACCCACAGATCGTCTGCCTCTGAAAAAAAAAATCCCTGAATTAGAATAGGTAATTTAAAAAATCAGTTGGAAAATATAGAAAGGGACTGTTGAATTGAACAGAAAAAGGTGTAACGCTACTGAATAGAAAAAATTGAACAGAGATAGCACAATACCAGAGGAAAAACTTATAAATGTTACCTAGCATGGAAAAGAAACAAACTGACCAGTGCACATTTGGTCGACTGCCTCTAATTCATATCTATGCCTATTATAGTTTCCCAGGGCCAAATCCTTCCGTTCTTTTCTACTCTTTCTTTCACAATTATTGCCGTTGTGACCAGTGACATTTACATTCCCAGGTAAATGAAACTAATGTTCACGAAGAGATATTTTGTTTATGAAAAGGGACAGGGCCTCAATACTTAAATCCTTACCTCGTGCAATGTGAACATTCCTGTCTAGGTGGGAAAAAAATCCTACAGTAGCATTGAAAATGTTTTTTATGTAGGTGTTTGTTATTAATGGACAGATGTTGAGTCACTTTTCACATCCAAAGAGCTGTTCTGTCCCTCTGGTTTGTAAACTCGTTATGGGCAGGGAAAGTGTCTGCTAATTCTATTGTACTCTCCCAAGTGCTTAGTACAGTGCTCTGTCCTTATTAATGAGTGCTCAATAAATACCATTGATTGATTGATTGATCCTACCTATTGACATCTAATCTGACTTTCCTAGGAAGTAGGCTGACCTGATGTGGGTTTTTTGTTGTAGTTGTTGTTGTTGGTTTGGTTGGTTGCTTTTTTCCGTTGTTATTTGGGTTGTTTTTTGTTTGTTTGTTTGTTTTTAAACATGGTCATTGGATTGCCATCAAGACATCACGGTACTTTCCCTTTCTGATCACTGACTGTTATGGTAGGAGTAATGGGTTTACTGGGAGCCCAGTGGGTGCAGTGAGCCCTTGGGAAAGTTCACCAGAATCCCGAAACGTTCCCTTCCCACAGTGATCATGCACTCTAAAAGAACAGGGTAGGGCATGTAGAAAAGGGAGGGAGAGTGTCAGTTTAAAATCCCCCCGCAGTCTGAGGCATCTGTTCACCTTCCAGAATGCTTTGGGAACCAAACCTGAGCAGGAGCCGAGTGTAGTCCAGTACAGATGAGAAACTCCTCTCCCCACTGAAATATGGTAATTGTCATTATTAAAAATAATAATAATTGTGGTATTTGATAAATACTTACTATGTGCCAGGCGCTGTACCGAGTGCCGGTGTGGATACAAGCAAATCTCATTGGACACAGTCCCTGTCCCAGTGGGGCTCACAGCCTTAATCCCCATTTTCCAGATGAGGGAACTGAGGCACAGAGAAATGAAGTGACTTGCCCAAGGTCAAACAGTAGAGCAGTGGCAGAGCCTGGATTAGAACCCAGGTCCTTCTAACTCCCAAGCCCATGCTCTTTCCAGTGCTTAGAACAGTGCTTGGCACATTCATTCAGTCATATTTATTGAGTGCTTACTCTGTGCAGAGCACTGTACTAAGCGCTTGGAGAGTATATTTGGCAACAGAAAGAGACAATCCCTCAAGCCAGAGCAGTCCCAGTCTTGGGATCTGTGTATGGTTTTTATATATGTATATATGTTTGTACATATTTATTACTCTATTTTACTTGTACATATCTATTCTATTTATTTTATTTGGTTAGTATGTTTGGTTTTGTTCTCTGTCTCCCCCTTTTAGACTGTGAGCCCACTGTTGGGTAGAGACTGTCTCTATATGTTGCCAACTTGTACTTCCCAAGCGCTTAGTCCAGTGCTCTGCACACAGTAAGCGCTCAATAAATGCCATTGATTGATTGATTTTTTTGGACATGTCTGTTGTCTATACCATTTCACCTGTGACCTATCTACATGGAAATGATATTCAGCCTCTTGTGCTTCCTCTATGGGAATGCGACTTGGGCACATCTCTGCTAATCCGGATATTCTCCACTTGACCCTCAATATTTAAATCATCATGAAGAGCATTTATTGATTGTATGCACTGAGCACAGGGCACCGTCCTAAACGCTTTCCTTCCCTCGAGGAGTTTACAGTATTCCTTGCAACCCCCATAAACGACTGAGCCCCTCATTTTTTCAGGGGGATGGTGTGTGATCAAAAAAGAGAGAGAGCGATATTAGCAAATGCCAGACACTACTGGTGTAGCTCAAGGAGTATGAAGCACCCTCGCAATGTGGGCGACTGAAAGAAAGCGAAGTGTTGCGTCTACTGATCTTTGGGTCTGGGTTCCTGAGGAAGAGGGAGCCCATCAAAAGACCCCTTCCAGCCTGATATTGGTGTTGGCAGTGCCTCAAGAAGCCGGCCTTCCACCTCACTGACATGATGCAGCTAGCTGCTCTTCCTTGAAAGTCCTCTCCCCATGAACACAGCAGCGGGCCCGACTTCTTGGAGGTATAATGAGGCAGCCGGTTCTTCGCCCTTTGGAGCACATCGGAGCCAGATTCCCTGTTAATGTCATTACCGTGGCTCCGACATCAGTCTTCTGAAACACCAAGCATTGACCTTGAAGCGGACAGTGAGGTTAGAGGCAGTGCGTGTCAAAGCAGTGGTGATTTCTACGAGGATTTATTCGGGGTCGTTTATCTGCGTTCAAAACCCTTTTACAAAAACAACTCCCAATTTCCTATGCTGAGAAAATCCAAGTTGAAAATGAACCCATACTCCCTCTGGCACTGTTTCCAACGCCTGCATTTAGTAGGATGTTGAAACAAAGAGCTTCTTTTGTGATTTTCTTTTCGTCTCTGTATGTTTGGAATTTTGGCAAGCGGCTAACCTGAGTAAATTCACAGTGCTACTGTGAGTCCACCTCCTTACAGGGAGAGGCAGACAAATCTGCCAGTGATACTACAGCACAGATCTGTCTTGAATTAGAACTTCAGGACCATCAGGGAGTCCGCACCAAAGAATAAAAGTCTCTAGGTGTTTAAAAGTGTGCAGTTGGTTGTTTTCCTGACTCTCCCCCTCGTCCCCCTCTCCATCCCCCCCATCTTACCTCCTTCCCTTCCCCATAGCACCTGTATATATGTATATATGTTTGTACATATTTATTACTCTATTTATTTATTTATTTTACTTGTACATATCTATTCTATTTATTTTATTTTGTTAGTATGTTTGGTTTTGTTTTCTGTCTCCCCCTTTTAGACTGTGAGCCCGCTGTTGGGTAGGGACTGTATCTATATGTTGCCAATTTGTACTTCCCAAGCGCTTCGTACAGTGCTCTGCACACAGTAAGCGCTCAATAAATACGATTGATGATGATGATGATGATGATCCTTACAATTATTTTAAAAAATCTGTAATCAAAGAAGCGATGCAACCACAATACAGTGAAGTGGTTTCAAAGCAGAAATGACTATTTATAGCAGAGGATTTAAATATAGCTAATGCTTTGATCTTGGGTGATAACTGGGGAAAATTTCCAATCAAATCACTTTCATTAGTATTTTTTTTCACGCTTCTTCTGCTACTCGTTGATATGAAAATCAACAGTCTCAGTAGGATGACTTTCTACTTTCTTGGTAGCCCAGAAACAATTTCATCAAAAGCTATAAAGTAAGATCATCATTCATTCATTCATTCATTCAATCGTATTTATTGAGCGCTTACTGTGTGCAGAGCACTGTACTAATCAATCAATCGTATTTATTGAGTGCTTACTGTGTGCAGAGCACTGTACTAAGCTCTTGGGAAGTACAAGTTGGCAACATATAAAGACAGTCCCTACCCAACAGTGGGCTCACAGTCTAAAAGGGGGAGACTTTTAGTGTTTACTAAGCACTTGGGAAGTACAAGTTGGCAAAATATCGAGACGGTTTCATATATATATATATATATATATATAACATATATACATATATATATAGTATATATATACTGCAGCGTGAAGTATGGATTGAAGTGGGGAGAGACAAGAGGATGGGAGATCAGAGAGGAGGGTAAACTTATTCTCCTATGAAGACTTCTCCCTTGTTGTCAGTGAATATTCCCTTTCTCACAACAAGCAAGGAACTGATTACTTTGGAAATGATAAAAAAAAAATAGAAGGAAACCGGAATTATGATAACTGTGAACTGATCTGCTTATAAAGTCTGCTGTTGTAGCTGGTATAGCACTAAGGAAACGGGGACTGAAGTGGAACCCATTTGAAAGTGATCAAGAGTTAATTGAGGTTCTTGTCTTACATCGTACAGTATGGTCCTAAACTAGTCTCCACTGCAAATTCAATTATATCTTCTGTAAGAACATGGCTTTTTATCACACTTCTTATCGATGTCTTCA
Organism: Tachyglossus aculeatus; assembly: GCF_015852505.1. Lineage (NCBI taxonomy): Eukaryota > Metazoa > Chordata > Mammalia > Monotremata > Tachyglossidae > Tachyglossus > Tachyglossus aculeatus. Next base: position 8,249,156 of record NC_052081.1, read on the forward strand.
TATGAGAATTAAGTTTAGTCGTATTCAGAAGCAGGACAAAGAGACTCCTTTAGTTTATAATGACTCTGGTACATGGACTTGACACTAAGGATGGACAGTGTAATCTACAGTTAATTTCTGATGCAGAAATCATTCTCTAAGCAAACTGTGGTCTTTAGCCCAGCCTAATATCAAAGAGCAGAGAATATGAAGTCCTCCTTCCCCTGCTCAAAATTCATATCGATGATGTAGAGTAGAAGGCTTAACCTGGATTTGTAAAATAGTGCCAATGATAGCAAGTGGTTAGGTTTTTCCTGTCTGGCCTCCTAACCAGAATTGGCCACCTTAGCACATAATGCTTGTATTCCATTCCACCCTGTGTCTCCTGGTGTTACAGAATGCATATGTATCATCTTTATTGTCTTACCAGACAGGTAATGGGATTGGAACCCAAGGGAGACAAGGAAGAAATCATTTTCGTTGCAGGGAGGCAACATTTGCTTCGATTCCCCTCCTTTGCCATGTAGAATTGAAAAATGTTGTAAGAGAAAGGACTCCCCTTTTTCAAGGAAAATGTGGAAAGTAAAAATGTATACCAATATTCCTGGTATGTCATTTGGGGCTCATATCGTATCAGGTAACACAAAGATTAATAAAAGTGCTTGCTCTGGTTCAAGTGAAAACCACAAGCATTTATTTCCAGAAGCCATTTCGCCATTTTTAGAACATGACCTTCATCTTACGATTAGAAGTTCATGATCTATCTCTCTACATGCTCAATGAAACTTAAGCAACAACCTTTAAATTCATTTCTGTGGTCGAAATAGGAGGAATCTTGTCTTGTTGCCACTCCTTTAAGGTAGGAGAAGTTTCTCAAGGAGGAATTGCGGTATTTGGGAGTGTTTGCTGACAAATTTATAGCTTTCCAGTCAGCTTCTTTTCTTTCACGAGATTATACAAGATCTAATTACCACCCAACAAGAAATGTCAGCTGAATTGGACTGAGAGCAAGAGAAGGTAGTGGCTTAAGTCATAGCTAATCATCTATCCCCTTCTTTTCCTGTTTTTCTAAGAGAGAGTAAATGAGAATTACCATTCATTAAAAAAGCTCCCAGCTTAAACTTTGTGCTTTTTTAAGCTGAAGACAGAGCAAGGGGCAAATTCAAATGTTTACAGATATCCTGTATTAAACAATCCTTTTAATTTGCAATTAGCACACTTCTGTAGTCTTGAAATGGGTGGAAGAAATTCATCACCGATACGGCTAGAAGCAACCACCTACAATTTCCCAGATATTCAGGCAGACGCAGTAACCGGCTTTTCCAGGAATAAAACAATATAAATGAGTAAAAGCATCCTACAGAGCTTACAGTACTATCCAAATTTAAAGTTTGGACTTGTACCCTGGCTGAAAAAAAATTGCCACGTTCCTCTAAAGCAGATGTCAACTAGAGGTTGGGGCCGACAAGGTACATTTTGGGGGCTGAATCAACACGAGAGGTGCCGAAAGAAGTCACGTACATAGTCTGAAGTGAGAAGTTTTAGTGAGATTGTTTTCACTTCAAATATGACAGTGGTGGATCTCTTTCCTTTTATAGGACTCCGCCCAGGAGAGCGTTATTACTCGCGATATTCATCGCACATTTCCTGCACACGATTATTTCAAGGACACTGGAGGAGATGGGCAGGAATCACTTTACAAGATCTGCAAGGTAAGGCCACTCCATTCCACATTTTCTTTCTTTACCAAAAACTTTTCCAGTTGGGGAGATTCCCTTTCATTTCGTTGTTTTCTTTTTCTCCTTCCCCATGGTGTCTCCCTTTCCCTTCCTGTGCAACTTTGGCTTGCAAAATGCTAATTTGCCCGTAACATTGGATTTGTATTATGCCTCGAAGCAGTGGTATTCCTTCAGAATTAAACTCACCGGGGATCATCCCTGATCATTCGTCCATTCCATTTGGAAGAGCGAGGGTTCTGCTGCAGAGGGAAGGTAAACAGGAGGTGCTTGCAGTGATGTGAAGGCAAAAACACAGAACCGTCCTAGTTAAATTTTCCCTCTGGAGAGATGTTGGTGAGGAGAAATGTGATGGCTGTAGGGCCCGTGATCATTATTTTCTACCAGAGGTGAGAAAGAGGATTAGAGTTCCACTCCACCACCAGCTATTTCTATAATACTGTGGCGTTACTTTGAGCTCTGTCACATCATATGGCTTTGTTCTAGTTTGACATCCTATTATAAAGTGCTCCCCTTTCCCCGTTGCTGCCAGTTTGCTTATAAATGCCTTTTGCAGACTTTCAGTCAGAGGTGATTCACTCTCCTTGGAAACTGAAGCCGCTCACGTGCCTACAGTTTGCTAGGCTAGTGTTCCCTCTTCTTACTGCCCTTGGGAACGTCTCCTTCTTTTAGGAATTCTGTATAGCATTTGCATAGAGCCTTCCACCTACCGTCATTTCTCCAATATCATGCAAACTGGGGTTAAAGCAGCCATAAATGAGTGAGGTACTTATCCTTGGTGGTTAAAGTAACCCGGGATGGCTATCTCCCTTCTGATCTTTTTTTTTTTTGGACAGCTCCTCCCCTTTGGCAGAAGTGGGGTTGAGCAGCAAAATGCCTGAAAAATGGCAGTATCGGAGAGGAGCCTGGGTAATCATCATCATCATCAATCATATTTATTGAGCGCTTACTATGTGCAGAGCACTGTACTAAGCGCTTGGGAAGTACAAATTGGCAACATCTAGAGACAGTCCCTACCCAACAGTGGGCTCACAGTCTAAAAGGGGAAGACAGAGAACAAAACCAAACATACTAACAAAATAAAATAAATAGAATAGATATGTACAAGTAAAATAAATAAATAAATAAATAGAGTAATAAATCTGTACAAACATATATACATATATACAGGTGCTGTGGGGAAGGGAAGGAGGTAAGAAGTGGGGGATGGAGAGGGGGACGAGGGGGAGAGGAAGGAAGGGATCAGCCCCTGAATAATTGAGTTGACCCTATCTGATGCTAGTGTCAACAAACACATCATTTCCTTTTTTTTATCCTGTATCATCTTCTCCAAGTGGCCTTCCTCGACTAAGCCTTCATTTCTCTTCTCTCCCTACCTTCAGGGTCCATCCATGCAGTTGCATTTTCACCCTTTATTAACCCCTTCCTCATCCCCACAGCACTTTTGTACATATCCATCTTACCTCCTTCCCTTCCCCACAGCACCTGTATATATGTATATATGTTTGTACATATTTATTACTCTATTTTACTTGTACATATCTATTCTATTTATCTTATTTTGTTAGTATGTTTGGTTTTGTTCTCTGTCTCCCCCTTCTAGACTGTGAGCCCACTGTTGGGTAGGGACTGTCTCTATATGTTGCCAACTTGTACTTCCCAAGCGCTTAGTCTAGTGCTCTGCACACAGTAAGCGCTCAATAAATACGATTGATTGATTGATATCCATAATTGATTGACTTATATTAATGTCTATCTCTCCCTGTAGCTCACTGTAGGCAGGGAGTGTGCCTACAAACTCTGTTGGTACCACTGTACTCTCCCAAGTTTTGAGTACAGTGCTCTGCACACAATCTCCCCTCTTCTAGACTGTGAGCCCGTTGTTGGGTAGGGATTGTCGCTATTTGTTGATGAATTGTACTTTCCAAGCACTTAGTACAGTGCCCTGCACACAGTGAGTGCTCAATAAATACGATTGAATGAATGAATGAATAAGCATTCAGTAAATATGCTCAATTGAGGGTATCCAAGATTATTATCGTTGTCATGATCATATAGACTGTGAACTTGTCATGGGCAGGGAACATGTCTGCTAATTGTGTTGTACTTTCCCAAGCACTTACTACAACAGTGTTTTGCACATAATAACCACTCAATAAATATGATTGATTGCCTGATATAAGCTATCCCCATACTCTGTCTTGTGGGGCCAACATTTTGTCTTTGGCTTGGAGGAAGGACTGTGTGAAAGAGATTTGGCTTATGGAGTTGTTTGCCCATATAAATACCCAATGCTGTCTCTCTTGATGCTATCATGGTGATTGGCACAATATGATGATAAATACGAGTGCTTTTTTTAACTTCGGGAAAAAAGATTAATACATGTTCCCTTGCTAATGTGGGTGGTAAACTTATATCATTTAACTTTCCTTGCGCCAGATTCTCCCCTAAGACCACCTTAATGTTAGCACATTAAGGGAGAGGCATAATCTGTCGGGTCATTTAGTGCAGCATGTATTTGTCAATGAGATGATGGGCAGAGAGATTTAGCCTTATGAGCTGGGGGACCAGAAAAGTTGATTTTTACCAGCAATCTCTCTCACATTTTGGGCATATGCAGGGTTTTTTTCGAGTGGTTTTTGCATTCCAAGATGAAAGTGTCCATCAGTCCATCAATCTTGTCCGAGTGAGCGTTGCTTGAGTGAGATGAATCATTTTTACAGTGCCTTTTCTAGCCCTCTCCTCATTTGAGGTAAACAAAGGGGCTACTGCCTCTTCAACAAGGGAACGACCAGTGTCTAGTCCACAGCATCAGGCAAACAGCAGTATTGCAATTAATGGTTCCCAAGTGACCTGAAAGAGTTAATTCACCTCCCCAATTTCCCAGCCTTCTTCCAAGGAATCACTTGGGCCCTGAGAAGAAGGAAGAGAGGGCCTAAATACACACAGTATTCTAGGTGCCTCATGGAATTTAGAGAAGGTACCTACGTTTTGACCTTCAAGGAGCTTTCATAAAGCTGGTTGAAGCTGTAAACTCATTCTGGGCAGGTACTGTGACTGTTTATTGCTGTATTGTACTTTCCCAAGCACTCAGTACAATGCTCAAAAAGTACGGTTGAATTAATGAAAAATGATAACTGTACGGTATACCCAGGGACAAAAAATTGTGCAAAAACAGTAACAAAACCCTACTGCTACACAAAGATATTTGAGCCTCCCACCCTGTCCACGTTTTCTACTCTCCTCCTACCTCGCTACCCCAGTCCCTGCCCCTAATTTAGGAATGAAGCTAGGATTAACTGGAATCCCCTCACAAAGTGGCATCTTGGATTCTATCTCCAAGAGGCCATACATTCAGTGCAGGGAGGGAGAGAGGAAGGATGGAAGAGGTGACTTTGGATTTCCGAGGGAGTTATTTTGGTTCTGGGGTTGGGTTTTTTTTTGAGTCATTCAGTGGTTTTTATTGGGTACTTATTGTGTGCAGAGCACTGTACTGAGCACTTGGAAAAGTACCATACAGTAGAATTGGTAGGCATGATCCCTGCCCACAAGGTTATACTCTTGAGGGAGAGACAGGCGTTAAAATAAATTACAGATAGGGAAAATGACAGAGTGTAAGGATATGTATTTAAGTACTATGGAGCTGTGAGTGGGGTGAATATCAAGTGCTTAAGGGGTACAGATTTGAGCTCATAGGTGATGCAGAGAGGTGGGTGGGGAGGGGAAATGAGGGCTTAGTCAGGGAAGGCCTCTTGGAGGTGATACAATTTTAGGAGTGCTTTGACAGCGGGGAGAGTGGTGGTCTGTCAGATATGAAGGAGGCTTTCTCCATAGAAGTTCCCAGTGAGGAAATTCCATGGGAAAACTCTCCAAGAAACAACCAGAAATGAGCAGCAGTCCTACCACTTCCTCCCCCCTCTCCCAATTTCCCTTGAGTTCCATCTCCCAGGGAAAATAAAGCTTAAGGTGCCCCTTCCTGGGGGGTGAATTAGTCTCTGGGTTCGGGTGAGAGTTCTTCCCTCTAACAGAAGGGGAAAGTGCTGGAGTTGAAAAAGTTTTCTCTGGGCCCGGGTGAAATAAGAAATGATCTGAACTGTCAGATAAGAGGGAAGGCAGTTAAAAACTCCCTGTCAGGTTTTAATAGGGCTGTCAGTTCTAGTTTTTCTTCCTAATCTCTTCTCCATAAAAAGAGGAAATCAAGGCAGCCCCAAGCTTCTTCCATGTCATGTATTTGTGTGATGAGGTTGCAGAGCTAAGCCACGGAACTGTAAGGCTGAAAACAGGAGCAGACGGCACCCCGAAACAATTTCGGCCATAGCCGTGGGTTGAATTCAGCTTTAACCCGGTACTCTTGAGTTTTAGATTTACCGGGACGATGTATTTGAGATGCTGAGGAGACAGCACCACCCAAACTGTGTTTGCTTTTGAGAGTTTCAGCATTTTACAAATCCTCTTAGAAACACTCCGTATTTGCGGAGTGGAGAAGCAGAAAAGGGTTGTGTCACAACAAATAACTGCATAGTATATGGTAGCCTATTTTCACATTGACACTTCCCCCGAAGGTCACCGCGAAAGTCCAGTCAGTCCAAGCAATCAGTAAAAATACTGTTCTAAAACTCTATAGACCGAAGCACCTGCAGTGTGCAATTTAATTTGAAACATGGTGCCTTTTCTCATTTTCTGATTAAAGCAACTGCTTTCCGAAAGAGAGGTTACTGCTGTGACTTTAATGGGAGGAACCGGATTTGTTGCAAGGAAATCGATATCCTGGTTTGTCTCAGTTAATTGTTTGATTGTACAATGGTTTGAAAAAAACAAAATAAACGCAACCCCCACTTCTATTTCTGGGGCGTCCGAAGTTGTGCAGTGCTTCAAAAGGTGAAGGAAGGCTTTTAAATAGGACGACGGTGTTGTTGAGAGGTACATAACAAATACCAAAATTAGGTTTGTTTATTAGGTGTATGACCCTTTCATACGGCTGTTCAGTGATGGTTCTGGTGGACCCCACCCCTTCTTGTAATTAGGACTCTGGGTGGCTGCCACCATTTTGGGTGGCAAGGGTCCACGTAGTGCTCAGCAACTGCCCTCATCCCCTTACTTGCACGACCGTCTGAATTCACATAGACCAGGAAAGGATTGGTTGTTATGATGCAGCTTTGCACATAGTAAGCGTTTAATAAATGCCATTATTATTATTATCATTATTATTATTATTATTATGCCAAGTGACCTAGGCTGGGTGCTGCAGAGACCGACAGAGGGTATATTCTCGAATGTACGTTCTTGCTGCAGAGCAGTGGCAGGTGGGGTGAAATGAAAAGCTCGCCCTGGAGAGGAACGTGTCTATCAACTTTGTTATATTGTACTCTCCCGAGTGTAAGTGTACTTTCACAAAGTAAGCACTCAATAAATATGATTGATTGATAGCTCTCCCTGCCATACACCTCCTAGAGAGCTCTGTGCACCTCCCCTACGCACCGAACTCGTAATCTGGTTCATTTTAGCCCGTCTACTCACCAGATGTCACAGCAGTGACCACCTCCGGTTCCCTCAAGGTCACCAATCTGACCGCCGAAGAAGTTCCATAGGGTGAACTGGGGACCCCAAATGACCCAGGTATTGCAGATAGTGTAAGGTAGGGCCAGAGAGTGGAGAGCCTTGAAGTCGATTGTCAGGAGTCCTTGTGTGATGTGGAGACATAGGACCTCTCGGGACGATTTTGAGGAGAGGGGAGGGGTGAAAGATGATCTGCGCAGCAGCGCATAATATAGATTGGAGGTGGGAGAGGCTGGAGGCTGGGAGACCAGCAAAGAGGCTAATGCCACAGTCTAGCCAAGGCCAAACCAGAATTCGTTCCAGGGTGATAGCATTTTGAGTGGAGAAGAAAGGGCAGATCTGGAAAACGTTGTGCAGAATGAACTGGCAGGGCATGGCAGTAGATGGAATGTGAGAGTTGAATCAATCAATCAATCGTATTTATTGAGCACCTACTGTGTGCAGAGCATTGTACTAAGTGCTTGGGAAGTTGAATGATAGTCAAGTGCAGAGGATGACGTCGAGGATGCCAGCTTCCAGAGTAGAGATGAGGTGGTGGCGGTGACTGATAGGGGTATGTTAGGGGAAGAAGTGGGTTTCCGGCGAAAGATGAGATGTATTTTAGACTTGAGTTTGAGGTGCTGGGAGGGCACCCAAGGGGAGATGTCTTGGAGGCAAGAGGCAACGCGGATGGCAGGTCAGAATAGAGGTCAAGGCTAGGGAGATAGATTTGAGCATCATCCACAGAGGTGGAGGCTGAAGCCATGTGAATGGATGAGCTCCCCGAGAGAGTGAGAGTAAAGCGAAAATAAGATAGCGATATATTTAGAAGCCAATAAAAGTGATTTATTGTTGTTCTTTAATGTTAAGGGCTCGTGTTCAATAAATTTTACTTCTTCTGTTTGTTTCTCAGGAACCTAGCATAGAACTGTACCCACAGGAGCCACTCAGTCAATACTGTTATTGACGATGCTGGGGCCCAGCTGATTTAAATGCATCCACTCTTCTTAGATACTATTTAATGACTTCTCTTCCTGTTCTACTTCGGCTATCCAATTTTCCTCTGAAAGTGGGACTTGCCTTGATCCTTTTTTGAAAAGAAAAGGGGAAAAGAAGCATCTGCATTTTCACACTACCTTGTTACCGTTGTGCTGCCCAGCATTGTTCTGCTTTGTTCCTGAATTTGCAGGAACAGCCGGCCCCTTTCCCTCTTTGCCTTTCTTTGCTGTGATTCTTCCTATGTCTGTAAAAATTTTTCTTGCCTGAAGTTCATTTTTCTGTATTTTTGCTCCTGTTTCTCTCCTTTCCCTTAGGATCTTAAGTACAGTCATCCTGTGACCACTTTCCCCAGTCTCTATCCTCCTTTAGATCCTTGACTAATTCCTCCCTGTCAGTAAGAATTTTATCAAGAAGGGTATCTTGCCCTAGCTGACTTCTCTATGTTAGGAAATTGTACCTGGTGCAATTCAAAATGCTGTTTGCCGATGTGTGGCCTGCTGAATTGTTTTTTCCAGCAGGTCCCCGAGTCATTAAAATATCCGTCAGCAGAAACTGATTTGAGCCTGCCTTGGTGGATGGGTCACAGGGGATGTTTTGCTTCTTCTCGTGGTGTGAGGGCCAAGGAGCGATAGGGTTCCCACAGCCCTCCACTTCCACCCTCTCTTCTCCCAATAGCTGATATGCCCACGCAATTTAACCGTCCTTATTAGAGGTGTCCAAAGCTCTTCAGAGGCCGGGCAGGAGAAGGATATTCTCTTAGTCTTGCCCTCTCCTGTGTGAACTTTTTCAGGCTGTTAAAGAATCAGTCAATCAGTTGCATTTATTGAGCGCTTACTGGGTGCTGAGCACTATACTAAGCACTTGGGAGAATGCAGCAGAAGTAGCAGGCTCATTCCCACTGTTTTAGACTGTGAGCCCACTGTTGGGTAGGGACTGTCTCTATATGTTGCCAACTTGTACTTCCCAAGTGCTTAGTACAGTGCTCTGCACAAAGTAAGCGCTCAATAAATACGATTGATTGATTGATTCCCTGTCCATAACGAGCTTACAGACTACTTGGAATTCTAGGTGTGTGCTTGTTCATTCGTTTCATTCATTCAATCGTATTTATTGAGCGCTTACTGTGTGCAGGGCACTGTACTAAACGCTTGGGAAGTACAAGTTGGCAACGTATAGAGACGGTCCCTACCCAACAGCGGGTTCATAGTCTAGAAGGGGGGAGACAGACAACAAAACAAAACATATTAACAAAATAAAATGAATAGAATAAATATGTACAAGTAGAATAAATATGTACAAGTAAAATAAATAAATAAATAGAGTAATAAATATGTACAAACATATATACAGGTGCTGTGGGGAGGGGAAGGAGGTAAGGCAGGGGGGATGAGGAGGGGGAGAGGAATGTTGAATATGGATGGCATTTACAATACCTCAAAAGGAAACTACTCCAGTTTCATAGAATCCAGAATAAGCCCCCAGCCCTGCTCATTTGGCACCCTCCATAGCACTTGGGTATATCTGTATGGGCAATTTATTTATGTTGACAAATATTTTTGTTTTTCTTTCCCTGTATACTGGAAGCTCCTTGTGGGCAGGGCACATGTCTACCGACTGTGTTGTATTGTACTCTCCCAAGCCTTAGGACAATGCTCTATGCACAGTAAGCACTCAGTAAATAATACCTTTGATTGGTTGATCAATTATTAGAGTGTAAGCTATTTGTGGGTAGGGTCTGTATCACTTCGTTATTCTGTATTTCCCAATCATCTGGTACAAAAGCACCATACCAAATGGGTGCTTAATGAATGCTGCTGCTGCAACGACTCCTACTACTACTATTTTCCTTAAAAGTAGCTCAGTTTTTCATCTTATTTAAGGATATGCAAGGGCCCCCGATAGTCTACAAAATAGACACTTCATATTGCTTTAAAGCAAGGCAAATTTAGAAGCAGCAGCAACACTAGTTTAGGAGTTTATTTTTTTACTCCTCAGAGATTGCTGATTGCCGTGAGATTTTTTTTCCTGGGTAAACATTGTTTTATTGTTCCAAGCACAGGATTATTTTTGTTCTCTTGTCCCATTCAATTTACATATGAATAAGACTACCTCTTTGTGAATCTGTGCCTAACTGGGATGCAGTAATGTGATTTTCAAATATGGATTTTCTTCTGAGAATGTACCAGTGGAAAGGTCAGGTTTATGAAGCTAGAGTGGTAGAAAGAGAATGAATGATTTGTTATGCTATTAAGTGTTCCTGAAGAGATTTTAGGCGTTTCTTCATGCTCTTGGACAGAAGCTCCCCAAGAGCTTTTATGACTTGACTTTGTAGTTTCTTTGGAGTCAGAGTAGCCTTCCAATCAAAGGGCTAATTACCATCATTAGGGTGTACCTTGGGAAAAAAGTGGAAGCGGATGGAAATTCAGCAAGAATCAAAACTTTAGGCCAAACCAGAGAGTTTGGCGATAATATAAAACTGCCATTCTACTTGTGGGGAAGTAGAGAATAGGAGGGAGTTTATAGTAAAGCCATTGAGAATTAAATTTTGCCCCCTGAAAACTTAGACAAGGATAGCTTGTGAAAAATGGCACAAGGGAAATATATTAAAATACTACTGACTGTAACAACAAAAATTGGCTTTCTTTCCCTACATCTGAGAAGTATATCTATAGTGGTATCTAGAATAGTGATTTTCAACGGCTTAATGCCTATTTCTCATATAAACCCTGCTTGAATTTTTTTTTTGCTGTTTGTTATATGCTCACTATGTGCCAGCCACTGTACTAAGCACTGTGGTAGATACAGGCTAATCAGGTTGGACACAGTTCCTGTCCCACATGGGGTTCACAGTCTTAATCTCCATTTTGCAGAAGTGGGAGCTGAGGCACAGAGAAGTTAAGTGGCTTGCCCAAGATCACCCAGCAGAGAAGTGGCGAAACCGGGATCAGAACCCAGGTCCTTCTGATTCCCAGGCCCATGCTCTGTCCACTAGGCCACCTGCTTTCATTCATTGATTCAGTCATATTGAGCGCTTACTGTGTGCAGAGCAGTGTACTAAGCACTTGGGAAGTACAGTTCAGCAATAAATAGAGACAATCCCTGCCCACAATGGGCTCACAGTCTAGAAGGGGGAAGACAGACATCAGAACAAGTGAACAGGCTTCAGTAGCATCATTATAAATAAATGGAATTATAGATCTGTATTCATCATTAATAAGCATAAATAGAATTATAACTGTAAATGTGTACATATATGCACAGGTGCTGTGGGGTAGAGCAAAGGGAGCAGAGGAAAAGGGGCTTAGTGAGCAAGGCTGGCTCTATCAATCAATCAATCAATCAATTGTATTTATTGAGCGCTTACTATGTGCAGAGCACTGTACTAAGCGCTTGGGAAGTACAAATTGGCAACACATAGAGACAGTCCCTACCCAACAGTGGGCTCACAGTCTAAAAGGGGGAGACAGAGAACAGAACCAAACATACCAACAAAATAAAATAAATAGGATAGAAATGTACAAGTAAAATAAATAAATAAATAAATAAATAGAGTAATAAATATGTACAACCATATATACATATATACAGGTGCTGTGGGGAAGGGAAGGAGGTAAGATGGGGGGATGGAGAGGGGGACGAGGGGGAGAGGAAGGAAGGGGCTCAGTCTGGGAAGGCCTCCTGGAGGAGGTACCAGGAGGCTCTACCATATAGGCAGACTAGGGAATTGTTGGAGGAGCCATTTTTCCTCTTCTTTTGATTTATGTCTCAGAGTTCAGCTGCCTCTTCCTTTTGCCCGGGGCTCCAGACTGCCCAAGTTGGGGTCTGGGGAGTTGGTAGGGGGAGATCAGACCCATTTTATGATTGAGGGAAAAGGCACAGTTGGTTTCCTCCTCTGAGTCAGAAAGCCAAACTATTTAGCATCCGAGTAACACTTTTTTCCTGCAAGTCAGTGAGTAGCAATGTGGGAACTAAAAGCCATGACTTGCCTCTCATTTTTTCAACACCTACTGAGCACCAGTGAATCCCATTGTGGGATAAAGAACCTAAATCAATACATGGTTGTTTCAACCGTCATTTCCAGTACAAGATCTAACTCTCCCAAGATAATGGGAAAAGGCACCAGAGCTGTAGATATTGGTTTTCTGATGCTAACTCATCTCAGCCTGGAAATTCTGGGGGGCCAGCAAGCTTGGGTTCTCAGCGTGATCCATCCTTCCTCTCCACCATTACTGCTGCCACCTTTGTTTGAACTAAGTGACCGCCCCCCTGCCCCCCAGCCCCGTTTCCCTCATTATATTTAAGGGACAGGAGACCTAACTGCTCTCAGGACATTAATTTGCGGATTGTGGGATAACAGATTGGTTCACATTTTAGAGCATCTTGCAGTCCTTGAGTTTACACCACTGTAAGAATACCAGATGATATGGATTATGAACGTGTGAAGAAGTAGCTTTCAGTGTGATTCATTGTCTGTGGATGCATAGGGCCAGTGAACTTTTTCCAAAGGAATTTTTCCACGGAAAAGTCTCTTTGGGGGCTGAATCTGCCAAGGGCAAACTTCACACTCGTCAAGATTGCACTGTACAGACAGAACCAACTCGACTCTGCTTTCTCGTTCACCCCTCACATCTAATCCATCACCAAAACCTGCCACTTTCACCCCTGCAACATTGCCAAGATCTGCCCCTTCCTCTCCATCCAAACTGCTACCCTGCTGGTTCAATCTCTCATCCTATCCCGACTGGATTACTGCATCAGCCTCCTCTCTGATCTCCCATCCTCCTGTCTCTCCCCACTTCCGTCTATACTTCACGATGCTGCCCGGATCATCTTTGTGCAGAAACACTCTGGGCGTGTTACTCCCCTCCTCAAAAATCTCCAGTGGCTATCAGTCAGCCTACGCATCAAGCAAAAACTTCTCACCCTGGGCTTCAAGGCTGTCCATCATCCTCGCCCCCTCCTACCTCACCTCCCTTCGCTCCTTCCACAGCCCAGCCCGCACCCTCTGCTCCTCTGCCGCTAACCTGCTCACTGTACCTCAGTCTCGCCTGTCCCGCCGTCGACCCCCGGCCCACATCCTCCCCCTGGCCTGGCATGTCCTCCCTTCGCACATCTGCCAAGCTAGTTCTCTTCCTCCCTCCAAAGCCCTACTGAGAGCTCACCTCTTCCAGGAGGCCTTCCCAGACTGAGCCCCCTTTTTCCTCTCCTCCTCCCCATCCCCCTGACCCTACCTCCTTCCCCTCCCCACAGCACCTGTATATATGGTTGTACAGATTAATTACTCTATTTCTTTTACTTTTACATATTTACTATTCTATTTATTTTGTTAATGATGGGCATCTAGCTTTATTTTTATTTATTCTGATGACTTGACACCTGTCCACATGTTTTGTTTTGTTGTTTGTCTCCCCCTTCTAGACTGTGAGCCCGTTGTTGGGTAGGGACCGTCTTTATATGTTGCCGACTTGTACTTCCCAAGCGCTTAGTACAATGCCCTGCACACAGTAAGCGCTCAATAAATGCGATTGAATGAATGAATGAACCAACGTTCTTGCAGTCTAATGCTCCATTGTCACCTCCCCTTTGGTTTCCTGACTGATGGCATTTCAAGGTGCTGTCACCTAAGGAAGAATCATCAGCTTACTATGTGCAGAGCACTGTTCTAAGCGCTGGGGGGGATACAAGGTGATCAAGTTGTCCCACTTGGGGCTCACAGGCTTAATCCCCATTTTACAGATGAAGGAACTGAGGCTCAGAGAAGTTAAGTGACTTGCCCAAGGTCATACAGCAGGCATGTGATGGAGCCGGGATTCGAACCCATGACCTTTGACTCCAAAGCCCGTGCTCTTTCCACTGAGCCATGCTGCTTTATGTTGTGACATAAAGCGGTAGAGTCGGTTAGAATGCCCAGGACGATGGATTGCAGATTTGATGATGTGATGGAGCTGATTTTCAGATTTAGAATTGGCTTTCTTAAGTCAAGAGCACACAGCCTTTTCAGGTTTAGAGTAGCAAAGTGCACAGCCCTTGGTTTAGGGGTTAGTATTAATACTTTTTTTTTATGATGGCAGGTTTAGGAAGGGAAACTCAAATCTTCTGTGTCTTTTGTATCGGCATCTGAGTTCCTGTCAGCAATTCATAGGTGTTAATACTAATGCTGTTTCATAACAGAAAGTTTGGAAGGCCTCTTCTAGATCTTTTGTACGCTATCAAATGCTGTCAGAAGTGAATAGATGCTAATGAATGATAATAATTGTATAATTGTCATGTAGGGGAAGAAAGAGTACTTGAATGTTGTCAGCTTCATTCTAGGAAAGCAGAAAGCCTTCCAGCTCCCTCTAAAAATATATTTATCAGTAAGGTACCGAATCTCAATCTTTTATTTTTTGTAATCATTTTTAGTTCAATATAAAACGGTTATCAAGCGTTATTTTTTTTTGTTTTGAATTACATAAGGTGATATGTACATCTAGGAATTTCGCCAATTCTATTAGATAAGACTTAGATAAGATAAGATAAGATTAGACTGTGAGCCCAATGTTGGGTAGGGACTGTCTCTACATGTTGCCAATTTGTACTTCCCAAGCGCTTAGTACAGTGCTCTGCACATAGTAAGTGCTCAATAAATATGATTGATTGATTGATAAGAAAATTGCATTGTGAGTGACTATTTCTGAGTACCCGTAGCCTTCTGCATTCATCCCTTCAAATGTGCAGATTATTCCATACCAGATATCTATTTATAGGGGTGGTATTGATTCCCTCATTTATCTGACCTTTAGGACAGGCTGAACAACTTGATTCAAAAGAAACTTTGGTCAGAGTTTCTATTACCACCGGGATTTGCTTCCTGGAGACTTTTCTTCTACCTCCCCTCCTCCTGAAAGTGAGTCTCTGTGGTGTTTGATGATACCTCTGCTTATGTTCATGATCAAGAGGAGATCATTACAGAAAGGATGGGTGGATGGGAAACTGGCAATCCCTTCCACCATGTCTGTTTTGGGGAGGTTGCAGCTGTTATTTGCAGTGCAAATTTGCAGTTATCTTTTCGTTTTCGTAGACTTTCAATGACTTGAAGCCTCCTTGTGATTGTTAACCCTTAGTGGGTGGTCTGGCTGCTAACAGTCCACCACAGCAGCTTGGGAGAGGGGCAAGTCCAGAGGTTGGCACCTCTCTTGGCATCAACAGGTGGAGGGAAGTTGCAAACTTGATAAAGTTTTGGCCTTACCCAGTTGCCTCCAGGAAGCTTCGTTGCCCACAAGGGTCCTCTAGAGAAAAGTGCCTCAATCAATCAATTAGTAGTATTTCTTGAGTGTTTACTGTGTTCAGAGCACTGAACTTAAGCTGTGTGCTCATTGTGATCAAGGGATGTGTCCATTATATTGTTGTGTTGTACTCTCCCAAGTGCTTAGTACAGTGCAGAGCTCTATAAATGTGATTGATTATAAGCTCATTGTGGGCAGGGAATGCATCTGTTATATTGTTGTTGTACTCTGCCAACCTCTTAGTACAGTGCCCTGAACACAGTAAGCACATGATAATATGATCGACTGGGAAAGTTCAGAACAATAGAGTTAGTAGACATAATCCCTGCCCACAAGGAGCTTAGTGTGGCGAGTTGGGAGTTCTGAGCGCATCTGCTCCCAGTTCTCTTGTTAATAAGTTTTGCTTTTGGTACTTATAAGGAGAAGAATCAGAAAGTTCTTTCTCAGAACTCGTTTAAAAATACAGTTGAGGGTGAAGCTTCGTTTAGAGATTTATTTTTCCGGGTGGGAAAACATTTTAACTTTTAGATACCGAATATTTATAAATACAGAAAAAGATGTGTGTAGTAATCAATCAATCAATCAATCGTACTTATTAAGCACTTACTATGTGCAGAGCACTGTACTAAGCGCTTGGGAAGTACAAGATGGCAACATATAGAGACAGTCCCTACCCAAAAGTGGGCTCACAGTCTAATACCAGCAGAAAAAGAGAGAGACTTGCCCATCGTAGAACTAATAAGATGTTCAGAATCAATTACAGCTTAAACAGTATTAATTAAACATACTTATATTGAATTAATGCCCCTGGCTAGGAAGGGCAGAAACATCCTCCCTGTGGACTGGAATGCCATCCCTCTTCATATCTGCCAGACCACCACTCTTCCCTCTTTGAAGCCCTATTAAAGTCACATCTCCCCCAAGAAGCCTTCCCCAAAGAATCCCCCATTTCCCCACCCAGTTTTCCATCCCCTCTACCTCATTCACAGATGCACTTGGGTTTTTCTCCTTTAAGTATTTTGATACTCGCCAACCCTCAGTCCCACAGCACAGCTGTCCATATCCTTACACTTGGACATTTCCTCTACCTGTTACTTATTTTCATGTCTCTCTCCCCCTAGAAAGGGGGAAAGGGATCAGATGAACCAGCACTACTGTATTTTCCTCTCCAGAGCACTTAATACAGTGCTGTGCACACAGTAAGCACTCAACCATTAATTGGTTGATTGAGCAGAAAGCAGGGAGAGATTTTAGTTCTGCTAGCCCACTGGGAAAGAGGAGCTTTGTGACAAATGACTGTGACCTGGAACAGTCATCAAACACCTAAAGACTGCCCTCTCCAAAGCCTTTCATCTATTTTATGCCCTTAATTGCTCCCATTATTTGTAGCTTATTCCTACTTTGTACTCTTCTATTCTCGGCCATTTAGCTTGTGAGCCCCTTGGGATGGGGATCACATCTAACTTTTTATTTTGTATCTATCCCAGCGTGGGGCACATACTAAGTTCTTAATAAATACCGTAATCAATCAACAGCCACAAATAAACCAGCCTGGAATGCGGCAATGGGAAGAGTGATTGCTTTTCCTTCAGCAGAGGCTTCAGGCAAACGGGCATACCGAGAGGAAATTTCAAAAGTAGCAAACCCTGAAAATGGCAAGTGTAGCAAGGAACTATCTGGAGTGGATTTCCAGATGTAGCTAGATCAATTCAGCCATACTCCCAGGCGTGGATGAGATCTCGCTGTTTGTAAGGACAGATTCATTCATTCTATCGTATTTATTGAGCGCTTACTGTGTGCAGAGCACTGTCCTAAGCGCTTGGGAAGTACAAGTCAGCAACATATAGAGAGGGTCCCTTCCCAACAACGGGCTCACAGTCTAGACGGGGGAGGCAGACAACAAAACAAAACATGTGGACGGGTGTCAAGTCATCACAATGAAGAGAAGTAAAGCTAGATACATAGCACTCCATAAATATGATTGATTGATTGCTCTGCAGTGAGCGCAAAATAAATATGACCGATGATTAATTATTTCTGCCCCACTCTGGTGGTGGCAGAAAGCACCTTTCTTTCAGGAGCCCATCCAACAACCGTGGAGTCCCAATGGACGGGAGATTCACACCCCAAGAATAGAAACCAAGGGTTTCCTCCTAGACTTCCCTTAGCTATGTGCACCAAGACATTACAAGGATCCCTATAAGGGACAAGGACTGTGCCCAACATGATTTGCACTTCCCAAGCGCTTAGTACAGTGCTCTGCACATAGTAAGCGCTCAATAAATGCGATTGATGATGATGATGATGATGATTAAGGTGTATCTACCCCACAGCTTAGAATGGGGTTTGGCACATAGTGATTAACAAGCACCATTACTCGTAGGGGACAGCCTTTATTGAAAGAAAAGCTTGGTGGTTCTTGCCTTTAGTGAATGAATTTCCCAACTCATAGGAAAAAAAATATAAGAATTGCCTCGTTGTTGTTATGGTATTTATTGTGCTTACTATGTAGCAAGCACTGTTCTAAGGGCTGGGGTAGATACACCTTAATCAGGTTGGACACAGTCCCTGCCCCACGTGGAGCTCACAGTCTTATATTTTGCCCTAAAAAAAAGACAGAGTATAGATTGCTATTGAAAGCATAGGTGACAGATTGCTAAAATTCAGTCCTTATTCACAGCTCAAATGCATTTTGTTGGCCGGTTTTAATTGTTTTCTATAATTCATCATTTTGACATGGTTGACTAGTAAAATAATAAAAAATCAGGTGGGGAGGCATTTGGCTCAGGGCACAGATGTATATTAGACAGACGCAGCAGGAAAGCTCAACCAATTTATAGGGGCTATTAGTCCTGATAAACAGCTAATATTAGATTGTATCCTAGAAGATAAAAGCCTAAATGGAATTCTAGAAAACGGTGACACCCAACTGAATGGCTCATGAGAAGTGATTATGGTTCAGTTTTTTTGGCAATAGTTGTGGAGGTCTGTACCTATTTTCTAATTCCCATATGAGAATCTTTCACTCAGTGATAAAAACAAATGCTGTCGTTCATAGGCGCTACACAGTTTCAAAGCGTATGCCTGTATGCAAAGGGTTTAGTGTCACACATGGGAGAGGCTCTGAGAGTTGAGAGAAAATGGGGAGGAAGGGAAGGAAGAGGACATCTCTGGTTTGCAGTCCTAGTTTTATAGAAGTCAAACATCCCTTTGTGAATCACCCGGCTAAAATAATGATAATAATATATGGTATTTGTTAAGCACTTACTACGTACCAGTTCCTGTTCTAGGTGCCAGGGTAGATGCAAAGTAATCCATTTGGATAAAATCCCTGCCCCACACAGGCTTACAGTTTTAATCCTCTTACAGATGAGGGAACATAGGCTCAGAGAAGTGAGGTGACTTGCCCAAGGTCACACAGCAGACAAGCGGCAGAGCCGGGATCAGTCCCCAGATCCTCGACTCCGGGCCCATGCTCTGTCCAGTAGGCCACACTGCTTCTCAAAGACTCCTGCTTCCGTTCCTTGGTTGTGTCTTTTTTCCACCTGGGAAATGCTTCTTGAAATATGTGCTTCAGAAACCCGTCCACAGGGATCATGTCTACCAACCCTTTTGCATTGTACTCTCCCAAGCACTTAGTAGAGTGCTCTGCACAAAGGAAGGCTTCAATAAATGCCATTGAATGACAGACAGCCCTTCTCCCTCTAAATCCAAAAGGCATCCCCCACCAAGGTTTAAGCCTGATTTCTAGGCATACACCCATTATGAGCCTTTTTTTTCCAGCTCTCTGCATCAGTAGTATTTGTTGAGCACCAACTGAACATGGGACACTATCCTAAATGACTGGAAGAGGACATTCCTTTTAGACTGTGAGCCCACTGTTGGGTAGGGACTGTCTCTATATGTTGCCAATTTGTACTTCCCAAGCCCTTAATACAGTGCTCTGCACATAGTAAGCGCTCAATAAATACGATTGATGATGATGATGATTCCTCCAGACCGAGAGCTCCTTGTGGACTGGAATTATGTCTACCAACTTTTGTCCTTTTTTCTCCCAAGTGCTTAGAACAGTGCTCTGTACATAGGCATGGCACCGTAAATTGATTGATTACTGTCTGCAGTTTAACCGCAGACGGAAAAGGGGATGAGGGAGAAGGAAAAGAAAGGGGTTTAATGACACTCAACTCCAACCTCCTCCTTTATGGGGCAAATAGTGGGAGTGGAGTCCTCAGCCCCTTGGACTCAATCAATCAATCGTATTTATTGAGCGCTTACTGTGTGCAGAGCACTGTACTAAGCGCTTGGGAAGTACAGGACTCACTGAAAGGATCGCCTGCCAGCCCAGGTCAAAATGCTGGGGTGACAGAAATCTTCCGGAGAGCTAGTGTTCCCCAATAGATACAGCAGTACCTTCCAGCTTTGGCCTGAGTAAAAGTCAGTTTACCCTTTTTTTTTGACCTACTGGTTTTAATACAAGGGTAAGTGAAAAGAGAAGACAAAACACAGCGACAGATTGATGAAGAACAGGTGGATAGACTGTGTGAACAGATTGTGTAAACCTTTTGAGAGAGAACAGTCCAAAACTGATTCGCGTCTATATGAAGTATTGGAAAAATTTGCGTTTCAAGTAAAAGCCAGTAATACTGTGCAGTTATACTGTAGTTGAAGTATATGCTTTTGGGGGTTTCAAAAGATCAACGGGGCTTAGATTCGCTGGTTATTTAATTTTTTTAAAGACAGCAGATGAACGCAGTGGGAGGGAAGAGATTGATTACCTGTATTCTTAAATATTAATCAGAATATGAAAAAAAAGCTATCAGCAATGTCACACTTCCCCAGGAGAGCTGAATCCCTTTTCTTAGGAACTTTCCGAAAACCACTCTTTGCCTTGAAAAGTTAGAAAGCCTCAGCAACATCTTTGACATGGGTCCTTTTCAATTAATTTTCTCTGGTTTTGGAAAGATTCATAATTAAAATTTTAAAGCTCCTGGAAGAAGGTCTTTTCTCTCCTACAGACCAATTCTAATTGTCACATGAATTTATTATAAACTTGGGAATCATTGAAAAAGTTCACATTTTGGTCCCTCCCAGAGTTTTACCTCATTATTCAACAGCATTTATTGAGCTCCTACTGGGTGGGTGCAGGGTACTATATTAAACATCGTTCTCCTGTACTTCCCAAGCACCTAGTAAAGTAATAATGATGATAATAATAATAATAATAGCATTTATTAAGCGCTTACTGTGTGCAAAACATTGTTCTAAGTGCTGGGGAGGATACAAGGTGATCAGGTTGTCCCACGGGGGGCTCACAGTCCATCCCCGTTTTACAGAGGAAGTAACTGAGGCACAGAGAAATTAAGTGACTTGCCCAAAGTCACACAGCTGACAATTGGCGCAGTCGGGGATTTGAACCCATGACCACTGACTCCAAAGCCCGTGCTCTTTCCACTGAGCCACGCTGCTTCTCTAAATCCCACTAAGGAGGCATTCCTTAAATCCTGCTGCCTTTAAATGTTTCCGAGTGTACAAAAGAAATAGAAGACAAGGAGCTTACCGTCTAGCCTACATTAAAATGAATTACAGACAGGAAGAATTAATAGAGTTTAAAGACCTTTACATCTGCCAATCATTGTTTTATTGTATCATTGCTGTACTGTAATTCCTCAAGCACTTAGTACAGTGCTCTGCACACAGTAAGCGCTCAATAAATGCAATTGAATGAATGAATGGATTTTTTTTTTGAGTTTTCACTGTATGCAGAGCAGTACTAAGGACTTGGGGAAGTACAGTCCAACAGAGTGGGGAGGCACAGTCCCTGTCCACCAGGAGCTCTATTACTCTATTTATTTATTTATTTATTTTACTTGTACATATCTATTCCATTTATTTTATTTTGTGAACATGTTTGGTTTTGTTCTCTGTGTCCCCCTTCTAGACTGTGAGCCCACTGTTGGGTAGGGACTGTCTCTATATGTTGCCAACTTGTACTTCCCAAGCGCTTAGTACAGTGCTGAGCACACAGTAAGCACTCAGTAAATACGATTGATTGATTGTTAGTACAGTGCTGTGCACACAGTAAGTGCTCAATACGATTGATTGATAGTACAGTGCTCTGCACACAGTAAGCGCTCAATAAATACGATTGATTGATTGATTGATTGAGCTTAGAGTCTACAGAGGGAGAGTGGCATTAAAATCAATTATGGATAGGGGAAATAGAGTATATGGATATTTACCCAAGTGCCGTGGGGCTGGGTTGAGTATCAAAATGCTTGAGGAGTGCAAATAGATGGCGGAGAGTGAAGGGCAGAGAAGGATCAGTTCCCTAATGGTGAAGAGGTGTGGAAGTGTTAAAGTGGCAGCACAGGCGTTATAGAGGGAGATTTGAAAGTAATTGGACATTGCTTTGGTCAACACATGCGCAAACAGTCACACGTGCGCACACAGACACCCGCATGGTCTGGGTGCTTTTCGTACTGGCCCACGGGAGACCCTAGGGAGTCATTGTTGAGGGTGGGGAAAAGTCAGTGTCTGATAGATATTCCCCACAAATCAGTCAAACAATCAATTGTATTTATTGAGTGCTTACTGTATGCAGAGCACTGTGCTAACCGCTTGGGAAAGGAAAGGAAAGGACACTTAGTACAGTGCTCTGCACACAGCGCTCAATAAATACGATTGATTGATTGATTGACCGTACAATAGAGTTGATCGACACTGTCCCGGCCCACAAGTGCAAGGACAGTTGGACACTTAGTACAGTGCTCTGCACACAGGAAGCGCTCAGTAAATACGATTGATTGATTGATTGACTGTTCAGTAGAGTTGGTCGACACTGTCCCGGCCCACAAGTGCAAGGACAGTTGGACACTTAGTACAGTGCTCTGCACACAGGAAGCGCTCAGTAAATACGATTGATTGATTGATTGACTGTTCAGTAGAGTTGGTCGACACTGTCCCGGCCCACAAGTGCAAGAACAGTTGTCTGGCCCCCCCACATCCTTTCAGCTATTGGTTTAAAGCAGGAGGCTGAGCGGGGTTTGCTGTTGGAGAGGCTTTGTCCCATTTTTCCTTGTCTTTCACCTGGCCCCTGGCAGAGGCATCGATTAGCGAGGGCTCTGTTTTAGGGCTGAGCCATGGTAGGAGGGAGGCTACTCAGCTACCTAAACTCCCCACCGCCAGATGTAGAGCCGAGTAACTTCAACCACCGGCAGTTCCGTTTGAAGTGTAATGGCCCCAGAAGCCTCGGGGGCCCTCGTTAATTACCACTGGATGATTGTGAAGGAGACCTGCCGGACCTTCTCCGCTGGCCTCCCCGGCGCCCAAAGGGGTCACGTACTTGCCCGTCCAGATGGTTCCCATCAACTTCATCCATCCTTTGCTCGCTGTCGGAACCGGACAGCCTCGCCATTGCCCAGGAGAGTTTTATTAGCAGAGACCATTAGCATTCCTAGTATTGCCGAAGTTAAGCTAATTAAAGGGAAAATTCCCTCTGCTACAGTGAAGAATGACACAAAGAAACGGAATATATCGGAATTTTGAGAGAGCACGACAGATGTCGAGGATTTAAATAGTCCTATTGGGGTTCATAAAAGGCAGCTGGGAGAATCCAGCTCTCTATATTCTGCTCTCTATATTCAACACGCTCTGCCTTCTACAAAGCATCCAGGCCTCCTTTGGGTTACATGCACCGTTCTGCCTGGGTTGAGCCGTATGCGTCTTTTCAAATTGCAGCAATTTTCTTTGCAAGGGAGTGATGCCGAGATAATGCGGTTTCAGCCACCTCTCGGTGATTTGAGCATGTTCAGCTCAGAATGAACCCCACATGCCTGTGGTCTTTGTGGCCTGGGGAGATTTGGAAGGCCTTGGCTCCAGCTCCAGGAGACTAGCGGAGTCCAATTTTCCTCACACTGCACAACAGTGGGCTGGATAGACCCCCTAGACTGTGAGCCCACTGTTGGGTAGGGACTGTCTCTATATGTTGCCAACTTGTACTTCCCAAGCGCTTAGTACAGTGCTCTGCACATAGTAAGCGCTCAATAAATACGATTGATGATGATGATGGGCAGACTTTGCTGTGCCATCCTGAGCCAGTCAGATCCAATATAAAAAATACCCGGCTCCGCTGAGCCTCAATCAATAAATTAATCAGTCAGTGGTATTTATTGACCACTTACTGTGTGCAGAGCACTGTACTAAGCACTTGGGAGAGTACAATACCGCAGAGTAGGCAGACCCATTCCTTGCCTGCAACAAGGTCCTCGAGTTTGGCTCAGTGAGAGCACATATTAGCCCTTCTTAACTGTGGCTCTGGGAACTTGGGGAGACTCAGATGAGCCCAGTTCATCCAACACCCCCGTCCTCTGACTGATTCAGCTGCCCCTGGGAGGGCTCTACTGAGACGCCTGCATAATTGTATCACTAATAATGGTGATACTATATCAATCAATCAATCAGTCGTATTTATTGAGCACTTACTGTGTGCAGAGCACTGTACTAAGCGCTTGGGAAGTACAAGCTGGCAACATATAGAGTCAGTCCCTACCCAACAGTGGGCTCACAGTCTAGAAGTGGGCTCACAGTCTAGAAATATATACTATATACTATACTATATATACTATACTATATATATACTATATATACTATATACTATACTATATATACTATATACTATATATATATATATATATATATATATATATATATATATATATATATATATATATATGCTATACTATATATGCTGTGAGAAGCAGCGTGGCTCAGTGGAAAGAGCCTGGGCTTTGGAGTCAGAGGTCATGGGTTCAAATGCCGGCTCTGCCAACTGTCAGCTGTGTGACTTTGGGCAAGTCACTTCACTTCTCTGGACCTCAGTTCCCTCATCTGTAAAATGGGGATTAAGATTGTGAGCCCCCAGAGGACAACTTGATCTCCTTGTAACCTTCCCAGCGCTTAGAACAGTGCTTTGCACATAGTAAGCACTTAATAAATGCCATCATTATTATACTATACTATATATACTATACTATATATACTATATACTATACTATATATGCTATATATATGTATATATATGATATAATAATCTCTACTTTATTCTGATGGTATTGACACCTGTCTACTTGTTTTGTTGTCTGTCTCCCCCTTCTAGACTGTGAGCCTGTTGTTGGGTAGAGACCGTCTCTACATGTTGCCGATTTGCACTTCCCAAGCGCTTAGTACAGTGCTCTGCACACAGTAAGCGCTCACTAAATATGATTGAATGAATGACCTATTTGCCAAGCACTGTCTCGGTGCTGGGTTAGACACAAGATGATCAGGGCAGACACAGTTCCCGTCCCCCACAGGCCTCTCAGCCGCAGGGGTGTTGAGGCAACAGGTATTGAATTCCCATTTTAAAGATGAGGAAACTGAGGCACAGAGCAGTTATGGGACTTGCCCGAGGTCACACAGCAGGCAAGAGCAGGGCCAGGTTTAGAACCCAGTTCTCTGGCTCCTAGACCCACATTCTTTCCACAAAGTTACGCTGTTTCTCCGGTCTTTGGGATAGCTCAGGCTGCCTTAGGAGATCTGACAGGCCAGACAGGGACTCGAATCGGGGTCTTGGCTCAGCCTAAAGGAGTGTGCAGTGGATAGCCTTGGGCATAAAACCGGATTCCCTTTATATCGGTTCACTGTCTCCTGCCTTTTCATAATTTGCAACCCCAATGCATAGTAAGGGAGACCCCTCTTAAAAGTTTCCTATATCTCCACATTGTAAGAATTATGTTCAGCATGCCACAGTTTGGAAAGAATTCATTATATGAAAAACTGCTCCTGCAGTGGTCAGGAAAAAATGACATTTTCATTTTCATTTCTTGGACCAAGAATACAGTTTCGTGCCACGTGCCAAGGAAATTACAAAAGAATAGAAAGACAGGGTCTCTGTCCTTGGAAAGCTTCCCATCTGTTGGAGAAAAAGACCGACGCAAAAATGGAGAGCTTACAATTAGACTAGAGTTCGGGAGCCAAGGGCAAAAGGAATATGCGTGCAAGTAATCAGGAAACCCAAGATTTACAGATACGCTTAATTTGGAGGGTGCTGGAGAAGAAGAGTACACAAGATTTTCAGATAAATTTAATGTGCGTTTAACTCTGTGGATACACTACCAGAACGATTGAAGATGGGGGTGAGATGTTCTGGGAGAGATGTGTCCATGGCGTCGCTGTGGGTCGGACATGACTCGAAAGCATCATCATCATCATCGATCGTATTTATTGAGCACTTACTGTGTGCAGAGCACTGTACTAAGCGCTTGGGAAGTACAAGTTGGCAACATAAAGCATGAGACAACAACAACAGCTTTAGAGGATGGCTTCACCAGGGCATTGAGGGGAGTATTCGTCTGGAATGCCTTTGATTTTCTTTTCTTTTTTTAAAAAATGGTATTTGTTAAGTGCTTACTATGTGTCAGCCACTGTACTAAGTGCTGGGATAGATAGCAGATAATCAGGTTGGACATAATCCATGTTCTACATGGGGCTCACAGTCTTAATCCCCATTTTTTTTTTTTTTTTACAGATCAGGGAACTGAAGCACAGAGAAGTTAAGTGACTTGTCCAAGGTCACATGGCAGTCTGGGGTGAAATGGGAGAAGTCAACTAGACAAGGAAAAAAAAAACTAGTGGAAAATCATTTGATTGGATGTCAATGGGAAAACCTAGGCTGTGAACCCCATGTGGGACAGGGACAGTGTCCAACCTGATTAATTTGTATCTACCCGTGGCTCAGTGGAAAGAGCCCGGGCTTTGGAGTCAGAGGTCATGGGTTCAAATCTCAGCTCTGCCAACTGTCAGCTGTGTGACTTTGGGCAAGTAACTTAACTTCTCTGGGCTTCAGTTACCTCATCTGTAAAATGGGGATTAAAACCGTGAGCCCCCCGTGGGACAACCTGATCACCTTGTAACCTCCCCAGTGCTTAGAACAGTGCTTTGCACATAGTAAGCGTTTAACAAATAACATTATTATTTATTATTTACCCCAGTGCTTAGAACAGCGCTTGATACATAGACGTTGCTTACATACCACAGTTATTGTAATTAGACCCATACTGGCTTTCAGAGTGGTTCTTTTCTACCAGTTCTCATCCAAGTGCTTGGTACAGCGCTTTGCACACATTAAATGCTCAATAAATGCCACCGATTGACTGATTCTGGAAAAAAAGTGATGCCCATTACTGCATTTTGGATAGGCTGAAGCGGGGAGGGGCTGGAGGAAAAGAGAGACCAGCAAGGAGGCTCTTACAGCATCCTAATTAAAAGGAGGAAAGTAATGGAGCCGTACAGCAGGGTTGCTGGATGGGATCCCTGCCCACTAAGAAAGGAGCAGTGTGGCCTAATGGAAAGAGCCTGGGCGTGGGAATCAAAGGACCTGGGTTCTTATGCCGGCTCTGCCCCTTGACTGATTTGTGACTTTGGAGAAGTCAGTTAACTTTTCTGTGCCTCAGTTTCCTCATCTGTAAAATGGGGATCCATTGCCTTGTCTCCCTCCTACTTAGACTGTGAGTCCCTTGTGGGGCAGAGACTGCATCCGACTGGATTACCTGGTGTCTACCCCAGCACTTAGAACAGGGCTTGACGCATTGTAAGTGCTTAACAATTACCTTAAAAAAATGGTATTGGGTTGATTTCTGCACGAGTAGGAAGGAAAAGGGATTTCAGTGAAGCACTGAAAAGTGAAAAGTGGCAGAATTTGGTGACAGATTGGTTCCTAAAATGTTTTTTCAATGTTTTTAGAAAAAGTGTCTGAACAAGCTGATAATACCGTACACCGCTCTCACAACATTTCCCTTTCTTCCTCTTCCAGGCTTATTCTGTCTACGATGAAGACATTGGCTATTGTCAGGGACAGTCTTTCCTTGCTGCTGTGTTGCTGCTGCATGTGAGTAAATTGCCCAACTAAAAAATATGAAGATCCTTCCTCCCTTGTTCCTCGGCTACCTAGGGGAAAGTGATTATGCACTGCATGTTTATTCAGTGCTCGTTCATCATCATCATCATCAATCGTATTTATTGAGCGCTTACTGTGTGCAGAGCACTGTACTAAGCGCTTGGGAAGTACAAATTGGCAACATAAAGAGACAGTCCCTACCCAACAGTGGGCTCACAGTCTAAAAGGGGGAGACAGAGAACAAAACCAACCATACTAACAAAATAAAATAAATAGAATAGATATGTACAAGTAAGATAAATAAATAGAGTAATAAATATGTACAAACATATATCCACATATACAGGTGCTGTGGGGAAGGGAAGGAGGTAAGATGGGGGGATGGAGAGGGGGACGAAGGGGAGAGGAAGGAAGGGGCTCAGTCTGGGAAGGCCTCCTGGAGGAGGTGAGCTCTCAGCAGGGCCTTGAAGGGAAGAAGAGAGCTAGCTTGGCGGATGGGCAGAGGGAGGGCATTCCAGGCCCGGGGGATGACGTGGGCCGGGGGTCGATGGCGGGACAGGCGAGAACGAGGTACGGTGAGGAGATTAGCGGCGGAGGAGCGGAGGGTGCGGGCTGGGCTGGAGAAGGAGAGAAGGGAGGTGAGGTAGGAGGGGACGAGGTGATGGACAGCCTTGAAGCCCAGGGTGAGGAGTTTAGCCGTCAAGGGCACGATTCCCGCTTCTGTCATTCCCTTTCAGGCCCCTATGTTTTCCTCACAGTGTCCCACCCCCTCACAGCGTTTCCTCGCCACTACCTCTGTACGGCTCCCCGATGGCTGGTGGTTGAGCTGCCCATCTCTCCGAGGGCCAGGAAATAGGCTCCTCTCCCAGGCATCCCCTGGGTTAAGATAGTCAGGCTCTGGGCTGAGCTAATCAGCAGGGCACTGGTCAGTAACAACAGTCATAATCATTCAGTCATAACAGTTGCTAGCTGGGTGACCTTGGGCAAGTCAGTTAACTTCTCTGTGCCTCAGCCGTAACTTCCCTCAGCCGTAAAGGGAGGGTACCTGTTCTCCCTCCAACTTAGACTGTGAGCCCTGTGTGGAACAGGGATTGGGTCTGAGCTAATTAACTGGACTGAATGTGTCTGCCAACTCTTTTATATTGTTATATTGTGCACTCCCAAGTGCTTAGTACAAGGCTCTGCACACAGTAAGTACTCAGTAAATGCATTTAATTGATTGATTGATTGTACCTACCCCAGCACTTAGAACAGTGACTATTAGTCCTTAGATTGAGGAGACTAAGGCAAGGTTGGGCCAAGGTGGGCAACCAAAAATAGTGTGATTGTCTCTAGAAACTGCTGGGCTTGCCAGGAGTTGTGATTCCTCCCCGGCCTCAGAGATTGGGCTAGCACAGGTCGACCTATTTCAGGCCCCTGAGACTCCATGAGGGACATGCTCTAGCCCAATCCCCAGGCAACCCCCTACCATGGGGAAACATGGAGAGTGAAGAGCATGGCTTCCTCACTAGAATGGAAACTCTCTGAGGTAGGGATCAGGTCTTTCATTCCTAGATTTGTTCCCCAAATTCCAATAAAGTGCTCTGCCCTCAGTAGGTGCTCAGGCATGCTCCCGCTGATCATCATCATCATCATCAATCGTATTTATTGAGCGCTTACTGTGTGCAGAGCACTGTGCTAAGCGCTTGGGAAGTACAAATTGGCAACATATAGAGACAGATCATCATCATCAATCGTATTTATTGAGCGCTTACTATGTGCAGAGCACTGTACTAAGCGCTTGGGAAGTCCAAATTGGCAACATGTAGAGACAGATCATCATCATCAATCGTATTTATTGAGCGCTTACTATGTGCAGAGCACTGTACTAAGCGCTTGGGAAGTACAAAATGGCAACATATAGAGACAGTCCCTACCCAACAGTGGGCTCACAGTCTAAAAGGGGGCTCACAGATGATAATGACATTAAACGTGGTCATAATTTCTTTTGGCCTCACCATAATTTCAGGCATAAAAGTGTTAAGAGGTATTAATCGTAATCTCTTGACTGCATTTTTGAGAAATCTATTCCCTGCAAATCTGGTCATCCCATCTGCCACCTTTAGTCTTGGCATTTGCTCCATTTGCACATTCATTTTGCTCTCTGGGGGTGGGGGGTTTTAACTTTGGTCCACCAGTCTGCCTCATTAGATTGTAAGCTCCTCCAGGGCAGAGGCAAAGGCCTCGGCATTGCGCTCTGCCCACTGCCGGGCATCCAGTAAATATTAGTGAATGAAGAAATTGGTAAAGATGATCAGAATTTTAAATACAGTCTTTGAAAAATATTTCCCCCAAGATATTAATAGGAATAAGAATATGGGAAATTTACACATAGCAGATTAACAAATAGCATATCCTAAATTTTAGAAAGGTATGAGTCCATTTTACCAAGCATTTTTTATGAGTTATATAAGCTGTTGCCATTATTTGCTGCCAGCTTTCCGCCGGCGGTGCCATATTAATCATTGTCAGAGGTTGCTTCCTTTCAGAATGCCGTCCTTTCCTAGCTCCTTGATGATTTATATGTCTTACTCACAGCCCAGGAGTGAAAAATGTAAATTAAAGGGGGTTACCTAAAATCATTGTATGCAATATTTAACTGTTTTTACATGGGTTATTTTCTCAAATATCTATGCATTGCAAGACCAACCCAAGCAATTCTGGAAAATCATGGAACGGCCTTGAGTGTTTGGAAACTTCCAAATGTTTTGGTTCCTGTTTATAGCAGGACTCCGCATTGTGTTCAAGCAGATATGTCAGAGACAAGTTCATTTCTACTAGCACTAGTAGGGAGTCGTGGTTGATGGGTAGAGTTTCCTCTACTAGTTAAGGCCAGCTCAACCTTATGCAATACAGGGCTTATTATTATTATTATTATTATTATTATAATTATAATAATAATAATAATAATAATAATAATAATGGTATTTGTTAAGCATTTACTATGTGCCAAGCACTGTTCTAAGTGCTGGGGTAGATACAAGGTAATCAGTTGTCCCTCGTAGGGCTCACAGTCTTAATCCCCATTTTAAAGATGAGGTAACTGAGGCACAGAGAAGTTAAGTGGCTTGCCCAAGGTCACACAGCAGACAAGTGGCGAGGCTGGGATTAGAACCCACATCCTCTGGCTCCCAAGCCCATGCTCTTTCCACTAAGCCATGCTGCGTCCATAAATACAGTTGGTACAGCAGCCACACATGATCAGAGAGCACAGTGCATTATATATACTTCGAGACAAGCAGCCATGATTTCCTACTTTGGCAATTTTCTGGATAAGCCAATTGGGAATATTGACTTTCATTCAGTTGTATTTATTAAGTTCTTACCATGTGCATTGCACTGTACTATGTGCTTGGGAGAGTACAATATAACAATAAATAGACACATTCCCTGCCCACAGTGAAGGGAGGAACAACCTCATCCTGTAATAATCGCCCTGAAAAGACAAGCAAAATGGATCAGGGGGAAGAGGATGTGCGATGTGCCTGCCTTGAATATCTTGCTGTGAGACAATCAAGCAGACTTAGAGGCAAAGCAGCTCAGAAGGGATGGTCAGAGAGAGAAGGGGGCAAATGCAGTGCCGTGACCATTGTGCTTCCACACAAGATACTGGGGGATGGACAGTGAGGAGACTTAACTGTTTCTCATAGAAGGTACTCCAAAGTCTGGTGCCAGAATATTGTTTTTTGTGGAATTTATTTTTATTTACCTTCAAAGGAAAATGGTCAGTCCAGATTAATAACTGGGGTAGCCACCTACTAGGGGTTTTTTGGTGTGTTTTTTTTTTTAACAGAAATCATATTTTAAGAATAGGGTGGTAGTAGTAGTAAAAGTAGTAGAATTTGAGTGCTTTCTCAGTGCAGCTCCCAATATTAAAATAGAAAGCCAAGCCATTAGGTGCCCCAGGCAGATCCCTTGGACTTGTGCCCCATTCCAAGTTCAGGCAAGGGCTGCTTCCTGTGGAAAAAAAATGGATTAGGGAGCAAAACTACAGACCATGTGGTAATTTCACTCCTTAGCCTGATTCCCCTAACCAGATTGAGTCCAGGACTTCTTCTTGGCCCCACACTAAATTATTTTTTCCCCAAACGGTGGCATTCTCTGTTGACTTCCCACTGTACTCACTTCTATAAGCAGCTCTACCCATAAGTAGAAGTAGTAGTAGTAATAATAATAATGATGATGATGGCGTTTGTTAAGCGCTTACTATGTGCAAAGCACTGTTCTAGGCACTGGGGGGGATACAAGGTGATCAGATTGTCCCACGTGGGGCTCACAGTCTTAATCCCCATTTTACAGGTGAGGTAACTGAGGCCCAGAGAAGTGAAGTGACTTGCCCAAAGTCACACAACTGACAAGTGGCTGAGCCGGGATTAGAACCCATGACCTGTGGCTCCCAAGCCCAGGATCTTTCCACTGAGCCACGCTGCTTCGCTCAGCAGCTGCTTAGTAGTAGTAATTGTAGTTACTAAGTGCTTGCTGTGAACAGAGCACTGTACTAAGCACTGGGAAAGAACAAACAGGTGGGAATTGGACACGGTTCCTGTCCCTTGAGGAGCTCACAATCTAAAAATTAACAAAGCTGTTGGCCTCCTACACTCTCATTCTGTTGCTGTCCAGGGGTCCTACCCTTAATGCGACTGTGTGCCCCCACATTTGGAGTGCTGTCCCACCACCCCCAAAAAACTAAGATGGGCCTGATTTCTCCCCCTTCTTTGTTTTCCCCTCTGCAGCATCTATGCAATTAAGCAATTCGGTACTCACCCTACCCCACCCTCAGCCCCATAGCACGTATTTATATAATCCTGCCACTCTGCCCCTTCTCTTAGGTGTAATTTACTTTAATGCCCTTCTCCACCTCTAGACAGTAAGCTTCTGGAAGGCAGGGATCATGTCTACCAATTCTACTGTATTATACTCTCCCAGTGCGTAGAACAGAGTTCCGCACAGTCAGCTCTTTATAAATACCATTGATTGACTGATTGATTGACACCCTCCCCCCCTTCAGTTGGTGTTACCCCCATTCCCCTCTCCCCCAGCTCCTTTTCACACCCTCTTCTGCTCAGTTTTTTTACACCCCATTATTCTTTCACACACCTCTTTCTCCTCTCCCAGACCTTCTTTACCCCCTTCCTCCCGCCCCTTTTTCACACCCCCATTCTCCTCTCCTCATCCCTCTAGACTGTGAGCCCGTTGTTGGGTAGGGACCGTCTCTATATGTAGTCAACTTGTACTTCCCAAGCGCTTAGTACAGTGCTCTGCACACAGTAAGCGCTCAATAAATACGATTGAATGAATGAATGAATGATAAAATCCCTCCTTTGTGGTTGCAGAGAGGAGGAGGAAGAGCCAAAGGAAGAGGAGGCAGTCTCTTCTGTCTTCTCCTTTTCTTCAGCAGCAGCAGCCATGATTGCCCTTCCTACATGGCCTAGTGGATAAAGCTTTGGAGTCAGAAAGACTGGGTTCTAATTTTGGCTCTACCGCTTGTCTGATGCAAGCAGTCACTGTACTTCTCTGTGCCTCAGTTGCCTCACCTGTAAAATGGGGATTAAGACTATGAGTCCCATGTGGGACATGGCCTGTGTCCAACTTGATTAGCCTATATCTTCTCCAGTGCTCATTACAGTGCCTGGCACATAACAAATACCATTGAAAAACAAAACAAGCAGATATTTTCCCCTTTCTTTGGGCAGCGAATCAATGAGCATTTCTAGTGCAACTGGCTTTTTGTCTGGGATGGAATCTGTCCCAGGAGCAATCAATCAATCAATCGTATTTATTGAGCGCTTACTGTGTGCAGAGCACTGTAATCAATCAGTCATACTTATTGAGTGCTTATTGTGAGGAGAGCACTATACTAAGGACTTGGGAGAGTACAATATAGCAGTTAGTATACATGCTTCCTGCCCACAAGGAGCTTACGGTATAGATGGGGAGGCAGACATTAAAATAAATTATGGGTAAATACATAAATGCCTTGGAACATAGGGTGGGATGGCTGTCAAGTGCTTAAAGGGTATAAATCCAAATGCAAGGATGACACATGAGAGAGAGAGAGAGAGAGAGTAAGGGAAATAAGAGCTTCCCCATTCTCCTTTTTCCCCTTTCTTCTTCTTTTTCAGTTCACTTCTCCCCTGCTCCCATTTTTCTCCTTCATTATTCCTTTTTCCCCTTTTCCTTTTCTCCTTTCCCTTTTTCCTTTCCATTTTTCTCTGTCCTTCCCTATTCCCTTTGTCCTTCCTTCCCTCTAGGCCCGTCCTTCCCTCTCTGTGCCTGCTGTGTTTTGGACCTCTCGTAGGCCCTATCCTCATCCCATCTCTCTCTCCGTGCCATGGGAAATTCAAAGTCCTCTCCTGGCCTGTTTTTGTTTGCATGATTCCAGGCTGCTGTGTAGGGTGGTCAAAACCTCTCCCTAGAGACTTTGCCATCCCGATAATCTGGGTACCTGAAACTGCAGGTGGGTGTAAATAGGTGTGAATATGTTTGTGAAAATGTGCATGTACATGTGTTAGTTGGATTGTGAGAGGGGGCATGAATTTGGATCTATCTGCTCCATAAATGTGCTTTTTTTTTCTTTTAAGCATTGCATTTTTGTGTGTGGGAAGGTTCATTTTAAATCCAGTTTGATTTTAGAGCATGTCAGGATTTTGAAGGACAAACTTGAAATTAAATATTTTTTTACCTGTTTGAGAATTATAGGGTTTTAACATAATTTCCACATATGTGCATTTTGACTTTTGAAATATGTTTTCTGATTTCCAATTTAGTGCCATTCCATTTGAGTTCTGAGAGTTGGACTAGATTATCAGATTTCATGGTATCTGTCTTTCAAATGAGTACCCTTTACCTTTCTAAAAATCCTCAACCCTTATTGTTGATATTAGGTCTAACACCAAACATCTTTGGCAATTCTGTCAATCAGTCAATCGTATTTATTGAGCGCTTACTGTGAGCAGAGCACTGAACTATAGGCTTGGGAGTACCCTCTTCCCTTCCCTCACCCCCAGACCGTAAACTCATTGTGGACAGGGAATGTGTCCGCTTATTGTGGCATTGTTCTCTCCCAAACTCTTAGTATAATGCTCTGCACACAATGAGTGCTCAATAAATATGGTTGATTGAATGAGAGTACAATATAACAGAGTTGGTAGAAACAGTGCCCTGCCCACAAGGAAGAGCTTGCAGTGTAGAGAGGGAGGCAAACACTAAAATAAATTAACAATAATTTAAATAAAATTAAAATAATACCAGCAGTTGCCATTATTGTTAATAAACAACTACTTGAAGAAAGAGGGCACATTTATCATCTTCCAAGAATCTCCCCCAAACTCCCCATGCTTTTCATTCCAGATAAAGTTTGTTCTTTTTCTCCTTAACTTCATTTGCAGGTTCTTTCACTCCTCCGTGGAGGTTCATTTCAGACCATTTAATGATGAAATAGCTGAGATTATCATCATTATTATTATTACTGTAGTAAGCATTTACGATGTGT
Organism: Tachyglossus aculeatus; assembly: GCF_015852505.1. Lineage (NCBI taxonomy): Eukaryota > Metazoa > Chordata > Mammalia > Monotremata > Tachyglossidae > Tachyglossus > Tachyglossus aculeatus. The sequence goes on from NC_052081.1 coordinate 8,284,133, forward strand.
CAAGCACTGTTCTAAGGTCTGGGGTAGATACAAGCTAATCAGGCTGGGGCTCACAATCTAAGGAGGGAGAACAGCCCTTAAATTAAATCCCCGTTTTACAGATAAGGAAACTGACGCACAGAGAAGTTAAGTGTCTTTCTTGAAGTCACACAGCAGTGAAGTGGTAGAGCTGAGGATTAGAAAGACCCTAGATCCTCTGGCTCGTGCTCTTTCCACAAGTTTGCATGTGTTTCATCTTACCGGAGTCGCTGCAAGCTGTCGACAGTGATTCCATCCAAGCTGTCCTGGTATATCTTGAGATCTACCTCACATTTTTGTGTATCTCCCAGATTGACTGACTTGACAGCAGTTCATGGGGTTTGAAAAAGGACGTGAACTAAAGCTGCTAGGCCAAAATAAAGCGCCAGATGCCAATTAATATAATCACATTCTCTCCTCATAAAAGTGTTTGCCTTTAATCCTCTGCTGGCATTTGTCTGTTAAAAAAGAAAGGAAATGCTGCAAGGTTATAAATTGTCACTAATATTTAGAAAGTGTTTTTATCTTTTGGGTTCCTGCTGCTTACAAAAGCATGAGATTTTTTTTCCCTGTTAGTTTCTGTTGAAATTTTGTAGACCTCATCTCTATTTTCTTGATGATAGTAATGTCCCCTTTTCAGAAATGAAGTAGATAGAAATCTCCTTGGAAACGGCTGGTTGCCTTCCTTCGTGGTCCTTGGATAGGGCTTTCTCTCATCCTTCATTAAGTAGAAGGATGTTCTTTCAAATAGGAGCAACCAGAGGAGGAGAAGCAGCACGGCCTAGGGGAAAGAGCACAGGCCTGAAAGTCAGAACGCTTGGGTTCTAATCCCAGCTCCGTGTGTGATTCTGGGCAACTCACTTAACTTCTCTGTGTTTCAGTTCCTTCATGTGCAGAATGGGGATTCAGTACCTGTTCTCTCTCCTACTTAGACTGTGAGCCCCATGTGGGACGTGACTATCTTGTCAGTGCTCATTACCCCAGTGCTCACCAAAGTGCTTGACACATACTAAATGCTTAACAAGTACCACAGTTGTTATTATTATTCTGCCGCTAATCTCCTCACCGTGCCTCGTTCTCGCACGCCATCGACCCCCGGCCCGTGTCCTCCCCCTGGCCTGTAATGCCCTCCCTCTGCCGATCCGCCAAGCTCGCTCTCTTCCTCCCTTCAAAGCCCTACTGAGAGCTCACCTCCTCCAGGAGGCCTTCCCACACTGAGCCCCTTCCTTCCTCTCCTCCTCGTCCCCCTCTCCATCTTCCCCATCTTGCCTCCTTCCCTTCCCCACAGCACCTGTATATATGTATATATGTTTGTACATATTTATTACTCTATTTCTTTATTTATTTATTTTATTTGTGCATATCTATTCTATTTATTTTATTTTGTTAGTATGTTTGGTTTTTTTTCTCTGTCTCCCCCTTTTAGACTGTGAGCCCACTGTTGGATGGGGACTGTCTCTATATGTTGCCAACTTGTACTTCCCAAGCGCTTAGTACAGTGCTCTTCACACAGTAAGCGCTCAATAAATATGGTGAGCCCACTGTTGGGTAGGGACTGTCTCTATATGTTGCCAATTTGTACTTCCCAAGCACTTAGTACAGTGCTCTGCACATAGTAAGCACTCAATAAATACGATTGATGATGATGATGACTGACTGACTATTATTATCCAGCCCTCCTTCCGTCCATCAAACAGGACCGTCCATAATCCGTCCCACCCCGGAAAAGAATGTTTAAGTATGATGTTTAACCAGCTCACAGTCAGGAAATCGCATAGGGTTTTGAACAAGCTGTCTCATTCGTGCTTATTAGACTAATGCTACATTCACTCATTGCAATCATCATTACTAACAAAGAATATTAATTGCATGCCCACTGTAAACACCACAGTGTGTTAGGTGCTATTACGAACAGACAAGGGATTATTTCCTTTAAAGTGTACGCTGTGAATGCTAAGGGATCGGCCACCAGTTAGATGACTAAAGCTTCATTTTTAAAATGGAGGCCCTGCCCTGTAGTGTACACTTTGGAGAGAAACTGCTATGGAGATTTTCCAAGAGTTATCCTACCTGTGCCCCCAGTCTGAGATGAGATTTCTGACACACGTCTTTGAGGAAAGATTACAGCTACTTGTGCAACAGAAGAAATTAATGAACTTTGGACTCTCCCAGTAGTATGCAATGTGTGTGATTTTTTTTGTTTTCCCTGTAGATGCCAGAAGAGCAGGCATTCTGTGTATTGGTGAAGATCATGTATGACTATGGCCTGAGGGACCTTTACAAAAACAACTTTGAAGATCTTCACTGCAAGTTTTTTCAGCTGGAAAGACTAATGCAGGTAAGGGCAGAAGCAAGAGCATACATTCTTTTGCTAGTAAAATGAAATGACAATCATGTATATATAGTAAAGGGAACTGGCATAAAATGCCCCCAAGTTATCACAGTAAATGGGGATTACGCTTCAGACCAGAAGCAACCAGCCTCCTAATCAGTCTATCGGTGGTATTTATTGGGTGCTTACTACATGCAGAGCACTGTAATATGTGCTTGGGAGACTACTGAACATAAGTTTAAGTGGCCATGATCCCTGTCCACAAGGAGCTTGCAATCTAGAGTGTTGCAAGGCTACTGAGGTAAAAGATAAGGGGCATAATAAAGATGGCATTTGTTAAGTGCTTACTTTGTGCCAAGCACTGTTCTAAGCACTGGGGGGGATACATGGTAATCAGGTTGTCCCACATGGGGCTCACAGTCTTAATCCCCATTTTACAGATGAGGCCCAGAGAAGTTAAATGACTTGCCCAAAGTCACACAGCTGACAAGTGGAGGAGCCGGGATTAGAATTCATGACCTCTGACTCCCAAGCCCGTGCTCTTTCCACTGAGCCACGCTGCAGATGAGCCTTGGGGTCTTAATGCTTCGTCCTTCTCCCAGGGGAAAAATACTGAGGGAAATGTTCCTACATCACAGTTTAGCTCTTGGAAAAAAAAGATGTAATGTAGGGAAATGGGGGTTTGGTACCAGACCTCCAAACACTTCTATGATGTATGAACTAGGGTCTAAAGAATCACTGTAAAGAGGATTGCTGAATGAAAAAGGATTTTCTGTTATTTCTGTTTTACAGTATTGAATTGTAATGGTCTGTTGGGCCTTTTGTTGTAGACTGCAGTAGTTGGGAGCCCTGTTCAATCACCATGAAGCTCTTAAAACCTAGGAGAAGATAAGGAGTTCAGTGCAGTGAGATAATTTCAGTTCTAGAACCTCAGGAGTCCATTGGTGAATGAGATTTCTCTTAGAAAATGTGAAATCCAGGCCTCTTTCGATAGAGCCCCAGGGCTCTTAGAGAAGTTTCTAGGAACTCAGGGATACAAACAAAACACCCAAATGAGGTCTGCATTCAGAAGGAATGCTTCTAGTTGTCCTCACATGATTCTCTTGTCCCTGAGCAACATGAAAACTGAATGTCAAGTGGACCTCCAGAACAAGGTTGTTAGAAAATCGAGTAGGGAAGACGGTGAAAGGAAATCTGATTTATTCAGGGTAGCAAAAAACATGCTGTTTTCTAAATCTCATTCTGCCAGGTGTAAATGTAGCCTCTTTTCAAGCTTTCATTTTCTGAAGTTCACCTTTTCAAGTTCACATCTATTAACTCCATTCTTATAGGGCTGGTGACACTGGGGAAGATGGCCAGAGTTAAAGCTGTAAACATGGGTTTTTTTTTCTGGAGTAAAACTGGGAGGATATTACCTTAGTTGGTGCCTCTGTGGATTTCTCCTTCTGGCCCATTTTTGAGTTATAAATTTCATCAATCGATCAAGCATATTTATTGAACGCTTACTGAATGCAGAACACTGTGCTAAGCATTTGGGAGAGTACAATATAACGGAGTAGACATATTCCTGTTCACAATGAGCTTACAGTCTAGAGGGGGAGACAGACATTAATATAAATACATAATTTACAGATATGTACATAATTGCTGTGGGGCCGAAGGATGCATAAAGGGGAGCAAATCAAGTTCAAGGGTGATGCAGAAGAGAGTAAGAGAAGAGGAATTGAGGTCTTAGTCAGGGAAGGCCTCTTGGAGGAGATGTGCCTTTGCTAATTCTCTTGTATTGTGCTTTCCCGAGCACTTAGTACAGTGCTCTGCACACAGTAAGCACTCAATTAATAGGACTGATTGATTGAATAAGGCTTGTATCGGGGGGCGGGGGATCACATCTATTCCGTGTAGTCCATAGCATAGCATAGTCCACAAAGCATAACATGGTTTTCTAAACCTTATTTCCAATAATAACAGTAATGATAATAGTACTTGTTAAGTGCTTACTATGGGCCAAACCTTGTTCTAAACACCGGGGTTGATACAAGATAACTGTATCTCTTTCCACAAGACCATGGTGCTTCTCCAAATTAAAAGTGGTGCAAACCTGATCAATAAAGGCTCTTTAGAACACTCAGAAAATCAAGAAAAACTCCAAAATTTGGTCTCGATTTTGAAGGGATATCCTTACCTGGGTCTCTTATGCCCATGTGCCATTAAAATTGAATGTCAACTGGACCTCCTGAACAAGGTCACTGGAAAATTGTAACACAAGGTAACTCATTTGAAACAGGCTCCATTAGTGCTTTAAAGTGGAAAGTAAGTCAAATGGGCCAGACTATTTCAAGCTTCATTTGTTACTAGGGATAAAATGGTTAAAAAAAGGCCTGTCGTGGGGGTGGGAAGGCGGCGAGGGCAGAGGGCAGGTCACCACAAAGGCACTGTGGGATTCTAAATATAGCAAAAGAATAGGCTTGGCTTTTACCTCTCTTGAATTTGACATTTTGGTTTTTCAGAAAACTATGTTAATGTCATGTGTTTTACATTTCCTGTTTTTTATAGATAAAATTAAGCTGGCTTCTGCTTCCTAAGTATTTGTTTTCCTGGGAAGAAAAAGATGGATCCTATACAGAGTAATTTACAAAAAAAGAATGAAATGCCCTGCCTTTCACTTGCAAGCAGTAGACCATAACATCCACAAAGGCCAAACCTTTGATGAATGTTGCTTTTGCCATCTCCTCAGTGTCCCAGTTGAGCCCTTAATATTGGATTTGATCATCACGATGATAATTACTGTATTCTTCCGGTTTGGTAATCCCAAGATTTGCCTGTAATCAATATGAAGGCTAAAAAGTTGTTTGATTTATCCAGGTGCCCCAGTCTTCTATTCATTCATTCATTCAGTCGTATTTATTAAGCAGTTACTGTGTGCAGATCACTGTACTAAGCACTTGAGAAAATACAATACAACAATATACAGTGACATTCCCTGCCCACAACGAGCTCACAGTCTAGAGGAGGGGAGATAGACAGCGATACAAATAAATAAAATTACAGATATATACATAAGTGCGTGCTGTGGGGTTGGGGGAGGTCCAGGGAGAGCAAAGGGAGCAAGTCAGGGAAATGCAGAAGGGAGTGGGAGATGAGGAAAAATGGGAATTAGTCTGGGATTTCCCAGGGCAGATTTGATATGGTCTCCAAAGCGAGTTTGCAGTTTTGTCCTCAGCAAGTTAGAGGGTGACCATGAACACGGATAGTGGATCTGGCTTGAAGGGATATTAATTTTCTAGTAATGGCAACGTTTAGCCAAAGTGGAGTTATTTTGCTGAGAAGTAAAGGTGGAGATTTAGAGGTAGTTAAAGGTGATCGCTGACTCTGCTCATATTAATCTTAGTCCTTTTCCTGCAGGTTTTTGAAGTTTTTTTCTTGTTCCTTCCCTTTTGCCTCCCCATGCTCTGTCCCTTCCACATTGCTCCTTGGTTACATTAACGCTAGAAACTAGGAGGGAGACGATAAGCTCTTTGAGAGCAGGAATCATGTGTAGGAATCGATTTTATTGTACTCTCCCAAGCACTTAGGACAGTTCTCTGTACACAGTAAATGCTCAATAGACACCACTGGTTGATTGAGAGTCACAGAGGGAAAATTACAAGTAAGGATAGTTTGGGGACAGAGAAGTACTTAAGTTTTTCTCCCCGTTCATTTTTTATTTCTTTTCATTTTTAGGAGCAGTTACCGGATCTGCATAGCCATTTCTGCGATTTGAACCTGGAAGCCCACATGTATGCATCCCAGTGGTTCCTCACTCTTTTTACTGCCAAGTTTCCACTCTGCATGGTCTTCCACATCATTGACTTACTGCTCTCTGAGGTAGAGTGACTGCATCTTTTCGCCCAAAGCTAAATACGCTTTGTTTTCTTAATGTTTCATCATTTTTTCTACTCCTGTCTTCTCCTGTGAGTGGCATTAAGACAAAATTCAAATAATTCAATCTTTAATCCACAGGACATTGGCTTGCAAATGCTTCTTATCGATGGAGCAGAAATGGTGAAGTGCTTTTGCAACTAATAATTTTATTTCCAGATTAAGGTTTAAAGTGCCATTTTTCTCTATTATAGTGCCTAATCAACTCTTAGCTATTTAACTTGAAAAAAAAAATAGAATCGATGGTAAAAGTACAGGATCCATTAGTTTTTTTTAATGTTCAGCAAGTTAGCTCATGGTAGAATCCTGTCTGTTGTGTTGTCAAACTATCTGAAAACATTTGATACATTACATTTTCATTCCAATTCAGCCCTGATATTTAGGTAATTGATAATAATGATGGTGATTATGGTACTTGTTAAGTGCATACTATGTGCCAAGCACTGTTCTAAGCTCTGGGATACATGCCAGTTATTTAAGTTGGACACAGTGCCTGTCCCACATGGGGCTCACAGTCTAAGCCGGGAGGGAGTAGGGTTTAAACTGCATTTTACAGATGAGGTAATTGAGGCACAGAATAAATGGTGGAGAATTACAGGTCAGCGCTAATAGATGAGGCTCTGAAGTATCAACGGCGGAAAATAACCTGGTCTGGGAAAGAGTTTCAATTTCTTCATAACAAAAAAGCTTTTCCAGCCTGACCTTAAAAGTATAACCAGTATCGTTTGCCGTGTATGACAGTGAAGTGAACGTTTCAGATATCGATGATCAAAAAAATATAATCCGGACTTCAAAACTCAGGGTAAAGATGTTGAATGGGAAGGATCTAAATTGTCTAGGGCAGCATGGGTTCTCGAGAGAAGTGCCATTTTCTCGACTTTCAAAAAACTGCACTGCAATAATGTAACGTACAAGCTAGTTATGTGGTTATAAGCGATCTGTAGGGCTTTCACTTACCCAGTTTACAAATTTCCTGTCAATTTGTTCTTTTATTGTGCCCAGACCTCACTTTCCTAAAAGAAAAAGGCTGACCATATTATTCCCCTAACAGTTTGAAAATTAAAGGGAAAAGAAATCTCCTTCAAAGTGAAAACGTTGTGAGATGTGCTTGAAGATGAAAGCAAATTGTAAACACAGTTTCTTAGCCTGCTATGGCAACAACCATCTTGCTGTCAGTTTTCACTCTTCTATCCTCTAATTCTACAGTGTCCGTTGACTTTTTTTTTATTATAAAATAGGGTCAGCTGGGTTGCCAGTCCGACCCTGGGTCTCCATCTCTGAGTGCTTCTATTGATTCAGATATTGTCCTAGGCCATGATTGACATGGAACGTAGTATGTGTCCCCACCCCCGACTCTTCCCGTGCTCTACCCCGACTTCCTCTCGTACCTTCCCCGACCCTGTCTTCCAGGGTAGCAGAAAACCAGCCCGTAAAACAGAGGGTAATCTGGGGCCGGGAGTGGGATAATGTGGCTCTGGACCACATCATCAGAAGAGAAATGGAAAGGAGCACAAGCTTAGGAGTCAGAGGACCAAGGTTCAAATCCCAGCTCTGCCATCTGTCCGCTGTGAGACCTTGGGCAAGTTACTTCATGTCTCTGTACCTCAGCTTCCCCATCTGTAAAATAGGGATCAAATCCTACTTAGACTGTGAACCCCAAGTGAGACAGGGGCTGCGTCCAACCAGCTTATCTCGCATTTCCCTGCAGAGGTAGTTCTAAGCCGGAGGAAGCACTTTAGCAAGGGAGTCAGAGGCAGGAGGATTGAGACAAAGTGAGAAGGTTGTCTTGGGAAGAATGAAGAGTGCAAGCTGGGGAAAAGTGGGAGAAGAGTCCATAAGTAAGAGGGACATAGCTGATGGACAGTCTCAAAGCCTACAATCAGGAGTCTTAGCTTGCTGCGAAGGGGAATGAGTAGCTATTAAAGGGTTTTGAGCAATGGAGAGACATGGGTAGAATGATGTTTAAGAAAAATAACTTGGCAGCAAAGTGAGGTAAGGCCTGGAGAAGAGAGAGGCTATTGGTTGGGAGACCAGTGGGGAAGCTGTTGGGTTAGACTAATCAGGATATCATAAGCGCTTAGCTCAGGGTGGTGGTCATTTGGCTGGAGGGGAAGGGGTGGATCCCAAAATCATTGTGGAGGAAATCCCAGCAACCGACTGAACATCAGAGTTGAATGTGAGAAACAGCTTGGCCTAGTACCAACCAATCAATCTGCACATCAGGCAGAAACTCCTCACCCTGGGCTTCAAGGCTGTCCACCACCTCGGCCCCTCCTACCTCACCTCCCTTCTCTCCTTCTCCAGCCCAGCCCGCACCCTCCGTTCCTCTGCCGCTAATCTCCTCACCATGCCTCGTTCTCGCCTGTCTCGCCATCGACCCCCGGCCCACGTCCTCCCCCGGGCCTGGAATGCCCCCAATCCCTCTGCCCATCCGCCAAGCTAGCTCTCTTCCTCCCTTCAAGGCCCTACTGAGAGCTCACCTCCTCCAGGAGGCCTTCCCAGACTGAGCCCCTTCCTTCCTCTCCCCCTCGTCCTCCTCTCCATCCCCCCATCTTACCTCCTTCCCTTCCCCACAGCACCTGTATATATGTATATATATTTGTACATATTTATTACTCTATTTATTTTACTTGTGCATATCTATTCTATTTATTTTGTTAGTATGTTTGGTTTTGTTCTCTGTCTCCCCCTTCTCAACTGTGAGCCCACTGTTGGTTAGGGACTGTCTCTATAGGTTGCTAACTTGTACTTCCCAAGCGCTTAGTACAGTGCTCTGCACACAGTAAGTGCTCAATAAATATGATTGATTGATAGTAGATAGAACACGGACCTGAGAGTTAGAAGTACTCCACCACTTGCCTTTTGTGTGACCTTGGGCAAGTCACTTCACTTCTCTGTGCTGGAGTTACCTCATCTGTAAAAGGGGGATAAAGACAGCGAGCCCTAGTTGGAACATGGACTGTGTCCAACCAGATTAGTTTATATCTACCCCAGCGCTTAGTACAGTGTGTGGCACATAGTAAGCGCTTAACAAATACTATTTAAAAAAGAGAGAGCGAGCAAGGAGTCAAGGGTAATGTGTAGGTGGTGGACTTCTGGAACAAGGAGGATGGTACCGATGTTGGATGTTAGAGACATGAGTTTAGGGTGGAAGATGAGGAGTGCTATTTTCAGTGTATTGAGCTGAAGGTATCAGCAGCATATCCTGATGGAGGTGAGGCAAAATGCAATAAGAGATTGCGGAGGAAGTGAGAAGTCAGGGCTAGTAAATTGAATAGAGGTGGTAATGGGCTTCCTATGTGCCAAGCACTGTAGTGAGTGACAGGGTAGATAAAAGATATTCAGGTTGGACTCGGTCCCCATGCTACGTAGCACTCCCAGTATTAATAGGAGCAAGAACAGGTAATTAAGCTTCATTTTACAGATGAGGAAATTGAAGCACAGAGAAGATAAGTGATTGCCCAAGGTCACACTGCAGACGAGTAGTAGAGGCAGGATTAGGACCCAGGTCCTCTGACTCCCAGGCATGAGATCTTTCCACTAAGCCACACCGCTTCTCTCTCAATCTCAGAACACTTAAGAAAGGCTTTGGCCTTGGAAAACTCGAGCATATCCCATGCTTTGTCTTCCTTTGGTGCGAAGGAAAGCCATCGTGTGACTGACATTACTTTACTAAATATTACTGAGTATAATCTTCCTTAGATACCTCATAAAGAGGCCATTTTCAAAGGAGTAATCCAGTAGTTTTGTAGCTTTCTACCTTCCTGCCTTTATTTTTCCGATGTTAGGTTTCTTTTTTGATCCCACGGTCAGGGTTGGTAGAAGAATGAGCATTGTGGAATCTACATAAATATAGCTGAAAGGTTTCTTAAGAGTCATAATTGACCTCAAGAATGATAGCGAGAGAGAGAAAAGAGCATTTTGACTCTATTATAATAATAATAATGGCATTTATTAAGCACTTACTATGTGCAAAGCACTGTTCAAAGTGCTAAGGAGGTTACGAGGTGATCAGGTTGTCCCCCGGGGGGGCTCACAGTCTTAATCCCCATTTTAGAGATGAGGTAACTGAGTCACAGAGAAGTGAAGTGACTTGCCCAAAGTCACACAGCTGACAATTGGTGCAGCCGGGATTTGAACCCCTGACCTCTGACTCCAAAGCCCGTGCTCTTTCTACCGAGCCACGCTGCTATACTTCTAGGACACTTGGGAAATTACCTATTGGGTAAAAATATGAGAAGCAGCAGTGCTAGATTCTGTAAAATGAGGATTAAGACTGTGAGCCACCCGTGGGACAACCTGATCACCTTGTAACCTCCCCAGCGCTTAGAACAGTGCTTTGCACATAGTAAGCGCTTAATAAATGCCATTATTATTATTATTATTATCTCTGAGAGCAAAAGTGTATTTTTTTTCCAGACACATCTTTTTACCCTTTTATCCGGATCCCCTATACTCTCGCACATTGTGTTGTTATTTATCATCCATTGCATCTTTGGAGTCCTAGATTCTGTGCCGAGCACAAAGCAGAAAGGCTTGGACCCTGCCCTGATGAAACTTCCAGCTTTCAAAGACTAGACAAATGGATAGTGTGACCCCGAGAGTTAGGTTATTTGTCACTTTGAACCGTGGGCCAGTGGCAGTTTAACCCCGTCTTTGGTCTTCAGAGGCCGAGTCCATCTGGGGCCGAATTCCAGGGTGCCCCAGGTTCATTTTGGGAATTTGGGAGTTTGGCAAGCCCAGGTTTGCTGGGGAGCCTTGACACTGGCTCCAGACCCCAGTTGCCCTGAAGAAGAGCGGTGTTCTCCAAACACCGGCCGGGAGAACCCAGAAGAGCAGCGGGTGAGGCAGGAAGAGGGGGTTCTGGATGATCCCCTTCAGAAGCAGCATGGCTTAGAGAAGCAGCGTGGCTTAGTGGCAAGAGCCCGGGCTTTGGAGTCGGAGGTCATGGGTTCAAATCCCGGCCCTGCCGATTGTCAGCTGTGTGACTTTGGGCAAGTCACTTCACTTCCCTGCGCCTCAGTGACCTCATCTGTAAAATGGGGATGAAGACTGTGAGCTCCACGGGGGACAACCTGATCAATCAATCAGTCGTATTTATTGAGCCTTTACTATGTACAGAGCACTGTACTAAGCGCTTGGAAAGTACAGTTTGGCAACAGGTAGGGACAGCCCCTCCCCAACAACGGGCTCAGCTCGAAAGTCACTTCACTTCTCTTTGCGTCAGTTCCCTCATCTGCAAAATGGGGATGAAGACTGTGAGCTCCACGTGGGACAACCTGATCACCTTGTAACCTCCCCAGCGCTTAGAACAGTGCTTTGCACATAGTAAGCGCTTAATAAATGCCATTATTATTATTATTATTATTTCCCCTATTGAGGACTTTCCTGAGCTCACTGTCACCCAAAGGGATGACCAAAATGAGGTCCTGTCCTAGCCTAGACTCTGAAGCCCTTCCCTCCTACTGCACTCCTATGAGGGTCCAGTCAGAACTACCGATTGGTGGATAGAGCACGGGCCGGAGAGTCAGAAGGTCGTGAGTTCTAATCCTGGTTCCGCCCCTTGTCTCTGTGGTCTTGGGCAAGTCACTTCACTTCTCTGGTCCTCAGTTACCTCATCTGTAAAATGGGTATTAAGACTGTGAGCCGTATGCGGGGCAGGAACCGTGCCCAACCCGATTTACTTATAGCCACCCCTGCACTTAGTACAGTGCCTGGCACATAGTAAGCACTTAAGCAATCAATCGTATTTAGTGAGCGCTTACTGTGTGCAGAGCACTGTACTAAGCGCTTGGGAAGTACAAGTTGGCAACATCTAGAGACGGTCCCTACCCAACAGTGGGCTCACAGTCTAGAAGGGGGAGACAGAGAACAAAACCAAACATATTAACAAAATAAAATAAATAGAATAGATATGTACAAGTAAAATAAATAAATAGAGTAAGAAATACATACGAACATCATCATCATCATCATCAATCGTATTTATTGAGCGCTTACTATGTGCAGAGCACTGTACTAAGCGCTTGGGAAGTACAAATTGGCAACACATAGAGACAGTCCCTACCCAACAGTGGGCTCACAGTCTAAAACATATATACATATATACAGTAACAAATGCTACTATTATTATTATCATTATTACTGGGGTGCCTCTGATGCCACCCTGGGTGTCTGGTGTGGGGGTCCTTAGCTTGCTGGCAGGGAATATTTTTTTACCCTCCAGCGGCTTTCCCTTGCTCAGACGTCGTAGCCTGTTTGCTGTTGCTATAAATTCGAGAGACAGATGTAAGAGACTGGGGGAATGCAGGTATGACAAAGGTACTTTAGGATTATTTCAGCCCTGCATCAGGACTGGCACAGGCCAGGAATGATAAGCCAAACTGCCCTATTCCTCTCTGATTCACCCAGTTAAAGGCTTACCGCCCTCTCACTTGGAAATGCCTTTGTCCTTCATGCATCTGCCATCCTGGGCCCACTAATGGCACATCCCAACTTCCACCGTGGAGGGTCCGAAGAGATTGGGTTGCAAATGGGGAGGCCATCGTCATCTTTTAGACTGTGAGCCCACTGTTGGGTAGGGACTGTCTCTATATGTTGCCAATTTGTACTTCCCAAGCGCTTAGTACAGTGCTCTGCACATAGTAAGCGCTCAATAAATACGATTGATGATGATGATGATGATCTTCTGAGTCCATGTGTTCATTGATCCAAGTAAGGCCCGTTGCTGCTGCTGCTGCTGCTGCTGCTGCTGCTGTTTTGGACTCCCAGTTGCATAGGCTTAGGAGCATGTCTCAGTGTGCTGTTACCGGACCTCAGTTTTGGGTATCCTAGTACCACATTCTAGACTGTGAGCCTGCTGTTGGGTGGGTACCGTCTCTATATGTTGCCAACTTGTATTTCCCAAGCGCTTAATACAGTGCTCTGCACACAGTAAGCACTCAATAAATATGAATGAATGAATGTCACTAAATTCATTCTGAAAACGGATCCTGATGCCCTTGGGAACATTTCAGGTCAAATTTTGCCGCTTTAAAATATGAAACCTGGGGGTGGAATGTTGCCGAGAGATGAACAGTGGGGGAGTAGACATGTCAAACCTGCAGTTTTAATCACGGCACCCCTCTTAAACTCGTATGTGATGAAGATTTTTTCCCCTAAAATAGAACTCGCCTCTTGCTAAGATTTCCGTAAGATCCGACCCACTCTTCTGTTTGAAATTCCTTAAAACTTTCTATTTCTCAGTCTCGTTTAAGTCTCCTGTAACTCAGCTATTTAATCTGCCACAGTGTTTACTGGCCTTAGGCTGTTGTGGTCATTGTTGTGATAACACTGGTTTCTCAACTTTTTCATTTTATTTTGGAATTCCGCTCTCTTCAAAACACGTTTATTAGCCGGCAGTCCAAATCGCCCATCTCTTTTGAAGTGTTTTGTGTGGCACCCCATCTCTGAAATCCATCTCTCCCTGTGAGGGTCATTCACAAGGGGGCAAATCATCATCATCATCATCAATCGTATTTATTGAGCGCTTACTATGTGCAGAGCACTGTACTAAGCGCTTGGGAAGTACAAATTGGCAACATATAGAGACAGTCCCTACCCAACAGTGGGCTCACAGTCTAAAAGGGGGAGAAAGGGGCAAATAAGGGGAAGGGGCATTTAGCTCCCTGGTAGAATGACAAGGGAAGGGGCTATGGCCCGATTTATGGGGTGTATTTGGATTTTCTCACTTCACCGCCCCGCCAACACTTACATACATATCCATAGTTTGTGCATTGCTAATAATGTCTGCCTTCCACTCTATTCTGTAAGCCCGTTGTAGGCAGGGACGGTGTTTACCAACTCTGTTATATTGTACTCTCTCAACTTCTTAGCACGGTTCTCTGGTCACAGTAAGTGCTCAATAAATATAATTGCACATCAGAGGAGCCAGCCACCATTTGGATCATCTTATAACTGCCTCACTTCCCTCCTTTATTCTTGCCCGGCCCCCTCTCAAACCACACCAAGATGAACCGGGAAGAGTGAAACAAGATGAGTTGTCGCGGGGGCTGCTTGTCAGGGGTGCTCGATGCGTCCCAGGAACTAGGGTCATCAGGTACACCCCCGTTCTCTATAATATGGAGAGGTATAAATATAATATGGTCTTTGCATTCTGGAAAGACCCTGGGTTAAGGAAAGCTGCCACCAGAGTACTACACTGTCGTGATGCCGCGTGTGTGCACAAGCCATTTCTTTCAACACTGCGGCATTCTAAACCATAGTTCTCACATTGTCAGGCAGTGTGGGAATTCCACGATCCCCTAAAAAGCTTTTTAGCCAAAGTGCAAAGTGATCACACACATTCTGGCAGAACTGAATGGAATTATTTTTCCTATGGAAAATGGGGAAACTATTATGCGTAATGTACTGGTAGGGGCAGAACTTCCGCCCTACCAGCCCCTCTTTCATAATCTACTATCTCTTCAGTGTTTGTCAACGTCTTGGCTAGAGATGCACTATTTTGAATGTTGTCGCTGGTGAATATAAAATCAAGTCAGCTCTCTGATGGAGTGTTCAGCTGAGCGCACAGAGCAGTTTGGGGAAGGAATTAACTGATGCATTTGGGGGTGGTTTCTGATTATGCTAACCGGCATGTTTGTCAGATGTGTGAATTGGTTCTAATATTGGGGTCCTGCACGTAGCGAAATGTCCCGCGTTGAGATGGCTTGTTTTTCTTGTAAAAAGTCTGTCGGGATAATTGCTTGAGTGACACCCGGCCCACCCCTCGGGAAAGGGCAGAGGGTGAGGAAGCCGGACCACAGCCAGCGCTTGGTTCTTTCAAACCCTGAAGCCCTTGAACGCACAACTTTCCACATGCTGCTTTTCGACGTGTTACGTCCAACCGTACTGAAGAACGGTTTTCCAGACCAAAGTCTGTCAGTTGATGGACAGCACGCCGCACCTGCTCAGGTCCCATCCTGCCTGACTTTTGATATCCATCCCAGCCTCCTGCAGACTGGGAATCTGGAGAGGGAGAAATCATTTTTCATGATATAAAATGGTACTGTTTGGGAAACCACTGGCTTCTGGTAGGCATGGTCATTGTTGCCAACTTGTACTTCCCAAGCGCTTAGTCCAGTGCTCTGCACACAGTAAGCGCTCAATAAATACGATTGATTGATTGATTGAGAGCAGCCGCCTCTGCCACATTCCACTCCAAACCTTCTACCCTCGCCTTCTAAATATGGGTGTTTTAAAACATTTCTTAAGTAGCGAATACTAAATGCAAAATATATTTTTACACCGTTATATTCACTCTGAACACATATGGTGTTTGACTCAAATAACATGCATTTATAAAAAAATGTTGAATGTTTACAAGAAACCTATATAACGATTTATCGGAGCAGACTGAAGCTGCTGACAAGTGAGTTACATGAATTTGATAGCCGTACATGAAATAACATTTACAGTAAATGAAAAGACCCAGAACCCATGACCCAACCAGAGTGACAAAGCCAGGGGAGAACAACATCATTTCTGACCTTACATCATTAATTTGAAGTTGCCTGACTCATGAAGGTGTGTGTCACCACCTTAATTCTGTTTGCAACAGTGAATTTGGCATTTTAGTCCCAGAAGCCTTTGTCGATGCAGTGCTTCAAGAGTAGTGTATTTCAGGAGTTTTGTGTTTCCTGTCCCCGTGAAGTGTGTATTCGCCACAAACTGTTACCCCTCGGTCCAGATTATTGCATCCACCTCCTCATTGGTCTTCCTATCTCCGGCCTCTTCCCCCTCCGATCTGTGGAATAGATGCTTCTCCGCAGATCATTTTTATGAAGCTTCACTCAGTCCACCTTTCTCCTCTCCTTAAAATCAATCAATCAATCAATCATATTTATTGAGCGCTTACTGTGTGCAGAGCACTGTACTAAGCGCTTGGGAAGTACAAGTTGGCAACATATAGAGACATTCCCTACCCAACAGTGGGCTCACAGTCTTAAAACCCTCTACTGGCATCCTCTGTCTCTCCGCATCAAACGAAAACTCCTCAAATTTGGCTTCAGGGCTTTCCACCAACACACCTACACACAAGCAGCGTGGCTCAGTGAAAAGAGCCCGGGCTTTGGAGTCAGAGGTCATGGGTTCAAATCCTGGCTCTGCCACTTGTCAGCTGTATGCCTTTGGGCAAGTCACTTCACTTCTCTGTGCCTCAGTTCCCTCATCTGGAAAATGTTGATTAAGACTGTGAGCCCCCCGTGGGACAACCTGATCACCTTATAACCTCCCCAGTGCTTAGAACAGTGCTTTGCACATAGTACGCGCTTAATAAATGCCATCATCATCAACACACTGTACCACCCCTATCTCTTCTCTTTAAGGCTCTCTTCCCATGCTAACTCTTTTTAATGGTATTTGTTAAGCATTTACTATGTGCCGGGCGCTGTACTAAGTGCCGGGGTAGCTACAAGCCTATCAGGTTGGACACAGTTCCTGTCCTACATGGGACTCACAGTCTTAATACCCATTTTATAGATGAGGTAACTGAGGCACAGAGAAGAGATGTGACTGGCCCAAGGTTACCCAGCCGACAAGGGCATGGCCAGGATTAGAACCCAAGTCCTCCTGATTCCCAGGCCTTTGCTGTATGCACTAGGCCACGCTGCTTCTCTAGCTCTTCCTTGCGACAATCCCACCTCCATCCCCTCACTCACATCGTTCCTCTGGCTTGGGACTCCCTGTCTTTCCAAATCTGACAGACCACCACTTTCCCCAAATTCAAAGCTCCCCAAAACCCGTCTCCTCTAACAACCCTTCCCTGATCAATTCTCCAGCACTCTAAATCATATGAACCTATTAGCCAACTCTAGAATTTAAGAACTGTTTTATATCCATCCTCAGCACTTTGCATACCTTTGTATTCAACCGTACAATCAACTATTCATCTCGACTACTCCTGTAAATATTTTTATGTTTTTCTCCCCTTTAGAATTTAAGCTCTGTGTAGGTAGAAAACATGCCATTCCCTTATTCCGTACTTTGCAAGAAGTTTGCACAGTGCTTTGTACCATGGCTGCTACATAAATGCTATGTCTCCCCCTTTTAGACTGTGAGCCCACTGTTGGGTAGGGACCGTCTCTATATGTTGCCAACTTGTACTTCCCAAGCGCTTAGTACAGTGCTCTGCACACAGTAAGCGCTCAATAAATACGATTGATGATGATGATGATCACTACTACTATATACTCACCATTGGAAATCAACAGTGTGCTTTCCAGTTCCCAAACTATCACGAGGCATGAAGTAGCATGGCTTAGTGGACAGAACAAGGGCTTGGGAGTCCAAGATCGTGGGTTCTTATTCCGACTCCGCCGCTTGTCTGCTGTGTGACCTTGGGCAAGTCACTTAACTTCCCTGAGCCTCAGTTCCCTCATCTGTAAAATGGGGATTAAGACTGTGACCTCCACATGGGACAACCTGACTACCTTGTATCTACCCCAGTACTTAGAGCGGTGCTTGCCACATAGTAAGCGCTTAACAAAAACCAAAACCATCACCAACCACCACCAGCACCATGAAGAATAACGAACATAAACAGTCCGACTTGAGGCAGCACTAAGGCAGGAAATTCTTACCAGCAGTTCTTGATATGTATTACACCCCATGCCCTCTAAAAAGAAAATTAAACAAATACACATAAAAATACATAATCTGAAATCCTTCCTGTTTATCATCTGAATATTGTTCCTACAAATTCCTGCAGGCTATGTAACTCCCAGGAAAAAAAACAAATGAATGCTAGTTTCCATTAGTTTCTTTAGGCAATTTTGTGTGGAACAGAGATTCTGAAAGTTCAAACCTCCTTCTCAAACAGCAGAACGTCACGAAAGCAAACTTTATGACGTTTGAAACAAAAACTCGGATGTGAAATCCCTTTCTTCATGAAGGATGAAAAATAACTTGTTATGTCCCTATGAGATGATCATGGTGTTTCGGTCGAAAAACCTGATGCTTTTGTTTGAGAACATTTCCCTTCCCCCTCAGCAACCTTCAGTTTTCTGGGCTGTTTGCACTTCAATCCCCAGAACACGGTGGTAGGGCAAATGCAAATGAACTGAGCAGGGTCCAGGCCAGAGATAGAAAAATTAGCATTTAAAGTGATCAAGAAGAACAGTCTGTCAGCTTAAGGTAGACTGATTAGGTCCACTGGGACAGTTCCAATTCGGAAGCATTTGCGCCATTTTCTTCAACTACTTTGGACCACCTAAAAAATGAGCAGGCCTGGACCTAGTAAACAGATTAGGTACAGTCAGCCTAGAACTTGGTCCTCATTCCATTGCTATTTTGGCCTTTTAGAAGTATGGCGTTCTTTAAATGATTACAGTTGTCTTGAGGTATGGAACTATCTCCATGCGGATGATTCTGATCCGCTTCTCCAGCCCTGACTTCTCTCCTTGTCAGCAGTCTTGCATTTCCTCCTGCCTTCCGAACATCTTCACTCTGATGCCCCATCAACACCTCAGACTTCACCACATCCACCCAGTCCTCCCCCTGACTTTCTCATCACTGAATAGAGCACCACCAATCTCCCTTTCTCACAAACCCGTAAACTTGGACTTATTCTTATTATTAATAATAATAATAAGAAGGAGAATTATGGTGCTTGTTAAGTGCCTACTTTATGCCAAGCACTGTTCCGAGTGCTGGAGTAGAAACAAGCTAATCAGGTCGGACACAGTCCGTGTCCTAAATGGGGCTCACACTCTTAGTCCCCATTTTACAGATGAGGTTACTGAGGCCCAGAAAATTGATTTGCCCGGGGTCACGTAGCAGGCATGTGGTGGAGCTGTGATTAGAACCCAGGTCCTTCTGACTCTCAGGCCTGTGCTCTATCCACTGAGCCATTCTTGACTCACCTCTCTCATTCAGTCATATTTATTGAGTGCTTACTATGTGCAGAGCGCTACAGTAAGCACTTGGGAGAGTATAATACAACAGTTAGCAGACATGTTGCCTGCCCGTAACAAACGTACAGTTTAATCAACCCACACATTCAATCTCTCATGAAATTCTGTCAGGTCTACCTTCGCAACATCTCTAGAATGTGCACTTTCTTGTTCATCTGCCTCCTTCCACACTGATCCAGGCACTCATCATTTCCCACTTCTCCATCAGCCTTCTCACCGACTTCCCTGCATCCTGTCTCTCCCCCGTCCAGACCATACTTCGCTCCACCGCCCAGGCCATTTTTCTGGAAAACCGTTCGGTCTTTATCTCCCTACTCCTGAAAAACCTCCAGTGGTTGCTCATCCAGCTTGCTCTCTGTACCTCAATTTCACTGTCCCATCGTCCACGTTCTCCCCTGGGCCTAGAACTCCTCCTCCCTCCACCATATTCAACAGTCAAGCATTTTCCTCCTCTTCAAAACCCTTGTAAAATCACATCTCTGGCAAGAAGGCCTCCCAAACTCAGCCCTTTATTTCCCCTTTCCCTGCTCCCCTCTGCATCGTATTTATGCACATGGCTGTGTAATAATAATAATTATTATTATGGTATTTGTTAACTGCTTATTGTGTGACAACCACTGTTCTCAGAGCTGGTCAGACTCAGTCCCTGTCCCTCACAGGGCTCACGGTCTATGAGAACAAGAATTGAATCCCCATTTTACGGTTGAGGAAACTGGGGCACAGAGAAGGTAAGTGACTTGTCCCAGCTCACCCAGTAGGCAAGTGACAGAGCCAGGATTAGAACCCTGGCTTCCCAGATCCATGCTCTTTCCACTAGAGAAGCAGCGTGGCTCAGTGGAAAGAGCCCGGGCTTGGGAGTCAGAGGTCATGGGTTCAAATCCTGGCTCTGCCACTTGTCAGCTGTGTGACTTTGGGCTAGTCACTTCACGTCTCTGGGCCTCAGTTCCCTTATCTGTAAAATGGGGATGAAGACTGTGAGCCCCACATGGGACAACCTTATCATCTTGTATCCTCCCCAGCGCTTAGAACAGTGCTTTGCACATAGTAAGCGCTTAACAAATACCATCATCATTATTATTATTATTAGACCGTGCTGCTTATGGGTGTATCCCTTAAAGCACCTTGATACTCACCCCAGCCCTACAGTATTTAAGTGTCTCTTCTTATACTCTATTATTTCCTATATCCATAACCTATTTTATTGTCTGTCTCCCCTTATAGACTATAAGCTCCTTGTGGGCAGGAAACACATCTACAAACTCTGTTGTACTTTCCCAAGAGCTTACTGTAGTGGTGTTCACACAGCAAGCACTCAGTAAATTCCACTGATTGGTTTCAGAGCGTAATGAGAAATCACATCATAAGATTTCAATATCAATCAATCAATCGTATTCATTGAGTGCTTACTGTGTGCAGAGCACTGTACTAAGCGCTTGGGAAGTACAAGTTGGCAACATAAGTAGTAAATTTGTCATCTGCCCCTGAATTTGTATGCAGCACATTTCAGTGGATGGAAAAATGCTGGGACAGTGGAGGTTGGAGAAGGCAGATAATAATAATATAATAATGGTATTTATTCTAGACTGTGAGCCCACTGTTTCTAGACTGTGAGCCCACTGTTAGGTAGGGATCGCCTCTATATGTTGCCAAATTGTACTTCCCAAGCGCTTAGTACAGTGCTCTGCATACAGTAAGCGCTCAATAAATACGATTGATTGATTAAGCGCATACCATGTGCCAGGCACTGTACCAAGCACTGGGGTAGATACAAGCAAATCGGCCTGGACGCAGTCCCTGTCCCACGTGGGGCTCAGAATCCCAACCCCCATTTTACAGATGAGGTAACTGAGGCATTGAAAAGTAAAATGACTTGCCCAGGGTCACACAGCGGACAAGTGGTGGAGCCGGGATTAGAACCCATAACGTTTTGACGCCCAGGCTCTATCCACTATACCATGCAGGTTTGGGCTCCTGGTGTCAGTGGAATGGCAGAAAGGGGGAGGAAAGAATTGGAAGCCCCTGTGGGCAAGCCGGCATACAGCCATCCAGGATAGAGGTGCTGTGGCCCGAGAAGGCTGCAACTATCCAGGAACGCAGTCAGGATTAACAGCAGCAGTGGAATCGGGAAGAGATGGGATTTGGAGAATCAATCAATCAATCAATCATATTTATTGAGCGCTTACCATGTGCAGAGCACTGTACTAAGCGCTCGGGAGGTACAAATTGGCAACATATAGAGACAGTCCCTACCCAACATTGGGCTCACAGTCTAAAAGGGGGAGACAGAGAAAAAAAAAAACCATACCAAAAAAAAAATATATATATATATATAAAAATATAATATGAAAAAAGAATAAAAGAAGAAAATAAATAGAAGAATAAATAAAATAAATATATATATAAAAATATAATATAAAAAAAGAATTAAAGAAGAAAATAAATAGAAGAATAAATAAAATAAATAGAAGGCATAGATAGAATAAATAGAATATTTAATAGAATAAATAAACATAAATAGAATAAATGGAGAAGGCAGCTGGGTGGCAGGAAGAGAAGCCTGGATCTTGGCAAGTCAAGCCTAGTGGGGTTGGGATGGGCCCGAGACCGACAAAAGGCAGGACCGGCAGCACTGAGGGAGAAGGCTGGATTCCGGGACGGCAGGGCTCTTGCCCCAACACCTGAATCTCTGCCTCGTGAAGGACAGTAAGTCGGCTTTGGACTCACCTTTGCTCACCCATCTTTCCGGAAACACGTCTCCAGGCCCGAGGCTGGACACATTTTGTAGAAGACAGTGAAATTGCGAATTCATCTTGTTGTTTACGTGATTGTCTTTTTCGTGACTGCCAGAGGTTTCCTCAGAGTCTGTGCCAAGAGACCCGCATCTGGGAACATTGAGATTGTCTTTCTTTCATCTTCCAAATCCTCCTTGTTATGTGAGTTTAGCAGGGCCTAATCAGAATTCTGTTCCAGGAATCCTTCCCCTTTCTTAATGTAGCGCAGTCCCATCTGTTACAGGCGATTGGCATGGTCTCGTATTTTCTCCTTAGGTTTTTTATTCTTTGGGGTCTATTTTTAAAACTCAGTTTAGTGCAGGAGAATGCAGTTGGTTGATGGTTCTAGAATATTCTGAGAAAGTGCAGCATCTGTTAGTAACAGGGAATACTCCTTCCTTCTCCTCCTGTTTCCTTTTCCCTTCTCCACACCCTCTTAAAGAACTCGATCTAGGTAAACCACCGATTCAAGCGAAAAAGAATGATCTGTTTGGTTTGACCAGTAGCTCATTGATTATTATTATTTCAGTAAAGTGATAATTATCAGCCTATTTAGAACTGGACATAGGGGCCAAACTGCTGGGTTTGTAACTTTCTCATTTCCCACCACTGGTAAATTTGCTTCAACTCTTGAATCTCTTCAATTTCCCTGCAATTCCCTGCGTGATTTAGGGAAGCAGCATGGCCTAACGGAAAGATCACGGGCTTGGAAGTCAGAGGATTTGGGTTCTAATCCCGACTCTGCCAGTCGCTAGCCGCCCCTTAGGCAAGTCACTTCACTTCTCTAAGCCTCAGTTTCTTCAATTGTAAAATGGGGGATTCATTACCTGTTCTCTTTCCCCCTTAGACTGTGAGCCCCATGCAGGCCAGACACTGTCTCTGACCTAATTGACTTGTACCTCCCCCAGCACTTAGAACAGTTGTTGACGCATAGTAGTCAATCAATCAATCAATCAATCAATCAATCATATTTATTGAGCGCTTACTGTGTGCAGAGCACTGTACTAAGCGCTTGGGAAGTACAAGTTGGCAACATATAGAGACAGTCCCTACCCAACAGTGGGCTCACAGTCTAAAAGGGGGAGACAGAGAACAGAACCAAACATACTAACAAAATAAAATAAATAGAATAGATATGTACAAGTAAAATAAATAAATAAATAGAGTAATAAGAGTAAGCGCTTAACAAATGCTATAAAACAAACAATGATTTGGTCTTCCTGGTATTGTATTGTATTGAAACCAGTAGTTTCACGACGGGTGTTTAGTAATAGCCAGGGTGGTAGCAGTTTGTTTGACACCCTCTATTTAGAAGGAGAGGAAATAAAACCACCTCCACTGCCCTAGTCTCGAAACACTGCATCAACAAAGCTGTTTCAGACTGAAATGCCAAATTTGCCATTCAAACCCAGCTAAGGTCACGAGACAAACAAACGTGAGTCAGGCGACCTCACATTAATGATGCCAAGAGGAGCTCCAGTAAGTCAGCGCCATGTAGTTAAACCTCGCTCACCAACATTGTCCCTCAGTCTGTTCCTTCCCCCAGGAGGCCCCAAATTTAGACCCAATCATGATCATCTGGGGGTAATGGGAATGGAAGTAATCTAACTCTCGGAAATGTTCTGATGTTCCAAATATTTCATTTTATCCAGTTCCCTCAATCTCTATCCCCTTGAGACCATTGAGAGGCAGCAGGGAAAGACAGGTCAGCCTGGTGTGCAGAAATGGGATGACTATTTGGGAAAGAGGGTAGAGACGATTGTGGTACCAAGAGGTGTACCAAATGCATCAGCGCAACAGTTGCACAGTGCTGAAGGCAGGGTTGGCCGTACTTGCAGCCGCAATCTAGAGTGAGAGATAGGGCAGACGACCATCTGATATGTGGTTAGAAAGATACTTGGGCAGACATTAGCAGATCTTGGTAACTGGGCTCTAAGATGGTATTTCCAGAGAATTTTATGGACATTCGAGCCCCTGGCGGGAAGGCAAGTAGCCACAGTTTTGCCCCTTCTCTAGTGCTCTGAGAGTCCCTCTCTACTTTTGGACTCTCTCCATTACCCCATCATTCTTCCCATTCTTCCAAGACCTCCACTTAGCATGAGCACTGGGGCAGTTGGGAGGCAAAAATAGTAATAGCACCACAGATCCTAAAGGCAGGGGAGAAGTGGCAGGGAAAAGCTATGATTTTGGAGATGGCATACACTCTGTCCCAGTTCCCCTTTTCCTCTCTCTCATGGCACTACAAGCCAGTGGTTGAACCACGTTAAGAACTGAAATAACCAGATTACTCTTTATCCCTTTATTAGAGCAATTAAGATCAAGCCAGACACATTCAGCTGAAGGATGTCTGTTTCTCTGGGGAATTCTTGCATCCACAGCCCCTTTACTAATCAGGTCTGACAAACCCAACATTTGTTGACCTTCAGAACTGGATATCTCATGGGGTTAGTCTTCCCTGGGCCATGGGGTCATTCTTTAAACACCGGGTTGGGTATTCACTATAATCACAGTGTTTACTTCTGAGCATGAATTTAGGTGTTTGTGGGGTTGGACTGTTCTTCTGGAAATTAAAGAAATATTACTATTCTACCGAACATACACTTTTAACAGGAGAATAAAAAAAATATCAAACACACTGTGTGTTTTGTTATCGACTGGAAGACATTTACCAGAGAGAATACGTGTCATAATTAAAACGGACACTGTGGTTCATCTTTCCAGCCTTGACCCACCCATCCTCTATACTGCTATCATTTTCCTCCCTAGAATATCAATCAGTGGTATGCACTGATTGTCTGCTGTGTGAAGAGGAATCAATTATTATCTCTAATAATAATAATTATGTAATCATTCTTGTTAAGCACTTTGTATTATTATTATTATCTCTAATAATAATAATTATATAATCGTTCTTGTTAAGCGCTTACTATCTGCCAGGCACTGTATTAAGTGCTGGGATAGATGCAAGACAAGCAGATACCACGTGGAGCTCGTAGTGTCAGTAGGAAGGAGGACAGGTGTTGAATGCTCATTTTGCAGATGGGGAAACTGAGGAACAGAGAAGTGAAGCGATCTGCCCAAGATCATAGAGCAGCTAAGTGGCGGAGCTGGGATTGGTA
This sequence comes from Tachyglossus aculeatus, assembly GCF_015852505.1. Taxonomy (NCBI): domain Eukaryota; kingdom Metazoa; phylum Chordata; class Mammalia; order Monotremata; family Tachyglossidae; genus Tachyglossus; species Tachyglossus aculeatus. The sequence continues at coordinate 8,309,241 of NC_052081.1, forward strand.
CCCAGGGCCTCTGATTCTCATGTCCGTGTTCTTTCTACTAAGTCATGCTGCTTCCCGTTCTTATCGTGTGCCTGCTAGGTTTCTGTTATACGATTACCATGTGCAGAGCACAGTACTACACTTGTACATTACACCTGGGTGAATGAACTAGAAATTAGTATACATGGTCCCTGCCCTATAAGAAACGTACAATCTAACAAGGGAGACAGATTCTCAAATTATGAATCAGGAAGAAGGAAAAGCAGATATGTAATCAGAAAATACACATCAAAGCCAAGGGGTCATCCTAAATTGTTTATTGTTATCAAGCCTTTTGCGGTTGATTGGACTGTCTGTTTAGACCACAGACTTTTTTCATTTAGATATCTGCCTTATTTTAGCTTCTGTCCAAAAATTGCAAAGAACAGGGGAACCACAGACTAAATATGGTGGTGTGGCATATTTCTCAGACGATGGTCAGGCTCTCTACCAAAGAGGGTTCATGCTAGAATGTGAAAAGAGCTCATCATTAATTTGAGTTCAAAGGCATCAAAAGAGAGTGAGGGAGCAGATGAGTAAATTGAATAAATGAATATCAAATCGCCTACACCGAGGGGGTGGCAAGGGACGAGCACAAAGCTGTGGAAACAGCGGGTGTTATCCTCTTCTAGAAGATGCTAGCAAAATGGAGAAAAATGCTTGGCAGATATTTTGCCCCACCTTAGAGTTTTGTCTAGGAAGGTTCTAGGCAATAAGGAATGGGTCAATGATTAAGGATCCCACAGGCCAAAGTAGGTAGGCCCTTTTAGACCAGGGCAGTTTCTCTACTGGAACTGTGGGGTTTGCTTTTATAAAATGAGTTCCTGAACCCTGTCATCTCTTTCCATTGTCTGCCCTGCGATCCTTTTAACCTCGTCACACATACACACACACGCGGACGCACGCAGGCCCCATAGAACTTGCCGTGTATATGCCGCTTTGTGCAGTTTTCATCGTTCCCCTCATCCACCCTTTGATTTGTCCCAAAATGCGCAGTGCGATTTCAGGTCAGAGCAGACTGTGAACACCCGGCAGGAGTTAAATTAGTGAGAACTGTGTCAGAGCCAGGTGTCACCTCGGGGAATTTACCTGGCAGGGAAGTGGGAAACAAGCCTGCTTCATCTGGTCCTTTTGGGGGATTGTTTGGAGGAACCCTGCCGAGGAGGCGTTTATTGCAGAAATCTTCACTTCCTCTTCAAGTTCTTCCTGTTCACTGAGATTTTCTTTTCCTTTTTTCACGGAGACAGTCTCCTGGCTGGAGGCTCAATATGGCCACCTTATTTGTTTGCTTCGTACTGCTCCATCCTTAAATGTGGTTGATTTTTCTCTTCTTTCAAACGTTTCTCACTGATACAGCTTGTACGGAAAATGTTTTATTGTCTCCCCATACTCCTTTAGAAAAGATTCATTCCAGACCGCATGTTCTCAAGGAGAAAACAGCAGAAGAGCAGTGGCTGTGGGCCTGCCTGGGTTGTCGCATTAACCTTCACCTGGATTTATTTATTTTACTTGTACATATCTATTCTATTTATTTTATTTTGTTAGTATGTTTGGTTTTGTTCTCTGTCTCCCCCTTTTAGACTGTGAGCCCACTGTTGGGTAGGGACTGTCTCTATAAGTTGCCAACTTGTACTTCCCAAGCGCTTAGTACAGTGCTCTGCACAAAGTAAGCGCTCAATAAATGCAATTGATTGATTGATTGGAGCGTTTCATTCATTCATTCATTCAATCGTGTTTATTGAGCGCTTACTGTGTGCAGAGCGCTGTACTAAGCGCTTGGGAAGTACAAATCTGCAACATACAGAAGTGGTCCTTACCCAACAACGGGCTCACGGTCTAGAAGGGGGAGACAGACAACAAAACAAGTAGACAGGTGTCAATCTCATCAAAATAAATAGAATTGTAGCTATAGAAACGTCATTAATAAAATTGAGTAATACATATGTACAACTATACACAAGTGCTATGGGGAAGGGAGGGGCGTAGGGCAGAGGAAGGGAAGGGAAGAGGAGGAGATGAAAAGTGTGGGCTCAGTCTGGGAAGGCCTCCTGGAGGAGGTGAGCTCTCAGTAGGGCTTTGAAGGGAGGAAGAGAGCTAGTTTGGCAGATATGTAGAGGGAGAGTGTTCCAGGACAGAGGTGGGCCGGGGGTCGACGGTGGAACAGGCGAGAACGAGGTACAGTGAGGAGGTTAGCGGCAGAGGAGCGGAGGGTGCGGGCTGGGCTGGACAAGGACAGAAGGGAGGTGAGGTAGGAGGGGGCGAGATGATGGAGAGCTTTGAAGCTGAGAATGAGGAGTTTTCTGACAACTCTTTTTTAAAAATGACAGTGTTTTTGACTTAGCCTGCCTCTTAAGTTTTCATTGTGTTCTGTGAGAACGCTTGAGTGGGTATGGAGTGGGGAAAATGAATTAAAGTGGGGACCCCATAAATACCGTTCCCCTCCAGTGGCACCTTTGTGTGTGTGGTGGGGGGAGTGCTGGGAGGGGTGTAAAGAAATGATAATTTAATCATTCGACAATCTAGGCATGTAGTTTTGGCTTTATATCTGTGTTATACCTTTGCATACATCCTCAAAGTTTCTCCTTTTCCAGAGGTCTTTGGGGTGTTTTCCCATATTCACTTTTCCCTTGCTAAAAAAAAAATCTAAAAATCAGCTCCCAACAGGTTATTTGAGGCAGGATGTCTCTTATCTCCTTCCCCAAATTTTGGATTAGCTATATTGAATATTTTCTCCCCCCAAATTAAACTGTTGCCCATCTGTAGTGTGTTATCATAGTAGCCCTGTTAGTTTTTCATCTCCTTCATAGGGCCATTTGGAAAGATTTTGAACTATTTTCTAGCAGACATCAATTCAGACCGCTTGATTCTGGTAAATTTCCATCATTCCTCACTGACACACAGTGCCATCTGCTGCTGATGGGGAAAGAGTAGATTCTAGTTTGTTGAACCATTAAGCAGAACGGCTACAGGACTTCAGAGAAAATTTTACAAATGTATTTGGTTGTAGAGAGAATAAGAAAAATGGGAAGATCTTTTGAAGTACTATGACTTGTATCCTGGGATGTAGTTCATTAACTTCCCGTTTTCTACGCACTCAATTTGAGCTATCGATCTGTTCCAAATGAGTAAGACACAGGCTGTCCAACATAGCGTTTTTATGTGTATTCACGGGAAATTCTCTCTGAAATCATTTAAATGCATTGATACCTTTGGAATTTTCAATGGAACATGTTTACTTTCTCACACATCAACCCTGGTTACACACATTTCAATCGTTAATCGCTGATACTGTCTACTTCCCGAAACCCATGCTTAGTGATGATCTGCAGGTCTCTGCTACTCATTAACTAGCTGTTTCCTCTCTTGGCAATTTGGGAGTAGTCTCTTTGGGTAATTGTTCTGATTTATAGTCTCTGCTAAATTTACATTTCACTGAGATCCTGGGAGTGCATGATTAATGATATTCTTCAGGAGAGTCCTGGAGAAGTTTGGTTAGCATCTTACCAGTATTGAAGATAAGTGAGATCCCACAATATTTTCTGTATCCGACTCTCTCTTCTTCCGATGTGAAAATGGAAATGATGGTGGAATTGTTGCAGTATTTTCCCAGTGGAAGAGCCTGGGCAGGGAAATGAGCATCTTGCTGGTAGTTCTCAGCTGGCACATTGGAAATTCTGCCATTATTGGTGGCTCTAACTGCACTGGAGAGAAAGCTTCACCTTCATATGTTGACTGGTTAGCTGTTTTTAATGGGACCTCGTCCTCAACAGTAGGAGGTGTATAAAGGAGCTTGAAGCGGTGTGGCTGTTTCTCTAAGATTTCCTCCCTGGGTGCGGATCATTCTGTGCCCTCCGGGCTGCTGGCACAAGGAGTCTGGGCCCATATAGACCTCTTAGTGGTGCCTTGGGCCTGCTTTGCCTGCATCCCAGGGGCTGGCACCGAGGAGAGGTGGATCAGGAAGGGAAGTTTCCTGGGGCTGCCGCCACGGAGCCCACTTAGACGGTGGGCCCACCGAGGGATGAGTACTGGTTCCTACCTGATTGTCATTTACCTATGCCAACACCACTAGCACACTGCTTGGCACGTATTATTATCATTATTCATATTATCGGAGCAGCCCTGCTTTTCCACCCAGGTTTCCCAATTTCTGTAAACTCCTATCAGACAGAAAAGCTCCCCCCATCAGCCCTCCCCTCTGCTTTGAAAGTGCATTTGGCTGTGGACCCACTCATCATTTGGATACTCAACTCCAGCTCCACAGCACTTATGTACATATCCACCTGCCTGCACTTGGATCTGTATCCTTTGGGTACTTGGTATTCACCCTGCTCTCAGCCCCACAGCACTTATGTACAAACCCAGAACTTATTCACTTATCTTAAGGTCTGCGCCTCCCCCCGCCGCTAGCCTCTAACTTCTTTTGGGCAGAGATCATATCCCCAACCCTGTTTAATTGTACTTTCCCACGTGCTCAGAGCGATGTTCTGTTCACAGTAAGTGCTCAATTAATGCCACTGATCGATTGATTGATGGACTGAAAGTAAGAGGTCCTGAGCCAAAACAGCATGCCTCTATTGGCACGTAGTTCCACTTTTTAAACCCTCCTCTCCCATCCCCTCCCTGAAAGCAGGCATCTGCAAAGCTCTCTGCCCAGGCCCCGCACTCGGCTTTACTCTGAGGCCTCAGAAACCAGCAATTTTCTCCGGGGTCCTTAGTAGTCCACAACCTAAGCTTAGAGAAACACCACTTTTGTCAGGGTCCGGAGACTCTGCAGGGCGCTGATAATGTATTGCTTACTCTGCTGCAAGCAGCTCCTTGATCTAGGAGTCATTAGGCTAATGGCTGCATTTATTAAAGTAATAGTTTCAAGCAGTACATATCACATTACTTGCAACATTCTGTATGACTATAGAACTGTCAAACTTGCCTTTTGCTTTCTATCCATATGCAATTTTGAGAGTTTGTCTGCTGTGTGACCTTGGGAAAGTCACTTAACTTCCCTGTGCTTCAGCCTCCTCATCATAAATTGAGGATTCAACGCTATTCTCCCTCCTTCTTAGGCTAAGAGACCCATGAGGGACAGGGGCAGGGACTGTGTCCGACCCCATTAAGTTGTTTCTACCCCAGTGCTTAGAACAGTGCTTGATGCATGGTACATTCTTAACAAATACAGTAAAAATGATAATAAAAAAGTAGGGGTTACAAAACCCGTATATTTCCTCATAGCCCCTTCGTCTTAAGACTGTCAGAGTGATTTGAACGTACTAATTGATTTATTTTCTTCCCTTTTTAAACGGTGGTTGAAAAGTGTTTCTCGTGTTGGGTATCTGTCTTTGTTCCTGGCTTACAGCCCCAACCCTGAGCTTTCCATCTCTGCCAACTCTTAATCTCTAAATGTGTTCCTCCCTCCCTAATGTTTTCTTCCTATTCTACACAGGGGACTCACAACTCTATCTTGCCAGCCCCACCTCTAATTTTGCAATCTCCCATTTCCTCTTGCTTCCAGGATACCTTCCCAGGACTTCCCTTGCCTGCACCTGTTGGGTAGAGACTGTCTCTATGTGTTGCCGACTTGTACTTCCCAAGCGCTTAGTACAGTGCTCTGCACACAGTAAGCGCTCAATAAATGTGATTGATTGATTGCACCTGCACCTTAAGCTCAGCATGTTGAAACAACTCCTCTTCCCTCCCATATCCCCTCCGCCACCTAACTTTCCTATCTCAGTGCACAACTCCATCATTCTCCCCATTTCAGGAACCCCAGCCTTGGTATTACGGCCTAGTGGGTAGAGCCCTAGTGGACTGGGTGTCCAAAGGTCTTGGGTTCTAATTCCTGCTCCACCACTTGTTTGCTGTGTGGCCTTTGGCAAGTCACTTGACTCACCTGTGCCTCAGTTACCTCATCTGTAAAATGGGGGTTAAGACTGTGAGCCCCATGCAGGACAGGGACTGTGTCCAACCCGATTTGCTTGTATCCACCCAGTGCTTAGATAGTGCCTGGCACATAGTAAGCACTTAACAAAAACCGTTATTATTATTATCATTATTATTATTTGTGATTCCTTGGGACCTTTCAGTTTGTACATTCAGTCTGTCCTTAAATCCAGTTGTTGTTTTTGGGTGGGGGCAGCATTTTCCAAATCCAGCCCTTCCTTCCCATCCAAATGGTTACTTCTCCGAAATGGTCACCTGTCAGGTCATGGCTAGGCTATTGTATCAACTGCCTTCCTGGGCTCTCTCTCTCTCTAGTTTCTAGTTTCTCTCTTTTCCAGTCCCTGCTTCATTCTGCTCCTCAGATCATTTTTTCAAAGGGTATTTGTTAAGTGCTTATTATGTGTCAAGTTCTGTTCTCTAACTACTGGTATTTCAAGGTGTCCTATACACATCTCTCCACTTGACAGTAACCTGCCATGGTTATCCATTCACCTGGGCATCTTGCATTCCACCAGTTCTCTCCCTCCTACCCACCCGCTTCTTCCACTTCACCCCAGCTCTCACTCTTCATCCTCTCCTTCCACCTTGTTCCTGCCTCTCCTTTCTCACCCACCCCTTGCTCAAATCACTTGCCTGCTCTGTGACTTGGGCAATTCACTTCACGTCTCTGTGCCTCCGTTTCCTTTATTGCCAAATGGGGATTCAACGCCTGTTTTCCTTCCTACTTAGACTGTGTGAGCCCCTTGTGGGACAGGGATTGCTCCCAACATGACTCACTTTTATCTACCCCAGTGCTTAGAACAGTGCTCGACTCAGTAAGTGCTTAACAACTACCATTTTTTTAAAAAAAACCCAACTCCTAAGCCCGTGCTCTTTCCAGTAGGTCAGACTGCTTCCCTGACCATACTGCGACAGTCAAATAAGGAAAGATAAAACAAGAAGTATGCAAAAAGAACATAAAATATGAGGACAAAGAAAATTAAATAAAAAAACAACCCCAGGGCAAAAAGAGCAGAATTTTGGGTTCCTCATGTCTCGGATGTCAACAGCCACGGCCACAACCACAGTAGACACCACAGCCCACATTTTTCCCCATATTCTCTATTTTATGGAGGCCTCATGCTGTCACTGCTTGTGTCCTCCTTAGTGGGTATTGTACTCAACCAAGTGTCTAGTCCATTCTCTGCACACAGCAGGCACTCAGCAATAACCATTAATTGAATGTTAATGATGGAATGAAATAAGGTTGAAGGTTCTTGGGCAGTGCCTACTCTTCATAGTTGCTGCCAGTCTTTCCTTTGGAATCACACTGGATTTGCATGCCAAAAGCCTCTCTCTCTTATTCTGTGTGCTCTTGCAGTCAGAACAGGTCCTCATCACCAAGGAGAAAAGTAATGGAGAAAGTTAGGATCCCTGTCAAATGTTCCTGGGATGTAAATGATTAGAAAACCAAAGGTCAAGTAGGTTACTCTCAACGCTAACATCCACCTTGAGGTACTAGGCGATACTTTAGGCTTTAACACATGTTCTGATGAAACCTCCAAGCATATGTTTAACTGGAACCCATTCAAAATTGAACTAGAACTTTTGTTTTCATTTGAAAAATCCTTAGCCCCCAATTACCCTTTGTAGTGTCACATAGTAATTGTGAAAACAGCTGCAATACATTTGATGTTGGATGGTGGTACTTGTAAAGTCAGGAATACTGTGAGACTCGAATGTCAAAAAGCTCAAAAGTGAATTCTGTCTTTTAGAATTAAAAACGTTCTGAATTGTTCAAAACAGCCTGAGATTGGAAACACTCATGGGCTGCTAAAGTGCAATTTTTACCTTTGGAGGATATAATGTTTCTGTAATCATCTTCTCTTCTAGAAGATGTTTTGTCAAAGGAAATTATGCTTGTTCAGAAGTGCATGGAAATTTGGGCTGAAAGTAATGATGTCATTTGTTAAGCGCTTACTATGTGCAGAGCACTGTTCTAAGCACTGGGGGGGGATACAAGGTGATCAAGTTGCCCCACGTGGGGCTCACAATCAATCCCCATTTCACAGATGAGGGAACTGAGGCACAGAGAAGTTGTGACTTGCCCAGAGTCACACAGCTGATAATTGGCGGAGCCGGTATTCAAACCCATGACCTCTGACTCCAAAGCCCGGGCTCTTTCCACTGAGCCCCGAGGGTCATTTGGTCTAAATGTGCAAATGAATAAGGGCCCAAGATCCCCTTTCATTTTCTTCCTTCCTCCACTCCATGTCCCCCCACCCAAAAGTAAGATAGACCTACAAACAGCATCTCTTAGGAAATAGTAAATTTTACTAAAAATGGAAATAAGGACATATAACATTGGTTCTATGGGCTATACACCGTGGGCCACTAAATACATCATTACTGTGAGATTGGGATGTGGTAACTAATTTAATTTTAATTATAGTACTTGTCAAGGCTTACTATGTGTCAAGAAGTGTAGTAAGCACTGGGATAGATACAAGATCATCGATTGGTAACAGTCCCTGTCCCAGGTGAAACTCACAGTCTAAGTAGGAGAAAGAACCATATTGAATCCCCACTTTATAGATGAGGAAACTGAGGCATTGAGCAGTTAAAGTGACTTGCCCGAGGTCACCCGCAGACAAGCAGCAGAGATGGGATTAGAACCCAGGTCCTCTGACTCCCCAGGCCCATGCTTTTTCCACGAGGCCAAGCTGCCATATTGGTAGAGAGGCTGGAATTTTTTTTTCCAGTCTGGTATTGTTCTTGGAGTGTCTTGGCAAGAGGCCTTCCCAGGGCTTAGTACAGTGATCTGCACAGAGTAAGCGCTCAGTAAATATCACCAATTGACTAATTGGTCCATCCTCTTTGGTAATTTTTTAGCGAATTTATCACAGTGACTGCTCTTTGAGCAAGTTCCTGAGTCTGGGAAAGGTACACGACAGTTGTTTCCGATATGCCGGGCTCCTCTAATATTCATTCATTCATTCAGTCAGTCAGTCGTATTTATTGAGCACTTACTGTGTGCAGGGCACTGTACTAAGCACTTGGGAGAGTACAATACAACGATAGACACATTCCCTGCCCACAACCAGTTTACGGTCTAGAGGGATGATACCCACATGGCCCTGGGAAAGGAGAACCTTCTTCATTCTGCCTCATTCTCCCCCTACCAGAGAGAAGGTCACCTCCATCCCTTTGTCCACCCCAGAAACCAGGCTTGTTTTAAGAGTGTCATTCTGGCTCACATCCAGTAGTGACCTGGACAGACATTTTTCGATCCAAATTCCCATTTATCGTTCCAGCCACCTCTTGCAAAATGCCTTACATTCTTGCCACTCATTGTTATTTAACTGTCTTAACTGTAAAGTTGTAAAAAGCACCAAGAATCACAAAGTACTGTATCATGAAGAACAGCAAACTAAGAAGCATAGCAGCATCACAAGCATTTCTTCATTTGCTAGTCTTCTTCCGCCAACTTGTAGATTGTGTTATATGCCGTAGAGCAGCAGCGTGACGTAGAAGAAAGTACACAGTCCTGGGAGTCAGAGGACGTGGTTTCTAATTCTAACTCTAGCAATTGCTTGCTGTATGACCTTGGGCAATTCACTTAACTTCTTTGTGCCTTAGTTCCTCATCTATAAAAAATGGGGATTAAATACCTGTACTCCCTCCCTCTTAGAGCCTCTTGGAGAGCCTGATAAACTTGTATGTATCCCAGCCCTTAGAGTAGTGCGTGGGAGAGTACGGTACAACAGAATTATACAGGCACGTTCCCTGCTCATAATGAGCTTACAGTGTAGAGAACTGTGTTAGAGCAGAACTGACTGTGGGGAGGAAATAAAGACAGGGTGTCTCTGCTGTAAACTCCCTCTAGACTGTAAGCTCCTTGTGGTCAGGGAATGTGTCTGTTTATTGTATTCTACCAAGCGCTTAGTAGAGAAGCAGCGTGGCTCAGTGGGTAAGAGCACGGGCTTTGGAGTCAGAGGTCATGGGTTCAAATCCCGGCTCCGCCAATTAGCTGTGTGACTTTGGGCAAGTCACTTGACTTCTCTGGGCCTCAGTTACCTCATCTGTAAAATGGGGATGAAGACTGTGAGCCCCCCCGTGGGACAACCTGATCATCTTGTAACCTCTCCAGCGCTTAGAACAGTGCTTTGCACATAGTAAACGCTTAATAAATGCCATTATTATTATTATTATTACAGTGCTCTGCACCCATTAAGTGCTCAATAAATACGGTTGACTACTAGCGAACCTCCAGAGGACTCTCCTTTGAGGATCCTGTATAATATTTTCCAAGAGTGGGCTTCCCTCCCCTTTGCTGTCTCCTGCGACGTCTAGCCCTGCTTTGGAACCCTGTGGGTCTTGTTCTAAGTCATTTTGAAAAGGGTTTATTTTTATTGAAGACATTTTTCATATTCCAACCCACAATTAAGACAAGAACAAAAGGGACCAAATGAATGATCTCAATACTCATCTAAATTCACAGCGCAGCAGAATCACAAGCCCAGCATTCCCTGTCACCCCGTATTTTACTAGCTTTTAAAGCTCCTGATCAATTTCTCTCACTCCTCCAGGGCTGCAGTCATCTGAGGGAGTCTCTCACAAAGTTAAGTGTCGCATATATTCATTTCATCCCTCGAGAGGTCAGGGTGATTTCTCCTGAAAAGGGAGTATAATTATGAGATGTCTTGTACATTAGCCTCCCTTTGGCATTAACATAAGATACTTCATTTCTCACTCTTCCCCAACCTTGGGGGAAAAAAAACATCTTTATTCAGGCTTCAGCTAGGAATATTCATACTTTATCATCCATCCCATTACTACACTTAGCAGTGATTTTAAGAGTGAGAATTTCCATCCTGCAGTCTTTTTTTTAGCCATTCAGGATTCTCATAGATGCCTCCATGGTTGCCTCCCCCCATACGGAATTTTGAGGAGGAAATAGGAGATTATTTTTTGTACCTCAGAATTGTAAGCATCGCTAGGCTGCAAGCCATAATGCAGCAGAGACAGGCTCACACTGCAGGAGAGGAGTTTGTCTTTGAAATGGCACACCATGGCAGAGGGGAGGGGTCCATTCACTGAGTGCCTGTTGTATGGAGGACAAGGAAGAATGCAGTGGAATTAAGAGATGCAGTCTTTTCCATTCCCTTCTTTCTCCCCTTCTTCACGCTTTTTTCTTCTTCTCTTTTTTCCTCCAGTTTCCCTTATCGCTAGACTTAATGCTCATATGACTCTGCATAATCACCCCACCCTTTTTTTCCAGTTTCCCTTATTGCTAGACTTAATTCTCATATGACTCTGCATAGTCACCCCACCCTTTCGGGGGGGTCGCAAAAATGAGGGACAAGTATTTGGCATTTGTTAAGCGCTTACTATGTGCCAGGCACGGTACTAAGCAATGGAATGGATACAAGCGAATCAGGCTGGACATAATCCCTCCTGTCCCACATGGGGCTCGCCGTCTCAATCCCCATTTTACAGATCATCATCATCATCAATCGTATTTATTGAGCGCTTACTATGTGCAGAGCACTGTACTAAGCGCTTGGGAAGTACAAATTGGCACCATATAGAGACAGTCCCTCCCCAACAGTGGGCTCACAGTCTAAAAGGGGGAGACAGAACAAAGCCAAACATACTAGCAAAATAAATAGAATAGATATGTACAAATAAAATAAATAAATAAATAGAGTAAAAAATATGTACAAACATATATACATATATACAGGATATACATATATACAGATGAGGTCTTTGAGGCCCGGAGAAGTGAAGCGACTTGCCCAAGGTCACACAGAAGACAGGTGGTGGAGCTGGGATTAGAACCATGACCTTCTTGCCTCTCGGGCCTGTGCTCTATCCACTAAATACAGTCATTCCCAAGTCTGCTGATTGAACTGTTGTGTACATAGCAGAAATAACAAGGCAGCTAACGGTGTACCATCCAGTACCACCTTCCCAAGCACTTAGTACAGTGCTCTGCACACAGTAAGCACTCAATAAATACGATTGAATGAATGAATGAATACCACCATGCATCACCCAGTTCCGTGGTACTGTTAGCGCTGCTAGAGCTCGACATGGGAGAGAGGCAATCATGTGCCTCTGCACATAGTAAGCGCTCAATAAATACGATTGATTGATGTGCAGCCCCTCCCTCAGCTACAAATGAACGTTAACTCTCAAGGATGAAGTTCAGTATTCCTTTCATCTGGACTCTCTCTCCGCTCTTCTCGTACCTCACTTGAATAAATGTCAGTCCATAACCTTCATTCTTAATAATAACCATAGTAATTGTGGTATATGTTAAGTGCTTACTATATGCCAGGCACTGTACTAAGCGCTGGGGCAGATACAAGGTAATTGGGTTGGACACAGTCCCTGTCCCACATAGGGCCCAAGGTCTTAATACTTAGTACAGTGCTCTGCACACAGTAAGCGCTCAATAAATACGATTGATTGATTGATTGATTAATACCTGATTTTACAGATGAGGTAACTGACGCCCCGAGAAGTGAAGTGGCAGAGCCTGGATTTCCAGGCTCTTGCTCTTAAGCCAATAGACCACTCTGCTTTTCCAGATTCATGTTACCATTTTCCTTCCACCAAGACAGGACCGACAAGCCCTGCAGTACAGCTAGTGCCTGGAATGCCCTCCCTCCGCACATTTCATTTTGTTAACATGTTTTGTTTTGATGTCTGTCTCCCCCTTCTAGACTGTGAGCCCGCTGTTGGGTAGGGACTGTCTATATGTTGCCAACTTGTACTTCCCAAGCGCTTAGTACAGTGCTCTGCACACAGTAAGTGCTCAATAAATACGATTGAATGAATTGAAATGCCTCGGTAGAGTGTGCGGCGGTACCCAAATGGAAGAAGTTCACTTGCATAGCAGTCAATTGCCTTTCTCTGTGTAGGTGACTGCAAAGACCTGCTTAGCCTCCAAATCTAAGTTAGCTGTTGGAAGGGAAGCAAGCTTTCAGAAATCATTTTAGAACTCATTGTAATTGTTTTCCAGATTTAAATACCGACCTGTAGTAGTAATCAAACGAAAGAATATGCGCTCCTGCCAGAGATCATGGACTTAATCACCGTAAGCTCATAATTTCCCTAAGAATAATGTAGCACTCCATTGGAAAGCTGTGAAAATGTGACCCTCAGAGTTGGAAACTGTTTTCTTTATGAAAACACTGCTAATAATTATTGTTCTTTGGCTGCAAGTTATATTTATTATATTCTTCTTTTGTGATAACGTTAAGCAATAATGTGCCCTTTAAGCTGAAGCAATTAGCTATCTTCAAGCCTGAAGGGAAAAAAATTATAAAACTACAAAACCTTGGCCAACCGAATAGCCGTTGCCTCAATCAAGAAAAGTTAATCACTCTTGAGAATGTTTAATTAGTTCATGTGGTGTTTTTCTTTTTTTAATGGTCAGAATTTTAGAAGGGGAAGGTTTGATTAACTCACCTGCCCAGCTCTAGGTACTTTCTTGCTTTGATAAGGAAGATATTGGTTTCTTGTGAAGCAAATAGCTAATAGTAGTTGTACCTGTGGACCCAGGTTTGGTGTGGTGTATTATACTAGGCACTTGGCAAGTACCAAATAACAGAGTGATGGGCTCCCTGCCCACAGGAATCTTATGGTTTAACAGGGAGACATACATAAAAATGTTTTCAAGTAGAGAGGTCAAAAATACATAAATAAAGCTGACCTATTCGTGATTGCTGTGGCGGGTGTAATAAGTTCATAATGCTAGAAATGACTGAAGGGACCATATGGCTCAGGATGCTGGGAAATTAACTGGGGAAAATTTGTTAGAGGAGGTAGATGCGGATGTGCTGCATCATAATCATTTTCCTAGTCTTGTGAATCATTACTGATTTGCATGGCGTTCATTAATTTTATTTTATTGAAATTACCAAATTATTTCAAATCACTTCATAAGAATTTTGCATAATTGCAGTGAGAAAGTCTGATTCAGTTCCTCGGTGTTCTTGATCAGCATTTTCATTTTATATTTGGGGAGCATCAACTGCCCTCTCCTGTCAGGAGCTTTACGAGGAGCTTAATCAGAGGCATTTTCTCTGACCCTAATTACAATCAATCAATCAGTGGTACTTATTGAGCGCTTACTTGTGCAGAGCACGGAACTAAGCACTTGGGAGAGTACAATATAACAGACACATTCCCTGCCCACAGTGAGCTTACAGTGTAGAGGGACGTCCTCTCCAAAAACAAGTGGTTTAACTAGCAAACCTTCCCAGACGACTTGTGTTTGCCAGCGGCTCGCCCTCCCTGGCACCGCTGGGGCCGGGGCTGCTCTGAGCCTGGATGCAGGTTCGGGGCCGAATTTGACCAAATGTGAGGGACGCCTCCCAGCTGAATGTGCGACGCCATTCATTCATTCAGCTGAATTTGTTGAGTGCTTACCCTCTGCAAAACACTGCACTAAACACTAAACGCTGGGAGAGTACACTGTAACAATAAACAGACACATTCCCTGTCCACCCCAAGCTCACATCTAGAGGGGGAGACAGACATTAGTATACAAAAATGAATAAATAAATAATTTCACATAAGAGCCATGGGGCTGGGTGGGGGCGTGAATGAAGGGAGCAAGTCAGGGCAACACAGAAGTGAGTTGGGGAAGAAGGGAGGAGGGGTTAGTCAGGGAAGGGCTGTGGTTCAGTCCCTGGCTCGGTTTTCTAGTTACTGCACTTGTGCCAACCAGAACGTTTCTTTAAGCGCTTAGTACAGTGCTCTGCACACAGTAAGCGCTCAATAAATACGATTAATGATAACGTGCTCTCTCAGCTCAGAATGGGTGGGGCGAGGGGCTGGTGAGCAAAAGTCTCCAGATTGGCCTCTCCTGCCCCGTTTCCCTGGCCCAACCCCAGCACAGGGGACCCCGCCACCCCCGGTTACATCCCTCAGCTGCCACTTCAGACTTTCAGCACCCCTGAAGCTCCCAAGAACTACCACCTTCCCCTGGTGCTTCTGACCACGTCTTCAATACTCTGTTTCTTAAGCGCTAACTCATGACCATATTATTATCGTTATTATGTTTAGGGTAGTTGTTAAGCAGTTACTCTGTGTCAAGGCGGTTCTAAGCGCTGGGATAGATACAAGTTAATCCATTTGGACACCATCCCCGTCCCCCACGGGGCTCGGTGTGTAGGTAATTATGGTATTTGTTAAGCGCCTACTATGTGCCAGGCACTGTAATAATAATAATAATAATAATGATAATGGCATTTATTAAGTGCTTACTATGTGCAAAGCACTGTTCTAAGCGCTGGGGGAGGATACAAGGTGATCAGGTTGTCCCACATGAGACTCACAGTTATCATCCCCATTTTACAGATGAGGTAACTGAGGCTCCGAGAAGCTAAGTGACTTGCCCAACGTCACACAGCAGACACGCGGTGGAGCCGGGATTCGAACCCATGACCTCTGACTCCAATGCCCGTGCTCTTTCCACTGAGCCACGCTGCTCAGTGGAAAGAGCTCACTGTACTGAGCACCGGGGCAGATACATGCGAACTGTTTTGGACACAGGCCCTGTTCCACATGAGGCTCACAGTCTTGCTTCCCATTTTACAGATGAGGTAACTGGGGCACAGAAAAGTTAAGTGATTTTCCCAAGGTCACACATAAGACATTGGTGGAGCTGGGATTAGAACCTATGACCTTCTGACTCCCAGGGGTTAGGAGAACAGTGAGCGGGGAACTCAGTTATATTTTACTCTATCAAATTTCTAATTGCAAATATCTCTAATTTCAAGGAGTAAAGGCAAGACATGAGTGGCTTCTTCTTTTGAGACTGGTGTTGCCAGGATTTTCAGTGATGCAAACTTTCTTTTGGACCAAATGATTTTTAGGAGAAAAGCGCAGCTGAGCTCTTGCCTGAAAGCCAGCTCTGGTTGCACGGTTCCCACTTCAGTGCTTCATCGCCCCCAATTTCAAGGAGTGAAGGCAAGACATGAGTGACTTCTTCATATGAGACTGGCATTTTCAGTGATGCAAAGTTTCTTTTGGACCAAATGATTTTTAGGAGAAACGCACAGCTGACCTGTTGCCTGAAAGCCAGCTCTGGTTGCACGGTTCTCACTTCAGTGCTTCAGCACCACCAGTTTCAAGGAGTAAAGGCAAGACATGAGTGGCTTCTTCCTTTTTTCAGTGGTGCAAAGTTAAAGAGCATGGGCTTTGGAGTCGGAAGTCATGGGTTCAAATCCTGGCTCCGCCACTTGTCAGCTGTGTGAATTTGGGCAAGTCACTTAACTTCTCTGTGCCTCAGTTCCCTTATCTGTAAAAGGGGGATTAAGACTGTGAGCCCCCTCCGGGCCAACCTGATCACCTTGTAACCTCCCCAGCGCTTAGAACAGTGCTTTGCACATAGCGCTTAATAAATGCCATTATTATTATTATTATTGTTATTATTATTATTGTTATTATTATTATTATTATTATTATTATTATTATGGACCAAATGATTTTTTAGGAGAAAAGCGCAGCTGAGCTGTTGCGTGAAAGCCAGCTCTGGTTGCACGGTTCCCACTTCGGTGCTTCAACGTCCCCTGCTGGGCAGAAATCAAATCATTGGGGCGCAGATTGTAGAGTAAAATACCGAAACAGTTTTGGTTTTGCTGTGCCATTAAACAAATCTGTTCCGCTTTCCTGAAACAATCAGTCAGCCCACCCTAACCCGGAACATGTACGAGAGCATAAGTTCAACACGTGCACATCCCCACACTGAGGCTGTAAAACCAGTTCAAAGGAATGCTGTTTAGTTGGGGCGGGGTTATCCTTTACAGTTTCGTGGGGCTTACCTGTTGTGTGAATTCCCCCCCTCCATAATTCCGTGAGGGCAGCTGATGTTTTCCTACTTATAAGGTGAGGAAAACAAAACTGAGAAAGAGAATCAGTCGAGCATCATTCAGCAGGTAGACAGTCCCCTCCTTTTGTTCCTTCGGTCCACTCGTTGTTCTCCACAGGGAGAACCACATGGCCAGTACCCAGTTTCTGGCCTCCAATTTTTCAGGAAAGTCGATAGGGATAATAACCTCGAATGACAAAAACATGGTTGGGGTGTCCTGCTTTCGATGGGCTAGAGAGAACAACTCCAGCCTAACCCATTTTGTTTCATCCCTGAGGTAGCTGCAGCCTTTCGGTGGCCCTGCGTGATCACATTTATCCTATTCTTCTGGTTTTCTTCCATTCCCCACTGTTTCTGTACACATTTCTCTTGCCCAGCCTCCTGCACCCCACCCCACCCCATCCCCAACCAACACACATCCCTTTATTTCCACATAGCATTCAGCAACAAAGAGCACAGAGTTTGGTTTTCCATTTGATCTTTGAGGATAGCTACGGGGACTGATGATTTTCGGCTCAGTTCTGCACTATTTGCCCCATCCTTTCAACTTCTCTCTGCTTTTGTGGTCGATGCTGTCAGCACCGTCTCTGACAGCTTCTCAGCACAATCCGTCACCCGCCTCTGAGCCCACCGTTGCCAGCATTTCAGAGCAAAAGTGTTCGGTTTCTTTGTTTCAGTCAGAGCTCTTCTGTCTGTGTTCCTTTGTGAGAGATTGTGGGTGCTCAATTGTTGGCTTACCTGTGCACATTATGAACAATTGGTTAATCACAGGAGCTCTTGGCTGTGCCTTTTCCGAATTCTGAAGCCAAAGCATCCTGATGGTTTCATGAAGCATCTCTGCAGACACACATACAATGCTGATCACATCTGTTGTCTGATATATTTATCAGCAGGAGACTGGTGATTCTCTGGTGTGGCGACCAGGATCTTCAACGCAGAATGAAGCTAACCCGGCCATATTCTGGCCTTCTTCAAGCAACCCTCCACCTCTTTTTCATGTCTTTAGAATTTGGTTTCAGGAGAAGTCACACAAATTGTTTTTTCCTCCTCCTCCTCCTCCTCCTACCCCCTCCTAACCTTTCTTATTTCCCATCGCTCCTTCTTATTGGTCACACATTTTAAAAAGGACGTGGAGAAAATTTCAAAAGCAATAAAAAAATTTAAAAGTGGAAAAGGTAAAGAAATGGGGGTTAACTTGACAAAAAGAAGATTTAAGCAATATTCAGGAAGGCTTCAACCATGCTTATGAGGAAGAAGCGGATTAATTCCTTCTGGTTAACCTTGAATTCAACTGTATCAGGAGGAAGCATTGCAGGATATCCAGTTCTAATAAGGGGGCAATTCTGGTTTGTCCTGATAGTTGGGCCATGGCTGGGGGTTTACAAAATTCATATTATGTGTCTATTGCTGTAGATTTACACAGGTTGGGAGGGCCCATTTTTCTCTAGCTGGAACGCCAATTGGCCAGAGACACGATCAGGATCCTGGCTTTTAGGTATTCAACTTTTGGAGTATTGAGGTCGTAGCGATTTATTTCCAAGAAGAAAAAATAGGGTTAGAATAGAACAATCTGGTGTACTACTCAATCTGAATTGTCCAGGCTGGAGAATGTAGCATGGGTATGGATCTTGGGAATCTCAACTCTAGGCTTGCCACTACTCACAATATCCCTGTAGGCAAGAACTGAATCTCCCCCCAATGCTTCAGTCCAGTATCGATTCCATATAGATGTTGGAAGTTTAATAGCACAGTGTGAGGCTATTCCCTTTTTTGTGGTCCTTAAGTACTCACTGTTTGTCAGCCACTGAACTGAGCTTTGAATTAGGTACAAGATGTAAAGTAATCAGGTTGGACACAAGTCCCTGTGTTGGTGGGAGGAGGATTTAGTTCCCATTTTATAGACAAAGTAACTGAGGCACGGAGAAATAAATGTCCTGCCCAAAGTAACACAGCAGATAAGTGGCTGAGCCGGGATTAGAACCCAGGGCTTCTGACTCTCAGACCTGTGCTCTTCCTACTAGACTGTGTTGCTTTCCTAGAACATTTGTGAAACACAGCATGCATGTCATTTCTTTAACATGTTGGCAAAAGCAATGAATTTCAAAAAAACTGTGAGTCAGACTTGATGGATAATATTTGGGTAGGAACACATACAACAGGATGACCTCAATGATTCGTTTCTTTCTTTATTTTTTTAGGGGCTAAACATAATCTTTCATGTCGCCCTGGCTCTGCTAAAGGTAAGTCTTGCCCCACTTTAAATGATGGTATAACAAGTATTGTGCATTGGGTTGTAAGATACTGGATTGTGGATACTGGGATTCTGAGACCCATGGTTAAGGAAGAAGAAGGGTCCTGAAAATTTCCGGGACTTTTCATTTTCCTCAAACTTTTATTTGATTTCTGAATTAATCAAGGAGGCCTCAATAATCTGTCTAACATTCCTCCCCTTCTGGTAAACCTCCTATAAGGGCTTTTAGTTTTGAGGATTGTTCTGTAGAGTTACCATGTAGAGAGTAAATGAAAAACTCTTCCCTTTAAACAGTGCCAGTTTTTAAGCGGCTTAACTCCACAGTGAAGTCCCTGCAGGTACCCGAGCATATTATTGAATTATGAAGATGCCTCTGAAAAGTACCGGTTAGTTAGGAAACTGGTACATTTCAATTTGCAGCTCTTTCCCTGCTGGCTGGAATATTTACGAGACACTTTAGAATTCAATTACAATTACTTGGAATTTTATTCCGACATATCAATGCAGCTGCAAGGCTGCATTGAAACCAGAATTCTGCTGTAATTGGGCTGAAAATAGCCCAGGCAGTTGTTGTTCTTCCCAGTCTATCATGGCATTGCTGTTAATAACAGTCTCTGATTGAGGAATTTGACAGGTTTTGGTCTGCATACTGCCCCTCGAGATAAGCTAGCAAGGATATATTTCCAAGCCCTCTCTTCTCATCTCCTCCAAAAGCTATTATTTGGACCTAAGATCTCATCTACGATCTATCATCAATGAGATGAGATGCAGCGTGGCTCTGTGGAAAGAGCACAGGCTTGGCAGTCAGAGGTCACGGGTTCTAATTCCAGCTCTGCCACTTACCAGCTGTGTGACTTTGGGCAAGTCACTTAACTTCTCTGTGCCTGTTACCTCATCTGTGAAATGGGGTTTAAGACTGTGAACCCCATGTGGAACAACCTGATTACCTTGTATCTACCCCAGTGCTTAGAACAGTGCTTGGCACATAGTAAGCGCTTAACAAATGCCATCATTATTATTATCTAGTGTTCCATCAGCCATCCCGCGGATGCATTGAAATCAAGAGTTGATTTGGGTTTATTTTTCAAGTTCCCCTATGTGTCACAAAGGCCAGCAGCATGGAAAATGGTCCTTATCGTTAAGGGCAAACAACACTGCAACTGAATGGAGACTGTGAACCCTCAGCATCAGTAGGTGGTTGCTAGACTGTTATCTGTCAGGAAAACTAAGGGAGAGTGAGGATATAGCAACTGTTCGTGTCTGCCTGTCAATCAATCAATCAATCGTATTTATTGAGCGCTTACTGTGTGCAGAGCACTGTACTAAGCGCTTGGGAAGTACAAGTTGGCAACATATAGAGACAGTCCCTACCCAACAGTGGGCTCACAGTCTAAAAGGGGGAGACAGAGAACAAAACCAAACATACTAACAAAATAAAATAAATAGAATAGATATGTACAAGTAAAATAAATACAGTAATAAATATGTACAAACATATATATATATATATATATATATATATATATGCTGTGGGGAAGGGAAGGAGGTAAGATGGGGGGATGGAGAGGGGGACGAGGGGGAGTGTGACTGGGAATTTGAGTTGATTCCTCTTTGATAGCCTAAACATACATGCAAGTTGAGAACATTTGGAGAGTGAAATGAGAAAATTCTGGAGGAAAATGGGGACTTTATTTAAGTGGGAGACTCCAGTCCTCAGTTTCCCAGTATTTGCCAGGGCCAATTAATCGTATTTTTTGAGCACTTACTGTGCTAAACCTTAGATGATGTGGCAGAGTGGTAGGCAATTGGCATTTCAGAGAAGGAAGATCAGCCTGTGGTACAGCAGTTAGGCATGAAGTGACTCTGAATGACAGTTGCTTCTGTCAGATTGAAACCCGACAAGGATGGAATGAAGATGACTCCAGGTGTGGGAGGAAAATGCATATTTTTACACGGGTCTGCTCTGGAAGGGATTATCAGTTGTGCATTGATTTGTTCAGCCACAGTTGCAAAATCAATCTGGTTTTTATTGAGTATAAACTCCCAGAAGGCAGGCAATGTACTGCAATGTCCCAAGCAGTTAGAACAGGGCCCCTGCACAAAATAGGCACTCAAGAAGTTCCAGTGATTGGTTAATTGCCTACTAGATGTTAATCACTGATCTGAGCACTGTTCTAAACACGTGGGAGAATACAATAGAAGCAAGACACACAATCCCTGCCCTCAAGAAGCTCTGGGAAAAAAATCTCACCATCAGAGGCATCACCCTCAAAGTCAAAGACAGTTATCGATAATATTGGATTTAACTCAGAATTCTTTGGAATTTGCCACCCCATCAAGCAAACATTAGAAATTATAGACTCTCAAAGTAATTACTTGTAAAGACTATAAGGTAATTGCATCATAGTTACAAAGCTGTTCAGCCAGCATTGATCTTAATCTCCTCATGATGAACAGAGCGTTTTTCGATGGCCTGTATGGCTTCCATTTTAATCTCAGTAGAGAACTGAAGGGAAAATTTGAAAGCCTTGTATTTTGCAGAGTTATAAAGCAAGTTGCAAATTTGCAGCATATGTTGTTCTCAGAATGTTCTGTGGTTTATACTGACACTTATAGTCTTTATCCTTCAAATGTACTTTGTTGTTGGTCTATTGTACAATGCAGTATGTAGCAACCAGCCGTATTACGTGACAATAAAAAGCAGAAAGGAGTAAAAAGGTACAGTAATAAACTATATCTCTGTTGGAAAGCAGGAAATAAAGGCAGAAGGCGCGCAAAGCTAAGGGAGATAAGGTACTAGAGGAGATGGCATTATGGAGTTGAAAATGATGGTGCTGTTTTTTTCCAACAAAAGATTCAGTATTCAGGGAGGCAGTAAGCTGAAAATGATTACTTGATTTCTGATGCTGCAAGAGGTAGTTGGACTTAAGAAGTGCACAACCCCCTCTAATAGCTAGAAAGGGATTTCTGGGTTGTGTTAGAGTTCTGGAATAGATGTTTACCACATCTTTACTGTCTCGCCTTTCTTCTTATTAAGGAAGTAAATTTAGAAAGAATATACTCATTTTCTTCCTTGCCTTTTAAATATCAGTGCATGAATCAGGATTCCTCATTACAGCTGTTAATTTAAAACCTAGTTCTCCTCTGTCCTTTGTAGGTGTTAGAGGTTTAACTTTTTCAAGTTTATGTTTATATTTAAAACTATGAAGAAGGAAAAAGTCTCTCTGCAACAACTGGATTTTGAGTAACACGTTATTCAGTGGGTCCTGTCCTTCCTGGTGAACCTCTTATAAGCTGGAGCACCTTGCCCTCATGAATATTTACTTCTTTGAGGACATTTCCATTGGCATAGGAAGTGGGAACTTTAAGGGCCCCTCTCACTCATTCCAAAGTGATTGATTCTGCTCAGTAAGGTTGTTCCTACTTGGATGCCAGGCCTAATTGCGTGGGTTCAGATTACATCTCATTCCCCAGTGGAGGTCTGCTTAAGAAATGAAATCAGAAGAGTGGTTGGAAGAGAGTAACTGACTATACATTAAAGTGTGTGTGTGTGCATGTATCTAACAAGGGCAGAATAAATAATAGAAAAACACCAGTCAGTCAATCCATCACTGAGTGCTTGCAGTGGAAAAGATGACCTAACTTAAACTGTGGTGATGATTTGCATGCATTTTCACTCCCTTGCAGAGCAAAATTTATACTCTTTTTCAGAATGTAACTGAATTAAGCTCAGGACAATAAAGTAGGGCTTAATGCTTGTTAGGGTTAGAATCCTTTCAATGTTATAGTTCCCTCTCCTCACCCTAATAAACTGAAAATGAAATCCCATCATTCAAAGACTGTAGAGACAGTAGTAAAGCATCTTTATTGCTTTATTAGATTGCAAACCCTTTGGGAGCAAAACCAGAGACTCACATGGTTCTTAATAGTACCTACCTCCTTGTGAATTCTAAAAATTATTACATCATTTCATTAATGTTGATTTGGGAGTGGAAAGGGATGCCAAGCATATCCAAAATCAAAGCATTCCAAAATTTCTGCTGGGAAATTGACTCCTAGTTGCACTGTTTTATCTACTGCTTATTTGTCATCTCTCCTCCCACCTTCTGCAGTGGGAACCTCCACTGGAAAACAAACCTGGTGTTGGTCAGTGAACACACTTAGAGTTCCTTTGGGAAAAGAGAGGAGGAGGGAAACAGCATAGCCTAGTGGCACAGGCCTGGGAACCGGAGGACCAGGGTTTCAATCCCGGCTCTGCTACTTTCCTGCTGAGTGACCTTGGGCAAGTCACTTAACCTCTCTGCGCCTCAGTTTCCTCAACTTCAAAGTGGGGACTCAATGCCTGTTCTCCTTCTTTCTTAGACTGTGAGTCCCACGTGGGACAGACACTGTGTTCGCCCTGATTAACTTGCCTAGCATATAGCACAGTGCTTGACACATAGTAAGCGCTTAGCACATGCCATAAAAAAGAGGAGTTGGATTATCGGAGTCTACCCTATGGACTCTAAGCTTCTTGAGGCCAGGGATTGCATCGACCAATTCCGTTGTATTGTTTTTTCTCAAACGCTATTGTTTTCACAGTGCCTTAGCCAAACTGACCAAGCTTTATTGCTCCCTTGTTTTCATCTCTCTCTCCCATTTGGTGGCAGTATAACACAATTCTCTGGTGTTGGAAATCTAATTTATAGGTTGAAAATTCAATTTCATTTTTAGAATGTAACTTTGCTCACATTTGTTCCTTCCTGTGATGACTCACGTTAAGACCTACACATTCGCAGACTAGGAGGGACACCCTTGGAGAGAGCCACCAAGTAATCCTACCATCTCCAAAGGCTAAGCGCTCAGTAAATACGATTAAATGAATGAATGAAAAAAAAATCTGATTTGCAGGAACATTTTATTGAAATGGCACGGAATCAATCAGTCTGTCAATCAGAGAAGAGAAGTTACAGTCGGCCTCAAGGAATAATCGTGGGTTCTCTTTCAAGCCCAGCCACTCACACTACGTATAAAATCTGCTTTCTTGGATGCAGAACACAAAACCTGCTGTCTACCTTGGAATAATAATAATGGCATGTATTAAGCGCTTACTATGTGCAAAGCACTGTTCTAAGCGCTGAATGAACACCTTGTATAAGGAGCCCTTGGCAGTGGAATCATTTCACTTCAGGAAAGATCCTCAGAACACCCTAGGTGAAAGTACCTATAATGGGAGTTATAATTATGATGAGAGCTTTTGTAATTGGTTATGTCTCCTATGTCCAATATATTTAATTATGTATGAGGTATTACCATTGCTTCTGTGTAGATTAGGTGTTGAACCGTTTCAGTGTAGAGAATTTAATTAGTAGTGGATGATAAAAGAGAGTGCTCCTGATGGACTTGCTATGGAGTGGCCCTTCAGGTGGCAAACATTTTTTTTCTTGTTGACCACTTTAATGTAAGCAGTTTGAAATTCATTAATACAGTGGTTTCTGTGGAGACTCTCAATATCGGTTCCAGTCTAAGCCCCAAATTCTAAGCTCCTTTCCTACCCTCATCCCAACCCTTCAAATGAATTTCCAGGTGGCACAAATAAGCCATTTTCTGTTCCAGTTGTAGACTCCATCATCTCAACAATTTGTCTAACTTTAAACCTGATTTTCATTTCTCATATTTATGTGGGTTCAGAGGCTAAGGCATCTTCATAAATTGTTAAAAATAAAGGAATATATATGTCGGAAGGGCATGGTGTTAAGCTTGTGGCTAACATACAGCCTACCTTTAAATTTGCTTTGGTTATTAATGTTTTCTACTTAGAAGAGGGTCTTATTTTTCAGTGTTCTCAGTTTCACTTTTTAAGGAAAGAGAAAAAAACCTAGGGAGTAGTAAAATAAAGGTGATAGAACTAAAAAGGAAAACACACAAAATGGATGTAGATAATATATGCCAAGGCTTAATGATAATATGCAAAACCTTCCAAAAGATAAAAATGGGGTTTTCACCAGAAAGCCCGAGGCTGAGCTGAGTGCTTAGGAGAATGCAACAGAAACAAGACACACGGTCACTGCCCTCCAGGAGCTAACAACCTCATGGGATGGACAGAAAGACAAATATTTACAAATAGTGGGAGGCAGAAGAACCAGGATTTAACAAGAAATAGTACAAATCTATTAGGGTGTAATAGTTGAATAATTGAAAGATTAATTGATTGCTCTCCCCATCTTCCAAAGTCCTTCATAAAACACAGCTCTTCCAAGAGGTCTTCCCTAATTAATACCTCATTTTCCCACCTAATACCCCAATTGCTACTTCAACACCTTCTTATCACCCAAGCACTTGAACACTCACCCACCCCCCCAACTGTAGCCTCATATTCATCCATTCATTGTCGTATTTATTGAGCGCTTACTGTGTGCAGAGCACTGTACTAAGCACTTGGGAAGTACAAGTTGGCAACATATAGAGACAGTCCCTACCCAACAGTCGGCTCACAGTCTAGAAGGGGGAGACAGAGAACAAAACAAAACAATATATTATATATAACGTATATATTATATATGCTAATGCCTCCCCACATATACTCTGTTTCCATTTCCCATCTCTAATTTATTTCTGTATCTTACTCCCCTGCTATGTTTTTTGGTCCTTGAAGCCAGGGATTATGTCCACTAATTCTCTTGTACCCACTGAGTGCTTAGTACAGTGCCCAGTAGAGGCTCAATAAATACTACTACTACTAGCAATAATTATGGTATTTGTTCAGCACTTACTATGTGCCGGGCACGGCACTGATTGATTGCTTGCTTTTTTAAAAAATGGACACACCCAGAATTGTGCCACTGTGATTTTCTATCTGTCTCTGCTTCCTGGCAAAAGGAAGAAAAGATACTATCATAGCATTGCCCTTTAAAGGCATGGCATTTTTTTTGTTTGTTGAGGAAAGGGATGAGGAGTATAGGGTTAGGAAATTTGAGAACCCTGGAATAGATTATTCTTTGGTTGACATGGGTGTTTTTCCCTTTCATGACCCTAAATGAGTTCACAAACTAATGTCTGCGCTCAGTACCTGTGTTCATTCTTGTTCTTGTCAATTTAGTGCCAAATACTGGAACAGCTTTTACTAATTAATAGCATTCCTCACTCTTACTGAACATGTACAGTGACATATCAGACTTAGAGATCTTCAATGTCAATAAGAACGCATTCTAAAAAGATAAAAGTGCATAGGAGTTTCTCCTGTTGGAGATTTCACAAAAGACAAACTATTCTCATTAAAGAGCTGTACACGGCATTTCCTTTTTTTAAAAAAAGAAAGTTATTTGTTAAATGCTTACCATGTGCCAGGCATTGTACTAAATGCTAGGCACTGTACTGAGCTCTTACATTTACACTTATTCTTACACTAAGTACATGAGTTTATAGCTCTCCTGACATAAATTACTCCAGATAGGTTTATTGAAGCCATCCCAAGCTCATAAAAGGGACACACAGTAAAATGATCATGGCAGAAGAAATCCATTCAGGGACTTTGTGGGCCTCACCTTGGGTAAGGACTATGTTCCACCTGATTAATATGTGTCTACCCCAGCGCTTAGTACAGTGCTTGGCACATAGTAGCTTTTACCAAATATCACAGCCATTAGAGTCTGAATCACTGAATACCAGGTACAGTAGTTTGGAGGGGAATGGCAAAATAATGTCTAAACCTTTTTGTAAGAAATAAAACTAACTGACAGAAAGCAGCAAGGGCCTGAATATGGGCATGCCCAGTTCTTCCGCCATGTTTCTGTCAGTTTGATTTCTTACAAAAATGATACTGTGTTGCTCAACTGGCTTCTTCCGATGAAGTGTCCCACCAAGCCCAAATAGACTTATGCTGTCAGAAGAACAGGAGCCGCATGGCCTAGTGGAAAGAGCACAGGCCTGAGAGTCAAAGGACCTGAGTTCTAATCCCACCTCTGACTGACTGACTGACTGATTGGCCGATTGACAGGCTCTGCTACAAGTCTGCTGTGTGACCTTGGGCAAGTCACTTAACTTCTCTTTGCCTCAGTTACCTCATCTGTAAAATGAAGATAATAATAATAATAATAATTGGCATTTGTTAAGCACTTACTATGTGCAAAGCACTGTTCTAAGCGCTGGGGAGGATACAGGGTGATCAGGTTGTCCCACGTGGGGCTCACAGTCTTAATCCCCATTTTACAGATGAGGTAACTGAGGCCCAGAGAAGTTAAGCGACTTAAGTGACTTGCCCAAGATCACACAGCAGACATGTGGCGGAGTCGGGATTCGAACCCATGACCTCTGACTCCAAAGCCCGGGCCCATTCCACTGAGCCAGGCTGCTTCTCTGGATAAGAATGTGAGCCCCAATGTGGGACAGGGACCGTATCCAACCTGATTAACTGGTACCTACCCCAGTGCTTAGAATTGTGCTTGGCACATAGTAAGTGCTTAACATGTACCATTATTATTATTATCGAGTGCTTTGTGACGTTGGGCAAGTCACTTCTCTGTGCCTCAGTTACCTCATTGGCAAAATGGGGATTAAGATGTGAACCGTATGTGGACAGGGACCGTGTTCTGCCCCAGTACTTAGAACAGTGCCTGGCACATACTAAGCACTTAACAAATACCAAAAAATAAAAAACAACCACGGCCCAATTCCCCCTCCACATTCTAGCCAAAATTCAGGGCCAATTCCAGATGGTACTCGAGGGAGACTTGACTCAAGCACACTTCTGGAGAAACACTAGGTTTGGGAGTTTGAGCCGACTAATATATGTTGTCATCACATCATTCAGAACACCGCATGTGCGCACAACATGATGTGTTGGCATCAAATGGAACAAGACGGGGCAGAGAAATATTTTTGAGTCTGTCCTGCCAAGTTCATAGCGTAAGCACATGTTCCAGTAGAACTGAGATTACTAGGAAACTGCACCTGGTTTGCTTTACCTTTTAACACCCTTGTTTGTCTTGATTTTGAGCCGAAGAGACAAACTGCCGTTTTACCTTAAAATGTTATTGACTTTTCCTTAACTTAATAATATTTGGAGATTGATAGAGGTACGGAATGTTCTTCCATAAAAATGACTATTTTTATCAACCTAGTTTCCACTTTTTGCTGGAAAAAAACCAAAGCTTCTTGAAATGGTCCTGGACCTGTACAATGTAATTGAACCTAAATAAATTAGCAGCTCCCCATGTTTCAAGATATGAATAATGCATTTGAAGTCCAAAATCTTTGTACGTGAGAGGAGCTCATCTGCATAGCTGCAGGAAAAGTAGCTTTCACATTTTTTCAAAGTACTTTGTGGAAATGGCATTAATCTGCATTATGATTTTCCTGTGAGGTCAGTTGACTAAAACTACATTGGATTCCCTTGGTTCTAATTTTGACTTTGGCATGTTCCCCTTGAACCCTCTTACTTCCTAGATCCCCAGTTCTGTTCTCACAACTCAGTTCTAAGTGGATCTTTTCACTTTGGTCTTTTCAGTCTTGCTTTTATCCTTTGATTTGTCCTTCGATGCCCTGTTCCTAAGGGAACCATCCTGAAACCAGTAGCTTTACCTGTATAGGTTCAACCTTGTAAATAACAAAGACAAGTTTATAATTTTTCAGATTAATCTGCACACCATCTCATCACCCTTCATCCTCACCTTTCCCAATTTTCCTTTTCCCTCGCGTTTCCCTAGGCCGAGGTGGGAGAATGCTTGTGTTGTGGTGGCGACCTTTCAGCCAGTTTATTTCGATACCAGTTGTAAACGATGCCTCTGTTACTCTGTCTTGTCTAGAAGAGGTTTGAAAATTTGAAATTGCATAAGGCAGAGGTCATAAGCAAGTTCAAGCCAGCCCTTTGCACTAGTTCATGATGTCAAGCACTTATAGAAAATTTCAGTGTGTGCACATAATAATAATGATGGTAGTTGTTAAGTGCTTACTGTGTGCCAAGCACCGTTCTAAGCACTGAGGTAAATACAAGGTAATCAAGGTTGCCCCACATGGGGCTCGCAGTCTTAATCCCCATTTTACAGATGAGGTTACTGAGGCACAGAGAAGTGAAGTGACTTGTCCAAAGTCACACAGTTGATAAGTGGCGAAGCCGAAATTAGAACCCACGACCTCCGACTCGCAAGCCCGGTTTCTTTCCACTAAGCCACGCTGCTACCCCCACCTCATGTCAAAATACCCGGATCTTCCCTGGCCTCATTAAACACTCCATTGGTTCTGTGTTCATATCCTTGTCCCGCCACTTCTATTCCTACCAACCATTTGTCTCCCCCCATTTTTCTCTTCCCTTCCCCCCACCAAGTTTTATTTTCAAAACCTATCTGACTCAAACATCTACCTGACCAGAGTGGTATCCACTGATAATGAGCTTCATGTTGATTAACATTGAGTCTGATTTTATTATTCCTAGAGTCAATCAGTCCAGTGTATTTATTGAGCACTTACTGTGTGCAGAGCAATGTACTAAGCACTTGGGAGAGTACAATATAACAGAATTGGTAGGCATGTTCTCTGCCCGCGAGAAGCTCACAGTCTAGAGGGGGAGACGGTCTTTAAAATGAATTAAAAAAATGAATTATAGATATGTACTTCAGTGCTGTGGGGCTGAGGGTGGAGTGAATATCAAGTACTCGAAGAGTGTATCTGTAAGTGATGCAGAATGGGGAGGGAATAGGGGAAAAGATGGCAAGTCTTTGTAGGTGGGGAAAGTGGTAGTCTGTTGTATGTGAAGAGGTTGACTTTCATGCTGCTGTGCTGCATTTCCTTTTATCGGGGATTCCCTCCCTCATTTCAGTAATCCACAGACATTACATGACTATTTTCACCTGAGTGCTTTTTCCAGTGAATTCAGAATCAGAAACCCAGCTTCGCCTCTGTCCTAAATCTGAGATATTCTCAAGCTGTTCATTTGTAGACATCACTGTCTGCAAGCTTATTTCTAATCACTTCATGTTTCTTTTTCTTTCTCATCTTTCTCCCTTGTGATTTTTATCTTTGTCTTCTTTCTCCCATATCTTCATGTCTGTTCTACTCTCCCTTCTTTCCATCTTACCTCCTTCCCTTCCCCACAGCACCTGTATATACGTATATATGTTTGTACATATTTATTACTCTATTTATTTTACTTGTACATATCTATTCTATTTTATTTTGTTAGTATGTTTGGTTTTGTTCTCTGTCTCCCCCTTTTAGACTGTGAGCCCACTGTTGGGTAGGGACTGTCTCTATATGTTGCCAACTTGTACTTCCCAAGCGCTTAGTACAGTGCTCTGCACACACTAAGCGCTCAATAAATCCGATTGATTGATTTTCTCTCCCTACCCTCTCCTCTCCTCTTCCCTTTGTCTCTGCCTTTCCTTATGCCCTTTGTACTGTAGACAGTGGCTCACACTGGAGCATTGCCTTGTGAAGTCATTGGTTTGCTGCTTCATTGGGTTGGTTGGAAGTTCCCAAAACAGCAGGTCATAGCCACAGGTGCAGCTTCTGTTTGGCAGAGTCTAATTAGGGGCCACCTGCTCTAGCCAATGGTTCTTACTAAGTATTGCGGTGACCGTAAGCACTCAATAAATAAGATTGACCGACTGACTGACTGAAAGCCACCAGGCCTGTTCAGCCATCTAACTATTTCTCAGACATCAGGCTTTGAATTCATAATGCACATCATTTAGGATAACATATCAAAAGTTTGTTTTCCTCAAAAGTGGTTTCAGTTGGTAAAGAGTAATGCATAACGCACACTTCCGCCCCTCTGATCTACAAGTTGATATGATTAATAAGGTGTAGCATGGCAGGAAGAAAAAAATAGGAAGTTATTTTCTTTTCATTAGTATTCTTCTCTGCTCATTTTTTCCCTCTTTCTAATGCTGGTGAAAGGGCCTCCTCTTCTCCCTCCTAAAAGCAGAGAGTAACAGCTAATATTTGAGCGGCAGTTGTTACCTCAGAACTCCTGAAAACAAGCATTGTGTTCCTTGTGCCCCAAAGCATTTCTTTTCCCGTCCTTGATTTTGTTTCTCTCACTTCATTTCACCATATTACAGCTGTTCAGATGCCCTTTTTCTGTCGTTCTCCTCATCTCTCCCACCCATTGTAGCTAGGTCGTAATGAACATTACATCCAGGATGGTGTAGTGGATTCCAGCATCTCATTGTTTGTGGTCTGAATTGTCACTGGAGGTTAAGCATGACATGTCTGTGAAATGGCATGTGTTAGATGTAAGTTTTGTAGAGAAACAGCATGGCCTAGAGCCGCAATGTGGACAGTCTCAAATTAGGCAGAAGATTTCAATCCATTTACTCAAATAACCTAATGTTCATCTAAGGTTGCTTTTATAAAAGCCTTTAGATTTAGAAAATGGGGTGTGGTCCACAGTTACTCAATATCAGCTTATCATGCAGATGACTACCAGAAAATTATACTTCTCTTGCCGGCTGTTTTCTAGCCCTTCATCCTTACATAGCCAGTAGGTTAGTGGATTTGCAAGATTGCTTTAAACTCCCAAATGGAGAGTATTCACTTATTTTAATTTTAAATGTTTAGTGCATGTTACATTATTAATTTGGCCTTCATAATTCATGTAAATTCAAATATGCTTCAAAATACTTCACAGCCATTAATTCCAGGCCAGATCATTTGGCTAAAATGATTGTAATAGCTGTAGGTCCATTTTTACAATGAGAGAATTACTCCGAGGGATTAAAATGATCACTGATGTAAGGTTAATGAATTCTAGGACATCATGTTACTGGGCTATAACCTAGTGAAGTTAGGAACAGGGAGCCATAGCAGAAAGAGCCCGGACTTGAGAGTCAGAAGACCTGGATTCTAATACCACCTCTTCCAGTTGCCTGCTGTTACCTTGGGCAAGTCACTTAACTTTTCTGTGCCTCAGTTTCCTCTTCTGTAAAATGGGGATTCAATACCTGGTCTCCCTCTGACTCAGACAGCGAGTCCCATGTGGGACAGGGCCTGTGTCCAACCTGATTATCTGGTATCTCCCCCACAGCACTTACGACAGTGCGTGGCACATAGTAAACACTTAACAAGTACCGCAATGATAACGATGACGAAGTAACTTAGTCAAGTGTCCTGAAACACCATATGGTGCCCTAAAATAATAATTTCATTTGGCATGAATAAATACTGTCCAAAGAGGGTTGAAGATGTATGAGTGGAAGAGTGAGAAGCAGCATGGCCTAGTGAAAAGAGCACAGGTCTGGGAATCAGGTGACCTGGGCTCTAATTCCCATTCTATCACTTATCTGCTGTGTGACCTTGGGCAAGTCACCTAGCTTCTCTGGGCCTCAGTTACCTCATCTGTAAAATGGGGAGTAAGACTGCAAGCCCTATGCGGGACAGGTACTGTGACCAATCTGGTTACTTTGTATCTACCCCAGAACTTTGGGACAAAGCAAGTGCCTAGCAAATACAAGCAGACAAAGCAAAAAGAGACCAGCAAAGTAGAATGACATCGAACTTCCCCAGCCCTTCTGCAGGGATGAAAATCCTGGCTCTGCATGTGAGGGTCCCAAGACCAGAATGGTCAGGAAACATGTCACCTAGTAGGTGTCGCAGCAGGAATTCACAGTGCTTCTCTCTGCCCCAAGTTTATTCCATTTGGATTGGGCTGACTTTTCTGTAGATATTCAAGTAGGGAACTTATAAGAGCAACTTGTGTACGGCATCTAACACCACATAATAAAGTACCCAGAAAAGAAACCTTCTTCTTGGCCCTCCCCACCTTCCCCATTTGTATATCAATCAATCGTATTTATTCAGTGCTCACCCTGGCTAGGCACTGTGCTAAGCACTTTGGAAAGTACAGTAGAGCTTGGAGATAGGATCCCTGGCCTCAAGGAGTTTACAATCTAGAAGATCAATTTAGGAACTCAGATTTAAGCACACAAATGAGAAAATGCCCTGTATTAGCTTGACCCAGAATACATAATTAGCATATTGGATGTCTGATTGGAATTTTGAGCATGGAAGCGTAAGTGATGCTCTAGGAGCCTCAGTTTGCATCGCTATTGTGTTTAGATTTACAACCACAGCATTTTTATATCTGTGTTTCGTAATTGTGTGGTGCACGCCTCTCCAGGTTTTTTTTTTCTTTTTGCAATGAAAAATGCTTCTGGAAGTCCTGGCACTGAAAAAATATAATTAGTATTGCACAAACAATTCAAATCCATTGGTGGGGGGTCATTGTCATCTCAGCCTTAGATTCTCAGTTCTTGCTTTTCCTCCTCACCCCCTTCCGTCATTATGCCCTTGTATCTCCCCCCCAACCCTCATCGTTCCAGCGATCCAACGGGAGCCGGGCGGACTCATTCTAAATATGCACTCGTCATTTACGACATCCTTGGATTCTCATCTATTCTTAGTAATTGCAAGTAAGATGACTAAAGGTCAGCCTTTTGGCTGGCAGACTTTCGGATTTCCTCTAAGCATCAAAGGCTGTGAGCAGCTAGTTCATCCGTCTGTGGGTTTAGGATCCAACAGCATAAGCTGTCAGACTAACATTGATTGAAGGTGGACCGGGAGGGGAAGGCTCATCTGTCCAACGGCTCGCTCGCCATTGGCTTCTTATTACAGCATTCTCCCCTGAGACACTCTGCATGCTCATTCACCTACCTCCTCCTCTTCCCTCCCCCTCCTCTCCTACCCCTTCATTACTGATTCACAGCAAGAGGCAGCAGCAGCAACGCTTGTCACGAATCTGAGATTGCAATGAGCTCATCCCTTTTCTCCTAGCTGCTTCACAACTGCCCTGGCTTTCTGGCTCTCCCCTCTGTCGCTGCTCAGAGGCGCACTCATACACGCATGCACACACACAGACACACAGACACACAAACACACAGAGTCTTTGGGCCCTGCTAGGTATCTCTGCTGTTTTCTAGCTCAACTCTCGCAGCCACTTTTAGCCATTTTCTTGCTTCCCGTGGCTCTCTCTCTTGGCCTCCTCCTTTCTGTTTTGATTTTTCCCATCTCCCGGGACTCCCGGACCGAGGACCGACTTGATGGTTGGCTAAAATGCCTGGATCTTCTTGAGGCATTAGCCGTGACCGCCCCCGTCGTAGCTGGGCGGGCACCACCTCCGGAGGCTGGCTCCCCTCTTATCGCACTTCTCCTGATCCGGTTTAAGAGACTGAGCTCCTCATTCTGGATACCTACTTCTTACTGCTCATGGAGGAAGGGGTGCCCTGCCCAACCCCAGCTGCCAAGCTCGCACCTCCGGTCAAAAAGTCCCAGGACATGCACGACGAACGGAGCAAGCTGGTGAATGAGTACGCTTGTCGAGTGCTGGAACTTCTGGGGATGGGGCATCGCCTGTTTGTGCCCCGGCTTCTAGCGGTGAGATCCCTTTTAATTGAACTTCATTTTTAGGGAACCTCCCACATCCCGAGAAGACCCCTGTCCCGCATTCCGGCGGAGGGGTGATGGAGCTTCTCCCTCCCCACCCCCCCATTTTCTTCTATTTGCCTGCCTCCTCTTGAAGGCATCACTGCATGGCCCCTCTCCTCCTGCTCACGAAGGACTTCTAAGGATTCCCTCCTAAGCTCGCCCTGTGCCACTCCTTAGTTGACTGAATGATGCCTCAGGAAGGCTTCATCACAAAGGGTTTTTCTTTCTAGAGAAAGGAATGCTTGTTATTGCCGGGACCCTGTGACAGCCAGAACGTTCTCCTTTCTCCTTACTTGCTCGATTAAATGCTAAAGAAAATGGATCGGTCCCGAATGTGGAGAGCTTGCCGTCATTCAGATGCCAAGGGGTTAAATCGGAAACCAAGAGAATCGTCATTGGGATCAGTGACGTTTCGATGTCTCGTTTCTGATCTTTCTGTTTGGTGGCCAGCTTGACGTTTAGTTTCTGTGGAAAAATTCCCCCAAATCCCTGAGAAGGAAATAGTTAAAGATGCTTTCTCCCTGGGAACAACTGAACTGTATAATCTTTGAAATGGCCTGAAGATGAGGTGCCTTGTTGTGATACTGAGAAGTCTAGCCCACTGATCACAAATAAGAAGACCCTCCCTGTCTTCCACCCATGCCTCTTCCCCACCCTTCCCACGCACGCCTCCACCAAATGGGCAAGATTAAGTTCTAGCAATCACTAATGCAGGATTATTCAGTAACTACACCTAGCTACTATTAATATAATCAGTCTACGGTAGTTGTGAGCCATTATTGGTAATTGGACATGAGTAATTCAGCTCATTGGTCTGGGTCCACTTGAACTATACCACGCAAAACTGTTTTACTTCTACTTACATTATATTATACTGAAGCCTTTTGGGGGCTCCAGTTATTTCACTGAATTTAACCCATGTTGCATGCTCTATCCTAGCCTGGGTCTAGCTTGATTTATATTGCTATTCATTATGACCTACAAGTCAGCTGTGCAGTATAGCACTTCAGAATATATTCAGTGTGATAAAAAAAAGTAGATTGTGGCAAGGTAGGCATTTCCTGTCCTTCACTGTTTGTCTTGGAGTGGGGAGGTAAGATTTAATGCTCCTGAAAGACCATAATTTTAATGCTAATTTGAAAGGTGGTAGAATTCGTTTCTAATGTGAGAATATATTAAAGACGATTCTGTAAAGAGTTTTTGTTCTCAGGCCAATAGTGGCTCTTTTCTTGAACCCCCTCTTAAAATGAGGATGAGAGCTACGCATTCATAATTCATTTGGAAAATTGATTTTTTTCTTAAAGCAACGACCACTGGTAGTCTTGACAACCTGTTTGGGTCCTAGAGCTCCACAATCCCAGCCTAGCCTTCAAAGCCTGATAACAGTAGGGACAGGTAGGGCTGTAGACTAGGTACCCATATTCTCTAGAGATATCCAAACTTTGGGACACCACCCCCCTCAGAGCATCCAGCGGCAACTTTTCAGGAACCACCTGTCATTGGCCTTGGCATTTCCAACCATTTTAAAGCCAAGCACAATTCAGGAGCCCTAGAATGCGCTTGTTGGCAATTTCCTCCGGGTGAATAAAAACGGCCTCGGGTTTGAACTTATCAGCAGTAAAACTCACCAGCAGTTGATTGGTTTGGTCCTTAGGCTGCAGTTCCAGGAAGAGGGGATGTAAGGGCAAATGCTGTTTCTTCAAGGTTGAATTTGGCTGTCAGGTTGGGGTAGCCGAGTGCCTAATGTCCTTCTGGGTCCTTTGGGGATGAAACGGTCGGGCATTCGGGGAATTTATTAGCTGCCGTTAAGGCTGTAAATTCCCCTCAAGTAGGCCTGCCGTGCTGCGGGGCCCATGAAAGAAGAGAAGACCCAGAATTCACCCACTCAGCTACTTGCAGCCAGCCCTCCTTCCCTGCACATCCTCCCTTCCCCAGAACTTCTGGAGACTCTTTCGGCTGCCATTGGAAGCTTCGAGGTGTCAGGCCCGTTGCAGGGACGTGAGGGGTGGATGGCAAGTGCGTGCCATCCCTCTCTTAGTCGGGCTGCCTTCTTCAGACTTGATCAGCCACCCCGATGGTAAACACAGGCCACTGGCGGACAGCACAAATATATGTGAGAAGTACAAACTAGAACTGTGTTATCAACTGGGACACTCCACAGTGACCATCTGCCTTATATAGGCAGCGGCCTTTGAAAGATTTCTCTGAGAGCCAGAGCTTTACTCAGATTTCTGAATGACTCCCCAAAGCACTTATGTATCTATCTGTATATATCTGTAATTTATTGTTTTATCTACTTGTATTAATGTCTGTCTCCCCCTCTAGACCATGAGCTCGTTGTTGGGTAGGGACCGTCTCTATATGTTGCCAACTTGTACTTCCCAAGCGCTTAGTACAGTGCTCCGCACACAGTAAGCGCTCAGTAAATACGAGTGAATGAATGAATGAATGAATTTCTCTATTGCCTTAGTTGGAAAGAATTTATTAGACGTGCACCTGGATGAAGTGACATCGAGTACAATGAGCTGCAGAAGCACCATGGCAGAGTGGCTAGAGCACAGGCCCGGAAGTCAGAAGGACCTGGGTTCTAATCCCAGCTCTGCCAGTTGTCTGTGTGTGATCTCAGGCAAGTCACTTCCTTTCTCTTTGTCTCAGTTTCCTCATCTGTAAAATGGGGGTTAGGACTGCGGGCCCCGCAAGGGCAACAGTTTAGAAGGAGTAGACCTTTTTAAAATGTTTTGGAACATGAGAAACAGTATCAGCAGGGTTCAAAGTATGTTGTTGCTCTGAGTGAAAGCTTCAGTATGTTTATTCTTGAAATCAAGTCAAGTAACAGGTCTCCTGCCCGTATCCAGATAGGCATCGATGTACATGTTTATTACTCTATTTATTTATTTTACTTGTACATATCTATTCTATCTTTTTATTTTGTTAATATGTTTGGTTTTGTTCTCTGTCTCCCCCTTCTAGACTGTGAGCCCACTGTTGGGCAGGGACTGTCTCTATATGTTGCCAACTTGTACTTCCCAAGTGCTTAGTACAGTGCTCTGCACACAGTAAGCGCTCAATAAATACGATTGATTGATTGATTGAAAAGGATTTGTTGGGGGCTAAGGAGTGTGTGCAGGCATAATACCCAAGGGAAGATGCTTCAGTTAATGCTCTCAGTTACCCTTCTCTCTCTCCCTGTCAGCCCCCACCCCCTGCCCATTTTTTACTCTTACCTTTGAGCTGATTTTCCTCAAAAATCTCCAGTGGCTACCAATCAACCTGCGCATCAGGCAGAAACTCCTCACCCTGGGCTTCAAGGCTGTCCATCCCCTCGCCCCCTCCTACCTCACCTCCCTTCTCTCCTTCTACTGCCCAGCCCGCACCCTCCGCTCCTCCGCCGCTAATCTCCTCACCGTACCTCGTTCTCTCCTGTCCCGCCATCGACCCCCGGCCCACGTCCTCCCCCGGGCCTGGAATGCCCTCCCTTTGCCCCTCCGCCAAGCTCGCTCTCTTCCTCCCTTCAAGGCCCTACTGAGAGCTCACCTCCTCAAGGAGGCCTTCCCACATTGAGCCCCTTCCTTCCTCTCCCCCTCATCCCCCCTCCATCCCCCCATCTTACCTCCTTCCCTTCCCCACAGCACCTGTATATATGTATATATGTTTGTACATATTTATTACTCTATTTATTTATTTATTTTACTTGTACATATCTATTCTATTTATTTTATTTTGTTAGTATGTTTGGTTTTGTTCTCTGTCTCCCCCTTTTAGACTGTGAGCCCACTGTTGGGTAGGGACTGTCTCTATATGTTGCCAATTTGTACTATCCAAGCGCTTAGTACAGTGCTCTGCACATAGTAAGCGCTCAATAAATCCTATTGATGATGATGATGACCTTTGAGCTGATTGATGAGTATCAGAAATTGGGAAAGTAAGAGGAAAAGGAAAGGGATATAGGTGAGAGGACCCACATCACCAAGTCTCTAGGCCCCGTTACCTCAGGAAAAGCAGTGATTTAGACAGTGTGGTGGAGCGGGGTAGACCTTCTTGGACAAAGGGCAAGGGAGCCAGGGCTGCAGTGTGCACTTCCCGCTGGACTTGCTGCTGGCCGCCATTCTTTCCTTCACACCTTCTACCAATGCTTCGGGTTGGGATCACGGAAAGCCAGAGCACAGCACCGTTCGGGCGGGGCAGGTGCCATCATCTGGCTCCCACATTCCAAGTGTCAACTCCGAAGTACTGCGGCGATTAGATGACTTTCTATCTATCCCTCAGGGAGTTTCCATAGAAGCATCTCCCAATTCCTGAATCATTTCCTAATGAGGTATCTCTTGTTTCTCTCAACGTGGTTGACAGGAAATGAGTCTCTGTCTTCTGAGACAGCAATTTTCAGACTTTGTAATTTTTTATTATAATTGGCCTCATGATTTCATCTGGGATGGTGGGTCTCCAAAATCAAAATCAGTGTTAAGTTGTATTGGTTTGTTCGGTTTTAAAAATAGATATTTTCTTTGCAATGAGACCTCAGTTGTTTTAAAGAACATCAGCAGAAATGCAACCTGTACATGGCCTTCTGCTTTAAACTTGGGATGTTTGGACTCAGGTAAAATAGCGGAGGAAGAATGAACGTTCCAGAGTCAGAAACTGTGTCAGCCTCCTCTCCGATCTCCCATCCTCTTGTCTCTCCCCACTTCAATCCATACTTCATGCCGCTGCCCAGATTGTCTTTGTCCAGAAACGCTCTGGGCATGTTACTCCCCTCCTCAAAAATCTCCAGTGGCTACCAATCAATCTGCGCATCAGGCAGAAACTCCTGACCCTGGGCTTCAAGGCTGTCCATCACCTCGCCCCCTCCTACCTCACCTCCCTTCTCTCCTTCTCCAGCCCAGCCCGCACCCTCCGCTCCTTCGCCACTAATCTCCTCACCGCGCCTCGTTCTCGCCTGTCCCGCCATCGACCCCCGGCCCACGTCATCCCCCTGGCCTGGAATGCCCTCCCTCTGCCCATCCGCCAAGCTAGCTCTCTTCCTCCCTTCAAGACCCTACTGAGAGCTCACCTCCTCCAGGAAACCTTCCCACACTGAGCCCCCTCCTTCCTCTCCCCCTCAACCTCTCTCCATCCCCCCCGCCTTACCTCCTTCCCCTCCCCACAGCACCTGTATATATGTATATATGTTTGTACGTATTTATTACTCTATTTTATTTGTACATATTTATTCTATTCATTTTATTTTGTTAATATGTTTTGTTTTGTTCTCTGTCTCCCCCTTCTAGACTGTGAGCCCACTGTTGGGTAGGGACCGTCTCTATATGTTGCCAACTTGTACTTCCCAAGCGCTTAGTACAGTGCTCTGCACAGAGGAAGCGCTCAATAAATACGATTGAATGAGTGAATGGGCACATGAAAACCAAAAGCAATAATCTAGGTGTCAACAACCCCATCGAGGTAATTTGCTTATCTGTAGGAATATTAATGTAGACTATTCCTTAGGTGCATTTTGAAGTTCAGAAGTAATCACTGCAGTGGATCAAGTGTGTTCAACAGTACTCATATTAATGCAAAATGAAATTATTACCATTAATTAAGACACCTGTCATCACAGCAGACTTATTAATAATTAGTATTTAAGAGAGCTGGTCCTGCTGTGAATAAAGTGGTGCCAAACCTGTATTTTATGAGAGAGATAATATCAGAATGATTTGTCCTATTTAAGTTTAGCACTGTATTAATATTCTTTGTTTCTCTCTATATAGTTGTCCTTCATATTTGAAATACCATAATGGTGAAATTAACCCATGAATTTGTGTGTGTGTGTGTGTGTGTGTTGTGTGTGCCATGCAAGTGCATATGAGTTTGACTAAAAAACCCACAGTGCCAGCTGTGTTGTGCACATAAAACAGCTGCTCCTTGTGTTGTCATGTTTAATATCTGCATCACTAGCACTGTTTTCTCTTCTGCCACCTCATTTTTCATTCTTTATGAAGTATTTGCCCAAGAAGAGCAGCCCTTTTTTTGATAGCAGCACACTAAACTGGTTTATCGTAGTTTAAACTAGTTTGACTCCCAGTTTTCAGCTGGCATGCAGCATTCTCTGAGGTTTCGTTTTACTGTGTCTTTAATACGTTTCCTCCATCTTCCGTACTTTGGTCTTCACTATTTCAGTTCTCCTTACAGCAGTCATTTGGGTGTCCTGCTGTTATTCACTCTCCTCTTGTGTCCCATCCAGTGTAGCTGTGTAAAGGGTGGGAAGGGCTGGAGTACTTCATTCCAGAGCTTCATTGTTTGTGATTTTGCCTTTTGACATGGAGTATGGCCCATATCTGACGTTGCTGGAACTCAAGGAGCCAGACGTTGGGCCCGTGAGGGACCCGGATCTCACAGCCATAGAATAAATAGGACGGCACTGGATTTGAGAATATTGAGGCCACCTTCATGAGGTGTACAGTCATAAAGCAGAATTCCAGTTGTCAAAGGCCAGATTTCGTGGATTTCTCTCCCGGAGGGGAAGTTAACATTCCAGCTGAAGTAGACTGGCTCATTAAGCTTCTCAAAACAATGCTGACTGACTAGGGCAACGTGAGGGCCCTTAGCTAGATGGGCAAGGATTAAAGAACCTTCTTGCCATAAGAAGCAAAGAAAGAAATGTAAAAGAAACCATAGAACCAAGTGGGTGACAGCAGAGCCTCCGGCTGCTCGCCTCTGGGAAACTGGAATGACTGGCCGGAGTTAGGAGAGGAACCCACAGCCACAGATGCTGGAAAAGTGGGAAGGGAAACCATAGCTCCACTTTTCCACCCCAAACTGAACAAATCCTCCTTGTAAGCAGCAGGGTGTATGGGGTGAGGGAGTGGGGGGTGTTGAGAGGAGAAGATCGGCAGTGAGGGTGCCTGCCTGTTCAACGGAGTTTAAATAGTAGAATTTACAGGCCTGTGGATTCCCATGATTTTGATTTTTTTCCTTTTGAGACTTTGGACCATTAACATTTTTAAGAACTTGTTTTCTTTCAACTTCTTTCAGTTTACCGGTCTAAATATGCTAGCATTTATTTACAGCATCTCAAATGTAAGGAGTAAGGTTTTGTTTGTTATTTAATGAACATTTTAGATTGTGAAATTTGGGACACAGTGGCCAGAGCATGGGTCCTGGTCCCATGTCCCTGTATGTTGCCAATTTGTACTTCCCAAGTGCTTAGTACAGTGCTCTGCACATAGTAAGCGCTCAATAAATACGATTGATGATGATGATGGTGATGTCCCTGTCCCTAGCCTGCTGTGTGACATTGGGGAGGTGACATCCTCTCTGGTTCCGTTTCCTCCTGTATCAAATGTGGATAAGATCCATCCTCTCCCTAACTCTTAGACTGTGAGACACATGTGCGCCAGGGACTGTGTTCAGTCTGAATTACTTGTATCTTTCTCAGCGTGTGACTCATAACAAGCACTTAATAACTTTTACTACAATTATTATGTCATTAGTATTTACAAGTGAGGCCAGCTGTTTCCCAGGTTTATAATTTTTATATCTCATTATGAGGTCCAATTTAAACTAACTTCTTTTGGGGGGAGATGGGGGCGGGGGCCGTTCCCCTTTTAGTCTCCTCCTGATTTTCCATAGTTCACTCTGTAGGTGTTTTAAGGAGTGTGCTGTCTTGAAATTTTCTCCACCTTGGGCCATATCTGCCTCTCCTGACTCTGAATCTTCTTGTATTGCATCTTAGATTAGATTAGAATTGAGTTTCTATAGGAAGGGGTTGTTTGGTTTAAAATAAGGAAAGTAAAACAGTCTCTTTTATTGCAGAATGTTTTGGAGCTAATATGAACATGAATTCCCTGAAATTAAATTCAGAAGAATAAGTATCCCTTGTGAAATGTAGTTGTAGTTTAGGCACATATGTAAATATTCTCCTTGGTGATTTGTTGCAGACCTCAAAAGAAGATCTTTTGCAAGCTGATTTTGAAGGTGCCTTGAAGTTCTTCCGAGTTCAGCTTCCAAAGAGGTACAGAGCAGAAGAGAATGCAAGAAGACTGATGGAACAGGCCTGCAATATTAAGGTAGGATAAAATACTTGACCTATTTATCTCACGTTCCCATATAATATGTCCATAGTCAAAAGATGGAACTTAGGAAAGGCAACAGAGAATGGAAAAGGATTTGAAATGGATCTTTGTTTTCATGACAATCCAATTTTTCTTAAAATGATTTGCATTAAGTGGCAAGTCAATATAGCAAGGTAGTTGTTGTATAGTATATAGTGCATACTGGCTTGTTAA
Source organism: Tachyglossus aculeatus (assembly GCF_015852505.1). Lineage (NCBI taxonomy): Eukaryota > Metazoa > Chordata > Mammalia > Monotremata > Tachyglossidae > Tachyglossus > Tachyglossus aculeatus. Next base: position 8,351,971 of record NC_052081.1, read on the forward strand.
CTGATTTGGTAATTGGTGGAAGTTCATTAAGATTGGCGTTTGTCAGATAATTATAACCGATCAATTTGGACTTACAAATGGGGAGGTTGGTTTTGCCAATCTAACTGTAAATGAAGAAAACTATTTTCCATTGTATTCTAGCTTCCTGCTATGCTAGGGTAAGCTGCATGTGGGCAGGGATCGCATCTACCAACACTTCGTACTTTCCCAAGTGCTTAGTCCAGCATTCTGCACATAGTAAGCGCTCCATAAATACCACTGATTGATGGACTGATCGGCATACTTAATCAGGGACTTAAGTGCGGAGAGAACTGAAGGTTGCCTTAAGGGTTATTTGAGCTATATTTGCATGGGTTGTAGTTCAGGCCTCGTGTAAGTTGTACAGCGAAGGCTAGCCGACCCAGATTTGGACCCTGGGAAACCAGACATTTGCCCAGCCAGGCTTGTGAAAAAGATGTTCCCATAGCAGCAGACTTGATTGCTCTGTCTGTCTGGTTCATGACAACACATGGGCAACATAAGACAAATGTGCAGTGACAACCTCCTCTATGGGCCCAGATGGCGTGGAGCAGCTAGTCTGGCTGCTTTAATCTTGGGCACATTAAGGGAGAGTTTGGACAGAGAGAAGAAACCTTTGGGTCACCTGCTTGCCAACAGAATGCGTCGTACGATGTATTTTGGTATGGACTCGGGAAAAGGGTTTCCGTTGCAAAACTCATTTGTTTTAGCCGTAAGCCAAGAAAGCAGTCATATCTCTCTCTACCCAGAGAATGTGAGAATATCTTAAAGACTAAATTCCAGCATAGCTATGCAATATTAGCTCGCGTGCAAAGCATTATTTCTGGAAATGGGGTTTCTGGTGTGCAGCAGGAACACTGATGTATAAACAAAAGTGCACCATGGAGATTAGGGAGAATACAGGCAGCTCATCGAAATGAGCCACTGGTAGGTGAGAGGAATCATAAAGCCAAGTTGTACCTCAAGAGCTTTTATGGCTCATTCCATCCACCTCTGCTCAGGGCCAAACCTACTCCTTCTCGGTAGTTGGTTTCCCACATAAGCCTTAAGTTCCACCAGAGTGTTAACATAACAGCATATGGTTATAGCTAAGGCATTCTAGTAAATAAATGATCAACTAAATGAGATTAACTCCTTTAATTAGAAATAATTTTCATCCAATAGGGACTCACTCGTGGCTTCTGATCCTGGCTCCGCCACTTGTCAGCTGTGTGACTTTGGGCAAGTCACTTAACTTCTCTGGGCCTCAGTTACCTCATCTGTAAAATGAGGATTAAGACCGTGAGCCCCATGTGGGACAGCCTGATTACCTTGTAGCTACCTCAGCGCTTAGAACAGTGCTTGACGCATAGTAAGCGCTTAACAAATACCATTATTATTATTATTATTATTATTTTAGCCCATGATTCAGATAATCAGTATGGTTGCTATTTTATTTTTTCATTGTTTCCTCCATTAAAAAAAATGAAAAGTTGTACATTGCTCTTTATCGAACGTCTTGTGGGACTTTATTGTTGGTTCTTTTTCTTTTGGCTTAGTCCTTTAGTCTGAATACCTGAACACGATACCTAATGAAGTAATATTGGATATCAACATTTTCAATATGTCACGGACATTGGAAAGCAAGTAAAACCAAAGCTAATTGCACATTAAACTTTCCATTAGTGTCTCAGACTGCTTTATTGAGATAAACATTACTTCCCAATGTCAGAGTTGTCTCATTGTGTAGTGCAAAACCATAGTTTTCTGAAGGAGAGAGCGAGCAAGTGTCACATCTAAGGGGGTCTCCCAGTCTGGATGTACAAACGCCCCAGTCTGGATGTACAAACTCTTTTTAACCTTTTTGCCCACCTTTCCGGTTTTCAAGACTACTAGCCCAAGTAATCTTTCAAAAATTTACCGTGGTTTATGAAATACTGGTTAATTTTCTGAAGTGGCTGGCTTTCAGAGGCCCTTTTTAAAGACCACTTAGCTGGAAAATTGCCTGTGATTAAATTATTGGCAGAGAGAGGAAAGAAATTGATAGGGTGGGCTTTGGTCAGTTACCTCTTGCTAAACTGCCACTGTTTCTTCAGTAGGTGAATTCAGGGAATTGAGACAATGATGTGTATTATATAAATTACTGAAAACCAAATAATGAGGAGAAATTAAACCATTTAAGCTTGCAGTTCCAAACCAGAGGAGTGGGATGTGGAGGGACCGGGAAGGGGAAGAGGGAGGAGGAAAATTCTATCAAAGAAAAGAGAGGCAGTGTCAGTTGGACTACCTGAACCAAGGAAGAGTGTTCCAGAGGTCTTGAACTATGGCTGAGAGTTCACGTAACAGAATTGGCAGGGTTCTAAAAAGGGGCAGAGACGACTCCTGCTTGCCAAAGAGAAAAAAAATGGAATATGATGGGGAACAAAATATAGAAAATGTTGTGGAGTAAGTCCAGGGAATGATTTGGGATTCAAGCAAGTTGAGGACTTTAGGAGTTGTCAGAGTCTGAAAGCGAGACCTTAGGCAGATTTCTTTGAATGTGTGAGCTGACGGACACGCTGTCTTAGCGTATTTTCCTGAATTGCGTAGAAAAATAAATCTTCCCAAATATTATATTTTAGATTTCTCTTTATCCCATTCCCATCCCTGTTTATATCATCTCTGTGATGGGGAGGAGCAGCTATTATCATTCCAAGTGTTGCCTGGGGAGATTGAGGTACGGAGACGTTCATTCCCAGCTAATCAGGGAAGAGATAGGACAAAAAACTCAGGTCTCCTGATTTCCCATGTAATATCCTCCCCCTATGTCTGACATGCTGTGAATGGAGAAGGTGGCAGACGAGCAAGTGTTTCAATCAATAATCTGACCCAAGGAGGTAGATGTGTACAAGAGGAGTTGAGTCAGAACATCCCAAAGCACGTATATAGTGCTTTGCACACAGTAAACACTCAAATAAATACAATTGAATGAATTAATGAACATCAACAATGCAATGACGTATGCCAGCATGATTTGGAGGTAGAATAAAACATAAACATAGGGAATTTGTTGCACAAAAAATTCATTTTTGGAGATGAGACCATGGTGAGACAAACTCTCACTACTTGGCATAAGGCATAGAGTTCCCATAACAAATAATGAAAGTCAGCGTGTGTAACTTTATAACGTGTGATAAAATTATTTCTGAGGTTATGATAGCATGCGTAGCACACCAGTTTTTTTATGTGAATATATTTCTAGTTTTTAATGCTTGGGATCACTGTGTGCATTTTTATTGGCTGCAAGAAAAACAATCCCTCAGTGAGTTGTAAATCAGAGATTGGACAAGCGCTCATGTGAAATAAGTCTGATAGTTGAGCCTGTTAAATAAGGACTTGCTTTCTATATCAGTGGTTCCCAACCCGTATTCAGTGGATGGAACTAGTCACCATTTAAAAATGTGACTGATCATGATAAATGGTTTTAAGATGGAGGCACCGCAAAGAAGAACTTTAATCAAAACTCGGAAAATGCAAATTTTATATATGTCACTTTTACTGCTGGATTTTTTTCTTTGTTGGGTAGTGAGTACCAAAACGATCAGATGGTCACATTTGATAACCGCTGGCCGACGCAATTCTGTCACTTGGTAACAATCCGAAAACTGCCAGGGTCACACAGAGCCACCCGAAGCCTCGGCTTTGGACAGGCCGTAAATCACGAGGCAGAATCCAAAACCACCTCAGACGTTGCAAGAGGACCTCCAGCCACAAGCCAAAGGAGAGCATGGAAGGGTTTCTCAGTCACTTATAGTGTTTTCAGCCATGACCACGTCCAAGGAGAGTGATTCGCCTTCAGTGATGTCAGCTGTAGATACGGAAGATAATAATCTGTACATCTAGAGCAGTCAATGTCAGGCATGTTGTCAGATTATGAGGGACAGGGTTCATATATGTAGCCTTTAACTATATCAAGATGATTTACTAATAATGAAAAAAAGCAGATTACTGGAACGAGGAAAAAGGTTTTCTCATAAGTCTGGGTGATTAACTGCCATGGAACATTCTCTGAAGCTCACTAAACTGGTAATTTAACAAAATCATTGTAAATAAACCTGACACCCTCTACTACATCCCCCACAGGATAATTGGAAAGTATGATGGTCTGTGAAACTAACTCTACCGGACGGTTGTGCTCTTTAATGCTTAAATCAGTATCTAGCTGAAAAGGGCTAAAAAAAAAAAAAATGATGATGACACAGCTGGAATTATAAGGTCCTTGAAGCTGGGTCTGGGTCTTTTATTGCTAATGAATCCCACCCTAATGCCCAAGACAGTGCTTTCCACACCGGTGCTCAGCAAATCCCTGTATCTACCCCAGGGCTTAATACAGTGCCTAGCACAGAGTAAGCACTCAACAAATACCATTTAAAAAGTAATGTTGACCCCACTCTATAAGCAGATGTATAGCTGGCCTGGTTGCATATATGACAGTCTCCTAGATCTAGAGCAGGGTTTCTTCTTCTGGACTGTGTGGGCCCTGGGTTCCTCCAAGTCCCAGGAAATCCCAGTAGGTGGGGGCTGAGAGAAGAGGTTTTCCTGGTCATTCCCAGCCCAGTATAACCTTGGGGAGTCCAGATCCATAAGCCAGGGTAGACCCTAGAGGAATGGAGTTCCTCTTCCCTCACTGGGGGAAGTGAACGCCCAGGACCTCACAGAGCCGGAGAATATAATAATAATAATAATAATAATGGAATTTATTAAGCGCTTACTATGTGCAAAGCACTGTTCTAAGCACTAGGGGAGGTTACAAGGTGATCAGGTTGTCCCACGTGGGGCTCACAGTCTTAATCCTCATTTTACAGATGAGGGAACTGAGGCCCAGAGAAGTTAAGTGACTCACCCAATGTCACACAGCTGACAATTGGCAGGGCTGGGATTTGAACCCATGACCTCTGACTCCAAATCCCGTGCTCTTCCCACTGAGCCACGCTGCTTCTCTATGAATATGAATATGAATTCTCTATGAATATGAATATGAATTCTCAATGAATATGAGTCCGTCACCCCCGGCCAGTGGTCTACACGAGACCAGTGCAGTCAGCTCTGCCCTAGCCAGGCTTCACAGCTTCCTTAAACAGTTAGTGTCCATTCTTTTTTTCCTTTTAACACTTGGCTCTGAAAATCCTGCTTAAAGAACACTTCTAAATTTTCCAGAAGGCTAAAATTACTTATGAGAGCATAACTCGTAGTGGAACAGTATTGCTGTGTGCATACCCTCTTATTTGTTATTGCTGTTTTTGAGGACCATTGCCAGAATGGGTAGGGACTGTCTCTATATGTTGCCAACTTGTACTTCCCAAGCGCTTAGTACAGTGCTCTGCACACAGTAAGCACTCAATAAATGCGATTGATGATGATTGATGATGTGCGTCTTGTCTTGTCCTCGTAGTTTTAAATGTGATATGCCATTTGAAGAAAGTAATTAATAATCCATCACTCCACTTTTATATTTCACTTAATTCACTTATTAGGTAATATTTTGGAAAACTCAGATGATTATTTTAAGGGTATGAACTGATAGATTCTTGTTTTGTTGCCAGGATAAATTACACAAGTTACCATGGGTGAAATCTGACTCTGTGCCATACTGCCATCTATAAAAATTGCCACATGAGCCTGGCCTAGATGGGCCCCGTCAGATATTTGGAGTTGATTTGTATTTTGGACAGTAAGGAATAGGGCTCATTTCCCTCCAAAAGCAACGCCATACCTGAACTAAATGAAAATATATTCAATTGCCAGTTTAACCCAACCACACAAAAAGAGCTTACAGTCTTGAGGGGGAGTAGAAGGATAAGGGGATATTTATGTGTTAGGGCCTAAGGAATAAGATATGTTACATTTGTAAGGAAGTATTGTGAGCGATTGAGAGTATACAAGTGCATAGTTGGCACGGAAGGAGATGGGTTGGCACCATTTAAAGGATTTGTGGGTGGTAGAGCCTTAATTATCCACGTCTCAATGAACCAGACTTCTCAGTTGTGCAAGATGAAAAAAAAAAAGACAGATGAGCCAAAGTTGCAGGTGACATATTTCTTACAGTAGGACACTTGATAGACTCAGAAACATTCAACTGCGCATTCAGTGCTGTAAACTTTAGTGCTACACTAAACAACTAGCTGAAACCTGCCAAAGGATTTGCAAGGAAGCCTAAAGATCTAAATATTCCAGGTTTCTCCTTGGCCTCCTATTGGCATCATTCCCCATTTTCTGTCTCTTTTTGGTCTCTATCCCACCCTCAACCTTACCTTATCCTCAAATCCCCTTCTAAGGCACTGTGTGCTCCCCTTCATGACTTTTGACACTTGTATTATTATTGTTGTTGTCTTAATGCTTATTTTGTGTCCAGCACTGTTCTAAACCATGGGATAGATATAAGTTGCTCAGGTTGGATGCAACCCCCGTCCTACACAGGGCCCAGAGTCTAAGTAGGAGAGGGAAAGGGCATGGAATCCCCATTTTACAGTTGCAACTAAGGCACAGGGAATTTAAGTGACTTGTCCAGAGTCACACAGCAAGCAATTGGCAGAGTTGGTATTAGAACCCAGGTCCTCTGACTTGCAAGCCAGTTCTCTTTCCACTAGGCCATACTGCTTCTCTGAAAGCTAGAGGGTTATTTGGAATTTTTTTAAGGCCCGTGGTGACCGTCACATATAGATTTTCTAAGAAACTATTCCAGTTCTGAAAAACCCTTGCACCGGTGACAATGGGTAGAAATTGTAGTGATAATTGGGGTCCATATTTACTACAGTGAATCAATCTTTTAAGTTAATTTGGCATTAGACTAAAAATGCAGGGACCTGGAGAGTGTCCAATCAATCAATCAATCGTATTTATTGAGCGCTTACTGTGTGCAGAGCACTGTACTAAGCGCTTGGGAAGTCCAAGTTGGCAACATATAGAGACGGTCCCTACCCAGCAGTGGGCTCACAGTCTAGAAGGGGGAGACAGAGAACAAAACCAAACATATTAACAAAATAAAATAAATAGCCAGTGTTGGGATAGCTACACTCATCTGCGTGCGCGCGTGCACACACACACAGCACTAATAGAACATCATGACTATGGGATAGAGTGACACACATATGTGATTTGTTTCTCCAGACGTGATGATGACAGATGATGTTACACCATCTGGTGAAAGGACTCGGATTCCCCCAAATCTAGAGCGTCTCTCTGGGCCGAGGGCACCTTCACATTCCCTTCTCCAGGTCCCTGTGACATCAGGCGCCAATTCTAAGCCAGAAAACTGGCGGGAATCAATCAATCAATCAATCATATTTATTGAGCGCTTACTATGTGCTGAGCACTGTACTAAGCTCTTGGGAAGTACAAATTGGCAGCATATAGAGACAGTCCCTACCCAACATTGGGCTCACAGTCTAAAAGGGGGAGACAGAGAAAAAAAACAAAACAAACATACTAACAAAATAAAATAAATAGAATAGCTATGTACAAAAAAATAAATAAATAAATAAATAGAGTAATAGAGTAATAAGATTTGAGGTGGAGGGAGGCTGGGCGGATGGAAGAAAAAGACTGATTATTGAGATGCCAGTGCTGGATCCATACTGGGCAGTGGCAGCCCAACTGGAAACCAGACTGCCTGAAATCAAACCAGGCACGTGGCCGTCCTAAATAACATAGCTTTTGTTCACCAAGCCACAGGTGGCCATCAGCATTTTCTCCTCACCTTCATCAGGTGGAACAGCAGCTAAAAATCAGACTTGGTTATTCTTTCTTCCAAACGAAGCTAATGTTAAGTAGTACAGTTGGGAATTTCCTTCATGCCTGATGCCCCTCATTTTTCCTAGGGTATTTTAAGTGCAATTTCCAAAGCAGCAGGGAAGTGTTAAGGATATTGCTACTCTGATTTTCTGCTTCTAGCTTTGACCTATTTGAAATGCTTAAAAAGAAAGCGAAAACCTTCCACCAAGCGTCAATAGTTCAGGGCTTTCTTTAGGGGAAATTTGATTCTTGACTCCCGTTGATCAACTGAGAAGCTGCGTGGTTCATTGGAAGGAGCACGGGCTTTGGAGTCAGAGGTCATGGGTTCAAATTCCGACTCCGCCAATTGCCAGCTGTGTGACTTTGGGCGAGTCACTTCACTTCTCTGGGCCTCAGTTACCTCATCTGTAAAATGGGGATGAAGACTGTGAGCCCCAAGTGGGACAACCTGATAACCTTGTATCCTCCCCAGTGCTTAGAACAGTGCTTTGCACATAGTAAGCGCTTAACAAATGCCATCATTATTATTATTATTATCAGTATCCTGAATTAAAGTCTGTTTTTTGTTATTTTTTTTATCTATGATGTATTACTAGTTCATGCTTCTATCTATCAATCAATCGTATTTATTAAGCCCTTACTGTATGCAGAGCACTGTACGTAGCACTTGAGAGAGTGCATTGCAACAGAACACTCCTGTTTGAATGTTATCTATGGGGTTATCAGTATTTTTTAAGGATTTATTAAGCTCTAAATCTGGGCTATGCACTGTACTAAGCATTTGGGAGAGAACAAGAGAGAGATAGTATTTATTAAACTCTTAATCTGTGCTGTGCACCATATTAAACATTTGGGAGAGAACAAGGGGTAAAAAGAAAATTACGGTCTCCATCCTCAAAAGAGCTCATAATCTAATGAGTTTATTATCATGGATGTCCTTGTGAATGATAGTAGTGGTAAATGAGAGGAGACATCTCAGTGCTTGCATTTAGATTGCTGGTGTCATCTCCTGGTACATTACACTGCGTACTTATGCTTTGGCTCCCATTCCATTGGTGGTATCCTTTGATGATAGCATTATGGACACTGAAAATATTATATGCTCAGATAGTCCACAAAATGGCTTTAGTCTGCTCATATTATTTTAATTTCAGAAGCCTTTCTGAATGAATCTCTCAGCAAAGTTATAAGCAGCACATGCTTCACTGGCTCACAATCTGTGTTTGCCAAAGTGTATTTCTAGTCCTAAGCAGAAGAGTAGCGAATAGAGGTTCCCATATTTATAAACCATTGAAAATGTCCCTTTTTTATTTTTTTTCCATAAAAGCCCAGGTCTTTGCTCTGAAAAAAATAAATTTAGTCCTTTAGAAACCATACGAACTGTTCAAGTGAAATATGTCAATGCATCCATGGGTTGGGGGTGAAGAGATGCTAAAAGACCATCTCCCTGCATGATTACTATTATAAATATTTTTCCATTAGCAAGTTTCTGCTCAGGAAATAGATTAGAGCCTTAATGCTCTAAGCATCCAGGAAATGAGCAGTATATTTATAGATTCCACCTCTGGATTTGAAAGCTAAAATTTCTGCCTATTAGGAATTCTGACTCCAGTGTTAATTGAAGTAAATCATTCTCTTGAATTCATTAGTAGCTTTCCTTGTCCATTCTTTGTAGGATACTTTCTCCACCCCTTTAAGAGTCAGAATCTTTAAGAAGATTAAGTGACAAAGAGGAGAAATTTGAGAAAAATGCACTGACAGTCACATGTCTTGCTTCCCATCCCCTCTCCCTTCTCCTCTCTCCCCCTTCCTCTCCCCCCCCCCCCCACCGCCTGTACTAGACCTAACTGTGGGTTATCCCTGGTTCGAAGGATATAAACAAGAGAGAATCAATAGATGGAGTCTAGCTAGACGTCCGATTGCCCTTCTGGGGAATCATCAATAAGGAAGGAATGTAAAGAACCAGCGTGGCCTAGTGGATAAAGCACAGGCCTGAGAGTCAGAAGGATCTGGGTTCTAATCCTGGCTCTGCCCCCGTCTGCCGTGTGACCTTGGGTAAGTCACTTCACTTCCTCTATGCCTCAGTTACCTCATCTACAAAATGGAGATTAAGGCCGTGAGCCCCATGTAGAACAGGGACTCAGTCCAACCCAAATTGCTTGAATGCGCCCAGCACTTAGTACAGTGTCCTGCGCATAGTAAGCACTTAACAAATGCCACAATTATCATTATTAATAATAATATAATATATGGCCTTGACCACACTACAGTTAGGTGGCTGAAAGTGCTTAGAACAGTGTCTGGCACATAATAAACGTTTAACAAATACCATTAAAAAGAGGAAAAAAAAGAGTGGTTAATCCTGGCTCCTTCACTTAACCTGCTGTGTGGCCCTGGACAAGTCATTTAACCTCTCTGTGTTTCGGTTTAAAAAAATACCACTGACAAGGTCAGTCATCGGTGATTAATTCAGTGTGACAGTTATCCGACAGAGATCTGTCCTGGAACCGGTTTCCACCAATATCTTTATTGACAACCTCAAATCATCAATCGTATTTATTGAGCGCTTACTGTGTGCAGAGCACTGTACTAAGCGCTTGGGAAGTACAAGTTGGCAACACATAGAGACAGTCCCTACCCAACAGTGGGCTCACAGTCTAAAAGGGGGAGACAGAGAACAAAACCAAACATATTAACAAAATAAAATAAATAGAATAGATATGTACAAGTAAAATAAATAGAGTAATAAATATTCATAAACCTCAAATGAAGAAAATGAGAATGTGCTCAGCCATTTTGCAGTTGATTCTAAGTTGGGTAGGTCACCAACACTTTGGAAAGAAGGGGGAAAGTTCAGTCACCTGGGTAATTGGAAAAATGTACCTGTAAAAATAGAATGAAATTCAATAGGCTAGGCATCAGGGAATCCACTTAAGGATGAAAAACAAACATAATCAGGGTTGAGGTAAAATAGCCTGTTCATAATTACAGCAGAAAAAGACTTAGGATTTAGTTACGTACAAACTGAATATGAGTCAGCAATGCCGTGCCATCATTTTAAAAAGAAACATGATGTTGGGCTGTATAAAAAAAGAATAACGTGGGAGAATCAGGAAGCAATCCTTCTGTTAATTTCTACTCTGGTCCGACCTTTAATCAATCAATCAATCAATCAATCAATCGTATTTATTGAGCGCTTACTGTGTGCAGAGCACTGTACTAAGCGCTTGGGAAGTACAAGTTGGCAACATATAGAGACAGTCCCTACCCAGCAGTGGGCTCACAGTCTAAAAATCGAGTATCATGTCCATTATGACCCCTGTACTCTTAAGAAAAGAACAGACACCATCTTTTCTGGATGGTTTTGTATTCACCTGTGTGGAGACACCGAGTCCTCTCCCCCTTTTAGACTGTGAGCCCACTGTTGGGTAGGGACCGTCTCTATATGTTGCCAACTTGTACTTCCCAAGAACTTGGTACAGTGCTGTGAACACAGTAAGCGCTCAATAAATACGATTGATTGATTGATTGATTGATCTCAACCTAGGATATTGGATTAGCACCAACCAACCCCACCTTGAGGAGAAGGGTACCGCTCTATCTCAATACTGGGTGGGCCTTGGGCACCTGATTTCATTGAGCCTGTAGGCCAGTCCTAAAGCTCCTCAGGAGAAAGGTGCTCTGCAGTATTAGCTCACTGAAACTTCTAAGAGACCGCTTCCTAGCTTGGTTTTTAGACTATAAAGTGATTCTGAATCTGTACTGAAAGACCAGTCATCAGAAAGGCCATTTTTCTGTCGATCAGCAAATCGTACCCGCAAGTAAATTGTTCCCACTGATTTCACTGTTTTCACACTCCACAAAGCAAAAGATTGTCTGGTTGTATCTGGTGTCTTGGCCGTTCGAGTCATCTTTTAGCAAATTTACCCCGCTATGCACATGTGGACAAAACCACTCTGAACTTTCGATACCAACTCTGCGGTAAGTTGATCAAAAAGAATTGTATCGAATAAATGATGTGCTTTCAGGTGTAAGAGAAGTTAGTGGTTTGTTCTTTCAGAATGTCATCATTTTGTCTACCTCACAGATTGCATTTTTTTAGGACACAACATTGAAATGGTGCAGCAGCAATCCAGGGTCTAAAGCTCTATTTAATAAGTAGACTGTTCAGATATCTTTATTAATTAGTTTTTTAAAGACACCTCTTTTTTGTTTCACCTCTGAGAGGTGAGGGGGCCAGAGCTTCCTCTTCCCTCTGGGCAGTTAAAGTCTCCCAGAGCAGAGAAGCATCCTTTCTAGAGATGTTGGGGAACTTTATCTATGCCAAAGTGGTCCTTGGGGAGACCTGTTGGAGGATTGCTGCTTTAGAGATTTTAAAAAAAAGGCCTGTTGTTGTTTAGGTAGGGTTCAAGGTCTCAAGGTCTTTTTAGACTGTAAGCCCACTGTTGGGTAGGGACTGTCTCTATATGTTGCCAACTTGTACTTCCCAAGCACTTAGTACAGTGCTCTGCACACAGTAAGCGCTCAATAAATACGATTGATTGATTGATTGGGGGCATTGAAATGTGGAGGTTGCCTATTCGTGGACACAATGCTGGGGGCAAGTGGAGAAATTCCTGTGGATTCTCTCTGATGTTTTGGATACCAAGGCGAGTTGTGAGAACATTAGTATTGAGTTGTGAGAGCATTGGTATTCAGTATGCAGTCTAAAGCTACAAGATTCAGTTCTAAGAATAGGACCTTTCTAAGCTATCTGACCATTCAAATGAGAGCGAGAGAGAGTGTGTGTGTGTGTGTGTATGGTGAGGGGGGGGGAGGAGAAGAGAGAGAGTGCTCCATTCTGTAATTAAAGCATGTAAGTGTATAACTGTACCAGGGAGGACTGACCTGGGAATCCATTTGGAAGTCTGGAAGCCTTGTGGTTTACTGTAAATAGTTACCTACTAGGCATATAAGCATATACTTCCTACTTGAATGAAAGGGATTAATGGGAGAAGTCTAATACTGAGTAGTGACAGTGATTGTAATTCTTCTCATTTAGAAGACTGTAGCTCTTAAGACAGGCTCCTCTTAAGCAGAATTTTAGAATTCATTAATATCTCTCTCAATTGCCTAGCCCCCCTAGTGACTTCATTTATTGCAACACTTAAATGTATTTATTTTTGCCCCCAAACCTCTGTCCATAATTCCCCCCAACCTTTGGCCAGGCAGTAATATCCTCCTCCATATTCTCAAACTGCTCCCTCCCCTCTCGAGTGTTCCTGATTTCAAATTATCTTTGTAATATCAAACAGATTTTCCCATGCCATAACAGCCAGAATGTTTTTACACCCCTTCCAGTCTCTGGAACACTGGCAAGTAGTGAACTACAACTCTGACCATCATTTTCTTCTACATTGAGCCCCCTCAATCTGTCCCTGATATTTTCTGACTCCCTCCACAGTGCCCCACTGAACTCCAAGACTCCAGGTTCCCAAACTGCCTTGAGCACCCATTGATTTTTGTTCCTACTCCAGCCTGCCTAACTTTATTGAGAAGCATCATGGTGTAGTGGATAGAGCATTGATTTGGGAGTCAGAGGACCTGGGTTCTAATCCCTGCTCCTCCACTTGTCTGCTGTGTGACCTTGGGCAAGTCACTTCACTTCTCTGCGCCTCAGTTACCTCATCTGTAAAACGGGGATTCGGACTGTGAGCCCCATGTGGGACAAGAGTCGTATTTATTGAGCGCTTACTGTGTGCAGAGCACTATACTAAGCGTTTGGGAAGTACAAATCGGCAACATATAGAGCCGGTCCCTACCCGACAACGGGCTCACAATCTAGAAGGGGGAGGCAGACAACAAAACAAAACAAGTAGACAGGTGTCAATACCATCAGAAGAAATAGAATTGTAGTTATATACACATCATTAGTAAAATAAATAGAGTAATAAATATGTACAAATATACACAAGTGCTTTGGGGAGGAGAAGGGGGTGGGTGGGGAGGAGTAGTAAGTGCTAAGTAAGTGACCTGTAATAAGTGCTTAACAAATAACAAAAATGTCAGTCAGGTTCTGAGGATGTCTCTCAGAGTTTGGATACGCATAAATCCCTTTAGACAGTCTGGAGCAGGCAAGAGAAAATAGGCAGTTGGTCCACTTTTAGCTCAGTTACTTGGGTCCGAGCCATTTTCATCTCATTAATTTTCACTGTTCGTTAAGTCATGTTTGCTTGTTCATTAGAGAGTTTTATTACTTATGGATTCATTTTTTTTCACTTGCTTGGCAAGAGAGCTGTTTTTCACACAAAATCTCATGTGCCAGCTTACATTGTTAGCTGAAGAACCTAACACGTGAAACTCTGTGTTCAGTGGCAGTGATTCTGGTTCATAGGATTGGAAAGAAGGATTGAGTACAGATCGGTGAGGTAGACTTGAGAAGCAGCGTGGCTCAGTGGAAAGAGCTCGGGCTTTGGAGTCAGAGGTCATGGGTTCAAACCCCGGCTCCGCCAGTTGTCAGCTGTGTGACTTTGGGCAAGTCACTTCACTTCTCTGGGCCTCAGTTACCCCATCTGTAAAATGGGGATTAAGACTGTGAGCCCCCCATGGGACAACCTGATCACCTTATTACCTCCCCAGCGCTTAGAACAGTGCTTTGCACATAGTAAGTGCTTAATAAATGCCATCATTATCATTATTATTATTATTATTATCTGCTTGCAGGTAGTAGCCAAAACCAGGAGCTAATAAGCTCCCCAAGAGAACAAGTATAGAGTATTTAGTACAGTGCTTACTGTGTAGTGAGTAACAAATACCACCATTATTATTATTATTATTATTGTTATTGCAGTAAGCACTCAAATATGATTGACTGACTGGCTGACTTACTGACTGGAAGGTGGGAAAGTTAAGGAGGTCACATTAAACGTGGCCAGGAAAATTGCCTAAAGCAAGCATTTGCCCCAACAGCCACTCTGGAATCAGTAAATCAATCAATCAATCAATGGTATTTATGGAGAAGAGCATTTATTATGGTATTTATGGAGGAGAGAAGCAGCGTGGCTCAGTGGAAAGGGCATGGGCTTTGGAGTCAGAGGTCGTGGGTTCAAATCACAGCTCTGCCAATTGTCAGCCGTGTGACTGGACAAGTCACTTAACTTCTCTGTACCTCAGTTACTTCATTTGTAAAATGGGGATGAAGACTGTGAGCCCCCTGTGGGACAACCTGACCACCTTGTAACCTCCCCAGCGCGTAGAACAGTGTTTTTGCACATAGTAAGTGCTTAATAAATGCCATTATTATTACGGAGCACTTATTACATGCAGAGCACTGTACTAAGCACCAAAGTGTGGTAGATCTCATTACGGCTTTTGTAAGTTCCTTTCTCTGGATCTCCTGCATCATCACTGGACCTTTCTCCTGTCTCCCTGTAAGTTCCATTGATTAGCTTGCTAAGGAAAGGGAGGCCATCTGTCCTCCACCAGCAGTTCCCTGAGGTAGGCTCAGCTGCTGTGAGAGAAGCTGAGGGTAGACAGAAGAGGGAACTGCCACCCCTTCCTTGTGTAAGAGCTCCGCAGAAACTAGAGCTATCGAAATCCAAGAGGATTTTAGAGATACTTATCTTCCTAACACCTTAGCAACCGCTCTAGTAACTCAATCAATCAATCGTATTTATTGAGCGCTTACTGTGTGCAGAGCACTGTACTAAGCGCTTGGGAAGTACAAGCTGGCAACATCTAGAGACAGTCCCTACCCAACAGTGGGCTCACAGTCTAAAAGGGGGAGACAGAGAACAAAACCAAACATACTAACAAAATAAAATAAATAGAATAGATATGTACAAGCTAAATAAATAGAGTAATAAATATGTACAAACATATATACATATGTACAGGTAACACACAGTCCCTGTTCCATATGGAGCTCACAATCCAATAGGGGAGGCAAAGGTTTTTAATCCCCATTTTACAGATGACAGAACAGACACGGGGAAGTTAAGTGACTTGCCCGGAGCTCACTCAAAACACTCATATTCCTGCCCTTCACACTCCTGGAGACCCCAGCCACTGTGCTGCTGAAAGCAAGGAAAGGTGGGTCTTCCTAAAAGGAACATCCCCGTTGAATCTTGCACAACAGAAAATATCCCATGTTCTCCCTCTCACATCCCCCTTAGCGGTGGAAACTGTGCAACAATTTTTCCTTCGAATCCTTTTTTCCTTTCCAAAAAAACCCCACCAGTTTTCTGGCTTGCCCTTGCTTGTGTGTGCAACATTGTAATTAGCCTGTGGGAAGACTGAGGCTCTGCATAAATAAATGAGGTGCTCCAAAATGCCAGTGGAAGATTGTTATGAGAATGGAGAATTAAAACAAAACAACAACAAAAAAGGACGCTTGGTGGGATAACCCTGGGGGTAACAAAAAACTATGAGACTAAAGCCTTGTTATTCCATCGGCACAACCAATAGAGTTCTTAGGTGGATGTAAATTTAATGCCCAATAGCCTTAAACTGAGGTGCTGTGGAGGAAGTATATCATGAGAGAAACCAAGAATTTGGTTTATATATAACCAAGTGGACAGAAACTATTATTAGGACTAGGAGAGGGGATCCTGCTATGATTTGGTTTGAACAGTTCAAGGAAGTTAATAAATAATTAGCACATGAGGTGAAGGTAATGGGCACCATTTAAATAAAGATGAAATTATGAACTTGCCAGGCAAGCTTTGGAATTTTATCAGTACATGTACAGACTAAAAAAGCCTTTGCACATCAATTAAAGTCTCTGTACACTCGCTAAAACACCCTTTAAAAGATGCCCACATTATCTGATTAACAAGTTAATGCCCCCCCCCATCCCCTTTTGCCATTCAAAAGGCACTTCCTAATTTTACATTCAATTTGTCTTTTTCTGAAAAGCTGCTAATTTCATGCTGCTTTAGCCCGGCAGCAGAGAGCTTGTTGCTTAGCAACCGCCAAAATAACTAATGAGCCCATATCTAGCTCCTGCCTTGAGCTTTCATTTTTATATTTATTTTAGTTCTATACCACCAGTGTGGAGCAAATGGCCTCCTAAGCACAGAGGAAAAGTTATTTTGCTTTTATTTCCCCTGTCTGTGGTGACTTTCCTTTTAAGTTGGCTTGTATATCTGTGCATGGGGGGTTGAAAAGCCAAAAAGGTTGCACCTTTTTTTTTATGGTATTTGTTAAGGACTTACTGTGTGACACGGGTTTGGGAGTCAGAGGTCATGGGTTCTAATCCTGGATCCACCACTTGTCAGCTGTGTGACTTTGGACAAGTCACTTAACTTCTCTGTGCCTCAGTTACCTCATCTGTAAAATGGGGATTAAGACTGTGAGTCCCACATGGGACAACTTGATCACCTTATATCTGCCCCCCAGCGCTTAGAACGGTGCTTTGCACATAGTAAGTGCTTAACAAATGCCATCGTTATTATTATTATTAATATTATTATTATTCTCTGTGCCGCAGTTTCCTCATCTTTAAAATGGGGATTAAGACTAGGAGCCCAGTGTGAGACAGGGGCTGTGTCCATCCTGATTATCTGTAAAATAGGGATTAAGGCTGCGGGCCCCACGTGGGACAGCTTGATTACCTTGTATGACCCCAGCGCTTAGAACAGTGCTTGGCACATAGTTAGCGCTTAACATTATTATTACTGTGTAAAGTGGCTCCAGACAAATTTTACAGCTGTTTTAAACTTCTTGGGGGATGATTATTTATGCCGTTCATAAATTCTGAGTATTTATAAACTGAAATAGCTGAAGCATGGGGTTTCCCAGTGCTTGGCACATAGTAAGCGCTTAACATTATTATTACTGTATAAAGTGGCTCCAGACAAATTTTACAGCTGGTTTAAACTTCTTGGGGGATGATTATTTATGCCGTTCATAATTTCTGAGTATTTATAAACTGAAATAGCTGAAGCATGGGGTTTCTCTAAGAAATGAAAACTTACTAAGGAAATATTTAACCAATAGCCATTGCCAGTGGGTGTAACTCCTAGAAAAGTGACAAAATAGCCCCAATACATCCCTAGCTAGTCAATAGAGAATTCAGAATACCTATTCCCTAAGCATCTAGTTTATGTGAGTCCTCAAATTGACTGCTTAATGACAGCCCTTTCTATTGAGACAATGACACACTGAAACAATAGGAGCTAAGTTTCAGGATGAAACTATAGAGAGGTAAAAGAACAGCCATTAGGCCACTTACCTGTTGAATTTAAGTACAATACAGAATGTTCCAAGAAGCTCTTCAGCTCCTCACTATAGGCCAACAGTTTGAAAAAGTAACAGGAAATATGAGTATGTGAGTTTAAAATCATGGAAGAAATCATCTGGACCAATCTTTTGATCTAAGGCAGCCAAACACCAAAATCCTCAAAGTCAAGGAGTTACCTGTCCTGGTTTTTAGTAACTCCAGAGAAGGTGGTTGTAAATCATCCCTCAGTAGCCGATTCCAATGTTTTAACGCCTTCATTTCAAGAGGGCCGTTCTGATGTATTGCCAAAATCGTAGTACTTGAATTTTAAACATTAGTTTCGATATGGAAATAAGATTAATCGCAGGCAGCCCATGTAAGTGTGATGCAATTAATTGTGAAAATTGGACCCTAAGTTAAAATGTATGTCGGAACTGATTTCCTTAGAGAAATTATTTTATAATTAGGGAATTGGTTCCTGAACCAATGTCAGCCAAAGATGATAGTTCTAATAAGCATTTACTATGTTCTCCATGTGTCTCAGATTCCAAAACACAGGGAGAGCAAGTATCTTATCCCCAGTTCACAGATGAGGCAACAGAAAACCAAAGAGGTTAAGTGACTTGCCCAAGGCTGCAGAGGAACTGGCCCATCCGGAGCTTTGCCGTGGCCACCTGGATGGTGGAGGAGGCGAGCGGCCTGGCAGAGGAGCCCCCAGTACCCCAGAACAGCAGTTCAGTGAGATTCCCCCATCTCCTCTTTTCCTCTCTCCCTTAATAATAATAATAATAATGGTATTTATTAAGCGCTTACTATGTGCAAAGCACTGTTCTAAGCGCTGATGATAACAGTGGCATTTCTTAGAAGATTTTAATGTCTGTGTGCTCTACTAAACCGTAAATTCCTTGAAGTCTATAAGATCGGGATCAGGTCTTTCAAATATAGTGTATCGGTCTCTCCCAAGCGCTTAGTACAGTGTTCTGCACATAATAAGCAGTCGACAAATACCGTTGATTAGTAACTGTGGTATCTGCTAAGACCTTACTGCCGACCAAGCACTGAGCTAAGCACCAAAGAAGATAGAAGACAATAAGAATAATAATAATAATAATAATGACGGCATTTATTAAGCGCTTACTAGGTGCAAAGCACCATTCCAAGTGCTGGGGAGGTCACAAGGTGAGCAGGCTGTCCCACGGGGGGCTCACGGTCTTCAACCCCATTCTACAGATGAGGGAACTGAGGCCCGGAGAAGTGAAGCGACTCACCCAAAGTCACACAGCTGACAACCGGCGGAGCCGGAATTTGAACCCGTGACCTCTAACTCCCTTCTGTTCTCCCCTGTCTTTCTCCCTCTTCAGCTCTCTCTTTCCCCCCCCCGGCATCTTTCCCCACCTTCCCTGGGGGGCCAGAAATCTGTTAAGCTTAGCAGAGGCCCTTCCTGCCAGGCCAATTCCAAAGACGTATTTTCTTTCCAAATTTGCTTACTTGGTAAAATTTCTCACTCGGAGGTTTTGGTGTCACACTCCTGATTGAAAAAGTCTTCCTTCCAAATAAAGCCTGCAAGCTTTGCAGCCCTATTCTCCATGTTAGTTATTGCTTTGAGGCTCAGGACCTGGAATGGAGTATCTCTTATCACTCTTTCTGCACTGCATCTTTATCCTGCTTTATGGCAAGGAAAGAAATCCAGTTTGTTGAGATTCAGAACGTATTCTGGCATTAGAAACTAATTTGATCTTGGCTTTTTGTCTGTTCCCACACTAAGGGGAGAACTGTGAGAATGTCATAGTGCCGGAATAACATCTATATGTGTGTGGAAGATTTACTTTCCATCACAAATTTCATGACTATTTTTACTCTGAAGAATGTGGCCATAAACAAACTGTGATCCGTGCACCCACATAAAGCTTCTTTTTGGGGTATCCCAAGGAAACCTTGAGGCATTCTGTGTTTGGACAGTGAAGGCTTATTTCATGGTAGTGGGGAAAAAAGGAAATAAACATTTAAAAGGTTGAGAAGCAGCATGGCCTAATGGATAAAGCACAGGCCTTGGAGCTGCTACCGTTTTTGCTGTAGTTGGGGGTGAGGCAGTCCTGGCCAAACTGACTCCTCCTCGGTCAGCCTGGGGACTCTCGTGGCACAACTGGCTTCATCATCATCATCAATCGTATTTATTGAGCGCTTACTGTGTGCAGAGCACTGTACTAAGCGCTTGGGAAGTACAAGTTGGCAACATATAGAGACAGTCCCTACCCAACAGTGGGCTCACAGTCTAAAAGGGGGAGACAGAGAGCAAAACCAAACATACCAAGAAAATAAAATAAATAGAATAGATATGTACAGTAAAATAAATAAATAAATAGAGAAATAAATATGTACAAACATATATACATATATACAGGTGCTGTGGGGAAGGGAAGGAGGTAAGATGGGGGGGTGGAGAGGGGGACTGGCTTCATGTCATTCTAACCATGATGGGGACTCCCAGGGCCTGCACAAATAGGCCAGCAGTTGCCATCAAAAATAAGGGCGAAAAGGAGGAGGAATGGGATGAAGAGGAGGCGGGATATTCCCAATCTATCAATCAATTATATTTATCGAGTACTTACTCTGAGCAAAGCACTGTTCCAAGGCTTGAGAGAACAGTATAACATAGTTGGTAGACGTGTTTCCTTCCCACAAGGAGCTTCCAGTCTAGAGAGGAAGACAGACATTTAAATAAATTATGGATAAGGACATCAGGGCTTTGAGGCTCTCGTTGGAGAGCCTCCTCCTGGTTCTCCTCCTCATCATTGATTGATTAATTGATTGATTGGTTGATGCATAGCCAAAGACCCAAGGCCTTAGCCCAAGTCAGAGGTGGGCTTAGAAAGGGGAGACAGAGAGAGGATAGAAATAGATTGAAAGGAGAGACATTGACAAAGATATTCAAGGACAGAAAAAAGAGACAAACTGGAAAAAGAGAGACACAATAATCAAGAACTAGCAGCCACAGGATTGTCGAAGATGTCCAGAGCATTGGCCGGGTTGAGGATCAAACCCTTTCTTTGCCTTTCAGATCCCCAGTTACGTCCTCAAGCTTAGCTGTGTAGAATGGGTTGAACAAGGTTGGCCTTATTACTCAAGCAACATATTTAAATAAGATTAAATTTCCTTAGATGGGATCACCTGACATTACCCTCCTACTCAAACGGTAACTTATTTTGAGTCATCTTTAGGGAATATTTGAAGGCAGTGTTCCAAATGAAAATAATTGTAGGGACTTCCCCATTGACCTACCTGAATAATAGGGTTTGCCTGAATTCCTTGTTTTCCACTCTGAGTGTGGTCTTGGCAATTCATTACAGCTGCATCGTGTAGATGACAGGTGATGTAAATTGTCTACTGTTGAAAAAGTTCAGTTTCAAGGGAATAAATGAAAATCGTGTCATCCCTCAGAGTCTGGGGACCACTTCTCATGTATCCTTGTGGTCAGACTCCAGCAGAGCATATCAGCTGCTGCCTAGGGGGGCTGCAACGATTCTCCTGCCTTCAGGTTGGCATGTTGGCACGCAAAGCAGTATTTTTGGCTCCCCACCTCCCCTGTAACTGGATCTATCTTCCTCCCTTCTCCCTCCCTGCCTCCCCATCCCAGGAGGGGAGAACCATTATTAGGCTGGGATGTCATAGGAAAAAAAGGAGGTTGAAAATCTCTGCTCTGGCTTTGCCTTAATCATTTTTTTGTGACTCCTTCGAGGCGCTCAGAGCCAGCAGTGGGACGATAGTGATGATACTCCTAGTGAAACGGTGGCTAATTAGTACATTCTCTATTAAGGCTATAAAACCAGAAGCCCTGAATATATAACTGCTTACTAGTGAGCTTATGTGGTGTTCTACAAAAAATTTAATTATTTGAAGTTATTGGTTTCTGGGAAATAATGGAAAATGCAGACCTCTCTTGGTAGCTTTTGAGTACTTATAAAGTATTTTTGTTCTAGTGCCTAGCTTTTATGATCTTCAGGGCACTAAAAGGTGAATAAATATCAACTTGTCAGAAACCTCCTCTAGATCGAGGCTCTTCCATCCCCTTTCCGCAGAATTGCATCGTTGCTGTCATCAGTGGTGAAGGATGCTGGTTTTTGTGTCGTGAGCTCGCTCCCTCTGTGCGTATGTGACTTTTCAATAGCAGTTTTAATTTTTGTTTGCTGCCACAGGGTGGCTGCCAGCAGGGAGCAGGGAATTCTAGGAAGTCATTTGCTTTACCTTCTACAACAGGTGTCTTTGTCAGTACACCTCATTTAGACACCATAGTACGCAAGCACTGAGTCACAGTAGCTGGGAAAAATATGAATGCAGGAAGAGTTGATTCCATACCTAGCAAATGTTGCTCCAAGATCAATCTGAAGCCTTCGGGTGATAGTGATTGCATGAAGAAGTTCCCAATACCATTTAAAGCCTGCTGAAACGATAAGGAAGATCTTAAGAGGCTACCAGGTACGGGCAGTCCGGACTTCTTATAAAATTGTCTTGCTTGTTGATTATCACTTATTTATTTTTATTTTTTGGCTATGCAGAGTTGAGGAAGGAATGTATTTAAAAGTCTGCCAAGAAAAACAGAAGCTTAAATCACTAAGCTGCAGTTCAGAAAAATTGAAAGTGAAAATCCTTTTTTTTTTTTTTTTACTCTAGCAAGGGGTTAAACACTGTTGGAAGTAGCTTTAGTCTCAGGGATTTCACCTGAAGTATTACATTTTTTGTTCCCATAAGCCTATTGAACTCTCTCCTGTTTCCTAGCAATAAGGCGGCATGTTTTTCAAGGGGAAGGATTGTTGGTTTTCAAGCCTGAATTCTACAGCTGTTACTCAGGCCTCCTATTCATATGTAAATGGAACGTGGTACTGTTTCAGTAACCAGTTTAATCTTCATTATGGATAAATCCAAAAATCAGGAAAAAAAGAGATTTGTGGCTGGTCTCATCCTGTTTGTTTGTTGTTTTTTTTTTCCTGAAAAGGGAGAGTCGTACAACAAATTGTCCCCGGGACTGGTAATTTGAACAAGAAATTTCCATATGTTTTCTCGGGCCCCACAATCCCCCTGATTTAGGCAAATATCTTTGCCACAGCAGATTTGATTTACGTTTCCTGCTCAGATCATATTTTTCATAAAGGAACAGGAGAGAATGCTAATGGGATTGTGTTTCTAACTCTAAAATCTCAGACCTTGTCTGCTGGCTTAGAGCGGCCTGAAAGCAGATTTCAATTATGCTTTCCCTGTTTTTCCTCCTTCAGATTTTTCCATCCTTTGTGTTAAACTACATTTACTATTTATTAGTTTAGATATTTTAGGACCCTATTTCCCAGTTGTTGAACTTTTTTCCCCCGCTTTTATTAGCAGGAGACATCTGTGGGGTTTCCTTGTCTGCCCCAACTAGGGCTGGAACATTAACAGACCTCGAAAGCCTTTTCATTTTTCTAATTAAAAGCAGCTCTCAACTTGAAAAATTAAACCTGATCAGGGAGCTTTGGGACTGGTGTTGTTTTTCTGTGATCTAACCCAGAGGGCCAGTTTTTCTAACCGGGAGCAGTTCATTTGAGATAAGGACTGCATGCTTTTCTTGATGCGCTTTCCCTTTTTTTTTTTTTTAGCCACTTTCCGTTTTTCCTTTTGGGTGGCAGAAAGTCAGCTTCAGGTAGATAAGAGGCTTTTTTGGAAGAGGAGTGTTTAGAGCTTTTAGGATTATTTTATCTTATTATTTTTTCATTTTTGCTTTAAAAAACCCCCAAAAAAACCTTGTTTTCCAGAACTGCTCAGAGAAAAAAGTGGCTTCGTATTTCTGAAGATAAATTGTTATCTTGGGAAGAATTCCTTTCAAATTTAAAATATGTTGTCATTCCCTCCTTTTCTTTGAATCTGCGGAATAAGCCAGAAGTCATTAAGTAAAGACAACACCCCCAAGAAGAAGAATCCTCTGGGGCTAAGTTTTGGATTAAGAAGATGGACTATAACAAAGGAATTTCTTTGGTCTGAAGTTCTCCCCTACGATTTATTTTTAAAGAAATCAGTGAAATTTTAGTTTGTGAGCAACTTTTAAAGAATTCAACAGAAAAGACTTTTTCTCAGGTTGAAAATCGTCAATATCTAAGTTCTCCTAGCACCGCATTGAGAATACCAGAGTTGTTTATAGTATACGCTTCCTGCAGAGATAAGAGAGACCTCCCCAGGCCTTCGCACTAGGGGTGAACTGCGCACCAAGGTTTGGATAAAGTTTGCCTTTTTCAGGATCCGTGACCGTCTGTGCAGACTTAACTTCATCAGGTTTGTGCCTGGGCACTGATTGGGCCGACCTAAAGTTCCCCCTTGCCTAAGCGAGCCTAATCTGGGGCTGGGGCTGCCGCTGTCAGAAAACCAGGTGGCAAGATGATGGAAGAAGTCTCCATAATGGTGGCGTACGATGCCCATGTATTTAGCCAGCTGTATGATGAAGACTTCCTCACTAGTCTGGTGGCAATCAGCAAACCCAAGTCTATGGTAGGTATTGCATCTGGGGCAGGGCGGTAGAACGGTTAGGGCAGCCAGGTTCTAGCCGAATGAGGGCTCAAAGTATTGTAGATGGATTTGTGTATGGAGTACAGTGGACTCTGCTTTTTGGATCCGTTTGTGCACACTGTAGACCGTTCCACTGCATTCAGATTTGGAGTTTTAAAGGGTGAAAATACGGGCTAATAATTTACACTGTGCCGGGTTGAGGCCCCACTCAGGGTCGCACCAGGGAGCCCACTGTTGGGTAGGGACCGTCTCTATATGTTGCCAACTTGTACTTCCCAAGCGCTTAGTACAGTGCTGTGCACACAGTAAGCGCTCAATAAATACGATTGATTGATTGATTGGAGTTTCCAGTCCTCTACCAGTCTCGACTAAGGGAGGGAGAGTCAAGCAGAGGCACTCCATTCCTAGCTTGGGCAGTGGCTAGGGAGTGGAAGGCAGTCTCCTCCAAGTTAAAACTCACCTGTGCTGGGCAGCAGCAGCATGGGAGAGAGGGGAGGGGGGAGACTCCAATTTACTGTGCAGAAGGAGGCAAGGGTAAACCACTTCGGTGTTTTTACCAAGGAAACTCTATGGATACACTACCAGAACGATGGCAGGTGGAGGTGGGGGGTTCCGAGAGAGAGGTGTCCACGGTGTCGCTATGGGTCGGAGACGACCCGACATCATAAGACAAGACAAGCCGGGTTAAGGTGTGTAATCTGTAATGCAAAAACACCATTCTTCTCAAATTGCCCTTAATGTACCTTATATACGTGCCTACATATTTGTGTGCGGGTTGCTCATGAAAAGGACCCCTGTAAATGTGTGTCTACCTATATATGTGTATATATCGGAGATTTTTGCTCATTTAGTAAAAGCAGATAATTTACAAAAATTTAATACTTGAGAATTGATGTGAAAACTCAGTAGGGCACGATTTTGTTTAGGCTGAAACTCTTTTCAAAAAAGCTAAAGTGGGATGGGTTACCGTTTCCTCTCTGCCTATGAGCAGATGGAGATTATGCAAACTCTCCTTCATATTGCCATTGAAATGAAAGCTTTTCCTTGTAGCAGGGAGTTGTGACTTGATTTCAGACTAGCATAGATTTTATTTCCTTTCACAGAATAACCCTTTCACAATCATTTCAGAGACTTGCAGGAAGTGATTAGATGTGCCTAACTTTCTTGGTGAATGAAATATAGTGAATGCTAACAGGTCCTGAAGAATGGGTAAACTAATAACTAGGGGTAATTCCGACTTTGGGGGAAGTGCCATGATAACCTGAAAGACAAAAATCGCCTCCAGGAGTGCCTCTCATAGTCAACGACGGGTTTCAGGTAGCAAGAGCTGACCACTGTTGTGTGAACGTGTCTGTTTACACTTACACACTGCGTGGAGACAGGTAATGTAGATTGTTAGGCCGAATGTATATGTTAATGGTTATCTACTGGGGTGCGTTCAGCTAGGACTCAGTTCTCTGTGGTAAAGAGGAATGGTGGGAGCAGCCAGAGCTGCCGATAGTTGATGAATCCCAACCCCCCACTATACTATGAGTTTAAACTTCCACCCGACCTTTTAGCGGAGCTGCTAATGTAAGGTGATCAGTTGTCTCGTGAGAAGCAGTGTTGCCTAGTGGAAAGAACACGGGCTTGGGAGTCCGAGGATCTGGGCTCTAATCCCAGCTTCGCCACTTGCGTGCTGTGTGACCTTGGGCAAATCACTTAACTTCTCTGGACCTCAGTATCCTCATCTGTAATGGCAGCAGCAGGAAAGCCCAGCCAGGCAGCTTCTCCATAACCAGCTCCCCCTTCCCCAAGGCTGGTGCCGTTGCCACGGTCACCTCTGCCACTGTGGGTTGTTCTCATGACAACCAGGCCTGAAACCCCAAGGAGCAGTCTGGAAGAAGGGAGGAGAGGGAGAGGGAAAGCATTCACCTGCTGCTCCCATTACTAGCTGCTCCTCACCAGAGACATTGTGTGAGTGTTTCTGTGGGTGTGTGAGAGTCTCTTGACCACCTTCCTCATTGTCTTTCTCTCTCTTTTTTTTAAAAATAGTATTTGTTAAGCACTTTCTATTTGCCACACACTGTACTAAATGCTGAGGTAGATTTGGGCTAATCAGATTGGACACAATCCATGTCCCACATGGGGCTCACAGTCTTAATCCCCATTTTACAGGTGAGGTGACTGAGGCACAGAGAAGTGAAGTGCCTTATGAAAGGCCACACAGCAGACAAGTGGCGGAGCTGGGATTAGAACCCAGGTCCTTTTGACTCCCAAGCCCGGGCTCTAGCCACTGTCATATTAATGTTTGTCTTTCACATTATTGTCTGTCCTTCCTATTAATGTCTGTCTCCCATTCTGGACTATAAGCTTGTTGTGGGCAGAGAACAGATCTACTAATTCTGTTGTATTGTACTTTCCCAAGTGCTTAGTACAGTGCTCTGCACATAGTGAGTGCTCAATAAATAAGTTGAACGGATTGGCCACGCTGCTTCTCTATCTGTCTCTGCTTATTTCTCTTCTGTCGTATCTCTTCCCTCTCCCCCCCTTCCCTTCCCTCTCCCTCTCTCCCTCTTCCATTTTCTCCCTTCCGCTCTCACTCCTTCTCTCCCTCCTTTCTTTCCTCCTGTTTTCGAACCACTGGTCTAACCTTGTCCTACTTTCAATTCCAGAAAATACGTTCCCTTTAAGTTAACATAAAGCACAGAGAAACTGAATTGAGTTGCACCTCCTCTTTTGTGGCACCCGTTAATGAAAGAGATGGACATTATGAGGGCCCAAAGAGAGAGGATTTAAGGGGCCTGGAAAATTAAAAAAATTGTATAATTTATTCTTGAGTGATCAAGAGCTGGTCAAATCTGTCTACCAGTCCTTCTTTCTAGGCTTCTGCATATGTGTATGAGCATTGTATCGTACAGTGTTTTGCCTTCTTTTTTACTGCTTTATAAAGCTCTAGCTTATTTAGATTATAGTAGTAATCTAAGGGTAGGCACACCTCTTAGGAAAATGACGGTGTATTCCCTAAGGCTTTAAAATCATTTTGCTAGCTATGCATGCATGACATGTTTATATGCACGCTAAACAAGCCCTGCTCTTGTTTCAGTGGAAGGAGCATGGCTCTGGAAAGAAGGAGGCCTGGGTTGTAGTCTTGGAAACTCCAAATCAGAGAATGCCTTGTGGGGTCATTTTGTGACCAAGGAAACACCTGGGGCATTCCTCGAGTTGGACAGGCCCAACAGAAATCCTGATAAAGAGTGAGCTCACGTGAACGGCGAATGCCACAGCAGCTGCCGAAGCCAACCGGCCGCTGGGCTCCGGTGCCCCAGCGCAGTATCGGCCCGCTGCTACTCTCACTTAGGTCCTGCCCAATAAGTAGTTTTGCTTCCCTGCACTTCACAGTCAGCTGCACCCCTTCCAGCTTACTCCCTGGCTATTATCCACTGCCCCAGAGGGAATGTGACTGACAGGGATGAGAGCGTGTGAGTGGCACTGAGAAAACCACTAGCACCACTACCAACCCCTTTGTGCGGGACCTTAAGTCTTAATATTCTTCTTCTTCTTAAGTAAGTTAAGCACTGACTATGTGCCAAGCATGGTACTAAGCACTTGGGGTAGATACAAGATCAATCAATCAATCAATCAATCAATCGTATTTATTGAGCGCTTGCTGTGTGCAGAGCACTGTACTAAGCGCTTGGGAAGTACAAGTTGGCAACATATAGAGACAGTCCCTACCCAACAGTGGGCTCACAGTCTAAAAGGGGGAAGACAGAGAACAAAACCAAACATACTAACAAAATAAAATAAATAGAATAGATATGTACAAGTAAAATAAATAAATAAATAGAGTAATAAATATGTACAAACATATATACATATATACAGGTGGGCAAGGAGGGCAGAGGATAACCTTTACACGGAGCAGTGTCAGTTGGGAAAGGAACAGAGCTAGGAATGCTTTGGCACCTTCATGAGGCTTAGAGAAGCAGCGTGGCTCAGTGGAAGGAGCCCGGGCTTTGGAGTCAGAGGTCATGGGTTAAAATCTCAGCTCCACCGTCAGCTGTGTGACTTTGGGCCAGTCACTTCACTTCTCTGTGCCTCAGTTACAAGATGATCAGGTTGGCCTCCCCCCCATCCCAGTCTAAGTGGGAGGGAAAACAGATATTTAATCCCCATTTTATAGATGATGAAGCTGAAGCAGATTGACTTGCCGAAGGTCACAGAGTAGGCAACTGGCTGAGCCGGGATTGGAGCCCGTGTCTTTTGACTCCAACGTCCATGTTTTAACAGGTACACTACACTGCTTCCCAGTCTGCGATGGGAAAGCATTAAGTTGCCGATTTGTACTTCCCAAGCGCTTAGTACAGTGCTCTGCACACAGTAAGCGCTCAATAAATACGATTGAAATGGAAAAAAAATGCAGAACACTCTTCCTACATTAACAGCATCATTCACATAGTGTCATAGTACAGTGCTCACCTGTCCGTGTACTTTTGCTCCAGAGTTTGGGCAAAAGTACCCAGGGTGCTTCCATATCTAGGATATCCTCCTCTTTTTCGCCCCCCATCCTGCTTTTTGGAGAGAATAGAGGTTCTGGTGTAACCCAGAAAACTGTTCTAGAATATTTGCCATCTGCTTGTGATTCGATATTGATTTTTATTTTAGGTGTGCTGGGACTTTTATAAATGATGGTCTAAGAACCACCACTATATGAAAGAGAGATAAACACTCACGAATTTTTGCAGTCCCACAAGATAAATTGTTCGCTGTGCAGTCTGATTGATTGTAGCTCAGTTGTAGTACATTACTGCTGTTGTATAAATCTGCTGAGAGCGAGTAGTAGAGTGAACATTTGCTTCTTATCTGAGACGATATGCAGCAATTTTATAACTATTAGTTAAACAACATCCTGGAATCGGTTTGGATTTAATGCTGAAACCTCTGTGATCCCTTGAATAGTGATGTACAATGCTGTGGGTTGGTGTTGGGGAAGATCCTTACCCCTTGTAGTAAAAACAATAATAATATTAATAGTGTTTATTTAGCGCTTACTATAGACTAAGCTCTGGGGTAATTACAAGATGATCAGGTCCCACCTAGGGCTCCCGGTCTAAGAGGGAGGGAGAACAAGTATTGAATCCCCATTTTGCAGATGAAGGAACTGAGACACAGAAAAAATGAAATGACTTGCCCAAGGTCACACAGTTGACAGACGGCTGACGTTCCTTGCTGCTCCTACTTGCATCTCCCCTTGATCCTTCCTGCTCCCGAAGGATAAGTGTAATACCCTATCTGAATAGTTTTGTTCCTTTTGGATGGGGAGTCTCGGCTGCGTGCCAGACAGGGACGCAAGACCAAAGCGGAGGGGCTGATTTTAATCAATCAATCAATCAATCGTATTTATTGAGCGCTTACTGGGTGCAGAGCACTGTACTAAGCGCTTGGGAAGTACAAGTTGGCAACATCTAGAGACAGTCCCTACCCAACAGTGGGCTCACAGTCTAAAAGGGGGAGACAGAGAACAAAACCAAACATGCTAACAAAATTTAGCAGAGCTAATGCAAGTGAAGCCAAGACAAGAAAGAGGTTTTCAGGGTGCCCGTAGCATTTTCTTCAGATCATGGAGCCCGTCAATGTATATGAGTAGCACCCATTTAACTTGAATGATTTGGGAGGATTTGCTCTGAATATTGCTCAGTTTACCACCATCCTCAGGTTTCCAATAATCAAATGCCAAAGGTGAGACAGATCGGTGTGTGTGTTGTAAGGATATATAGGTATAAATGTATGTCCCTCTAGACTCTTAACTCGTTGTGGGCAGGGAACATGTGTATCAATCAATCAATCGTATTTATTGAGCGCTTACTGTGTGCAGAGCACTGTACAAAGCGCTTGGGAAGTCCAAGTTGGCAACTCTGTATCAACTCTGTTATATTGAGCCCGTTGTTGGGTAGGGACCGTCTCTATATGTTGCCGACTTGTACTTCCCAAGCGCTTAGTACAGTGCTCTGCACACAGTAAGCGCTCAATAAACACGATTGAATGAGTGAATGAATACTCTCCTAAGTGCTTAATACGGTACTCTGCACACAGTAAGTGCTCAATAAGTATGGTTAATAGGTGTAAATATTTGTTTGCATATTATTGAATATAAATTACAACCCACCCACCCACACAAGTCCAAGAGCAAAAATTAAATTAGAATTTGATCTTCTGAGTCTTCTAAAGCCATGTGCTCTTAAAATGAAGCGATTATAGCTTCCTTACTAGCTTTCAATAAATATGATTGATTCTGGCGAGCTACATCCTATCTTTTTAATATTGACTCTATAGTAATAACACTTCTCAGCCTTTATTACCTAAAGAATGCAGTGATTATTTTGGTAATTCATCAAATATCCAGAGCGATATTGTAACTGAATAGCAAAAATGGGAATTTGTTTCAGTTTTGTCTTTAACAACAAAAGTGAAAATTACGTAAACTTTCAACAAATAATACCGTGCAAATCAAATTCATTTTTATTTTCCTTATTTCAGTATGTCATTTGGGAAATGATATTGTGGGATTTATTTGACTGATTTAACCCAGTATGCATATAACATTTGAGCCATAAAATGTGCGCTGAATACAAACATAGGAACTGTTTTCACAGGGAGCTTATATTAAATGAATCTAACTTGCATTTCATTCATTCAGTCGTATTTATTGAGCGCTTACTGTGTGCAGAGCACTGTACTAAGCGCTTGGGAAGTACAAGTTGGCAACATTTAGAGATGGTCCCTACCCAACAGTGGGCTCACACACATTTAAAGGGCTAACATCCTTCAGTCTAGTCATTTTAATTCAGGGGTGTTGCCTTCTAAGTCTTATGAAAGTGTGGGCCATCCTGGAACAATGATCTTTTCTTTGGGGTCTTTAGAAATTCTGCATGTGCAACCCAAGAAGTACTGATGGCATCATGGTCAAGAGCTTTGGGCCTCCTGAAGCGGCTTACAATGCCGCTTCCAGACAGAATTTGGAACCCTTTTTCCCAAAAGGAACAGCACGGATGGGTTGAAATATTTTACCCCTTTACTGTGTTTCTCGGAAGGGCAGGGTGAGCCATCCAATGGAAATCCCAACATTAGCAATTTTTCTTTGAAACCAAAGATTGACGGTTTTTGCCTAATGATACGTGAAGGGAATATTGTGTGAAGGAATTTGCCAATAAAAGATGTGGGACATTGGAACCTGAAGGAAATCTGGTCATGGAAGGAGGTGCTGTTTATGAATTATGAGCAGCAGAAAGGTCGGCTTTGTACAAAAAGGCTGTAATCCACAGCCCTCTGGGGTTTCGGAGCTCCAGGTTATGAGTAACGGCTTTGATCTTTTAGACTGTGAGCTCACTGTTGGGTAGGGACTGTCTCTATATGTTGCCAACTTGTACTCCCCAAGCGCTTAGTACAGTGCTCTGCACACAGTAAGTGCTCAATAAATACGATTGGTTGTTTGATTGATATTTAGGATATGCTGACTCACTTGTACGAATGATAGGAGAGGATAGAAAAAAAGCAAAAGCGATGTTGGGTTGGTGATGTTCATATATATTATCAAGAGCTCATAGATCTGCAGTTAGCTGGTAAATCATTTTATAAAAATGAGGAATCCATTGTATTAAGCAGGTGTAGGTGTATATCTATAAGTTGTGTGTGTGTGTGTGTGTGTGTGTGTGTATACACACACATAAGAAATTGGACCTGTAGCAGTTAGATGGGCTTATTAATAAGTTTCCCTCGGGGAGGCCTTCTATCAGCCAAAAGACACTAAAGAACGTAGGACCCTCTCTGCAGAAGCGAAAGACTATTTTCTTCCCTGTCCAATTCTCTACTAGTCCAATTCTGACTATATTTGTCATCTGTCTTTTGTAGGACCATTTGTGGCTGCTTCTTGGAGGGACCATTGTTATCTATGGCCTTTCCCTCAGAGTGTGTTATTTTAATGTATATGTAGTTCCCTCATCATTGGCTGGTCCACTCTCTAGTTTTGGCTTTTCCTTCCCCCCTCCCAACAGTTCTGTCATGCCCTTTCAAAGTGTGCCCTTCATTTTTCATCTATATTTCTTGGTTTTGTTGTCCACTCTTCAGCTTAATCAACAAAAGTTGTTTCAGAATCCCACTCTCACTAGATGTTCCTCAAAGCCAGGCTCCATCATGCAGGGCTTGATACCCAAGGAATTGACAGTCCTCCAGGATTGAAGTTGATTGAGCTAGAGACAGGAAATTTTCTTCCAAAGAGTTAAAAATCAGCCTCTGGCATAGAAGCTTCCCAGCCACATTTATGTTATTGTCCTGTAGTTTGAGCTCATCATGTGAAATGCTCATTTTCATTGCTCTTTCCTGAGATGTATAAATCACCTCTATGTGACGAGCAGTATATGCCCCTTTGACCCAAGCTGCTTGGCTTCTCTTTTGTTATAGAGGCAGGAAATTCATTTTTCATTTAGAGCAGTGCTTCTGTATATGAAAATGTGTCTTCCAGTTAGTTGCTGACTGGAACTCTTCAGAGAAGATTAGCGATAGAAATTGTTTAACCCAGCACTCCGTATTAACTCAACTTGTTCCAGCAGTTTAGAGCCACCACCTTTCCAAGGGCTAAGGGAGGGTGGTAGAAGTTGGAATGTGTGCAGTTCATCCTTTAGACTGTAAACTAATTGTGGGCAGGGAACATGTCTGCCAACTCTGTTCTATTGTACTATCATAAGTGTGTAGTACAGTGCTCTGCACACATTAAATGCTCAGTAAATATGATTGATTGATAGATAGGAGCCCCATATGGAATGGGGATTGTGTCCAACCTGCTTATCTTGTATGTATCCCGGTCTGTTGCACATATTAAGCACTTAATAATACTATTGTTATCATTATTATTGTATTCTGTACCCTAGGCAGAACACTGACTGGTGATGCAATGGTAGGCAAGGAAGTAGAAAAATGCTGCAAACATTAAACCTAGCAACACTTGATATAGCCTTTTTGTGCACACAATGTGGCTGGGACTATGGGTGCTTGCATTGGTCTTTTCAGGCGCACACACACACACTCTCAAATAAATTTCACCATCAGTAGCATCTGTTTCTATCATTATGGACAACCACATATGCACCCAGTTGTGCCAAATCCCATGTTTTCAGCATGCATTTTGGCAAGCATGTCGCTAGAGAATGGATTAGGGAATGTGCTTCCAACAACACGAGCGTACTTGGGTACAGCCGTGCTGCTCTTTTGGAAGAAACGATTGCGCTCATGTGCATTGTGTCAGGCATGGGAGAGTACTATATGAAGAATTTTCATTAATGCGGGTTTCTGCCAAAATGTACCCCCTGCATTAAAGAGGTTGATGTGCCTGTGAGTAAGTTGGAGCAAGTATGGAAATTGTTTTATGAACCGAATGTTTGAAACCTTGTCAGAACCAAAGAAGCCACTGAGAGACAGAGTGATTTGCTAAGCACCGTGCATTGTGCCAGTGGCAAAGCTGAAATTAAAACTCATCGCCTGACTTACTGTCCAATCTGCTAGGGCACCGTGTCTCATGGATTTCTAGTTCGAAGAACATTTCATTATTAATGGAAAGTTATTTGAAGATTCAGAAATTGAATCGCAGTAATTCCGAACCATTTTGAATATAAACTACGTACATAATTTATAGGATTTGAATGAACCACCTCTTTTTATCAGTTGATGATCCTGTATAACTGCTTCACTTGAAAGCTGAGCTGTTCTCAATGACTTCAATGATTCTGTTAATGACAGTAATAATAATGGCACTTGTTAATTGCTTACTGTGTGCCAAGCACTGTTCTAAACTCTGGGTTAGATACAAGTTAAGAAGGTTGGACACAGTCCCTGTCCCACGTGGGGCTCCCAGTCTGAATCCCCATTTTACAGATGAGGGAACTAAGGCTCAGAGAAATGAAGTGACTTGTCCAAGGTCACCCGGCAGACCTGTGGCAGAGCCAGGTTTAGAATGACTATAAAGTGCTCCTTCCGACTCTCAGGCCTGTGCTTTCTGACTCCTGCCTTCATGGGGAGAAATGGCCCTGTGCATTTGGAAGGTTGGGAGGAGGCAGAAAGGTTGATGTTTTTCTATGAAGGTTTTATGGGTTTATTCATACAGGTAGATTGTAAAGGGACAGTTGATCAATCAATCAGTCGTATTTATTGAGCACTTACTGTGTGCAGAGCACTGTACTAAGCGCTTGGGAAGTACAAGTTGGCAACATATAGAGACAGTCCCTACCCAACAGTGGGCTCACAGTCTAGAAGAGTGGGCTCACAGTCTAGAAGTTGATTGTCCATTTGAATCTTAACTCATCTTAACCCTCCTTTCTTTTTATATTTTGTGTGCCAGGCACTGCACTAAGTGCTGGGGTAGATACAACACAGCTAGGTTGGACGCAGTTCCTTCCCCACAAAGTGCTCACAGTCTCAATCCCCATTTTACAGATAACTGGGGCACAGAGAAGTGAAGTGATTTGCTCAAGGTCACACAGCAGACGAGTGGGGTATCCGGGTTTAGAAACCAGGTCCTTCTGACTCTGAGGCCCATGCTTTACTAAGCCACACTGCTTTGCCATGGGCAATGGAAGGGCCACTTTTGTGGGGAGAAGCAGCCCTTGTTTTTGGTAGGTTGGTGAGGGAGCAGAAGGGCTGTGGGAGTGCTGATGGTTCACCGGGAGGAGGGCACAGGGAGAAGCCCATGAAATTCAGTGCTGTAATGAGCATTTGGTATGCCACGAGGAGCCTCGAGGGCATGGTCTGGGCAGCTCGCACTAGAGCAGGAGGGCAGGCCTTCCACTTCCCAGATTATGGTGCAGTTTCCTCCAACTGATGGCCTCAGGCCTTCCCAGACTGAGGCCTTCCCAGACTGAGCCCCTTCCTTCCTTTCCCCCTCGTCCCCCTCTCCATCCCCCCCGTCTTACCTCCTTCTCTTCCCCACAGCACCTGTCTATATGTATATATGTTTGTACATATTTATTACTCTATTTATTTATTTATCCTGTACATATCTATTCTATTTATTTTATTTTGTTAGTATGTTTGGTTTTGTTCTCCGTCTCCCCCTTTTAGACTGTGAGCCCACTGTTGGGTAGGGACTGTCTCTATATGTTGCCAACTTGTACTTCCCAAGCGCTTAGTACAGTGCTCTGCACACAGTAAGTGCTTAATAAATACGATTGATTGATTGATTGATTGATAACTGACAGCGGATGAAATTCACCCTCCTGTCCACCATCTTTTTCTCTCCACCTCATCTCCCCTCTCCTTTTGTTCCCTTGCTCTTTCCAGTGTCTCTGTCTCCTGTTCTCCCTCTCCCTTTCTCTTCACTCCCTTATCCATTTGGCACTGTCCCCATTTTATCATACCTCTCATTACCTCAAAAAATGTAAAATTGATTTTAACCCGTTAAGTGTTATTCCCAGATAATGCAGGACTGGGATAGGTCTGTAGTGCTAAAGTAAGAATATTTTCAGTCCACTGTGCCCTTTTGGTCATTTTTCCTTTGTAATATTGAAAGTTTTATCTCCACTGAAATTACCAACATTAAAATATATAGTACTCTCAGGATTGGATTAATGTATCAGACCCCAGTAGAGTGTTAACTCCTTTAAAATTCATTAGTATTTGTACTAATTATCTCTAAATAGTCTAATAAAGAGATTACCAACCCAACATATAGTCATTTAGTCCTCTTTTGTTTCTCTGATTTTCCGTTTGACATAAATACTGTCTTACCCCCTGCCCTGTTGCAGAAATGACAGCATATTCAGTTTTTTTGAGCGTAAGAGTTTTCTCTTTCAGGCAAGCATATTCCTATGGAAGGAAACCAAAGATTTCTCCCTTTTGATATATAAAATTTAGCAAACCTTGAGAAAGTAATTTGCAGAGAAGTTCAGGGTTTAAGTGGCACTGGGATGGCAGTTCCCAATAAGCAAAGAAAGATCTCGAGGCTTATATAACTGGTCTCCCAACTTAATCACTTAGTACAGCGCTCTGCACGTAGCACTCAGTAAATGCCATCAGTGATGGTAGTCACCATTTTGCTTCTACCAATAATGATTGGCAGCATATTGAAAGTTAGACATTTTATTTGAGTTGGGGGTAGGGGGTGTGGCCGTTCTCAACACCTAGCTCTGACTTTGAGATATGCGCATTCTAGGGTTTTGTGTTTTTTTGATGATATTTGTAAAGCACTTACTATGTGCGAGGCACTGTACTAAGCACTGGGGTAGATACAAGCTAATCAGGTTGGACACAGTCCACGCCCCACATGGGGCTCACAAGTCATATCCATTTTACAGATGAGGTAACTGAGACACAGAGAAGGGAAAGGACCTGTCAGATTTGTCACACAGCAGAAAAGTGGCGGAGCCGGGGATTAGAATCCAGGTCCTTCTGAGGCCGAGGCCCAGGCCCAGGCTCTATCCATTAGGCCATGGTGTTTCTCAGGTCAGGCTGCTGAATAATAATAATAATAATAATAATAATAATGGCATTTATTAAGCGCTTACTATGTGCAAAGCACTGTTCTAAGCGCCGGGGAGGTTACAGAGTGATCAGGTTGTCCCACAGGGGGCTCACAGTCTTCATCCCCATTTTACAGATGAGGTCACTGAGGCCCAGAGAAGTGAAGTGACTTGCCCAAAGTCACACAGCTGACAATTGGCAGAGCCGGGATTTGAACCCATGACCTCTGACTCCAAAGCCCGGGCTCTTTCCATTGAGCCACGCTGCTTCTCATGGTAAATGTATTGCTTTACCCTACAGTGGAAAAACCAGTAGGGTCAGTAGCACATTGGAAATTGGTCATGAATGCCATTTTACTGCATTCCCAAACTGCATACATATTTAAAATGGCTCTTTTGTTTCCACTGGGTCGGTCGCAGAATTTAAATATCAGATCTGCTCTTAGATCTGCCCGACCAAAGAGAATTGGAAGAGCACTGCACCTGATTAAAGACTAGGCACGTCAGCTATTTGAAAGATATCCGTGATTTTTTCCAACCCAGGGAGCCCGTCTTAATAGCGTTCTTAGAACTCTCTTGTGACGTTTTCTGGCCATAATGAAATGACAGTTTTACCACAGGTGACTAGATGCAATTTGAAGCCAACAAAGCATGGGTGAATGCTTGGATAAAATAAAAATATCAGCAACCTAGGTTTTGAGCAAATGGTGGTTTTCACCAGAACAAAAGCAAGGAGTGCATTTATTTGACTGAATCGGCTTGTCTGTGTTGGTTGGGAGCTACTGACCCTTCTATATACGCTTGATTTGAAATGTATATAGTTTTCTTTCCAGTGATGGAGTTGAACTAGTTAGGGACCCCTTATTGTAAGGGTAGTGGCTCCAAACAGCTGCATATTTTGATGATACGATAACGCCGGTGATTTCAGGAGATTGCCAATGTACCGTAAACGAGGTTTTTAGAAAACTTGCTCAAGTAGACAGTATTTTCCCTTCTTCTAAAGGGGTGAGTTGTTTTTGGAGTCTCTAACCTCGATTACTTTTTCCTGTAATCTTTTCATTTATTTCCTATGCTTTTCACCTGTTCTCTTATTCCTTTTTTATGTGCCTTTTTCTCCTCTCATTTCCTTCTCTGCTCTCCTCTAATTCCTCTTGTACCTGCTGCCAGTACATATATAATGAAGGTGTCTGCTAGCTGGAGTGGTATTCTGGCAAGGCATGGGAGGGAAAGAGGACCACCGAAAGTAATTGGTTTGGGGGTAAAAGGGATTAAATGGAAGCACCCCCCCGCCCCCAAGGGTTTGACATGTTCCAACCTGCCATTTTGCATGCCTTCCTTGGTAATTCATTCAATCGTATTTATTGAGAGCTTACTGGGTGCAGAGCACTGTACTAAGCACTTGGGAAGTACAAAGTCGGCAACACATACAGACGGTCCCTACCCAACAATGGGCTCACAGTCTAGAAGGGGGAGACAGACAACAAAACAAAACATGTAGACGGGTATCAAAATTGTCAGAATAAACAGAATTATAGCTATATGCACATCATTAACAAAATAGAATAGTAAATATGTACCAGTAAAATAGAGTAATAAATCTGTACAAATATATACAAGTGCTGTGGGGAGGGGAAGGAGGTAGGGCGGGGGCGTTGGGGAGGAGGAGAGGAAAAAGGAGGCGCAGTCTGGGAAGGCCTCCTGGAGGAGGTGAGCTCTCAGTAAGGCTTTGAAGGGAGGAAGAGAGCTAGTCTGGCAGATTTATGGAGGGAGGGCATTCCAGGCCAGGGGAAGGACTCTTTTAGACTGTGAGCCCACTGTTGGGTAGGGACTGTCTCTATGTGTTGCCAATTTGTACTTCCCAAGCGCTTAGTACAGTGCTCTGCACATAGTAAGCGCTCAATAAATACGATTGATGATGATGATGATGAAGGACGTGGGCCGGTGGTTATCTCTCTACCGCCTGACTCCCAACCTAGGAAAGACCTACATCCACGCCCGCCCCCCCCCCCGCAACACCTTGATCAGTCTTGAAACACACCGATGATCAAATTTATTCTGTAGAAAAGAAGTGAATTATTGCCCTTGGGAGCTAGAGTTTGTGTATAATGCTGTCGACATATGAGGATTAGACTTCTAAATATAACCTACTTTATCTCTGCTGTCATGATGATTTTATGAGGAATGATTAGGAAATAAGTGTCTCACCTGAGCGATGCCCAAGGCCTTAAAGAATGAGGCCACCAGGATCAGGAGTCCCAGAGTAAAATGAAATTCCTATAAATTCAGAAGTCAGATAGTTGAGGAGTTACTGCTCGTGTCTGTAGGGGAAGGCACAGAAAATTAAACATCCATTCAAACTCACACACATGTGATGGGAACCAAAATCCAAACTCCAAATGAAGGAATATGAGTTAGGATTTACATGGATGGAGGACAGGGTATCAGGTGGTCAGTTTGTTCCCTTGAGGCCTCCAAGAACTTTATGATCTCTAGCTCTCAGTCATTTTATTCTAGGTGATTAGAATTAGAGATTGTTGTTTTTCTTGATTTTGTTCAACCATTTTGCCCTTCTCAGAGGGATTACCCAAGGCAGTACAGATATGCGAAATTCAATGTTGTATAAAATATTTGAGAAGTTCCATTTCACACGGCATTTATAGCAGGTCATTTATGACATTAGTAGTAGTGTTATTTATTGAGCATCTTCTGGGTGCAATGCACTTTAGGCAAATGCAGGAGAAGCAAGAACCCTACCCTCAAGGAGTTTATGCTTTTAGGATGACAGACAAAAATATTTACAAATCAGAATACATAATGTGATAAGCATATATATATATAGTATATAATAATAATGATGGCATTTGTTAAGCGCTTACTATGTGCAAAGCACTGTTCTAAGCACTGGGGGGATACAAGGTGATCACGTTGTCCCACGTGGGGCTCACAGTCTTAATCCCCATTTTACAGATGAGGTAACTAAGGCTCAGAGAATTTAACTGCCTTGCCGAAGTTCATACAGCAGATGTGGGGGATTTGGGATTAGAACCCATGATCTCTGAATCCCAAGCCCGTGCTCTTTCCACCGGGCCACGCTGCTTCTCCAATGTATAATCAAGTGCTGAAGATGGTTATAAATAAATCCGTAAGCGCTAGCTGTCGGGTTGATACCGCTTACTAAAAATGAACTGCGGAATCTCTGGTGTTAATGCAGGGATTTACTCTTTATTACAGTCGTCCTAAAGTCCTAAGCTTCTCTTCGGATGAGCAGCACAGCTTCTTATTGCTGAGGGGAGATAATGCTTTCTCTGCTGATCCTACTTGTAGGAATTCCCTATGCCAGTCACTGCTGCAAGCCTGGCTGGTGCTTTTGTTGCCTGAAGTGAGCTGCATCAGTGCCTGCTCCTGACCTGCAAAGCTCCAGGATGAAAAAGCAGCTGTGGTCGTGGGCTCCACACTGCCGTCTTCAATCTGAATCAGCTCTTTCAACAAATTGGCATTCTTACAGCATTCCCTCCAGAAATCTCTCGAGGGTTACTGTGTCTGATACGGCTGCTACAACTGCTGCTGCCGTATCGAGGGGCAATTCAGATTAAATAAAAAAAGCAGTTCCCAAAACGCGGCCGTGTGCAGATGGCTTGATGATTCAGGGGATGGACAGACAGGCCGTAATTGAATGGCATCCGTGGTGGTCTTTATGGCAAGAGCGTAAAGTCACTCCATGGAGCAGAGACGACATCTCCTTTTCTTAAATGTAAAATCTCGTGAACTTTTTAAAATAATGTGTGAGTGTGTGTGTGTATTTGCATATATGTATATAGGAAGTGATATTTAATATATGTAGATTTATAGATATCTATACACTGCCTAGCTTTCTGGGAATTTCAGATCTCTAATTTACCGGATGAACCAGAAAATGACGTTTAATATATGTAGATATATATTATATATGTAGATATATATTAAATATCACTTTCTGGTTCATCCTGTAAATTAAAGATCTGAAATTCCCAGCAAGCTGGGCAGCCCCAGGTAACCTGCTTCACCACACTCTTCGTTTACCCAGAAATAAGTCCCGGCGCCGCCAATTGTCAGCTGTGTGACTTTGGGCAAGTCACTTTACTTCTCTGTGCCTCAGTTACCTCATCTGTAAAACGGGGATTAAGACTGTGAGCCCCCTCCCCCCCCCCCCCCCGCCATGGGACAATCTGATCACCTTGTAACCTCTCCAGCGCTTAGAACAGTGCTTTGCACATAGTAAGCACTTAATAAATGCCATTATTATTAATTAATGGCCAGTGTCTGGCCAGTAGCAGGTTGTCTGCCTCTTGGACTGCACCAATGAGCAGAGATTTGAAATATAGAATAATACCCTTTCTTTCGGCCAATATCTCACAAGCACTGGAATTTTGGGCTGAAATCATTCTCCCATCATGGACGCTTTGCTGCCCTACCCATGAACTTATGGTCCAGTAACTCCACACTCTCCGCTGTAATAAAGGCTGGGTCAGGCAAGCCTCTTGTGGCCCAGTGGTTGATTTTGTCCAGCCTGATGATTAATTTGAGGAAATGGCTGTATTCGGTGGAGACTGTGACATGACGTCACAGCCCCAGTAGCAACCCCTGCAGTCGCTGCTCCTGGGGCTTTGGCAGATAGGAGTTGCTGAATGGATCCTTACATCTGGTTTGGGTTTTTTTGTATCTAAATGGCATTTGTTAGGCACTGTACTAAGTTCTGGGGTAAATACAAGCTAATTGGATTGGACACAGTCCATATCCCACATGGGGCTCACAATTTTAATCACTAATCTACAGAGGAGGGAACTGAGGCACAGAGAAGTGAACTGCCTCACCCAGGGGCACACAGCAGACAAGTGGAAGAGCCAAGATTAGAACTCAGGTCCTTCTGACTTGCAGACCTGTGCTGTATCCACTAGGCCATGCTGCTTCTCTGCTTGTTTATTGTTGTATTGTACTCTTCCAAGCGCTTAGTACAGTACTGTGTACACAGTAAGCGCTCAACAAATACCTTTGATTAATTGAATTTTTTAAAACTAGGTTTTTTTTCCATTTCTCCTTCCCCTCCTGTCCAACCAGTCCTTCTCCTTTCTGCCTCACTCCTCTCTTACCCCTCCTACTTCAGTGTGCTCGTGCTGTTTACCAACATTTTACAGACCAGGGCTTTGGTAGCAGTGTCGTTCTGAAAGGTCAAGTACGAAAGCTTCTAATCTGCAGCTGTTCACTGAAACTTTGGATTGATGGGAAGGTTTTTCTGGAAATGCAAACCCGTTGTGTTTGAAGTAGTGACCTGCAGGCTAAACCGTCTTTGAGGGCCAGTCTCTTGGGTGGAGAAGAGGGTTGGGCTGATCCCAAGCTACGTACTTCTGATTTCGCTTGTGGACATGGGCTATGCCAGTGCCGGTGTCCCAGTTAAGGCCAAGTGGGCCACCAAATACCATGCGTACTGTTTAGAGCTGGGCCGGGGCCACTGCTATTCTGGTTTCTCTCTGCATCAACATGGTCTTGGCCCATCTCCTCCCTGCAGGCTTCCAGCCCATTAACCTGGGGTGGATCAGGGATGTGACGTGGCGGGCACCATTTTCCAGCTTCAACTTTCAGTTCGGCAAAGCTGCCAGGGCTTAGCCGGGGGTGCAGGCAAGCTTGAGCTGAAATGCCAACCTTTCCATGATGCCATATTGGCTTGCAGATCGAGGCCATCAGGAACCCATAAGCACAAGTACAAACCTGAGGCACTAGGTGGATGATCTTTATTGCCGTAATTCATTGCTAAAGAAAAGAGTTTACGTATCTACCAGAGGGTTACCTCTCATAAATCTCTTTTCCACCAGGTTCTTCCAGTCTGGGCCTCGTGTGCCTTGAGACTAACTGGGAAGGTCTAGAAACCCCTGTGAAGGCTGATTTTAAGGGAAAAATAAAACTCCAGTGAAAGCCATTCAGGTAAAAAGAGGTCTCCCTGACACCCTCCCCCACATTCTTCCATTTCTAGCTTCAGTGTAGCCATAGTAATTCTACTCTGGTCAGATGCAGTCAAGAAGACTGGTCCTATCCTCTGCTCTCTCAGCTCTGGCTTGGGGGATTTCCAGGGACGCTGACTTTGTTTGGGCCCCTTTGAGGATCAAACTTTTTACAATTTTCCCCAAGGCATCCAGTTTAGGCTGGTAGCCCTCCTGGGGGCTGAAACAATACTTCAGGGTGACCCAGAACCTACTTGGGATCTTCAGCCCACCCCTAGCCGCCCTGCATCCATGGGCCATACGCTGCGGACTCTTCTTGCCCAGAGTCTACATGAATTTCTCCCGCAAGACTTGTTGCCCTAATGCTTTTAAATCTAGGTAGCTCAAGAGTTACCCGAGAATAACATTTCTGAGATTGACGTGCGATTTTTGAAAAATCTGCATTTCGTCTAGCACGGTTAATGGTTGTGGGAGTACCTTTTCTAATACTGCCTGGCACCCTCTTTAGGCCAGACGGAATCACCCAAAACTCCTAGTTTGATGACATCTCATTTGTTTGGGACGCAGGGGGACACTGAGATGATGAAAACCCCCTCTCGCTAGTTTCGATCCCCACCTTCGTTTCAGCGGATTGTCACAAGGAAGAGTTGGGGTCAGAAATCTGGCCTTGGAAATGGCAGACTGGCAGATGGGGCTGAAGAGGCAGGTGGAGGTTTGGGAGGTCTAGTCAAATATTTCATTTTCATCTCTGAAGCAGATGCTCACCGCACCCCAAAATGTTCATATACCTAAGTATATTTAAGTGTGTCTAGGATCCCTACGTGCTTAAACTCCATGCTGGGAGCTATTTGAAAAAGGAAACCTATAATAAATAATTATGGTATTAGATAAACGCTTACTATGTGCCAAGCACTGTTCTAAGCTCTGGGGTAGATATACGGTAACCAGATTGTCCCACGTGGGGCTCACAGTCTTAATCCCCATTTCCCAGATGAGGTAACTGGGGCACAGAGAAATTAAGTGGCTTGCCCCAGGTCACATGGCAGACGAGTGGAGGAGGTAGGATTAGAACCCATGTCCTCTGACTCCCAAACCTGTGCTCTTTCCATTAAGCCACGCTGCTTCTCAAACCACCTAGAGGCAATGATGGGGGCTCCTAGCATCCTTGGCACTCCTTTGGGCCCTAGGGGTAGGCTACATGGGGCCAGTCCCAATCAATCAATCAAGCAATCAATCGTATTTATTGAGCGCTTACTATGTGCAGAGCACTGTACTAAGCGCTTGGGAAGTACAAATTGGCAACACATAGAGACAGTCCCTACCCAACAGTGGGCTCACAGTCTAAAAGGGGGAGACAGAGAACAAAACCAAACATACCAACAAAATAAAATAAATAGGATAGAAATGTACAAGTAAAATAAATAAATAAATAAATAAAAATAAAATAAATTAAAATGTAAAATAAGTCCCAGAACCCCCAGGGTCCCTCCTGGCAGAACAGTCAGTGGGACCAAATGGCCGGCTAATATTTTGCCAGGCAGCCTCGATTAGTTCTTTCTATTCTAGCAACTGAAAATGGTAAGACCAGACCTGTCTATA
Organism: Tachyglossus aculeatus; assembly: GCF_015852505.1. Classification (NCBI taxonomy): domain Eukaryota; kingdom Metazoa; phylum Chordata; class Mammalia; order Monotremata; family Tachyglossidae; genus Tachyglossus; species Tachyglossus aculeatus. The sequence continues at coordinate 8,396,520 of NC_052081.1, forward strand.
TTCTTTGATCTTAGAAAAGATCTAGAGAACCCAGACAGGCCCTGCAAGTTTCAAACAGGACCTCAAGGAATCATCTTTATGCGTGTTCAGTATAGAAAGGATTGTCCATTGTGCGTACATTTTTCTAGGTGCACTCGCACGCCTGGATCAGCTCAATGCCAGGGTTCCCTTCATCATCATCATCAATCGTATTTATTGAGCGCTTACTATGTGCAGAGCACTGTACTAAGCGCTTGGGAAGTACAAATTGGCAACATATAGAGACAGTCCCTACCCAACAGTGGGCTCACAGTCACAGTCCCTTCAGAAATGGATAGCTAAATGTATATAATGGTATATATATATACACCATTCTCTCTATATATATCTCTATATAGAGAGAGAAGCAGCGTGGCTCAGTGGAAAGAGCACGGGCTTTGGAGTCAGAGGTCAGGGGTTCGATTCCCGGCTCCGCCACATGTCTGCTGTGTGACCTTGGGCAAGTCACTTCACTTCTCTGAGCCTCAGTTCCCTCATCTGTAAAACGGGGATTAAGACCGTGAGCCCCACGTGGGACAACCTGATCACTTTGTATCCCCCCAGCGCTTAGAACAGTGCTTTGCACATAGCGCTTAACAAATGCCATCATTATTATTATCTTTTAGGCTGTGAGCCCACTGTTGGGTAGGGACTGTCCCTATATGTTGCCAACTTGTACTTCCCAAGCGCTTAGTACAGTGCTCTGCATACAGTAAGCGTGCAATAAATACGATTGATTGATTGATATATAATTATTTGCTTGTAGTTAATCATTTTAAAGTGATCATGAACCAGACCGGATCCTAAAAATATTCCTGTCTGAAGCTCGTTTGAATGAGTTCCTCTGGCATTTTTTTCAGTTACAGTTTGCTTTTTAGAGAAGAGCCTATTCCTTGGTGACTGGAATTGGAATATCAGAAGGAATTACCCAATTTACTTCACTTAAATTAATCAACCCCAGCCCTGGATTCCAAGTGATGTAGGAAAGGAAATTAATGAAAGGAGGCAAAAGCCTGTAAAAGCTCCTCTGAACCTTCTTCCCAGCATAGTGATGTCATGTATTTTCCTCTTGCCAATTATGATGGTGGAAGTTTATTAGGGAAAACATCATTTAGAAATTTCAACAACTGCTAAAAAACGGTCATTTTCAGCCCCAAATTGACACTGAGCAGCCGAAGTCTGTAAGCGAGTTTTCCCTATAGCTCCTGGAGGGCTTTCAACTCCAGTTCCCATGGAAATGAGGGCTGGATGGGTGGAAATAAGGTAAGGATATTAAAATACAGACTTTTTCCATTCCTTATTTGTCTTGTCTTTCACCTGTTTCTATGGAAATAGGAGCCAAAAGTCTGCAGCTGACACTGGAAAGCAACAATTCACTTTGCAGATTACAAGAATGAAACTAAAGCCTGAAGCTCCCCATGTTATCCTGCTACTTCCCACTTGCCCCCACCCCCCACCAACCTCTCCCTCCCAAGCCTCTCTCTGAATGACCTTATAGGCATTTCAGTCATACCTCAACCTCACTTCTAATAATTAATTTAACTTTTTGGTTTTTTTCAAAAATGTGCCCTTCTCCTACCTAATAGTTTTAAGCTCGTCCTCTAGGCTGTAAGCTCTTTTTGGGCCCGGAATGTGTCTACCAACTGTTATATTGTACTCTCCCAAGTGCTTTGTACAGTGCTTTGCACACAGTAGGTGCTCAATTAATCTGATTGATTTATTGAAGTATATCAGAACAGAACATTCAGTGCTTCAAAAATGGACTTCCTCCCTGCCTTTTCTTTCTGAGTGGTTCTGGCCATTTAGATTAGGGAATGCATCTGTTCCATTCTTCCTTTATTCCTAGGTTGGTTGGATTTCAAGGTGGCACATACTAGACTGTGGCTACAGGGTGGCTTTCCTGTTCCCACAGAGGTCAATTTTCATTTTGGGTGTGGGAGTGAATGGTGGGGTAGGGACTTTAGGGAGAATGGGAACCGGGAAGGGATAGGCTTCAAAGAGCCACTGGGCCAGAAGGTCACCATTTGGGGCCTCTCAGACCCGATTGGAAACTGTCAGGTCCTATCCGAGGCCTGAGGTGAGCGATGCTGGGCGTCCAGCTCCAGCAGCTGTGGGGACCACTAATCCCGTTGCCTCTATCACCCTCCATGGAGTTGGCACCTTTGTGAGGTACTTGGGTCACCCCAATTCAGGAAATAATGATGGTATTTAAATGCTACAAGTTAATCAGGTTGGAGACAGTCCCTGTCCCAGCTGGGGCTTACAGTCTAAGTAGGAGGGAGGACAGGTTGAGTCCCCATTTTACAGATGAGGAAACTGAGTCTCCCTCACCCTCCCCCAGTGTAAGTGGATTTATCATACAAAATAACATGGGGAACTGAAAACATCGATTGATTAATTGATTGATCTCCAGATGGGTTCCTCGGAGGGCACAGCCAGGGCCACAGTATTCCTTTGGCTGCATTCCACGTGTCCTCTGCGTAATCCCCGTAAAAGGAGATGATCGTGGCCCTTGGGCATCAGGACCAAAATTTGACCACCAGAGTTCAAAAACAAATCCATATCACCTGCACCAGAGGAATGTTAATGTGCTTCTGTGATGGTAGCCTCAGAAATACCATCTAGTCAGTGAAACATTTGCTGTTTGAATACCAAAAGAACTTTAAGCAAATGCATGAAGTCACAGCAAAGGATGACCTGGAAACAGCCAGGACGAACTAGATCGAGGAGTGGGAAGGCTGCAGCACTTAAGTATGTATCCATGGTTTATATTAATGTCTGCCTTCCCCTCCTGACTTAGCTCCTTGTAGGCAGGGAACATGTCTACCAACTCTGTTATATCATACTCTCCCAAGCACTTAGTACAGTGCTCTGCACAAAGTAAGCACTCAATAAATATGACTGATTGATTAACTAGCGAAGAGATAATAATAATTATTGCATTTGTAAAGAGCTTACTATGTGCCAGGCACTGTGCTAAGCTCTGGGGTGGATACAAGCAAATCAGGTTGGACACAGTCCCTGTCCCACATGGGGCTCACAGTCTTAGTCAAAGTTACCCCAGCAATTAAGAAATGAGGCTACCCCCACAATGTAAGTGCATAGAGGGAAATGAGAAGAAAGAATACGTGTTTAAGCTGGCATAACTTTTTAGTTTTCTTTCTATATTTGTTCTAAGTAGACTGAAATGAAGTTTCAGCCTGAGGGAGTGAGGAGAAGTTTGTACCAGGGCGTGGCGGACAATCTGTTGCCACTGGTGTTGTAAATTTAGATTTTGTTTGGGTGATAATGGAATCGTGCCCAGCTGCAAAGTCCTGACCCTCTCTGCCAGTCACTTCCCCCACCCAGCATCGCTGCTTTCCCACATGATCCTTAACCAGATAAGCTAAATGAAACTGGAAATTCCCTCTTAGCCCGCTTTTCTGGCCTTCCCCCTTTTCAGGTAGACTGCTTGTATTTAAATTGAATCTCCTTTTAGAGACCGACTTCTTAAGGTGGTCTTGCACAGCAACCTTTCTGGCATACTAGTCCTTTAAATTCCATTTCTTATAGCATAGGAAGTATCAATGTGCCCATTGTATTCCATCCAAACCCAACTATGACCTTAAAATAGAAAGGACAGAAGAGTCATTTATCTCATTTTCAATCTAATCCACTATGATCAGTATCTCAAAGTACAGTCGGGCTTCATAGCAGTCTTTTTGTTATGGAAAGGGTAGCACAGTGATCTTATCTGCTTCAGTGATTACCCAGAGTGGTGAAACCCCCGGTTGCTTTTAACTTTTTTTTTTTTCATTTTTGGCAAGTCTATTACAGTCAAGTCTTAAATAAGCTTAATTAACTTTCTGAAGGGAAGAGTATCCTCTTTCCACGGTCCTGCTGTACGTGAATGCATTCAAGTTAATGTGCCCCCTGGAATCAAACCAGGACTTTCTCAACATGTAATCAGACCCACTGCACTGAATACCATTTTCAGATCTTGATTTTTCAGCACTCTGTAATTCTTTCTCTTACCCATTCGTCTCAAACCCTATTCCTAAACTGATAAATTTAAGCCAAAAAAAATCACTGTATATTTTAAGCTGCGGAAAAGTGTTGAAACACTAGACAGCCGTCATTCTGAATTTTTTAAGAAGCGATTCAATTTCTAAAGAAGAAAAGATAGCAGATATCCTGAACAGTGTTAATTTAGGAAGGGAGCGATAATAAATGCTTGAAAGATGTTCAAAGAAAATATTGCAGTTTTCTCTCTTCATATATTAAAAATCCGAGGAAATGAAACTGGGACACTTTGGCCTGGAAAGATAGTGGCTGCACGGGGCCCTGGAGAGTGTGGATAATCATGAATTGTGTGAGCAAATTAAGTGTGGAGTTATGGTTCACAAAATCCCATACCAACTGGCTCACTGAAATCTGTGTGTCACCAATACTAAAATTCTTGGCCTGTTTTAAAAGTCATATGTAGCCCAACTCAGTGAGGGCATATTGGTAAATTACCGCCCCTTCGGTTGGGCCTTAGTCACATTCAGGAAGTAGCTTAACTCTCGCTGCGCCTGACTCAGTTTCTCTGTTTTGAAAATGTGGAAAGCCAAAGGAAGCTCTCTGACACTAAAATTGCCCAGTGAGTCAGCGACTGCATCCCATTTAGAATTGAGGCCCACATGGGCAGGCCCTGTGGCCAATCGCTTTACTTTGTTTTTACTCCAGCACTTAGCATGCTACTTTGCACAAAGGAAGTACTCAATAAATATCATCGGTATCATCAGTATGACTCCTACTATAGACCTCAGGCTCAGTTGTCCTGATGCCCTGTCCAGTGGGGGTCTACTAAGCCTCACACCTCAAAAAGAGATTTTTTAATTTTATTTTCTGTACTTGGTTAGTTTCTTCAGAGTGAACAACTGCTTTTTTTGGCACTGGTCTGTCTTCTCATTAGAAATGAGATAGTCATTTCTTTGAGGGCAGGAAATGCCTGTTTTCCATCTGTGGACCTTCCCAAGGGCTTAGCTCAGTGCTTTGCACAAACACAACCTGGAACAACAATTTTGTGTGCCCACTATGGCTAGACTGCAGATCCTGTTTGGCCTCTTCAGCCACACATTCACTCAGAGGTGAACTTCACCATCAGTGGGGTCTTCTTCAGATATGACTTCTAGTCTAGTCTTCTAGACTGTGAGCCTGTTCTTGGGTAGGGACTGCTCTATATGTTGCCAACTCGTACTTCCCAAGCGCTTAGTACAGTGCTCTGCACACATTAAGCGCTCAGTAAATATGAATGAGTGAATAATATGAGGACTACTTTATGTCCTGGTCAGTGCTCAGTAGGAGCCATTGATTGATTGACTGAGAAATGGCCTACTTTCAGGGGTGATTTGTCAATCTCATCCTCCTATCATAATGATATCCATCACGTATCCGTATGATACATTGCTGTGATTCTAAAAGGCATTAATAATGAAACAGTTGACTCTAAACACAACACATATGAAGCCATCCCCTTGGAAATACATTCTCTAAGAACTCTGCAAGCCCATTTGCACCTTAGAAAGGAACGTTCTTATCCAAGCAATATCATAGACAAGCCGATTTCACTTCTAAAGCTTTGAATGTAAAATATGCCATTATAGCAAGAGGACTCTGAAGACTCAGTTTACTCCCAGTTCAGCCCTGGATTTGAGAATACCTCAGAGGTTACCCTGGTAGCACAACTCTATAAACCATAGCCTGCAGCTTGGAGAATAAACAGTGTTCTCTTTGTTCATTCCAGGGAGGCGGGGACCATAAAATCACACCCATAGTCACAGCACAAGGTGAAATTGCTCTCTCCCCGTTTGGGGCCCAAACTCAAATGGAAAAACACCCTGCCTTTCACTACTCCGCGCCTCTCTTGCTCTTGCTGCTTTTGTGAAACTGTGAGCTCACTGCACTAGCTTTCAAGGGCACCACTTGAGTTCCAAACAGCCCCTCTCTGTTCCCAGCATTTGCCAAAGGGATTGTGTTTATGGCACCTCGGGATTTATGGGGCAGTTGTCAAGCGGTAATAACATTCCCTTTGTACACTTAGCCACTCTTCTCAGGGATATAAATATATCTCTGGACCTGGTGATTGCTCTTCCAGGAGTGAGATAGTGTATTGAACTGGCTTCCTAGCCCAGGGTAGAATCCTAGTTCAAATATAATACAAGGTGACAAGATACCACCCACTGCCAAGAAGCCCAAAATGGCTTATGGTCATCTTCACCTGGTCAGTGTGCTGCTCTGTGGAACTTTATCTCAGGGCTCTACGAGGGCCCTTCATCTTCCACCTTGTTGGAGGCGGACAGAGTCCGACAGTACATGGCCTGGGCACCTGCCCCTTGTTACTAGAGAGCCTTTAAGAGACAAAGAACAAGTTTCATGGACCTAAATCCCCAATGAATACCTCATCCTCCTCTTGGAAGTCATTTAGGTCCTTTGCGGAAAGCTGAACTCTCTCCACTCCCTTCCATCTTTCCTACTTTCTCCCACCATAAACAGCTCTGTTCCTGGCAGGAGGCGAGGAACATCAGCCATGTGAGCTCATCGTGGGCAGGAATGTATCTGTTTGTTGTTATATTGTACAATATATTGCATATTGTTGTTATTTTGCACACAGTAAGTGCTCAGTAAATACAATTGATTGAATGAATGAATGTTTCCAAGTGAATGAATAGAAAATTCAGCTCCAGGGAGACCACACTCTCTGTCATGATGCCTTGGTAGATCCAGGCACACAACTACCGCCTAAATGCTTCGTCTACCAAAGCACATTTTTTACTTAAGCCTTGGGTAGGATTGCACTTCAAAAAACTCCTCAGGAGACCACTGTAACCAGGAAGGATCAAGGAATGCAGTGATTGAGCTGATACAATCAGTAGTAATATGGAGAGGATGTTCAGAACCCAGAAAAGCAATAACAGGTTCTCGCCCAAGGAACTCCTTGTTTTCAGTTTCCTACTGAGGTAATCTGTCTGTGTCTATCCCCCACTCAGGGAGGATTGAAATGAGGAAGGTTTACATTGATGCTGTCGCCTCATTATGTCCTTCATTCAATAACATTTATTGAGCACTCACTGTGTGTACTGAATGCTTGGGAGAGTACAATACAACAGTAAACAGGCACATTCCCTGCCCACAACGAGCTTACAGTCTAGAGAAAATATATTCATTCAATCATATTTATTGAGCGCTTACTGTGTGCAGAGCATCGTGTGAACCCGGACGTGATTGTCAGGGTGTCCTGATGTCCTTCGGTTTTTCTTTTTAAATCGGCCCGCCTTCCCGGTGTTTCTTGGCCGAAAATAATTCTGTTTCAGAGGTGAGGTATTGGAAGCACTAAGAGGCAAGTTGAGGCAATTAGGATTTGGGCTGCTTTGCTCAAGGTCACCCAGCAAGCCCCAGTGATGGCTTGGCTTGGGGGAGTGGGGAGGGGGGAATGTAAAAAAATCCTAGGTGTCAGAGTGCTATTTCACCCCAGGCTGTGCCGTTTCATCCCTTTCCCCCTGTGCCCAAGAAGAAAATACCTAGAATGTTTTATGACCTGACCAGAGTTCTGAATTTAATGAGGCCCGACCTGTTCCCTAAAAGTGCCATTTCAAAGACTTTTCTTGCTGTTCCTCCATAAACCCTAATTATTCTCTTCCCAGCCCCTGCCCAGACCCATTGTTCTTTTGCTGAGAGGAAAAATTTGACTCCTGTCCTCTGCTGCCCAAACTAACTAGTTTTGTCCCAGAGTACAGTCTCTGAAGCTCCCCAAAATCTGTGGAGTTGTACTGCCGTTCCCTAAATAATAATAGTTTAATGCCAGTATGAGTCTTTGCTTCCTCCCCCATCTTCCTTTTTTCATTTCATTTTTTGCCAATCACAGGTGGATGCACATCACGCCAGGGCCCAAAGTAAATAAGCTTGGAAGGTATCTTAGCAACATATTGTTCTGGAAACCCAGTCTGTGTCCTTGAGCAAAATCAAGCCAAACATCCCAGAATCTCAACAAGATGGGAAAGGAAAGGCTGTTGAAAGTGTTTCGGGTGCAATCCTATGAAATCTGATGTAGGATACACCAGGATTTTTTCTGGTCATGGATACTTAGATATTTTGAGGGAAGTGCCTGCTTTTTGTTTGGTTTTGGATAAATTCCACACAGTATTTAAGCACTGGGACGAGCAAGCATATATAGCCAAGTCAACTTCGGAGTCAGGTTTCAAAAATACGTTCATGGATGCCCTGAGGGATTTTTTGTCTCCACATTCTGTAAGATCCTTTTTATTCCTTAGCGTCAGAGCTGTTGCAGTGCTGATGTTTTGCCATTTCATATTAAGGTCTATTTTTAGAGTCCTCAGTGTATGTTCAATAGATGTCAGGAAAGGAACCCTAGAGGAATCTGAGCCTGCTGGTGCAATCATAGGTCAGGGAAAATAATACATTTATCACCCTGAAGTGATGTAGATTTCCCTCATTTTTTGCATGTTGATAAATTAGACTGTGCAATTAACACGTCAAACTTTGTTTTATATTTCTATTTTTTTCGCAGTTGTGCTGTTTGAGTTCTCTTGAGGCAGAAAGGTCACGGCCAAAGAACAAAATTAAACAGCGGCTTTGCAATCTATCTGCCCCTTGGAAAACACTGTTGCTGCCATTTTTAGATAATGGGTTTTCCCCATCCACCAGATGAATGTTTAATGGGAATGCGGTTGGTTAGTGGCTTATCTGTTTACCAATTTGGTCTTGTGAAACTTCCCCAGCCTTCCCCCTCCGTGACCCACTGTGGTTAGAAGTAGATGGAGCAGGTCTTTCTTAGTTTCCAAGGATACAGTAGTCTTCAACTGGAAGACTACTTCCAGTTCTAGACTGTGAGCCCACTGTTGGGTAGGGACCGTCTCTATGTGTTGCCAACTTGTACTTCCCAAGTGCTTAGTACAGTGCTCTGCACACAGTAACCTCTCAATAAATATGATTGATTGATTGATTGAAGAACTGAGATTCAGAGAAAGAGAAGAGAGAGTTCTCCAACCTGATCCCTGATCATTAAGGAGTTCGTCTTACCAGCACCCAGGCCATGTTGCTAGGTTGCCGAGTGGTCAATTTTAGGCAGCCAGTTCATTCTCTGTAGCCACTGGTCACAACTACTACTATTACTACTACTAATCATAATGATAGTACTTGTTAAAAGCTTACTATGTGCCAGGCACTGGGGTAGATATAAATCGATCAGCTTGGATATAGTCTCTGTCCCACATAGGACTCACAGTCTTAATCCCCATTTTACAGATGAGGTAACTGAGGCACAGAGAAGTTAAATGACTCATATAGGACTCACAGTTTTAATCCCCATTTTACAGATGAGGTAACTGAGGCACAGAGAAGTTAAATGGCTCACATAGGACTCACAGTCTTAATCCCCATTTTACAGATGAGGTAACTGAGGCACAGAGAAGTTAAATGACAGCAGACATGTGGCCAAGCTGGAATTAGAAATCAGGTCATTCTGACTGCCATGGTCACCCAGGGGCCTAGAAATGCTTTCTGTTAACTCATGGAGGATTGGTGAGGTACTGAGTGACTGAAAGGGGAAAAATACGATGCTGATCCTCAGGAACAGAGAAGTGAACACCTGGAAAGGCCACACCAGCTAGCTGCCTCACCTTCATAGTAAGAAAAATGCTAAAACAACAAGACAGACGCAATTTGTACGTTCCTAGTTGGTTATGATCAGCTGTTTGTGAAGAAGAAATCCTGTCAAATCATTATAAGTTCCTTCTATGCCCGAGTCCCAAACGTGGTAGATCTGGAGGTAGCATAGTGAATTTGGACCTTAGAAAATCTTTGGAATTGTAGTCACACATTAAATTAATTAACAGCGCAGATTGTCCAGTCCTGGCCCCGACAGGATTCTCACCCCGGCTTTGCCTCGGCTCGAGGCTAATGTTGTGTGGACTGTGGGCCCCTCATGGACACGTTGCCACAGATGCTTAGGACAGACTGAAAACAGGCTCTTTGAGGTCCTCGGTTGTGTTGGCAGTTTTTTGTGTTGCAAGGTGTGCCTGAAAACTTACTTTCAAATGAAGAGGGAAGAAAATCAGATAATCATGTTTCTTCTCTAAAATCATGTATATTAAGATGGCGGGAAGCAGGGGGTCAAAGATTATGATCATTAGTAGTATCATAGTAGTAGACTCACAAAACCAGCTCTGGAGCGTCAATCACTCAATTGCTGTATTTACTGAATACTTACTGCGTACAGAGCACTGTACCCCGTGTTTGTGAGCGTACAGTACGACAGAGTTGGTAGCCACAATCCCAGGCCATAAGGAGCTTAAAGTCTAGAGCATCAACTGAAATCTAAGTGCTGTCCGGCAATCGGAGCCCCAGAAAGGGTCCTTTTCATTAGGAAATTCACCTGGAAGAGATCCTCACCTGAACAGTGCTCTCTCCCCCTATATTTCTTCCAGGTACCCACCAAGAAGCTGAAGAAATATGAGAAAGAATATCAAACGATGCGGGAGAGTCAGCTGCAGCAGGAAGATCCTATGGACAGATACAAGGTAGGAAAAGCTCGGGGCGCCATCAGTCCCCAAAAGAGCATCTCAGACCTCTTGGAAGGCCAGTGGTGAGGAGTGATTCGGTTCATCCTGTTCCCTGCGGATCCGTTTGGCTGCTCTTGGGAAGGTTCTGAATGTACCGTGGGTTTTCAGTTGGCCGCCTAAGAGGCACTGCGAGAAGCCATACATGATATGTCTTTTCTTTCAGTTTGTATGTTTGTAGGTAACTCCTGCTGTTGTGTTTATACTGGGAATCCGCGTGAGACGCTGAGAGAGAGGCCAAGGGAAGGTGGCTCTCATCTACTTACACAGTAAAAAAAAAAAAAGGCGGAAATGACAAAATTCTGGTTTAAAGTTGTGCATGGTCCTACCCACGGCGACTGTTTAGAAGGTGAACTGTTACAAGACTGACATAAGGATTACAGTGTTTTAAGTTATCTGTTTGTAGCAAATGTTATAATGTTCTACTTTCATCCTTCTTGGAAGAAAATAAAACCCCAGAGCAAATGAAGCTGAATAGTGTTGTATCTCACTAAGTGTATTCAGACAACCAGATTCTCTGTAGCATTTACCCTCATTAAGCAGTTTCAGGATCACAGTGGCTTCTGTAGAGAGTCTAAATTGCTGTTCCGCCTTGAGGTACCAATGCCCAAGATGAGCTATTCACAGAGGTAGGAAGATTTTTCACTCTATCTACAATGCTGCAACATGAGCAATGCTGATTTCCAAGTGAACCGTCAATTACGATGGCTCCGAAATATTTGCCAGCCCCCATTTTTATCTGGAGTCCTGTTTCAGCATCAGTTCCCAGTCCAGTCAATCAATCAATCAATCAATCGTGTTTATTGAGCACTTACTGCGTGCAGAGCATTGAATTAAGTGCTTGGGGAGAGTACAACACAACAATATAACAGACACATTCCCTGCCCACAACGTTCAGCTACAGGATAGCAATTGCGATCCCCTCCTCCTGCACTTCATTGCATTCTGGGAGTCCGAAGGACATGGATTCTAACCCTGGCTCTCCCACATATCTGCCGTGAGACCTTGGGCAAGTCACTTAACTTCCCTGGGCCTCAGTTACGTCATCTGGAAAATGGGGATGAAGAGTGTGAGACAGGGACCGTGTCCAACCTGCTTAACTTCTATGTACCCCAGCGCTTAGGACAGTCCTTGGCACATTGTAAGCGCTTAACAAATGCCATTATTATTATTACTGTTGCCGAGCTCTTTTACAGAGCAAAGAGCAGCAGTGGCATTGTTCATCTTTTGCCACCTCCTGCTGTGTAAGCTACCCAGCCCCTGGGGAGTGAAGGAACTGGACTGGGCAGGTATGTATTGCCACGGAATGGATTTATTACTTTTTGAACTGCACAGCATTCCTCATGTCACCACATCCCCTCTCCTTCACCTCCTATCCCCTCCCTTTGAGATCCCACTAACATCCTGATTCTCCTTATTGTCGGATGGGAAGAAGATCAGAAAAATTCCATGGGGCCCTAGGAACAGTCAACTTCTGTGACAGTAGAACAAGGGAGAATGTGGTCTCTGCGTCTTAATAGGTCTTTTAATGTTGCAGATATGGCCACTGTTTGAGAGAGAATTTAGGAAAGTATTTGGATGATGCCAAATGAAGCCAACATGCTGATGGCATCATCCTAACTTGCCCCAATCACCAGCATGGAATCTGAGTTGAGGGGATACTTAGGTAGAAGAAAGATAATGGAGGCCAGAAGAAAACTGTCTGCGTCAAATCTGTTATTTTTCAGAACTCTCCAATAATAAGTCAAACGTTTTAAACCAAGTATTATTCGAGGAAGGAAAATAAAATGTGCAGAGAATCACCGGGTTGCATCTCAAGCACAAGAGGTGCCCTTCACACCACAGGTTGTCAGTATTTCTCTGCTTTCACCCCACTGGCGCTTTGTCAAAATGAAGTCATTTAGACTGGTTTATAGAGCTTCAAGATCTTGGTTAAGTCTAGCCAAGAAAAATCTCTCAGCCAGAGCGCAGGCTCCTTCAGGTAGTGTGACAAAGCTGCCAGTTTTCATCCTGCCTGTGGCAGTGAGGGTGTTTCTCAACCATCAGTAGAATGATTTGAAAAACCGGACCCATTTATTGTAAATGTTCAGGGCACGCAAGTGGATGAGGATGAGGAAAATGTTCATTTATACAGGAGGTAAGATTAAACTGTGGAAGTGAGACAAGACTTATATCCGGGGTTGAGAATCTCATCGTCCAAACGGTAGCCCAAGGGTCATTTGTCACTCCCAATCTAAAGAACCTGGGTAGTGAATGCCGTCCCGAATCAGCCTGTGGATCACCCCTGCCAGATAAGTGTTCATACCCCAAAGAAGCCACTTAAGGATTCTGAGAGGAACAACTGGATGGTTAGGTAGCCCTCCTTGACACCCATCCTTAAGCTTAAAGATGTTTGTTCAAACATCTCTATCTTTTTATCCACTAACAACTCTTTATATAACCTATCACCCCTGACCCTGCCTCAACTTGTGATGATTCTTCTAAGATTCTTAACTTTTCCTTCTAACCATTCATCCCCTAACTTATCCAAACTAAGACGACCAGGTTTCCCAGACGTCGAGGCTGGAAAAGGGCCTGAGCCTCTAAAGGGGTGGGGCTGAAAAGACGGGGAGCGGCAGAGAGAAAGAGGTGACGGCTACTCTGGGGTAAGGCCTGGAAATCTACTTTTAGTGTGCCCTGCAGACAGTAGGGCACGCAGTGAAAGCTGATGCTTTTGAGCGGGAAAAAGAAAGGGGAACAAGGAGATAAGAAAACAGGGAAAATGGGGGTAGAACCGAGAGGGAAGCAGGGAGAGAACAGCATCCTGAAAACTGCCCAGAAGCTTCGGTGGGGCAAGATACGCCTTCTGATTTTAAAGTGGGAAGGTCGGCATACGCACACAACAGTTACACTTGCTTTGTATTGACTCTTGTCCATTTTCAAGTGCAGTTTGCATCACCGACTGCCCATACCACGTAGTGAACTGCTTTCAAAACCGAGACTGGCAGTTGCAGCACTTAACTTCTCTTTGCCTCAGTTTTCTCGTCTGTAAAATGAGGATGAATGCCTGCTGTCCCCCGTTCCTAGACTGTGAACCCCATGTGAGACGAGGACTATGTCTGGCCAACCTGTCTTGTTTTCACCCCAGCACTTAGTATAGCACTTGGCACATAGTAAATGCTTAACAGATCCCACCATTGTTACCGTCACCGCAGATCGCTTTCTGTGGGTCTTCCGGGTCGGATCCGTGGAGATGGAAAAGGGAAAACACTGTTATTGGTGGAAGGATCTTTGCCCGTTCTGGCTTTGATGTTTGGCCAATACTAAAGTTTTTAAGGCATGAAACTATTTCATTGGAATTCCGGCATTCACCGTGAACCCCTTACGGGTTGAGAAGGCCTTCTCCATTTGGTAAACTGCTTAATTGGGTTAAGTCCCATCCTGGAAGAAATGGTTACCTTTGGGTCGTGTGGCTCCTCTCTTCTCAGGGAGAAATACTTTCAACTCTAGCGAAAAATGTCATCTTCCTAGAGGAGGCTGAGCCCACATGCCGGCCCTGGCCTCGAGAGCTCCACAATAACAAGGTTGGTCACCCGCACCGACCTGAAAATTTTTTCTGCAATGAAATCTAGACTGTGAGCTCCTTGTGGCCAGGAATCGTGTCTTCCTAGTCTGATGTAGTGTACTTTCCCCAGTGCTTAATTCACACAGTACTGTGCACATTAAGCACTCAGTAAACACTGCTGAAGCAACGTGGCTTAGTGGAAGAGTATGGGCCTGGTAGTTGGGACCCTGAGTTCCAATCCCAGCTCTGCCATTTGTCTGCTGTGTGACCTTGGGCAAGGCACTTAGCTTCTCTGTGCCTGAGTTCCCCCATCTGTAAAATGGAGATTGAGACTGTGGGTCCTATGTGGGACAGAGACTGTGTCCAACCTGATTATCTTGTATCTACCCTAGAACTTAGTACAGCGCTGGGCACATATTCGTTCATTCAATCATATTTATTGAGCACTTACTGTGTGCAGAGCACTGTACTAAGCACTTGGGAAGCACAAGTTGGCAACATATAGAGACGGTCCCTACCCAACAGTGGGCTCACAGTCTAAAAGGGGGAGACAGAGAACAAACCCAAACATACTAACTAAATAAAATAAATAGAATAGGTATGTACAAGTAAAATAAATAGAGTAATAAATATGTACAAACATATATACATATATGCAGGTGCTGTGGGGGGAAGGGAAGGAGGTAAGATGTGGGGGATGGAGAGTGGGCTCACAGTCTAGAACCCCCCTGTAAGCCCCCCGTGGGGCAACCTGAGCTCCTTGTAATCTCCCCAGCGCTCAGTACAGTGCTTTGCACATGGTAAGTGCTTAATAAATGCCATCATTATTATTGCTATGCCCACAGTGAGCGGGCCGTCGGCTGCTTAACAAATACCATTTAAAAATATTGCTATATTTGAAAACACGAGACTGCTCAGTTGCCACCGGCTCTGATAACTGGCAGCCTCTGCCCTTTTTCCCTGCGGATAACCTGATGAACGCGTTTGGGTTGGACACTCTGAAATGGCATCCCCAAGCCGGCTCAGACTTCTGAAGCTTCTTTACTGAGAGTTGGCATCTCATCTCTGATTCCTCCTGAAACAAAAACACACACTGGCAGATTTTGCACTAAAGTCACTGAGCACCTAGATTAAGTGTCCGGGACATTGGCGGGTTAGGTAAGGCAGCCCAAATGTATTCGTGTACAGTTACTTGAGCTTTTCTCTCCCTCCCTTACTTAGACTGTCAGCCCCATGTGGGGCGAGGACTGTGTCCGTTCTGATTAACTTATGTCTACCCCAACGCTTAGAACAGTGCTTCACGCTTAATAAGTACTTAACAAATATCAATCACTCGTATTTATTGAGCACTTGCTGTGTGCAGAGCACTGTACTAAGCACTTGGAAGGCTACAGAATAACAGAGGTGGTAGACCCATTCCCTGCCCACAACAAGGTTGCAGTCTAGAGGAGAGTTTAATATAATAATTTACTATAATTATTAGGACTAGCATATTATTCCTAAAGACTCCTCCAGATTCCTATTATTTGTATTTGTAGTTCTCTGCTGAAATATTATAACTGAGAAATTTGCATCTCACTAACGTGTTTCAGCAGTATTTTTTGAGTATTTCAGTACCGTTCTTGGAGTTTTGGTTTTCTACTGGAGTCAGGTATTGCTGATGATTCCACAGACGGTTTGAGAGAGGCAGAAAAAAATGAAACCTGGATTGCCAGTTAATCTTACTGGCTGGTTAAAACGCAGAGATTAATTTTTCACAAAAGTCCATTTAAGAAATTCACTTCGAGAGGATTCAGGGAGATAAATTGGCATGGAAAACCACCAACAAGTTGTTTTGGAAACCGTCACTTTTTCAGATAACTTGAACTTTTTAACTTGTGATCTGGATATTTTGGGCTCCTCAAGATTGTCAGTTGACATGTGAATTTTGTTGGGAACCTCTATTTTGGGGAAGGTGGAGAATAGGAAACTTTTGATAGAGTGAGAGCACCGTTTGCTAATAAAATCTGCACTGTGTCACTTAGAGAAGAATTTTCCCCGACCCTAAAATTTCTTCAAAAACAGATGCCAAAAATTCATCATAGCAGCACACAACACACACACAAAACACTGGAGCTGTGGCTTAGACTCATTTTTCTAGGATTGTGTTTTTTTTCCTTTACAGCTCAGCAACTTTTCCTTTGGCTGCCAGTTACCGTTTCTCTGGTTTTCCACATTTCACTACAGTTACTATCCCTCTCCCTGCCCCCAGATAGCCACGTAGGGGAACTTGAGTCAGTCTTCCTTTTCCAGCTTGGGGAGTTCTCTGAGCTCAGATCTGCCCCTGCCACCTCACAACATAAAAAGTGGAAGATTTTCATAGTCTCTGGCCGGGAAAGTGTTTAGGAATTACCACTGTGGAAGCCACTCACACTATGATTGCTAATCAAGCTTTAGACAGCAGCCTATTCATCCATCATGCAAGCTGAGAATAGCATCCTGTGGAGGGTGGAGTTTGAGTTTATCGGGCTTCCTGAGTTGGGACTTGCCCACTGGCTTTGTCAAGACGACTTTCTTTCCCCAAATGTTTGCTGTCAGAGAGAGCAGCTGGAGGAGAAGACGTTCTCTTGGGGGAACAAAATTACCCATTTGAAATATCGAGTGTGATTTTATTATTGTTGTTGTTTCCTGATTGTAGTAGTTGGCAGTTCCATTTTCATTGGATATCTTTTTTCATTGTTTTTGTACCTATGATTGAAAACAGTAGTTGGTCTATGACTTTACCAGAGGTAAGTTTCTGTTCTGTGTCTACGTGTATAATTGGTGTTTGTCATTTTAGAAAATGCAGTATCCTCTTCCTAAAGTTACTAACTGGACTTGGGTGGCAGCACATCCACTTGTGGAAGAGTCAGGGAGATGAGTTAGGAAAGCCGTGGCTCCCTTTGAGGCGGATGGAGAGAGAAAAAGAATTACAAGCGTTTTCAAAGCGATGCTTTCAGCAACGCATTGAGAGTCGGGGAAGGAAGCAACCTGGCCGCCTGTTGACAAGTTTGGAGCGCTCAGCAGGTCCAACTGGTCAGCTTGGGCAAGATTAGAGGATATGTTCTTGCTCATTCATGGCTGCCTTGAAAACCCCATCTTGAGAAATCCTGCAGATCAGCTTCAAGGGGTAGCGGGATGAGGCAGCCGGCTTCTTGCCAGCATTCCCAAAGGACCAAAGTGAATCTGCTGCCTCTTTGAAGTCCCTGAAACTAAGCCCTCTTCTGTTGTTTTTAGCAACCAGGTTTCATTTGTGAAATCGGGCTATTCACAGCGGCTGGCTCCGAGGGCGGGACTGGGAAAGGCAGCCACATATGTGTCCTTCCTTAAATTCCTTTCCTGTTTGCCTGTAGAGGTCTGTGGCAGGTAGGAGCGAACTGCGTCCCTGTCTTAAGAAATGACTCCACGCAGGCTCACGGAAAGGCTGGAAATAGTTCCTCGCTCACTGGCAGACTAGGATAGAGGTCACCCGCTTTTATGACTAATTACTCAGGCACGATTTAGGAGGAGGATACTGCATTTTAGCCACCTAGCTTGCTTTTCCACTTGTTTGTGAGTGCAGAGCAGGAGTTTGAAACCTCACGTCGTGCTGCTTGCTTTGCAGACACCGAAGCTTCTCGCAAAGGCGTAGCAAAGACTTGGAAAGCTACCCGCCTCCCTTTTGCTCACCTTTTTCAAGGGACCAGCTGACCCAGGTTTCGACCGGTTCTCCCTCGGCTCATGCTGACGGGCAGCAGCAGCCCAACTGCTGTGGGCATTTGAGTGTAATCTGAATTGAGCTGAGATAGCTTATTGGAAAACATTACAAAATAATGTTTTCAGCAGGAATGAAGTCTTTAAGGTGATAGCCTTTGCTTAGCTTATTTTCAAAGGAACCTGCAAAGAAATGCAAAAAAATCTTTCCCATGCACTGCAGGCTCAGTTGCCCAATAGATTGTGTTGAAACAGAGGGTTGGGTATTTGCAGAAGGCTCATTTCCTGACCCTGAGGAAACTACTTAAAAACAACTTCAGAAAAACATGAATTTTATCAGAACTCAAGCAGTCTTCTAAATCACAGTCTCCCGTGGTCATTTGGAAGTGTCAAAAGGAAAGTCATTCACTCAATCGGTAGTATTTATTAAGCACCTACAATGTGCAGAGCATTGGACTAAGCGCTTGGGAGGGAATGATAGAGACTAGTTTTCCTGATCCCTGACCCCAAGTAGGTGACAATACAGCCTGCCCCATATTCAGGTGTGAATTGGTTTGAAAGGGTAAAAAGGGCCAGATTCACCGTCTGATGTCGTTAGGCATAAAGACGGTGTTTTGAACCCTTCCCCGGAAGGTCAAATTGAAGGATCTCCTCCGAGATAACAGCGAGGATCCTCTTACAGGTACAAGCTGCCCTAACAGAAGTGTCTTGGAGAAGTTTTCTTAGTGAGGTAAGGCAGTGCCTTACCCTCTTATTAGTTGGAAGCATTTCTCGACTGCTGTGGTGCAAGGTGGAGATAGAGGATTCCACGTATTTTACAATTAAGGATTGGGCTAGTGGAGGAGTGAGGTGTCAGAAACGTTACTGCATGGCTGTCCCATCTCTAGAAGTATCTTTGGGAAAGAAATGAGTATTACATTTTCAAGAATTTTGCATAATTCGGTGCCTTCTGCCCAGAAGGAAAGATGCAGGGCGTCTTGGAGTGGAATTAGAGCTGACCAACCCAAGGTACTTATATCCCTGTCCTTATACTCTGGCATTTCCCTTAGCTGTAACTTATTTTCGTGTCTGTTTCCCATTGTAGACCGGATTGGGCAGGGATTATGTCTACCAGCTCTTTAGTATTGTGCGTTTAGTACTCTGCACACAGTAATCGCTAAAAAAATACCATTGATTGATTGATGATTGACTTTGTTCAGGTCTGTCCAGGCCTCTGTGGCCATTCTCAGTCGGGCTCCTCAGGCCCTGCTTTCAGTCGCTGCATCTCAGCGAGTGCCTCTCCCTTGCAGAAATTGAAGACAACAGGCACCAGTGTGTTCCATCAAATATAAAATCATCCGACTTTCCTTCCCAGCACTGCAACTTGCTAGAGCCATAGATCTCACTGTGGTTTGCATTTGCAGGTCTGAATTTTTTGCCTCCCTTGCAGAAAACACACGCTTGACAGCATAAATTTGAAAAACAGGAAGGTGTCTTACAGTAAAGTCTTTCCTGTCAGATCTCTTTTGAGCCTCCTGTGTCTGCTATCACCAACAGAGCACTTTGATTCCCCGGAATAGAAGGCCCCGGGTTGTTATTTTTCAGCTAGATTTGAGCATATCCGGTCCAGAAAAGTAAATGTAAAAAGACCTTGACATTTCACAGGATGAAGAGCTCACTAGTTAACAGTACAGTACTGTATTCTTGGATCTCTTACCTAATGTTTCCTTAATGCTATAATAACCTCAGTGATATTGCCCCCTGTCCCTCACTGACCTCAATGGATGTAGGAGAATCTGGCCTGCAGATTTCTATTTCTTTAGAATCATCCTTCTGGGACATGTTAATAAAGAGATAGGTTCCTTTGGTATGATATGTGAGAAAGTTGAGGCACGAAGGTTTTCCTTGACTTGTCCATGATTACCGCTCCTGCCCACCCCACCCCCAAGAGTCCCAGTAGCATTATTGAAATTATTCCCTTTTCCCAGTTCCATGCCTTGCTCTATATGGACTTTTCTCAGTGGATTGAGAGACTAGTGCCACAACCCCCTTATGGTAGAGCAAGTAAGGTCTGGTGTCCCGGCTCCCACACTTTAGGGGTCCCTGCCCCTCCCCATCCAAGTCGTCCAGGGTGGAATCCCTGGAACCAAGGCTGTCCGGTTTGGTTGGAGGATGGACAGGTCAATGAAAAACGGTCTAAGGAGTGGAACCCCACCCCCCAGGAAGAAGTTCTGTTCCGTAACCTGAAGCCTCAACCACCCTCACTGGACCAAGCCTGGAAATGACAGTTTTGCACTGGCCCCTAAGTGCCCAGAACCAATTCTGACTAGGGCTTCTGTTTGTATTCCGACACCCAACCCCACCTTCTTCCTCCCCAGCTGTACACCCCGCCACCCCTTCCGTGGGCCAGCCCGGGTTATAGGGGTATGAGGCCTCGGGTCTGTTGGAAAGCCGTAGGAGGTGTGTTTTAGAATCCCTGAGTTCAGGGGAGCAGGGAGATGAAGAGGTTTTGGACTGCTGGATTGAGTGTCGCATCTGCACTGCTGGCTTAATTCACTGTTGTTTCCCAAAGCAGCAATCTTGGCTTGTCGTGCCACTTCTGCCTTCACCGTTTTTGACGAACTTCTTCGATCCCGCCCGTCAGCCCAGCTGTTGACTCTTTCCCTCTGGATCTTTCTCCCTTTCTGCAGAGGGAGAACCGGCGGCTACAGGAAGCCAGCATGCGGCTGGAACAGGAGAATGATGACCTAGCCCATGAACTAGTAACTAGCAAAATCGCCCTGCGGAATGACTTGGACCAGGTAAAACCCATCATTCTTTAGTCGGAGGTTAAACATGGCCACTGCCATCTCGGGGAAAGGGGCTCTGCGTATGATGGTGACCAAAATCGGGACAATTGGAAAGCAATTGGATCTTCCCAAACTCCACATGTGTAACACTTGTTTTGTGATCTGAGCTCCCCTTGGGTCACTTGTTCGGTCCACCCCATGACCTTCTTCCAGGAAAGGTTATCAGGAAGTTACAGCACCCAAAAGTTCCCCAGTGTCAACTGAAATATTGATTTCAGTGAGTGTCTGAGGGTCCGGGTAGGAGAGGTAAGGGGTCTAGGTGGTGGGGGAGGGGGGAACATTTCACATTATTTATAAAGACCCTGAGTAGTAATAATAATGACGGTATCTGTTAAGCGCTAACTATGCACCAAGCACTGTTCTAAGTGCTGAGCACTGTTCTAATCTCTGTACATTAGCTGTAGCTAACAAAGTTGACCTCGAGACCTTAACCCAAGTCACCGACTTTCAGGGCAGGCAGCTTCATTTTGACAGCTCTTTCTTTAGAGATGAGAGTCACAGGGTTTCCTTTTGAAGACCAATGAATCTGGGTCAGGTTGTAGGCCGGGCAAATCTTTCTCAGTTTGAAGTAGGTTCTGACGTGTAAATCTGTATTTAAAATGTAGACACACCATTTTTGTGGGTTAGGGTAGGTTCTAAAGAACCTTGGCTGTCCAGTTTCCAAGATCAAGAGCCTCAGCAGGGTGGTTATAAGAAAGAAAGGGTTGGATGGTCAGCAAGTCTCAAGGAAGACAACTCTGGCTTCTCCCCTTGTTCCTAGTTTGTGAGACAGGGAGGGAGGAAGGGCAGGCAGAGCTGTGAAGGAAATGACTCGTTCGTTCCTAGGTTTCTCCTAGGAGCTGTGTTCCTTCCTCAGCTTATTATTTATATATCTTTACTGGGAACTAGTCCAGGACCATGTCTGTTCATCCGCAGGCACCCCGAAAGCCTAATAAGGTGCCTTGCTCGCTATAGACAGGGCCTTTGTTATGGCCATGGTACCAAACTTAGATCCAATAAGTTCTGATCGTGGGATTAAAAAATATATATATTTTTGAGATCATCTTGCCCTCTCTGGGGCTTCTCTAAAATCCCATACCATATTTCCTGAAGGACCTCAAAAGGAGTTTGTAGCCCTAAGAGATTTGTCTGACAGCAGCAAGATATCATCAGACTTAAAAAGTGTGATGTATAAATTGGCTGTTGCTCTGCACAGTGAAGAGTAATTTAAAAACAAAATTGCCCTACATTGTTCTCTTGACCTCATTTCTATTTTATGCCCCAGTGCGATGGAGGAGATCATTAAGACCGTAGACTGTAAGACCCTTATGGACAGGGAATGTGACTACCACCTCTGTTGTATTGTATGTTCCCAAGCATTTAGCACAGTGTTCTCCACACAGTAAGTTCTCAGTAATTGCCACTGATTGCTCATGAAAGATCCCATGCCATCTTCGGGCCTGACAGGTACAAGCAGATTTCCATCCCCCTATTGAAGGAAATGTGGGCATTCAGCCTTCTTAGGCCCAAGCAGCCTTTTGTTAGCTATCAACTGCTCAGTTTCACCAACTGAACAGCCCTGAAATATCGACCTGGACTCAGCGGGCCCGATTCCCGCTGTGTGTTCTTTGGAAAAAGTCCTCCTTTGTCGTGGGCCGAGAGTTCCCTGCCTGCCGAGCTGGGTAACCAAGCGAGCAGTTGTAGCCTGCTGTTGTTTACTTCTCTCATCGCTACATTAGGGAACCCAGCCTCCCATTCAGTACGTGCTTAGCCTCTGGAGAGGAGCCTGAGTTACCATCTGCCAAGGGAAGCCAGACGAAGGGAGAGGTATTGGAGCAGAAAGGAGGCAGAATCCCAGGCTGGTTTAACCCCAAGACAGGTGACTGGAGGAACAGAGATGGGGTAGACCTCTGGAGTTCTGCACCAAACTGCATCAGACATCGTTTCCATTTCTGACTGTCCTTCTCCTGCCTGCTCAGGCTGAGGACAAGGCGGACGTCTTGAACAAAGAGCTGCTCCTAACCAAACAGAGACTGGTGGAGACCGAAGAAGAGAAGCGGAAGCAAGAGGAAGAAACAGCTCAGGTAAAATCGATCAATGGTATTTATTGAGCGCTTACTATGTGCAGGGCACTGTACTAAGCACTTGGGATAGCACAGTACCACCAAATTAGCCAACATGTTCCCCATCAATAATGACCTTACAGTCTAGAGGTAAAAGCTCTGCTGCAGCTCTCCCGGAGGCAGCTGGGTTGATGCTGGCTTCCTTCTTGTAGAATAATCACACAGCAGTAGACTTCAGTAGAGTGTGCTTATTAAAAAGCCAAAGTGCTCATTTGAGCAAGTCCGGACTTCTCTGTCTGGATTTATGTGAAGGTGAGGAAGGAAACTCCTCATAGGAAAACAAGTCTAACTACACAAGACAGCATCGTAATGGGAATGAAGCCTGCAGCTTGTCTTCACTGAAAGTCTAATAAGGTTGGAGAGTGATAATAAGCCTCCCAGTTTAGTAGTTCAGGAGTAGGATCCAAGATTCACCATGTCGGTTAAAGCTTCCAAGTCTAAAGTTTCCATAGGCTTACGCTGAACTGTTTTTCCTTTTTTTTCTTTCCACGCGGACCATCCTGTTCACGGGCCAGTGATAAGCACTGACAGAGGTCCAACAGTCATCCACTAACAGAGGGAGGAGCAGAGGAGAGCAGCCACCTAGGCTAGGAGAAGATAGACCTTTTTTAATGTTATTTGTTAGGTGCTTAATATGTACTGTACAAAGAGCTGGAACAAGTTAATGAGGTTGAACACAGTCCATGACCCACGTGGGCCTCACAGTCTTAACCCCCATTTTAGAAATGAGGTAACTGAGGCCAAGAGAAATTAAGTGATGTGCCCAGGGTCACACAGCAGGCAAGTGATAGAGCCAGGATTAGAAACTAGATCTTTTGACTTCCTTAACCAGACTTGCATTTCTTCTTAGGAGGAGGGAAGAGGGGATCTAAAGAGCTCCCCTCTCCCCATCTCCCACAAACAGGAGTCCAGAGTCCACAAAGCTCGGGTCTTTTGGACTACATTGAGAAATTTGCACTGTCCTGTCCCTCTTTGTCCCCCTCTCACATCCAGTAATCAACTGGCTGGAACATTTTTGAAGGGAACAAAGCTGGGGACACTTGATGTCTCTGAAATAATTAGCTAAAAATTTAAAAGAACATCTCTGAGGGGAATTGCAGTGCACGCATTCACTCAACCAAAATGCATTTGCCTGGCTCAAATTTAAAGAAGATATGAATCAATCAATCAATCAATCATCTTTATTGAGTCCCTACTGTGTGCAGAGCCTTCTAGCATTAGAAGACACAGTTCCTGACTTTATTCATCTCTCCAGGTACTGGCAGTATCCTTCAGATCCTGAAATCTTTACAGCCCAGAAAAGACAAGGAAGAGTTTGGGAATTGATCTTTTGGCCACCACTCTAATTTTCCCACCTTGTGTGACGGAGGGGTTGTCCCACCCAGAAACCCAGGATTTTCCATAGGACTGGGCTATGAAGGGCAGGCCGGGTGGGGAAAGGGGTGCTGTGGGGAATTGTTTATTTCCCCAGTGCTCTGGATATCTGACAGCCTTGATGAGAAACCAGAGCCAGCCAAGAATCTAGCATAGCTTTTATTTGTGCGTCGAGTTTTTTTTCCCCCCACCCAATTAGTATCCACTGCCAGAAGCCCATTTTGAAAGTGCTTACTTGGCATTTTACTGGTAGGACTTCACCCTCTGAAAGTGAGCGACTTCTTAAACCTTGATTTCTGATCTAACTAGCAGAGTCCATTCCAAAGGGAAAGCACAATTTCAGAGATAATAAGAATAATAATGATGGCATTTGTTAAGCGCTTACTTTTGCAAAGCACTGTTCTCAGCGCTGGGGGGGATACAAGGTGATCAGGTTGTCCCACATGAGGCTCACAGTTTTAATCCCCATTTTACAGATGAGGTAACTGAGGTCCAGAGAAGTTAAGTGACTTGCCCAAAGTCAAACAGCTGGCAAGTGGCCAGGATTAGAACCCATGACCTCTGGCTCCCAAGCCCATGCTCTTTCCACTGAGATGGGAGAGGAAGCCAAATCCAGTCCATTGCCCTCATTTTGGGCAGCTCAGAAAGAGATTTGGTGGAGGAGTCGAGCAAAATAAGAGTTTCTGGATCGGCAGTGAGTTTTGATTACCCTCTCCCTCACCCCCAGGACCGCCGACGTCTCATTGGGATGTGGCTTGGTCGATATCTGACTAGACACCCAGGGACATTTGGCTGACACATCTCCATCCTAAGGGTCTGTGGCTGTGTTTTTCCCTTAACAGCCTTAATAATAACAATAGTTGTGGTATTTGTTAAGCATTTACTATGTGCCTAGAACTTTACTAAGCACTGGGTCACATACAAAAATCGGAGGGAGTAGTTGGGCCAACGAAACTTACCGTCCCCTCTCAGAGGATCAGGATGCTTAGCCCGGATGATCCAATCTCACCCAACAGTGCTAACGATGACTGGAAATCCAACCCGGTTGTAGTAGTTTACAAACCAGCAAATCAGGGGCAAAACATATGGATGGTTTAAAACTGCTGCAATATAAAAATGACATTTGTTCCTTTGGGATAACGTGGGCAAGCATTAGACAGAGTTCTTTTCATGCGAGAACTGGACACAGTGGAATTTCCCCTCCTGCTTGGGGTCACCCTTCTGTCTTTGCATCTCCCTTTCCGTGAATTCTTTGCCGTCCAACATCTTGAATCCTGGTACTTTTGTGCCTACAAAAAGTTCTGCAGTGTTAGGTGTGGTATCAGGTATCGAGAAGCAGCTTGGCCTCATGGATAGAGCAGGAGCCTGGGAATCAGAAGGACCCGGGCTCCAGTCTCAGTTTTGCCATTTGTCTGCTGTGTGATCTTGGGCAAATCATTTAACTTTTCTGTGCTTCGATTACCTCATCAGTAAAATAAGGATTAAGAGTATGAGCCCCATCTGTGTCCAACCTGGTGAGCTTGTATCTACTCCAGTGCTTACTTAGTACAGTGCCTGGTACATATTGAGTATTTAACAAAGACCATTTAAAAAAAAAAGTGTTCTGTGTTAGATTAGTGTTTCAAGAAGTTAGCAACCTCCTGGGGGACTCCTAACTCTTTCTATCTTTGTACACCAGTCACAGGCCCTTTCAAAACATGCCCCCTGCTAGCTAACCTGAGGGATACTTCAGTCTTTTTCACCCTATTTTCCCCTAGCCCCTCCTTGTGTGTTGGAAAGCAACAGAGAAAGTTTCATGGGCAGCTGGGTAGGCTGGAAGGAAAGGCATTGTCATTTTTTAATGCAAAGCTGATTTATGATTCCTTATATAGATCCAGAGGGCAAACAAAACCCCTCAGGTTAGTAGAAGCAGGAAACTGAAATCACCAGCAGTGAACGTTCTTTGCCCTTTTGTTTTATTTAGAGTATTTAATTATTTGTTTTGTTTAGAGTATTTAGAGTATTATCTCTGGTTGGACCACTTAATAGATTGAATAATCTTAGCCTGGGCAGACAATAGAAGATGCAAAAAATTTAATCTTAACAGGAGAGCTACCAGGCCTAGGGTAAAGGAAAGAAGAAATTCCTGAGGTTTGGGGTGAGAACTTGGCATTTGCTCATTACCAAGGTTCTGCTCCAGTGGGAAAAAGTACTCAGTTTCTGAGAATGTGTTAGCGTACTTGAATACTGGTATACTGGGAGAGCGTCTGGGAACTTGGTTTGAATCTGATCTCTCTCCTCCCTGCACTCGCTAGCTGAAAGAAGTCTTCAGGAAACAGCTAGAGAAGGCAGAATCTGAAATAAAGAAAACTACAGCCATCATTGCTGAATATAAACAGGTAAGGCACCACTCCCCTTCCCCTCTTTTGCATACTGGTGCACACACATGCTCCCTTCTTCTCTGTTTTGGTTTAGGGAAAGCCTTGCTACTTTGATAAAAGCTTCAGGCTGGGTTTGGGGCATAGGTCCTACTAGTTTTCTTGATGAGTGATTTCAGTGAAGGGTGGATGATCTCCTTCTCCAGGGATTTCAGCGGTGGATAATCTCCTTTTCCACAGATTTCATTCATTCAATTGTATTTATTGAGCGCTTACTGTGTGCAGAGCACTGTACTAACTACTTGGGAAGTACAGATCGGCAACATATAGAGACGGTCCCTTACCCAGCAATGGGATAATCCCCTTCTCCACCGATTTCAGTGATAGATGATGTCCTTCAGGTATTGGACAGTAGGTCGGGCATCAGTACTGACACTAGGCCAAGCAGGGCTATGAACGGTTGATCCTTTACAGTTTTTTCAGGGGGCAGAAGACTGGGGACCGTGGGAACCCAGTATCCTGAGTATGATCAAGTTCTTATCTTGTTCTTGCTAAATTCCCGTTACCAGTGAAATTTCCCGCCGTGCGTCATACTAGAGATCCAGTCCAAGTGCTGTCCTCTTCTGACGTGCTATGCTGGCCCTTCCTTTTCCTTTAGATCTGTTCCCAGCTGAGTACCAGGCTGGAGAAGCAGCAAGCAGCGAGCAAGGAGGAACTGGAAGTTGTGAAGGTGAGAGGCGGACAGCTTTTTTTGACTCTTCCCCTGAGTGCACGCACCAACTCTGGGAAGCAGGACGGTGCATTTTACGGCCACACCAGCAGCAGGTGCTTAGGCCTGACCGGCCTTCTGGGTATTCCGTAGTCTTCAAAGAAGTAGGAGGGTATACATCTCCCTCTCCAGCACCTCGGTTTCCCAGTCCCGAGCGGCCTATTCTGGTGCCCAGTTTGAACTCCCTGGGCTTGGCGCTGAGAAGGTGGCAGCAAACGTTGGGAGTAAAGAGCCCCTATTTATTGCAAGCAATACCAAAGAAAACCAGCCTTTTTGCCCAGAGCTACCTTTGCACGTCTGGGGGTTCTGAGGCAGGGAAAAAACTGTTATCCATTCCCAATCCAAACGCATCACTCTGAGAGCAAAGACGGCATCCTGGGTGACATCATACGGAAGTCTGTTGGACTCTCCGATCGATCCTCGGAGTGTTTCTCTGGCGGGTCCCTGTCGCCAAACCCCTGCCCACCTGTCCTGCTTCATCATCATCATCATCAATCGTATTTATTGAGCGCTTACTATGTGCAGAGCACTGTACTGAGCGCTTGGGAAGTACAAATTGGCAACATATAGAGACAGTCCCTACCCAACAGTGGGCTCACAGTCTAAAAGGGGGAGACAGAGGACAAAACCAAACATACTAACAAAATAAAATAAATAGGATAGATATGTACAAGTAAAATAAATAAATAAATAAATAAATAAATAAATAGAGTAATAAATATGTACAAACATATATACATATATACAGGTGCTGTGGGGAAGGGAAGGAGGTAAGATGGGGAGAGGAAGGAAGGGGCTCAGTCTGGGAAGGCCTCCTGGAGGAGGTGAGCTCTCAGCAGGGCCTTGGCTTCAGAGCCATGGGCATATTCCCCTCCTTCTGCCATGGAGGAGCACTTTCACCAGTTGGCTCACTCATTTTCCGTCCAAAGCGGGCCCCTCCCGGACGAGTTATAGATGCCGAAACCGAGAGCCATGGTTGGTTTGCAAAATCGTGTCAGGCTGAGCTTGGTTTTGGAAGGGGAGCAAGGCCCAGGCGCCTGCCACCTGATGGTCAGAGGCCTTGACTCTGTGCCCACTCTTGCTTTCACATCAAACAGACGATCATTGTTTTGACCACGTTCTCCAGGAAAAATCCACGCAGGGTCGGAGTGGCCCAGAAAGTGCCCCACGGGGCATAGCCGATTTTCCTGGGAGCCATCTGGCTGGTGCTGAAAGAACCTGATCCCGGGGCTGGCTGACAGCAGCCCGCAGTTAGCCACGCCCCTCGGGCCCCCACCAAATTTGTAATTTCCCTAAACAAAAAAAAAATCAAACCTCCGGCATTTAATCCAGCTATTATTTGTACTTCCCAAGCGCTTAGTACAGTGCTCTGCACATAGTAAGCGCTCAATAAATACGATTGATGATGGTGATGATTAGTCACCACCCCAGAAACTGGCTTGAAGGACTTTGCATCTGGTTAGCGGAAGAAAGACAGGAAGATAAAGGTCGGGATTTCCCACATCTTCACAACGAACCTGAATCCTAATTGAATTATTCCAAGTTCCCGAGAAGCCTAAGCAAATGTCGGCAGGTGGAAAGATAGGTGGGAATCTAATTTATCAGAAAACCTTTTATCATTAACTCAGGCGGATCAAGGCAATAAGATATTCCGTGAGACCTTTAAAGTCTGTGAGTATTGAATGCTCACGTATAACGTAAGGAAGGGATGGTTAATTATTTAGTGCTCTTCTGCAGCCTTTCGAATGGGTATAAAAAATTTACCAACCCACAAAAATGATTGTCCAGTCAGCTCTTCCCTGCAGCAGGCACCAGTGGGTAAAATGAATGAAAGCAGAATTCTCGATTCTTCAAGCCGGAGAAATCTGTGTGTTTTATGAGCTGGATCTGTCAGACATCCTTTTCTTCTGAAAAGCAGCATGGCCTAGTGGAAAGAGCATGGGCCTGGGCGTCAGAGGACCTTGGTTCTAATCCCGGCTCTACCACTTTGCCGTGTGACCTTGGGCAAGTGACTTAACTTCTCTGTGCCCCCGTTTCCTCAAATGTAAAATAAGGCTTAAATACGTGTTCTCCCTCCTACTAAGAATGTGAGTCTCATACGGGAGAGGGGCTGTGTCCAACCTTCATTATCCTGTATCTTCTCCAGCGTTTAGTAAAGTCCTCAGCACATAGTAAATGCTTAACAAATGCCATCATTATTACGGTGATGATGATCATCCTGTATCTTCTCCAGCATTTAGTAAAGTCCTCAGCACATAGTAAATGCTTAACAAATGCCATCATTATTACGAGGATGATGATTATTATTACTATAAGTGTAATTATTATTATTCTGAGGTCATGGTTGGTGGCCAATAAAATAATGGCCTCACCTTGCCCTAAGGATGGCCAGTTCAGTGGCTTCCCAGCCTTTTCCATGGCCCAGAATGCAACTGAATTTGGGGCAATCTGAATTCACCTGCCTTATCTGTTAGCCGAAATGTGCAGAAGTGGCAGCCTGCAGCCCCGAGCCACAGAGGGCCGTCCCGTCAGGCAGAAAGAACCGGTAGACAAGAAAACAAATTTCCAGAACTGGTTTTAGGATCTCCTTCCCCTTGGAGGCCTTTTAAAAGGAGGACAGGTAGACATTTGTCTTGAATGAGTCAGGTGGCAGGAAAATGGCCACCGATTGATCTGTTGAGATCCCTTCGGGCCTTGTGAGCCCACGATGGATGAAGGAGCGGTGTCCGGCATTAGAATCAGACCCGTGCGAGTTGGGGGAGGGCATGCGTCCCACATTGAAGGGCTTTTCCACAGCAGCTGAACAGCAAAGCACATCCAATGGCAGGGCTGCTCCGGGAAGCCATCCGCCTCTTCTTTGACTTTCAAGTCGG
This sequence comes from Tachyglossus aculeatus, assembly GCF_015852505.1. Lineage (NCBI taxonomy): Eukaryota > Metazoa > Chordata > Mammalia > Monotremata > Tachyglossidae > Tachyglossus > Tachyglossus aculeatus. The sequence continues at coordinate 8,426,694 of NC_052081.1, forward strand.
TTCTCCGGTTGGTTATTCCAGGGAAAAGTGATGGCATGCAAACACTGCAGTGAGATTTTCAGTAAGGAGGGGGCCCTGAAGTTGCCCATAATAAGCAGAGAGAACGAGGGGACAGAAACGGATGACGAGAAGGACTCCCTTAAGAAGCAGCTGAGGGAGATGGAGCTGGAACTCGCACAGACCAAACTGCAGCTGGTGGAAGCCAAATGCAAAATCCAGGTAAGCACTCAGTCCCTGTCACCGTCTTGAATTTGCCCCTCTGCTTCTCTACCCATCGTTCCATGAAGGACACTCCTGTTTTGGACTGGGCGTTTTTAAGTACGGGGGGGAAAGGAGACCGGCTATTTTTCTATCTCATCGATTGATGTTGCCTATGATTTTCATTGGAACCTTCCAAGTTTTCTCTATTTAGGGGTCTTTCTTGTTAGGGCAAGTCCAACAGAAATCGATTGTTAATCAGCCTTCCTTCTGACATAATATATGTTCTTCCTGAAAACCAAAAAAAGTTTTCTTTTTCGCTCCATAAATCCACTGTCCTCCATAGCCCTGGCAAGTGAGCAGTGGATACTGACAAGCCTTTCCTCTTGAGTACCTTAGCTTCCTCCGCTGATATGATAAAATCTCTGTCCCTCTCGTTTCCTCTACCCATTAAAAGAAAACACCCTGAGATCTTGGAAGGTGTCTTCTCGGCACAGATTCCTCCGCTTCCTTCTAACCACTCTCACCCCCGATTTGCAGCTAGTAAGTGTTAACCCAGTTTGGCGTCCAAGAGAACCCCCCAGCCTGCATTAATACAGAGAATTCAGAAAAGAGGAAGATTTTTCTCCTTTCCTGTTTCATCTGGCAAAGAAAGAAGGAACTTTGTTGCCGGGGGGTGGCACGGAGAGAGAGAGAGAGAGAGAGAGAGAGAGTGTGTGTGTGTGTCTGTGTACACATGTGTGTGTACGTGTGTGTGTGTGTTTTCAAAGATGCCCCATTGACAGTAGCATTGCCAGTAGTACTTTATGCAAGGTATTTTTTTTTTCCAGAGTGGGGTAAGAAAGAAATCCCAACGTAATCCCTCCAAGACCGTGGAGTTTGAATCTGAAGGGATAGAACTAACATGCCTGGGCCTCGGGTGGGGGTAAGAGGAGGCAAACGGTAGAACCTTGAAAGGAATCCGGCATGTGGAGAGACATTTCCATGTTCTTTTTCTTAGGAGCTTGAGCATCAGAGGGGAGCCCTCATGAATGAAATCCAAGCTGCCAAAAACTCTTGGTTTAGCAAAACCCTGAACTCTCTCAAAACAGCCACGAGCACTCAGCCTCCCCAGCAGCCTCAGCCCTCTCAGCCACCCAGAGAGAGTACATAGTTCCAAGCACGCCCCCAAGCAAAAGAGCACAACGATCAAAGCAACTGGAGTCCTGGAGGATTTTCCCCAGTGTCCTTTGGGGAAAACGAGGATGACCAGGGAGCAAGCCTTGAACCGAAAATTCTTCAGCACCTTTCAGTCAAAGTTCAAAAGGAAGTTATTTAAAAAGTCCTGTTTTCTGTTCAGTACTTACTTTCCATCAGCTTTGGCAAAAGCCATGCTCCGATCCCTCATCTGTTTACATATGATTTTATTTGCCTCGATGTTAGAAAAAAAGAAATAAACCATTCAGAAGTCATTGTTCATGTGGAACTAACTAGTCTTGTATCTTGCATAAAGCAGTAGGATTTTCTTTTTTCTATTCAGGGTTGATGTGGTGGGACACAGGATGTCAAGGTAAGGAAAGGTTCTGGTTGGAAAATGTAAAAAGCGCCGGGTCATGACAAATGTTCAAGCCCTCGTCCTGGAGGGCTTATGTCCCAAAGGCCCGGCAGGCTTCTGACCCAATTCCATTTTTATTTTTTGTGGTAGAAGTGTGGACAAGACACTGACATTTGACTTGCAGGGGCCTGGTGTCCTGGGTTTTCCGGAGGACGGAGAACGGGGCTTGAAATAATCCTGCTGATCCGGCCAACCCCTGGGCACTGGCCTCTTCTTTAGAGACCTGAACGTGGGTTTGCGGCAGGACAAAAATTCCTTTTGTGTTTGTCCTAGAGGAAGGTTGGCAATCACAACCGTTATGGGCAGGGATCACATCAACCAACTCTTTTGTCCTGTACTTTTCCAAGCGCTCAGTACAGCGTTTCTCACACAGTAAGCGCTTAATAAATACCACCGACTGATTGATTTGATTTTGAATCTTATTTTAGCATCCCAACAGATCAGTAGAGCATAAAGTGGCTGTGAAAAGTAGCCAAAACAACTTGCACCAGGAAGGTAGGGTTCTGGCATCAGCTTTGGGCCCAGGATCAAAACCTCCTACTTGAAAGTAACTAGAGGAGAAAGAGAGGGTGGGGGTCGGGGACAGTGACCAAGAAGACTGTTCATTTTGACACAGCCACTTAAGAAACACTAATGCCATATGCACTAACTCTGTTGTGCTAAAAGACAACTTAAAATCTTTTAGCCGAATGCTTGGAAACTTTTTTCTGGTAACATCTGTAACTCTAAAAACGTGTGCCCTTTTTATCTCTAAGGCAAGGAGGTGTGAAGACATTTGTAATGTTTTCTGAGTGACTATAAAAATGTTTATAGAAATACTTATTTCGTGGAAAATTGAAACTATTGCTTAAAAAATTGATGGAAATATTTTTAATTATATTTAACGTGTCTGTATACACATATACATATGTGTGTATAGACCTGGCAAGGAAATTTCTCAGATGAGGCAAAAAGGTGTAGTTGAGTTTTGAGTTTCCCAGGTTATAAAACTGTTCTACAATCATCTGTCTACCCTGTTGAATAAAGTTTAACGAGACTCATCTTTGGTTTTATTGTTATGCAGATTGCAAAGGATTTAAAAATGCTAGAACTGTGTAACTCTCATCTTGGCCAAATGTTTCATTCAGAAAAGCAACCGGTTCTTGAAAGCGGACGTCAAAATACAGCCAACTCCACTCTGGGTAACGTACGGCAATTTGATCACTCAGAGTGACTTTTTCCCAAGGTGAATATTAATGCCCCAAATGTAAAGTCCACTCAATTATAACCTCAGAAGTGATCCTCGAGAGTATAATGTTTGCCTGGCTAAACAGAAGCCTGTTTTGTCCTAATATTTTTCCTGATGTTTATTTCTTTTTATCAAAGAAAAATTCCCCAATATTTCCAAATTGTGGAAATTCTGTTTGTCACATTCTGGCTTGTTTATCAGTGGAATCGAATGTAGTGCCTAAAAATGCATTTGACTTTTAGAGTGGTAATATAATCCCTGCCTAGCCCATCAGACTGCTAACTCTGATTGCCATATAACCTGCAGGCTGACTTAAACACTCCAGTCACTCTTTTCTTGGTAGGTGTGGAATCCTAAAGTGTCTATATAAACGTAACACTCTCTTACCAGCTCATTTACTCATCTGGATCGTACAGTTGTGGGTGTAACTTTGCTGACTCTCATCTGATTTTTGTCCTATGGATCCTGCCTAGGCAACCGGGATTTCTTTCTGAATTAAACTGCCATCGATTCTTCTCTCTTGGTAGACAACACCCGTCATTGTCCTGCAGGGTTTTTTCCTCTGGTTTCCACAGAACAGTGCATACCAGAAGACTTGGACCCCATCTTGCAGAATCTTCCTTAGTGAGAAGTGAGACTTGGGCAGAGTGACCGGGTATCGTCCATGCCTATGCTGACAGTAGTCTCCGGGTTGACTAGCAGAGCACTTCTCCAGGCCCCAGGGATCCTAAATCCTGATGGGTATTTTCTCAGTCCTTTAAGGCCAAACAAAACAGTGTTGACTCCCGTATCTGACAAGTCTGGGAACTTGACTCCATTGCCATATTCTAAATTGGAGTGTGACACTCGGGTGTTTTGCTGAGTTATATTTTGACTGCAGCAATAGAGTTTCCATAGGAGTGACTGAGTGTAGGAATATGAATTTCTACAGGATCATTATTACACACCCGTCTGACGGGTCAGACATTTTTTCAGAGAGTAAAGATAACGCAGCTGAAGGAGTTGTTGAAGGGAGAAACCTTCCTGCTGGAGGAACAACTTTGGAACCTGGCATTTGGAAAAGTTATATATAAATCAGATTTTCAGGTGATCCTCTCAGTGCTGAACGTCAGAAACACTGACATTCCTCCCTGCCCCTCCATTGTCGGGTAGGGTCTGGCGTGACCTGAAGTGCCGTGAATTTGTTCTTAGTGCGTAGGTGGGCTTGTGGGCCGGCAACAGCAGCACTGAGTGAAGTCCAACAAGAGTTGGTGTTTGGTATGTGGAGGAGACTCCACTAATGGGTTGGAACGGCAGTAGCCAAACAGCATGTCCACAGCCAAATATGACTTTAAAACTCCTTTAGGAAGCCGCAGTTTCACGGTAACTAATTGTGAAAATTAGTCCTTTTACAAATGGACAAAGTACCGACACCCAGAAAGTCCTCAAAGGCCTCTGGAGTGTTTTTATTCTCTGCCGTGATTGCTTTACCTTCGTTTGCTCGTCCCTTCCTGTAGTACAAGTGCAGAGAAAGGCCACCCCAAAGCCTCAACCCTTACAGCATTCTGAAAACAGGAGTCATTTTTCCCTAGGGCTTATTCAGCCCTGAAACCACAGGTTGAGAGATGAAGAAAGATGAGCGCTACTTGAAGAACCTGTTCATTTGCTGTTCGTCCCCTGAGGTTCTTCTTTCAGTCTCAAAGAAAACAAAGCCAAATTTAGTGCTGTAAGTGTTTAATAAATTCACACACCCCGAGTCAACCGAGGGATGGTTACCTATAGAAAGCAGGGAAATTCTAAGTTACTTCAGTTCTCTGTATATATCTGCGCTTATCGGAAATTGTAGTAAAGATGCCTTAGTTTTACAACTCTATTGCCTTGTATCTGACAGCTGTGCATCATTCCTGCCTCTTACCAGCGCTTTTCCCTGACTTGGGTTTTATTTCCCGGTTAGAAGAGCAGTCTGATCTTTGGGTTCAGAGTCCATGTGTACTAACGTTAATCATGTTTCGTCATTTGCTTCCGGTTTTTAAAACCTCCTCAACGCTCACTTGATTTTCCTTTCTCTCCTATATCATTTGTCGAAAAAAACTCACCTAGCTGCGAATTTGGCTTTACATCCTTGCCAGAGGGGAGAATTGAGCAGTCCAGGAGCAAGAGCTTACAAGCCACTTGAGTCTCAGAATCCAGGACGAGCAGGTTAGATTCAGCTAGGAGGGAGCCACGTAGAAGACTTGGCTGTAAATTGACTTGGTTCCCAAGAGCCGGGCTATGCTAGAAACTCTTGGACTTGGTTGAAACTAAAATGCCAATTGATCTCTAGTGCTGCTTCCACAAACACTGAGGTATAGTAGTTGGGGGATCCTAGGATCTCTTTCCCTATGATTTTTCCAAATTCTACCGAAACCTTACTTGCCTTGTGTTTCTGGGAAAAAAAGATGTTTGGGGCCCCAAGCAAGGAGGTAACGTTGCGCCAGATACACCGTTATGCTATGTGATTTAATAAGATTTAAACCACGTCAGTTCAATCCCAGTACGGCACTGCTTGTTGCGGGAGGCTAAGAAAACAGGCAAGTTTAAATTTTGTGATTTGCAGATACTAGGCTATTTATCCAAAGTTGCTCAGTTAATGCCCTTTAAACCCTTAATTTTGTGTCACTGTAGACGTGGTATTGTGCAACTACGTGGATCTGAAAGGAGCAAAAAGGCCTGAGTTATTTCTCCCATCAAATACCAACCCGATTCCTTTCTTCTTTCTTCTGGTCGCTTCCCTGATGTTTCACCGTCCGCTGCTTTGCCACGAAACACGTTCTTATGCTAAGACTTGTCTCTTCTTCACAGGAGGTTCCCATGTCTCCCTAAGTAGGACGTTGCCTTCCCAACTTCTCATAAAGGATCTAATAAGTGGGATGAACAGATGTAGAAAGTGTGTGCTTAGGAACAGTCTGAAAGTATTTAAAAGTAGAGGTCACTCTCCCCAGGTGCCAGCAGCTGCTAAACTCTCTTTTTTTTTTCCTAGTTCATAAGTCAAGGTAAATAGGAAACTTATCCCTTGGACTAGTATGTCTACAAACTCATCTGTCCAAGAATTTAGGGCTGTTCCGGCAAGACAGAACTCCTCCGGAATTGGTACTTTAAGGTATTTGGATGGGTTTTTTTCTGGGAAAATGTTGGGTCAAAAATCAGCTTTCGTTTCCAATTTTCTCCTGATTCAGTGGGACTTATTTAACATGTAAAGGGGTTTAGTCTATATGTAACTTTGGAAAACTATATATTATATAGAGAATAATATATAGGAAGCTGAAATGCAATGATATAACTAACATCAAAGGACTCTGGTGTCATTAAAACACAGGGGAGGAACTGGAGTTGATGCCAGAGTCCAAGATGTCTCAATAGCCTTTTGCACCAGTCTGTCTATTTTGGGTATTTTACATAATGCATGGGTTTGGTTCCAATTTCAAATGAGAGAAAAATGATTTCCCTTTCACTCTGCCCGTCTCCCCCTCTTCCTGACTTCTGCCCTGCAGAAGGGGAGAACTAGCCATTTTGCTTACCTGCCTTCCCATTTATTTAAACAGACAATAAAGGGGTGGGGGGATTAAGATCAAAAAGGACAATCCTGAGGGAATATTAGTGATATCTCCCCCACCACCCCCACACACGCACATAAATACATCCCCAACACATAAAGTCTCCATGACCCCTCATGACTGCCAATTGGGTCTTGTTCCATGAATCCCTGTATTATGTAAAGTGTAATATCTAAATGTAAATGTAATGCTTGTTATGAAAAGTGCAATTGATTGTACATTGTCCCCCCCCCTTCAAATGTCTACTTTTCTATTTGTTACGAACTTGTTCGGATTAGTACCTGTTTTCATTGTGTGGATGACGACGCCTTGTAAAATAAACAGAACTGCTACCAAGAGGCCCATGAGCTGCCTGGTTTGTGAGCCAACCTGTGCCTGCTTTGGCCCCGTTAAACACTACCAAACATTTGCCATGAAATCAGCACGGAACTGAGGTTTACAAGCGTTCGGCGCATATGCAACCGGAATGTCGGCCTGGAAGACGGCCGGTCACCAGGAGACAGAGGGGAAGCCGCGTATAAATCTCCTGCCGCAGTAAGAAATTATTCTAGCCTGCTTATCCCCTCTCCCCATCTCACTTCAACACGAGTTCCTACTCGGCAGAACTCACAGGGAAATCATTCGGATCGGAGATCCCAGGGCAGGCACCTGAGAGCCCCACCAGGATTGTCTTTCCCAACATCCAGTGGGCATCATAACCCTGGTACCAAGGGGGGCTGCTATAATAATAATAATAATAATAGGCATTTGTTAAGCGCTTACTATGTGCCAAGCACCGTTCTAAGCACTGGGGAGGATACAGGGTAATCAGGTTGTCTCACGTCTTAATCCCCAATTTACAGATGAGGTAACTGAGGCCCAGAGAAGTGACTTGCCCAAGATCACACAGCAGACATGTGGCGGAGCAGGACTCGAACCCATCACCTCCGACTCCAGAGCCCGTGCTCTTTCCACTGAGCCACGCTGCTATGGCAACATGACCCTACCCTAGCTTGATGCTTTGCAAGATTGGGGGCCAAACAAGCGCCATTGAAATTTGCTGCACTTCTGCAACTAATATAACATCAATCGATGGTATTTGTTGAGCGCTTACTACGTGCAGAGCATTGTACGAGCGCTTACTACGTGCAGAGCATTGTACTAAATGCTTGGAAGAATACAACAGAATTAGGAAGCACAATCCCTGCCCGTAACAGAACGTATTTCGTTTTTTTTGTTGGGAACCTATCCGTAAACGGAATTACCGAGTCACGATGATATGGGTTCTTTGCTTCTTTAAAAAAGATTTTTAGATGATGTGGGGGCCTTGGCCAAAACATGTGTTTTTAAATGCTAAAAGTCTGACTCACTTGCTTAACTCTCTATATGTTGCCAACTTGTACTTCCCAAGCGCGTAGTCCAGTGCTCTGCACACAGTAAGTGCTCAATAAATTTGATTGATTGATTAATTAACTCCTTTTGTTTCCCAGTAGCCCCCATTTCGGGCATGATGCAAGATCCATCTGGTCAGAATTGGACTCAGTCTGTGTCCCACACGGGGCTCGCAGTCTCAGTCCCCGTTTTACAGATGAGGTAACAGAGGCACAGAGAAGTGAAGTGAGTTGCCCAAGGTCACACAGCTGAAAAGCGGCAGAGCTGGTACTAGAACCCATGACCTTCTGAACCCCAGGCCCCTGTTCCATTGTTCCTGATGTATCTCTCTCCAGTCCCCTCCCTCAACTTACCTTCCTAGATTGTGGGGCCCCCAGAGGGTCAGGGTTCACGTCTAATTCCCACCCGGGCTCCCCTTCCCGACGCTTAGTACAGTGCCCTGCATCAAGTAAGTGCTTAATAAATACTATCGCAACTACTAATAATAATGGCATTTGTTAAGCGCTTACTATGTGCAAAGCACTGTTCTAAGCGCTGGGGGGGAGACAAGGTGATGAGGTTGGCTCACGGGGGGCTCCCAGTCTTAATCCCCATTTTACAGATGAGGGAACTGAGGCTCAGAGAAGTTAAGTGACTTGCCCAAAGTCACACAGCTGACAGTTGGCGGAGCTGAGATTTGAACCCATGACCCCTGAGTCCCAAGCCCGGGCTCTTTAATAATAATATTGATGGCATTTATTAAGTGCTTACTATGTGCAAAGCACTGTTCTAAGCGCTGGGGAGGTTGGAAGGTGATCAGGTTGTCCCACAGGGGGCTCACAGTCTTCATCCCCATTTTACAGGTGAGGGTGCTGAGGCCCAGAGAGGTGAAGCGACTTGCCCAGAGTCACTCAGGTGACAAATGGTGGAGCCGGAATTCAAACCCATGACCTCTGACTCCCAAGCCCGGGCTCTTTAATAATAATGATGCCATTTGTTAAGCGCTTACTATGTGCAAAGCACTGTTTTAAGCGCTGGGGAGGTTAGAAGGTGATCAGGTTGTCCCACAGTGGGCTCACAGTCTTCATCCCCATTTGACAGATGAGGGTGCTGAGGCCCAGAGAGGTGAAGTGACTTACCCAAGGTCACCCAGCTGACAAGTGGGGGGGGATACAATGTGATCAAGTTGTCCCATGTGGGGCTCACAGTCTTCATCCCCATTTTTACAGATGAGGGAACTGAGGCTCAGAGAAGTGAAGTGACTTGCCCAAGGTGACACAGCAGCCTTGTGGTGGAGGCGGAATTCGAACCCATGACCTCTGACTCCAAAGCCCGGGTTCTTTAATAATAATGATGATGGCATTTATTAAGCGCTTACTATGTGCAAAGCACTGTTCTAAGCGCTGGGGAGGTTAGAAGGTGATAAGGTCGTCCCAAGGGGGCTCACAGTCTTCATCCCCATTTGACAACTGAGGGGGCTGAGGCCCAGAGAGGTGAAGCGACTTGCCCAAAGTCACCCAGCTGACAAATGGCGAAGCTGGAATTTGAACCCACGACCTCTGACTCCCAAGCCTGGGCTCTTTAATAATAATGATGGCATTTATTAAGCGCTTACTATGTGCACAGCACTGTTCTAAGCGCTGGGGAGGTTAGAAGGTGATCAGGTTGTCCCACGGGGGGCTCACAGTCTTCATCCCCATTTCACAGGTGAGGGTGCTGCGGCCCAGAGAGGTGAAGCGACTTGCCCAAGGTGACCCAGCAGACTTGTGGCGGAGGTGGGATTGGAACCCATGACCTCTGGCTCCCAATCAATCAATCGTATTTATTGAGCGCTTCCTGTGTGCAGAGCACTGTACCAAGTGCTTGGGAAGTACACGTTGGCAACATCTAGAGACGGTCCCTACCCAACAGCGGGCTCACAGTCTAGAAGGGGGAGACAGAGAACAAAACCAAACATACTAACAAAATAAAATCATCATCAATCGTATTTATTGAGCGCTTACTATGTGCAGGGCACTGTACTAAGCGCTTGGGAAGTCCAAGCTGGCAACATACAGAGACGGTCCCTACCCAACAGCGGGCTCACAGTCTAGAAGGGGGAGACAGAGAACAAAACCAAACATACTAACAAAATAAAATCATCAATCGTATTTATTGAGTGCTTACTATGTGCAGAGCACTGTACTAAGCGCTTGGGAAGTACAAATTGGCAACATATAGAGACGGTTCCTACCCAACAGCGGGCTCACAGTCTAGAAGGCGGAGACAGAGAACAAAACCAACCAAACAAAATAAAATCATCATCAATCGTATTTATTGAGCGCTTACTATGTGCAGGGCACTGGACTAAGCGCTTGGGAAGTACAAATTGGCAACATATAGAGACGGTTCCTACCCAACAGCGGGCTCACAGTCTAGAAGGGGGAGACAGAGAACAAAACCAAACATACTAACAAAATAAAATCATCATCAATCGTATTTATTGAGCGCTTCCTGTGTGCAGAGCACTGTACTAAGCGCTTGGGAAGTACAAATTGGCAACATATAGAATAAAATCATCATCAATCGTATTTATTGAGCGCTATGTGCAGGGCACTGTACTAAGCGCTTGGGAAGTACAAATTGGCAACATATAGAATAAAATCATCATCAATCGTATTTATTGAGCGCTTACTATGTGCAGAGCACTGGACTAAGCGCTTGGGAAGTACAAATTGGCAACATCTAGAGACGGTTCCTACCCAACAGCGGGCTCACAGTCTAAAATAAATAGAATCAATCAATCAATCATATCTATTGAGTGCTTACTATGTGCAGCGCGCTGTACTAAGCGCTTGGGAAGTCCAAATTGGCAACATCTAGAGACGGTCCCTACCCAACAGTGGGCTCACAGTCTAAAATAAATCGAATAGATCTGTACAAGCTAAATAAATGGAGTAATAAATCTGTAAAAACATCTCTAGAGGGGCTGTGGGGAGGGGGAGGGGGAGGAGAGGCCGGGCTCTGGGCCCTGCGCCGCGGGGAAGCGACCACGTGACCTGAGGGGAGGAGGGCGGGGCACGAGCCGGATGGCCGGCGGAGTCCTCCGGCCGAGTCCTCCCGCAGGCCTAGAGCGGCCCGCCGCCGCGCCGGAAGCGGCGCTGGCCCCCCCCCGGAAGGGAGCTTCCGGTGGGGGCGGCTTCCGGGGTCGCGCGGGGGCCGTTGCTAAGGGGAGGGGGCCGTTGCTAAGGGGCGGGGCCGGTCACCAGAGGCTGAGGAGGCGGCGGCGGCTCCTCCTCCTCCTCATCTTCCTCCTCTTCCTCCTCCTCCTCTTCCTCCTCCTCGTCGTCAGGGAAGTTCCGGCGGCGAGCATGGCGGCCCCCCTGGAGGAGGTAAGGCGCGGGGACGAGGCGGAACGCCCCCCCCCCCATCTTCCCGCCATTTTATAATAATAATAATAATGATGGCATTTATTAAGCGTTTACTATGTGCAAAGCACTGCTCTAAGCGCTGGGGAGGTGACAAATTCATTCAGTCGTACTTATCGAGCGCTCCCTGTGCGCAGAGCACTGTGCTAAGCGCTTGGGAAGGACAGGCTGGCAGCAGAGAGAGACGGTCCCTGCCCAACAGCGGGCTCACACTCTAGAAATAATAACATTTGTTAATCATTCAATCAATCAATCAATCAATCGTATTTATTGAGCGCTTACTGTGCGCAGAGCACTGTGCTAAGCGCTTGGGAAGGACAGGTTGGCAGCATAGAGAGACGGTCCCTGCCCAACAGTGGGCTCACACTCTAGAAATAATAACATTTGTTAATCAGTCAATCAATCAATCAATCGTATTTATTGAGCGCTTACTGTGCGCAGAGCACTGTGCTAAGCGCTTGGGAAGGACAGGTTGGCAGCAGAGAGAGACGGGCCCTGCCCAACAGTGGGCTCACACTCTAGAAATAATAACATTTGTTAATCAGTCAATCAATCAATCAATCGTATTTATTGAGCGCTTACTGTGCGCAGAGCACTGTGCTAAGCGCTTGGGAAGGACAGGTTGGCAGCAGAGAGAGACGGGCCCTGCCCAACAGCGGGCTCACACTCTAGAAATAATAACATTTGTTAATCATTCAATCAATCAGTCAATCAATCGTATTGAGCGCTTACTGTGTGCAGAGCACTGGACTAAGTCCAGTGCTCTGCACATAGTAAGCGCTCAATAAATACGATTGATGATGATTGAGCGGTTACTGTGCGCAGAGCACTGTGCTGAGCGCTTGGGAAGGACAGGTTGGCAGCAGAGAGAGACGGTCCCTGCCCAACAGTGGGCTCACAGTTTAGAAATAATAACATTTGTTAATCAATCAATCAATCAGTCGTATTAATGAGCGCTTACTGTGCGCAGAACACTGTGCTAAGCGCTTGGGAAGGACAGGTTGGCAGCAGAGAGAGACGGGCCCTGCCCAACAGTGGGCTCACAGTCTAGAAATAATAACATTTGTTAATCATTCAATCAATCAATCAATCAATCAATCGTATTTATTGAGCGCTTACTGTGCGCAGAGCACTGTGCTAAGCGCTTGGGAAGGACAGGTTGGCAGCAGAGAGAGACGGGCCCTGCCCAACAGTGGGCTCACACTCTAGAAATAATAACATTTGTTAATCATTCAATCAATCAATCAATCAATCGTATTTATTGAGCGCTTACTGTGCGCAGAACACTGTGCTAAGCGCTTGGGAAGGACAGGTTGGCAGCAGAGAGAGACGGGCCCTGCCCAACAGTGGGCTCACACTCTAGAAATAATAACATTTGTTAATCATTCAATCAATCAATCAATCGTATTAATGAGCGCTTACTGTGCGCAGAGCACTGTGCTAAGCGCTTGGGAAGGACAAGTTGGCAACATAGAGAGACGGGCCCTACCCAGCAGCGGGCTAACACTCTAGAAATAATAACATTTGTTAATCAATCAATCAATCAATCAATCGTATTGAGCGCTTACTGTGTGCAGAGCACTGGACTAAGTCCAGTGCTCTGCACACAGTAAGCGCTCAATAAATACGATTGATGATGATTGGGCGTTTACTGTGCGCAGAGCACTGTGCTAAGCGCTTGGGAAGGACAAGTTGGCAGCATAGAGAGACGGTCCCTACCCAGCAGCGGGCTCACAGTCTAGAAATAATAACATTTGTTAATCAGTCAATCAGTCGTATTTATTGAGCGCTTACTGTGTGCAGAGCACTGCACTAAGCGCTTGGCAAGGACAAGTTGGCAACATAGAGATGGTCCCTACCTAACATTGGGCGCACAGTCTAGAAAGTGACTTGCCCAAAGTCACACAGCTGACAGTTGGCGGAGCCAGGATTTGAACCCATGACCTCGGACTCCAAAGCCCGGGCTGTTGCCGCTGAGCCACGCGCTTGTCTGCTGGGTGACTTTGGGCAAGCCACTTCACTTCTCTGGGCCTCAGTTCCCTCATCTGGAAAATGGGGACTAAGAGCCCCACCTGGTCACCTCGTATCTCCCCCAGCGCTTAGAACAGTGCTTGGCACATAGTAAGCGCTTAACAAATACCGTCACTATTATTATTGTGGCTGAGTGAAAAACTGTGAACCCGTTGTTGGGTAGGGATTGTCTCTATCTGTTGCCGACTTGTACTTCCCAAGCGCCTAGTCCAGTGCTCTGCACACAGTAAGCGTTCAGTAAATAGGAATGAAAGGGGCATGGGGGTGGGGCGGGGGCTAATCCCACCCGCTGCCTTGCGGAAGCCACTTGGCTGCTCTGTGCTTCCCTTTCCTCATCCGTAAAATGGGATTCAGGCCCTGTTCTCCATCCCACTTACACCCACCATGAGGATGATGGTCTTTGTTAAGCGCTGCCTCTGTGCCAGGCACTGTACTGAGCGCTGGGGTGGGTAGAAGCAAATCAAATTGGACCCAGTCCCCCTCCCACGTGGGGCTCACAGTCTCCATCCCCATTTGATAGATGAGGGAACTGGGGCACGGGAAAGTGAAGTGACTCTCCCACAGTCCCACAGCAGGGAAGTGGCAGAGCCGGGATTCGAACCCATGACCTGCCGACTCCCGGGCTCAGTCCGCTATGTGGAATTGTATCCACTCCAGCGCCTAGCACAGTGTTTGGGCACCTTAAACGCTTAACAGATACCACAGTTGTTGTCATCGTGCGCCAGGTGGTTAGGCGCTGTGGGGTGGAGAAGCCAGTGGAAGCGAACCATCCCGTCATCATCATCATCAATCGTATTTATTGAGCACTTGCTGTGTGCAGAGCACTGTACTAAGCGCTTGGGAAGTACAAGTTGGCAACATATAGAGACAGTCCCTAACCAACAGTGAGCTCATAGTCTAAAAGGGGGAGACAGAGAATAAAACCAAACATACTAACAAAATAAAATAAATAGAATAGATATGTACAAGTAAAATAAATAAATAGAGTAATAAATATGTACAAACTTATGTACATGTATGTACAAATATGTACAAGCAAATATGGTCCTGTCCCTGGCACCACTCGCCTACACAGTGGCGGGAAGCTTCAGAGGCCCCCAAAAGATGCTCATATCGTTCGGCTTAGTGTCACAGCCAGCAGTTTAACGTGGGTTTTGAGGGGTGGGGAGGGTGAGGTCCTGTTGGAGCCCCTTTGGGTTGTAACTTCATTTTCAGGGTTTTAATGATAACTGAGTCTCGTCGTAGAGCGACGATGGGCTGTCGTGTCATTCCTCTGGGTGAGGTGGATGAAGCGACCTTCCTCCCGTTAGAGACGCCGTCCCAGACTTGGACTTATTGGACTTCATCTCGTTGCCGTAGCGCTAAATGCTTTTCTCCCCGTATTTTGTCTCTAGGATGGCCTAACGCAAACTCTGAAATGCACAGTCTCAAAGTAGCTAATGCCCTGAGTGAATACATGTCTCAGAAAACAGACTGGTTTTTCATGTTGAATTTGTTTCCCCGTTAAGTTTCAGAACGGTTAAAGAAGTCATATCTGTGGGGTCTGAGCAGTTAATAGCCTAAGGTGACTTGCTCGGTTTCTATGCCCTTTAAATGACATTTGGGTTGATACTGAGTGAAGACGGGGTCCCGGGTGAAAGCCTGAGCTGTTAACTTCTTGATTTACCCCCATGGACTCTGAGCAGCAAAGTGATCCATCAGTGACACTAGCAATAGGCCTTGAGTTCGTGTAGCGCTTTTATTTTTCTAAAAAGTTGGCATATCAAATGAATTCATTTCCCCCCACAATGTAGTGGGGTAGTGATGGGACGTCATTAGCCTCATTTTTTAGGTGAGGAAAAGGCAGAGAACAGTTAGGTGACTGCCCCAGAGCACACTGCTGGCTGGTAACAGAGCTGGGACTAGAACTGAGTCTCCTGTCCCAGACCCTCTGACCTTTCCGGCCGACCGTGATGCCTTCTGTGCCGTGATGTGCAGAAGCCCATTCCTAACAACAGGTCTGACCCCTTTCAAACTACACTCCTTTCTTTCTTTCTTTCTTCCTTTCTTCCTTTCTTCCTTCCTTTCCTTCCTTTCCTTCCTTTCCTTCCTTCCTTTCCTTCCTTCCTTCCTTTCCTTCCTTCCTTCCTTCCTTCCTTCCTTCCTTCCTTCCTTCCTTCCTTCCTTCCTTCCTTCCTTCCTTCCTTCTCCTTCCTTCCTTCCTTTTCCTTCCTTTTCCTTCCTCCCTCCCTTCCTTCCTCCCTCCCTCCCTCCCTCCCTCCCTCCCTTCCTTCCTTCCTTCCTTCCTTCCTTCCTTCCTTCCTTCCTTCCTTCCTTCTTTCTTTCTTTTCCTTCCTTCCTTTTCCTTCCTTTTCCTTCCTCCCTCCCTTCCTCCCTCCCTTCCTCCCTCCCTTCCTCCCTCCCTCCCTCCCTCCCTTCCTCCCTTCCTTCCTTCCTTCCTTCCTTCCTCCCTCCCTCCCTCCCTCCCTTCCTTCCTTCCTTCCTTCCTTCCTTCCTTCCTTCCTTCCTTCCTTCCTTCCTTCCTTCCTTCCTTCCTTCCTTCCTTTTTCTTTATCTCTCTCTCTCTTTCTCCCCCTCTCTTCCTCTCCTCTTTCTCCTTTCTCCTCTTTCTCCTCTCTTTCTCCTCTCTCTCTCTCTCTCTTTCTTCCCTTCCCTTCCCTTTCTCTCTCTCTCCCTTCCTTCCTTCCTTCCTTCCTTCCTTCCTTCCTTCCTTCCTTCCTTCCTTCCTTCCTTCCTTTTCTCTCTCTCCCCCTCCCTCCCCCCCCGCCCTTCTCTCTCCCTGTTATAACAGTAAAACAGACACATTCCCTGCCCAAAATGAGCTTACAGTCTAGAAGGACTTGATGAAGATTTGTGAAAAGTTGACTCTTATAGCTGGTATCAGCCCTGTGAGCATGGATTGGAAATACTGTAGAGGTATACACGACCTAAATAAGAAATGTATGAGTGCTTTTGCAAAACTGCTCCTGACTGTACCTTGTTTTAGACCCAGTTACTTAGTTGCGGGTTTATTTAAAGTCCTTCCAGGAATGGAAGGGTTGTCATTTGTCATCTAATTGAGCCATTATTGCTTTAGTTCATATAAAAGCAAAATTGTTCAGAATTAAGCTTTAATTTACTTGTACTCTTCATAGAAGAACTGTCTAGTTTTGGCACAGTGCACTGCAGTGCACATCCAAATCCTTGTTGCATTTAATTCATTTATAGTTCCTCTTGCCACACATGCCATTGAAATTTGCTGCATTTTAGCAGCTAATATCACAGTAAATGATATTTGTTGAGGCGTACCAGGGGCAGAGCATTGTACTAAGTGCTTGGGAGAGTACAGCAGAACAGAATTAGCAGACACATTCCCTGCCCATGACAGGGTACCTTTGTTGGGTACCTATATGTAAACTGAATTACCAAGTCATGATGATATGGGTCCTTTGCCAAAACATATGTTTTTAAATGTTAAAAGTCTGACTCACTTGCTTAATGTTTTTATGGTTCCCAATAGCCCAGATTTTGAGCATGAGGTAAAATCCATCTGGTCAGAATCCATCTGGTCTGGCTTGCTGAGAAAGAACATGGGCCTGTACCGCTAGTTTTCTGTTGTTCAATTTTTCAGTTATTTTAGAAAAATGAAATGTTTGTAGAATAAGTGCTTGAAACAGTATGACAAATGTTTTTTGTGATAATGATGCTAATTGTGGTATCTGTTCAGTGCATACTGTGTGTCAGGCACTTTACTAAGTGCTGGGGTGGATACAGGCAAATCGGGTTGGGCATGGCCCCCATCCCAAGTGGGACTCACAGTCTCAATTCCCGTTTTACAGATGAGGTAACTGAGGCACAGAGAAGTGAAGTGACGTGCCCAAGGTCACATAGCGTGTACGTGACAGAGGTGGAATTAGAACCCATGCCTTCTGACATCCAGGCCTGTGCTTTATCCACTATGCCATGCTGCTTCTCTAATAGAATAGTGAAATCAATCAATAAATAATTGGATTACATCCACGATGAGCCAGTTGGATGTCATTTTAGTACTAGGCCGCCATCCCGATACCACCTGTAGCCCCAGTGGGTAATGAGTTACGGAAAGTTACCTGAAATTATCTGAAAAACAGCAAAATCCCAAAGAGCGATAAAAGAACCTAGCCAGGGAAAGGGACGAATGCCAAATAAATACAAAATGACAATCACAGAATATGGTTGGGGAGACCTTTGGCCTTTTGAGGCCATTTTATTTGGAAAGCTAGTTATTGCAGACTCATGCCCAAATTAATTTCAAACACCACCATTAGTTTTGAGTCATTCTTCTCCTTTAACGGATTGCTGCTGATAGAAAACCACAGACTTGCCCAGCCATTTCCCTGGGTAACATTTATGAATCTAAATGTAGTGGGTTCCTTAGGAAAAGTGTAGGCAACATGAGTTATGTCCATCCAGCTGGGTTAAATGCTGGAGGAAAGGATCCTGCAGTAAAGAAGTAATGACCGGTTCACGGGTGGGAGAAGTAGATATAAATCTAAAGTCCTGACCTTGCTTCTTTGAGTTGGCCTGTTGGAATTAACACATTTTGTATTTTTTAAATGCAGCACCAGAAGGACCTGGAGGAGGTGAAAACTTTACTGGAAAAGGTGACGAGGAAACGAGTTCGGGACGTCCTAACGGCAGAGAAAGGCAAATTAGAGTTGGAAATTAAGAACAAGATGCAGCAGAAGGAGCAAGGGAAAAGAGAGACGGCTGACAGTGAAAAGCCAGCAGCTGTGGTTGCCCCCATTTCAGTGGGATACACGGTGAAAATCAACAATTACGGTATTACCGCTTCCTACATATTGGTTCTGTATACGGCTGAGTGAATGCTCTCCCCTTTACTCAACTAAGCACACGACATTTCCATCACCGTCCTTGAGGGGTGGCAAGAGGAGCCCATCCAGCCTTGCCCGTTCAGGGCCAGTGAGCCAAGTTGGGAGTCCAGGGTGCGAGGGCATTTAGCTGGGAAACATTGCAGAATCTTTTGGGCAGAAGGCAGTGGGCGACGCTGGCAGCAAGGAGAATGGGGTGTTCAAAGAGTAAGGACAGAAGGAAACAGACCG
The DNA here is from genome assembly GCF_015852505.1 of Tachyglossus aculeatus. Taxonomy (NCBI): domain Eukaryota; kingdom Metazoa; phylum Chordata; class Mammalia; order Monotremata; family Tachyglossidae; genus Tachyglossus; species Tachyglossus aculeatus. The sequence goes on from NC_052081.1 coordinate 8,445,155, forward strand.
AGTCCTTATCTCATTAGTTAAACTCTTCCCCCTCCCCAGTAAAAAAACATTCTTGAGGTCTAAGGAGACCATTCCTTGTGAGATATGACTCCAGAATACACCTTTTCTCAAAAGCCTTCTCCATTTAAGACAAAACCCTGACTTAGATTATGAGCCCCTTGTGGGTCAGGGTTTCGGTCTGATCTCATTTCTGTGCCCTTTCCCGGGTGCTTAGCCTAGCGCTTCCCACATAGTAAGCCAGAATAAATTCCACGGTTATTTAATCACACTGTAATCAGCCCACCCTCACTTGTGGGCAAAGGTATTGACTTACCTATAGCCTGTGGTAAGAGCCATATTTATTGACTCTAGCGACAGGGTGATGTGGGAGATTCATAGTAACTAGTCCTCAACCATTCCTCTTACAGGATGGGATCAGTCGGATAAATTTGTGAAAATTTACGTCACCTTAACCGGAGTTCAGCAAGTCCCTTTGGAGGATGTACAAGTGCATTTCGCAGAGAGGTGAGTCCTGGGCTATTTTGTCAGCAAAGAGTAATTTTCCATCTGGACTCAAGATATTTTAAATTTTAGCATCCTTCACTTCCCTTTCTTCTTTTGCATCCCACCCTGTCCCCTTTCTTCCTCTGCACCCTCTCTTCACCCCATACCCCCAACTCAAGCTGGAGGTTTGAAGGCAATAAATCCCGAATTTCTGAGTCCCTGCAGTAGCGGGAAAACCTGGTGCCTTGAAAAACTACCACTGTGCTCTCCAAATACGCTTCAGGGTGTCTACTGATGGAATCAGAAAGATAATGCACCCGTCACTGTCTCCCTTCTAGGTCATTTGAGCTTCTGGTGAAGAATCTAAATGGGAAAAATTACTCCATGACAGTCAGCAACCTCTTGAAACCTATCTCAGTGGAAGGCAGCTCAAGAAAGGTATGGTTTTCTGTCTTGATTATTTTGCCATTTTCAGTCCTGTCCCTAGCCACTTTGATGACAAGTGTGTAATTCTGCAATCCTTACTTTTCAGTTGGGGAAACTAGGGGATTTAGTCAAATTTATGATGAAAATTGATTGGAGGACTGGGATTAGAATGTATTCTGTGTCCATTCCGTTTTAAGAAGGCCCATGGTTCTGTAAGGCAGGGTTTACATTCTTGAAGAAACATTATAGAACTCAGAACTTTAGCAATAGTATAAGAATAATAATAGTAATAATGATGGTATTTAAGCATTTACTATGTGCCAAGCGCTGTTCTAAGCACTGGGGTAGATACAAGGTAATCGGGTTGTCCCACGTGGGGCTCAGTCTTAATCCCCATTTTACAGATGAGTTAACTGAGGCACAGAGAAGTGGCTTGCCCACAGTCAGAGAGCCGACAAGTGGCAGAGCCAGGATTAGAACCCATGACCTCTATGCAATGCTACATCTATGCAGGCAATCATTCTTTCTGATACCATATTGCATTCTAACCAGACATAAGTGCATTATCAGAAGAAATGTTCCTTAATTCTTCACTTGGGATCTGTCCGTAACACAAAATATCTGCTAGATTGTAAGCTCCTTGAGGCCAGGGATCCTGTCTACTTTCAAGGTACTCTCCCAAGCACTCAGTACGGTTACCTGTCTACGGTGGGGGCTCATGGGGTACTTTTTATGGTAGAAACATTATAGAAGGACCTACTACTCCTGACTCCTGTAAAGTGAATTAATTGTAAACAGTGGGAGAGTCTACCCATGCCTCCACGTGAAATAAGAATTCGGTGGATCCTTCAGCGTAATCGTGACTTTTCTCTTCATTTTTAGGTTAAGACCGACACCATCCTTGTGTTGTGCAGAAAGAAGGTGGATCATAAATGGGAATACCTGACCCAGGTGGAGAAAGATAGCAAAGAAAAGGAGTAAGTGTCCTCCCTGGATGAAGAAACAGAGCCACAGAAATGAAGTGACTTCCCCGAAGTCACCCAGTAGACAAGTGATGGAGCAGGGATTAGAACCCAGGGCCCCTGCTCTTTCCACTGGGCCACATTAATCCTCTGGAAAACTTAATTTTGGTCTTCTGCATCTGTCAGGTGCTGTGTCATTTTTCTGTTTTCAGTCAGTAGAAATTGAGTACCTGCTATGGTTCCAGACAGGATCCCTGCCCTCTAAGAACTCACAATCTCTAATTTAATTGGGACTGTATCACCTTTCGTGGGAGCCTGTCACATTGCCAAATAATGGTTGGAATTTATTGTTGGGCGTCGGACCCCTGTCTACACAGGTTGGCCCTCTTGGCTGGATGTTCTGCTACCCCTGCCAGATGTGGAGGAAAAAAAAAAACCTTGCATGGCAATGTCTATGCACTCACACAACACACACTACAGTAGCCGTAGTATTTCAAGAGCACCAAGTTGGTGCTCTGCCCCACACTAGGCATTTGGTAAGTGCAGAATAACAAAGTAACACGTTCCCTGACTACAAGGAATTTACACTCTCCTGGCTGGCAAACCAGTAAGAAGTATTTTCAAACCAGTACCCCTGCTGGGCCCCCATCTCCTGGAAGTTCAGGTGGCTGGTCAGGTTTTAGACAAAGTCCCATAGCTTTACTGATCTCGGGTAGTCCTCGTTTGTCGGTTTCTTTTGGGTTCAGAATGCCACTCGTTCACAGGCACGCGCACTTGACTCAAGCACCCTTTGACTCTCCGAGGCATTACTGTTGAAAAATATGACTACCACCATGTCATCGTGCTTTACTTTGGGTTTCCACTCGCTCTTTCTTACAGAAAGCCCTCCTTTGACAATGACACTGACCCCAGCGAAGGGCTGATGAATGTTCTGAAGAAGATTTATGAAGATGGGGATGATGAGATGAAAAGAACCATCAATAAAGCCTGGGTAGAGTCAAGGGAGAAACAAGCAAAAGGAGACACAGACTTTTGAAATGAAATGAAAAAGGCCTTCACCGGACCCCCACCCCCGGAGCTGGGATATCGGTGTTTCCATCCGAGACCGCTGCTGGGCTGCGCCAATCAATTCGACCAGTGCATACTTGTCTACACCCTTCCCAAGCAGAGACAGCTGTGAGCTCCTCCCATTTCATGCTGAAGAATTTATTTAAATAAAATGTGCTTAAACACTTCCTGCAAAGACTTCTTTGGGCTCGATGCAAGTGTTTAACGTTTTCACGGGGGCGATGCATTAAGGGGGGTCCCGCTGACTTAGACGAAGCTTCGACGATTGTCTGATTTGTCTGATTCGCCCCGCCTAGTCCACGGTCTCCGTGACTGCGGCTGAACAGCAAGGGTCTGAGGGAATCCTCTACGTGCCGAACTAGAAACAGTTCAGCGGCAGTCAGGGACCCGCCCCAACACAAGAAGCAGTGGGGCTAGTGGATCGAGCACGGGCCTGAGAGGCAGAAGGACCCGGCTTCGAATCCCAGCTTCTCCACTTGGCTGCTGTGTGCCCTTAGGCAAGGTACTTCACTTCTCCGGGCTTCAGTTACCTGTAAAATGGGGATTATGACCGTGATCCCCGTGTCCAAGCTGATGATCCCGTACCTAGTACAGTACAGTGCCTGGCCCACAGTAGGCACTTAAATACCATTTTAAAAAGAAAAAGTGCCAAACAATGTGGCTAGCAACTCTGCTGTAAAAGAAGCCAACGGCAGCACCGCCTGAAAAGATACCTTCCTACCCACAAATAACAGAAACTAAGATTCAGCAAACCCGCCCCACCCAGGCGGCTACCTCTGGCTACTTCTTACCCAGAAGGGAAAAGGCTGGAGGACGGGTTCCCCAGCGAGGAGAGCCCCTGGCCTTATGTTACTGTAACTTTGACTTCTCTCCACTGCAGAGACACCAAGTGATAGCAGAGTAAAGGCTGGGGCCAGAGCTAAAGTGGTCAGGGCAGAAGACCTGGGGGCCTCAAGGAGACACCTGGCTGGTGTACAGAAGGCTCTGAAGATGACAAACCACCAAGGCAACACCAAAACGGGTAAGAAAGGTGGAGGGGGGTGGCAAGACCCCCTTCAGAGTAATACTTTTACAAACACACGTCTCAAACGTAGCTTCTGGAAAAGTTAGACGTACATATAAGTACCCCAGCAGGTGTTTCAGATTTTCACGGAAGCTTGTGTTCTTACATTCGTTTCCAGGGATGTTTTCAACGCTATAGTGATCGGAAGACATGAAGCCAACAAGACGGGGCGAAAGGAGACTTTACTATCATCCCAAATGGGAAGAATTAAGAAAAACACAAACAGGTCTTTATCTTAGCTTTAATTTAAGGGTTGCTCCGTAGCACAGACTTCATCAGGGTAGCAGTTTGCTTAAAGAGATGGCCTCTCCCAGATCTCTGCCCCCCACAACACCTAAGCAGACTCCCTCGAGCTGTTTTACGGAGGTCGAACGTCACGGCACCGTCACTAGATGTCATTTAAAATCGGGTTGAACCTGGGACTCCTTTTTTGCCTTAACAAGGAGTCACCAAATCGCTCTCTGGATCCCAGAAAGTTGGCCGTGGTCAGCCAGGTGGCGGAAGACGATGCGGCTGAGCCTCCAGCGCCGCTTCACTCCCCGCGGCCGGGAGGTCAAGACGCAGCGGTTGCGGATCCGAACGGGACAGCTGTCCCGTGGGAGGGCGGCAATCTCCTTATCGGCCACTTCCTACGAAAGGAAAACCTTGGGTGAAAGCCCTTCCGCAAGCCAGGTATCATTTAAGCCGGGGCGGGGCAGGGGTTGGTGAGTCCTCTAGACTGTAAGCTCGTTGTGGGCAGGGAATGTCACTCACTGTTTACTGTTGTACTTTCCCAAGCGCTTAGTTCAGTGCTCTGCACACAGTAAGCGCTCAATAAATATGACTGAATGAATGAACCGGGGCGGTGAAGGATGCCGGGTTTTACACGCTGAAGACAAGCTCATTTTCAGTCCCAGAAGAGGGACTCGGTGACTGATGAAGGACATGCCAGCTGCAGCCCCCATAACCCATTTATGCAGCAGTGGCTCAATGGAAAGAGTACGGGCTTTGGAATCAGGGGTCATGGGCTCAAATCTCAGCTCCGCCAATTGTCAGCTGTGTGGCTTTGGGCAAGTCACTTAACTTCTCCGTGCCTCAGTTACTTCATCTGTAAAATGGGGTTTAAAACTGTAAGGCCCACGTGGGAAAACCTGATAATCTTGTATCTACCCCAGCGCTCAGAGCAGTGCTTGGCACATAGAAAGCGCTTAACAAATGCCATCATTATGGAGAAGCAGCGTGGCTCACTGGAAAGAGCCCGGGCTTTGGAGTCGGAGTTCACGGGTTCAAATCCCGGCTCCGCCAATTGTCAGCTGGGTGACTTTGGGGAAGTCACTTCACTTCTCTGGGCCTCAGTTCCCTCATCTGTAAAATGGGGATTAAGACTGTGAGCCCCCCATGGGACAACCTGATCACCTTGTAAACTCCCCAGCGCTTAGAACACTGCTTTGCACATAGTAAGCACTTAATAAATGCCATCATTATTATTATTTTGCCCAGCCAATCAATCAATCGTATTGAGCGCTTACTGTGTGCAGAGCACTGTACTAAGCGCTTGGGAAGTACAAGTTGGCAACATATAGAGACAGTCCCTACCCAAAAGTGGGCTCACAGCCACACCACTTGCTGACAGCATCTGGCCCCGACTTGGGAGTAGGTGGGGGTGACGGGGGAAAGGGAGTGAGCCACACTAACTCCGGCCCTTTCCGGGCTGCTCGTGCATCTGAGACGTGGCCTGGCACCCTGCCCCTCTCCATCATCATCATCATCAATCGTATTTATTGAGCGCTTACTATGTGCAGAGCACTGTACTAAGCACTTGGGAAGTACAAATTGGCAACATATAGAGACAGTCCCTACCCAACAGTGGGTTCACAGTCTAAAAGGGGGAGATAGAGAACAAAACCAAACATACTAACAAAATAAAATAAATAGAATAGATATGTACAAATAAAATAAATAGAGTAATAAATATGTACAAACATATATACATATATACAGGTGCTGTGGGGAAGGGAAGGAGGTAAGATGGGGGGGATGGAGAGGGGGACGAGGCGGAGAGGAAGGAAGGGGCTCAGTCTGGGAAGGCCTATAATAATGGCATTTATTAAGCGCTTACTATGTGCCAAGCACTGTTCTAAGCACTGGGGAGGTTAGGTCTCCATCGGAGTGTCTGTTTAATGGAGGGTGAGGGCTGGTGTTTCTGGTGGGGGGGGTTCTCTTTTACATAGGGAGGTGCTGGAGGGGAAAAGAAAGGGCAATGTCTTTGCCTGCTTCTGAGGAGGGAGGAGAGGCATGGATGAAGACGATTTATTAGGGAGCAGGACAGCCAAATGGAAATATCTGCTCTTTCAAATAGGCCACGCTCCTCCTCCGCTTTGGAACCGGTACCTGGCCGCCAAAGGCCAGGAGTCCAACAGGGCCGCACGAGAAGTGTAATGGACTTACCTGTAGATCCTTGGGCAAAATGGTGTTCTTTCTGAGAGAATTGATCCTCAGCCTCTCGTCTGCATATTCAAAGGCCATTTTCCGTCTCTTCACATCACGGAGCATCCTCCAGTCCACATAATAACCTCGGGCTTGCCCTGCCCCTGGCAGAGGAACCACCTAATGACCATGACAATGCAGAAGAGAGACAGTTGAATCAATACTGAGCCACTCACCCTAACCATGCTACCCTCTCTTTACAGCTATGATGGATCAGGACTAAAGGTTCCTGCTAGCAACAAAGTAATTCTGCACCACAATAAGGTACCTATTAATTATTCTAAGATAAGCAGAAAAAAAGTGACTGCTGAAAAACAAACCATATGGTTTCATGAAATTGGTAGTAATATTACAGGCTCACCACACACTATACTAAGCACTTGGGGAATATAGTAACAATAATTGTATTTGTTAGGCACTTAAGATGTGCCAAGTACTGGGGTAAATACAAAGTAATCAGATCAGACACAATCCTTGTCCCACCTGAGGCTCTAGGTCTGAGGAGGGAGAGCAAGTGTTTATCTCCTCCCCATTTTACAGATGAGAAAAACTGAGGCCCAGAGAAGTTGTGACATGCCCAAGGTCACCCAGCAGGGAAGTGACAGAGCTGGGGCTAAAATCCAGGCCTCTTGCCTCCCAATCCTGGGCTCTTTCCACTGGGTCATGCTAGTTCCCTACTCCAAGGGGTGTATATATGCATGTGTTGTGATGTGCCCAGGGAGGATGGGTGTGTATGGGGGCCTTCCTACTACTGAGATATGGGAGGAAGTCCAAGCAGAAAATCCAGAGTTCGTAATTTTACTTTTTTCAGTTAAGAAAAATGCAGATGAAAAGAACCCGCTCCCTCTCCCCCACATTCTTGCACATTTTCCCCTAACTCCAGTAAGAGACTCCAACAGCATTCAGCACTGAAGTGTGTGAAGTGTCCGCTCTGGGTGTTGGTTGCCCCTGCTAGACATAATAATTGCGGCATTTGTTAAGCATTTACTGTGTGTGCCAGGTACTGTACTAAACGCCGGGGTGGGCATAATCCCCATTCATTCATTCAATGGTATTTCTTGAGCGCTTACTGTATGCAGGGCATTGTACTAAGTACTTGGAAATAATAATAATGGTATTTTGTTAAGCACTTACTAAGAAGTGTCAAGCACTGTTCTAAGCACTGGGGGTATACAAGGTGATCAGGTGTGGGGCTCACAGTCTTCATCCCCATTTCACAGGTGTGGGAACTGAGGCCCAGAGAAGTGAAGTGCCTTGCCCCAAATCACCCAGCTGACAAGGGGTGGAGTGGGATTAGAACCCACGACCTCTGACCCCCAAGCCCGGGCTCTTTCCACTGATCCATGTTGCTTCCCTAAAAGTCCAATTCGGCAACAGATGGAGACAATCCCTACCCCACAACGGGCTCACGGGCTGGACGGCCAAACCTGCGGGGTCGGGGGCTCCTAGTCTCAATCCCCATTTTGCAGCTGAGGGAGCTGAGGCCCAGAGAAGTGTGATGACTTCATTCATTCATTCAATCGTATTTATTGAGCGCTTTCTGTGTGCAGAGCACTGTACTAAGCGCTTGGGAAGTCCAAGTTGGCAACGTATAGAGACGGTCCCTACCCAACAGCGGGCTCACAGTCTAGAAGGGGGAGACGGACAATGAAACAAAACATATTAACAAAATAAGAATATGTACAAATAAAATGGAGTAGTGAATACGTACAAACACATATACATATACAGGTGCTGTGGGGAAGGGGAAGGAGGTAAGGTGGGGGGGGAAGGAGGGGGCTCAGTGTGGGAAGGCCTCCTGGAGGAGGTGAGCTCTCGGGCCTTGAAGGGAGGAAGAGAGCTAGCTTGGTGGATCATCATCATCATCAATCGTATTTATTGAGCGCTTACTGTGTGCAGAGCACTGTACTAAGAGCTTGGGAAGTACAAGTTGGCAACATATAGAGACAGTCCCTACCCAACAGTGGGCTCACAGTCTAAAAGGGGGAGACGGAGAACAAAACCAAACATACTAACAAAATAAAATAGAATAGATAGGTACAAGTAAAATAGAGTACCAAATATGTACAAACATATATACATATATACAGGTGCTGTGGGGAAGGGAAGGAGGTAAGATGGGGGGGATGGAGGGGGGGCGAGGGGGAGAGGAAGGAAGGGGCTCAGTGTGGGAAGGCTTCCTGGAGGAGGTGAGCTCTCAGTAGGGCCTTGAAGGGAGGAAGAGAGCTAGCTTGGCGGATGGGCAGAGGGAGGGCATTCCAGGCCCGGGGGAGGACGTGCAAAATGGGGATAATAATGATGGTATTTATTAAGCGCTTACTCTGGGCAAAGCACTGTTCTAAGCACCGGGGAGGTGGCAAGGTTTATCAGGTTTGTCCCCCGGGGGGCTCACAGCTTTAATCCCCATTTTCCCGATGAGGGAACTGAGGCTCAGAGAAGTGAAGTGACTGGCCCAAAGTCACCCAGCGGAGCCGGGATTGGAGCCCACCACCTCTGACTCCAAAGCCCGGGCTCTTTCCAGTGAGCCGCGCTGCCGCTCTGGGGATGAAGACTGGGAGCCCCCCGTGGGCCAACCCGATCACCCTGTAACCTCCCCGGCGCTTAGGACAGTGCTGTGCACGTAGTAAGCGCGTATCCTCAGAGGAGCTCTCCTCCCTCCTCTCAAGTGCTACTCCTCACCCTGGGCTTCAAGGCTGTCCATCCATCCCCTGGCCCCCTCCTACCTCAGCTCCCTTCTCTCCTTCTCCAGCCCAGCCCGCAACCTCCGCTCCTCTGCCACCGCTAATCTCCTCACCGTTAGGCCTCGTTCTCGCCTGTCCCGCCGTCGACCCCCGGCCCCCGTCCTCCCCCGGGCCCGGAATGCCCCCAATCCCTCTGCCCCTCCGCCAAGCTCGCTCTCTTCCTCCCTTCAAGGCCCTGCTGAGAGCTCACCTCCTCCAGGAGGCCTTCCCAGACTGAGCCCCTTCCTTCCTCTCCCCCTCGTCCCCCTCTCCATCCCCCCATCTTCCCTCCTTCCCTTCCCCACAGCACCTGTATAGATGTATATATGGTTGCACATATTTATTACTCTATTGATTTATTTATTTAGGGAAGCAGCGTGGCTCAGTGGAAAGAGCACGGGCTTGGGAGTCAGAGATCATAGGTTCAAATCCCGGCTCTGCCAATTGTCAGCTGTGTGACTTTGGGCAAGTCACTTAACTTCTCTGTGCCTCAGTTACCTCCTCTGTAAATGGGGATTAAGACTGTGAGCCCCCTTTGGGACAATCTGACCACCTTGTAACCTCCCCGGCGCTTAGAACAGTGCTTTGCACATAGTAAGCGCTTAATAAATGCCATCATTATTATTATTATTTATTTTACTTGTACATTTCTATCCTATTTATTTTCTTTTGTTGGTATGTTTGGTTCTGTTCCCTGTCTCCCCCTTTTAGACTGTGAGCCCACTGTTGGGTAGGGACTGTCTCTATGTGTTGCCAATTTGTACTTCCCAAGCGCTTAGTACAGTGCTCCGCACACAGTAAGCGCTCCATAAATACGATTGATTGATTAATAAATGCTATCATTATTATTGTGATTATTATTGGCGGGGCCGGGAGGAGGAGGAGGCGGCCCTGAGGCCGGCCCTGAGGGGACAGACACAACCACCAACGGCCGCCGCGCGGGGGGGGGGGGGGGCCACAAGGGGAACAGCGCCCCCCCCGGCCCCCCCCGGCCCCCCCCGACCCCCCACGCCACGCGCTCGCCCGCGCACGCGCGCCCACCCACCTGCCGTACGGCCCGCGCCAGCGAGCTCAGCAGGGAGGCCGCCATCTTGTCCGCTGCGACAACTTTATCGACAGCCGCGGGCGCGGGGACACGAACAACAGGAGCAGGAGCAGGAGGGGCGGCGCCATGGCGCTGACAGGAGCGGCCTCGGCGCGGCCCCCCCCCCCTTAACAACAACAACAATAATAATAATAATAATAATAACAACAATAACCGCATTAGAAAAGCAGCGGGGCTCAGTGGGAAGAGCCCGGGCTTGGCAGTCAGAGGTCATGGGTTCCAATCCCGGCTCCGCCACATGTCAGCTGGGTGACTTTGAGCATGGCCCTTCACTTCTCTAGGCCTCAGTTCCCTCATCTGGAAAATGGGGATTAAGACTGTGAGCCCCACGTGGGACAACCTGGTCACTTTGTAGCCTCCCCCGCACTTGAAACAGTGATTTGCACATAGTAAGCTCTTAACAAATGCCATCATTATTATTATTATTGTTGGGAGTCAGAGGTCATGGGTTCCAATCCTGGCTCCACCACATGTCAGCTGGGTGACTTTGAGCATGGCCCTTCACTTCTCTAGGCCTCAGTTCCCTCATCTGGAAAATGGGGATTAAGACTGTGAGCCCCACGTGGGACAACCTGATCACTTTGTATCCTCCCCCACATTTAAAACAGTGCTTTGCACATAGTAAGCGCTTAACAAATGCCATTATTATTATTATTATTATTATTGGGAGTCAGAGGTCATGGGTTCTAATCCCGGCTCCGCCACTTGTCAGCTGGGTGACTTTGGGCAAGTCATTTCACTTCTCTGGGCCTCAGTTACCTCATCTGGAAAATGGGGATTGAGACTGTGAGCTTCACAGGGGACAACCTGATCACCCTGTATCCTCCCCAGCACTTAGAACAGTGCTTTGCACATAGTAAGTGCTTAACAAATGCCATTATTATTATTATTATTACTATTGTTATTATTATTATTATTATTATTATTGGGAGTCAGAGGTCATGGGTTCTAATCCCGGCTCTGCCACTTGTCAGCTGGGTGACTTTGGGCAAGTCTTACCTCCTTCCCTTCCCCACAGCACCTGTATATATGTATATATGTTTGTACATATTTATTACTCTATTTATTTATTTATTTATTTATTTTACTTGTACATATCTATTCTATTCTATTTATTTTGTTAGTATGTTTGGTTTTGTTCTCTGCCTCCCCCTTTTAGACTGAGCCCACTGTTGGGTAGGGGCTGTCTCTATATGTTGCCAATTTGTACTTCCCAAGCGCTTAGTACAGTGCTCTGCACATAGTAAGCGCTCAATAAATACGATTGATGATGATGATGATGACTCCACCACATGTCTGCTGGGTGACCTTGGGCAAGTCCCTTCACTTCTCTGAGCCTCAGTTCCCTCATCTGTAAAATGGGGATTGACCGTGAGCCCCACGTGGGACAACCTGATCATGTTATATCCCCCCGGCGCTTAGAACGGTGGTTTGCACATAGTAAGCACTTAACAAATGCCATTATTATTATGATTATTATTATTATTGGGAGTCAGAGGTCATGGGTTCTGATCCCAGCTCTGCCGCTTGTCAGCTGGGTGACTTTGGGCAAGTCATTTCACTTCTCTGGGCCTCAGTTCCCTCATCTGTAATATGGAGATTAAGACTGTGAGCTCCACATGGGACAACCTCATCTGGAAAATGGGTATTGATTGTGAGCCCCACGTGGGACAACCTGATCACCTTGTATCCTCCCCAGTGCTTAGAACAGTGCTTTGCACATAGTAAGCGCTTAACAAGCACCAAAATTATTATTATTATTATTATGATAGCATTTATTAAGCTTTTACTATATTCAAAGCACTGTTCTAAGCGCTGGGGAGGCCTTCCCAGACTGAGCCCCCTCCTTCAATCAATCAATCAATCGTATTTATTAAGCGCTTACTGTGTGCAGAGCATTGTACTAAGCGCTTGGGAAGTACAAGTTGGCAACATATAGAGACGGTCCCTACGCAACAGTGGGCTCACAGTCTTCCTCTCCCCCTCCCCATCCCACCCACCTTACCTCCTTCCCCTCCCCACAGCACCTATATATATGTTTGTACGTATTTATTACTCTATTTTATTTGTACATATTTACTATTCTATTTATTTTATTTTGTTAATATGTTTTGTTTTGTTGTCTGTCTCCCCCTTCTGGACTGTGAGCCCGCTGTTGGGTAGGGACCATCTCTATATGTTGCCAACTTGTACTCCTCAAGTGCTTAGTACAGTGCTCTGCACACAGCGCTCAATAAATACAAATGAATGAATGAATGGGGAGGTTACAAGGTGATCAGGTTGTCCCACAGGGAGCTCACAGTCTTCATCCTCATTTTACAGGTGAGGTAACTGAGGGGCAGAGAAGTTAAGTGACTTGCCCAAAGTCACACAGCTGATAAGTGGCGGAGGCGGGAATTGAACCCAAGACCTCTGACTCCAAAGTCCGGGCTCTTTCCAAAGCGCTTACTATGTGCAAAGCACTGTTCTAAGCGCTGGGGAGGTTACAGGGTGATCAGGTTGTCCCACAGTGGGGTTCACAGTCTTCATCCCCATTTTACAGGTGCGGTAACTGAGGCAAAGAGAAGTTAAGTGACTTGCCCAAAGTCACACAGCTGACAATGGGCAGAGCTGGGATTTGAACCCGTGACCTCTGACTCCCAAGCCCGGGCTCTTTCCACTGACCCGCACTGCTTCTCCAAGATGGCCCGGCCAGCTACTCACAGACGGTCCTTCAGTCCTATTTATTGAGCATTTACCGTGCAGGGCACCGTACTCAGCGCTCGAAAAGTACAGACTCAAAAGATGGCCATCCCCCAATTAAGGTTAAAGTATGTGTCCTAAGTGTTGCTTCCCAGCTGGGGCTCTGCTCCTAAAACCCTCCCCTCCATGGGAAGGCTGCCCCTCCGTCCTGCCCCTCTAGGTCTGACCACCCTCCCTTGAAATCAGGAAAGGGCCCGGTAAAGGAGCAAGGACAAGGGGTAGGGGAAAAGGGGGGCCAAGGCTGAGGAGATCCTGGAGAAGGGGCTCAAGGTGCGAGAATACGAACTGAGGAAAAAACAACTTCTCCGACACGGGCAACTTCGGCTTTGGTATCCAGGAACGCATCGACCTGGGCATCAAATATGACCCGAGCATTGGCATCTACGGCCTGGACTTCTATGTGGTCCTGGGCCGGCCGGGCTTCAGCATCGCGGACAAGAAACGCAGGACGGGCTGCATCGGGGCCAAACACAGAATCGACAAGGAGCAGGCCATGCGCTGGTTTCAGCAGAAGACCGTATAAGTTCGTACAGATTTATTACCCTATTTTACTTGGACATATGTATTCCATTTATTTTATTTTGTTAATATGTTTTGTTGTGTTGTCCGTCTCCCCTTTCTAGACTGTATACATTCGTACATATTTATTCCATTTATTTTATTTTTCTAACATGTTTTGTTTTGTTGTCCATCTCCCCCTTCTAGACTGTGAGCCTGCCGTTGGATAGGGACCGTCTCTCTATGTTGCCCACTTGGACTTCCCAAGCACTTAGTACAGTGCTCTGCACACAGTAAGCGCTCAATAAATACGATTGAATGAATGAATGAATGAATGAAAAGACTGGGAGCCCGAAGGAAGGAGAGGAGGTGTTTGACAAGGAGAAGTAACACGGCCTACGAAAAAGAGCCAGGACCTGGTTTCTAATCCCAGCCTGGCTACTTGTCTGCTGTGTGACCTGGACAAATCGCTTAACTTCTCTGGGCCCCAGTTACCTCATCTGTAATAGGGGGATTAAGACTAGGAGTCCCCCATGTGGGACAAGGACTGAGTCCTACCTGATTCTCCGATATCTACCCCAGCACTTGAAACAGTGTTTGACACATAAGAAAGTCCTTAACAAATGCCATTTAAAAAAAATGGAAAATGTCTGCATTTCTCCACCTCTCATCCAGGGCCATGGGACCCCCTCCCTATCCCCCAACCCAGATCTGCAGCATGGCTCAGTGGAAAAGAGCCCGGGCTTTGGAGTCAGAGGTCATCGGTTCAAATCCCGGCTCCGCCACTTGTCAGCTGCGTGACTTCGGGCAAGTCACTTAACTTCTCTGGGCCTCAGTTACCTCATCTGTAAAATGGGGATGAAGACTGTGATTCCCCACGTGGGACAACCTGATCAACTTGTAAACTCCCCAGCGCTTAGAACAGTGCTTTGCACCTAGTAAGTGCTTAATAAATGCCATCATCATTATTGTTATTATTACCTCAAAGCCTCAAGGGGCTCAAGGGGGAGTGGGTTGAATTGGATGAAGGAAAGCGACATGCCGTGCCTGAGGGGATCCTCAAGGATGAGGCAGCTCTCCATCCACCCACCTCCTCTGCCAAGAGGACTTCCGTGGACGTTGGACTTCAAGAAGGTGAGAATCACACCACCTAAATTGGACAGGTTTCCCCAGGGGCACCCAGTCTGTGCTGCTTCCTGCATTGCTGCCTCTCCCCCTTCTGTGAATCAAAAGAGTTCTCCTCAATACTTGGGACTAAACTAGCCTGAGCCCAGATCCCAAAGTCAGGAAGTCTTGCATTCATTCTCTGCTTTTAATACCTAATACTCTTTTCCTTCCCCTCTCCCTCTGCAATTTACAAGGCCCTTGCTTCTGTAAAACAGCTCAATTTCTGCTCTTCGGATTCTCCCACTGGTTAGGCAGGATGGATGTCGCCGGGTTATTTTCTTTAGAAAAAAACCTGGATTTTGCAAAGTCCTGAGAGCCTCCCCACTCCGGTGACCCAGAAGATCAGTTTGAGGCCGTGGGAGAGGATGGTTTATTTTTTTATTATATTATATTTTATTTTATTTTGTTAATATGTTTTGTTTTGTTGTCTGTCTCCCCCTCCTAGACTGTGAGCCCGCTGTTGGGTAGGGACCGTCTCTATATGTTGCCAACTTGTACTTCCCAAGCGCTTAGTACAGTGCTCTGCACACAGTAAGCGCCCAATAAATACGATTGAATGAACGAATGAATGAATGATGGATAACACTTCCTCTTTTTCTGGGGAGAAGCGACAATTTATTTCTGTATTTGAAAAGGGCTTTTGTTGCTTTGGAAATGGTAGTTGATAGCAGAGTTTTGTTTCCTTCCCTCAAACGACAAAGTGTTAAAAGTCCTGCCCATTTCATCTGCAGTGTGACTTTGGGCAACTCTCTGAGCCTGGTGTGGGCAGGGATTGTCTCTTTTTATTGCCCCTCTCCCCCTTTTAGACTGTGAGCCCACTGTTGGGTAGGGACTGTCTCTATATGTTGCCAATTTGTACTTCCCAAGCGCTTTGTACAGTGCTCTGCACATAGTAAGCGCTCAATAAATACGATTGATGATGATGATGATGATGATTGCCGAATTGTACTTTCCAAGCGCATGGTACAGTGCTCGGCGCACATTAAGCGCTCAATAAATGCGATCGAATGAATGAATGAATGAAATTCCCCATCCACAACTCCATCATGGCCTGCAGTGTGAGAGTAGGGGCCGTAACATCCGTCGCCGTTGTCCTTCTGCCTGCATTGAACATCCACAGGGAGTTGTGCGGTCCGAGTGGCCTGACTCCCTCACACCTGAGGGGCCGAATCCAAGGCATCCCAATGCCCCTCCATCAGTTTTCGGTTTGGGATCTGAGTGGTAATTTACACAAGGTGGCACCAGCATCCCAGGAGCCGATCCATCGCTCCCTCTCCGGGGTCTGGATGCCAGCAGCATTCTGTGGCGGCACAGCGGGAGACCTTACCACCGAGTCCGAGGGCACGATTTCTCCATTTCCCAAGGACCCTCCTCTCTGGGGAAGCCTGTGTGAAGGCCGGTGGCTGGAGAAGGGCTCCCCTGGGTCTCCTGCCGGGGAGGCCAGGTTCTTGAAGGATTGGGCCCTGCTCTTTTGGTTCCTGTGGTTCCAACCATCCTGGTTGTCAGGCTGGATGAGTTGCTGGGTCTCTCTCTCTCTCTCTCTCTCTCTCCCTACCCCGGGGCCTGCTTCAGTGGCCTGTGCAAATCTCTGCCAGCTTGGGGCTTGAATTGAAACCAAATTTTGGGAATCGTTTCAGTAACGAGATTACATCCAGCCTCTGCAATGTCCTGGTTTGGTTTACCCTGGGGAAAATGTTCCGTTAAGAGTAGTTTCTCATTCTGTTTTCTCTTTTCTTGCCCTCTTTCTTCTCCTCTTCCCCTTTCTTTTTCCCTCCTCCTCCCCACTCCTCCCTTTTCATACCTTCTCCTCTATTCTCCTTTCTTCACTCTTCTAGTAATAGTATTAGCATTTGTTAGGTGCTTATTGGATGCAGAGCACTGTATTTGAGTTCTGGGAAAGAATACACAGGTGGGAATTGGATATAGTCTTCTCCTTCCTCCATTTTCCCCCTCCTCCATCTCTTCTTCCTCCTCTTTTGTCTCATCCTCTATCTTTTCCTAAAGTTTAGTCCTACTTAATGAGCAGTCAAGTTCTTCTTCCTTTTGGTGAATTAATTACCCACGAAAGGGGTCATTTATAACTGTAGAGACCAGTAGGCTGAGGGCAACTCGGTGGCAACTAAAGTGTTTCCTATACCATGTGAATTATGTTCCTTTAGGTTACTCAAACAAGGGAAAGGACCTATATGACAGTTTAGCCCAAAGCAGATGATCTTGAATTAATGACTGACTGGATGATGGTTCAGTTGTGCTAATTTGATGCTACCCCTGTCTGCTTTTGCAGCCACAGGGCTAGGAGACACATCCAGTAAGTTTGGCAAATAGTGGCCGTGCCCTTGGCGTGGTTGTAGATCTAGTCACAGACGGGCAATCTGTCCCAGGACTGAGAAACCAAGAAATGTCTCTGGAGGGTCAAGAGGGCCAAATTCGTGACATTTCTGGACATCTGAACTTTGTCTCAAGGTTACGTCAAGCTGCCTATCTCACTCATTGGATTTAGCTGGCATCTTGCAGGAAACCCTAGCCTATAATGCTTTGTGGAAACCGCAAGGGCCTGCTCCCCAGAGAGGAACATTTGTAGGGATGATGGGGAATAGTGTTCTGGCAGGAAAATGTGATGTAATGAAGTGGGGAGAATAAGTCACACATGCGGTTACTTTGCTTTGGAGTACATTTGTCTGTGTGGGATGCCCATAATTACTGCTGAGACATTGTTCATCAGATTCTGGCTTTGCCGTCCTTGCTGCTTTCAGTTCCCCCGCAGGAACAGGGCACCGAGTTTCATTAACATTATTACATTACAAGTAGGTTCTCCAAACCAAAGTATAATCAAGGAGCTAAAGCCCATGATGACTGCAGGACTGTATGATTAACCAGGGGGCTAATGAGGCCATTTTGCGTGAATGGCTCAGAGAACTCTGCGAACATTCAATTGTTAATCTGATGACTGTCCTGTGAGGCAGGAGGGATGCATGCTCAGCTCCATCTTGAGGGTTTGCTGTGATAATCGGGGCCCCGGACCCGCCCAGGGCACGTCCACTCATAGGCCTCCTAGTGTTCTCGGTGACCTTGATGAGATCACGGGCCATCCTAGCCTTCTGAGCTCCGTTTCTATGGGCGAGAGAACTTCTTTGGGACCTCAGATTCCTTCCCTTGAGGTCCTGACTACTCTCAGAGCCAGAAAGACTGGCCGTGAGTGCTCTCCTGGGTCACACGCTATTCCTTTTTTTAGTGGTATTTGTTAAACTCTAACTCTGTGCCAAGCCCTGTACTAAGCGCTGGGATAGATGCAAGCTAATCAGGCCGGACTCAGTCCTTGTTCTTCATGGGGCTCCCAGTCTAAGTCCCCATTTTACAGTTAGGTAACAGGCACAGAGAAGTGACGTGACCTGCCCAGGGTCACACAGCAGACAAGTGGTGGAGCCAGGATTGTAAACCAGGTCCTTTCGATTTCTAGGCCCGTACTCTGTCCACTACGCCATGCTGCGTCTCTATTCCTCAGTGCAGATTCTCAGTCCTGAAGCCTCGGAACTGAGGCTCATAATAATAATAATAATGGCATTTATTATCTGTCATACTCCACGGGGGATTCCATCCATTGCTTCCGAACCACCCAATAACCACGCATGCTCGCAGTGGCCACCGTAGGACAACCCTCATTGTGTTCAAACCCTTTGCTAGTGTTCTGCAAAGGACCTGGGTTCGAGTCCTGACTCCGCCTCTTGTCTGCTGGGTGACTTGGGGCAAGGCACTTCACTTCTCTGGACCTCAGTTACCTCATCTGTAAAATGGGGATTGAGACTGTGGGACTGATTACGTTGTATCTATCTTAGAACCGTGCTTGACCCATAGTAAGCACTTCGCAAGTACTATTATGATCATTATTACCACAGTATTAATGTGCAACAGCCAAGCAGATTGTTGGAGTTCTGCATCTGTGGCCATCACCCAGTGCACCGCGCCCTCAGTGTGGCTCAGAAAGTGCCCACTTCCCAGTGGGGAGGTCGGGCTGGCGGGTGACCAGGGATGAGGGGCACCAGACAGCCCTTGAATTCATTCACTCATTCAATTGTATTCATTGAGAGCTTACTGGGTGCAAAGCATTGTACTAAGCGCTTGGGACGGTACAATATAGCAACAGACAAGACACATTCCTGCCCCCAACAAACTCACAGACTAGAGGGGGAGAAAGACATTCATGTAAATAAATAGATAGATAGATATGACTGAGCCCCTTCCTTCCTCTCCCCCTCGTCCCCCTCTCCATCCCCCCCACCTCCTTCCCTTCCCCACAGCACCTGTATATATGTATATATGCTTGTACATATTTATTACTCTATTTTACTTGTACATATCTATTCTATTTATTTTATTTTGTTAGTATGTTTGGTTTTGTCTCCCCCTTTTAGACTGTGAGCCCACTGTTGGGTAGGGACTGTCTCTATATGTTGCCAATTTGTACTTCCCAAGCCCTTAGTACAGTGCTCTGCACACAGTAAGCGCTCAATAAATACGATTGATGATGATGATATATATACATATGCACAGATATATACATATGTGCTGTGGGCGTGGGAGGGAGGATGAATGAAGGAGCATATAAGAGTGGCGCAGAAGGGAGAGGGAGAAGAGGAGAGGTGGGCTTAGACAAGAAGTCTTCTTGGAGGAGATGTACAAAGGTGCTTGACGTCCCTCTTTCCTCCTCTCACTTCTTCATTCCGCATTTGGGCTCCAGAGCTCGCCTCAGGGCAGCAACTCATCCTACTCCCCAGACAGTCGGGATGGCAGCTTCTGGCTTTTGTCAGTGGATGAAGCCATAGGAGGAACTAACTCTCCCAAAGAGACAGACAAAATGCATCTCTAAAAAATATTTACCCAAAGTATTATCTCATGCACGCTTGTACACACACACAAACACCCTTTCAAGTCACCCACCAGCTGTTTCTTATACATACACTCTTTTCCGTCTGTCTCTCTCCTCGCCTCTCCCCTCTTCCTTCAATCGGCAGCATTGATCAAGTGCTGATTGCAGAGCATTGTGCTGAGCACCTGGGAGAGTACAACAAAAGCAGGGCATGTGTTCCTTGTCCACGATGAGCTTTCTTCCCTCTCCTTCCCCTTCTTCAACTCTGTTCGGTAGTTGCTGTTGCTTGAAGCCTGGGTTGCCTCCCTCTCACCCTCAGATCTCAGCCCAGACAGCTGGTTTTTATGTTTATTATTATTATGGGACTTACTAAGCACTTACTATGTGTCAAGCACTGTTCTAAGCGCTGGGGTAGATACGAGTCAATCAGATCAGACACAGCCCCTGTCCCACCTGGAGCTCACAGTCTAAACAGGAAGGGGATTAGGTATTAAATCCCCATTTTACAGAGGAGGAAACTGAGGCATAGATAAGTTAAGGGGCTGGCCTGAGGCCACACGGCAGGCAAGTGGCGGAGTCAGGATTAGAACCCAGATCCTCTGATTCCCTGGCCTGTTCTGTTTCCACCAGGCCATCCTGTTCCCCGCTGCAATGGCCCGAGGAGGTGAGCACACAGTCACCAATGCTGGCTTGTCTAGAAATGGAGGAATGAGATTGTGTGGGTGGATGCAGTAGTGGCCCCAAGAGCTTGGCTCCAGAGTGAGGCTTACTCATCACACCGGACACTGATTTTGAAGCTGGCTAGGCGGGCAGGATTCCCGAAGAATACTTTCTGCCCTTTCCCCTTCCTGAGGTCCTTGCTACAAGAACCAGTCGCATATCATGACAACTCTCTAAATCTTGGTTGCCGCCCTTTAGCTTCCCGAAGTGGGGACTTTGATTTTGAGTGTCGGTGTGTGTGTTGTTTTTGTTCCATGCGAAAGCAAGTCCTTCCTAAACAGAGCTGTTTTGAGCATGATTTCATTTTCCCTCCAGTTGAGGTTCATTGAGAGTCATTCACTTTTTCATGAATGTAACTGGGCAAAGTTATTCTTTCTTCTAGTGTTTCCCCCTGCTTACTACTTCTGCCGTTTCAAGTGAGACTGGGGGAATTTCTAAGTGTCAGAGACACTCGGCAATCCCACCGCTCTCCCACCCACAGCGTAATCACCCCAAATACTTATTGAACATCTACCGGGAATGTACACTGTACTGAATGCTATGTGGCACTTACAGGCTCCTTGCCCTCCAAGGGCTGGCAACCACAAGGAGAAAACAAGACAGACAAAACATTATGACAGCAGCTGACAAAAAGCCAAGGGATTGTGCAATATGTCTTCTGAAAATTGTTCTTTTTTCTTCAGATTATCAGATTATCCATTTTGCCCTCAGCACTTTTGATCTTCTTTCGCCTTCCATCTGTCTTTACTTATCATGCCTGAATCATCCTTGTATAACTCTCCTCTGCCTTTTAAGACATTCAGAAACATAGTGACCCACCAACCCCAAGAGGTATCCTGCACCCCCACAGAGCCATATACACACACACACACTCACTCACGCAGAGCAATGCACTCATAACTCCCCCGGAAATATGAAACATACGTAATTCTCTACAGACATGCACCTCTTCCCTAAAATGTGCACACATACACACACACAAGCTAATTGTGGGCAGTGAACGTGATGGTTTATTGTTGTAATGT
The DNA here is from genome assembly GCF_015852505.1 of Tachyglossus aculeatus. Classification (NCBI taxonomy): domain Eukaryota; kingdom Metazoa; phylum Chordata; class Mammalia; order Monotremata; family Tachyglossidae; genus Tachyglossus; species Tachyglossus aculeatus. The sequence continues at coordinate 8,466,464 of NC_052081.1, forward strand.
ACTCTCCCAAGCGCTTAGTACAGTGCTTTGCACACAATAAGCACTCAATAAATGCTACTGAATGAATTCATGTGAGGCACATGAATTCCCCTACAGTCAGATACTGATCTGCCCTGGAGTTTGGGAAGCAATATTGTGTTGGTAGGGAATGACAACCAGTCAGGATCTAAGTGGTGGCGATCTCAAGAGCCACCTTATTATTTTGCGTATGTACATCAGTCAAGAAACCAGTTGATATGGACAAGCACATGTACATCACTGAAACATGGAAATATTTAAAGATCGCCTGCCTACTGTCTTCAAAGACAGCTCATTATGGGAGAAAAAGGAGTGTTGGTGACTGGGCTAGGCAGTGTGTGGAGTTGCTATGGTGTCAGTTTTGCAATGGCTCCCTGAAATCCTTCAAATCACAGGCAAATTCTTAATTTTGGGCTCCAAAACCCTCCACTGGTAGGCCCCAAGGTCAAGAATTAGGCTAAGAATAATAATCCTTATTATGTACTAAGCACTGGGGTAGATTCAGGGTAATCAGGTTGGACGTAGTCCCGGTCCCACAGAAGGCTCACAGTCTAAGAGGGAGGGAGACCAGGATTGGATTTCAGGGAGCTATGGCAAGGATTTGAGAAAGGGGAGGTCACGGTTGTGCTCTGCATTAGGCAGGAAGGAAGCAGAACCTAGAAGAGAGGGGGGAACAGAAAGAGCAGGGGAGGACATTGGAGAGAAGGGGGAAAAGTAAAGAGGTGGGGAGGGGAAAGAAGAGTGGTAGAAGGAGCTCACCCTTGCCGCCGCCGCCGCTGCTGCTGTTTCCACTTAGGCGTGGCAGTGGCTCCAATTGAACCGGTCCGGGCTCCTGGGAGGAAGCCGAGCAGTATGGACCCATCAGGCAGGTGAAGCAGTGCAGCTTATTGGGAAGACCATGGGCCTGGGAGCCAGAGGACCTGAGTTCTAATCCTGACTCCGCCATCTGCCCGCTCTGTGGACTTGAGCAAGCCACTTCACTGCCCTGTGCCTCAGTTTTCTCATCTTTAAAATGGGGATTCAATACCCGTTCTCCCTCCTACTTAGGCTACACCCCCCCCACCCCACGCCCCACAGCGTGGGACACGGACTTTGTCTGATCTGATTAACTTGTATCTACCCCAGCACTTAGAATAGTGTTTGACTAAGCACTTGACAAATACCATTAATTTTTTTTTAAAGTTCACCAGCCACCAGCACCTCCCTGGCTAAACTGGCCATCCTGATGGGTGTTCCTCATTCTGGTCCCTCTGAGCACTCCCACGCCCAACCCCAGCAGGTGCCAGTTCAGCTGAGGTGGCAATGGGGTCCAGAAGATAGAAGAGAAAGGAGAGGGGCAGCCTCTTCTGCTTCTTCTTCATCCTGCCTGCTCCCGGGCCCCCTGTACCGCTGCTGTGTCTGGGAGTGCCCTCCCCCAGCCCCTCAGCAGGCTGAAACCAACACTCTGGGCTCTCTCCTCCTGGGCCTCACAGAACCCCCAGAATCCTAGCTGGCCCACCTTCTTGGGGAACATCTGGCCACATTATGCTTGTCAAATGTGGCTCTGCCAGCTGCATTGCAGTTGGATTGTAAGGAAACCATTCCGGAGGGGAGGGGGCCCGGGAAGGGCAGGTTTGAACAATTTGAGCAGGAGATGACTGGTCGCAGGTTCAGAAGGATTGGCACAGCGAGGAGGCAATTGGATTTGACCCTAAGGAGATGGTGGGAAGCTTCAGAGAGGGCCGTGTCCTCTGAAGGGGCAGGGGTGAAGCCAGAATCCTGGTGGGAGTTGGAAGAGTGAAAACGTGGGAGGCCGTGTGGTCTAATGGGCAGAGCAGGGGCTGGGAGTCAGGCGACCCATCTTCCCCCACTTCTAGCCCATTCGAGCTGTCGCCTCCAGCCTCTCAGAGAAAGCCACTTGAGCTTGGCTTGCCGACGGCACAGAGCACAGTCTGGGCCGGACCGGTGACTTCATGAATCAGCCCGCAGAGCCTGTGTCATTACCCTGTGGCTTTTCCTTTGTCCAGGAGGGAATAGTTGCCATACGCAGTAACCCGACATCCCTGAGAAAATAAACCTTGTGGAGGGTAGGGAAAGGAGTCGCTTCTCTGGAAGAAGCAGCAGCAACATGGGGCTTCAGGGTGTATTTCGGAGTCCCGACGCCATCCCTCAATTGTCTAGTGTCTAAGAGCAGAATAATAATGGAATTGATGGTATTCAGAATTCTTAAAGAAAAAAATCTGCCTTAAAAGGGCTAAAATACTTCAATGAAGATTAGGGCCGAGCCATAATTTGAGCCTATGCAATGTTTTTGAGGGTGGGCCCTGGCGCCGGTTGCCCTGCCAGCCCAAACAATTCGGATTAAAGGAAAAAGGCAATTTCACCCCAGCATTTCCATTGGAATATGTGATCTGATTGACTTCTATTGCCCTAGGCCAGAAGGTCCTGACCTCTACTAGTGTGGCTTAATGGATAGAGCATGGGACTGAGAGTCAGAAGATCATGGGTTCTAATTCCGGTTCCGCTGTGACCTTGGGCAAGTCACTTTGCTTCTCTGGGCCTCAGTTACTTCATCTGTAAAATGGGGATTAATAATAATAATAATAATAATGGCATTTATTAAGCGCTTACTATGTGCAAAGCACTGTTCTAAGCGCTGGGGAGGTTACAAGGTGATCAGGTTGTCCCACGTGGGGCTCACAGTCTTAATCCCCATTTTACAGATGAGGTAACTGAGGCCCAGAGAAGTGAAGTGACTTGCCCAAAGTCACACAGCTGACATTTGGCAGAGCTGGGATATGAACCCATGACCTCTGACTCCAAAGCCCACGCTCTTTCCACTGAGCCACACTGCTTCAACATATAGAGACAGTCCCTACCCAACAGTGGGCTCACAGTCTAAAAGGGCCAACAGAATAATAATGATGGCATTTATTAAGTGCTTACTATGTGTAAAGCACTGTTCTAAGCGCTGGGGAAGTTACAAGGAGATCAGGTTGTCCCACGGGGGGCTCACACTCTTATTCCCCACTTTACAGATGAGGGAACTGAGGCCCAGAGAAGTTGTGACTTGAGTGAGCCCCATGTGGGACAGGAACTATGTCCAATCCAATTCGCTTCTATTCTGTCCCCGCCATCCCCCCACCCCCAGCACTTAGTACAGTGCCTAATACATAATAAGCAGTAAACAAATACCAAAAATATTACTGTTATTATTAGAAATAGGAGCCTTGTGCTCTCACGGTTTCACCTGAAGTACCCCCATCTGTCACCCCCATCCCTAAACGGAATCCTGCTGTTTCCCATCCACCCTCCCTCTGGCTTCCTCAATTCCTTCTCATCCACCCTTCCCACTCACGCAGAAGGGCTCTTCCAAAACTAGAAGGGAACAGCAGCAGCCTAGAGAGCAGAGCACATGACAGAAGGGAACCATTTTTGTATATCTCCAAGTCGAGGGTACTGATAATAATTGTGGTATTTGCTAAGCGTTTTATTAGGTGCCGGGCACTCTTCTAATCACTGAGGTAGATATAAGTAGATCAAATACAGTCCCTGTCCTACACGGACATCGTGGTCTAAGTGAGAAGGAGAACAGGAATCTTACCTTCATTTTTATGGAGGAGGTAACTGAGGCTCAGAGAAGGGAAGTGACTTGCCCAAAGTCACAAAGTAGATCAGCTCCTGCGGCAGCTATTTCTTGTTGTATTTCCTGGAGAGCCCATCATCCTCAGTTCTCCCATCCCGCGGGGTTTACCGTCTGTAATAACCGCACTGTCTGTTACGGTTGAGGCTGAACTCCTTTTGGCCAGGGAACGTGTCTACCAACTGGGATGTACTGTACTCTCCCCAGTGCTTCGTCAAGTGTTTTGCACTCTGTCAGCACTCGATAAATATCATTCATTGATTTGGTTATGAGCACCTTTCAGAGGGTGTGGACTGACTTCCAGAGCAGGTCCTGGTGGGGGGTTTTTTGTAGAAAGCATTGAAGCAAATTGGGTTTTGACTCAACTGTTTTTGTTGCTAAAAAAGTGTAGCTTGAGGGACGAAAGGAGGGCCCCTTTTGTTCTGAAAAGCAAAAAGGGAAAGGAGTTGAACAAACACAAGCCTACCAATCCAGAGGCTCAACCCCCAGCCACAAGACATCTTTGCTCTCCATCTGCCTAACTGGAAACAGGCTCCAGTATTTTTAGCTGCTGCATAATCGAAGTTAAAAAGAAGAAGGGGGAGAGGAGGGTCTGATTTTTTCCAGCTAGAATAAGAGAGTGGGAGAGAGGCATTCCTCATTATCTCTCATGTCGTGTCCCTGCCTGGCAAAAAGGGAAACACCCAAGTATCCCCATTGGTTCTCCTGGCCTTGCCCAGGAGGGATTTAAACTCAGGGAGGGCAGCAGGGGCTCCTCGAACAGAGCAGGAAAGAGGAGACCAAGGGACACCCGTTTTCGCCCAGGGGTCCACTCTCACAGGCGGCCATAGGAGTACAGAACTGCGTCTGAGGTAAGGCGATCCAACTACAGGGGCTTTTCCAATGCCAGTAGAGGGGCAGGCTCCAGGGGACACACTCCTAAACTCCACATCAGACAAGCTGGGGGGTCTGATCATGATGCCACCCCTCATTCCCTTCCCTTGAGACTTTTAGGCACAACTCTGTGTCTCAGTTTCCCTAGCTGGAAATTGGAGAAGGGGGTTTCTGCTTCCATTCTACCCCCCAGAGTTGGAGTGAGGTTGAATTCAGAATGTACTGGCAATGGAAGCAAGCGCTATATACTTGGGAAGTACTACTGTATTCACACTGTCTGGACCAGGTGGAAACTCTCTTCCAGTTACTTGGCAGAATACAACTTGTGGGTTTTATTTTATACATATATATATATATATATATATATATATATATATATATATATATATATATATGCACACACACACATAATTCTTTACGCAGGTAAAGAGTAGTCAGGAAAAGAAGATTTCTGTTTTTTCCAGCAGGTCCTTTATTGGTGGGCTTTTCCTCTTTGATCATCTATATCTTTTTGCTCTCACTAAGAATTAAAAAGGGGTTTCTGTTTTTAGTCACTAAAGCCTCATTTTTATCCCCACATAGATTTGTTTCTTCTGTCTGTCATCAGAGCAGAGTTAAGGTTTACTTTTTTCCCCTCCCCATGGTCTAAAGTTTGTCATACAGATTCCGTTCTAACGTTCGAGAGTGATGTGTTTTCCAGCGCTTAGTAAAGTGCCTGGCACATAGTAAGCGCTTAACAAATACCACTTAAAAAAAAGAGGAGTGGTATGTCAGTTTCCCGCTTGCTCCCCATCTCAGCTCTTCCTTCCTTAAGTCCAAGTGGAAATACTTGAGAAATGGCAGGGAGTTCTAGGGTAGGAAACGGATGCTCAGAGTCAATAATAATAATAATAATAATGGTATTTGTAAAGTGCTTACTATGCGCAAAGCACTGTTCTAAGCACTGAAAGTCAAGCAAGTTGTTACTCAACCTGCTCCACCCCCTCAAACGATTTTTAGACTGTGAGCCCACTGTTGGGTAGGGACTGTCTCTATATGTTGCCAACTTGTACTTCCCAAGCGCTTAGTACAGTGCTCTGCACATAGTAAGTGCTCAATAAATATGATTGATGATGATGATGGTGGTGATAGCCAACCAGGTCCGCAGCGGGAGCTCACCTGATGCAATGGGACCAGTTTGGCACTAGAACTAGCCACAGGATAAGCAGAAGAGCTTCTGGGAAGCAGAGGGACTTGCCTGGTAAATAAACGAGAGTGGAACCCTTTAATCTAGTTACCTTGAATTCACCCCAGTGCTTTGCACAGAGTAGGCATTTAATATAGACCATTACAACTCCTGCCCCAGGGTTCAGTCCTTTCAGGGTAAAGTTGGCAGAGAGGAGAGTTGGTGTTGCTTTGTAAAAGTCTTCCTCCTTTGTAAGTTATTTTCTGGACTCTGACGCTGAACCACATTAAAAAAGCCCTTACAGGGATGGTCTGAAGCTCAGTTTCCTGAGGCGGCTGGCTTCAATTCCCACCTTAAATATTGGTGTGAATAGTGGGGTGGTGGGTGGTGGGAAGAGGATGTCAAAGACTGGGCAAAAGGGGCAACTGGCCTGGAATGGCTCGGGGTCGAGGTAGTTCCCCCCAAGGATTAGCAGACCCCACTATTCCTCAGTGAATGAGTGAATTCTGGTATTTGTTAAGTGCTTACTATGTGCCAGGCACTGTACTAAGCACTGGGGTGGATACAAGCAAATTGAGTTGGACTCAGTCCTTGTCCCACATGGGCTCACTGTCTCAATCCCCATTTTCCAGATGAGGGAACTGAGGCACAGAGAAGTGAAGTGACTGGCCCAGGGTCACACAGCAGACAAGTGGTGGAGCCGGAATTAGAACCCATGTCCTTCCGACTCACCGACCCGTGCTGTCTCCACTATGCCATGCTGCCTCAACAGCATGCTCACCCTTGACCTCCACCGCAGTTCTGACTGCATTGACGTATGTGGGCTTCAGGAAGACCAGGAGATGGCAAACTCTGTCCCGGGGCAATGCCCAGGTTTCCACTGCTGCCCCCAATCTCAGAGGAGCCTTAATTGGGCCCTGGATCACCCAGTTGCCCCAGTGGGACTTGAGGCAGAGTCATCCATGTGGCCCTGGCAGGTAGGCACTCCCGGGGGACTCAATCCTGATAAGGGACAAACAGAGAGACCCCTCTGCCTTCTGTGGATAAGCAGGAGGACACTGACCCGTGGCGATCCATCCTAGGAGACAGCAGACCTGCCAAAGTGACGGACTTCACCCGATGGAGCACCGAACCGCTCAACTCAAGTTCCCCTGGGGCTCGGGTCCACCTCCGACCAGCCCAGCTGGGCCAGCCGTTCTCGGTCAAATACTGGTTCTAGAATTGGGGAGAGGGAGGGACAAGAGGGGTGAGCAGGGGAGCTGCCTTGGGAATGTCTTCCAAGGATGCTCGGAAGACTTGGGAGATGCAGGGCGGTGTACATGTTTAAAGGTCTAGTTCCTACTCCTGCTTCTTAGATCAATCCGGTCTTCACTCATTTGAACAGCGAGGCCATTAGTCAAGAATAGGAAGGTAATCTTGAGGTATGTTAGTACTGGGAGAGCAGTAGAACCCAGTGGAAAGGACACACAGAGCAACACCAACTCTGTCCCGGGGATCTGGTTTCTGGTCTCAGTGCCTTTTCTACCCAACTGTAGGCAAGTCACTTAACCTCCTTCTGCCTCCTCATCTGCAAAATGAGGTTAAGGTACACACTCTCTCCCTTAGATTGCAAACTCTACATAGGACAGGGACTGGGTCACTTCGGATTATCCCCAGGCCTTAGTAGTGCTTTGGCACATTGTAAGCACTTCATAAATACCGTAATTAATGAATCATCAGGAGCTTTTCTTTTAGACGGGGGGGGGGCAGAAATATTGCCATCTGATTTGAATTCCCATTTCCTTCAGATGCCAACTAGCATATTATTAGTAGTAGTGGTATTCACAGGCCTGAAGGAAAAGGATCAGGGAGCTTCTCTTTGGGAATAAACTGTTGCAGAGAAAGACTAACCAGATGGTAGCATAGTGCTGCAAAAGGGTTAACTGAACTGAGTTCTCTCTCAAGTGAGAGCCATTTCAAGGCAGATGAAACTGGAGTAAACAGAGAAGATGGCATGGCCACAGCTGCAACCTATTAACTAGTAAATTGCAGCAGCTTGTTAAGGCAGAATCAGGGCAGGTAGCCTGACTTTCCAATTGTTGGTGAGTAGGAAGAGACCTTTTGGGGGAGAATTGGTTTGCAAGGTGTTTGCCGCATTGTGGGTGGGAGAGATTGAAGTCGGTAAGCATGGTGTTGGATGCAGGGGCCTGTGGTCTGCTCTGGAGAATTACGTAGAGTGAATGTGTTCTGACTGCATGGGGTCTAATCACATTCAGCTAACTTTTCCAGCTGCTATCTCTCCAGAGAATTAGGTGGAAGGAAGGAAATAGAAACCTATCCCAACCATGGGCTTTCCCCAGGATGAACACTCACGTGATCTCCGCTGGGTATCTCAGCCATACCCAATAGCACCTTTTGATACCTTCTGGCAGTGAATGAGACTCTTTGTACTCTGTCTGATAATAATAGTTATGGCATGAAGCGCTTATTAGGTACCAAACACTTGGTTGAGCGCTGGCGTATAAATGCCGTAATCAGATTAGGCTCAAGCACATATGCCTCCCAGTCTGAGAGGTAGGGAGACCCAGTGTCTTATCCTGCTTTTACAGATGAGGAAACTGAGATGCAGAAAGAATAAATGACTTGTCCACGGTCACACAGCAGGCATGGGGCAGAGCTGGGACTAGAACCTGGATCTCCTGACTTGGGTCTCCTGCAGTGGCTTTATCTAGAATAGTCCAAATCCCGGTGGTTGTGTAGGAACCAGGTTTGGCCAGGTCTAGCCCTCTGTTGGCTGTGTCATTCACAGAAAAGTGAATTACTCAGTGGAAGACATGCTAAACAAGAACAACAAATCCTCTCTTTCAGTGGTGCCAGCTCTCCCTTTTGTCAGGATAGGCCTAAGCCCTAAATCTCTGATAGTTTTATATGAAACAGATATTTTTGGGTTAGACTGGCTTTCATTAGGCTCCTGTTAATGAAGTTCTTGTCGTGCTTTCATCACGATAGGCAGAGGGACAAAAATCATTAAAATGAACACTTGCTGAACTCCAGAGTAGTAGGTGATGGAGACTGAGTTGCTATAATTATGGTAGCTGAGAAGGACTCACTATGTGTCAAGTACTGTTCTAAGTGATGGGATAGATGCTCATTGACGAGGTTGGACCCTTTCCCTGTCCCACTTTGGGCTCATAGTCTAAATAGGAGGGAGTAGGATTTAATCCCCTTTTTACAGATGAGGTAACTGAGGCACAAAGAATATTCAGTCATATTTATCAAGGGCTGTGTGCAGAGCACTGTACTAAGCGCTTGGGAGAGTACAGTTAAGTGACTTGTCCAAGGTCACCCAGCAGACATGTGGCAGAGGCGGGATTAGAACCCAGGTCCTCTGATACCCAGGCCTCTGACCTTTCCACTAGGTTTTGCTGCTTCTCTGTTAGAAGCAGTCTGTCTTAAACCCAGTTCTTGTAGCATGCAGGGGTTAGGCTGTGGCATATTTCTCCCTCTCCACCCGCCCCAGCCCTGACTGAAGCCACAGACACATGGCCAGGATATTGTTTCCGATATCACGGCGTGCCAGAAACTAACCGGCTCGGGTGGTCAGATGAACGCTCCCGAATCCCCTAACGGCGTTCCAGCTGGAGTGCCAAGTGAAAACTCACAGGGGCAGAGCCGAGGGTTTAGGGGGGACCGAGGCATGAGGGAATGCTGAGTGGGCTCAGGGGAAGTCTGTGGTGTCTCCACCGGGCAGGGGTCCGGGGGTTCCTTTCCTCTTCACTGTGTCAGCTGCCAAAAGCCCTCTGCCAGCAGAGTCGGAGAAGGGAAAGATGGAAAGGACCCATTGAATCACATCTGGTTTGTTCCCTTCCATTAATTAATTCCTCTTTCTCAAATATCACATTCTGTAGGGCTTCTCCACTGATTCTCATGGAAAGTTATCCTCATTCTAGCTGCTTTTACCAAGAGGAACACTTTGAGTGGCCAGTTTTCCTTTGCCCCGTTTCTATGCCAACATTCCACATTGACCTCTCTGGTTTTCCCCTTCCCTCCCCGACTTAGGTCTGTCTGTGGCCTACTGCTCTTTTGGAGAGATGGCATACATCATCCTCTATCCCCCTAAATAACCGAGGAAGCCGCTTTTTGCAAAGCGATGTCTGAAGAAACCAAAAAGCTTCTCTCCCCTCTCATTACATCTGACAGAAATGCTCAGTTCAGGGATATTTCGTCTTTCGAGCAATCAGCCTGCCCAGGAAAATCTGAGATCAATGCATGGAATCTGAGAGACTGCAATTAACTAGGACCTCATGTTACAGCTCAGAATGGCGTGCAACACTGAAGTTAATACTAGCGTTTCTGGGGTTTCTTGTCTTCCAGGCTCCAAAAACAAACCCTGAGTAGCCCCGCTGTGGTTTCTGGCCAAAGTCTGTGGGTTCACCACTGGTTTAAAGCCTCTTCTGAAAATGGTCTGCACTAGAGCTGAGTTTGTCATTTAGGAAGATGCAAAGGGAATGAGGATAAGTCAACTTTTGCTGCTGTGCTTTTGCACCCAAGGGAGATTTAGAGGCTGATTCATTCAGTCAGTCATATTTATTGAGCACTTACTGTGTGCAGGGCACTGTATTAAGCACTCTGTAAGAGTAAAATACAACAATAGTCACATTCCCTGCCCACAACGAGCATACAGTCTAGAGGCGATGGTGTCTGATATAGAGGCCTGTCTATATTCAGTCAGTTATATTTATTGAACACTTACTGTGTGTAGAACACTGTACTAAGACTTGGAAAGTACAATTCAGCAATAAAGAGGGACAATCCCTGCCCACGCCAGGCTTTCAGTCTGTAGGAATCTGTTAAAGATTTTGTTGAAAGAAAGAGAGCAGAGGCTGGGACAGGGAAGGGGGAGTGGAACAGGGAGCCTTCCCCAATTAATCAGATTCACTACTCATCTCTGGCATCCGGTGGCCCTCACTCAGCCTTCATTTTTCTGTCTTTATGTAATGTGGTGATGCAGGGCTGACCCCTAAAACAAGAGTATGGAACTAGTTTAATTCCTGGTCCCTCCCTGAGAGAAAGAGAGACTCTATCCTATCTCTATTCCTTGGGGCTGAAACCTGAGTGTTCAGTAGTTCAGGGCTCTGCACACTGGGTCCTCATTGGTACTATTGGCTGAAAATGGTCTGCACTAGAGCTGAGTTTGTCATTTAGGATGACAAACTCATGAATGAACTCAATTTGTCTCCTTTGGCTGCCTCCCCACCCCAATTCCTCCCTGCCTTGCCAATGTCTATCCAGTCTTACGTAACTTCCCCTGAATTGGGGCCTCGAGCTTTTAAAACCCCAGACCCTGGGACGGGAAGTCCATATTCTGACCCTTAAGCCAAGGGTCACTGTGAAGTACTTCATTATGATATTTATTAAGCACTTACTATGTAGTAATTTTTATTAAGCACTGTACTGAACATTAGGAAATAATATACAGATGGGAATTAGACATGATCCCTAACCAACTATGTGCCAAGTATGGTGCTGGGATAGGTATATGATAATAATAATAATAATGGTATTTGTTAAGCGCTTACTATATGTGAAGCATTGTTCTAAGCGCTGGGGAGGATACAAGGTGATCAGGTTGTCCCATGTGGGGCTCACAGCCTTAATCCCCATTTGACAGATGAGGTAACTGAGGCACAGAGAAGTTAAGTGACTTGCCCAAAGTCACACAGCTGACAAGTGGCAGAGTTGGGATTAGAACCCACAACCTCTGACTCCCAAGCCCAGTTTCTTTCCACTGAGCCAAGGTGCTTCATAATAATAATTTTGGCATTTGTTAAGCACTTACTATGTGCAAAGTACTGTTCTAAGCACTTGGGAGGATACAAGGTGATCAGTTTGTCCCATGTGGGGCTCACAATATTAATCCCCATTTTACAGATGAGGTAACTGAGGCACAGAGAAGTTAAGTGACTTGCCCAAAGTCACACAGCTGACAATCGGCAGAGCCTGAATTTGAACCCACAACCTCTGACACTGCCCCTGGCCGAAATTGGGGCTCAGTCCAAGGGAGGGAGAGAAGGTTCCTTTTTCCCATTTTATAGGTGAAGTAACCAAGGTTGTGACTTTCCCAAGGTCCCACAGGAAGCCGCCGGCAGATCAGGGATTAGATCCCAGATCCCCTGACTCCCAGATTCAGGCAAAGTCCAGAGTTCTGGAAACAACTGAAAGAGAAATGGCCCCACTCACATGGGAGCAACTGTGATGTCGCTTCCCACGGAAATGATGCCGCAGTCACCCTGCATTAGAACCAGAAGGCTCAAGGAGGTTTTCAGAGCTCCTGGTGGCTAGCTTGGCTAGTGGGCACCTGAATGTTGAAATGGGAGGACCTGACCTCCATTTCCACACCCCCACCCCATCCCCAGCTGGGTAGGGAGGATCTGAGAAAGAAAACAGCTGGGGGAAACAGGGGCACTTCCAGAATGCAAGGAGTAGAGCCCCAGACTGGGGTCCCCCAGGGAGGAAATTGAATGCCCAGCAGCTAACGGAAATTCATCCTGGAGAGGTGGCCCTTGGGAGAGAGCCAGGATGTTGAGTCAGATAGGTAAAGCAGGGCAGCCGTTGCTGGTTTAGCTCCAGGAAACACGTTGGCTATTTTTAAGGACTCCCAGAACTGTTGATTGTTAAGATGCAGAATCTTCAGGGCCTGTGGTGATCTGGTCTGTCCCAACTTGGCCGGGCCTAAGCCTTGACCTGAGCGGAGAGGTTTGCAGACCCAACAGGGAGCCTTCAGTGCCAGGCCTTTCTGTTTAAGCATTGTGGACTTGTGGGAAGAAACCCCAGCCTGGGAGCCAGAGGACCTGGATTCTGATCCAGCCCTGCCACTTGCCTGCTGTGTGACCTTGGACAAATCACTTCTCTGGGCCTGTTTTCTCATTTGTAAAATGAGGATTCAATGCCTTCTCTCCCTCCTTCTTAGACTGTAATCCCCATGTGGGACTGGGACTATGTCCACTTGATTAGCTTGTATCTACTTGGTGCATTTGGGATTCACCCCACAGCACTTAATGTACATATCTATGAATTATTTATTATAAATCATTTATATTATTATCTGTCTCCCCCTCTAGACAGCAAGCTCATTGTGGGAAGAGAAAGTATCTGCTAATTCCGTTGGCTCCCAAGCACTTCCAAGTACAGTGCTCTGTGCACAGCAAGGGCTCAGTAAGTGCCATTGATTGATTTGATGCCCCAGAGCTTAGTTCAGTGTTTTGCATATTGTAAGTGCTTAACAATTTTTTAAAATTATTATTATCATCCCATCTCTGTGGGGTCTGTTAGAATTTTTTGGCTAAACTGGGCTTTTTCAGGGTTATTGCTAGGTCATGAGAAGCAGCGTGGCTCAGTGGGAAGAGCACAGGCTTTGGAGTCAGAGGTCATGGGTTCAAATCCCAGCTCCTCCAACTGTCAGCTGTGTGACCTTGAGCAAGTCACTTAACTTCTCTGTGCCTCAGTTACCTCATCTGTAAAATGGGGATTAAAACTGCGGGCCCCCCGTGGGACAACCTGATCACCTTGTAACCTCCCCAGCGCTTAGAACAGTGCTTTGCACATAGTAAGCGCTTTACAAATACCATCATCATTATTATTATTATCGTGACTTTCTCTTCTGCTTTTGTATCCTTCCCCTCTAAGGGACGACTCTGTTTCACCCCAAGGATGCACAGGACGGGCTTCCAGCGAAGATTCTTCTGTGCCTTGGGGCTCTTGTTCTGCTTTGTCGTGCCCAAGGCAGCCCCCAAGCCTCCCGGGGCCCCTCCCAACTGCAGCAACAAGGAGCAACAGGTCACATTCAGCCACACTTACAGGATCGATGTGCCCAAGGCCACCCAGGTCCAAGTGGAGGCTGACCCACCACCCCTCGGAGACCAGGGGACCGCGCTGATCGACCCCGGGGAGGCCGGCGAGGAGCAGAATATCATTTTCCGGCACAACATCCGCCTGCAGGCCCCAAAGGCAGACTGCGAAGCGGCGGGCGGCCTGCAGGACTTGCTGGCGCGGGTGAAGAAGCTGGAAGACGAGGTAGCAGAACTCAAGGAAAAATGCAACCCTCAGAACTGCTGTGGTGGAGCTCAGGGTGCGTATTGATCTTGCCCTTTTATCGATCCCACTTTTGGAAAACGTTGTTTGCCAAGTTGGGTTTGTTTTTAAACGGAGCCTAGTTGATCCCCCGTAAACCAGATAGTCTTCCCCCTGGATAATGATGAGTTGGCTCTCCAGGGCCTTTAACTGGATTCCCTGAAATGTTTTTTGGTGTCTATCTGGTAGTGACTCACCATAAGGGGAATCCATCCACTCAGCCCGGCCCAGTCGGGAGAATTGGATCCACTGGACGTTACCAGGTTTTTCCTGTTGACCTGTCCGGAGAAGCAGAGCAATTGAACAAAATGACTTCGGAGCCCAAGAACCTGAAATCTAGTCCCAAATCCACCACTGGAGAAGCCAGTCCCCTGTCCCCACCTCTCACCTATGGTTAGGAACAATTTACTTTCTAGGCAACATCTTACCCAAAATACCTGACCTTGTTAAATAAACACCCCGACTCTTAGAGATGAAAAAGATCTCAAGGAGTTCATTCCCTTTTCTTCGGGCAATTTGGACCCTAAATGGATTTGGTGAAGTGGATTTTATCCTTAAAGATTTGTGACACCCCTCCACCCCAACACACACACATTCACACTCTCCATTGGCACTGTTATTCTCATTCTGACTGTTTCTCTTCTTGTGGTCCTGCCCCTCCTTTGTCCCCTATCCCTGTCTGCCCAGGGCTCAGCGGTCACTGCAGCGGCCATGGGACTTTCATACCCCAGACTTGCAGCTGCCAGTGCGACGTGGGCTGGAGAGGCCCCGACTGCTCCCTTCCCGGCTGCCCCGGAGCCTGCAGTGGCCACGGGCGCTGCATGGACGGCCAGTGCGTTTGCGACGAGCCCTACATCGGGGAGGACTGTGGCTACCTGCCCTGCCCCGAGAACTGCAGCGGGAATGGCGTGTGCGTGCGAGGCGTCTGCCAGTGCCATGAGGACTTCATCTCCGAGGACTGCAGCGAGAGGCGGTGCCCCAACGACTGTAGCGGGCACGGCTTCTGCGACGCCGGAGAATGCTACTGCGAGGAGGGCTTCACCGGGCTGGACTGCTCTGAGGGTGAGACACACCTTGGGCCCCAGTCCAATCTCCTCCCTCCCTTCTTTCTCCTTCCCTTTTTTGTCTTCCCTCCCCTCCTCTTCACTTTCCTTTCTCAGTGGAACTTGGATCTGAGCACCCTGGCACACGTCTCAGGCAGGATCCCTCTCAGCATTCCTGTTTAGACCCTTTTAGACTGTGAGCCCACTGTTGGGTAGGGACTGTCTCTATATGTTGCCAATTTGTACTTCCCAAGCGCTTAGTACAGTGCTCTGCACATAGTAAACGCTCAATAAATACGATTGATGATGATGTTTCCAAACCCCACTGCCCTCAGGTGCTAGGGGAATCCATTTCAGATGGTTTCTCACTGAAAAAGCATGGTTAGTAGAATTTGGAAAATGGGATACTCCAAAGAGGGTGTGACGTTCTGAAGAGGCGGTGTCCAAGGAGTCCCTATGGGTCGGAAACAACTCGACACCATTTGAAGAAGGGAAGAAGTGGAAAGAACACGGGGCCTGGGAGTTAGAGGATCTAGGGGTCGAATCCCGGCTCTGCCATTTGTCTGTGGGACCTTGGGCAAGTCACTGACCTTCTCTGTGCCTCAGTTCCCTCATCTGCAAAATGGGGATTCAATACCTGTTCTCCTTCCTATTTAGAAGTCAGCCCCACGTGGGACCTGTTCGTCTTATATCTACCCCAGCACTGCTTAGCACGTAGTACGCACTTAACAAAAACTACAGTTATTAATTCTTTTAAAAGTTGTCTCTCCACTCCACCCCCTGCCCCTGCCGAGGACAAACTGGGAGCCTGCTTCTCTGGGACCCAGTGGTCAAGTCAAGTTTCTGAAGAGGGTTTTTTTCCCCCTCCCTTTTCCCTCCCATTTACAGTTGTTGCTCCACAGAGACTGCAGCTACTCAAGAGCACAGAGGACTCTCTGCTTGTCAACTGGGATCGGGTGACGGACGTGGACCATTACCTGCTCAGCTACTATCCGATGGGGCTGGAGCACTCCGTGAAGCAGGTCCAAGTCCCCAAAGATCAGCTCAGCTATGAGATCCTGGGCCTGCTCCCCAGCACCGAGTACATAGTCACTCTACGCAATGTGAAGAAAGGGCTTTCCAGCACCCCACAGCATCTTCTGGCCACCACAGGTAGGAGGGTTGGATCGACGCTCCAGGAGCATTTCTGGGGAAAGGCCTAATGTAGCAGTGGAGACGAGAATTGGGCTCCAGTGGGTTGGAGGTGGCAGCAGGCAACTTTTGTTCTTATTTGGTCTCTTCCAGCATCCCCCCAGTAACATCATTAGCCTGTCATTCCCCAGTACTCCTACCCTTCCATTGGGGCCCTGCTGGACTAAACACTCCCCTCTCGACAGCGTAGAGGAAACAGGGAAATTTTAAAAGGGGTTCCAGGAAGCTTTGAGAATCTACTTCTGATAAGAAAGGTTGAGCGGCTCTGTTCCTGGGAAAAGCCCAGAGAAAGCCATGTTCCAGATATTTAAAACATGGGCCCTTCCCTGCTTCCCCAGCTACTGTGCCCTTCCTCTCCTCTACACTTCTGGATTCAACTCTGCAGCGCAACAGGGATTTTAGTAGTCATCATAATGATAACTGTGGTATTGTTAAATACTTACTATGTGCCAAGCACTGTACTAAACACTGAGGTAGATACAAGCTAGGTCAGGGACAGTCCCAACCCCACATTGACTCTCCATTATACAGATGGCGAAACAGAGGAGTTAAGTGGCTTGCCCGTGGTCACCCAGCAGGCCAGTGGCACAGCCTAAATTGGAATCAAGATCCACCGAGTCCAAGGCCCGTGCTTTTTCCACAAGGCCACGCTGCTTCTCAGTGTGGGCTGGATGCTTGTTTTACAGCCTGGGTTAAATGTCTGGGTCCAAAGAAATCTTGGTCCCAGGGCAGCAGTCCTCTGCTGATGTATATCAGCCTAACAGCCTAACAGCATGGTCGGTGGGAGAAAGCAACAATGACCTCTAGACTGTAAGCTCATTATGGGCAGGGAACATGTCCGCTATTTCTGTTGTACTCTCCCAAGAACTTAGTACAGTGCCTGGCCCATATTAAGTGCTCAGTAAATACCATTGATTGATCTGGAGAATTGAGGGCTTACTGTGTGCAGAGCACTGTACTAAGCGCTTGGGAGAGTATAATGCAACAATATAACAGACACATTCCCTGCACCCAACAGCTCCCAGAGGGCAGGAATCATATGCAGTAACTCTACTATAATCTACTATTTGCAGAGCACTATATTAAGGCTCGGAAGAGTACAATAAAACAGAATTAGGAGATGCGTTTTTCTGCCCTTAATGAGCTTAAGTACAATCAATGGTACGGTGTGCGGAGGACTGTACTAAACACTTGGGAGAGTCCAATACAACAGAGTTAGTGGACACGTTCCTTGACTACAAAGAGCTTACAGTCTAGAGAGGGAGACAGATATTAATAAATAAATTATGGATGTGTACAGAAGTGCTGTGGAACTGAAGGTGGGGTGAATATCAAGTGCTTTAAACAAAACTAGTAAATGGCTGAAGGAAAATCCACTCATGTCTCTGCTTCCTACTCATTCCCCTTCCCAGACCTGGCCTTGATTGGCACCGCTTGGGTGACAGATGAAACAGAGACCTCTCTGGAAGTGGAATGGGAAAACCCCCCCATGGAAGTGGATTACTACAAGCTGAAGTTCAGTCCCCTCCTTGGGCAGGAGGTAGAAGAGGAGGAGGAAGAGGAGAAGGAAGTGACTGTACTCAAGAGCAATGACCCCAAGAGCAGATATGATCTCACAGGTAAGGGCCTTCTCCTGCTCAGATGAATGGGTCCTTTATTCAGTTTGGCCAAGCACTCAGCATAGGAGCTGAGGGGAGAATGGCAGAGGCTGGTATTGGAGTTTCCTGACTGGAGAAAGCAGTCCTGAAAATTCCCCTCTCTTCCAAGGTTGAAAGGAACTGAAATGGGGCCAGACACTTATAGGAGTTCTTGAGTCCTGAGCCGGACCCCACTCCGACATTTGTCAGACTTTGTGAGAATTCCTGGTCTCAAACCCCCTGGAAAAAGGTCTCAAGTCTGAGGTCTGCTTCCAAAAGAGCCAACCCTCTTCGGCTCTGCCTTAGTGGGGCAGCGGCCACAGGTGGCCGGAGGGGTTGGGAAAAGCCTTCTTGGAGAAGCTGGGCCATTGGCACGTGCGACTGAAATTTTTCCACTGTCACATCAACTCCTTGGGCAGGAGAAAGCCGAAGTAGGGGTGGCAGTGGCTCTGTGTGAGATGCTGGGATGGAGCATCCAGGCCGAAAGGTGCCACCCTGCACCCGACGATTGGATGTCTCCTCTCCCTGCCCAGCATTCAGACAGCATCCCTGCCAGCTGCCAGCCCAGGAGAGAAGTTGGTGTTTGCACTTTGCTCGTAGCTCGTGAGTTTTAATGTCTCCTTGACTTCCTTGTGGGCAAGGCAGCATATCTTGCTACTGTTGTATTCCCCCCGCAAATAAAGGAATTAAGTACTAACTGTGGGCTAAAAACTGGGGTAGATGCAATTCAGACTCATAATCTAAGGGTTTAAAAAAAATGAGGTCTTATTGAGATAGGACTTCAGATTGCTGGATTTAGAGTCTAAAGTGCTAACTACTGCAACATGATTTTGTACAGGTCGGTGTTCGGTAACAAATACCTGTATTATTATATGCCATTGATTGAATGATTTCTGGGGAAAATGTGTGTGTGTATGTGGGGGGCAGGGGGTGTAGGGGAGAGTTTTATTATTATTCTATTTGCTATCTCAAAAGGCACTGTTCAGCCAGACTGCTGCTCCTGGAGTGTCAGCCCGGTCCAAAGCCAGAATTTTTTACCTGGAAAGGATTTCAGGTCCTGGAAAACTTCTTCCAACCGCAACCACATCTGGCTTCCCACATAGTTGGGAAACGTTATGGCCACCTATCAGAGGAGGAAATTCCAGCTGCCTGCCCCAGAAAGGGGGATATTTCTTAAATGATGGTGGGGTCAAAATGCCTGGCTGCCCTCCAGAGTCCAACAGAGTCTTCAGAGGCCTCCCTGTTGGAGTTATGGCAGATGGCAACTGCTCTCCTAGTTGGTGGTTGTGTGACATCCGAAACAGAAGCCTCAGAACCTCAAAGGTTCCCAGTACAAAGGAATCCCAAGGAAAAGGGCATCATCACCATTCTTAGCCAAAACTGAAAACCAATTACTGACTCTGCCCCCCATGGTGTCTTTAGGTTTGCAGCCCGGAACGGAGTACAAGATCACTGTCATACCCATGAGAGGCGGGTTAGAGGGGAAATCCATGTCCTTGAATGGCAGGACAGGTAAGGACCACTTTATTCCGTTACTGAACTTCCAATTTGTTTGAATTTTAATGTTCCTTTCTGCTGCTTTCCTTCCCCGGGTAAAGTGTTTTCTTTCCTGTGAGCTGAGGGAAAGGCTGGGTTATGAAAAAATGTAAGGAATCTATCACTTGGGGTGCTGTAAATCGGGGCCAAATGTTAACACTAACAGTGGGTTCAGAGTTTTCACAATCAAGTGGAAAAAGTCAACTGCCGATATGTTGGTGTCTTTAAAAAAGAAAACAATGGCACTTCTACCTAATTAAGGATTTCTGTCCAGTATGGTTTTAAGTCACTCATCTTCCTGGAGTTAGAGGACTGGACTCATGCCAGTTCTAAGATTCCACCATTCTATGATCACCTCACTAATTAGAATCAAACAGAAGTGAAAGAGAACATCCTCTCACCTTGTCACCAGTGTGGTAGCCTCCCTTAGGATTTTCCTGAGCACCACCTAGACCTGTGAAATAGTTAAGGTGGGAAGGGGAGGGAGAAAAGAGGCGGCATGAGCATATTCGCGGGTGATTAACATGTATGAAGACAGAAAACAAGCAGCCCAGTGCTGCAGGCGGTGGGGTCGGTCACTGGGAGTCAAGCAAAATCCTTCCTGGGCCCCTAGTTCCAATTCAGAAAACACGACAACATTGAGGGGATCGTTGGTAAGGAGAGGAGTTATGGCCTCTGGGAATCTCTGCTCCAATGAATGATGCTTGAGACACAAGATTTTGCCTTTATTCTGGAATGCTATGCTGTGGGGCGGCGGAGGTGAGGAAGAAGACTCCTCAATTAGACACACTCGGGAGTGCTGCTCTCTTTGCTGACAGTACCCCTTCCCATCAACGACAAAAACGGATTGGATGGCATAAAACCAGACAATTAGCCACCTTCTTGCCACTCCGAGCCTGAACCCTTCAATTGAAAACACTCTCCTTTGGCACCAGACAGTTAATGCAGCAGAGAGGACAGGAGGAGATCAGACTGGTTTTGTTTTGTTTTGTTTTGTTTGTTTTTGTTTTTTATGGTATTTGCGAAGTGCTTCCAGTGTGCCTGGCACTATCCTAACTGCTGGGGTAGATCCAAGGTAATCAGGCTGGGCACAATCCATGTTCACATGGGGCTTGCCGTCTTAATCCCCATTTTGCAAATGAGGTAAATGGGGCACAGGGAAATAAAGTGACTTGCCCAAGGTACCCCGGCAGACGAGTGACAGAGCTGGGATCGAGCGCACTGTGGCAGATAGTTCCTTGAGTACCTAAATCCTATATAATTTGACAGGGAGCCAGCATTTCATTTACAACCTGAGTGGTATATAGTGTGAGAAGCCTGTGGGGACAGACTGGATGATAGATTGTTTTGGTTGTGGTGACTTATACTTCTCTGCAGGAGGCTGATACAGGGTTAGTTATATCCTGAGCTAACCGGGCTCTAAAAGTAGAATAAAAATCTTCAGTTGAATTTGTTTACTATTTTGGATTGCATTCCATGTCAAGATAAACAAAGGACCAATGCAGATCAGAATGCAAGAAATATAGTGCCGGTGTGGCAGGCCTATCGGCAAATGTCAATGGAGTTTGTTTACCTTAAGGTGGGGTTGTGGGGGAGTCATCATTTTCTCCTGCTTGCTACCCTCGACGTCCTCAATCTAGAGAGGGAAAATAAATTGGAATATGAGAAGCAGCCGTAAACAATGATGAGTAACAAATTATCCAATCAAGGTATTTTTCCAGTTACCCAGCAGAACTGATGGCAGGAGAGAGAGAAATGTGGTTATTGGTTCCCACCCATTGACATTCCCAGGCTGCAGTTGAACGGGGCTGGAAGATAAATTAGGCTATGCCTCAGTGCTGGCCTAAGCTCCTCGAAGCTAGTGGCAGAACTTTGTTAGAATTCTTGGGACTGGAAAAACTGTAGCATTTTCCCCCAGAATCTTCCAACTTCTGAGTACTACCCACTTTGGTTTTTCTCAGTAACTCAAGTGGGTTTATTCATTTAAAAAAAAAATGAAGCTTCCCACTAAACGCCACCATTTTGAACTTTGGGAAGGCGAAATAGGAAGGAAAAACTCAGCCCAACAAAGCCTTTTTTTTTTTTTTAGCTCTGGAGGCTGTAGACCTTTTCTCAGTGGCAGGGAACCTGTCTGAGAAATCAGGAAATCTGTTCTTGAAATGCCTCCCCTTTCCTTGGCGAATTCTGAATTTGTTTGCCACGGATCCAATGTCACCTCCTTCTCAGTTTCTAAGCAACTGGCCTCAGGTAACGAGCCCGTAAAAGTCTTCTAAACTTTCAGAATCCGGTGGCAATAAAATGCCAACTTGCTCAGGAAGTCCTTAACTTGGTGCATTGACTGCATTTTTCTTATCTTGCCATCCACAAACCATCAGTCAGGAAGGGGTGTTTGGATACCACTGCATCCTCCCTCAAACCAGCTCTCTCTCATATGTCTAGCACTGTCATACTGCTTCCTGAAGACTATGTTTCTGAGAAACATTGCTTTTCTTTTTGGCCCTGTTTCCCCAGAAAAGCTTAAATGGTGAGATTACTTAGTCCATCCACCCTTCTTGATCTTTAAATTGCATAGTCTGTGCAAGAGGCCGACTGCCCAAGGGGACATTCAGCGAACATTTTTCTCCTGACATTGTCCTGGGTTGGATTTTTGTTCCAGCCTATGAAAGCCACTGGTTATTGGGCACTGCCCACAAGGGAAAGCACTTGACGGGTGTGGGCTTCAGCGGTGTAGCTTAGTGGGAAGTGCACAGGCTTGGGAGTAAGAAGAACATGGGTTCTAATGCGTTTTTCAGCCTCCAGAGCTAAAGAAAGGCTTTGTTGGGCTGAGTTTTTCCTTCCTATTTCACCTTCCCAAAGTTCAGAATGGTGACGTTTAGTGCGAAGCTTCATCTTTTTTTAAATGAATAAACCCACTTGAGACACGGGTTTTCATCTGCCACTTGTCTGCTGTGTGACCTTGGGTAAGTCACTTAACTTCTCTGTGCCTCCGTTCAACTCATCTGTGAAATGGGGATAAAGACTGCGAGCCCCATTAAGGGCAAGGACTGTGTCCAACCTGATAAGCTTATATTTGTTACTCTATTTATTGTTACTCTATTTATTGTTACTCTATTTATTGTTACTCTATTTATTTATTTATTTATTTTACTTGTACATATCTATTCTATTTTATTTTGTTAGTATGTTTTGTTTTGTTCTCTGTCTCCCCCTTTTAGACTGTGAGCCCACTGTTGGGTAGGGACTGTCTCTATATGTTGCCAATTTGTACTTCCCAAGCGCTTAGTACAGTGCTCTGCACACAGTAAGCGCTCAATAAATACGATTGATGATGATATTTACCCAGTGTTTAGTACAGTGCCTGGAGCATAGAAAGCACTTAACAAACACCATAAAATAGATTTTTTAAAAAGGCAGTCAGGTCAGGCACTGTCCCTGTCCCACAAGGGGCTCACAGTTTTCAGTTTTATACTGGATTTTACAAATCTGGAGCCATCTAAAAGGAAGTATATGTAATCAGTCGATCAGCTCCTTTTAGGCAGGGAACGCATCTGCTAATTCTGTTGTACTGTACTCATAGTAAGCTCTCAGTAAATACCATTGATTGATATTTGAGCACTTACTGTGAGCAGAGCACTGAACTAAGCACTTCATTCATTCAATACTTGGGAGACTACAGTATAGCAGAGTTGGTAGACACATTCCCTGCCAACAAGGAGCTTACAGTCTAAAGGGGGAGACAGACATTAATGTAAATTACAGATGTGTACATAAGTGCTGTGGAGATGCAGCCATGCTCAGATGCATTAAGAGATGTGGAAGTTCCAGATGGACTGTGTTTCCAATTCTCTGAGAGATGTTTTCAGCAGGCTATTAGCCTCCATGACACTTCTTGAGATATCAAATAGCTCTGTTAATAATGGTGGTGCCCTGAAGCCATCGCAAGGAGTCAACGCATGGAGAAACAGCAGGGCCTAGAGGATTGAGCATGGACCTGAGAGCCAGAAGGACCTGGGTTCTAATCCTGGCTCTGCAGCTAGTCTGCTGTATGACTATGGGCAAGTCATTTCACTTCTCTGTGCCTCAGTTACCTCATCTGTAAAATGGGGATTAAGACCACGAGCCCCTTGTGTGATACGGACTGTGTCCAACCTGATTAGCTTGAATCTGCGCCAGCGCCTAGTACGGTGCCCGGCACATAGTAAGTGTATAACAAATACCATTTTTTTTAAAAAGCAGCTCTTTTGGAGCAGAAGCTTCATATGGATCATGAGGCAAGATCAGGTTGCAAATTCCAACAGAAGAAGGCCTTGCAGACGAATGATTCAAATCCATGACAGTACCAGGGGGCAGCTGTTGGGTGAGCACAGTCAGGGCTGACTGCCTTTTTTAGCCACACACCACCCCAGAGGTGGAGTTTATGGTCAGTGGCACCTCCTTTTAAGAATGGAGGACAACCAGATCTCTCCAGAGGAAATGCAGAACGGTTCCTTGGGGCAGAGCCCCCAAACCTGGAGAGTGGGCAGGGAACTGGGGTTGCTGTTCCTGCAAAGTTGGGAGCTTGAGGACCTTTGGCATTAAATAGTGGTAAAGGAGGCATCAGGTGACAGCCACTCTCTTCTTGGGCGCTGAATTGAGGGCCACGTAGTCTCCAGTGATTAGGAAACCATAGGGCTCCCCTCTTTTCCCCACAGAGGGAGTGGAAGTAGCGGGAAACCTGTCTGGGCTGCAGTCTGGCCCGCAGCTGTTCTTCATCTGTGTGCTGGCCAGGAGCCCAGAGCTACCGAAAGGCTTGGATCTGGAATGGAAATGTTGTCTAATCCTTCCCACAACGTTTTCTATTAGAGATCTGGGTGGCTTTATGCCGGGAGCTCCCCTCTTCTCCCTGCCGCTCCCATATTCCTCTTTGTCTCCTCAGGTTCTCCCGAGCATCCGACTCCCATCCAGGAGCAGGGAATGGGGGTGGGAGGGGGAGGTTACCACACAGGTAGCAGCCCTCCCCCTGCAGTCGTCAGCGGATTAGATTGTGAGCGAGAGCCCATTTTCCTTCCTAGAAGCAGCAACTGAAGATCATTTTCCACCCTATTCCCCAAGATCCCTGCTCTTCCTTCTGCCCTGTGGATTGGGCATCAGTCCTTTTTGGTTAGTGCCTGAATCTCCCCTTCCAGCCCCAGCTAATGGAGTTGAATCACCCAGCTGACACAGAGGGCCATCTTGCCAAGAAAAGAGGCCACAGTGCTACAGGGGCTGAGCTGTGTGGCATGCCAGATACCACATAGTGTGCGTTGGTTTGTGGATGTGGAACGAGAGACCCTCCTTGGACCCTGAGCTCTACAGATGTGGTCCATCGTGCGTCACATCAACTTTGCAGCAGAGACGGGAGCAGGACATAGAACAGCCAAAGAGGCCATTTTCTCTTTTATTCTCCAACTCCCCTTTGCCCCTCTTGCAACTGCTCCTCATTCCCTTCTCTCCATATGGTTTTTCCTTTGTCCAGCGGCCTCATTTGTGTTCTCTCTCCCCTTTCCATTTTCTCACTCCCTCTTCCCTCCATCCCCTAATGAGCACCGGGGTAGGTGTAGTACGAACTGACTGAACACAGCATCTGTCCCTCATGGGGCTCACAGTATGTTAGAGAGGAAAAGCAGGCATTGAATCCCTATTTTATAGATGAGGAAACCGAGACAGAGAGAAGTGAAGAGACTTGCCCAAAGTCCTACAGGAAGCAAGTGGCAGATCCGGGATTAGAACCCAGGTCTCCTGACTCTCAAGGCCCATGCTTTTTCCACAAGACCATGGTGTTTTCCACCAGAACCATGTTAAAATAGAACTTCCTGCCTCTGGAATAAAGTAAAGGAGAGTGAGGCCCAGTGGAGGTTCTCACCTTTGAGTGGAGGGGAAAGTATTGGAGACTCATTTTATCCACATAACACCCGTTGCTGTTTCTGCCAGTGTGCTTCTGCCCTTGGAATGTCGGTTGGGAAGCAGAGCTCAGTACATTCCCACTCCCAGCTTTGTTTCTGCCCGTTGTTGCCTATTATCTGTAGCTTTTGCCTGTCCCTTGCTGGTTTAATTCGACCCTTAGCCCTGAACAAGTGAAAAGAGCATGGGCCTGGGTTTTAATCCTGGCTTTGACCATTGCTTGCTTTGTGACCTTGGGCAAGTCACTTAACTTCTCCGTCTCTCATTTACCTCATCTGCAAAATGGGGATTAAATCCCTCTCCCTCCAAGTTAGACTCTGAGCTTCAAGTGGGACAGGGACTGTGTCCAACCTGATAAACTTGTACCTAACCCAGTGCTTTGAAAGATGTTGACCCATAGTAAGCGCTTCACAAACACCAGAAAAAAGGATGTGTATTGTTATGAACAGCTACGGTGCTGGAGGACTGGCAGACGGCAATATAATTCCCGTCTATCTAGAAGGTTCTAGAGATGGTCCTTGGCAGTGGTGATTTCCCTGGGCTTGCTAGTAATGAACCACTGAGCTCAAAATAGGGTTGTTGTTGATGAACCTGAGAGACAAGAAAAGGTCCAAGAAAGGGCAACCAAAATGATCCAGGTAACGGGAAAGGTCATTAAGGAGATCGACTGAAAAAGTTAGGACTCTTCAGATTAGAAGATGTAAGTTGAGAGGGGACAGGAGTGAAATCTACCAAATTGTGAAGGGTGTGGTCAGACTGAAATCAAAATCCACAGTAATGGAAGGAAGGGGCACTCCCAAAGGGTTGAGGATGTAGGTTCAAAACAAAAGAACTACTTCACACAACATCTGGAATTGGTTAGCATAGGAAACTGTGCAGGCCAACAGTAGTAAGTTAAGAGGGATATGGATAAATTCAGGCAGGGAAAAGGTAGGGTGGTGAGACGGGGACTTCCCAATTTGATGTCCAGAAAGGTAACCGTCTTACAGTTTCTTGAGATAACGTGTTGCCACCGTCAGAGACAGAATAGTGACTGGATGGACCATTGACCTGACCTGGTAATGGCTACGCCTGTGTTATCTCCTACTGATTTCAGTAACACCTGGTGTCCTGTGACACCTCTCTTTCTGGAAGGTATCGACAGCCCAACTAACTTGGTGACCGATCGAGTAACTGAGGACACAGCCGTCGTCTCCTGGGACGTGGTCCAGGCCCCCATAGACAGGTATGTCGTGCGCTACGCCTCTGCCGATGGGGAGACCAAGGACGTCCCAGTGGCAAAGGACCAGAGCACCACCACCCTGACAGACCTGAGACCGGGCGCGGAGTACTCTGTCTACGTGTGGGCTGAGAAGGGGACACAGGAGAGCAAGAAAGCCAACACAAAAGCCGAGACAGGTAAGGAGGGAGGACAAGGGGGGCTGGAGACGCAGAGATGATATTCATCGGGGAAGGGACTGATCGAGTTGGCGAGATGTGCTCAACTGGCAAAAACTTGGCACTTAAATTCCTAAACGCTTATCTGGGGCCCCTTTTCTGTAGGAAGTGAGGGAACTCTGGTACCTCCATTAATGGGGGAGATGATAGCACAAACGAGTTCTTAATAATTAGCAGTAACAAAGGCAAGGGTGTTAAAAGAAGTAGTTCAGTTTTTTTTCCTGCTGCCTCTTCCACCAATGACCCAGACCATATCACTGAATGAATGAAACAATTATTCCAATGCAATGGTAGGTGTACCAGATTATGGGCCTGAACACTTCGTTTTAGTTATGTTTCGTCTGAAATTCCCCCAGTGGTACTAATAGGACTCTGAGAAGTGCTGATTTAAACTCATCTCTGCAGAGAGAAATCCACATAAAGTAGTTCCATCCGTAAGTTCCCCAGATCCCTAAATTACTTATGACAAGCAAGTTAATGTTTCACATTAGGAATAATCTGGTGCTTTGCCTTCCGAGATTGTATTTCCTCCCAAGGAATCTGGAGGCACACAGTTACTGAAGCAGAACCGGCTCACAGAGCATTCTGCTTCAAACTAGGACATGGAGAAACTAGGTGACGAAGGCCAAAGCCACTCTTACAAAAGACAATTTGAGTACAGAGCTCTTATAGTGGAAACTGGATCTTGATCTCCTCTGGACAATCCCTTTTTTAATGTTGTGGTTTTAAATCACTGTTGGAATTTTCAGATGACACATCTAAACTTTAAATCCATGCTGTTCGTAGCATATAATAGGTTCAGAAATGTATCCGGATCATCATGCGCCTGGCTTTATCCTCTAGCTTTTTAGGAAGTGCAGAATAAGCTACATTTCACCACCAGCCTCCCTGTTCCAGAATTCACAGTGTCATTCTGGACTTCTCACTGCCTTTCAATTCTCATATTCAATCTACTGCTGAGTCTGACTGGTATCTTAATTATTAATGTAATATTTAAGACTCCATTATTATTATTGCTATTATTATTTTATTATTCTTGTTATGGTAATGGTTATACATTTACTATGTGCCAAGCACTGTTCTAAGTGCTGGGTTAGTTACAAGTTAATCAGGTCCTGCACAGTCCCTGTCCCACGTGGGGCTCGCAGTCTAGGAAGGAGAACAGATTTTGAATCTCCATTTTACAGTTGAGGAAAATGAGGCACAGAGACGTTAAGTGACTTGCCCTAGGTCACATAGCAGGCAAGAGGAAGAGCAGGGATTAGAACCCAGGATTTCTGATTTCTAGGCCCATGCTCTTTTCCCGAGGCCTCCCCAAATCCAGCAGATCTTGGCTCTCCCTCTTTTCAAAGCCCTTCTGAAATCCCACCTCCTCCATCAAGCCTTCCCCAAGGAGTTCCCACACCTCAAGTTGTAAAAACCTACACCTCCAGCTGTCTTCAGCTCCTTTGTACGTATCTATCCTCAGCTCTTTAACCTATTGGTTTGTTCAACAGTAAATTCAATTATTTATTTTGACTATTCTATTTTTAGACCTGTTTTCCCCATGAGAGCATAACCTCCTTGTGTGTTGGGGGTGGGCGGGTGGGAACGTGTCCCTTCTCTGTTTCATACTTCCTAAGCCCTCAGTACAATGCACTGCGTGCAGAGGGCACTCAATAACTACAGTTACTATTACTCAGCTCTTTCCAAATTCTCTCTCAAAGATATTGACAGTCCAGCCAATGTGGTGACAGAGCGAGTGACTGAGGATACAGCCATCATTTCCTGGGACAAGGTCCAGGCTCCCATAGACAGATACATGTTGCGCTACATTGCGGCCAGTGGAGAGACCAAGGACGTCCCCGTGGTGAAGGACCAGAGCACCACCACCCTGACAGGACTGAGACCAGGCGTGGAATACTCCATCTACGTGTGGGCTGAGAAGGGGACCCACGAGAGCAAGAAATCCGACACGAAAGCCGAGACAGGTAACCAGCGGGAAGGGAAATGGCAGAAGATAAAAGGAAAAGAAATTTGCGATAATACTAATCATTATTCTAATTGTCATGTTTGTTAAGCACTTACTATGTGCCAAACACTGTTTTAGTAGGGTCAGAAATGTATTCAGAGAGTCAAACCTCTGGTTTATCCTCCAGCCTTTTAGGAAGTGAAGGGTAAACAAGAATAAACTACCCTCCTTGAGAGTGTTAATTCCTCCTTTGGAGATTTAGAACCCAGAATTAGGGCAAAATGCTTCCCCTTGACCTTTGAGACTGGAAACCAAGGATAACACTGAGAGCTCCTTTTGAATACTTTTTTAAATTGAGGGGAGGGGGCTTGAGTGATAGCTACTAGAAGGTAGACTGAGGGCAGGCTCCTCCCAGTGTATTGCTGAAGACATCAACCTTGTCTGAAATGCCTTTCTTCTTTCCTCATTTTTTCGGGAAGAAATCGATGGCCCTAAAAACCTGGTGACCGATCGAGTGACCGAAAACACAGTCATCGTCTCCTGGGACAGAGTCCAGGCCCCCATAGACAGGTACGTCGTGCGCTACACCTCTGCCGATGGGGAGTCCAAGGATGTCCCCGTCGCGAAGGACCAGGTCTCCACCACTCTGACGGGCCTGAGACCAGGCGAGGAGTACTCCGTCTCCGTGTGGGCTGAAAAGGGGACCCAGGAGAGCAAGAAAGCCGACACGAAAGCCAAGACAGGTAACCAGTGGGAAGGGAAACGGCAGAAGATAAAAGGAAAAGAAATTTGCGATAATACTAATCATTATTCTAATTGTCATGTTTGTTAAGCACTTACTATGTGCCAAACACTGTTTTAGTAGGGTCAGAAATGTATTCAGAGAGTCAAACCTCTGGTTTATCCTCCAGCCTTTTAAGAAGTGCAGGGTAAACAAGAATAAACTACCCTCCTTGAGAGTGTAAATTCCTCCTTTGGAGATTTAGAGCCCAGAATTAGGGCAAAATGCTTCCCTTTGACCTTTGAGACTGGGAACCAAGGATCACACTGAGAGCTCCTTTTGAATACTTTTTTAAATTGAGGGGAGGGGGCTTGAGTGATAACTACTAGAAGGTAGACTGAGGCCAGGCTCCTCCCAGTGTATTGCTGAAGACATCAACCTTGTCTGAAATGCCTTTCTTCTTTCCTCATTTTTTCGGGAAGAAATCGATGGCCCTAAAAACCTGGTGACCGATCAAGTGACCGAAAACACAGTCATTGTCTCCTGGGACAGAGTCCAGGCCCCCATAGATAGGTACGTCGTGCGCTATACCTCTGCCGATGGGGAGTCCAAGGATGTCCCCGTCGCGAAGGACCAGGTCTCCACCACTCTGACGGGCCTGAGACCAGGCGAGGAGTACTCCGTCTCCATGTGGGCTGAGAAGGGGACCCAGGAGAGCAAGAAAGCCGACACGAAAGCCGAGACAGGTAACCGGTGGGAAGGGAAACAGCAGAAGATAAAAGGAAAATAAATTTGTGATAATACTAATCATTATTCTAATTGTCACGTTTGTTAAGCACTTACTACGTGCCAAACACTGTTTTAATAGGGTCAGAAATGTATTCAGAGACTCAAACCTCTGGTTTATCCTCCAACCTTTTAGGAAGTGCACATAAATAAGAATAAACTACACTTCTTGAGAGTGTAAATTCCTCCTTTGGAGATTTAGAACTCAGAATTAGGGCAAAATGCTTCCCTTTGACCTCTGAGACTAGGAACCAAGGATCACACTGAGAGCTCCTTTTTTTTCAAATTGAGGGGAGGGGGCTTGCGTGATAGCTACTAGAAGATAGACTGAGGGCAGGCCCCTCCCAGTGTATTGCTGAAGACATCAACCTTGCCTCTGAAATGCCTTTCTTCTTTCCTCATTTTCTCGGGAAGAAATCAATGGCCCTAAAAGCCTGGTGACCGATCGAGTGACCGAGAACACAGCCATCGTCTCCTGGGACAGAGTCCAGGCCCCCATAGACAGGTACGTCGTGCGCTACACCTCTGCCGATGGGGAGTCCAAGGATGTCCCCGTCGCGAAGGACCAGGTCTCCACCACTCTGACGGGCCTGAGACCAGGCGAGGAGTACTCCGTCTCCGTGTGGGCTGAGAAGGGGACCCAGGAGAGCAAGAAAGCTGACACCAAAGCTGAGACAGGTAACCTATGGGACTGGGATCCCCAGTGATAGGGACAAACTAGTTTAATACTGGAGATTTCCTCTTATTTGCAATCAGAGAACAGTACTGGAATCTGAAGTTGGGCTAGAAGTGGGAGTTGAAAGTTATTAGTTCCCCCCGAAAAATCCAGTAAGGTCCTGCTCATTCCATGGCTATTCTGAAGCTCTGAACACTTCCTTTCCTGTTAGAACATAAGTGGCATTTCAAGCTTGTGGTGGGCAGGGAAGGTGTTTACTAACTCTTCTGTATTGTGCTCTCCCAAGTGCTTAGTAAAGTGCTCTGCACCGAGTAAGTGCCCAATAAATGCCATTGATTGAAAGAAGATTGAATATTGAGCTTGCTCAGGAAAGGAACCCCAAAATTCCTGCAAGGGGGAATGCAGGAGGCCCTGGTGGAGATGTCCCAGTCAGCATTTTGGGCGACACTCAGGCTACTCTTCAGGAGATGAGGAGCTGGAAATCCTCTTGGGAAACTTGGGTCCCTAAACTGAACCAAAGCACTGTGCTTTGACCTCTGAGACTAAGAACCAGTAACCTCTCTGTGAGCTATATCCAGATGACCAAAGAGAAAACCGCACGACCGTTGAGCTGAGGGGGAAACACTTGAATAATAGGGTCTAGGGGATAGATGGAGAGATTTAACCTGTGAATGGATGGAGGCTGCCTCTTCGACTTTGAAATATCTTAATTTGTTCCTCATTTGCTTGGGAAGGAATCGATGGCCCTAAAAACCTAGTGACTGATCGAGTGACCGAGAACACAGCCATCGTCTCCTGGGACAAGGTCCAGGCCCCCATAGACAGATACGTCATACGCTACATCTCTGACGATGGGGAGACCAAGGATGTCCCAGTGGCAAAGGACCAGAGCACCATCACCCTGACAGGCCTGAATCCCGGCGTGGAGTATTCCATCTACTTGTGGGCTGAGAAGGGGACCCAGGAGAGCAGGAAAGCTGACACGAAAGCCGAGACAGGTAGCTGAGAGAAGCAGAAGCTGGGGTTCTTGATAGTAGGAGCAAACTAGTTTCATGCTAGAGAGTTTCTGGAATTTGACATCTAAGAGCTGTTCTATGATCTGAAATTGGCCTTGAAGTGGGAATTAGAAGCTGTAAGCACCCTACTAAAACTGCAAGAAGCTGGGTCTCTCAACTTCCACTTCCATGATCTTTCCACTGGGCCATGTAGGTTCATTAGTCAGCCAGTGATATTTATTGTGTGCCTACTGAGTGCACAACACTGTGCTAAGCACTCAGGAGAGTATAGCAAAAGCAAGAAATACATGCCCTGACTGGTTATACATTACCCATTCCCTCAGATGGTTCCCTGAAACTGGGCTGTAACTGGGACTCATGCTTTGGAGTTAGCTCCCCAAGCACATAATATAGTGCATAACACTGAGTGGGGGTTGAATAAATACCATTAATGTTACTGCTAGCCTCTGTGCTGGAAGGGAGATAGTTTTGGTATTAGTCCCTAGAGGGTAGACTATGGGACCAGTGGATGCTTGAAGGTTGCCTCCTTGTCTCTGAAACATCTTTATTCCTTCCTCATTTTCTCGGGAAGAAATCGATGGCCCTAAAAACCTGGTGACTGATCGAGTAACTGAGGACACAGCCATCGTCTCCTGGGACAGGGTCCAGGCCCCCATAGACAGGTACATCGTGCGCTACACCTCTGCCGACGGGGAGACCACAGAGGTCCCTGTGGCGAAGGACCAGAGCACCACCACCTTGACAGGCCTGAGACCAGGCGCGGAGTACTCCATCTATGTGTGGGCTGAGAAGGGGACCCAGGAGAGCAAAAAGGCCAACACAAAAGCCGAGACAGGTAACTGGAGAGAAGGGAAACAGAAGCTGGGATTCTTGGTAGTAGGAATGAACTAGCTTCATGCTGGAGAGTTGCTGCAATTTGACGTCAGAGAGACGTTCTATTATCTGAAGTTCGACTAGAAGTGCGAATTGGAAGTCTCTCTCAAAACTGTGATCCTGTGATGCTCATTCCATGACTCTGATGAAGTTTGTAACACCTCTCTTGCCAGAACACATTAATACTACTACTGTTATTAGAGAAGCAGCATTGACTAGTGGAATGGGCCTGGGAGTTAGAGGACCTGGGTTCTAATCCTGACTCTGCCACTTGTCTGCAGAGTGACCTTGGGTAAGTCACTTAATGTCTCTGTCCATTATCCCTTGTCTGCAAAATGGACTTTCAAAACCTGTTCTCCCTCCTTCTTAGACTTTAAGCCCCATGTGGGACCTGATTATTTTGTATCTACCCCAGCACTTAGTTCAGTGCTGGACATATAGTAAGCACTTAAGAGATACCACAATTATTAGTAGTAGTATTATCAATAATACTAGAAATGGTAATTATTAATATTATTGATCATTCCAATAGTAATGATAGTGATGGAGGTATTAAGCACTATCTATATGCCAACCACTGAGGTAAATCCTGGAGTAGATACTAGATAATCAGATCAGACTCAGTCCCTGTCCCACTCGGGACTCATTCTTTCATTCATTCATTCATTCTTATTTATTGAGTGCTTACTGTGTGCAGAGCATTGTACCAAACCCTTGGGAAGTACATGCCGGCAACATATCTAAGAGGGAAGAAGAACAGGTATCGAATCTCCATTTTACAGATGAGGCAACTGAAACGCAGATAGGCTAAATGATTTTCCCAAGATCATTCATCTGGCAATGGGAGAAGCTGGGACTAGAAGCTGTGTCTCCCAACCCCCAATCCCACGATCTTTCCAATTGACCATGTTGATTCATTAATCAACCAGTGATACTGACTGAGTGCCTACTGAGTGCACAACCCAGTGCTAAGCACTGGGGAGAGTATAGCAAAAGCAAGAAATACACACTCCCTGACTGGTTTTACATTAACCATACTCCCTGATGACTCCCTGAGCCTTTTGTGGGCTCTGCCTGGGTCTAGTGCTTCTGTTTCCCAAGCACATAATACAGTGCACAACACTGAGTGGGGACTGAATAAATGGCATTATTGTTACTACTAGATGCTAGGAGCTCCCTGTAGATGACTACTGTGTTTGAAGGGAAGTAGTTTTGGTAGACTAGAAGAGTCTCAACTAATGAGCAGATACAGACTGGCTCCTCATCTCTGAAATGTCTTTATCCCTACCTTGTTTTTCGGGAAGAAATCGACAGCCCTAAAAACCTGGTGACTGATCGAGTGACTGAGGATGCAGCCGTCGTCTCCTGGGACAGGGTCGAGGCCCCCATAGACAGGTACATCGTGCGCTACACCTCTGCCGATGGGGAGACCAAGGAGGTCCCTGTGATGAAGGACCAGACCACCACCACCCTGACAGGCCTGAGACCAGGCGTGGAGTACTCCGTCTACGTTTGGGCTGAGAAGGGGACCCAGGAGAGCAAAAAAGCTGACACGAAAACCGAGACAGGTAACTGGAGGGAAGGGAAACAGAAGCTAGGATTCTTAGCAGTAGGAATGGGCTAGTTTTACTCTGGAGAGTTTCTGGAATTTGACATCTGAGAGTTGTTCTACAATCTGAAGTTGGCCTAGAAGTGGGAATTGGAAGTCATATTCTTCACTCCATACACCCCAAAATGCAATATTGTGGTGTTCATTACATGGCTCTGATGAGGTTCTTAACACCTCTCTTGGCAAAATGTAATAATAATGCTATTTATTAAGTACTTCCTATATGCCAAGCACTGAGTTATGTGCTGGGATAGATAAAAGGAAATCTGATCAGACGCAATCTATCAGAATCCTGAGAAGCAGTGTGACCTAGCGGATAGACCTCGGGCCCGGGAATCAGAAGGACCTTGCTTCCAATTCCACCCCCTCCACTTCTCATTCTTTCGTATTTATTGAGCACTTACCGTCTGCAGAGCACTGTACTAAGTGCTTGGAAAGTACAATGCAGCAATAAAGAGAGACAATCCATACCCACAACAGGCTTACAGTCTAGAGAGGGGGAGGCAAGTATCAGTGCTGTGTGACCTTGGGCAAGTTACTTCACTTCTCTGTGCCTGTTACCTTACCTGTAAAATGGGGATTAAGACTGTAAGCCCCATGTGGGACAGGGCTGTGTCCAACCTGATTAGCTTGTATCTATCCAGAGCTGAACACTGTCTGGCCTCCTAGTAAGTGCTTCACAAATGCAATTAAAAAAAAAAATCCCTGTCCCACTCAGAACTCACAGTCTAAGAAGAAAGGAGATGAGGTATTAAATCCCCATTTTACAGAGGAGAAAACTGAGGCATAGAAAGGCGAAGTGACTTGCCCGAGGTCATACAGCTGACAACTGGCCGACCTGGGACTAGAAGCTAGGTCTCCCAAATCCCAGTCCTATGATCTTTCTGCTGGGCCATATTGCCTCATTAATCAGCCAATCAATGACACTTATTGAGTGCTTACTGATTGCACAGCACCGTTAAGCACTCAGGAAAAGATAGCAACAGCAAGAAACACACTCCCTGACTGGTTTTGCATTAATCATGCTCTCCGATTGCTCCCTGAGCCTTTTGTGAGCTCTGGTTGGGCCTTGAGCTTCTGTTGGTTTCCCAAGCACATTACACTCAATAGGGTTTGAATAAATACCATTACTATTACTATCAGCATCTGTGAGCTCCCTGTAGATGATTATTGTGCTTGACAGGAGGTAGTTTTGGTATTAGTCCCTGGAGCTAAAGGGTTTAACCAGTGGATGGATATACAGGGTGCCTCCTCGTCTCAGAAACGTCTTTATTCTTTCTCCTTTTTTCGGGAAGAAATCGATAGCCCTAAAAATGTGGTGACTGATCGAGTGACCGAGAACACAGCCATCGTCTCCTGGGACAGGGTCCAGGCCCCCATAGACAGGTACATCGTGCGCTACACCTCTGCTGATGGAGAGACCAACGAGGTCCCCGTGGCAAAGGACCAGAGCACCATCACCCTGACGGGCCTGAGACCGGGCATGGAGTACTCTGTCTACGTGTGGGCTGAGAAGGGGACCAAAGAGAGCAAAAAAGCCGACACGAAAGCCGAGACAGGTAATCAAGCTTTATTGAGGTTGTAGAATAGTATTCTCCTAAGAGTGGCCTGGAAAAGATTTCTGGTGGTCCTGGCTGTCCCATTGACTCTCTTCTGGCCTCACAGTACTGCTCTGCTGGCAAAGGGTTCTGTGTCAATTCTATTGAATCTGAGATTGGGAAGGAAAAAACTAAAGAAATTCCCGTGTTCGGGGAAGGTGATCCCAAAGCAGTAATGTGAAGTTTACTTTAGTCTAAGCAGGAAAGTCTACATGCAAACTCCCTCGTTGCCCTAATAACTGTTTGTGCACATGGCTGTTATGTGGACCCTACTCAAACTTGCTCTCACATAACCTTTGGATCTGGTTGTTAATCTGGATTTTTGCCTCAGAGTGGGGCATTCATAAATTCCCTTTACTTGATCAGTTGATTTCTTTGTGTTTTTCCTGTAAACTTCCCAGGTAAAGCAATACTCTCGGCAAGCCAACAAAGGCCCCAAGCTACAGCTTACTTGGTGGGGCGGTAAGAGAAGAGAATGAAAAGAGTGTGATGGAGTGATCCACATCCATCCTTAGCCCTGCACTCAGAGGGTGATAAAAGGGTCTTAGAGAGTAATGGAAGGATAGAGAAGCCCTTGAGGGAACTGCCTTCTAATCACTTCTTATTCACCAGAGGCTTTCTAACCTATCATGAGGGAAAAGATGCTGTTTGATGGCTATTACAGGCCTCCTCTCCCCTCCCTCAGAAGGGGTATAGGCAGCCTCTGTTGTCCCATACTCTCCCAAATGGGATTCTGTCCAGGGCTGCTGACCACCTTTTAGTCTGAACCCTTGGGAGTGGTCCAGGAGTCCCTCGTCAGTTGTAAGCTCCTTGTGGATAATCAATCAATCAATCAATTGTATTTATTGAGCGCTTACTGTGTGCAGAGCACTGTACTAAGCGCTTGGCAACATATAGAGACAGTCCCTACCCAACAGTGGTCTCACAGTCTAGAAGGGGGAGACACAGAACAAAACCAAACGTATTAACAAAATAAAATAAATAGAATAGATATGTATAAGTAAAATAAGGATAGTGTCTTCCAACTCTCTTTTATTGTTCACTCCCAAAAGCTTAGCACAATAATCGCTTGGCAGATACCATCGATTGATTGGTTAGTAAGGAGACAGAGAGCAGCAGGCAATTCTCAAACCTCACCCTTTATTTATGGTATTTGTTAAGCGCTCACTATGTGCCAGGTACGGTACTAAGCACTGGGGTAGGTACAAGTTCATTAGGATGGACCCAGTCCATGTCCCACATGAGGCTCACAGTCTTAATCCCCGTTTTACCGATGAGGTAACTGAGGCACAGAGAAGTGAAGTGACTTGCCTAAGGTCACACAGCAGACAGGTTGCGGAGCCGGGATTAGAACCCAGGTCCTTTTAACCCCCAGGCCCGTGCTCTAGCCACTAAGCCACGCTTCTCCTCACCCTCTTAAGCATTCATGCAGAGATTTCCCAGTGATTACTTCCAAGTCAGCCCTGGCCCTGAGTCTATTTTCTGCTCCATCCCACAGCCTACAAACCCCTTAAACCTGGCTTGGCAAGCAACAAGGAGCTGGGAGCTCTTTTTATAGCATAAGATTTTAATCCCGCTGTTGAACCAAGAGCCAGCCAAGGAGGAGGCCAAGAGGAAGAGCAGGGTGTTTTCAGATCTCAGATGGTTCCCCTTGTAGGACAGGGACTCTGTCCAACCTGATTATCTCATTTCAACCCCAGCGCTTAGTACCTGGCACATACTAAGTGTCTAACAAGAACTGTTTAAAAAAATCCATCTGGTAGAGGAAGCTATTTTCATCAGTGAACATGGGTTACATTGGTTGGAAATACAGTTTTGCCTTGAGCCCCTTGGATTGAGTAGCCTCATTCAGTCTTTCATTGAGTTGTTTGGGGGGAAGAATGAAACAAGTGGCCAACCCACTGATACATGCGGAGTCTGGCCAAACTCCAAGCAGTTTCTATGTAAGCTTCAATCAATCAATAATATTTATTGAGCACTTACTGTGTGCAGAACACTCTACTAAGCACTTGGAAGACTACGATAGAATTGGTACACACGATCCCTGGCTTCAAGGAGCTTACAGTCTAATGTGGGAGATAGATGTCAAAGCTTCCTTAGCATTCACACCTTCAAGGCCTAATATGTGCCCAAGAACTCTCTGTCTAGACCTGCCACAAACCCAGCCCATATCTGTTTCAGGCCGGCACCAGGGACACCCATGCTGATGACCTCAGCTTAGCTCCATGGATACAACTCTTTCCAGTCCTGGCAGGGCTGAACGTGACTCATTGCCTGTAACCAGTCATATTGCTCCCTACCACTCTGCCCTCCCCTCCTTCTTCCCTCTACCCCCGTCTCCATGACTTTTCCAGACCGGAGATACCAGAAACATGAAAATAACTTATCTACCCAGTTGCCGATAGCCAGGCTGCCATTTTGTCTGAAGCAGCTTGGCTCAGTGGAAAGAGCACGCGCTTGGGAGTCAGAGGTCGTGGGTTCTAATCCTGACTCCGCCACTTGTCAGCTGGGTGACTCTGGGCAAGTCAGTTAACTTCTCTGTGCCTCAGTTACCTCATCTGTAAAATGGGGATCAAGACTTGTGAGCCCCAAGTGGGACAACCTGATAACCTTGTATCTATCCTAGTGCTTAGAACAGTGCTTGGCACATAGTAAGCGCTTAACAAATACCATCATTATTATTATTATTATTTTGTACTCTGAGCTGTTGGTAAGGTGAGTGTTAGTGAGTAGACCGTGAGCCCACTGTTGGGTAGGGACTGTCTCTATATGTTGCCAACTTGTACTTCCCAAGCGCTTAGTACAGTGCTCTGCACACAGTAAGTGCTCAATAAATGCGATTGATTGATTGGGAGAGGATGATGCCGGACAGGTAAAATGCTCTTGTTTGAGTCTGTCCAAATGCATAAGGGGCCTCGCCTATGGAGGAGAGAATGGCCTCAAACAAAGAGTAAATAGCCTTCTAGCCAACCTCTCTGGGGCCTGTTGATCCACCCTATTAACCACCGTTAATCAACATTCTTCATTTCAGAGATTGACAGCCCCACAAATCTAGTGACCAACAGAGTGACCGAGGATTCAGCCGTCATCTCCTGGGACGGGGTCCAGGCTCCCATAGACAGGTACCTGGTGCGTTACACCTCTGCCGATGGAGAGACCAAGGTGATACCCGTGGGGAAGGACAAGAAAACCACCACCCTGACGGGCCTGAGGCCAGGGATGGAGTACTCCGTCTACGTCTGGGCTGAGAAGGGGAGCCGGGAGAGCAAGACAGCTGACACGAAAGCTCTGACAGGTAATGAAGGGCCAGGCACACAGATAATCAGTGGGATTTATTGAGCAGCACTCTGAATTGGGAGAGTGCAACGAGCACAAGACCTGGTCCCTGCCCTAAAAGTGCTTACAGTCTAATTTCTCTTGTACTGTAGTCTCCTAAGACTTAGGGAGGAAGGTGATTGAGTGCTTTAAAGCAAACAGAAGCTAGAAAGGAGGAGGAGCAAGGTTGGGCCATGACAGCCACTCCTCAGGAAGTTGCCAGGGGGAACTGACAAAGACAAATCAATCAATCAATGAATCGTATTTATTGAGCACTTACCGTGTGCAGAGCACTGTACTAAGCGCTTGGGAAGTACAAGTTGGCAACATATAGAGACAGTCCCTACCCAACGGTGGGCTCACAAAGTATTCTCCGGCTGGCCTCACTTGCCATTTGCGCAGTAGCCCTTGCACTTGGATTTGCACCCTTTATTCTCCCCTCCCACAGCACTTACGCACATCCCGGCTCTGCCACTTGTCAGCTGAGTGACCTTGGGCAAGCCACTTAACTTCTCTGGGACTCAGTTCCCCCATCTGTAAAATGGGGATGAAGACTGTGAGCCCCACGTGGGACAGCCTGATCACCTTGCATCTACCCCAGCGCTTAGAACAGTGCTTGGCACATAGTAAGCGCTTAACAAATACCATCATCATCATCATCATCATACCCGTAATTTGTTTATTAATATTTCAATCCCCCTGCAGACTGCAAGCTCATCATGGACAGGGAATGTATCCACCAATTCTGTTACATTGTACTCTCCCAAGCATTTAGCACAGTGCTCTGCACACAGTAAGTGCTCAATAAATACCACTGACTGATTGTGTCCTGCCACTGACCCTCTTCTTTCGGATCCTACTGACACACAGCTGTTTTCCAGACTGACAACCAGGACATACAAAGAGGTCACAAAGGTGCTCTCCCAGGACTTCACAGAACAAAATCACACTATTTTGTTTTTTCATGAGTTGTTTTTTTTTCAAGGCAGGCCTTGATTTTCTTTCAAAGCAGAAATACTATTCTCCGTCAAAATTAGACCAATGACTCGCTAATGATCTGTTTTTGAAAGGTAAACCAAATTTATGTTAGAGAAACAGAATATGACATAAAGGGCTAATTCAAAGCAACTGAGTCACTTTTTTCCTATTAAAGCCCAGTGGATTACTGTAATTTCCATCCGACCTGAGCCCTCGTGGAACATTTTCAGCCTGAAGGCATCTCTTTTGGGACAGCTAAATTAAAATCACCTTTTCTGGGGATTTTTTGAGATGGAAATTTCTGGCCAGTTCTTAGCTTTGGTCAGAATACGGAGATGACTATCCAAATGCAATTACTTACTGCCCTCTGGCTATTTAGAACAATAATGCTGCTGAATTATAAATTTCCTCATAAATGAAAATGACTGTACATATCCGATTCTAAGACTCTCTCTGGTGGCCATGAGGAGAGACACAGCTTAGCCTTCCCTCTCACTCTAGATTGCCTTTTCAATCCCCCTCCCTCGCTTCCAACTCTTCCATTTTTCCACCTTCAGAAGTAATAGTTACCTCTTTCTAAACAGACATCGATCCTCCCAAGAACCTCCGGGTGTCTGATGTTACCCAGTCTGGGGGTGTGGTGACCTGGAAGCCGCCTTCTGCTCAGATCGACGGCTACATTCTGACCTACCAAGCCCCAGATGGCACCAGCAAGGTATTGGGGTTTTTCTGGGCTGCTTCTCTGCGGATCATCCCCGGTTCGTAGAACTTGGCCGGAACCAACCGGTTCAATTGCTAGTTTGGTGAGCTCTGGGCTTCTGAAGATGTGTGGTGGACTCATTCCGTTCCACTGGAATGACTGGCAGGGTTGGCACGGAGAGCCTCCCTTGTGAGTATCTTAATATGGCTGAGTGATCATTACTGGCCTGTGTTCATTCCATGTGGATAAGAGAGTATGCACCATTCTGGGCATGGAGAGCTTCAATCAATCAATCAATCAATCAATCATATTTATTGAGCACTTACTGTGTGCAGAGCACTGTACTAAGCGCTTGGGAAGTACAAGTTGGCAACACACAGAGACAGTCCCTACCCAACAGTGGGCTCACAGTCTAAAAGGGGGAGACAGAGAACAAAACCAAACATACTAACAAAATAAAATGAATAGAATAGATATGTACAAGTAAAATAAATAAATAGAGTAATAAATATGTACAAACATATATAAAGGTGCTGGGGGGAAGGGAAGGAGGTAAGATGGGGGGGATGGAGGGGGGATGAGGGGGATTAATAGCTGAAAGCACAAGCACCTGAGACCATACTTTCCCAACTCTTTCATTCTTTGCCTGGTTTTTAAGTAAGACTGTGTTTTGGGGGTGTAGGGAACCTACCAAAATCCCCCCACATCATGCTATTTAGGGAAAAACTCTCTTTATCCCAGTAAGGTAAAATCACAAAAAACAGGAAATTCCTGGCAGGACTCACTCTTTATTTTCCTCTTCAGTAGCCAAGAGTAAAAGAAAAGACCAAGCAGCTGCTGACTGTCCCCAGGTTTAATTCAATCAAGCAATCGGTGGTGTTTACTGGAATGCCTGTTGTGTGCAGAGCATTAAGCTAACCTCTTGGGAGAGTTCAGTACAATAGAGTTGGTAGGCACGAAGGAGAGACAGTCATTAAAATAAATTACAGGTAGGAGAAGCAATAGAGTATAAGGATATGCCCAAGTGCTGTGGGGGGTGTGTGTATCAAAGTGCTTAGGGAGTGCTGTGCACTCAAAGGGCTGAGTGCATAGGCAGTGCAGGAGGGAGG
The DNA here is from genome assembly GCF_015852505.1 of Tachyglossus aculeatus. Taxonomy (NCBI): domain Eukaryota; kingdom Metazoa; phylum Chordata; class Mammalia; order Monotremata; family Tachyglossidae; genus Tachyglossus; species Tachyglossus aculeatus. Next base: position 8,508,346 of record NC_052081.1, read on the forward strand.
GAGGATAAGCTAGGTAGATGAAAGGGTAGCCCGGGAAGGCTTCTTGGAGAAGATAAGATTTTAGGAGGCCTTTGAGGATGGTAAGAGTGGTGGTCTGTGGGATCAACCAGTCAATCCAGTGATATTTTTTGAGTGCTTATTATTTGCAGAGCATTTGATTAAGGAGAAGGAGTTCCAAGCAGGAGGGTGTGAGCTAGGGGTTCTTGGTGAGAAAGACTGCCCCGGAGGGCTTCAAGCTTTGAAATTTTCCAACCTACTAACCTTGGCTGAGTCTGGATGCTGGATGTGAAGGAAATGATGCAGAGCCTTATGAAAGTCTTCCAGCCCATGCAGGGCTAGTGGTCCACAGCCCCACTGACGTAGTAGGCCTATTCTAAGGTCTGCATTATCCAGTGAGGGTATTAGATTGACCCTAATAATAATAGCTGTGGCATTTGTTAAGCACTTACTATGTGCCAAGCACTCTATTTAGCACTGCGGGGAGACACAAAATAATCACGTTGGACACAATCCCTGTCCCACCTGGGGCTCACAATCTATGTCATCCAAGTAATGTAAAGAACCTATTGTCCTTCTTTACACCTGGGGCCTAAACTGTAGTTGACTGGCACTTGGTTTGTTTCTCAACCTAAGGAGTGGGTAACCGTGCCCCACAGATTATACAGGGTCATTTTCAGCTCTCCTGAAGCACCTCAGCCCCAGAACAATACCAGGATGTTTGATGAATAAGGGAACCCACTGGGTACAGTTGTTCTCCAATGACTCCTCTCTTTACATGGTAGGAGGTACAGCTGGGATCCTTGGACCAAAGGTTCACGCTGGAAAGTCTGGAACATGGTGCCAGTTATACCATCTCTCTAGTGGCTTTTAAAGGTGCTCGACAGAGCAGGAGAGTATTCACCACCTTATCAACAGGTAAGAGGGCCCCGGGCCCTAAGACCTAGTCCAGCAAAAACAAGGAAAGAAGGGGGCGGGGGGTCAGAGGGAGGCTCTGGGGAAAGGGAGAGGTCATGTTCAAAGTATCCACAAGTGGAAAGCAAGAGCTGGGTTCTGCCAGCCAAAATAATTCATTCTGGGGAGGTACGAAAGGGAGAGTGATTTGAACAGGAAAATGCAGCAGAATCAGAGCCACTCAGAAATAGGAAAGGAGATAGGTGGAAGAAATGGGGATGCAATCTTTTGAAAGCTGGTGGACCTTGAAGTGGTAAAAGGTGGGAGTGGGAGTGTGTGAGTTTGTGGTGTATGTGTGGGGAAAAGTTAGAAGAGAGTGATGCTTCTAAATGAAAACATTTTAAAAAATGAAAGACACCAAAGTAGAGCATGAGTTCCTTTTCCTCTTCTTTCTACCTCACTAATGATGCTTTGCTCCTGCTCTTTTCCCCCCAGTGGGTGTCAAGTTCCCTCACCCTTCAGACTGCAGCCAAGTCCAGCAAAACGGCAACGTAGCCAGTGGCATGTACACCATCTATTTGCACGGTGATGCAAGCAGGCCCTTGGAGGTGTACTGCGACATGGACACTGATGGAGGAGGATGGATTGTGAGTGACCCCAGGGGCCTATGGGCTTTTTCTGCAGTAATTGGTCCCTAAGCAGGAGGGCTGGTGAAAGGTAATTCCTAAAGGGTCTAGGAGACAGATTTCTTCAATGCCAGTTTAAGATTGGCATGGGACAGGGAAAGGCAATGGAAATTCATGTCTTAGAGAGATCTAGCTGATGATAAGAAAATAGCTCTGCTTCTAGGGCCTTTAAAGGACCAGGTTTGGGGCAACCAAGGTTACTAACAAGGATGAACTGGGGCTTAACTGGGCCATGATTAAAAACCCAGACCAAGAGCCTCATGGATGACTATTATTAACCACTTGGGAGCACTTCAATGATCCAAAGTAGTGTTACCTGTCCAATCTGAGTCAACAGTTCAGAGACAAAGGCCATAGGGAATTGGATCAGGATGGGCAAAGGTCCAAAGAAGGAAATTCTGGGTAATGAAGTTCCCAGTCCTCCACTGTTCTATGAGCACACCATCTGACCTAATGGCATTGTTTCCTGCCTTGATCAAATCAAACCAATGAAATTGCATAAAGGGAAAGCCATCCAACAGCACGACAATTCCATGTCCTCTTCTGCCCTCTGTGCCCACATTACCAGAGTATTTCACTGCCAATTTCCCGTCCTGCCGAGCCATTCACAACCCATTTTTAATAAGAAGGAAGCCCAGGCTTCCAGTACTTATACTTGATGCATTTACACTTTTGCCCTTGGGGCTGGGGAGCCAAACGGACTAGAGTAGCTTCAGATTGAATGATCCCATCAGATGGGAAGCACAGAACAAAACACATTAACTGCACAGCTGAATCAGAGTATCAAAAGAACATAACTGGGTTAGATGAAGAATGCCTGTTTGATTAAAAAAAATGGGCCAAACAGAAAGTAGCACGGGAGATCTTCCATCTGTTTTCATGCTTGCTGCTTTTGATGAGGACTTCTAACTCTGTGTACAGTGTATGGCACCCTGCAGGCTTGAAGCCTTCATTTTGGGCAATCTATCTCAGAAATGGATCAATAGCCAGGATTCTGAAGCTATCTTTCATAACTCAATTGAAATCCAAGCTAGGAGAGGGAAGGAGACATCAGCTATTGGCTAGCTGTTAAGAAAATACATGCTGTCTGTCTGGAAACCCCTCCTCATAGAAATGACTCATCTGCATCCTTTCCTTCAAAGACATGGAAATCCACCATCATAAGGAAGTCACTTAGCATTTCAGCCAACACTAACCTCCTCTCTGAAGAGAGGGAGGGGGGTTCATTTTCCTCAAATCCGGCACTCTTCAAAGAAAGCATCTGAAGTCCATTAATGCCCCGTATTTTACTGACAGTTCCCATGCTTGGTGAATTTAGAGAGGTGCATTTGTCAGCTTCAACTGGAGAGAGAGAAAGAGAGAAAGAGCTGGCCTCCCAGTTGAGCACATAAAATCTTTTCCAAAAGGAACCGTCTTCATTGTGAGGAGCAGGAAACTAATTTAGTTAACGGGGATGGAAAAGGGTCTTCCCCTGAGGCAGTTTTGGAGACAGCTGCTTGGGGGTTGGAATTAGGAACATCAGGGAGTCCAGGACTTAAAATTCTTTGGATGGTAATGGATAATAAATTCTATTTGTTTTCCCTCTTCTCCATCTTGAAACTCTTATGCAGCTCTTTTCCAAAATCTGGCCTCAAGTTTCTAAAGGGAATTCTGACTCTGATTGAGTTGAGCAGGAAGCCTTTAAATAGGCTTCCTGCTCAATGTATGGATCCATTTCTGAGCAGTGCTGAGCAGTCAGTACCTCTACTCTTGTAAAAGGTTTATCGGGTCAGGAAAGCAGAAACAGAAGAAAATTGAAGACTTCAATTTCAAAGTAAGTAAGTTAGAAGTTGAAGTTTTGAAGAAGATATTAGAAAATAACCCAGCCCTGTGCCCTGCGCACGAGCCCACACTGCCTCCTGTGAATGAGTGTGGCTGAAAGACCCATGCTGGGCCGATAGATAGATAGCCCTGTTGTGCTGGTGTGGTTTGCTGTTTGTAGCACCTGGCACTATGTTGGGCTTGACCTCTTGGTTTTATGTTTCACTTTAAGTTTCTTCCTGGAAAGAGCAGCTCCTTTTTGGATGGCATCGCTCAAGACTAGTCTGTCTCCCACAGCTGTCAGGCTTCATGTCCTGGCTGCCCTTCACATGTCACCTTAAAGTACTTCTCTATGCCCTCTCCTATTACTTCATCATCATCATCATCATCAATCATATTTATTGAGCACTTACTGTGTGCAGAGCACTGTACCAAGCGCTTGGGAAGTGCAAGTTGGCAACATATAGAGACAGTCCCTACCCAACAGTGGGCTCACAGTCTACAAGGGGGGGACAGAGAACAAAACCAAACATACTAACAAAATAAAATAAATAGAATAGATATGTACAAGTAAAATAAATAAATAAATAGAGTAACAAATATGTACAAACATATATACATATATACAGGTGCTGTGGGGAAGGGAAGGGGGTAAGATGGAGAGGGGGATTACAGCTGCTGTTGGGTAGCCTACCTGGCAGCCGTGAAGATTTGGAGTACTGCCAGCTCATTGGCATCATCACCAGTGGCATTTATTGAATGCCTAGCCTATGCAGAGAATGGTACTAAGTGCTTGGAAACATACAACAGACCCAGTGCCTGCCCTCCTGGTGTTTACAGTCTACAGAGGTTCTAAGTCCCCACAACCTATAACTCCTCTGTCAGCCAAGTGCCCAGCTCAGAGCTCTGCACACTGGAGGCATTCATAACTGCTGTTGAAGATGATGATGAATGACTGATTCTTCCTCAAAGGAGAGATCAGAAATACATGACCCACCCCACCCATCCACCTGGAGCTTTATTCTCCTTGGGGAAACCTCCTACTGTCTCACTGTCCAGAACAGAAAGAGGAGCTTATAGAATTAATAAGCAGTTTGTTTATGCAGACAGAACACCGGTCTGAATCCCTTGCCCTAGGCACCTATGGCAAGGCAGGGAGGGATGACCTGCCCACTGTTGGGTAGGGACTGTCTCTATATGTTGCCAACTTGTACTTCCCAAGCGCTTAGTACAGTGCTCTGCACACAGTAAGTGCTCAATAAATACAATTGATTGATTGATTGATTTGATGTTGCATCCTGCATTGAAATGATACAAAGGAAAGGACCGGAAGTGATGGGGGACCTTCCTGGCTCCCCTTTTTGTTCCCTGACCAAGTCCCCGCCAAAGACCAGTTATTATTGTATTCTGTCTGGATACTGAGGTCAAGCTACGCCAACAGCTGTCAATTTAGATAGCATACAGCCATAGGTATATATGGCTTTTCTTTCTAAATGGAGGAATTGGGGGAAAAAAATTCTCCTCACCCTGGAAAGGTTATGAAAACCACCTCTCCTCCAGCAACGGCAGAAATAAATGAGGACAGGAGCAGCAAGCGTAGAGGCAGAAGGGCTTCAGAGTCCTGGGCACTACTTGATCTGAGGAGAGCGGGATTGGACCTTCCTCTTACACACCCCTTACTTTGCAGGTATTCCAGAGGCGAAACACTGGACAGCTGGATTTCTTCAAGCGCTGGAGAACCTATGTGGAAGGCTTTGGAGATCCTACAGGAGAGTTCTGGCTCGGTATGGCCTCTGAGGAATCTCGGGGAGAGATTTGAGGGTCAATCAATCAGTTATATTTATTGAATGCTTACTGTGTGCAGAGCACTGTCCTAAGTGCTTGGGAGAGTACAGTCCAAGAGTTGGTAGACTCCCTACCTACAAGGAACTTACAATCTAGAGGGGGTAGTGGGGAAGGGGGTGTCTCACATCAAGGGGACAGGCAGACTGAGGGAGAGTGCAGGATTTAATGGTTGTCCAGATTGGAAGTGAACGCCACATAATAGCTTTTGGGGTAATCTCTCATTCGATTTATTCCGCTGTTCCTTACTGGTAAAATCAATCAATCAGTGGTATTTATTGAGTGCTTACTGTGGACAGAACACTGAACTAAGTGCTTGGGAAAGTACAGTGTGATAGAGTTGATCGACATAATCCCTGCCCATAAGGAGCTTACAGTCCAGTGGTGGAGACAGAGAGTAAAATAAATTACAGAGAGGGGAAGCAAAAGTAATGGACATACTCAGGAGGTAGCTGTTTCTTACTCTGTTCCAGCACCTTCTCGCTGGAGCCCAAGAGGAAGCTGAACACAGCTATACAAAAAGGAGCAAAAAAGATGGAAATGGAGTTTGGGGCTGAAGTTGTACGACAATTCTGATGTCTTTTACAGTATTATTCTAATAACTCCAGGGATAGGGCGAATCACTACTTCTCTAGCCCTTTCCTATAGACTGCAAACGTATAATCATCTCCTTTAATTTGTGACAGCAGAGTCAGTTCCCCTGGAAATCATTACAGCGTTTCATAAATCTGAGGCAACAGGGAACATGGGTATTGGGGAATAATTGGAATCACACATTATTAAAAGCCCTATGTTATTAGCAGTAGTAGCCAAAGTCTTTAATGAGCTCTCACTTAATGCAGTGCCCTGTAGGAAACTTTTGGGAAGTAACAAAGTGACATGATCTTTACTCACAAGAGTCTTAGACTCCATTTTAGCTATTTGCTTCTAGCTCTTCCTTCACCAACCCCTTCAGCAAAATTAATAAGTAGCAAAATGGTCAGATTTAAGTTTCACCTCATTTCCATGCCTGATGGAGGCACAACTGAAATTGACAGAGGAGGAGAAGCAAAAAGCCTGAAAATCCAAAAGCTTAAATAATTGGGGATTCATTCTGTTGAGTGTTTACAAGTTTTTATAGTCATTGTATCCAATTCCCCACCAGAAAGAATCAAACGCACACCCTTTAGTATATCTGTGCGTATTGACTGAGGAGATAGAAGAATGGACTACTATAACTACTAGCCAAAATGCCATTTATTAAGTCCTTACTTTGGGTAAAGCACCAGACTAAGAGATTCAAGGATATTAATTACAACAGCAACCCAGACCCACAGGAATTCAACATTTAAACAGGAGGTGGACGGCAGGAGGGCCGACTCACAGGAGAAAAAACCGGGGTGAATTTAGCAAAGACAATTGTTCAGCAAAAACAAGAGTAAGTCAGCACTTAGTACCCACCTGCAGGTCGGCACTTCTATCCACCCGCTCCGGGACGTGGTTGGGCACTGGCCCCCTGTAAAGTGGCCCAAGCACAAAGCCCAGCCTCTCTGGGGGCAAGATTAGGGCAGGCCAAGGAAAGGCTGGAAATAGAATGATCAAGAATTATTCTGATCATGCAATGCTGCTTCTGGGTGGACTAGTAGGCCAGGTTTCCTGAATGCCGGCAGCCCCAGAGGTTTATTCATTCATTCATTCAATCGTATTTATTGAGTGCTTACTGTGTGCAGAGCACTGTACTAAGCACTTGGGAAGCTCAAGTTGGCAACATATAGAGACGGTCCCTACCCAACAGCGGGCTCACAGTCTAGAAGGGGGAGACAGACAACAAAACAAAACATATTAACAAAATAAAATAAATAGAATAGTAAATATGAACAAGTAAAATAGAGTAATAAATATGCGCAAACATATATACAGGTGCTGTGGGGAGGGGAAGGAGGTAGGGCCGGGGGGATGGGGAGGGGGAGAGGAAGAAGGGGGCTCAGTCTGGGAAGGCCTCCTGGAGGAGGTGAGCTCTCAGTGGGGCTTTGAAGGGAGGAAGAGAGCTAGCTTGGCGGATGTGCAGGGGGAGGATGTGGGCCGGGGTTGACGGCGGGACAGGCGAGAACAAGGCACAGTGAGGAGGTTAGCGGCAGAGGAGCGGAGGGTGCAGGCTGGGCTGTAGAAGAAAAGAAGGGAGGTGAGGTAGGAGGGGGCGAGGTGATGGACAGCCTTGAAGTCGAGAGTGAGGAGTTTTTGCCTGATGCGTAGGTTGATTGGTAGCCATTGGAGATTTTTGAGGAGGGGAGTAACATGCCCAGAGCATTTCTGCACAGAGATGATCCCGGCAGCAGAGTGAAGTATAGATTGTAGTGGGGAGAGACAGGAGGATGGGAGATCAGAGAGGAGGCCGATGCAGTAATCCAGACGGGATAGGATGAGAGATTGAACCATCAGGGTAGCGGTTTGGATGGAGAGGAAAGGGAGGATCTTGGCGATGTTGCGGAGGTGAGACTGGCAGGTTTTGGTGACGGATTGGATGTGAGGGGTGAACAAGAGAGCAGAGTCGAGGATGACACCAAGGTTGCGGGCTTGTGAGATGGAAAGGATGGTAGTGCTGTCAACAGTGATGGGAAAGTCAGGAAGAGGGCAGGGTTTGGGAGGGAAGATAAGGAGTTCAGTCTTGGACATGTTGAGTTTTAGGTTGCGGGCAGACACCCAGATGGAGATGTCCTGAAGGCAGGAGGAGATGCGAGCCTGGAGGGAGGGAGAGAGAGCAGGGGCAGAGATGTAGATTTGGGTGTCATCAGCGTAGAGGTGATAGTTGAAGCCGTGGGAGCGAATCCACTATTAGAACTGAACACAGTTCTGCCCAATGAGGGTGTACTATTTGCTCCCTCCCAGAGAACCATGTGATCTCCTATTTCACGTTGGGAGAGAGCTGAGTGACCAAGAACTATTTTTCCCACTTTGAAACTAGAAAACCAAGAACTGTTAGAGTTGAGATGCTTTGTGCCCAGGTCACACAGAAGCCAGTGAAGGTAATTGTATCCCATTAAAGAAAAAAAAAATGGCTGCCCTAAAATCCATATTACTCTGAGAAACTGATGAGAAAACAGTCCTAGGAAGGAGCTAATACTGATGAATTTTATTAGTAAATGTGGAGAAGGCAGTTTAGAGAAGATTTGAAGTGAAGGTTTCCTTCGAAGGGCTCAGCTACTCAACGATTTCTCTGTCACATGTAACTTCTGTTCCTTTTTTAGGACTTGAAAAACTGCACAATCTTACCAGTGGCACCCCCATTCGTTATGAGGTCCGGGTGGACTTGAAGACCTCCAATGAGTCCGCCTACGCTGTCTACGATTTCTTCCAAGTAGCCTCTAGCAAGGACAGGTACAAGCTGTCGGTGGGAAAATACAGAGGCACGGCAGGTAAACACCCTGAGGACTTTCCCCATTATGATCTCTCTGGCTCTGGAAGTTGAAGGTAGAGCCAGAGCGATGAATCCTATCTAAAACTTATTGTATCTGTAATTTATTTATTTATATTAATGCCTGTCTCCCCCTCTAGATTGGAAGCTCATTTTTTAAAAAATTTGGTATTTTTATGGTATCTTATGGTATTAAGTGCTTACTGTGTGCCATGCATTGTTCTAAGCATTGGGGTAGATATAAGGTAATCAGGTTGGACACAGTCTGTGTCCCACATGGGGCTCACAGTTTTAATTCTCATTTTACAGAGGAGGTAACTGAGTCCCAGAAAAATTAAGTTACTTGCCCAAGACCACACAGCAGACATGAGGTGGAGCTGGGACTAGAAGCCAGGTCCTTCTGAGTCCCAGGCCCATGGTCTGCCCAAGCTGCTTCTCAGAGGCAAGCTCGTTGTGGGCAGGAAATGTTTCTAGCAACTCTGTTGTACCCACCCAAATGCTTAGTACAGTACCCTGCACACAATAATCACTCAGTAAATACAATTGATTAATTGATTGAATGCAGCTCACGGTGCATTGAGAAGCAGCGTTGCTCAGTGGAAAAGAGCCCGGGCTTTGGAGTCGGAGGTCATGGGTTCAAATCCCAGCTGCGCCACTTGTCAGCTGTGTGACTTTGGGCAAGTCACTTGACTTCTCTGGGCCTCAGTTACCTCATCTGTAAAATGGGGATGAAGAATGTGAGCCCCCCGTGGGACAACCTGGTCACCTTGTAACCTCCCCAGCGCTTAGAACAGTGCTTTGCACATAGTAAGCGCTTAATAAATGCCATTATTATTATTATTATGAAGAAGGAGGAGAAAATGAGGGAAGGGAGTCAGAGTCACAGGAAGAGGCAGTGGGTGTGTGAAATAATAGTAATAATAATAATGATGGTATTTGTTAAGCGCTTACTATGTGCAAAGCACATGGAGAGGATACAAGGTGATCAGGTTGTCCCATGTGGGGCTCACAGTCTTAATCCCCATTTTACAGATGAGGGAACTGAGGCACAGAGAAGTTAAGTGACTTGCCCAAGGTCACACAGCTGACAGTTGGCAGAGCCAGGATTTGAACCCATGACCCTGTATATATGTATATATGTTTGTACATATTTATTACTCTATTTATTTTGCTTGTACATATCTATTCTATTTATTTTATTTTGTTAGTATGTTTGGTTTTGTTCTCTGTCTCCCCCTTTTAGACTGTGAGCCCACTGTTGGGTAGGGACTGTCTCTATATGTTGCCAATTTGTACTTCCCAAGCGCTTAGTACAGTGCTCTGCACACAGTAAGCGCTCAATAAATACGATTGATGATGATGATGACCTCTGACTCCCAAGCCCGGGATCTTTCCATTGAGCCACGCTGCTTCTCAAAGGATCTCAAGTCGTCCCTGAGCCCATCTGCCTGTTTCCAGGCTCTTTACCCTTAAAGTCTTCCAGAGGGAGAGACTCCCCAACTCCCGTCCCGACCCCTTAGAGTGTGTGATCCCTTCTCTCGTGCAGGCGACGCTCTGACCTACCACAATGGCTGGAAGTTCACCACCTTCGACAGGGACAACGATATAGCCCTCAGCAACTGCGCCCTGACACACCACGGTGGCTGGTGGTACAAGAACTGCCATCTGGCGAACCCCAACGGCAAATACGGAGAAACCAAGCACAGTGAGGTGAGTCTCAGGGAGCCCCTCTTTGTGAGCCAGAGGTGGGAGCAATGGTCGGGTCGGCCCCCAGAGAAATCCAGCAGGGTCCAACACGCGCATCGAACGGCGTGAATGCCGGGAATCCTCAGCGTCATCTCTCCTAACAGATATTCCGGTGGGAAGATCGGGGGCCGGCTCACAAACTGCAGGTCCTCACCTTGTTGTTATCCTCCAATCAATCAATCAATCAATCAAATTTATTGAGCGCTTACTGTGTGCAGAGCACTGTACTAAGCGCTTGGGAAGTACAAGTCGGCAACACATAGAGACAGTCCCTACCCAACAGTGGGCTCCTCACAAATTAAAGTGCATAAGAACGGCAAGGTTGGGGTTGATTAGATAATTACAAATGATTCAACTCACTAATCGAATGGCCCATAATGGCCTTGAAGTAGACCATGTGTTTCTTCGGAGGAGAATTCAGTTGGGCATTAGTAAGACTTATTTTATGCAATTGATCTGACTGGTCGTGGGCTACCACTGCCTTAGACTCCTCATGCACCTCAGCATACCTCGCCTGTACCTTTTAGACTGTGAGCCCACTGTTGGGTAGGGACTGTCTCTATGTGTTGCCAATTTGTACTTCCCAAGTGCTTAGTACAGTGCTCTGCACATAGTAAGCGCTCAATAAATACGATTGATTGATTGATTGATTGTACCTGTACTGAACCTTTGTGGCTTTGCTCTTTCCCCAGGGGGTGAACTGGGAGCCCTGGAAAGGGCACGAATTCTCCATCCCGAACGTGGAGTTGAAGATCCGCCCCCAAAACTTCAGCAGCGAGCACGTCCTGGGGAGGAAGAAGAGGACTCTGGCGGGGAAGAGGAAAATCACCAGAAGGCGCAACTGACCAGGCCCCAGAGTGAGACAAGAACAACAGGGGCTGCGGTGTGTGTACTGGGGAGCGGGATGGGGGAGGGATGGGGAGGAGGTAGCGGCTCAATGGATAACTTTGACGAGGATCTGAGCAGTCATATCCGAGATGCCCATGAGATTTCTGTGTTCTCCAGAAATTGTACAAGAGCAACATAACTCTCTCCAAGCATAAACCACTGAGCTTCCTTTCTTCACACTCATCTTCACCAATACATCAACCACATTTGCGAGAATCTAAAATAGACATGAGAGAGCTGCCCCCAAACACAGAAATCAATACTGCATCAGTAGGAATGCGCCGCCTTTCTCCAGTGATGAGTGCTAGGCTGTCATAAGTGAAGGCTTGGGAGCCCTCTAGTTTACAAGTACTATTTTTATCGTGTTAGTTGCTAAGCTCTTACTATGTGCCAAGCACTGTACTAAGCACTTGAGTACATACAAGATAATCCGATAATCGGTTTACCTGGAGCCCAGTTTACCCCTTTTAATCTTATGCATAATTATTTCCATAGATCTGCATATATTATGTTCTCACTCTTTTAGACATTCAGACGTAGACTCTGTTGCCGTCTTTAAAATAGCCATTTCTTGATTATTTTTTTCTTATCCCTTTATTTGCTACTTGTTTTAGCCACCCAAGCACCCATTTCCCAAGCTCTCTCCCTTGGGCTTGCCGCTCCCTTACAGGGAGATGTTCTGATGTGGGATTCTGATGCTGAGATGGCTTTTCTCTCCATGGGACGGTTTGAATGGCAGCATCGGCTGGGGGGCGTTTTGTAACCCCAGAAATTGTGTTCCTGAGTGACTGAGATGGGGGTCCTCCTCACTGCCACCCCAGGGTCCACCCTGTAGAAACCAGCCTGGAGTCACCTTGAGGGCCAGCTAACAGCTAGGCCAGCTTCCAGTCTGGAAGAGACGGTTAGGGGGCTTTGGGGCTCCCCAAAGGGTTTCAGTTGAGTTCAGAGGCCCTGGAGGGTCATTCTGTTCAGAACTCCAGGACCCATCTGCCGCTAATGGGAGCCTCTATTGGGCCCCCTGAACTGCTCCACTCTGACCATCACCATCATTTATCGAAGGCCTGCTGTGTGCAGAGCCCTGAACTAGGCTGTGGGAACACTTCGCTTTTGCAGGGAGTCTCTGGCTTATGAGAGACAAGTTTGGTCCTCTGCAGAGCAGACCCTCGAGGCAACTCTGAGCTTGTTGGGCCACCCAGGATTGCTCCAGTCTGAATGGAAGATCCCTGTGGGGAGGGAGAGCTGGTCCTCCAGGGTTTGTGGGCAGTGCTCAGTCACTGAGCGTCGGACAACATCCTCTGGCCTGCTGGTGTCCCCCCCACCATGCTGGCCTCTGGAGTCCCATTTGTCCTTGAAAGAAGATCATTCTCCTGAAGACCTCGAACACGGAGGCACTCCCAAGTAGTCAGTCTGGAACACACACTGGGTAGTCTAAGCCCTCGGAGAATCGTTCGATACTCTTTACTGATTTTTCTTACCATTTCGGAACACCATCTATTAACTAATTCAGTGGCCATTTAAGTAATTTAAATTTCCACTCTGGAAAATAAACCACTAGATAAAAAAAGAACCTAGGTGCCTTAATGATTTTTTTCCACATTAAGCGAAATTGGACATTACCCAATTGTGCTTCGATGCTAAAGAAGCTTCGATTTGGATCCTCTTCAAAAGCTTGCTTCTTGGGCCTCCTGCCTGTCCTGTTCAAAGCGGTAGTATTTCTTCCAGGATGGGAGGGTGGTCAGTCCATGCCGACTATATGGCCTTCACCGGGACCACTGCCCAAGTCTTACAGCAACTTTGGAGAGCATTTCAAAAGACATCTTTTATTCCACGGACATCTGTACCCAGCCGCTAAGATTATCACACGCCGTTCCCAGTCCCCACTGCCATAGAGGTGGTGCAGCAGATGGCAGAGTATAGGTTCAGGATTGTGATTCATTTTCCGCTTGCATGAAAATTCTTTCTTGCCCACAGTCTGATTTCTTTAGACTCAAATCAAATCTTTTCAGGCCTGAGCCAAGGACAGTTTGCAGGGAGATCTTAAGCTTCCTAGTCCAGGCTCCCCTCAGCTCATTCCCTTCAGCCCCCCTGTGCCTCTTTGGTTCCATGATCCGTCCAGCACCACCTCGGAGGCAGATATCTGGGAGGTAACTCTCCCTCCAGCAAATGTGAGGAGGGGGCTCATTTCTGGAGCAGTTGCAGAGGTTGATTGAGAGTGACGGGAAAACCGGAGACTGTCCTCTTTGCCTCTGGACCAGTTTGGGGAGATCAAACAGCTCAAGACACCCCACCCCACCCCTCCATTCACCAACAGCAGCACTCCATCGAGGCCGGCTGAGAAGGAGACCGGCTGGGGACACGCAGGATGGGCCCGTTGTCAAGATGGCCAGTTGCCATCCTCACAGTGGAAGTGGAGGCAGAGGGAATCCTCGGTTGACCTTCATGGGGGCTGCAGAGGGGTGAAGGAGGATGACAGGGAGCACAGCTAGACCCAGAGAAACTTGTTCTCACTGAGAATAACCCAGCCTTTGTTCTTTGTCCCTTGAATCATCATCATCAATCGTATTGAGCGCTTACTGTGTGCAGAGCACTGTACTAAGCGCTTGGGAAGTACAAATTGGCAACATATAGAGACAGTCCCTACCCAAAAGTGGGCTCACAGTCTAAAATCATTTAGATTGAATCATTTTTGTAACAATTTAAAGATGGCAGGTCTTAAATTCTGACCCTGAGAAGGCACAGAACTGATACTGTCCCCATGGGTTGGACTGACTTCAGTGGAGCAGCCTTGAAAGGGGTAGGAAGCTGGGCGGGAATGATTGATTGCCCTCTTATAAAATATAGATGCCATTTGTCTGGATTAAAAATAAGTAGAATGAGATGAAATGAAATAAGAAGCAGCGTGGCTCATGAAAGAGCATTGGCTTTGGAGTCAGAGATCATGGGTTCAAACCGCGCCTCCATCAATCGTCTGCTGTGTGACTTTGGGCAAGTCACTTAACTTCTCTGTGCCTCAGGTACCTCATCTGTAAAATGAGGATTAAGACTGTGAGCCCCCCCGTAGGACAACCTGATCACCTTGTAACCTCCCCTGCGCTTAGAACATTGCTTTGCCCATGGTAAGCGCTTAATAAATGCCATCATTATTATTATTAGTAAGCGCCCAATAAATGCCATTGATTGATTGCTTAAACACCAGTAGCTAAGAAGGGAAAGTTATGTCCTACCACCAATAGGGACCTGAACGTGAGTTATTTGTGAAGGAAGCAGCCTGGCCTAGTGGAAAGAGTCTGGGTTTGAGAGTCAGAGGACCCGAGTGCTAATCCCAGCACTGCCACTTTACCTGATGTGTGACCTTGGACCAGTCACTTAACTTTTCTGTGCCTCCATTTCCTCAACTGTAAAGGTTCTTCCTCTCCCTTATACTGTGAGCCCTGTGGGACAGGGGCTGTGTCTGAACTGATTATCTTCTGTCTACCCCAGGGACGTTTTTTTTTTTTTTAATTCCTTCTGTCTCCATCACACCAAGCTCCAGGCTTAAGTCACTGCAGGAGGTAGAGGCTGGAAATGCAGTACCAAAAGGGGTCTCCATAGCAACAGTGGAAGGTCAACAGCCAAGGCCAAAAATCCCCGAGGTGGGCCCCTCCACCCCCAACCCCTACCCCACCTTGTCCCTAGTAGCATCTCCCATTAGGTACGAGCCTCCTCACTCTAAGAGTCCACTTCCATCTCCTTCCCTGCTTCCCTCCCTCATCACCCCCTACTCTTCAGTACATCACTTTTCCTTTGCTTTCAGATTCCATAATCCCATTCCCTGCATTTTTTTATTTTCCCTGCCTAAGCCCCGCTTCCCTTGTTTATTAATAATAATGATGATAATGATAATAATGGCATTTATTAAACACTTACTATGTGCCAGACATTGATTGTACTAAGCATTTAAGCCCCACCTCAGATCTCAGTACTGCAGAGTAAAGTAGCAGGGAAATACTTGCTTCCTATAAAATTGCCTAGAAATTGCCTTCCCAATGGGGTCCTCTTCAAAACTACCAACAAGACCTTAAAACAACAAAGCAAGAAATCAAAACCAAATAAAAAAACCAAACTTAGAAGTTGGTCCATTTTCCCTTGTAAGTTGTTTGTAATGCCATAAACTTTTATGAAAAGTGGTTTTTTTAAAAATATCAGGCCACTTTAGGTTGCAAAGAGATTGCAAGCTCCTAATACACTGTGGAACCTCAAATAACACATACCACTTTGATCTGCTTATCTTTCCTCTCCTTCCCACTCTATTTTCACCCCTCCACCCCATGATATAAATATAATTTACAACAGCCCCAGCTACAGCTTTCTTGAGAAATTGGAGGTATGTTATTTGTGTATCAATCAATCAAAAAATGGTATTGAGCACTTACTGTGTGCAGAGCACTTTACTAAACACTCGGGAGAGTACACTATAACAGAGTTGGTAGATATATTCCCTGCCCACAGGAGATTACAGTCTAGAGGAGGAGAGAGATGTTTAAATTACAGATAGGTACATACGTGCTGTGGGGCTGAGGGTGGATGAATATCAAGTACTTAAAGGATACAGATCCAAGTGTGTAGGTGATGCAGAAGTTAGAGGAGGTAGGGGAAATGAGGGATTATCTGGGAAGGCCTCTTAGGGAAGATATGATTTTTAGTAGGGATTTGAAGGTGAGGGGAAAGAGAGAGAGATGTAAATACTAGGAAGTTTCATCATCATCTCCAGCACCACTCTCCTTATTTATCGCCATTATAGGTTGAGATTCTTAGCATCCACCTGCCAGGGCTTTTCAGAGGAAGCTGAGCATCAGTATATAGCTGGGGTTTAACTAACATCCAACAGGACAACCCAGCTCTATTCCTGAAATAGAAAGATTAAGCCTTGGGGAACTGGCTAAAGCTTTATCATGCTGCTTGTGAGTTGCACCTTCCCACCTTAGCTAAGGGATGGGCATTTGACCCTGACCTATGCAGTGTTGTTGTGGACCCATTCACTACTGCCGGTGCTGGGTTTCCCAGAAGGGTGGCCACTTTTGTTTTCCCGAGAATGTCCTGGTTTAGGAAAAAGAAATCTTGGAAGCTTGCTCCATTGTATTAAGTGTCCTAGACAGGCAACGGACCCTGCCTTGAGTTTTCTGATACCACTTGCCCCAGGGTTTTTTTTTTGTGGCATTTGTTAAGCACATAGCATGTGCCCAGCACCATACTAAGAGCTAGAGTAGATACAAGGTTGCTAGGCTGGGCACAGTCCCTGTCCCACATAGGGCTCAGAGTCTTAATCCCCATTTTACAGATGAAGTAACTGAAGCACAGAGAAGTGAAGTGATTTGCCCAAGGTCACACACAACAGACAAGTAGCGGAGCCAGGATTAGAACCCAGATCCTTCCGACTCACAGACCTGTGCTCTTTCTACTAGGCCAAGCCACTGTTCTCTCCACTAGACCAAGCTGCTTCTCCGCACGGCACCGATTTCCCCAAAGGTGATTATCCATCCTACTTTGCTAGAATTTCTTTAATGCTGAAGGGGGTAGTCATACACGGACCCCGAGAGTGGACACTGATTTGAACTAGGGGAAATAATAATAATAACATTTGCAGATCAAAGGGTAAAATGGAGGATTCCCACTTACAAGAGAAGTTAGACTGAGACCTCCAGGGAAACCCATTGAGAAATGCCTCAGAATATTTCCCAAGTTTTTCATTTTACAGATGAGGTAACTGAGGCACGGAGAAGTTAAGCGACTTGCCCAAGGTCACACAGCAGACAAATGGTGGAACTGGGATTAGAACACAGGTCTTTCTGACTCCCAGGTTCACGCTGCCTACTGTACTTGGTGATTACTTCCTCACCAATGGAGTAATAATAATAAAGGCATGGCATTTGTTAAGCTCTTTACTATGTGCCAAGCACTGTTCCTAAGCACTGGAGTAGAACAGGGGTGCCCAGTAGACCCAGTCTTGTTTAATTTATACTGTGCACTAAGATTGTAGGTGCCAAAAAAGGGGCCTGGCTATTGTCATTAACATACATTCTACTTCTCTGGGAAACTTTTCCAACTTAAGGTTTGAGCATCATCAGAAAAAGCAGTGTGGTCTAGTGGCTAGATCCCAGGCCTAGTTGTCAGAAGGACCTGGATTCTAATCCCAGCTCCACCACTTGTCTGCTGCGTGACCTTCGGCAAGTCACTTTACTTCTCTGTGCCTCAGTTACCTCATCTGTAAAATGGGGATGAAGACAGTGAGCCCCATGGGAGACATGGAACGTGTCCAACCTGATTATCTTGTATCTACCCCAATGCTTATAACAGTGCCTGGCACATATTAAGCACTTAACAAATACCATTTTTTAAAAAAAGGCTTACAGCCTTATGGCTTAGAAACAGTCTAGAATTGCCCTATATAGATGACTGCACTCTAAGAGCACACACCCAAGATGAGGTGGAGATAAGGGGAACCACTGAAGTCAGCCTGAAACTGTAGCCTGATGATGACTCTGAAGAAAACTGAGGTAATGTATCAGCTGACACCAAGGAAACCTTCCATAACACCCAGAGGTCTTCACTGGAAACTGAATGCTGCCACAGAATTTAGTTAAGTAAGTAGAACACTCACCAATGATGCAATGCTAGAATGAAGTAGAAAACCGATCATGAAAAACAGCACATTTTGGGGGAGGCTGTTAGAAAAAAAAATGACAGCAGTGTGACATCAAAGTTCAGACCAAACGGAAAGGTTACCCAGCTGTAGTGTCGTCCAGTTTCCTCATTGGCAGGGAGACAGGACCACTGCAATGAATCAATCATATTTATCGGGTGCTTACTGTGATCAGAGAACTGTGCTAAGCGCTTGAGGGAGTACAATATGACAATGTTGGTGGACACATTCCCTGTCCACAGTAAGCTTACAGTCTAGAGGGGGACTAATAAGTGCCACCTGTGGCTCCTTGGGCAGTTCCATCAGCATCGGTTATTGGCTGTAGTCCACAACAAGGGGCAAGACAAGATCACAAACAATAAAAGCTTGCAAAGGAGTCTGTCACTAGCCGTGAGCTATGCTCTACTCAACACAATTGACTGAATGGAACAAGGGGTGACAGTTGGGTATCCAGACAGCTGTGGCTTGGTAAGGTGATTGGACCTGGGTTCTAATACTGACTCGGCCACTTGCTTACTGTGTAGCCTTGGGCAAGTCACCGAACGTCTTTGCCCCAGTTTCCTCATCTGTAAAATGGAGATGAAATATCTGTCCTCCCTCCCCGCTAGCCCTTGGGGGACGGGGTCTGTGTCTCATCTATTTACCTTGTATTAGTACAGTGCTTGGCATATAGAAGTGCTTAACAAATACCACAGTTATTACTATCATTCTTACAAGGGGGGGACCAAGAAAACAAGGTCCAGGGGTGCAAAGCCTCAGGCAATATAGCAATTCACATGAGCATAGCACATAGCAATCAAGAAAGGGGTGATTTTTGAGGAGAAATTTCTAGAGTTTCAAGAGACAGGAAAAAGCAAAAATAGTTCCAGGTACTGCAAACCCAGAAGCGTAACAAAGGACGGCCTTGGTTTATACAGTGTGGTAAGGTCTGTGGGGGGCTTAATGTTTTTTTTTCAATCACACACACCCCCATAGGTTAAATATACTGTCAGTGGTGTCACCCTCGAACATGAAGGAGAGCTATATTTATACATATACATATATATCTTGCCTGCAGTCCACTACTTAAACTGGCCACACTGATCTGAGGGCAGGGTCTGACTCAATTCTAGAAGAAATAAACTTTGAGGCTAATTCTTGGTGACCTCCGCCTCCCCACTTTTCTCTATTCCTCCTCCTCTTATCCCCCTGCTTTTCCTCCTTCTCGCCCCATTTCTCAAAGAGGATAGTCAAATAGGCAAACTAAGGGTCTTTGATAACTGTGGACATTTTACAAAATGCCGCTTACAGCCATGGGTCTTTACTTGACTCTGTCCTGACTCTTAGAGGGTAAATTCCAGAGGAACCAGGAATATCTATTTCTGAAAGCCGTGAAGAGGAACCAAGACACCATGGGTGCTTACATCAGAATCAATCCTAACAGCCGGAGCAGCAGCAGCAGCAGCAATTGTAAGTTGGGTGATACACATTAATCAGGTCCAGGGACCGAGTGTTTTGTGAGAATGCAACTGGTCTAAGGTGAGGCTGGCACCACTTTCCTATATTCCTTACCTGTAGGGCTGATCTTCATGCACAAAAATGCAGCCCACTCCCTGTTGCCCTGGGTCAGGCCTAGGGAAAGAATAACTAGGTCAATCCTAGCCTCTTGGAAATGTTTAAGCTACCCCACTTCCAACGATGGTCAGTTGGTCTGAACCAAGAGCTTCACACAGTATGGGGTCACTGATCACCCGGGGAGCCCAAGGGCCCACTCAAGAAGGGTCTGTTTCCCCTGTGAATCTAGCCTTTCCTTTGCCATCAACCATTACTGAGCCCCTTCAAACCTTCTTTAAGGCCATTTGATACGAACCTAACACCTAGGCCCTTAATAATGTTGGTATTTGTTAAGCGCGTACTATGTGCAAAGCACTGTTCTAAGCGCGGGGGTGGGGGGGGGGACACAAGGAGATGAGGTTGTCTCGTGTGGGGCCCACAGTCTTAATCCCCATTTTACAGTTGAGGGAACTGAGGCACAGAGAAGTGAAGTGACTTGCCCAAGGTCACACAGCAGACATGTGGGGGAGGTGGGATTGTGTGACACTGAGCAGCAAGAGGCAAGGTGGCATCCCAAGCACTGAGAGAGCAGTCAGAAAACCACCATGGAGGCAGTGGTCTTCACCTCCATTTGAAGGGGCTTCTCAGCCCACCCCTCTCAGTCGGAGACAGAGAGCTGGAAGTGGTCGCCCTCTTTCTTTTTGCCCTTCCCAGTCCTTCCCCCGAGCCCGCCACAATGGGGCAGGGCTTTTATGGTCCTGGCTGGAGAGAAAATATAAAGTGTGGAATCAGCTCACACTCCAGTAGTTCCACTCCTTAAGCTGCCTCATCCCCAGCTGGACCAGGGACACTAATATCTCCTGGGTTCAGTCCCAGTGTGGGCAGTTTAAGTTCCAAAACTATCACAGTGGCAGGAACTCCCCCTGCTTCATTCCAGCACAGGGCCACAAAGTGGCCACCAATACCAGGTCACCTAATTACTAGCCCCTGCCCAGAGTGGAGGCCTAGCCCCATTTAAGAGTTTCAGGGCCGCCAAATTATTCCATCTTGTAATGCAAACACCCAACCCCCGGGGGATTAAGCCAAGACCCTCAAATATTTCCCTTTTGGTCAAAATTAGATGGGTAGATATCTGAGCCAAGCCGACCTAAAATTTGGCAGTTGGGGCGATCGCTTTCTCAACCCTCAATCAGATATGAATTTCCACTAATACCGCGATAGTTTGCTCCTCTCCCTGTCTTTTTTTTTCTTATGTAATATGTTTGATTGACCTCACTGAAAGGTTGGCTGCCGGGAATTGTCAATATTTCATTCTGCAGCTGGTCTTTTGGAGAATTTCCTTTTCTGCATCAAACCTGTTGCAAGCCATGATAGACACAGGTCACCGGGGTCAGGGCTCAACCAGGCCAGACAGGGCTTGAGCCATAGAAAGGGCCAGGCCTTCACTGTAATCCACAGACAGGCTCAAAGGATTGGCGTCGTCTCTGTGCTCTGTGGCAAAAGTGAAAGGCTTATTTTTAGAGACAAGTAGATGATTGAGAGTCCCTGGTTATTATAATGCTGGTACAAATACCATCATTATTATTAATCAATCAATGGTATTTATTGAGCATTTAGTGCAAGCAGGGCAATGTACTAAGTGCTTGGGAGAGTACAACAGAGTTGGTAGAAATATTCCCTGCCTATAAGGAGGGGATTAAGTATTCAGCATTTATTATGTGCCAAACACCACACTAAACACAGTCCTGTCCTGTCCCACGCGGAACTCATAGTCTAAAAAGAAAGGAGAGAAGATATTTTAATCCTTCATTTCACATAAAAGGAAACAGAGATGTTAAGTGGATTTCCCTAGGTCACATAGCAGGCTAACCACTAAAATCTGCCCTTTCCTCTCCAATCATTCAATCATATTTATTGAGTGCTTACTGTGTGTAGAGTAAGCACACTGCTTACTCCATCCAAACTGCCATCATGTTAATCCAATCACTTATCCTACCTCTGCTTGATTACTGTATCAGACTCCTTGCTGACCTCCCCAGACCCTTGCTCACTCTCCTGTCTCTCCTCACTTCAGTTCATATTTCACCCTGCTGCCCGGATCATTCTTTTACAAAAACATTCAGACCGTGTTTCTTCATTCCTCAAAAACCTCCTCCCCTCTCAGGGTCGCACCTGGGGAGTTTCCAGTACTCTATCCGTCTTTACTACGGGAAAGAGAGTCAAGCAGAGGCATATCCATTCCAATCCTAGCTTGGGCAGTGGCTAACGAGTGGAAGGCAATCTGCTACAAGTCAAAACTCCCTTGTGCTGGGCAGCAGCGGCACGGGAGAGAGGCGAGGGCGGAGACTCGCATTTCCTGCGTGGAAAGAGGCAATGGTAAACCACTTCCGTATTTTTACTAAGAAAACTCTATGAATACACTACCGGAATGATTGCTGATGGAGGTGGGGTGTTCTGGGAAAGATGTGTCTATGGTGTTGCTATGGATCAGAGATGACTCAAAAGCATAAGACAAGAAGCTCCATTCATTCGTTCATTCAATCGTATTTATTGAGTGCTTACTGTGTGCAGATCACTGTACTAACAACCTCCAGTGGTTACCTATCCACCAGAACATGAAATAGAAACTCTTCACCATTAGCTTTAGAGACCTCAATCATCTTGTCCTCTCCTATACAACCCAGCCCGCATCTGTACCTCCATCTCCATCTAAGCGCTCAATAAATAAGATTGACTGGTTTCCAGAGGGGAAACCAGGACTAGAACCTGGATCTCCTGATTCCAAGTTCTGAGTCCTTTCCACTAGACTAGTCCAGACAGACCTCCCAGTGCGGTCATGTTATGGTTAGGGCGGCATAAACTTAATCGATTTGAGGCCAGCAAGGCCAAAGATCTGGTCAGGGAGCAGCATGATACATGAGCCAACTCCTTCCAGCAATCAGTTGCCATGGTATCCATGCCATTGTGATGGGGTCCCCTTCTCTAAGGTAATCCATTCTTCCAGGTCCTCTCTGGCCCCGATGTCTGGCCACCGGCATCCCTGAATTCTCCCGGTAACCCATGGCAGAGTGAATTTGAGATTGGGGGAGGTGAGAGGGATAGAAGAGGCACTAAACAGACCAGGGAAGTGGACTTGGAGGGCACAATGATGTGGCCAGCTGGTCATCATGTGGAGATGACAGGGCAATAAGCTGCCAGCACAGCCAGGACTTCTTCATTCTTCGGTGACGTGGTATTGAAGGTGGCTTTCCTCCTCCCCCTTTCTGAGGTAGCAGGGCAGTTTGGTGGTATCCAGGAGCCAAAGGGCCATGAGGATCCATTTCAAGATGGCTTACTGGGCCTGCAAACTTGACTGTGGCTGTTTCCAAAATACTATCCTGTTTGACATTAAAACTGTCACTTTAGAACAATCAAAATCTCAGTTAATCCCACCTTTGCTCATGGAAAGGAGCAGAGACAGTGTAGCCTGCCCAGCTTCCCGGAGTAATCGGTCCCGGCAGGCTGGATACTGAATAGCGAGACAAGATTTCTGGGCTGGTATCCCAATTAATTCCCTGCCTCACCTTGAGCAATTCATTAACCTCATTGAGCCTGAGATTCCAAGATACAGGTGGCCAAATGAACCTTCCCTCCCTCAGATGCTACTGACCAGATAGCATCCCCTCCCGCGCCTTGTTAGTGCCAACGTCCCCTGAGAGCGGGAAGATCAAGGCACGGATCAAGGGGCTTTGGAGAACAGGGAAACTCTGGGGCAGAAATGCTAGCAGACTCAGTGTACCCACCTCTGTAAATGGGCATCCTTGATGTGAGTGGGACCGGGTCATCTGGGTTTCCTGTCAAATGGCTGACAGATGTGCCATGGCCACTAACGCAGGCAAAATCCTGCATGGTGAATGACACAAGGTAGCAACAACTGGGCCACTATCACAACCGTCTGAACCGACGGAGAGAAAGCAACACGTAACCTAAGTGTGCTGGGCCCTTTCCTTCTAAATAAAGAATGCAGGGAACTGAGACTCAAACACACCAAATGACTGGCACAGTTAGGACAGTGAAGCAAAGAGCCAGCCACCATCGTACAGTAATAATAATAATAAGGATGATGATGGTATTTGTTAAGTGCTTATTATGCGTCAAGCACTGTTCTAAGTGCTGGGGTACATACAAGCTAATCAGGTTGGATGCAGTCCTTGTCTCACCTGAGGACTCGCAGAATTATTATTAGTATTATTGGTCCCCATTTCACAGATGAGGTAACTAAGGCACAAAGAAGTGAAGTGACTTACCCAAGGTCACACAGCAGGCAAGTTGCAGAGCTGGGATTAGAACCCAGGTCCTTCTGACTCCCATGCCGGTGCTCTACCCACTAGGCCATTTTGCATCCCAAACCCAACAGTCCTCGCTGGTGCAAGCTTCCCCTTGGACCTACCTGTTAGTCCCTGTCCTAAGCCACCAACTCAACGTGTTAGTTTGGGGTACTTCCTGAGGAAACTGCGAATGTGTGTTCCAGCTTTCTATCTGTGTGTGACTGCTCATAGCCAAGGGTACGTTCTACCTCCCGCAGTTGTCGGTCTGTGTACGTGCGATCATAATATCCAACTGAGTTTGCAAGAGTGCTCCACTGGCTATAAGCACCTTCACGTGCACATCAGCTTGTATTATTGTACATTTTTGTTCTCCTTGGTGCAAATGTACTAACAGAACTCAGCTCTGCATGTATTTGGGACTGGTCTGGCTCCCAAATCATTCCAGGAAAATGTGGATCGGGGTCCCAGAGAGCAGCTCAGAGCTAGGCAGGAGAGAGACCAGCAGAGGGAATAATAATACTAATGATAACATTTGTTAAGCGCTTTCTATGTGGAAAGCACTGTTCTAAGCGCTGGGGAGGACACAAGGTGATCAGGTTGTCCCACATGGGGCTCACAGTCTTAATCCCCATTTTACAGATGAGGTACCTGGGGCACAGAGAAGTTAAGTGACTTGCCCGAAGTCACACAGCTGACAAGCGGCGGAGCCGCGATTTGAACCCGTGACCTCTGACTCCCAAGCCCGTGATCTTTCCACTGAGCCACGCCGCTTCTCCAAAGTACAGGAAGCCCAGAGCCCACCCAATGAACCCCCTCCCAGGAAACAGCCCTCCATCACCTTCATTTAGCGCACATATATTAGCGCACACGTCTTCCCCTTCAGCCATTAAAAGTACCTGTTAGAAGTTTGGTACCTCTTTCTAAGTAGGCGGGATATTAAAACCTCGTCTTTCTCTCATAGTAATTGAAATCAATTCAAGACCCATTATCTTGCATCTCTGTCCCAGGGAAGCAGCAGAACTCCTTTCCAATGGGCACGGGAACATTAGGACACGGTCTGCCGTTTGCCACTGGGCATAGTCACGCTCTCTCTTATACCATAACATCACCTCCAAACTCCCCCAGGATAATGTGCATCCCTTAATTTGTCGAAAACAAGCCCTTTTGTCATTTTTATTTGTTCAATTTTAAACTGGGCAATTCTTCAATTCTAGGCACTGCAGCCTTGTCTTCCAAAAATAAAAAAATCCTGTTCAACATATATTAGCTCAAAATACAATCTCCCACAACCCCAGTAAAACATACACTGTCCAGATCTTAAAATCTCAATACTGTACAGTGAGTCACTCTGGCTGAATTTCCTTTCCCAGCAGTTAACCTTAGGTTGGATTCAAGTAAAGCTCTCAGTTGCCTGGCCCTGAAGTGCCGCCTCAGAGTTTTTAAGGAAGATCTAGAGGAGCTGAGATCTTCTATTTGCAGAACTAGGGAAACTCTTCTAGGCTGCAAGAACATTCAGCAGGATTGGACCTGTCCCATTTCTCCGTGCTCCAGAAAATGTGCTTGTTTGTGCCTAGACGTTGGGGGTTATGCACATGGAAACATGGGCCTTCCAAAGGTCGTGAGTACATCTGTGGTCTTGTACACAGAGGGTGTACATCGCTGGCATCCGCGGCTGGAAATGTATCCGTTCGCATATGTTTGCAGCAAGACTGTACAAGTGTCTAGACAGGCAGCTCGGAGAGCACATCCACATCTGCTTGGGCACACCCAACCACGTACAAGGGCCCACTCATGCTTACACACCTATTCTCCCCAGTTTTGCACACTTGCCCATGTGCGGACCTAAGATTGAAAGTGGCAGTCTCTTCTGTTGGCCATCTTGGGTTTTAGAAAAGCCATTTCAGGAACGTCTTCCCTCCTTGGCATCAGTCGAAAGGTCCCAAGCCCATAGGGCTTGTAACAGCCTGGTCTAATATCCCTCCCGCTACACTAGCAGGGAAGGCCTCTTCTCCAGCTGGAGAAGCTTGGGTCGGGCGGAGATCCACAGGTCCTCTTCATCCTTCTTCTTCTTCTTCTTCTTCTTCTTGGTTCTTTCTGACTGGTTGCCTCCTTTGTTAGGCCTGCTGCAGCAGCAGTGGCAGCAGATGAAGAGCAGGACGAGCAAAACCACCAGTGGCAACCCCATCACCACTGCCAGACAGATGGTATTAAAGATGCCCTCCTCGTGTTTCCTGTGGATGAGGCTCCAGAGGGAGCTGAAAAAGGAGTTTATTTGCTCCATAGCAGTCTGCTAAATGGAGAAAATCCCCAACTCTGCAGTCCTTCCGGGATGCACGGGACTCTGACTTAACTCGGTAAGTTTCACCTTTAGACTCTGGATCCCTGGGAGAGATGTGCAGGAAATCCCATTGGCCAGCACCTGAGAAAACAGAAGATCCCGTGTGAGTGTTGCTTTTGCCAGGGAATTCTGTGGAAGGCTGGAGCCGGCGCTGCCTGTTCACAGCAGCGTGGCCCAGTGGAGAGAGCACAGGCGTGGAAGTCAGAAAGATCTGGGTTCTAATCCCAGCTCCGCCACTTGTCTGCTGTGTGACCTTGGGCAAGTCGCTTAATTTCTCTGTGCCTGTTCCCTCATCTGTAAAATGGGGATGAATACAGTGAGCCCCATGGTGGGACATGGACTGTGTCCAACCTAATTAGCTTGTAGCTATCCCAGCGCTTGGTTCAGTGCCTGGCACATAGTAAGTATTTAACAAATACCGTTTTTTTTATAAAAAAAAAGATGGGCTTGAAATGAACCAGCGATTCTGGTGGATATTCACATTCTATAGATTTGAGTGAGTGCCTCTGATGTGCAAAGCTCTGTACTGAGCCCTAGGAAAAATTCCAGGGGGACAGTTGGACACCATTCCTAACCTTCGGGGCTCCAATCTAAGGGAATGGGGTGTCTCATGCTAGGATGGCTTGGGCTGCTCCTCTGAGGATCAGATTGCTTAAAGGAGACTAGGAGACCCATGATCTTGGTCTCTCTGAGATCCCTTCAGAGATGGTTTTAAAGCCGACCTCTACAATACGGCAGATCTGAGGGAGGACTGTCAAGAGAGAGGGGTGAGGTGGGGAACTGAGTCTGCCACCATCCAAAACTCTTCCTCTGTCCCCCACACAGCAATCCTCAGTCGCCCCACCTGCATGCCTCTGTCCCCCCCTACACTTCATTGCCTTGGAAAAATCCCCCTGTCCCCCAATATTGTGGAGAGGAGCGAGGGCCAGGCTGACCTTCCTTCTTTTCTGCATTCCAGCACCGTCCCCAATAACTGTTTACTAGGCAAATGTTTACCTTTCAAGCGGCCCTTTGCTCCCTAAGCCCTTCAATAACCCTGGGATTTGTTATGCATTTACCCAGTGTCAAGCCCTGGGGTAGACAGGAGATCATCAGCTCAGACACAGTCCCTGCCCCATAAGGGACTACAGTCTAAGGTTGAGGGAGGACAAGTATTTAAACCCTACTTGACAGATGAAGAAACTGAGGCACAAAAGTTAAGTGACTTGCCTAAGGACAGGGAGCAGGCAAGTGGCGGGGGCAGGATTAGAGGCCGGATCTCCTGGCTTCCAATCCTGTACTCTTTCTAGCACACCATGTGGCCTTACCACTGCCACCCTGCTCTTGCCCTCCTTTCCTTTTTCCCAGTCCTGCTTCCCTAAAGCCATTCAGTGACTGGGAGTGGAGGCTCTGTCCTCTTTTCCTGCACCACCAGAGAAGGCTATTTCTTGGGTTCTTTTGCCACCCCACCTACTTTGGACTTCCCTTTTCAGGTCAAGACTCTTGGGCCACTCCTTAAATTCCTTTGAAGGTGGAGTTAGCATGGCAGGGACCACAGCCTTTATGCCCAAGAGGGACTAAACTCATACTTCATTTACAGCTAGGCACTATACCTTAAATATAATAGATGCTCCCATCCTAGGCAATGCTGGAAAGAGTGCTGATGCCCCCCCAAAATCTGGGAGCTTTTCAACTATGCTAATCAATCAAGCAAGCAATGGTATTTACTGAGTGTTTACTGTGTGAGGAGCACTGCTTGGTAAAGTACAACAGGGCAGAGTTGGTAGCTAATGAAGGGGTAGAAAAGGGTGAATGAGAAACATTCAGGAGTTAAATTGGGCTTGACTAGTGTTTGACTAAGGCCTGTGAATTGTTGCTATAGCAGAGTGATTTTTACAGCAGTAAAGTGGGGACTATTAAGTATAACACACACACACACACACTCCCCTCCCCCTTATTGTGAAAGAGCAATCTGCATTGTCTGAGCAATTTAGCCTTCATTTTAAGCCCAAAGTCAAAGTATGGGACTGGAGGGTTTGGATGTGGCTATTGATCTATCTAGATTTTTTTCATTGGTGGGGATATTGCTCCAGCCCATTACCCATCTCTGCTTCCTCAGAGAGGTGGGCCATGGTGGACAGGCAGGAAGCAGCCCTACCATAATAAAAGGCTCTGTAATGCCTAGTAACAACGCTGCCCATTCAGTGGAAAAACCACAGTTTCTCAGATTCCTGGGAGAGTTCCTCTGTTC
Source organism: Tachyglossus aculeatus (assembly GCF_015852505.1). Lineage (NCBI taxonomy): Eukaryota > Metazoa > Chordata > Mammalia > Monotremata > Tachyglossidae > Tachyglossus > Tachyglossus aculeatus. Next base: position 8,536,677 of record NC_052081.1, read on the forward strand.
ACCCAATATGAACTAATCCTCCCTGCCAAAGTACTAATGTGGATTAAGGAACTAGAATAAGGGTGGATAGGCTTGCCCGGTATCCAGGATATTCATCATTCATTCATTCATTCATTCAATCGTTTTTATTGGGCACTTACTGTGTGCAGAGCACTGTACTAAGCGCTTAGAAGGTACAATTCAATAATAGAGATAATCCCTGCCCTCACAGTCTAGAAGGTGGAAGGCACACATCAAAACAAGTAAACAGGCATCAATATAAATAAATAAAATTATAGATTCGTACACATTGTCTCATATTCCATTCCCTTGTCCTGGCTTCCTCCAAAGGCCCATCGGGAAGAGGGAATCGAATGGTTCCTTATTTGGATGACAGAATCTCACCTCTCAGTGGAGTGGAGGGCAAGGGAAACGGGAATGCAGCCAAGATCCCATATTTGGAAAACAGAATCTGGCAACCCCTAATCAATTAATCAATCAATCAATGGTACTTATTGAGTGCTCACTATGTGCAGAGCAGAATACAATAATACAACAGAGGAGGAAAACATATTCCCTGCCCACAGTGAGCTTACAGTCTAGAGTCGGAGGCAGATGTTAATTATAAATAAAAGATCCCTAGTCAATCAGACTTAGGGTTGGAATACAAGCACTCCCTATAAACCTATCACTGTTCCCTGCTAAACCATCTCATGCTTGGACTAATTTGGCCAGACACAAGTCCATATTCTTCAGCTGCCCATCACTGACTTTTGGACTCAAGACCCATTCGTAGTTCCCCTTTCCCCTCTAAGGGAAACGGCACCAGGCTTCACTATTTAGTCTTTATCCTCAGAATTGGGAGTGGGGGGGAGACTTTTTCGAGTTCATCTGTAAAATGGGGATTGTGAGTCCCCTCACCTCCGGGTTGCAGACTGTGCCCAACCTTGATTATCTTGTCTCTACCCCAGAGATTGGTCCAGTGCTTGGAACATAGTAAGCACTTAACAAATACTATTAAAAAAAAAAAAGCCCAGCTCCCTCACTCTCTCATTTGCATGAGTGTAGGAGTCTGGAAAGAGTCAATACAAAGTCAGTAATTCACTTCTGGGCCCTCTGATGTTACCCATTTGGCTCCCCATCTAGAGAGCCCAAAGGAATTATTCATGAGCTGAATAACGTGAGAAATGCCAAATTAACACCAATGTAAAGTGTATCAATTCTCACCTATTAAATCACTTGCAGGGCCCAGAGTTATTTATATGGCTCTGCTGACTGTAGAATTGAAGGGAGTTTGTTACTTATGCAGCTTTAAGACCCTTTAAGCTTTAATAATAATAATAATGATGATGGCATTTGTTAAGCGCTTACTATGTGCAAAGCCCTGTTCTAAGCGCTGGGGAGGATACGAGGTGATCAGGTTATCCCACGTGGGGCTCACAGTCTTCATCCCCATTTTACAGATGGGGTAACTGAGGTCCAGAGAAGTGAAGTGACTTGCCCAAGGTCACACAGCTGACGATTGGTGGAGCCGGAATTTGAACCCATGACCTCTGACTTCCAAGCCCGTGCTCTTTCCATTGATCCACACTTTAAATCTTTAAGCTTTAAGATTTCAGCAGTCAGTTTTTCTTGCCTTCTGGGTGTGAGGGCCACAGATGCCCCTCTTGGATTTCGGCTCCTCCTTGCATCCCAGGCACACACACACCCCCCACCTCACCTCACCCCCACCCCCCACCCCATTTTGTAGAAGTTAACCGGGGCCAGAGTCCAGACCTGGGAGTTAGAAAACATAGGTTTTAATCACGCCTCTTCCACATGGCTACTGGGTGACCTTGGGCAAATCACTTCACTTCTATGTGCCTCAGTTACCACAACTGTAAAGTGGGGATTAAGACCATAAGCCCCATGTGGGACAGGGACTGTGTCCAACCTGATTACCTTGTATCGTATCTACCCCCAGCGCTTAGAACAGTGCTTCACGCATAGTAAGCGCTTAATAAATATTATTTTTATTATTATTACTATTATGAAGAAGAGGGTGTTGCCCAATGTCTGGGGGAGGGGGGCACTCCTTAAGCCTTTAATCCAGAGCCTATGCATTCCTCTCCCAGCTCCCCTGGGGACATGGGCGCAGCTTTTGAGCCATGGGAGTTGGTGGTAGGAGCCAAGGCAGAGGGAAGCTCGGTGCTTTAAAGGGAAAACTACTTTAGCTTCAAGAGAAACAAGGGCTTGCATTACTTGTCAGCTAGGCAGGCAGCATAGCCTAGTGGAAAGAGCACTGGACTGAGAGCCTGGAGACCTGGATTCGGACGCTCACCTGCTGTGTGAATTTGGGCCCATCGCCTAACTTCTCTGACCCTCAGTTTCATCAGCTAGAGAATGGGGATAAAATATCTCGTTGCCCACAAACAGGGACCGTGAAGGATCTGATTATCTTGTGTCTATCTCAGCAGTTTTGAAGACAGTAGGCACTTAACAAATGTCATTATCGCGGTTATTGTTTTGAGGCTTCGATTTGGTGCTGATAAGGGTCCTGAATTTGGCTTATGAGTATATGTTACATTTCTCCCTAAGAGGGACATTTAATAGTATCTGAGGAGTCACCAAATAATCATTCCTTTCAAGGAAAATCTTGTAGTCTGTCCCTAGGAAACTCCCACATGGAAGTACTCAGGGAACTTCTGACTAACCGGAGGTTCCGATTTAAGTAAATCAGGATGGAAAACAATAACTTGGCAGCCCTATCATCAATTTTTTTTTCTCCTCCTCATACTGAACTGTGGTACGAAACTACACATTCTGTCCTGACAGATTGGAAAGACTGTCTCTGCTTCTGTTCCTCTTTCATTCTCATCTTCCTGCCATCTCTTAATTCATCATCATCATCATTATTATTATTACATGGTATTTATTAAGAGCTTGCCATGGGTCAAGCACTGCGCTAAAGCACTGGCATAGATGCAAGATACATACTGCATACAATCCCTGTCCAGAATCTAAGAGATGAGGAGAGCAGGTATTCTGTCCTCATTTTATAGGTGACAAAATTTAGAGACAGAGAGGTTAAGTGACTTACCCAAAGTCACACAGGCCCTTCCCCACAGAAACTGGATTTTTACTGGGTAGCCCTGCCTTACTTACTTCCCCTCTGGAAAGGGTTCAGTCTTCCTCCCTACAAAACTGACTGGGTATTGGCTTATTCTCCTTTCCGCTCAATCCATCTCCTCCAGATTCAAGGCACTTGAGTCAGTGCCATGATTGTCCTGTTCTTTTTACTGGAACCAGGTGTGATTGATGAAGAAAAACTGCTTATATCTCTCCCTGGACTCCAGCTATTCAGTCTTAGATCTACGGTGTTTTAATGATGGTGCACCTCCACAACATTAGATTGTAAGCTCCTTGGGGACAGGCACCGTGCTTACTTTCTGTCCTGAAATGAGGCTAGGCTGAAAAGTGCCATGTACCCTGTGGCCAGCCAATAAATGAGAATTGAGTGAATGAATGAAATGAAACGGATCGCTGTCAGCTGAAATTGTCTTGATAAATTACCCTTTCTGCATTGTTAATCGGCCTGACTGAATGAACGGATGAGGAATATATACAGGAGGAATTCATCAGAATGGGAATGTCACAGAACACATTACATCAGGCTGAATTAGGGCTGTAGTCTGTACACCTAAGCATATGCACAGACGGCCCAAGTATGAATCATCGCCATCAAGATCCACTAGTTTTCCAACTGGGACAACTCACAACTCCCATAGTCCCATATATCTCTATCAGCCAAACAGAGCCATATAAATGCTCTGGTGTTTGAACTGAGGCTATGTAGATTTCTAAGTATGCTGAATAAATTACACCGCCAGAGCTAATAAATTCCATGGTTAAAGCAGCGAGAAGACCCCATTTTCACTAACTTTTTGGAAAATTCCATGGGAGGCAAAATTTTCCAGGCGTGGCTGTAGCACTAAGGTAGAATTTTATTTTTGGAAAGTTTGAGCTAAGTCACTAAGTCATCTTGTAGTTACAAGAGATGGGGAAAATGTACTTTTGTGGCTCTAAAAATAAATTTTAAGACTCTGCTTTTGGCCAACTCCAGCAACTGATGTCCAAGACTTTTAGCCTGTTTTTTTTTTAACACAAAAATAATTTTAAATAAAGGAGTTAGAAATTATTCCGATATCTGAAACAGGGTGGGGAGGGTTTGGGTTTATTTTCTACTGCATTTTGTTACAAAATTCTCTTTAGCACTTGAAGTGAAACAGTGCTCTATGGAATTCTCCACAGTCATCTAGGGAGATAGATTTAGTTGGGAATTTCGATAGGCTGGTGTAGTTTAAAACTAATGCAGTGTTACAAATATCCAATTATGCTCCTCTATGGCTGTGCAGTTAAGGCTTTCTTTCCCTTTCTATTATTTTTCTTCTCTTTATGTATAAAAGGAAAAAAGTAAAGACAATTAAATGCCGAAAGCTCCCTCGTTGCTAAATTAAGGTTTAAAATTGTTGGGGAACCAAAAGTTCTTCAGGCAAGAGTAACTCATCCTCATTAAATAAGCAATTTGGACTGTTTCAGATTGGTGGTGGTTTCAAATGCCAGTTTTCTTGCAAGAGAAATGAGGTGAGGTTGGCGAGGGTAGGGGGCAAATACTGTTGGAAGAATATACTTTTCCCTTCTGGGGTGTTTTGTATTCTTAACGCTTCATGACGATCATTTTTTCGCTCGATGAATTCAGTAATTAATACAAGCGAATCATTTGCTTTGAGGTTAAATATCAAACAGCCCACGGGGGGTGCCTCTTCTGTGCTTAGCCCAGGAACAGTGGCAGCATTAATGTTCACTCTTCCCCTAAATCAATTCCGGTTCCCAGGAACGTATCCTCGGAGAAGATTCTCCTTGGCAGCTAGAGAATCCAAGGCAGACAGGCATCTTTCGGTGTCCAGCCCCACAGGATGTAGGCTTCACCCCAGCGCCTTTCCCCTTCCACACTGCAGACACATTTCTGGCTCAGCATCTGGTGACATTGGACTTGGGGGTACCCAAATATCCTTAGGCTGGTTTCCCAAGGACTGGGAGATCGGGTCTGGCCTGCTGAACAGGTTCTGGCACGGGGCAACACATTCCAAGCATTGTTTTGGAGGCAGTGGGGCTGAAGAAAGAGAAGCAGAACCTGGGACTCACCATTACCCCCTCTGTGACCCTTCAGTGAGCTGCTTAGTGTGTGCATCAGTCTCAATAGCTTTGACAAACTGCTCACTCTTCCTCGAAGGAACTAAAAGCACGGTACAAACATTATTTGACGAACCCTGGGGAAGAGAAGGATGATCAAGGCAGCTGTGGGGAAAAGGCAATGTGGTGTCAGGGCTGAGCCTGTCCACATACACTGCTAAAGGCTGAACTTGTCCGTGCAGGGTATTTACAGGTGATGACTAGGAGTGACATTGTGAAAGAAGTCATTCTTATTTTTCCTTCAGGGAATACAGCAGGCTGACCGTTTTGTGAGGTCATTTTTGGAGCTCCAAATGTGATGATGCCACTCCAGGGTGTGCTCCAGGTAACCAAGCAACCCACAAATTGCGAAACCACAAGCTAGCTCCTCCTACGTGCACTCTTTTCAAAAAAAAAAAAAAACAAAACATCCTGCCTGTCTATTAGAGAGTGAGCACCTTGAAGGCAGGAAGCAATTGTCTTGCTTCTCTCAAGTGCTTAGTACAGTGCTCTGCATGCAGTAGGTGCTCAATACATACTATTGAGACTATAAGATCTCATTGTGGGAAGGGAATATGTCTGTTATATTGCACTTTCCGAAGTGCTCAGTACAGTGATCTGCACACAGTAAGCACTCATATTCAATGGATTGATTGACCGATCAAGGAAAGCAAGGAAACTCTTTGCTTTGTTCTTCAAACAATGAACCTGATTCCCCACCCAGGCTGGGGAAGGGCCTGCTGAGGAGGGTCCATAATCAGGATGTGAGCTACTTAAGAAAACAGGGATGGGCAGAAGAATGAAAATAAAGGGGCTGCACAATAGTGTCCAAATCCTGTGTCTTTCATCCTCTTAAGCAGGCTGACTTGCAGTTATCTCAGCTCTCCTCCTCCATCAGAGGATCAGCAGCAGCTCTAATCCCCACTGCATTCCAGTTAGATGCTTTCACTAAGGTCTGAATTCGCTGAGGGGCATGGCCCAGACAAACGCTTGGAAAACCTGGTTCAAGCCTTTCTCCCAGACCAAACTGTTATGACTCGAATGTCAGAGCGAGGGCCAGTTGGATTGTAGTGTGGCGTCTATAGAAGGCAGAGCTGTGAGGTGGTGGGATTGAAAGCTATTCTGAGAGCATTGGCAATGCTGACTGGGCAGATGGAGAGGGCCAGGAAATCTGGAATGGATGGCCATGATCTCAGTCAATTAACAGCATCACCTAGTGTGTCTCTGCAGGCTATTCTTGGTCACCTTGCACATTTTTGGGGTTCCTGGTGATCATACTTGGTTCTCAAATCAGGACTCACACAGGCTCTAAATCATAAACACTATAAGGCAGCCAACTCAAGCATCCAAGAATCTATGTAGGACCTATACAAATAGCAACCAATCTCCCTTACTGCCATCCCCCCTCTCTTTTTACACAGGTAAAGGAGAATGACCAAAGAAATCTAGGAAATATGCTGGGAGAAGTTCTGCAGGATGTTGAGAAGAGAAGGTAGATGAGAGAAAGGGGCCAGGTGCAGATTTTTTCTAAGAGTTATGGGATGATGCTTTTAGTTACGACACTTAAAGTCAGCGTTGTTAGGCCTATAGGAAAGGAAGCAGTTGGTCAGTAGCCTCTCTTGGGGGCTGGGAGAGTGAGGGCTGGGGTGGAGAGGAGCTTTCTGAAGGCCAAAGTCTCCTCCTGGAGTAGTCTGAGAAGTCTCTCTGTAGAACCTGATAGGTAACTTTACAACCAGTGACCACTTTCTCCCTTCTTCTCAGACTGACCTCACTTGGGATAGGAAAATACTTTATTATGCCTGATACGATCAATTTGAGGAGAAGAGGACTGGAACTACATCTTTAATTCCCATCTCATCCAGTGAGTAGTGATGATGAGACGTGGTTCACTATTCATCTGTTACCTTGTATTCAATGAATTTTGCCCATGTCCTCTGGATCCCTCTTTTTTTATATAGGTGAAAAACCAAGAAAATTAACTATGAGAAAGTGCCATGCTACACATCGCAGAGGTCCAAGTCTTGAGGAGTTCTGAGCCATTACCATCTCTTTGATTCCCCCACTGGATTAACTGAACCCCCTCCAAAAGACATTTCACTTATTCAATTGGATTTATTGAGTGCTTACTGTGTGTACAGCACTGTATTTAGTGCTTGGTACAGTACGATAGAAAAATAAACAGACACAATAATAATAATGGCATTTATTAAGCACTTACTATGTGCAAAGCACTGTTCGTTCCCTGTCCACAGTGAGCTTATTTCAATCTGGGCTCTGCACACAGATCAAATCAGCTGGATAACTGTTTGATTAGACTGTGAATCCCATGTGGGACAGGGGCTGTGCCCAACCTGATTAACTTGTATCTACCCCAGCACTTAGAACAGTGTGTGCCTTTCCACATCCCGAGGCAACCTTGTATTGTACAGGAAAGCAGGGAGAGACAGGCCTGCTGCTTGGTCTGGAGATTTGGGGTGGAAGTGGGAGTACAGCCCTGTATGGCCCAGATTGGGTCCATAAATCCTCCAGAGTTTGAGGCCCCATATGTTTGATTGGCGGCCAACCACCACATTTGGGGTGGAGACCATGGCTTCTAGGCTGTAAGTTTGTTTTGGGCAGAGGATGTGTCTGTTTATTGTTATATTGTACTCTTCTAAGAGCTTAGTACAGTGCTCTGCACCCAGTAAGCATTCAATAAATACGACTGAATGAATGAATGGTGAATTGCAAGTGAGCTTGGGTTCACTTCTGCTCCTTTCGGATTCCCTTCCAGTCCAGGCCAGCACTTGCTGGGCAGATACTGGGAACAGGCAGAATCCAAGCTGGGTCAGGTCCTGTAGTTCGGTCAACAACAGTGGTATTTATTGAGCCCTTAATGCATTCAGAGCTCAATTAAGAGCATGACGGAAATCCAAAGCATTATAGAAGAGAAATTCTATTTTAATGGTGCTCAGGAGAAACGCCCAGTGAATTGTGCTATAAAAATACTAAAATTTTCCCTTTGGAAAGTTATATTACCAAGATACTTCTAACCTTGCTGGTTGTATATAATGATATCAGGGTGCATGTTAATTAATTAATGTATTTATTAAGCATTCGCTAAGTGCAGAAGTAATAGGCTAAGCCTTAGAGTAGAGACATTGGAAAACCAGATCAGACCAAGCCCTGGTTCCTCGCAATATATGTGGTAGTGAAAGCAGGAATTTTACGCCCTAGAACAGAGTTTGGCACACAGTTAAGCACTTAACAAATACCATCATCACCATCATCATTATGCCCACTTTACATATAAGGAAACTTATGTCCAGAGAGATTAAATGACCTGCCCAGAGTCACACAGCACATCTCCCAGACCTGTACTCCTCCTAGCCCTGTGCTCTTCCCGTTACGACCTAGCGAATGAACCTTCATCTTCTGCCTGTAGCTTGAAAAGGAAAAACCTGCTTCCCTGCCAGGCTGTGCCATGTGGGTCAGCATTCCTTGGCACCCTGAAGCATCTCACAATCCCCTGGGTTTGACATTCCAAAGGGAGCAGGATTTTGAAATCAGCAGCACCTGGAACTCTGAACCAGAGGACACATTTCTGAAAAATATGCAGACACTGTGAAACTTCCAAATGTGCCTCAGGACTGAATTTGAGGTTTTAGTTAGGAAACAAAAGACTCTGGGAAGGTACAACGAGGAGGAGCAGCATAAGTTTAGGCTTGCATTTCATCTTGGAAGTTTCACTCTAAAATGGCAGAACTGCTGTGGGTTAGGTTCTCTTAATCCTTTATGTAGAAGGGAGAAAGTATTTGGTCCCTTCCCCGGTTTGGCCTTGGCTTGGTTGGATGGGCAAACTGGCCATAACTTGTCTGGTTCTTTATCTCCATCTCTCCCATGTGCTCAGTGCTTGGCACAAAGTAAGCACTCAAAATTATAATTGTGGCATTTGTTAAGTCCTTACTATAGTAATAATAATAATGATGATGGTATTTGTTAAGCACTTACTATGTGCCAACCACTGATCTAAGCACTGAGGTAGATACAAGGTAATCAAGTTGTCCCATATGGGGCTCGCAGTTTTAATCTCCATTTTTACAGATGAGGTAACTGAGGCACAGAGAAGCTGACTTGCCCAAAGTCATACGTCCGACAAGTGGCGGATCCGGGATTAGAACCCACAACCTCTGACTTCCAAGTTTGTGCTCTTTCCACTAAGCCACACTGCTTCTCAGAGGTAACTGAGGCCCAGAGAAGTGAAGTGACTTGCCCAAGGACACACAGCAGACAAATGGCAGAGCAGGGAGTAGAACCCATGGCCTTCTGTCTTCCAGGCCTGTGCGCTATCCACTATGTCAAGCTGCTTCTCCTGTGCTTTACTATGTGCAAAGCACTGGGCTAAGTGCTGAAATGGAAAATGATCCTTTGGATTCAAGGCAAATGATTCTTCTGTATTCAGGATTCTTTTCTAGGTATAGGATACATATAGGTATACGTGTGGCTGGAGGTCCATCAATCAACAGAATTTATTGAGTGTCTTCTGTGTGCAGAGCACTGTACTAAATACTTGGGAAACTACAATAGAATTAGTAGACCAAGTCCTCATTTCCTCTTTTCCCACTCCCTTCTGTGTCACCCTGATCTGCTCCCTTTATTCACCCCTCCCTCAGCCAAATAGCACTTACGTACATACCCATAATTTATTTATTTATTTATATGAATGTCTGTCTCTCCCTAGACTGTAAGTTCATTGTAGGCAGGGAATGTGCCTACCAACTCTGTTGTCCTGTACTTTCCCAGGCACTTAATACAGTGTTTTGCACATGGTAAGAGCTCAATAAATAATAATAATAATAATAATCATCATCATCAATCGTATTTATTGAGCACTTACTGTGTGCAGAGCACTGTACTAAGTGCTTGGGAAGTACAAGTTTGCAACATATAGAGACAGTCCCTACCCAACAGTGGGCTCACAGTCTAAAAGATAATAATAATGGTATTTGTTAATCACTTACTTTGTGCCAAGCCCTGTTCTAAGCATTGGGGCAGATACAAGGTAATCAGGTTGTCCCTCGTGGGGCTCACACTTTTAATCCTGATTTTACAGATGAGGTAACTGTGGCACAGAGAAGTTAAGTGATTTGCCCAAGGTCACACAGCAGACAAGTGGCGGAGGTGGGATGACAACCCATGTCCTGACTCCCAAACCCCTGCTCTTTCCACCAAGCCACGATTGATAGACAAGTTCCCTACCCAAAAGGAGCCTACAATGTTCTCTAATCTCAAGCATTTTACAATTAAAGCAGGGGAGGCAGACACTAAAGTAAACTACAAGTAGGAAGGGAAGCCCCCCCTTCTCCCCCAGCTACAGCACTCTTCTGCTTTTGTTTATTTTACCTTGTGTGTGCATTTGCCCTTGCCTTATACTGCTTTAGTGTCTTTGTTTCATCTCTCCTTCTGGATCTGTTCAGTCTCCTCTCTCCCCTTCGACTGTGGGAGAAGCCTAGGTGTGGATGGAGCCCTGGTTTCCTCAGGCCCTTTTTTTTTTAATGGCATATGTTAAGTGCTTACTTTGTGCCAGGCACTGCTTTAACCAATGGGGCAGATCCTCTAGACCGTGAGCTCGTTGTGGGCAGGGATGTGTCTTATTTATTGTTATAATGTACTCTCCCAAGAGCTCAGTACAGTGCTTTGTACACAGTAAGTGCTCAATAAATACGATTTGAATGAATGAATGAATAAATACAAGCTAATCAGGTGGGACACAGTCCCTGTCCCACATGGTGCCCATAGTCTTAATCCTCATTTTACAGATGAGGTAATAATAATAATAATGATGGCGTTTATTAAGCGCTTACTATGTGCAAAGCACTGTTCTAAGTGCTGGGGAGGTTACAAGGTGATCAGGTTGTCCCACGGGGGGCTCACAGTCTTCATCCCCATTTTACAGACGAGGTAACTGAGGCCCAGAGAAGTGAAGTAACTTGCCCAAAGTCACACAGCTGACAAGTGGCGGAGCCGGAATTTGAACCCACGACCTCTGACACCAAAGCCCGGGATCTTTCCACTGAGCCACGCTGCTTCTCTGGTAACTGAGGCCCAGGGGAATGACTTGCCCGAGGTCACACAGCAGACGAGTGGCAGAGGTGGCATTAGAACCCAGGTCCTTGTGACTGCCTATCATTAGGACACGAGGGGGATGAGGGATGTCAGCAGCGTGGCTTAGTGGAAAGAGCACGGGTTTGGGAGTCAGAGGTCATGGGTTCTAATCACTTGTCAGCTGTGTGACTTTGGGCAAGTCACTTTTCCCTCACCTGGGAAATGGGGATTAAGACTGTGAGTCCCACGTGGGACAACCTGAGAACCTTATATCTACCCTAGTGCTTAGAACAGTTCTGGGGACATCATCATCAATCGTATTTATTGAGCGCTTACTGTATGCAGAGCACTGTACTAAGCGCTTAACAAATACCATTATTATTATTCTACCACCTGGGGGAGGGGAGGGGTCTCCCCGGGGGTCCCTTCCCTGGCTCCCAGCCTCATCCTGCCGCACCTGCAGCCCTGACCCACCAGCTGCCTGCAATCTGCTAATTAACGACTGCGCCACTGCCACGAGGGAGCCGACCCGCTCCCAACAGCCAGTTTCTAGTTTATTTTGAGAGAGAAAGACCGGTAAAGGGTTCTAGTTGCCTCTCCGCGGGCCTAACTTAAAAAGCAGCTGCTGAGGCGGTTGATTTCGCTGGGCCATCCATCACCCAAAAGGCCTGCGGCTTTTCAAGGATTGACCCCGCCAAGGGGATTGTCCCTTTTGGTGCCAGGTTCGTGTAGTGATTGTCACCCCCTCCCTACCTCCAAGGATCCGCGACCCCCGTAGGGTCTGGCTCTTTGGCATTTAAATTAATCAACGGGGGAAGAGGGGGTCCTGGATGGGAGGCGTCTGGCAAAGAATTTAGAAAGTTTTCCCTTTTTTGTTCCTGCAACAGGAACAAAAAAAACCCAAACCGCAGCTCTTGGAACCAATTTAATCAGTGCAAGAAAGAGCCTTTGAGGATCGTGAAAAGCTTCTGTCCTCTCCTGAGACTTCTTGGTCGACGGGTAAGTTATGTATCAATACTTGATGTGTTTTGCTGATAACTTTATCAGGCTCCACCTCAGGCAATCGCCTCTCTCGGGTGAAACAGTTCATTGTGATGTAAAATGCCTTTGGATATTTAAATCGCTGGCAGCTCCCCCCAGTTCTCCCCTCTGCTTTGACGGTATTAACTGGGAGGAGAGTTTGGGGGCTGGAAGGAGAGAGGGGGGCCGTTGGAGAATTGATTTGGTAATGCCTTTCCTTGTGGAGTTGCACGAGTTTATGGCTTGTATAGGAATCCAGGTTTTCTGGGACCTGGTATTTGTTTGTAGCCCAGCGCTTAGTACAGTGCCAGGAACATAGTAAGCGCTTAACAAATAGTGCAATGATTACTTTTTTGGTAAGGGTATAGAGTCAAGAAGCTTTTCAGTGGCAGGGAAAAAGACTGCAATACCTAGCCTCTACATTTAAAAAATTCTAAATGGCATAGATTGAAGATACTTTTCATTTAGGTTTGAATCTTCCCAGACCTCCTGACGTTTGCTAATCTCAAGGGCCAAGACACTAGTGTGTGAACTGGGGATCTGGTGAATAGGGTGGTGCAGCTTCTTAAGTCTCGGATTTGTTTTGGTAAGGGAAGGGGCCTACCCCTATGGATGCTATAACAGAAAACCTGGATGTAAAGGGTGAGAGAGGTGAGGCTCAGGTGTCATAAATAAATACTTCCGTAAATTCATGCTTCTAGGGATGCTTCATAATTTATTGATTTCTCTGTAATTTCCTCATTTGGGCTTAACTGGAGCATTACACACAGTTTTCTTTAAGATTCCTTTAATAGAACAGCTTCCGGATTCTCCCCCTCCCATCCTAACAGCAACCAACCTCGTTCAAGCTCATAAGTGAACTACATCAGCTTGTCTGTACCTCTCCTTGTCTCTAGCCTTTACTGCATGCTGCTGCATGGATTATCTTCAAATTTGCCTCTACGTGTGACTCTCCCCTCCTCAGAAATCTCCAATGACCACCCATTTGTCTTCATAACCAGCAAAAAATTCTTGCCATTAGTTCCAAGCTTTCCCCATTTTACTTATCAGCTCTCTATCAACTACTCCCCAGCTCACTTTATAACTGCACCTTACTCTTGACCCCTTGCTCTTTGCCATACACCCTCCCATCTGTAGCTCCTTCCCAAATACACCAGGCCATAGCTCTCCCCATTTTCACGGCACTCTTAAAATTCACCCCATCCAAATGTCTTCTCTGAATTAGTTCCCAACAACGCAAGCACAGTAACGTGTCTCTCTTTTTCTACTCATCTTTGACACTTATGTATTTTGAATTGCACATTTGATTAGAAGCGGTGTGGCCTAATGGAAAGAGCACAGGCCCAGGAGTCAGGATCTGGGTTCTAATACCAGCTCCACCACTTGTCTGCTATGTGACCTTGGGCAAGTCACTTAATTTCTCTGGGCTTCAGTTCTATCATCTGTAAAATGAGGATTCAAAACCTTCCCTCCTACTTAGACTGTGAGCTCCATTTGGGACTTTATTATATTATATCCACCCCAATGCTTAGTACAGTGCTTGGTATACAGTGAGTGCTTAACAAATACCATCATTATTATCATTACAGTGCTCTGCACATAGTAAGCACTCAAATGATTGAATGAATGAACAAATACTACTATTATTATTACTGTTATTGTTACTTATGCCTGCATGAAATAAGCAGAATATAGGGGCTACTTTTGGTTCTGTTCTTCCTCCTGCTCCAACTCTTGGTAAATAGTTTGTCCATCTTATCCATTGTAATTCTCTTGAAAGGAGGGACTGTCTTTTGCTTTTGGTGAACTCCCTGAAACACTAAGTACAGTACTTTATACACAAATGCTCAACAGATACCACTGATTAGATTTATGGGGTCTAGGAGACTTTTTTAGTGGTATTTATTAAGCACTTACTATGTGTAAAGCACTGGGGTAGATACCAGATAAGCAAATTGGACCCAGTCCCTGTCCCACACAGGGCTGGGTGGCTGTTATCAGAAGCCAGATGTAAATTGAGTAGTGACAATCTTTGTCATCTGTAAACTTCATTTTGAACATGATACACGGACAGTAGAGTTAAAAACAAAAGTAGTACAAGGGCTAGTCCATCTTTCGGTTTCTAGTGGAAAGAGCCTGAGAATCAGGAGACCCAGGTTCGGTGCTAAGAACAGTGCTTGGCACATAGTAAGCACTTAACAAACACCATAACCATAATTATCATTATTAAGTCCCAGATTTGCCACTGACCCACTGAATGACCTTGGGGAGGTCACTTAATCTTTTTGTCTTTCAGTTCTCTCATCTATAAAATGGAGATAAAATGTTTGCTCTCCCTCCAGCTTAGACTTTTGAACATAGGTGAGACAGGACTGCTGGCAGAGGCCTTCACTAAGCCCTCATTTTCCCTTCTCCCACTCCCTTCTGTGTCACCCTAATTTGCTCCCTTTATTTACCCCTTCCTCGGCCACAGAGAATTACAGAATTACCTTTCTGTAATTTATTTTAATATCTGTCTCCCCCACTAGACAGTAAATGCTTAGTACCACAATTATTATTACCAACAAGCTTGCAGTGTGCCAGGCACTGTACTAAGCACTGCGGGGATACAGGCAAGTTCATTCATTCAATCTTATTTATTGAGCACTTGCTGTGTGCAGAGCACTGTACTAAGCGCTTGGGAAATACAAGTTGGCAACATATAGAGACGATCCCTACCCAACAACAGGCTCACAGTCTAGAAGGGGGAGACAGAGAACAAAACAAAACACGTGGACAGGTGTCAAGTCATCAGAATAAACAGAAGTAAAGCTAGATGCACATCATTAACAAAATAAATAGTATAGTAAATATGTACAAGTTGAACTGGATGCAGCCCCCATTCCAAATTGGGCTCACAAGTCTTAATCCTCATTTTACAGCCGAGGTAATTCAGGCCCTGAGAAGTGAAGCAACTTGCCCAAGGTCACACAGCAGACAAGTGGCGGAGTCGGGGTTAGATTAGAACCCCTGAGCTTTATTCACTACGCCATGCTGCTTCTCAGGTTGTTGTGGGCAGGGAATGTGTCTACCAACTCTCGTTATTTTGTACTCTCCCAAGCACTTCAGTTTTCTGCACACAGTGCTCAATCAGATCAGACAGCAATTCATCATGTTTATTATCTAGTGGTTGTGAATTCATTCACTGACACATCTCTAAAGTTGACTTGGTTAAGATTTTAGCCAAACTTCCCCAAGATCTTGATAAATGTGCAAAATCAAACTAGGTGAATGGAATGCAGCAATCCCCTGGATTGATACAGACCTTCCAAGATTATAGTACACTCCAAATCCCCTACGCTGTCCAGGGAAATGACTGCAGCAGTATGCTTTCTTTATTTCTTAAGCACTTACTGTATACCAGGCAGTTCGAGGCTCACAGTCTTCATCCCCATTTTACAGAGGAGGGAATTCAGCCACAGAAAAGTGAAGTGACTTGCCCACGGTCACACAGTAGACAAGTGGTGGAGCCGGGATTAGAATCTAATCTCTGCTTCCCTGCCTCTTACACCCGTGCTCTTTCCACTAGGCCATGCTGCTTCTCTAATTCACACTAGTGACAATTTGCTTTGTAGGTTAGGACAGATGCTTTCATTTCTCTTATCGGCAAACCACTCTCCAGCAGCAAATGTTTGTATGGGAATTGGAGATTCAAGGCTATTGTTACGAAACATGACATGGAGAAAAGCTCAAGCCCATAATGACTACAGCTCCCTCCACCCTCAAACCCCCCCTAAAAATCCCATTTCTTCCAACAAACCTTGCCCCATCGGCCTCCCCTAGCGCGTAAACACTTCTTTATGCCTTTCCTCAGCACTAACATACATCTACGGGATCGACTGTAAAGTCAGTTTATTCTGATGGCCTCATTCGTAAATATGTTTTGGTGTCTGTTCTGACCTTCGTTAATCCCGTTAGAGGATATGCATTCCTTGTGGGCTTCTTTTGTAGTTTCCCAAGGGGTGGAGACATTACATTGCACCTAAAAGGCGCTCAACGAATACCTTTCCCGTTTACTAAAGAAAGGTAGACGGAATCAGATTAGTCAGTGGCGGGGGGGACGGGACGGGACACACAGACATCGAAAAAAGTAACCAGGCATCAATATAAATAAATAGAATTATAGATATATACATATAGATATATACATATAGATATATACATCAGTGCTGTGGGGCGGGGAGCGGGGGGAAAGAGCAAAGGAAGCCAGTCAAGGTGCCGCGGAAAGGCGGGGAGCTAAGGAAAAGGGGGCTTAGTCTGGGAAGGCCTCTTGGAGGAAGTGCGCCTTCAGTAGGGCTTTGAAGAGGGCAAGAGTTCAGTGCCTGGCATATAATAAACGCTTAAAAAAGAAACTGGGCCAAGCCGTAGAGAGGGGAACAACCTGCAAGCAAAAGAAACCGGAAAAGATGATCGAGGAGGGGAGGGGGTCAAAATAATTCTCTCTCTTTTTCTCCCCTCCGGTGGAGGCAGTGTGGGCTAGTGAAAAGAGCACGGGGCTAGGGACTAGCTGGAAAAGTCACTTCTCTGTGCCTCAGTTAGTTTGTGGATAACATGCCTGGAGAAGCAACGTGGCTTAGTGGAAAGAGCCCGGGCTTGGGAGTCAGAGGTCATGGGTTCTGATCCCTGCTCCGCCGCTTTTTTCAGCTGTGTGACTTTAGGCAAGTCACTTAACTGCTCTGTACCTGTTACCTCCTCTGTAAAATGGGGATGAAGACTGGTGAGCCCCGCGTGGGACAACCCAGTGTTTGGAACAGTGCTTGGCACACAGTAAGCGCCTAACAAATATTATCATTCTTATGATGCTGATGATGCCTGCTCCCTCCCGTCCCCATGTGGGGCAGGGACTGTCTGATCTGGTCATTCTTACGCACCCCAGCGCTTAGCAAAGAGCACCTTAAAAAGGCCACCATTCGCCTCCTTATCCTGTGCAGTGCCCACTCGCCCCCAGGGCGGACTCTGCCCCCCAAAGGACTGAGAGAGTGGCCAACTCTTCTAAAACCTGGTCGCCCCATCCACGTGAGCCAGAAAACGGCGCAAAGCCTACCTTTCCAGGCCTCCACGGGCCGTCCAGGTGGCCTGCCAATCCAGCTGGGGCCAGTCTCGGAGTGGGGGTGATCTTCTCGGGGCACAATGTGGTCCCCCCAGCAGCCCGGCTCTTAGGCATCTAAAGGAAATGACAGTGAGCAAAGCATTGAGGTCCTGCTTCCTGCCTCCCGCCCCGTTGGGTCCCTGGGCCGTTGGGCTCCGGGCCCGGGGCGGGCCCGCCTTGCCCTCTCTCCCTAAGAAAAGCTCCCTCTGTTCCACTCTCCTCGAGCTGGCTCACGCCCCGCATTTTTGAGGTTTCACTCCAACTCAGCCCTGCCACTGATGTCAGAGACACGACTTCCTGAATTGGGCTTCTCTTTCTCTTTCTTAGCGGAGAGCCACTATTAACGCCCTTGGGGGCGAACACAAGCCACCTTTCTTCTCTGGCTTCCCCGCCCCAGGCCCCCCCTCTTTCTCACCGTCTTCCTGACAGCTAGCCACACACCCTCACTCACTCACAAGATACTTTTCTCCTTCTCATAATGGTGCGCCCAGCGCTGGCTCGTCCGCTGTCACCGGCGTGTACGGGGACATCGGACACAAACTCAGGGAAAACTTACTTGACTGAAAACAGCTCTGTTTTGCTTAAGAGTGCAAACTTCCTGGATGGTGGCGGAGAGTTAGGAGAAGGAGGGGCCTTATCAGCTCCAATGAAAATGTTGCATGCCTGCGCTGAAAACCCCCGGTGACAGCAAGCGGACTCCGGGATTAACTCCGTCCAGGATAAAAAAATGTCTCTTAAAAAAGTGTCTCAGCACCCTGGCCTAAAATCACCGACAGTCTCAGATTCGTACTGAAGGGAATCTGTGGGCCCCTAGAGGAGTAGTCATCAAAAGAAGAGGTGATGTGTTTTTTGTTTTTGTTTTTATAGAAAAGAACAGCTAGCAAACAGCCTGTTAGTGATACAGGGTTATCCAGTTGTTTGCTGTGTGACCTGGAGTAAATCACTTAACTTCTCTGTGAAATGGGGATTAGATCCTCCTCCCCCTCAGGACTGTGAGCCCTTTCCAGGACAGGGACTGTGTCAACCTGATGATCTTCTATCTTCCCCACGGTTTAGAACTGTGCTTGGAACATAGTAAGCAGTTAAACTGTGAGCCCACTGTTGGGTAGGGACTGTCTCTATATGTTGCCAATTTGTATATGTTGCCAATTTGTACTTCCCAAGCGCTTAGTACAGTGCTCTGCACACAGTAAGCGCTCAATAAATACGATTGATTGATTGATTAACAACAATAATAATAAATACCATAATAAAATTAAAAATACACGGTTGCTGGGCCTATCAAATCCTGCTTCCCTCATCCTTTTAATTTGTCATTCTCTTCTCAATCAATCAATAGTATTTATTGAGTGTTTGTTATGTGCAAACACTCTACTAAATGTGAGAGTACAATACAAAAATTAGCAGACCTGTTCCCAGCCTGTAATGAGTGTACAGTCTAGTTATGTTCTAAGGTGACTCAGAATGGAAAGGAAAACAGCAGGCACTTTGGGGCAAGCAAAGAAAGGATCTATCCAGATAATAATTGTGGTGTCTAACTGCCTACTTCGTGCCAATCACTGTACTAAACGCTAAGGTGGATACAGTGCAATTAGATCAGATTCGGTCTGTGTTCCACATGAGGCTCACAGTCTGAGAAGGGAGGACAGGTATTTATTTCATTCCCGTTTTACAGCTGAGGAAACAGAGGCACCGAGAAGTTAAGCGGTTTGGTCAAAGTCACCCAGCAGGCAAGTGTAAGATTAGGACCCAGATCTTCTAAAGGCCAACCCTGTGCTCTGCCACTGACCACAGGGGTGTGGGGGATGAGTTTGGGGCTGAGTGGGGAGGCCTCAGTCTCCTCTCCTCATCCTGCTCCCTCCACGTGACAGGAGGCCCTCTGGAAAGATCAGGAACTTGGGCCCCCTCTAAGCCAGAAGGCCGGTCCCATATACAGGACTGGGCTGCCGGTTTTCTCCTGGCAGTAGAGTTGTGGAGGGGAGGTGGGAAGGGCTCAGATCCTCCTCTCCACACGTGCTTTCTCCTGTTATCACTGCTCTCTTGGGGAAAGGAAAGGGAGGAGCCTGGAGGATGGCATCATCATCATCATCAATCGTATTTGTTGAGCGCTTACTATGTGCAGAGCACTGTACTAAGCGCTTGGGAAGTACAAATTGGCAACACACAGAGACAGTCCCTACCCAACAGTGGGCTCACAGTCTAAAAGGGGGAGACAGAGAACAAAACCAAACATACTAACAGAATAAAATAAATAGGATAGATATGTACAAGTAAAATAAATAAATAAATAGAGTAATAAATATGTACAACCATATATACATATATATGGAATGATGGGCCAAGATGCCCTTCCCATTAAAATCTCCTCCTAGAGTTTAGGGGTTGGAGGCCCTCAAGCAGAGGAAGGCATGCACGTTCAGCAATGGCTCCTGGGACACTTTGGGCACAAGTACAGTTATCAACATTTTGGATCAGCAGTGTCCAAATTCTCCTTTTGTTTCATGTGTGGACCCAATGTGTTGCTCCGATGATGTGTGTGCGCGGACTGGCTCACCTTTGTCCAAGAAAATCACTCTTGAGTTTAGCCCTGGAAACTGGACACAAATACCAACTCAGAGCCTGGGAGGAATCCAGGACCAGAGTCCAAGGAAAATTGGGAGTCATCAGGAAGCTTTAGTCTCCTCTGGAAGAAATTGCTGAGAACCCCTCTTCTCAAGGGGGAGCCCAGAACAGCCACCTCTGGGAGTGGTGACTCAGGGCACGAAGAACTGGGGCTTTGTGGTCTTTAAACATTATAAAAGGAAGAAACAAGTTCTGAATGCCGGGGCTCCTAGGAACCCTGGGCAAAGATACAAGGTGTTAGCTGGGTGTTTGAATGAGAGAAGACAAACTGTGCCCGCGGCGGGGGGATGCAGGAGGGGAAGGTTGGGCTTGCTGGGCTGGCTGCCATTTTGAGAGACGACTGCCAGAATGAAATGCTTGTGGTATGCTCTTCTCTGGCATTTGAGGGGGACACTCGGTGTAGAACTTGTATCATCCTAAGGCTCACTAGGTGCCAGATCAACCTTACTGACGCCCATATGCAACCATAGGAAGCAGCCTGGCGTGGTAGATAGATAGTCTGGGAGTCAGGTCGTGAGTTCTAATCCCGGCTCTGCCACTTGTCTGCTCTGTGACCGTGGGCAAGTCACTTCACTTCTCTTTGCCTCAGTTACCTCATCTGTAAAGTGGGGATTTAGACTGTGAGCCCCACATGGGGCAGGGACTGTGTTGAACCCCATTTAGACTGTGAGCCCACTGTTGGGTAGGGACTGTCTCTATATGTTGCCAACTTGTACTTCCCAAGTGCTTAGTACAGTGCTCTGCACACAGTAAGCGCTCAATAAATATGATTGATTGATTTGCTTGTATCCACCCCAGCGCTTAGTACAGTTCCTGCCATATAGCAAGTGCTTAACAAGTACCATAATTATTATTATTAATATCACTGGTGACCAAAAGAAAGTGCTGGGCCTTGCCACTGGTGGTGGTATGCTTCAGACCCCTTTTTGCACAAGGGGAAATGGGCACCAACTAAGATTCCCAAGGCAGAGTTGTTTTGCAAAATTGGGGTTTCTTGAATCTCTCACCCTGCCTCATCCCCTAGATAGAAGCTATGTATGAGTCTCTAGGCAACAATGGCAATAAACAGGAAGTGAGAAAACACCCACGGGCCTTGAGGAAATGGTTCATTGTAATGAAAATCAAAGATCTAACCGACTGGGTTGTAATTGCTCAGGTTGCCAATGGATGGTCAATACTGGGTCAGGGATGTGGGTAAGATAATAGGTATGGGAAGATTCTGTCTTTCTGGAAGGCTGAGCTAAGGCAGTTTTGAAATAAGCATTTATCCACTTGGTGTGGCAAATAGAAATTCATTCAATTGTATTGAGCATTTGCTGTATGCAGAGCACTGTACTACATGCTTGAGAAATATAATAATAATGATGGTATTTGTTAAGCCCCTGCTATGTGTCAAGTACTGTTTAAGTTCTGGGGTAGATCCAAGGTAATCAGGTTGTCCCACCTGGGGCTCCCAGTCTTAATCCCTATTTTACAGATGAGGTAACCGAGGCACCGAGAAGTTAAGTGGCTTACCCAAGGTCACACAGCAGATAAGTGGCAGAGCCCAGATTAGAACCCACATCTTCTGACTCCCAAGCCTGTGCTCTTCCCACCAAGCCATGCTGTACAACAATAAACAGACACATTCCCTACCCACAGCGAGCTTTGAGTCTAGAAATGGGTGCTCAGTAAGCAGAAAAAGATGGTGGCATCATTTATAGTTATTAGCCGGGCATTTCTTAGTGGAGGATGGGTGGTGAAGCCTTTGTATGGTCAGGTTCAGTTTGGGGAATTATTTGCAAGTTGGATCTGGGGAGGTGCATAAAGTATGGACCTCTGCCCAGAGAAGCTGGATCTGTGGGGCTTCCTGTGCCTCCCGAAGAAGGAGGGCAGAGGGAGCAAAGGCATAATTCTTCTGTGGTGATGATCGAGACGTATGTCAACATGGGCCTCCATCCAGTTGTGAAGACTTTGGGACTGTGAATCTGCATGTCGGAACATGAGGGTGCTACTGTTGGGTACAGCGCCACTTGCTCTCCGTCACCTCTGTCTGCAAGTTCCCAGTGCCGCTGTGGACCCAAAAAGAGGGCAGAGATGAGGGGCTTTCCAGAGCACACACAAGAATTTATATCCCTGGAAGGTCAGCATAGGGCATTGGTGTGAGTCCTGGGCTCTGAGTGCCTCACCCTCTGACATGTGGCACAGCTGCTGACCTGAGGGTTGGCAGCCATTTGTTTAACATAATAGCCCTTTGAGCTGGGACAAAGCACATTCTGCTTTCAGGCCTGACACACGAGACACCTGCTTTAAAGCATGGATGGGTTACCAAGGGACCTTGAGGAAGGGAGTCGCAATTGCCCCGGGATGTCTTGGGAGCCTCCTTCCTGAAGGCAGGGGTGTGGACCAGAAAATCTTGCCTTCCTTCCAGTTTAAGAGTCTTTGCAGGCATAGGCGCCCGTGTCTGGCTCTGTGCCGGATAAATAAGCTTTCAACAACTGGAGGAAGAAAATTCTAGGTCTCGGTTACAAATTCAGAAACAGATAAATATGGTCAGCCTCCATGAGAAAGGAAAATCATGAATTACAGAAAACTACGCAGTCAGGGGTGTAGTGACATCAGGGGTTTCACTGTGGCCATCCCATTTAGCTGGAGGTTGTGGGTTTGCACGGGTAATGGGAGTAAGAGGGAAAGGGAATTAAATTGAAATGTGTAATTGTGGGTGGTGGGCTGCTCTTTTCCTTGGGTGGATGGTGAGGCATCCATTACTTTTTCATAAAAACTGCACATCTATCCGCTTTCCTTTTTTGTGATGTTGACAAGAAGAAACGCTACTCGTGTTTGAGGATTGTTCTAGGACAAGCGATGACTGAACTTTCCAGTTGCCTAAACCTAACCGTTTTTTTTTTTTTTGACCTTAGGGTAAGGAGGAGATCAAGGCATTGGATTATGTAACACCCAGAAAGAGGAGGTGCTTTATGTTTATCAAAATTCTGAATCAGTGGCTTCTGGGCAGACACTCTGGAGCTAGTCAATGGGCTCCTTTTAAAAGTCACTTTTCTATGTCAGAAAAATGGGATTAAAATCATCTGTTCCCCTTAAAGGGGAATCGTGAAGTCCACAAAAAGTTAGGTGATGCACTTCATCTGGACTGCTAACTCTACTGTACTCTCCCAAGCGCTTAGTACGGGCCCTGCACAGAGTAGGCTGTCAATATTCATTGATTCAAAGCCTTTTGGAGAAAAGAATTGAAAGAACATGGGATAGCTACTTCACTCAGAAAAACTGGAAGGATCCTGGTTCTACTGACAAATGATTTTAGCGGGGGGGATTTTTGCTGGGCTGGCCACCTGTGGTCCCCTCTATTTTCTGCTGACTTCTGCCCCCCCCCAATCAAGTGGTAAACTTCTCCAGATTGGCAATTGGGTCTAACAGTTGTCAATACTGTGCACCCACTGAGCATTCATTAAGCATTTCCTAATGGGAACTGCTTTAGTCAACAGAGCCCTGACTTCAGTTTTCCTCCTTGTGGTCAGCGTTGTGCGTTCATTCAGCCGTATTTATTGAGCACTTACTGTGCGCAGAGAGTACTATACGTAGAGTAAGCACAATTATTATTAGAGTACAACAATAAAAAGACACATTCCTGCCCACAAAGAGCTTAGTCTAGAATAAGGGAGACAGATATCAATATAAATAAATAAAAGATTTGTGCGTAAATGCTGTGGGGACAAAACGCAGACACAGTGAGGGCTCCCAATCCCTCTCCTCCCCCTCACACCCCCCACCCTTAAAGTCTACTCACTATATCCCTGCAAAAGCTACCTTTATTCATGGAGCAGCTTATGTTTATCCAGCCTTTCTGGGATATCCTGATGTCCTCCGGGTTAATTATAGGCACACTAAGAACGCATTTCCTTTCCCCTACTTTAAACTCATTGCTTTCAATTTTGGCTTTTTTGCTTGTAAACAGGCTTTGCCCGTCTGCCTCACCACCAGCTATTCTATTGTTTTCCTCACTGCTTCGGGTCTGTGGAGGTCTCCCCTGGCTAAACTATCTATTCTTACATAAATCACTAATTCCTAAAGCTTCTCTTACTCTAATAATAGTAGCAACAACTAATTCTTCTGGTAACAGTTGGCAGTGCAGTAGCCAAGGTATCAGGAAACCACTGTTATTATGACTGAAACGTCAAAGTTTGGAAGTGGTGGGGAGGGGTGAACTGTTCCTTAGATCTCCAGTTGAAACAATCGTGTCTTGTTTATCTCCCAAATGCATTATTTATTTTTCTTAAACTGTGAAAGCTTTAGGGGTAATGAAGAATCCATATTGACTAGATCTTAAAAACTCTGACTCCAGACCAAGTTGGTGAGGGTCCCACTTAGATTGTGAGCTTCTTGAAGGCAGGGATCATGTCTGCTTTATTGTACCCTCGCAAGAGCTTAAATACATTGTTCTCTGCATAGTAGAGGTTCAATAAAAGCTGGTAGTTGATTGAAGTCTGAGAAAGAATGCATCCCATGGGTCACTTTCTTGTGGCTAGTACTTGGGTTAGGGTTAGGCCTTTAAACCTATTTTTACTGTGATGTCCAAAACATTCGTAAACCAGATGGCATCAATGTTTGGGCACTTCAGGAGGGTCTCAGATATTGTCCTTGTCCTTTCTGGAGCCAGTGGTGTGAGATAGGAGAGGTCCATAAACATTTGTACCGCTTGGGCACATCAGATCTTCAGTTTCTCATTCTAGATGTACCTAGAATCTAGCATCTAGTATCCTAATTGAAAAATGTGAAACAGGATTTGGGGGTTGAAATCACTCTCCTGGGATGCTAGGCCCTTCCCCTATGGCAATGATGAATAAATAAGAATAATAATAATGGCATTTATTAAGCGCTTACTATGTGCAAAGCACTGTTCTAAGCGCTGGGGAGGTTACAGAGTGATCATGATGATGATGATAAATGATGTCAGTCTAGAAGAAATGGTTGTACATCCCATTACAGGCAACTTAAAATTCTAAGCCTGTAATTATGGTGGTCCCAAAAGACAGGATTGCAAAGCCCCAAGGAACAGCAGGATTGACTCAAAAAACATTAGACTGAATGTCAGAAGATCTGAACTTAAGATCAGCTTTGCTGGTTAACGTTGAGCAGTTTGTCATCTGTAAAAGGGGAACAACCCTTAGAGTTGTTAGAAACATTATTAGATGATTAAAACTAGTGGTGTGAGCCCACTGTTGGGTAGGGACTGTCTCTATATGTTGCCAACTTGTACTTCCCAAGCGCTTAGTACAGTGCTCTGCACACAGTAAGCGCTCAATAAATACGATTGATTGATTGATGTTCTAAGTTCCTTTGAAATGGTGTTTGGGTATTGTGCTTCTCTGTCTCCCTTCCCTTTTCTCCCCTGACTCCCACTCACAACCTGCCTAAGGAAACCAGATTTCTGGCCACTTTAGATTAATCTGTCTGTCAGTTGTCTTTGAGTGCTTACTGTGTGCAGAGCACTGTCCTAAGCCCTTGGGAGAGCAGCATAGCAGAGTGAATAGCGCCTAGGCCTGAGAGTCAGTAGGTCATGAGTACTAATCCCGGCTCCTCCACTTGTTTGCTGTGTGACCTTGGGCAAGTTACTTCAGTTTTCTGGACCTCAGTTATCTCATCTGTAAAATGGGGATTGAGACTGTGAGCCCTGTATGTGTCCAACCCAATTTGCTTGTATCCAGCGCTTAGTACAGTGCCCGGCACGAAGTAAGCGCTTAACAAATACCACAATCAAATACCATAATTATTATTATTGTTATTATTAATTGAGTCTGAGATGGATTAAGATTGAGTCTGATCAGGTTTATGGCACTAATTTAAACACATAGGATGCGCTAAGCACCTGGGTAGTGACTGACCAGGTCTCTTATGGGGCTCACAACCCAAAGAGGTAGAGAGAGCAGGTGTCTCATCCCCATTTTGCAGAGGAGGAAACTGAGGCCCAGAGAGGTTGCAACTTTCCCAAAGTCACTCTCAGGCCAGGGGGCAGGGCTGAGTTGGGAGTGATGCCTGGAAGTTCCGAGACCTGAATTCATTTCTCTAGGCCAAGGTCTAGTTGTGAGAGGGTGATTGTGAGATGGTGTCCTGTGGCACATTTATATAGAGTGTAGAGTTGGTTTCTTGCTGTCAAAATAATTTCCACAAAGTACCAGTTCAGCACATTTTCCCACTGCTCCCGTCACTGTGGTGAAACCCCTGAATACTGTTGTTTGTGCCCAGTGCTCACTGCACCTCTAGAACCTGTCTCTTCCTTCAGTTGACCAGAGACGTTGCCAAATCCTGCCAGTTTCCCTAGAACACAGTAAGGAAAACTCGTGTTTTGGGTTTTTTTCCAAGCATATATGAGTGCTTACTGTGTGGAGAGTACTCAACTAAGGCCTTGGGAGAGCACAGTGCAACAGAATTGGTAGAAACGTTCCCTCCCTACAAGGATCTTGCAGTCTAGAAGGGGAGACTGACATTAAGATGATTATGGATATATAAATAAGTGCTATAGGGCTGAGGGTAGAGTGAATAGAGAGTACAAATCCAAGTGCAAGGGAGATGCAGAAGGGAAAGTGGGCAGGGGAAATGAGGGCTTAATCAGAAGATCTCTTGGAGGGGCTATGATTTTAATAATACTTTAAAGGTGGGGAGAGTGATGATCTGTTATACATGGAGGAGGGAGTTCCAGGTCAGAGGTGAGTAGGTTTTTATGGCATTTAAGTGCTTACTATGTGCCAGGCACTGTACTGAGCGCTGGGGTAGATACAAGCTCATCAGGCTGGACACCATCCATGTCTGACATGGAGCTCAGTCTTAATCTCCATTTTACAGGTGAGGTAACTGAGGCACAGAGAAGTTAGGTGATTTGTCCAAGGTCACACAGCAGGCAAGTAGTGGAGTGGAGATTAGAACCCAGGTCCTTCTGACTCCTAGACCTGTGCTCTATCCACTAGGCCACTCTGCTTCTCCAGTTGATTGGATCCCTTTCTAGACTGTAAGCCCATTGTTGGGTAGGGACCGTCTCTATATGTTGCCGATTTGTACTTCCCAAGCGCTTAGTACAGTGCTCTGCACAGTAAGCGCTCAATAAATACAATTGAATAAATGAAGTTGGGGGCGTGATGTTGGTGTTGGAGCGAAATGAGCATGCTGGGTTGTAGCAAATCAGCAAAGTAAGATAAGAAGAGGCAAAGTTATTGAGTGCTTCAAAACCAATGGTAAGGAGTTTCTGCGGAGGTGGATGGACAACCACTGGAGGTTCTTGAGGTGTGAGGAAACATGGACTGGACAGTTTTTAGAAAAATGATTTGGGCAACAGTCAAGTATGGATTGGAGTTGGGGAGACAGGTAGGGAGGTCAGCAAGGAGACTGATGCAGTAGTCAAGGTGGGTTAGGTAAAGTGGTTGGATCAACATGGTAGTTTGGATTGAGAAGAAAGGGAAGATTTTAACGATGTGGAGGTAGGACTGACAGGATTTGGTGACAGGCTGAATATGTGAAATGAATGAGAGAGGTTAGTTGAGGATAATGCCAAGCATAATAGGATAGTGTAATGGTGCTCTCCAACAATGATTGGAAGGATAGGGTTTGGGTGGGAAGATGAGTTCAGTTTTGGACATGGTAAGTTTGAGCTGTCGGTGGAAATCCAAGTAGAGATGTCCTGAAAGCCAGGAGGAAATATGAGACTACAGGGAAGGAGAAAGATCAGGTCTGGAGTTGTAGATTTGGGAATCATCAGAATAGAGATTGTAGTTGAAGCTGTGGGAGCAAATGAGTTCTCCAAGGAAGTAAGTATAGATGGACACTAAAAGGGGATCCAGAACTGAGCCTTGAAGGACTCCCATAGTTAGGGAGTGAGAAGCAGAAGAGGAGCCTGCAGCAGACTGAGAATGAGTGGCCAGAGAGATAGGAGGAGAAACAGGAGAGGATAATGTCAGTGAAGCTGTTAGAAAATGTTTCCAGGAGAAGTAAGAGGTCTAGGAGGCCTAAGATGGAGATCATTGGTGACCTTAGAGAGGGCTGTTTCAATGGAGTGAAGGGGGCAGAAACCAGATTGGAGGGGATCAAATTGAGAAGTGGAGGAGAGGAAGTGGTGGCAATGGGTGTCAGACAACTTGCTCAAGGAGTTTGGAGAGGAATGGTAAGAAGGAGATGGGACAATAACTGGAGGAAGCTCTGGGGTCAAGCGAGGTGGTTTTTTTTTTTTTTTTCTAAGGATGGGGGTGATGTAGTGTGTATGAGAGCAGTGGGGAAGAAGTCATTATGCTGAAGTCCTGTCTCCTTGTCTGATGCTGCACACAACCATTCCTTGTGATGCCGAACCCAGACTTGTCGTGAGTGGTCAGAAGAACTTTCCCTAATTCTGTGGGCAAGTTTGTGCATGACACATAATCAAAATACTGCACTTTGAAAGATCCAGATTTCCCCATCACCTCCATTTCCCAAGCCTCAAATCCAAATCCCTTCCTCTCTTCTTTGGCCTCAAGAAAGGGTAAAATCAAAGGCTCCACTGCCCCTGCCTCTGTGACCCGCTTTACCTCTCCCCCACCCGCCCCAGGCCCCTCCAAGAGGTGCTGGAGGATTTCCTGCAGTTTAGGATGGGGGGAGGGAGTGGTCCAAGTGGCTGGTTTCCTTGCTACATCCCCTGAGGAAATTGCTACTGGGCTAAGAGAAGCCTTAGTGCCAGCACTGGTGCTTGAGGCTGCGTCTCTGATGGTGATCGCTCCAGCTCTTCGAGTGCTTTGAACAGTGCTTCACACACAGTCGGGGCTCAATACATTCCATCGTATTGATGCTACACTCCTTCGAACTCCGAAGCTCACTTCAGTGTGGGAAGGGAGGTGAGAATATGCAGGCTTGTGAAAGCTCTTTCATTCATTGTCATATTTATTGAGTGCTTGCTGTGTGCAGAGCGCTGTACTAAATGCTTAGAAAGTGCAATATAGTAATAAAGGGAGACATTCCCTGCCCAAAATGGGCTTACGGTCTACAGGGGGAGAAAAGCAAAAGTACCAGCGCTTTGAACAGTACTTTGCACATAGTAAGCGCTTAACAAATACCATCCTTATTATTATCCATAGGGCTATTAATATCACAAGCTTAGAATCGTGTCTCTGGGACTCTGTTAGGCAACACATTTTGCACAGAATCTTAGAAACATTTGGACAAGAGATTATCTTCTTCCACACGAGGAAATTGAGTCCAGCCAAGGGCCCAGATCTCTGGGACCTTCAGGATGATAGTTTCCATAAGCTATTAGCTGTGCTCACCAATGGAAAACTCTGCTCTGGGCCAATCAATTCCTCACTGGTCCTAGTCGCACCCTCCCACCCTACCCCCCCGTTTTCCCAAGCATTGCTGCAAAAAGCAAGAAGCTCACACAGCTGCGACCCAGATAAAAATAGAAAGAATGTTTATTTTGATGCCAGTGGAGCTATTTCTCCAGCTCTGCCCCCTGTGAGGATAACTCCAAAGCCTGGGGAGGGCGGGAAGGGTCAGCCAGGCTGCTGAGAGTGGGGCGGGGGGAGAGCACCTGGAGAAAAACCAAAGTGGGGTGGACCCTGGCTCCCCAGAGCTCCAGGCACACTGGTTTGGGGGCAGCTCTCCTTCCTTGAGGCTCTTGTTCCCAATAACCTAGCAGGAGGGGCAGCCTGGGACAGAGCTTTTCTAACTTGGCTCAGGGAGAGAGATTGCGGGGAGGGGAAGCACTCAGTGGGGATGGAGGAAAAGCGGAAGGTGGGTGGTTGGGTGGGGATGTGTGAGGAAAACACAAGCTTCGGCGCAATATGTGTTAACCCTCTCCCTGACAGCCTGAGCTCTTTCTGTTGCTTTGGGCTCAGGAGAGAAGGGAAAAGGCAGAACCCAGTGGATGCTGGGAAGGCAGTGAGAATGAGAAGAGTTAGTAAAGGATAAGCGTACACTGTATGCTTAGTACAGTGCTCTGCACACAGTAAGCGCTCAATAAATACGATTGAATGAATGAGAAGAGTCAGGGCACTTAGGTTCCAGGATCTACTTCCCTGCTGACTTGCGACGGTTCACTCGGAAAGGTGCTTCCCCTCTCTGTGCCACAGTTTCCCTTTCCAAGAGATGGGGACAATGCGCTTTGCCTTGTCATTCAGTTGTATTTATTGAACGCTTACCATGGGCAGAGCACTGTACTAATTGTCTACATTTTTCTACAAAAATGTTCAGTCTGTGTTTCTTCACTGCTCAAGAGCCTCTGGTGGTTGCCCATCAACTTTCACATCAAACAAAAACTCCTCGCCATTGGCTTTAAAGCACTATATCACCTTGCCTCCTCCTACCTCACCTCACTGCTCTCCAACTACAACCCAGCCCGCACATTTTGCTCCTCATTCATTCATTCGTATTGAGCACTTACTGTGTGCAGAGCACTGTACTAAGCGCTTGGGAAGTACAAGTCGGCAACACATAGAGATGGTCCCTACCCAACAACGGGCTCACAGTCCTCTCATGCTGACCTTCTCACTGTACCTTGATCTCGTCTCTCTGGCTGCCGACCTCTCGCCCACATCCTGACTCTGGCCTGGGTTGTCCTCCCTCCTCATATCTGACAGACAGTGACTCTCCCCCTGCCCCCCTTCAAAGCCTTACTGAAGGCACATCTCCAAGAGGCCTCTCATGACACAGAGAGAATAAACTGGGAAGGGCTTTATGAGGAGGTGAGGTGAGGAGCGTATCCTTTCAGACGGTCCGCCAGTTGTCTAAGTCATGGAGGTTGGGGGGAGCATTGGCCCCATCTTGGTTTGAATGGCTCAACGTGGATTTAGTCCCTGGGATCATGAAGTTGTTCTTCCTTGAAGGAAGCTAGAAGATCAGTTGCGCAGTAGGAGAGGTTTGGGATACTTAGGGAAGCTGGCTAAACTGAGTTCAGGCATGGTTTTGGCATGGGTTTCTGGGGTGTGCATTGCCGCAACACCTATCAGCAACTCCAGGCTCTGTTTCCTGGCAGGAAGCAAAACTGCAGAATGATTGGGGCTTGAGGCTGTCACCTGGAGTCAGCAGTCATTATAATAATAATAATAATAATAATGGTATTTGTTAAGCGCTTACTATGTGCCAAGCACTGTTTTAAGCGCTGGAGTAGATTCAAGGTCATCAGGTTGTCCCACGTGGGGCTCACAGTCTTCATTCCCATTTTCCAGATGAGGTCACTGAGGCACAGAGAAGTCAAGTGACTTGCCCAAAGTTACACAGCTGATGTGGCGGGGCCGGGATTAGAACCCACGACCCCTGACTTCCAATCCCGGGCCCTTGCCACTGAGCCACGCTGCTGTCTACCATACACTATCTCGTACCCATGTATCTCGACCGTACAAGGGGGATCCCCTTGATCTGCAGCTGGAGGGGGATGCAGAGAGGTCCAGCAGCTCACAGCCATTGTGGGTGCCTGCTGAGCGCGATGCACTGTGCTGAACACTTGGGGAAAGTTCAGTGGAAGTACACGATCCTTTCCCTGCTTGTGTAGGGTGGGCCCAGAGGGCACAGGTTAACTAGGTCTCCGGTTTGCCAGGCAGCTCCGTGCCTGTGCCTGGCTTCAGCTTGCCTCGGAGAGGGAGGTGAGCTGCTCATGCTCATCATCATCATCAATCGTATTTATTGAGCGCTTACTGTGTGCAGAGCACTGTACTAAGCGCTTGGGAAGTACACATTGGCAACATATAGAGACAGTCCCTACCCAAAAGTGGGCTCATGCTCACCCCAGCCAACGGGCTCCTCCCTGAAGTGGGTGGCTGGTTGTGCTTCGTGGGCCCTGGCTGACCCTTGGGGCAGATAATCAGCCTCCCTGTCTAGTCAGTCATATTTATTGAGCACTTACTGTGTACAGAACACTGTACTAAGCACCTGGGAGACTACAATACAGGAGTAAACAGACACATTCCCTGCCTACAAAGAGTTTACAGTCTAGAGGGGGAGACAGACATTAATATAAATAAAGTACAGATACGTATGTAAGTGGTGTGGGGCTGTGAGGGTGGGGATGAACAAAGGAAACAAGTCAGGGCGACTCAGAAGGGAGTGGGAGAAGAGGTAAAGAGGGCTTAGTCAGGGAAGGCCCCTTGGAGGTGATGTGCCTTCAGCACGGCTTTGAGGTGGGGGGTGGGGGGAGTCCAGTGTCTGTTGCATATGAGGAGGGAGGACCCCAGGCCTGGTGTCTTCTGGCCCTGGGGGGGTGGTGAGGGCAGCTTGTCAACATCTCTGAAGCCAGAGTGCCCCTCCTGAGGAGGAGAATTTGGAAATGAAAACAGCTGTCTCTCAAGCCAGGACTGGTGTTGGAAGAGGGGGTGCAGTCGAATTTGTGGAGGCATGGAGATGGGAAGTGATGGAAGTCAGGTATTGTCCGTGGCAAAACTCCCGGCACCTCAGTGGTGGTAGTAGTAATAACAATTGAGGTATTTGTTAAGCACTACTATGTGCCCAGCCCTGTGGAAAATACAAGGTAATCAGGTCAGGGGGTGACAGAGTGGGAACGAGTTAGGGTTTGGGGGCCTCCCCAGGCTGTTGGTCAAGTGATCTAGTCGTTGGGGTTGGGGCAGATCTGCAATGGTTGTTCCCTTCGTTCATTCAGTTGTGTATATTAAGCACTTTTCTGTGTGCAGAGCACTGTACTAAGCGATTGGGAAGTACAAATCAGCAACATACAGAGACGGTCCCTACCCAAAAATGGGCTCCTGCAGCCCCACAGAACTTACATACATCTCTATAATTGATTTATTTATATTAATGTCTGTCTTCTCTCCTAGATTGAAAGCTCGTTGTGGGTGGGGATTTTGTCTGTTATATTGTACTTGTCAAAGTGACTAGTACAGTGCTCTGCACACAAGTATTCAATAAATACGATTGCGGTTGCCTCCCTGGGCATCGATCACTTTCGGCTTGTGGGTGTCCAGGTGTGGAGGTGAAGTATTTCTCCCTTGGCTTTCCTCTTTATTTCCATCCTAATTTTTGTCTGTCCTCTGTGGCTGAGTGGGAAGAGCACTGGGAGTCAGGAGATCTGAGTTCTAATCCTGGCTCCATTACTTGCCTGTTCTGTGACCCTAGAAAAGCCATAACTTCTCTGTGCCTTAGCTTCCTCACTTGTAAAATGGAAATAGAATACCTATTTTTCCCTCCCTTTAATACCAAGAGACCCATGTGAATCTTCCCTTCAAAGCCCTACTGAGAGCTCACCTCCTCCAGGAGGCTTTCCCAGACTGAGCCCCTTCCTTCCTCTCCTCCTCCCCATCCCCCCCACCCTACCTCCTTCCCCTCCCCACAGCACCTGTATATGTTTGTACAGATTTATTACTCTATTTGTGCATATTTACTATTCCATTTATTTTATTTTGTTAATATGTTTTGTTGTGTTGTCTGTCTCCCCCTTCTAGACTGTGAGCCCATTGTTGGATAGGGACCGTCTCTGTATGTTGCCAACTTGTACTTCCCAAGGGCTTAGTACAGTGCTCTGCACACAGTAAGCATTCAATAAATACGATTGAATGAATGAATGTGAGGAAAGGGGCTGTACCCAACCTGTTTATCTTGTATCTATCGCCATGCTTTGTACAGCATTTGGCCCATAGTTAGCGTTTTATTTTCCCCCTTTGCCTCTCCTGATCTTCTCCAATTTTTCCTCCCCTTTCCCATTGTTTCTCCTTTTCCCTCATCCACTCTTTTCCCCTAGATTGTAAGTTTATTTTGGGCAGGAAACATATCTGCTTACTCTGTTGTACTTTTCCAAATGCTTAGTACAGTGCTCTGCACGTGGTAAGCACTCAATAAATACCAACAGTCGACTGCCTTTTCTCCCACCTGCCCCTCCATTCTCCTCTCTTTCTGTGCAACTACCTTTCATTTCCTATTTCTCTCCTTGGTCTTATCTCTTCTTTATCTAGCCCTCCTCTTCATCCCCTCACCACCCAAGTGCCTCTGGCCACCCCAAAGCATGTGGGGGAAACTAAGGCTGCCTGGGTATTATTAGTGAAGGCATGCCTGGTGGGTCCATTCCAGGAAGTGGAACCCGTGTTTGGTGAAAAAGAAGGAATGAAAGGAGATTGGGGGAGGGAACTCTAATCTTTATCCTATCTCCGTCCACCACGGTGTGCTCACAAGCAGCGTGGCTCAGTGGAAAGAGCCCGGGCTACGGAGTCAGAGGCCATGGGTTCAAATCCCGGCTCCGCCACTTGTCAGCTGTGTGACTTTGGGCAAGTCACTTCACTTCTCTGGGCCTCAGTTCCCTCAACTGGAAAATGGGGATGAAGACTGCGAGCCCCTCGTGGGACAACCTGATTACCTACCCCAGCACTTAGAACAGTGCTTTGCACATAGTAAGCACTTAACAAATGCCAACATTATTATTTTTTACTGTTTCTCGGTTCCTGATGGATCTCTGCCCCTTAGTCTTCTGTGGCACCAGGCAAACACTTTTTCTTCTGGTTACAAGCCACTTAAATCAAGTGAACATTCTGAACAAGCTGAAAAGCATCATTGCCTAGTGGATAGAGCACAGGCTTGGAAGTCAGAAGGTCCTGGGTTCTAATCCTGGCTCCACTGCTTGTCTCCTGTGTGACCTTGGGCAGAAGTTATTTAACTTCCCTGTGCCTGTTACCTCATCTGGAAAATAGGAATCAAGACTGTGAACGCTATGTGGGACAAGGACTGTGTCCAACCTGATCAACCAGAGTTTAGTACGGTGCCTGGCATATAATAAGCATTCAGCAAATACCCTAAAAAAAAAAAAAATAAGTTCCTCTTTGCCAATGAGCAGTTCAACAACCAATACTATTTAATGAGCGCTTATTTTGTGTGGAGCTGGTACTAAGAACTTGAGTGAGTTGAGGGTCTGGGGAGGAAAACCCCATGGCCCTGTAAGGGCAGGTTCGTGGTTGAACTCCATGAGCTGTAGGTTGGCTGCCGAGACACTCGTACGCACTGAACCAGGCAATGCCTGTGGTGATGCTTGCGTTTATGCTTCTGAAATTGGATGCTGAAATTTACCCTGAGCCTGCCTTAAAAGAATGCTGGGGGATTTAATGCAGCAATATGGCTGAAGCGCTGAGATCTTTCTGGGGAGGGAGTGCTATAAAAATGCAGCATTTTAAAATGGTTCTTAATCAGATGACAATGCCCTCCATAATGCAGATTGTGCTAAATCTTCACCACAAAATCTACTGAGAGCCTTCTTTCTCATAAATGTCAGAGTGATCTGTTGTTTGGCTACTAAGAATGCAAATGGAGCAAAACTAAACATTTCCTCATTCAAGCAAGAATTAATATGTAGTAAACACAGACCAGGAGATGGTGACAGCCATGGTGGCATAATTTATGGTATAATTTTCCTCACATCACACCGGTGTTTGGGAGCATGTGAAACACTGCCTAATCAGAGGAGATGTGCTATCTTTCCTGTCCCAGTATGACCATAGGTCTTTATGGATAGTTGTATTTGTGTAACAGGACTTCTCTATTTGATCATTAGGAACCTATTACTACTAGTCATTTTCGGGGGGGTTGATGGCAGGGTAATTACGCATCTTCAAGTTTCAGACTTAAATCTCTTTCCTCCTTGGTAACTTTGGGATCGTGGGCTATCTTTCTTTTTTCCAAATGGGTTGCTTCTGCCTTGAGCCTTATGAATCTTTGTCTTCCAGTCTGTCCTTTCTTTTAGGGTTCTACTTGAAAGTTATTCACTCCAGGAGGGAGCAATCTTTGGCTCTGGCAACTAGTGGAGACCCTAGGAGCTGTGTGCCCCTTGCTTTGGGGAACCAAAGCCCATGAAAACTGTGCTGTGGTTTATTGATTATTTATGTTATGTCATTGTCTGTCTCCTTCTTAAAGCCCCTTAAAATTTCAAGCCTAGAGGGAGAAAGGAGGGAGGGGTTAAAATCAATGACACGAACTTTGGTGAAGTATTTTTTTCTTTTTTAATTAGGGGATCACAGGCAGAAGCATGAATGCCCTTTCACCAGGGGAAATCCAATTCAGGTTTTGCCTCTTGTTTTGAAACCCTTGGCACAGCCAGGTAGCCAGGCCCCCTCTCCCCCACCCCGAGCCTCCTGCCCCTCCATGTTCTTCCCCCCTCTACCCTCTCTTCCCCTGGACCAGAGGGACATTCCCAGACTAGCAGACAGGGATGGCTTCTCAGTGTTTTCCCCAAGTGAAGGAAAAGGGCACAAACTGCTTGTCCCCGGGAGACCTCTTGGGACATAACAACATTGGAGAATTCCTCAAATCCCAAAGGACTTGGCAGCTGATTGACCTTGGTGAGGGAGCAAAGGGAGGGTCCCCACTGCCAAATGAGATGGGGGTCTCAAACCCTCCTCCTGAAAGGGTTCTCCTTGTCCCTTCCCGCCCCCTTTTTCCCCCCTCTTCATTTGAAGGCTTGAGGCAGTCATCCCCTTGGGACCAAGATGGGGAACAGTCAGGACTGAGTCACGGCACCGATCGGAATGTGTCTGACGGCCACCCTGCGGGGAGGGGGAGTTCTCAGCTCTGCAAGCTCTCTCCTTTTTGGGAAGAGAACAGAGTCTGGTCTGGGCTCAGCACGCTGGCAGCGAATGACCCAGAAAGACTCTGGCTGGAGAGTTCGGGTACGGAGAGTTGATCAGGTGGGGATGAGGGAGCTGCTGGCCTTTCCTCCTCCCCACCCCTCCAACATTCTGCCTGCAGGGAAGCCCTGCAGGAAGGAGCTTAGTAGGCTAAGAATGGATAGGGATACGCAGCCACTTGCACCGAGTGGCCTTTCTGAATGACTTTCGGTTTTCCCAGCCAACTAGAAGCTGGTGGAGATTGGGGCCCACCAAGGACTTGCAGGTACAGTGGCCATAGGTCTGGTGTTCAGCTGGACCGTCTCCTGCCCCACCCAGTATTTTTGTTCAGAGCATCAGCCTCCCTCTACCACTACTCCTGCCACCAAGTTCTGTGGTTCAGAAACGGCACCTGTGTTCGTTCATTCACTCATTCAATCGTATTTATTGAGCGTTTACTGTGGGCAGAGCACTGTACTAAGTGCTTGGAAAGTACAATTCAGCAATAGAGGCAATCCCCGCCCACCATGGGCTCACAGTCTAGAAGGGGGAAGACAGGCATCAATAGTATCAATATAAATAGAATTATAGATATATACAAATCATTACTATCCCTTCAAAGCCCTACTGAGAGCTCACCTCCTCCAGGAGGCCTTCCTTCCCACACTGAGCCCCCTTTTTCCTCCTCTCCTCCCCCTCCCCCCCCTCTGCCCTACCTCCTTCCCCTCCCCACAGCACCTGTATATATTTGTACAGATTTATTACTCTATTTATTTTACTTGTACATATTTACTATTCTATTTTGTTAATGATGTGCACATAGCTATAATTCTATTTGTTCTGACAATTTTGACATCTGTCTACATGTTTTGTTTTGTTGTCTGTCTCCCCCTTCTAGATTGTGAGCCCGTTGTCGGGTAGGGACCGTCTCTACACGTTGCAGACTTGTACTTCCCAAGTGCTTAGTACAGTGCTCTGCACCCAGTAAGTGCTCAATAAATAAGATTGAATGAATGAATGAATTTATATAAATAGGATTATAAATGTGTACATATATACACAAGTGCTGGGGGGGTAGAGCAAAGGGAGCGAGTCAGAGTGATGGGGAGGGAAGGGGAGGAGCAGAGGAAAAGGGGGGCTTAGTCTGGAAACCCCTTGAACTTCTGGGGTGGTTACATTGGCCCTAGCCAGAATGGAAGCATTGGGTAGTGGAATTTGAAATCTGCGCCACTGAGACTGTGCCTTGTAGTCCCTAAAGTTGGGATTCATCCAGTGCCTAGCCCAGCTGGCCTGGCGAGGAAGATCCCAAGTCACTGGCAGGGTGAATATCTAGCCAGTGTGGTAGTCTCTGCCCAGCACAGAATGCAGAAATGCCAGCTAGGACTTAGTCTATTTGTAGACACAGAGGTGGCATTCTCGATGTGAGAAATGACACTGGGTGAGTGCACGAGAGGGCTTTATATGGACACTGGACTTCATTCTTCCGGAGTAGGGGAAGAACAGTTCCTTACAGGGGAAAAGAGAAAATCAGTCAGTCAATCAATGGTGTTTATTGAGCGCTTGCTGAGTACAAAGCACTGTACTAAAGGCTTGGGAGAGTAAAATACAGTAGAGTTTGGTAGGCATGATCCCGGCACTCAAGGAGTTTACAATCTAAGCAAACTCAAGCAATCTTATATGCTTTAATATTTTTTTTCACTTTTTAGTCCTCCCTGTAAATGGTGTAGTTTATTTTTAGGATGTCATAATATTGACTTGTAGATTATTTAAAGAAGCAACGCATGATTAAACAGACCCCTAAGGAACCCAGGTTTTCTCCGAGTATAATTTGGAACAATGTCTGAGGTCAATTCAGGAGGTAAAGCTCTGCTGGCTAACTGGGCCCCCCTCTTTCACCCTCCCTGCATCCACAAAGGGTTTGGGGAGTTTGCAGTCGAGGGTGATCATCCCCCCTCAAAGTGGGGAATCTGAGGTCCAGAGTTTTAGCAAGGGAGGGGCTGGGAATTGAGGGTAATCCGAACCCCTCTTCAACCCAAGCGTCCTGTCTTTCAGCAGCCCTACCTCTCTACCACATTACTAACAATAATAACTGGTGTGGTATTTACGAGCTTATTATATGCCAAGCACTGTACTAACTTCTGGGTAGGTACAAGATAATCAGGTCAGACACCGTCCCTGTCCCACATGGGGGCTCACAGTGTAAGCGTGGGGGCAGGGAGGAACAGATTTTGAATCCCCAATTTACAGATGAGGAAACTGGGGCATGAAGAAGTTAAGTGATTTGCCCAAGGTCACGCAGCAGACAGGTAGCATAGCGTGGATTAGAACACAGGTCCTTTTACTCCTAGGCCCGTGCTCTTTTCACTAGGCCACTGGTGCTTGAAGTTGGCCCTGGGTGGATGAGGGAAAGAGGCATCGGGAAGTTGCTTTGTGCATTCACAGCCTTCAGATGGTTTCAGATCGCTTTGCCCTCTTGGCAACTTGGAACAGGGTCCTTGGCTAGGGACCAGGGGTCACTAGGCCTTTGTCCATGCCCCGGGCACTCTCAGGATAGGAGGAGGAGGGCTACTCCTCTGAGCGCTGTCTCATGCCCTCACCCAAGAGGGTGGATTGTGCCACACCAATGTGAGAAGTGACAGCATGAGCCGCTACAGTTCTTGCTGAGGGTGGGTGACATCAGGGACCCCGATGAGAAAATTGACGTGTTGAGCGGGTGGGTAGCCCATAGCCACAGCCCGCTTGCCAAGAATGGATCTGAACACCAGTTTCCTGGCAGGGCAGTGGGTCTGACCACATATGTGAATAAACTGTGAGCCTAATAATAATAATAATCATAATGATGGCATTTGTTAAGTGCTTACTATGTGCAAAGCACTGTTCTAAGTGCTGGGGGGATACAAGGTGATCAAGTTGTCTCATGTGGGGCTCACAGTCTTCATCCCCATTTTACAGATGAGGTAACTGAGGCTCAGAGAAGTTAAGTGACTTGCCCAAGGTCACACAGCAGACATGTGGCAGAGCCGGGATTTGAACCCATGACCTCTGACTCCAAAGCCCGGGCTCTTTCCACTGAGCCACGCTGCTTCTCTGAGCCATGCTGCTTCTCATTCTGTGGGCTCATGTTAGGGCAAGGTCCCCTTTCCAGGTTAACTGGGGATTTCCAGGGGCCCTGTAGATAAGCTGGGCTCTTGGGGAGCTCCAGGATGGAGCTTCTGGTAGGCAGGGATCATGCCTGCCTAATCTATTGTATTCTCCCAACCGTTCAGTACAGTGCCCTGCACACAGTAAGTGATTGATTTGGGGCCTTGGGGCACTTGTGATGAGCAGGGAATATTGTGAGCTGATTCTGTTGCATTGTACTCTCCCAAGCACTTAGTACAGTGCTTTGCACTATTAAGTGCTCAGTAAATACCACTGATTGATTGATTTAACCCTTTGCCTCAGCCGCCCAGCTGACTCAGTGCCCTATCATCATAGTTCTGGAGTGTGGACCTTCGGGGTCCGGGGACTGTCTGATGTCCCGCCTTCTTCAAAGAGAAGGAAGTCTCCGAGAGAGAGACCTAGAGCCCAGCACTGTGAGGAACAGACATGAGCCAACAAGCCACCGTCACCTTTAGTGGGAAGAGAGCAGGATCTGACCTCTGAAGGAGAAACTAAGTAAATTTCATGTGCATTGCACTGGGATCCTCATTCCAGAAAACCCTGCCGGGCCTCAGCCTTGTGCTTCTGCGAATTCTAGCAGAACTACACGTTTGTCAGCTGGTCTTTGTAGGTGACATTCTACTTCTCCTCTCTCAGTTGTCCCTTCCGCTCTTACTGGATTTCTCACCACCACTAGCCTCCCTCCATCCCATTCTCTCCTGCACTCTGCCTGTTGTGTGAGTGTGTAGTATGTGTGTGTGTGTGTGTATCCCTGCCTGAGGTTGCTGTGATTTCTTCTCCCTGTCTGTCTGAGGGCAGAGGGGCACAGGGAGGGCAGAGCCAGGGCAGGGAGGGGTCTTCAGCCTCACGTTCCTATGCCAAGCTGTGTTAAGGGCCAGAGGCCCAAAAGCTGGCTGTTGGTTTCATTCGGCTCCCTGTTCTGGCCATGAGGCCGGGTTTAGAAGCCACTGAGGCAGGTGGTGGCAGGGTGGGGGGATCTGAGGCTTTGGACCCTATTTGCCCATGGGCATTTTTTTGCTCCCCGGAAAAGTGAACTCCTGTGACGCGGCATTTTCTGTATCAGTATTTCTTGCACACTTTGTCCGTGAAAG
The DNA here is from genome assembly GCF_015852505.1 of Tachyglossus aculeatus. Taxonomy (NCBI): domain Eukaryota; kingdom Metazoa; phylum Chordata; class Mammalia; order Monotremata; family Tachyglossidae; genus Tachyglossus; species Tachyglossus aculeatus. The sequence goes on from NC_052081.1 coordinate 8,577,509, forward strand.
TACGGCAATGCCAACTATCAGGAAAATCTCTGAGGGTGCTACAGATTCTGTCCGTTGCTCAGCAGGTGTACAGTCCTGGAGTGGCTTCCCAGGGGCTTCTCAGAGTCCAGGCAGATCCCAGTCTAAAATCCCCTGCCACCTCCCCTCACTAATAGCCCCCGTGACTCTACTGCCACCAAGGCCAGCGACTCATCTGGACTTCTTCACCAGGGAGACCAGTATAATATGGGGATTTTCCTTTTTTTCAAGGGCTGTGTGTATCTCATGTTGGGGGTCCAGCTTCCCAGAAATTAATGATCCCTCTTGGAGTACGCTGTCTTTGCTTAAGATCCGGAATTCTTCAGGCAGGTGTCTTTCTTCTCCAGCCATTTTGTGATCCCTGTTATTAGATTTGGACTGCGGGTGTGTGTTTGGGGGGCATTTTAAGGAGAGGTACCACTTCCAGAGGCAGCAATTCTGCGCCTTAACCCTCTCTCCCAAGCAGGAGGCACCAAGAGGAGAACCAAGCTTTCCCATCTCTGTAGATGGCACCGCTATCCTTCCTGTCTCACAAGCCCATAACCTTGGCGTTCTCCTTGACTCCTCTCTGTCATTCAACCCACATATTCAATCCATCACCTGCCTGTAGAAGGAGAGAAGTGAGGTGAGGCCTGCACACTTCGCGCCTCAACTGCTAACCTTCTCACTGTGCCTTGATCTCGCCTCTCTCATCGCTGATCTCTATCCCACATCCTGCCTCTGGCCTGGAACACCCTCCCACCTCAAATCCGCCAGACAATTATTCTTTCCCCCCTTCAAAGGCACATCTCCTCCAAGAGGCCTTCCCAGACTAAGCCCCACTTTTCCTCATCTTCCACTCCTTTCTGCGTCGCCTTGACTTGCTCCCTTTGCTATTCCCCTCTCCCAGCCCCACAGCATTTAATGTATGTATCTGTAATTTTATTTTATTTATTTGCATTGATGTCTGTCCCTCCAGACTGTAAACTCGTTGTGGGCAGGGAATGTGACTGTTTATTGTGGTAATGTACTCTCCCAAGAGCTTAGTACTTAGTAAGTGCTCAAAAAGTACAAATGAATGAAAGAAAAAGTTGAATCTGGATGACTGCTTTTATTGATCTGGGCAAATTGCTTTGGCCATTGATTGCCTTGGGATTTTCACTGCCATAAATCACTTCGGAAAGGAAAGGGGGCACGATGGTCTGGGCTGATAAGAGAAGTCTAAAAGGATAAACTTCTTTGCTAGCCCTAGCTCAAGGGATTGGGGCTTGGCTCCAAGCAGAGGGACCACTCACCCAGCAGTTAAAGGATTTTGATCTTGCTACTCTGCTCCAAGAGGAGGAGGATTCAGGCCCCTGACGGTTGGTCAGTGGTCACAGACCACCTCCCAAAAGCCCAGGTCACAGGATGACCTCCATCCTGAGGGACCCAACTACTTTGATCTCGCCCACCTGAGTCTTGCAGGCCTGGTTGGAAGTCTGGCCTTTTTCCAGCACCTTCTACCCGCCCGGTGCCAGTCCTCACCAGAGCGGAGCCAGTCCGTGAAGGCAGGGGGCATGACCATGTTGCGTGCTGGTGTGGCCATTCTGGTAGGCGTATTTACGGATTGTCCGCGGTGCAGTACACTGTTCTACGCACTTGAATGTGTCGTGTGTCAGAGCGGGGGAAGGGATTCTCCCTAGCTCATTTTCATTTGTGGTCTCCCCCGCCTCCCCACCCCACATTTGTGGTACCCCAGGGTGTGAAGTGCATCTGTTCTCCAGTGCTGTTCTGTGCACCTCGCCCACCCAGGCCCCCGGGGGAGGCTGCAGCTGGAGCCTCCCCTGAGAGAGCCAGAGGCTCTGCACCCACTTCTGTAAATCGCGCGATGCTCGCAGCACATGATTTGCAGTCGACAGGAAAAGAAAGTGGAGATGCAAAACAAAGCAGCAGAGAGAGAAGTGGGAAGTGGGGGCAACCCAAGGAAGAGGGAGGGAAGGAACCTTTGCTTTCTCCTGCTGAACCTTGGCTTGCAACGTGCGAAGGGCAGACAGAAAAGAGAATGAGAGGGTAAAGGGGAGTGTGTGTGTGTGTGTGTGTGTGTGTGGGTGGTGGGGGGTCACCTGGTGGCCAGCCCCATCCCAAATGCCCTCCATCTGGGGCCAGTGGTCCTAATCCATGAACCTCTTAACCTTCTTGTTTGTCACTAAACTAGTTGATAACTTGTTACCATTAGCAAGGATTTTTTTTTTGGAGGGTGGGGTGAGGAGGTGGGAGAGGTTGTGACCCTGAGGTCGCATCTTGTCTGAATCCTTACACTTAAAAGAACATCATTTCTCCTAATGGGTGAGATTGGAAAGAATTATGAGAGAGAAGATAGTACACAGGGATGGTTTGTGGCTCTTTTCTGGAGCTCTCATTTCAAGATAACTTTGCAACCTTTACCTTGGTTTAAACACTTCCCTTCCAGATCTTTGCAAGCACTTAGTAAACAAGCGCTTAGTACAGTGCTCTGCACACAGTAAGCACTCAATAAATATGATTGATTTGAAGTATTTGAATAGCGCGGAAAAGCCCAATTCAGTTTAGCATTAGATAATGGCACGTGGGACAACTTGACCACATTGTATCCCCCCCAGCGCTTAGAACAGTGCTTTGCACATAGTAAGCGCTTAACAAATGCCATTATTATTATTATTATTATAATGGCAGGTCTGCTTAGCTTAGGTAATGACTGATCTCAATCAGTATATCATGGCATTTATTGAGCTTTTACTATGTGGAGAGCAGAGTTAGCACAGGGTACCTTTGCTGAATAAGGAGAATTGTTGTCTGTAGACAACATATTTAAGCAAAGATGATCGAATTCTCCTTATTCAGCAAAGGTACCTTGTGCTAACCCTGCTGTCTACATACTGTACAGAGGTAAACAACAAAAACTCTGTGGTTACACTACCGGAACGATTGCAGATGGAGGTGGGGGGTTCCGGGAGAGATGTGTCCATGGTGCCGCTATGAGTCGGACACGACTCGACAGGATAAGACAACAACAACAAACAGAGGTGTAAAGTGTCCATACACCAGATATAACAATTTTCCTTCCTAGAAACACCTAAAATAATCAACCACCCATGAAACCGTATGGTGGAGTTCAGCCATTTTGAATACTTCATGATTAGCCTCCTTTTTCTATCAACTTCCATTAGAGTGTCAGCAGCTGGAGGGCAGCATCCATATAGATTGGTACAGTGCTGGGCCAGCACGGGGGGGCTCAGAAAACCCACCCAGTCCTGCCATACCACCAACTGGCACTAAGAGTTTTAGCTAAAGTGATGTTGAGGAATTAAAGGAACGGTGGTCTGACAATGCAAGCCTGTAGCAGGCCAGAAGAAAGGGTTTGTGTGCATGCCAACAGCATTATTCTCCGTAACACCAGGCTCTGCCTGAATGTGCCCCCGCACTTGCGTTGGGCAGGCTGTCAACTAACTAGCCATTAGCCCAAGCCTAAATAGGCTGCACTGCCAGATCTTGGATTATTTTTTTTAGCGAAAACAGTGTTTTATTACTCCTTGGGAGCTTGTCTTTTCTTGACGATTTTTTTCCTCCCTCACGTTTCACCCACATGTGCCTGCTGACTCATGTCCCCTATGACAGAAGCATATGTCAGATGAGAGAGAGAGACGGGGCAAGGTGAAGGGGAGTGCCCCATGAGAAGAGGTCAGGGGACGTGGCATGGATATGATGGCAGTTTTTATTTTAAAGCACCCAGCCCAAGTCAGAAGTGGCACCTTTGTGAACGGGGGTCCGGGGCGGGGGGCTGGAGAGGGCAGAGGGTGCAGAGGACAAGGCCTCGGGGTGGTCAGAGAAACACTCCAGGTTTGGGGTGGTCCGGGCTTTGTTACATTATGCTGTGTGCACACATGCCCTAACATAATGATGGCATAATAATAATTGAGGTATTTGTTATGACATGCATGTCATACGGAACTACACATGCGTGTGCACACAACATAATAATTGCAGCATTATGCTTTCCTATGTGCCAAGCACTGTTCTAAGCCTTGGGGTACATGCAAGATAGATCGAACACCGTCCCCGTCCGACATGGAACACAGTGAAAGAGGGAGAGAAAACGGAGATTGATTTTCCCAGTTTACATTTGAGGAAACTGTGGTAGAGAGGAATTAAAGTGATTTGTCCAAGGTCCCACAGCAGGCAAGTGGCTGAGTTGGGATTGGAACCCAGGTCTTCTGATTCTTCGTCCCATGCTCTTTTCACTAGGCCTGTGTGTGTCATAATGATTTCATACTAAATTTTGTGTGTGCGCAACATAGAATTGATCCTACTGAACAGGGCAGGGTGGTGAACTTGTTCCTTTGCCTTGAGAAGCAGCTTTGCCTAGTGGATAGAGCATGGGGCTGGAAGTCAGAAGGACCTGGGTTCTAATTTTGGTTCCGCCACTTGCCTGCTGTGTGACCTTGGACAAGTCACCAACTTCTCTGGGCCTCAGTTACCTCATCTGTAAAATGGCAATTAAGACTGTGAGCCCCATATGGGACAGGGACTGCATCCGGCCCGATTATGTTTTATCCAGCTAGTGCTTGTACAGTGCCTGGCACTTAATGAATATCACAGTTATTGTTGTTGTTCTTATTATTACCATTATTATTGTTATTCAGGGTGACCGTATGTCCTTGTTTGAGAGGCTCCTTTAAGTCTCTTCTAGAGGAAACGTGTCAGTAGATACACTGGCCTTGTAAATAAGCATCCCCAGTCTACCAGACCACTGAAATCACTCCCTAGCCTTCTTCTCTCCGAAGCGTTGGAGCCAGGACCCAAACAGCGCTGTTGCTGCAGCCCAGCCCCGAGCCTCCAACCCAAGGCGGGAATGCTGGCCCTGTGACCCGAGGCCGGTCCTGAGTTCTGGCCACGCAGTCCGGTGGGGAGAAGTATCACCCACGGGGTCCCAGGAGAAGCACCAGCCTGGCAGCTGTGCACCCATGAGGGCACCCAGGGTGCTTGAGGAAAGCCCCAAGCTGGAGACTAAAGCCTCACCTCCCCATGACACAGAGGGAAGCTCTCGGGGTTCAGTTTCGTAGTTGTTTTGGGCGTGAGGGCCTCAGCCTCCTGCAAAGCAGAAGTGGGTTTGATCTCATTCACCCAGGGTGCTGATGCCCTCAGTTGTGTCCGGGTTAAACGGGTGTCCTGGGAACAGGAGGTAGCCCCCCCCCACCTCCAGGAAGGACTGAACGGAACCTCCATCGAACAATCAGCCGGTGGTATTTTTTGAGCTCTCACTGTGTGCAGAGTACTGTACTAAGTGCTTGGGAGACTACAATAGAATAGATAGACGCAATCCCTGCACTGAAGGAATTTACAGTCTAGCGGGGAAGGCAGCCTGTAAAGTAATTTACCGGTAGCAACCTGAGCAAGGAGAGAAAGAATTTGCTCAGCATTCCGGCTTCTTGCTAGAAAGGGAGGGAGGGAAAGGGCAAGGCTGGGCCAGGGGCAGCTGCTAGGGAGATTGAGGGGTCACAAGGTGGGGTTTGGGGCTGGGGTAATGTTGGGTGTGGGGGAAACGGCAGAGCGGAACACAGAATTTTGTTTTGATTAATGATCCTCTGGGGAGAAGGGCCTAGTTGCTGTTCCATTTAGCCCCCCTGGGGAGGAGGGGTGTTTTTCTTAATCCATGCGAGAAGGAAGGAACCCCGCTTGGCTGTGCTCCAGCTTGCAACCTGCAGGTCTTTGCTGAAGGTCAGCGAGGGAAGAGGGTGAACTGAGCTGGGCGGATGCAGCCTGCCTGTAGTGGAATTTGAAAATTGGTTTTCCATCCTCCGTGGCCCCGACTTTCAGTCTAATTAGTTCCTCAGCGATGGTGAATGATCACAGTGAATTGGCAAGCGCGGGGCTTTGCATGTCCATAGCTCTCTGCAGTGTCCAGGGCAGGTAGTGCTGGCTTGGGTGACTTTCCCGCAGGGGTGGCCTCCTTCCAGAGGGGTGACTTCCTCCAGCACAGGTTTGGAGTGAGGGGAGCTTAGAGTCTGGGGGTTCAATCAATCAATCAATAATATTTATTGAGCACTTATTCTGGGGAAAACACTACTTAGTGCTTGGGAAAGAACAATGGAATTACTAGAAATGATCTCTGTCCTCGAGGAGCATCCAATCTAATGGAGGAGAAAAGCATTAAATTAACTATAGAGAGGAGAAAGTAATAAAAGTATAAGTGAAAAATTGTGGTAGGGATGCAACATTGGAGGCCATTATGTCCAGAATTTTCATGTTCCATTCCCAGCCTCCCTCCACCACAACTTTGTTGCTGAATTCTGTGGCCTGGGAGCTGCGCCTGTGTTCACAGGGACCCAGAAGGGGAGGTCAAATGGCCCTGGAGCTAGTCAAGGCAGGCTCAGGGGTTCTCTCCCTCCCCTCCTCCAACTCCTCCCCATCCCCCCCAAACACTGTAGGCTTGGTGGTCTCTGGTAGCCTCCCACAAAATGGCACTTTTGGTGGTGGTGTTACCCTGTGTGCATGGAGTTCTCGAATCTCCTGTGATTGCCAGAGACCGCCCTACTCTCACGTTCATAGGGGAAGGTTCTGGAAAGCTTTAGAACAGGCAAATGGCCTTTTTTATGGTATTAAGAACTTAATAATAATAATAAAAATGATGATGGTATTTAAGTGCTTACTATGGGCTGAGCACTGTTCTAAGTGCTGGGGTAGACGATACAAGGTTAACAGGTTGCCCCACGTGGGGTTCACAGATTTAATCCCCATCTTAGAGATGAGGGAACTGAGGCCCAGAGAAGTTAAGTGATTTGCCCAAAGTCACACAGCTGACAAGTGGTGGAGCTGGGATTCGAACCCATGACCTCTGACTCCCAAGCCCATGCTCTTTCCACTAAGCCACGCTGTTTATTATGTGTCAAGCACTGTACTAAGTGCTGGGGTAGGTACGAGTTAATCAAATTGGATATAGTCCCTGTCCCATATGGGCCTCCCAGTCTAGGAGGGAGAACTGGCATTGAATCCTTATTTTGCAGTTGATGAAACTGAGGCTTAGAGAAGTTAGGTGAATTGCCCTTGCCGGCAAGTGGTGGAGCCAGATTTAGAACCCATGTCCTTTGGCTCCTAGGCCCGTGGCCTATCCACTAGGCCATGCTGCTTCCCAAATGCTTGCTTCTCAGTGCCCCTCCCCAAGAGAAAGCTATTTGACATAGCACGGCAGTCACTCACCAGATATCATCAGCTGGAGCACAGCCAATTGCAGGGGAAGAATGGAGCAAAGAAGTGAGAGCCAGACAAGTTGTTAGAAAAGTTTTCGATGGGAAGTAAGGACCAGATTCTACTAGGGAAGAAGTTGGCTGCTTGCTTTTCCTCAGGAGACTGTGGCTACAGGGTGAACTGGCAAAGTCCTGTGTACAGGGACCACAGGATATCTACTAAGGGATGAAGAGCAGTGTGTCAGGGGGGCTTGGCACTCCCTTAGTTTGAGCGACTGCAAGGCCAGGGAGGATATGTTACTTCCAAGGTCTGGTTTGATTCCATGACCCAGTTAGGATAGTCACTGAAACCTCTGTTTGACTGTGTCCAAAAAGAGTGCCAGGGGAGTCTCTGTGTGGCACAGGTTACAACCCACTAGACTGTAAACTCCTTTTAGGGCGGGGATCATAACTACTAATCCCACCATACTCTCCCAAGCACTTAATAAGGTGCTTTGCATGGAGTAGGTGCTCAGATACTACTGAATGATTGACGTGTTGCAAATCAGGTTGGTTGGGATAGTCCCAAGGGAGGTGGCCAGGCACTAAGCGGGCCCTCGCAATCTCAGCAGCTGGCCTGCAGGGAGCTGGACTGGTCGCCTCTCGAGAAACCCCCTCACCTTTCACTGGGTGACAGACTGAGATGTGGGATCTAGGATAAAGCCCCAGCATCCGGGCCCAGCTGCAAACAGCGGGTGAGCACCAAGACCCCCGGGTTCTGGGGGCATCAGTCCTCAGGGCCCAATCTGGCCCAGATTGAAAACCGGGATTGGCCAAATTTGGGCTGGACCTCTTTGCCCAGATGTACCTCTGGAGCTTGGGAAGGAATTTCCCCACTGCTGAAGGGCATTAGGAGCTGTCCTCTGCACCTGTTAAGGGAAGGGGCCGATTGGCCCCACAGAAAGGAGGCAATAGCTTTGTTTTGATTCTGCCCTTGTGGGTGACACTGACTGGTCACCCTGTGAACACTACTGTTCAATAAAGCAGGTTTCATTTTACCCAGGGTGGCTCTTGGCTCCCACTGCCAAGCAATAATTCCATTTGTACAAATGGTCTTAAGTGCGCCCAGAGGCTTTCCCCATCTAAGTGCCATTTAGTTGGTCTTTAACCACTTCAGGAATAAGCACTGATCGCTAGTTTCCTTTCTTCCTGTGGGTCTCCGCGCTTCCCTTCCCAAAAGGCTGGTAGCAGATCTGGCCTTGGGCAATGTCATCGAGACTTTGCTTCTCTGCACTCAACCTGTCTGTGTGGAGACTGATTTAAACCTCATCTCAGTCTGGACTTGGTCTGGGTTTGTTTTCCCCCAGAGTAGATGAATGGGATTGCAAAGGGCTTGGGAACCTTCAGTCTTGCTCAGAACTTAATATTTATTCCTTAATGTGTTCTACCAGCTCTGTTGTATTAGTACAGTGCTCTGCACACAGTAAGTGCTCAATAAGTACCATTGATTGATTGATGAGTGCGATTGCAAAGGGCTTGGGAACCTTCAGTCTTGCTCAGAACTTAATTTTTATTCTTTAATGTGTCTATCAGCTCTGTTGTAGTCTCCCAAGGGCTTAGTATAGTGCTCCGCACACAGCGAGTGCTCAATTATATAAGTACCATTGATTGATTTGGGGGGATTTTGCAGCAGTGTGGCTCAGTGGGGTGGGGACAGCTGTAACTCAACCTGCCCATTCGGGCCGGCCCCGCTCTCTTCCTCATTTTGGCTCAGTACACTGTTGTTTTGCTCTGAGCCTTTTTCTTGGGCACCGCCCAGGGCCTGGGAAACCCCTCCTGCATCTGAAGGGGTGTGGCTGGTGTGTGGGTACAGAAAGGTCCTGTCAGTAGCCCCGGTCCAGGAAGCCCGAGGTCCTGAAGCTGCCTTCAGGACGGCTGTGCCGGATCACCCGGACCAAGGCTCTCTGATCTGAGTCAATGCCTATTCACAGCAATAAAGCCGGTAGATTACTCCTCTTTCTAGGAAGATGAACCACGGGCAGTATAGTTCAATGGATAGGTCAGAAGAGGCTCTGTCCCCATCCACAGACGGCCTCCTCCCACTGGCTGCCGGTCTCCCACGGGGTACCGCTGGCCGATGGGTTGAGAGTGTGGATGATCTAGGGTAAGCCACCACCCCTATAATTGGCTTGGGCATCAGTTCTGTGGAAAATGGGGCGTCTGGTAGGGGAAACATCACTGTTGATAATGTGGCTAGTAGCGGTAGATGCCTAGGACAAAGACATTGAAATGGCAGAGAAAGGGGGAAGGAGGAACAGAGGGAATCCACACAGGCAGAGAGAGAGTTGAGGCAGGATCCAGGGTGGGGTGGGGAACTACAGGACAGAAGAGAGGAATGTGGAGAGTATATTTTGATAAAGACAAAGAGAGATGGAAAAGTAATGGGGAAGGAAGCCAAACACTCAACAGATAAGTTTCATGCCACTCAGAAAGGCGAGTGCATTCATCTGCTGTCTTACTGGACAGACCCACAAATCAGTCCTTCAGAATCTTTTATTAACGTATAGAAAATGCATTAAAAAAGGAACTATACATAGGCTAAGAGCAATCAGGACTAAAAATACTAGTTAACAATGGTTAACAAGCGTAGACCCCATTCTCCAAGCTACATTTCTGTTAAGGAGGGTTGGAAGGCTGGTTGGTTTTCCTTTCCCCCCCATTCTTCGTTTAATTTTGTTTAGTTTTTTAGTTCATTAAAGTGGCCATTGCAAGGGAGTTTTACACTTCCTTCCTTTCTCTTAAATAAGCGCCATTCGAGCATAATGTATGTACAAGGTCAGTAAGATGCTTTTGTTATCGTCTTCCTGAAAAGCAGGACCAAAGTTAAAATGATAAACGTACGCCTGAAGGGAGCTCGGGGGCTCGGAGTTTGGGTGGTCCACTCCCGGGTGGAGAGGAGCTGGCTGGACTTGCCTTGTGCCACAGGAAACTGGCTTCCTCCAGATCATCATCATCAATCGTATTTGAGCGCTTACTGTGTGCAGAGCACTGTACTAAGCGCTTGGGAAGTACAAGTCAGCACTGGGCATTTGGGAGTCCTCTGGTCCACATGTGCTCATGGAGTGGCAGGGGTGGGCATTCATCCGGGTCAGTGATTAACTCTGGAGGGCTCAAGGGGTCCCAAACAAGAACCAAAGACTGGGACCCACTGTAGGTTAAACTTATTTGTCAGGTCCGAAAGGTGACTAGATATTCCTGAACTTGCGGTGGGACTGTATTACTTCCCTTTAGCACTTCCACCCCTCTCCCACATGTGAGCTCCCTCAGACACATAGCCTGGATTAGTTGCCAACTCTGGGGCCCAGGTGACTTTCGGGCGGGGTAGTGGACATGGTCATTTTATCTGGTTCACCGCCTTCTTGCGGAGCTGCGGTCACTCATGCCTATCCCCTTCTCCCCCACCCAACCCCCAACGGTGCCTGCCCACAAGTGATTAGGCATAGGAGGAGGATCCTGTACTCAAAAGTAACCTCGCCCTCCTGGCTCCAATGATAAATCCTCACTTACAGCTAATGCCTACAAATGGGGCCACTTGAGGCAAGGGGCCAGCCCAAGTCAGAATCATTGAATTGTACACATGATGTTTGAGGGGCTCGGTGGCTCAGCTAGCCAACAGGACACATCAGGTGCCATGAGACTGGACTTATCACTGGGCCTGCTGAGGTGTCTAAGTGCAGAAGGCTCTCAGCTTGAGAGATATTACCACCGCTGGGCCCGGTACTTTGAGAGATTGAGGCTGAGGAGAGAAGAGGTAGTCGGATGGGAGTGAACAGAAGTCTGTTTTAACCTCTGAAGTCTGTTTTAACCTCTGACCTTTGCACTTCCTGACCACTCTGGGGGAGAAAGGAAGGAAAGTTGGGAACGAGGAAGGGCTTTAAGAAAGAGTGTCTCCCGTCTGCTTCCTCCAAAGTGTCTCCTTTTCTCCAGGGTGGGGGCCCAGACAGCCAAGCTCTATTTCCAGGAGGGTGGGGGAGTTGGATTTTGAACCAGAAAATGACATCTGAAGCTGTTTGCTCTGGGTCTCCGGGAAGGGGTTGAGTGCCTGGCAAGAGGAGGACTGCTGGGGTCCAGATGTGCTTGGAGATGTGGAAGCTGTGCCGACCAGCCACGCTGGCACAGGGCATAATTTATCTTCCTCCTCCTCCCCCTGGGCCTGAAAGCCTGAAACAGTTAATTAAATGTGTCTGTGAAACGGAAGCCTACCATGCCATTGGTCAAGGCCAAATTCATGGCCCAGACAGAAAGAAACCATCTTGACTGTTGGATGGAAGGGGCTTTTGAGGGTAGGTGACTGTTGCCCCGAGTGGCTAACCCTTCAAGAACGTTTGGGCAATTAAATGTTTGCAGGCCAGATGAGGTCATGTTTCTCTGCAGGGGAGGAGCTGGAGAGTTTTATTTTTTTTCAATGCCCGCTGGCTCCCTCAAGGTTTGTGTCCACTGCCCTCTAGACTGTAAACTCATTGTGGGCAGAGACTATGTCTACCAACTCTGTTATACTCTCCCAAGCACTTAGTACAGTGCTCTGCACACAGTAAGCGCTCAGTAATACGGTTGATTGACTGTTGAGGTGGAAGAGTGGCGTGGGCAGGCCTGGCTGAGTGAGCGAGGGGCCAGAGGCAGAAAATATTATGCTCCCTCAGGTGTGGCCTGGCAGTCATATTTCCACATATTCAGTCTGTCACTAAAACCTGACGGTTCAGCCTTCACCTCATCGCTAAAGCCTGCCCTTTTCTCCTCATCCAAACTGCTACCATGTTAATCCAAGCACTTATCCTATCCCACCTTGATTACTGCATCAGCCTCCTTGCTGACCTCTCTGCCTCCTGTCTCTCCCCGCTCCAGTCCATACTTCACTGTGCTCCCCAGATTATTTTTCTACAAAACCATTTAATCCATACTTCCCTACTCCTCAAGAACTCCAGTGGTTGCCCCTCCAACTCCGCATCAAACAAAAACTCCTTACCAACGGCTTTAAATAATAATAATAATAATAATGAGGGCATTTGTTAAGCGCTTACTATGTGTGAAGCACTGTTCTATACGTGGGGGGGGGAATACAAGGTGATCAGGTTGTCCCACATGGGGCTCACAGTCTTCATCCCCATTTTACAGATGAGGGAACTGAGGCACAGAGAGGTGAAGTGACTTGCCCAAAGTCACCCAGCTGACAAGTGGCGGAGTGGGGATTAGAACCCATGACCTTAGTGAGGGTCTTCCCTCACTAAACCCTCATTTCCCACCCTCTTCTGCATCTCCCTGCCTTACTCTTTTTTCCACCCTCGCCCCATAGCATTTATGTACATATCTGTAATTTACTTAATGCCGGTCTCTCCCTCTAGACTGTACGTTGTTGTGGACAAGGAATATGTCTGTTATATTGTTGTGTTGTACTTTCCCAAGCACTTAGTGCAGTACTCTGAACAAAGGAGGTTCTCAGTAAATATGATTGATTGCAGAGCACTGTACGAAGCTCTTGGGAGAGTACAACAGGGCTAGTAATAATGATAATGATAATTTTGGTATTTAAGCGCTTACTATGTGCAAAGCACTGTTCTAAACACTGGGGAGGATACAAGGTGATTAGGTTGTCCCATGTGGGGCTCACAGTCTTAATCCCCATTTTACAGATGAGGTAACTGAGGCACAGAGAAGTTAAGTGACTTGCCCGAAGTCACACAGCTGACACATTCCCTTCCCACAATGAGCTTAAAGACTTATGTACATATGTTATTTATTTATATCAGTGTCTGTCTTCCCCGCTAGACTGTAAGTGCAGGGTGGGTAAGGAACATGTTTACCAATTTGGTTTTACTGCACTCTCCCCAGAGCTTAGTGATCTGCAATCACAGTAATTGCTCAATAAATACCGTTGATTGATTTGACCTAGGGGGACAGGACTTATTCATTCTGAACTCATAAGATGAGGGCTTATTCATGCTTAACTTTATCTTCCAGGAGTGCAGCTCTCAACCAGAGAAGACCTACATGAATTACCAAGAACAGGCATCCAACTGGAATCCAAATGAAGAAACAGCCAAGGTACCACTGATGGGGATGGGAGAGGAGGGAAAAAAAGAAATCAGTTGTCCTTACAGGACAGAGAATTTGGTTCTCAAGGTGCTAGCCCCACCTTTCCCAGAAATCTTGAATGCGATGAGCCAAGTCTCTTTTCTGTTCAGCTGCAGCCTGCATCCCAACTAAATTGTTTCCACACTTACACACCCACAATTCTCCTTTGCCTCAGCAGGAGAGGACAGAGCCCAGTGAGGATAACTGAACAGAAACTTTTTCTAGCTGGGGCCTTCAGAGGAGAGTTTGGAGAACCAAGTAAAAAGTTGGTTCCCAAGGGCAGGGACATTACCTTTTGGAGTCATTTCCACAGAATGATTGTGGAGGACAGGCAATCTGCTACAGTTGTGTGAATGTGTTTGGGGCGGAATGTGTGTGTTAACATTTGTTAGGTTGGGAAATTAATGGAACACCGGATGCTTGCTAGGTGTAGTTGGCGTGGTGGGGATTTAGTTAGGTGAGCTATAGCTGAGAGGTTGGCTAGAGAGTAACTCATCTTCCTCATTGCAAGTAACAGACTTCTATATCCCCACTTCCTCACCTGACTGGGTGGCAGTTTCCCAGAGGCCCTGGCCACCAGGAGAGAGCGTGAAGGCAAGGAATAGCTTTAGGGGTTCACATGGGAGGTGGAGACTGACCTCTGGGAACAAAGAGAGTGCCTCTGTCTTGAGGACTAGGATACATGCTTTACACCATAGTTATCACAGTTGGGCCACTCAATGGGCAGGGTTAGGTTTTCAGTGAAATTTCTTGGCTTTCATTTGAAATCACAAATTAGCTTGGTTGGGCCCCAAAAGTCACCTGAGGTCCTATATTGAGTCATGTTGGGTGAGTTGCTTTCAAAGTTCACGACTCTATGGCTCAAGTGATGTGGGCATCCCCTCCCTGCCCATCCTTGCCCTTTGGGTGGCCCTGGGTCTCTTTCTTTGGTTCCACAACCTGCACTCTTCTTCTTGGGTAAGACAGGGCCCTTGATTAATCTTGCTTTTCCTCTTAACGGTACTTTCTATCTTAAGTCTATTTCCTACTTCTCCAGAGCCAATAATCTCTCTCCCGCATTCCCATGCGTGCTGCGTGGAAGGACTCTGGTTTCTTACCCACTGCTCGGTGCCTGCAGGGACCAAGATTCGGAGACACCACTCCCACCGACTTAGGCGCGGTTCTGGTCATGTTCAGCCAGGGCAAGAAATAGTGCACGATTGGACATAGTCCAGAAATGGCAAGTCAAAGAAAGCATTCACTGACCCTATCCCATTTTCCCCAAGCGCACTATCTTCACTCTGCCTTTCCAAGAAGGGCAAGGAGATTCTTGTTTCTGCTCCAGCAAGCCTGAGTATGGTCATTCCCAATAGAAAACAAGCACTCCCGTGACCCGGCTTCTTTGCTTTTTGGTCCGAGACCCAAGCTTGGTCTCAGCAAAAAAACTGGACTCGGAATTGGCGGTGATGGAAGAGCCATCAGAAGAGCAGGTCAGGGGACTGGGTCAGTGGGGGTAAATGGTGATGTGGGAAAGGTGGTGTATGGATGAGGTAGGGCACTCTGGGACCCTTTCCTGTAAGTAGAAGAGCTGGAGAAAGAAGTTTGAGCTCTCTGCTCAAGTGGAAAAATCAGAGGGATAGTGAAAATCTCATGCCTAATGGGAGTAGGACTTTTGGCTGTCTTTCTTCATTCTTTCCTCTCCTTAGGACTATGTGGAATAAAAGGAGAAGGAGCTAAAGGAAGGGTTTCATGAGCTGTTGTTCCCATCCCTGGTGAACTGAGGAAAACATAATTTAGAGCCAGAGTGGGCCACTCAGGCCTGTTGATAATAGTGACTTGCTGCTTTATCCTCTTCTCTTAGCAGGTTGGCAAAGGAAAGACTGAGCTTGAGGGCATGGCCTGGGGAACCTGGGAGCAGTGGGCAGTTAACGGCTGGAAGGTGGGACTAGACGCAGACACATACCTATGGGCACCAGCTATGCCTCGGCCTGATGGGAAATCCATGGTGGCGGTTTAAAAGTGGAGTCCCTGTTCTAGCAACTTCAGGCCCGAGCCAACATAGTTTGGACAGGGGAGGAGAGGTAGGGAAGTCCTTTGGTAACCCTACCACAAATCTGAGCATCCTTTGGGTCAGAAGTACTATAAAAGTTGGCCATTCCATGGGCATGTAGGGTTTGTGGCCTCAAGCGAGGCTTTGCTCAGAACTGCTTGCCACCTCCAGCCCTCCTGCTTGAGCACTACTGGTTCAAAAGGATGAACACAGCCGGGGACACTGACCAGAGCTCCCAGCTGAAGGCCAATTCAGCTGCCGTTGTGTTCCAGGGTCTGCTCCATGGCTCTCCAGGTACAAAGTTTAAGGGAGGGCGTGTGGGGTAAGTGGGTGGAATTCCCAACCACCCAATCTTGGCTGTATGTGGTTTGCATTTCAGGAATGTTGGAGAAAATTTACCATTTCCTTTTAATCTTCTTGGAGGGAGAAGGAAAATTTTAGGCAAGTGGAGGGGGGAAGTGGTTGGGGTAGGGGGAAGGACTTGGCATCTCCTGGGATGGCAGTGCTGTGGTCACTCTCTGTCTACCACCAGCCTCCCCCTCCATCACTGCTTCCTTCCACCACTCTTACATTGCTCTTGCCCATTATTCTCCCCCCCCCCCCATTTCATATTATAAAATACAAACAAATGACAGAAACGGTTGGATGTCTCCGGGTTCCTTCTGGCTCTCATGGCTGCAGGGACCTCCGTTTCCTCCCTGTCACGGGGCGGGGGGTGTAGGGGCGCATCTTCATTTCCACGAAAGGAATGGAAAACTCATGGCCTTTCCAGTGGTACCAGTTGATCCCCTGAGCGGCAGAAAGACAACAGGGAGGTCAGAAGCGCCCCTTCCTTGCCCAGCCCAGTGGTGAGCGGGGAGAGGGTGAGCAAACAGTGTGAAGTCGCAAGACACAGGAGAGGTTGGGGTTGCTGAGATCTTCCCTTCGACCCACGCAGCAAAAGGGAGGGAGAGTCAAGACCCCCAAAATCCTGTTGGCAGCAGTGTGTGAGGGGGTGTGTGCACAGCAGTGCCCAGGGCCCCCTGTCATGTCTACACCCAGCCTCTTGCTGGATTGCCAGTGAGGTCAGTGTCTACTCTGCTGTTCCCTAAGTATCTAGTACGGTGCTCTCTGCACCTAGTAGGCCTGCGATCTGGGTGTCGGTGACACTGTGACATGTATTTAAAACTTTCTCCAGCTCTGGAAATGGGTGAACTGGGTGGGAAAGTGTTCCAATAATGCAATACGGCTCAGAAATCCTACCCAATGTGGACTGAGCCCAGCTTAGGCCTTTGACTAATGATAATAGTATTTATTAAGCACTTCCTATGTGCCAAGCACTGTTCTAAGCGCTGGGGTAGCTAGAAGGTTATCAGGTTGGACACAATCCCTGTCCCACATGGGGCTCACAGTTGAGGCAGGAGAGAGTAGGCTTTAATCCCCATTTTGCAGATGAGGAAACTGAGCTGCAAGGTCAAACGGAAGGCAGTTGGCAGAGCTGGAATTAGAACCCACATCCTCTGACTCCAAGTTCTGTCCTCGTTCCACTAGGTAACAGTTTGAAAGAGGTAAGTGTTGGTGGGGCTGGGCCTAAGAGAGGCCTACCCATCATACCTGTAATTTATTTATCATCTGTAACATTTATATTAATGTCTGTCTCCCCCTCTAGACTGTAAGCTTGTTGTGGGCAGGGAATGTATCTTTTATTCTTATATTGTACTCTCCCCAGTTCTTAGTACAGAGCTCTGCACACAGTAAGCACTCAGTAAATATGACCACTGACTGATCTGCAGCAGGAGGGGAAATCTGACATCCCAGAGCCTTTCCAGAGCCAACCGGCTGTCGGCGTCATGGCCCAGTCCCCTCTGCCTCGGGGGCTAGTTTAGTGCTAGCCCAGGTAGGGCTAGTGGTTAGGTTCTGCTCTTGGGGGCATGGGAGTCCATCCCTCTCCGGACTACGGATAACTTGGGGTTGCACTGAACCCAATTCTCTGGTTCCGCTTTAAGGGTGTAGGCGGGACCAGGGATTGAGTATGCCCTCATCACTTCTACTCCCAACCAGCTAGCCGTGGATTTCCAAGTAGCTACCTCTCTTGCTGCTTCTCACCACAACCCCCCTGGGCACCTTCCTTACCTCTCTCCTTTTCCCAAGGCACCATGAGTTGCATGACTGGAAAATGAGCTCTCTCTAGGGGTTTTACAGAGCTTTCTCGCTCAGGGGTTTTCAACCACCTTTAAGACCCTCTCCCCCTTCCCCCCCAGGATAGCTCAGGCTTTCCCCTTAAGTACCTCATTCCCCTTGTACTCATCCCCCTCATCCCTACTTCTACCCCAGAGGATGGGGAACAGCAGCAGCAGCCAGATCTGCTCTGTTTGGGAGGAACTGGAGACAGAAGCGGCAATCTCCTCTCTCTGCTCCCCTGCACAGCCATTCCTCCTCTCACCTGCTCTGACTGGCAGTAGACCACTGGAGCCTAAGCAGGGATACTGGCTGAACCCCCTAAAAGCTGCATGGCACAATACCCCCCCTCACAACTCCCAATACTGCACTTGTCAGCTACCTCCTTCCCTTCCCCACAGCACCTGAATATATGTATATATGTTTGTACATATTTATGACTCTGTTTTACTTGTACATATCTATTCTATTTTATTTTGTTAGTATGTTTGGTTTTGTTCTCTGTCTCCCCCATTTAGACTGTGAACCCACTGTTGAGTAGGGACTGTCTCTATATGTTGCCAACTTGTACTTCCCAAGCGCTTAGTACAGTGCTCTGCACACAGTAAGCGCTCAGTAAATACAATTGATTGATTGATTTCACTTCCCTTAGCTTTCAGGTACTTGTCAGCCCTCCCTACACTGAGGAACTAAGAGAGTTTGCTTCCTTCCGCTCCAACATTTTCTTTAGAAAAGAAACATCCACATTCAAATCTCTTCAGCAATTGACAACCAAGGAGAAGCTCGAGATCCCGGGGCTAGAGCAGGGAAAAGAGAAGTCAGTTCTTCCTGGCCCTCTACCGGTCCCAAGCCTGGTCCTTACCTGACTGTGCCTGGACTCGCCATACTTGCCGTTGAGGTTGGTCCGGTGGCAGTTCTTATACCACCAGGCCCCCTTGTAGGACAGCGCACAGTTGGTCACAGCCACGTCGTTGTCCCTGTCCTGGGTGGAGAAAGGTCGGCCCTGGTGGTATGTCAAAGAATCCCCTGTGGAAAAGGAAAACCGGGTTAGCGACTGAGCTGCAGCTGGGCTCTCTGCCGGGCTTCTCCAGACAGTTCCAGAGAAGTTCCCGGGAGGGATGATGAGAAGGCAACTTCTTGTCTATCCCCCCCCACCCCCAAATAATACTAATTTGGAAATTCTTGCAAAGGCACCAGAGGGGAAATATATTGTTTCTTCAGGGAAAACCCATCCAAAAGCTGATCAACAATCTTCGAGCGGGTGGGGTGGCAGCAGCACGGAAAGACCAGTAACAACATTCAGCAAAAATCAGGGTCCAAGCAGAGGCGCGGGGGCCGGCCGTGCCATCCTGACGGATGTGCTCTTTGGCTGTGGAACTGCTGACCTTTAGATCCTGCAGTTTCTGGCTCAGCTCCGTCCCACTGCTGAGGCTCTGGCTGACAACACTTGGGTCAATGAAGATAGAGACAGAAGAGTCAAAGGTCAGTGCAAGCTCACTGTGAGCCGGGACCAGGTCCACCAAATCTGTTGTTTTGTACTCTCCCAAGTGCTTAGTACAGTGCTCTGCACATGGTGCCTCAGTCACCTCATCTGCAAAATGGGGATTAAGACTGTAAACCCCACATGGGACAACCTGATTAGCCTGTATCTACCCCAGTGCTTAGAACAGTGCTTGGCACGTAGTAAGTACTTTAAAAATACCATAATTATTATTACTATTATAGCACCTGGGTGAGGGGAATTACTCTATGGAAGTGCTAAAAAAAATACCACTGATAATGATGCCGTTCTGCTGTTCTCTCAAAGGCAGTCTGAATTGGCTTCTACTTCAATATATTCGAGATGCGGTTGGCTGGAAGTGCTGCTGCTACCTTTAACGTATTGAATAAAAGCTTCCTACTTATGACTATTAGTGATTAGGAAATAAGGCAAATGAATTAAATTTAATGATCTCTGCCCCCTCGTTTCTAGGGCTTTGGCTAAAGAATGCAAGTCTGGAGCAAAATCTAGAGGGGAGAGGAGGAGAAAGGCAGTAGTAGATCTTTCTGTTGAGACTATTTATGGAGGCAAGAGCTTTGTTTTTTGGTTAAAGCTGAATGGGAACAGCTATTAGATCCTAATTTACCAGGGGTCAGAGGCTGGGGCATCTTCTGAGAGACCCGTAGGATCAGAGCAGAGCTGGCCCACACCTGGCCTGAGTTACCTGGGAACTAAGGTGGGTGATGGATTTTTTTATTTACTTTTTTTTTTGGTATTTGCTAATTGTTTACTGTGTGCCAGGCATTGTACTAAGCTCTGGGGTAGATACAAGTTAGTCAGTTGGACACAGACCATATCCCACATGGGCTCAGTCTTAATCCCCATTTTACAGATGAGGTAACTGAGGCACCAAGGAGTTAAGTGACTTGTCCAAGGTCACACAAGAGACAAGTAGCAGAGCTGGGATTAAAACCAAGGTCCTTCTGACTCTCAGGCCTGTGCTCCATCCACTAGGCCACACTGCTGCTCCGCATATTAGCTCCTGCCATTAAAATGGAGGGATGGGAGTCCAACTCTCAGGCACCTTACCTAAGTGGTCTGTACGTAACAAAAATATGTTGTTTCTTCAGGGCAAACCCATCCAAAAGCTGGTCAACAAACAGAGTGGGTGGGGTGGCAGCAGCATGGAGAGACCGGTAACAACGTTCAGAATAAATTAGAATCCAGGCAGAGGCGTGGGGACCAGCTGTGCCATCCTGATAGATATGCTCTTTGGCTATGGAACTGCTGACCCCTAAATGGTCTGAAGGGACTCCCTAATGCCTTAAATAAGGGCTGTGCAGGAAAAATCTCAAAAAAATAAAAAGACAAACTCATCTTTCTGAGGCCCACCTCAAAGTGGGCTCTTGTTAACTCTGGCTCTGTCAAATAGCAGCACAAGAAGTGGCACGGTCTAGTGGATAGAGCCCGGGAGTCCGAGGACGTAGGTTCTAATCCCAGCTCTAATGCTTGTCTGCTGTGTGACTGTGGGCAATTCACTTCACTTCTCTGTGCCTCAGTTCCCTCATCTGTAAAATGGGGAGTAAGACCGTGAGCCCCACGTGGGACAACCTGATTAGCTTGTATCTACCCCAGGGCTTAGAACAGTGCTCGGCACATAGTAAGCACTTAACAAGTACCATAATTATTATTACTATTATAGCAACTGGGTGAGGGGAGTTACTCTATCAAAAAAAACATTCGTGTGAATGGCCAAATGTAGACAGGTCTTGAGCTCAAATACCCTATCACCCCCAGGAAACAATATGGGGAGTTCCCCTGCCTCTCATTACTCTATCAAAAATCAGCTATAGGAGTGGGAAAATTTTGAGTTCAAGATTTACTCTAGTTCACCCTGATGACCTCGTCATAACTCTTAAAGTTAAAGAAGGTTGTGAAGCAGTGTGGCCTAGCGGCTAAAGCACAGGCCTGCCTGGGAGTCAGCAGGACCTCACCACCTGTCTGCTTTGTGACTCTGGGCAAGTCACTTCACTTCTCTGTGCCTCGGCTACCTCATCTGTAAAAATGGGGATTAAGACCGTGAGCCCCATTCAGGATGCCAGTGCTTAGAGGCACGTAGTAAGGGCTTAACAAATCCCATAAAAATCGGCTGCTCTCTCCCCAAAAGGCATGTGTTTTGCATCCCAGGAGTTTTGGATGAGTGGGGTTCGCTGGGGATGTCTACAGCACGCGAGTCCCGGCGAGGCGCAAATGATACCTGAGGTGCCGCTGTAGGCTCCCAGCCGAAGCTTATAGAGGCTCCTGCTGTCCCCGATGGAGAACTTGTCATAGGAGGCGTAGGCTGCTTCCGGGCCATCTCGCATGTCTATCCGCAGCTCGTAGCGGCCCTGCAACGTGATCTTGTGCATGTTGTCCAGCCCTGTGGAGGAAGGAGGAGCACGTGACTCAGGTGGGGGTCTGGGCAGTTCCCAAAACTTGATGGGGTGGCAGGGTGGCCTAGTGCAAAGAGGGCAGGGCCAGGGCAGTCAGGAGACCCGGGTTCTAGTCCTTGTTCCGCCACTCACCTGCAGTGTGACCTCCAGCAATTCACTTACCCTCTCCACATCTCAGTTTCCTTAACTGCAAAATGGGGATAAAGTTCCCACTCTCCCTCCCTCTTAAACTGTGTCCGATAAGATTTCTCTTGTACCTACTACCCTAGTGCTTGGCACATAGTGAGTACTTAGTGAAGACCATAACCTATAGTGGAAAACGAATCAGGTCCTACTGCAAGGGCAGCTAAACCCACGGAAGGCAGGATAGGTTTAAGCCAGTTGGCCAATAGTATGGATCAAGGATCTACTGTGACATGAGGCAAAAAAGAAAGACGTCGCCTTTCCCGAGTGGTGCTAGTAACGGTTGTAATCGTAACCGCTAAGTCTAAAGAAAACTGGGGCGATGTATCAGGCTCTAGGGAAGCTATACACACAACCAGAGCTAAGAGCTGTGACAAAATTCCAATACCAGGCAGAACATTGACCAAACAATGCAGTGATAAATAAGGAAGCAGCATGGCTTTGTTGGAAAGAGCCTAGGCCTGGGAGTAAAAGGATTTAGGTTCTAATCTCAGGCTCCTCCACTTACCTGTGAGGTGACCTTGGACAAGTCCCTTAACTTTCCTGTTCCTCAGTTCCCTCAATTGCAAAATCGGGATGAGATACCTGTTCTTCCTCCTACTCAGACTGTTAGCTCCATGTGAGACCTGATTATCTTGTACCTATTCCGCTGTTTAGAATAGTGTTTGGCACACAGTAAGCACTTAACAAATACCACAATTATTATTATTACGTAGTAAACTGAATCAAGAAGGCCAGCACATCCTTCGGAAGCCTGTCAAATAGAGTGTGGTGGCAGCAAGGTATCAGGTTGAAGATCCAAATTAAAGGTTTACAGAGCTGTAGGTTTATCGAATCTTCTCTATAGCTGGGCGACCGGGACCCCAACAAAGGCGCCATATCCTGCTCCTTGAGCAGCTCAGTCAGCATCGTTTATGGGCCAGACTCAATATCAAATGGCGTGACAAGATCACCAACTACGAAGTTCTAGAACTCTGACAGTTTCCTTGCAGCAAAGCTCTGCTCACCTTAACACAGCTATGCTGGGTGGGATATGTGAGGAGAATGAACGACAGCAGGACCTCCAAACGGCCGCTGTGGTGGAGAGCTGAAAATGGGAAGCCTAAAGCCAGGAGAACAGAGGAAATGTTTTAAGGACATCATAAAACAAAGCCTCAGACAAAATGCTGCATCCCAGCTGAAAACGCAGTCAAAAGCTGAGGGTAATCCATCAGTGTCATTTATTGAGTGCTTACTGTGTGCAGAGCACTGTACTAAGCGTTTGAGAGAGTCCAATACAACAGAGGTGGTAGACGTGTTCCTTGCCCACAATGAAACTGCAATTGAGAAGGGGAGACCAACATTAATATAAATGAAGAAATTACGGCTATACTCAAGTGCTGTGGGGCTGAGGGTAGGGTGAATACCAAATGCCCAAAGGATACAGATCTAAGTGCAAAGATGATACAGAAGGGAGAGAGAATCGGGGAAAGAGGGATTAATTGGGGAAGGCCTTTTGGAAGATGTGATTCTTTACTAAGGCTTCTGAGTGGTGGTCTGCTGTATATGGGAGGGAGGTGGGGGGGGAGTTTCAAGTCAGAGGCGGGGAACATGGGAAAGGGGTCAGCGATGAGATAGGTGGGATGGTAGGCCAGCGTGGGCTTTCTCTGAGCAAAAGCTTTGAAAGGAAAAAGTCAGGGAGGCAAAAGAGAAAAATGGTACCAGGCGCTGCAAGCATTAAGCATGATAACACTACACAACCAAATGCAGTGCATGGGGCTGTAAGTTCTACATTGGCCTTTCCAGCCAAACATGCACTTATAGGTGAACTACTCCGTCGGAAGTGCCTTCTTCCAATATGAAGGACAACCTTATATCTATCCATAGAGTAACTGTGTTGGAATATTGAGCACAACACACTATACCAAGTACCTGTAAGAGTACAATAGGAGCAAGTACTTAGGACACTGTTCTGCACACAGTAAATGCCCAATAAATATCATGTAGTGATTGATTGACTGGGCAAAACGTCCCTGTCCCAGGGGAGCACACCCCCACCAAATGTGTCTGTGCTTATGCAAGCAAAAAGGCCAATTGTTCATTGGTTTGCAGCTTCTCGGGATTCAGCCTACTAGCTCAAGCAAAACCAAACCACGTCCCTCCCTCTTCCAGGAAGCTCTTCCTGCTCAGATCTACCCATTCTCCAAGTCTGGAGAAAAAAAAAACTCACTTCTGCTCCACAACGTCTTCTCCGGGACCGGGCCTAAGCGTTAAACTGAGCTCTAAACCCTTAGCACAATCCTGGGCAACCCTGTGACACTCAGAAACACTGCCTGCCTGCCTATAGGGCTAATCCATTTCCAGACAAGCCACTGCATTATTCTGTGCCTCGGTTTCCTCAACTCTGAAACTCTGCCTGCCACAGCCCCGGGGGAGATAGGTGAGGTTACTTCTGAGTTAGTAATGACTGATTGCAAAGGCTTATGCATGAGTAAGGCCCAATAATCCTCCAGGGGCAATTTTGATGGGAGGGCAACGTTTTCCTTTGGGATGAAGAAAGGGGCTGGAGAATGACAGGTGGTGTCCCAAAGCAAAGGCCCCAGAGGTCCTGGTTGTCCCTGGGGCCGCCTTCATCCCACCAAACTCCCTAATTATTTCAAATCCTCCACCCTCCTGCCCCCAGCTCCAGGCCATACACCCCTTGACTTTGCCTCTCTGGCAGTTGCCACTTTTACCATTTCCCTGCCATAGAGCTCTGCTGAGGCAACCGAATATTACATGAACTGGCACTGGCTCTGCCTGCATTTCCCAAAGCCACTCCCTCCCCTCTTCAAACCCACAGCTTCTCACCTATTTACACCAAGAGAACAAAAGCAGCACGATTTAGGAGTCAGAAAGACCTGGGCTCTAATCCCGGCTCTAATTCCTCCCCTTGTCTGCTGTGTGACCTTGGCCACATCACCTAACTTCTCTGTGCCTCAGTTACCTCATCTGTAAAATGGGGATTGAGACTGCAAGCCCCATGTGGGACACGGACGGTGTCCAACCTGATTACCTTGTATTTACCTCAAGCGCTTAGTACAGTGCCTGGCACATAGAATGCAGCAGATTGTGGCAAAGACGGGATTAGAACCTAGGTCCTTCTGATTCCCAGATCTGGGCTCTAACTGCTAAGCCAGGCTGCTTCTCTAACATTGGCATACATTCATTCTCCCTCAATGAATGTTCCTAAACTTTATAGGCCTTTATAGGTCTACGGGGCTGCAGAACGGACCAGCCTTCTCTGTTGCCATCACTCGGACCTATCAAAAATCCTGTTCCCTAACCAGCCCGTTAGCATCGCCCATACGCCCCAGGCAACATCAAGTAGCTAGACAGGATCATAAACAGCCCCATCTGAAACAATGGTCCCATCTGAAACACGCTCAGTCTGGCAGCATTGAAACCCTCCTGCTCCCCTGTGCTCAGCTCGGCTCCATCAGGTGGGGCCCAGGATGAAAAATGGACAGCAGTGGGACGCCCAAACAGCTGCTGTCTGGTGAACTTGAAATGGGATGACTAAAAGCAAGGGAAACAGAGGAAATGCTTTGGGGATGCAGAAAGTGTCATAGCTGAGACCACCGCGGCAGGCAGACCAGCTGTGGTCACCCCAATCAAGAAAAGAGTGGCTCTTTCCAAGCTAAAGCTCTGAAAGGACAGTGAGAGAAAGAGGCAAAAATGGACACAGCGCTAGGCCCTGCAAACAGTAACCACAGTAGTCCAATGGGGCATGGGCCCTATGAGTACATGGTGTGGCCATGTTTGTTGGTCCAGTCATAGAAACCTGGATTGTAGTCCCAGATCTGCCTCTGATCTGCTGTGTCACTTTGGATAAAGCACTTAACCTCTCTGAGCCTCAGCCTCCTCATCTGTAAAATGGTGGCAAGACTGTTAGTGGCATCACCTCTGCCTATGTATAACGTTGAACTCATTCAGTAGGTTCAGGCCTAAGTCCAGCTTCCTGCCCCCACTACCTGCCATGTACTGGGGGAAATTGCCCATTGCCGTCTAGAACTTTTCTCCCCTTTCCTTCCTGAAAGAGAAAGCAGCCCGTGTCCCCAGCTGCGAACAGTGGGCACTGTACTCATTTCTCTCATGAGACCGGCTTGGTGCCTCTTGCCTTTCTTGGAGATGAAAAGTCAGGCCGCTAACTCTCCACGCTGTCTCCCCAGCTTGGCAAGATCCCGCCAGCACAACAGACTCTTAACGATAGATAAAGAGAGGGGGGAGTTGGGGAGAGACCGAATACCGGCAGGTGCTTCACAGTAAGATAAAAACAGATCAATAGACAAGCGGCGCGTAGAGGAGAACAATTCCCAGGCGTTGGGCTGGGGCAGGCAGGAAAGTGGGAAGACACAATTGTTTCCGGAAGGGAGGCGAAGCCCCCGATAAAAGGGTGAAGCACTCCCCCACGGGGGAGCCCCCGGGAGTCCTTACCCAGCCAAAATTCATCCTCTAGGTTTCCAAAACCGACACGGTAATCTGCCCATTTCCGGAAGAAGTCAGTCAGGCCGTTCTGTCGCCGCTGGAACACCTAGCGGGAGACAAAATGAGAATGAATGACTGACCAAGGCTGACTGAGGGAGGAGGGGTAGCTATCTGCCATGAAATGATTTCCCCCATCCTCAATACGAGAGAGTGGACCATTCCGTTCGCTCCTGAGGGGTTGAGGAGCCCTCTGCCGGCTCTGGCCTCAGCGCCCTGGGGGGTGATTGGTGTGACCGGTCGGGGAAGCGGTGTTGGCCAGGCCCTAGGGCAGAAGAGCCCCCTGAGGGTCTCCAGCGACCGGGAGTTCCTTGTAGACAGCATTAGTCTGGCAAGTAGCGTAACGTGATGATGTCACACTCTCTGTTTTGCAGTAGTGCATCCCAGTCTGCCTCAACCTGGACCACTGCTCCTGGGGTAGTCTCAATCCCTTTGGTTCCAGACTTTTTCCATCATGATCATCATCAATCGTATTTGAGCGCTTACTGTGTGCAGAGCACTGTACTAAGCGCTTGGGAAGTACAAATTGGCAACATATAGAGACAGTCCCTACCCAACAGTGGGCTCACAGTCTGAAAGGGGGAGACAAAACCAAACATACTACAAAATAGAATAGATATGTACAAGTAAAATAAATAAATAAATAGAGTAATAAATATGTACAAACATATATACATATATACAGGTGCTGTGGGGAAGGGAAGGAGGTAAGGTGGGGGGGATGGAGAGGGGGACGAGGGGGAGAGGAAGGAAGGGGCTCAGTCTGGGAAGGCCTCCTGGAGGAGGTGAGCTCTCAGTAGGGCCTTAAAGGGAGGAAGAGAGCTAGCTTGGCGGATGGGCAGAGGGAGGGCATTCCAGGCCCGGGGGATGACGTGGGCCGGGGGTCGATGGCGGGACAGGCGAGAACGAGGTACGGTGAGGAGATTAGCAGCAGAGGAGCGGAGGGTGGACTGGAGAAGGAGAGAAGGGAGTTGAGGTAGGAGGGGGCGAGGTGATGGACAGCCTTGAAGCCCAGGGTGAGGAGTTTCTGCCTGATGCGCGGATTGATTGGTAGCCACTGGAGACCCTTTCCAGACCCTTCCCAGGTGGGTGAAACCGGGTGCTGCTTCTGAGCCAGGCACTAAGACTAAAAACAAGAGACCCAGAGGCAGCCGGAGCCAAATTTGTGCTCGGACCGGGAACTGGCCGGCTGAAAACTGGGACTGCCTATGTGTAAAACCGGACCGATGGCCACCTTAATTTCCACCCAATCCAAACCAGCCCCATGGCAGCCTCTATCTGAGGCCTACTGGCGGGCAGCTCAGCCAGTGACTGACACCGCCAGCTTGCAGGCAAAGCAGCTACAAATGATTAATTTCCTAAGCCGTTTAAGCTTTAATTCCATTTACCCTCCAACAATTCAGCTTTAGCTGCCATTCCAAATTGCTCTTTAAGAAGGAGTCACAAATGTGTCAGGGATATGAAAGTGGATGGGTCTCAAGAGCGGCTGTTATGAATAAAACTGCTATTTAACTCTGCTCAATGAGCAACTTGGCCTGTGGCCCCAAAAGCCTGGCTCTGTAGCTTGGCAAGGCTGTGGGGACTTTGGGAGAGAGGATTTCTGCCGCCCACCTGACAGGCTGTTACTTCCGGGCTGACAGAGAAGCCTGTCCGGGGTCTTAGAATTTGGCCAGGGGCCTCCATCATTCTGGGTCCGCTGGGGAGACATCCTCAGGCAGAGGGGCCCCAAACCTCTCCCCACACCCCATCAGCTCTATTCTCTTGCTGCCTTGCTCCTCCTGCAGCCTTGAACGGCACAGAGATACTTTTGGGCATTTGCCCTCCCTCTGCCCATCCGCCAAGCTAGCTCTCTTCCTCCCTTCAAGGCCCTACTGAGAGCTCACCTCCTCCAGGAGGCCTTCCCACACTCAGCCCCTTCCTTCCTCTCCCCCTCGTCCCCCTCTCCATCCCCCATCTTACCACCTTCCCTTCCCCACAGCACCTGTATATATGTATATATGTTTGCACATATTTATTACTCTATTTATTTTACTTGTACATATCTATTCTATTTTATTTTGTTAGTATGTTTGGTTTTGTTCTCTGTCTCCCCCTTTTAGACTGTGAGCCCACTGTTGGGTAGGGACTGTCTCTATATGTTGCCAACTTGTACTTCCCAAGCGCTTAGTACAGTGCTCTGCACACAGTAAGCGCTCAATAAATACGATTGATTGATTGATTTGTCACTCTCCGTTCCCTCATCTCTTCTCTTCCCACACCAGCAGCCGCAGGGAGCCAGCCCCCTGACCTCTGAGACTCCTGCTGAATTCCCACCCCAGCCCAGCTAGCCGCCTCCTGCATGGCCTTAGGTAATGATAATCATTGTGGTATTTAAGCGCTTAGTATGTGCCAGGCACTGTACCAAGCACCGGCATCTCTGTCCCACGTGGGGCTCACAGTCTCGATCCCCATTTTACAGATGAGGTAACTGAGTCCCAGAGAAGTGAAGTGACTTGCCCAAGGTCACACAGCAGACAAGTGGCGGAGCCAGGATTAGAACTCACAACCTTCTGACTCCAGGCCTGTGCTGTATCCACTATGCCTGTCCCACCCCGGGGTCCTGGGCTGGGGAGGCGCCTGGGACCTGGTTGAGTTGTGGTGCTGCTGAAGAGCTCACAGAGTGCGGGGCTTGGGGATTGGGCTCCTTTAGAAGGAAGTGCTGGGTGAGGGATGGTGGAATGGGGCAAGGAGGACCTCAGTAGGAGTCTCCCCTCCCTCCATCCCCAGGGGGATGACTTACAATCCAACCCCCGCCGTCTGTGGTCATGTCACAGTAGACTTGCATCTTCTGGCTCAGGTCCCCGTGGATGGAGATGGTGTAAACCCCACTGAGGGTGTCTCCGTTGATCAGGTGCTGGGCGCAGTCCTGAGGGTGGGTGAACACGCGGCCCCCTGGAAGGGTAGAGAGGAAATTGTTCCAGAAAGAGGCATACCTTGCCCCCACCCCCCAACCCCTCCTCAGCATTCTGCTCCAGGACCAAAAGTGGGGACAGCATGGTGGTCTGACCCTCCTCAGGGCTGGGAGGGAAACGCAGGGAGACAGGCTCAGTCCCATTGGCTCCTGACTCCCCGAGGGTGATGCCAAGGAGCCGTCGGGGCCAGATGTGAGGATCCAGGTGGATAAGTTTAGGGCCCAGGCATTGTTCTCCCGAGGGACACTTGAGATTGTACTCCCTGGGCCCTATCTCTGCCGGGTTGCTGGCCAGCCACTCTGCAGAAACCATCTCGGAGGAGTTCAGAACCCCTTGCCCACCCTGGCTGGTGTCCAGGGCAGTGGCGGAGTGGCCCCCCCCGACAGTGCTTTCCATAAGCCACTGTGCCCCCAGAGCAGCGGTGCCCTGCTTGAGCCCAGCTAGCCAGGCCGGGTTCTGGCCTCAGCACCGAGGACATCTCAGAAGAGAGAAGGGGCACTACTTTTCTGCGGGGTGGTCCCCACCCTTCCTAGGTTCCAGACTCCACTTTGGAGCGCGGAAGTGGGCTAAAACCTTAAGCTGGGATCTTTTTTTTTTTTAATAGCATTTATTAAGCGCTTACTATGTGCAAACCACTGTTCTAAGCATTGGAGAGGTTACAAGGTGATGAGCTTGTCCCACGGGGGGGGTTCACAGTCTTAACCCCCATTTTACAGATGAGGGAACTGAGGCCCAGAGAAGTTAAGTGACCTGCCCAAAGTCACACAGCTGACAAGTGGCGAGCCGGGATTTGAACCCATGACCTCTGACTCCAAAGCCCGGGCTCCTTCCACTGAGCCACGCTGCTTCTGGATCTTGACCACTCATACTTACTAAAAAATCTCCAGAACATCTCAACGGCATGGTGAGCAGGAGAGGGGATCCAGTCCTGTCAGTAATTGCCCCGTACCTCCTCTAGACTGTACGCTTGTTGTGGGCAGGGAATGTGTCTGTTTATTGTGATTTTGAACTCTCCCAAGTACCTAGTACAGTGCTCTGCATACAGTAAGCACTCAATAAATACGATTGAATGAATGAATGAAAGCTGCACAAAGCAGCACGGCCTAATGGAAAGAGCACAGGCCTAAGTGTCGGAGGACCTGGGTGAAATTGTTCCAGAATTGTTCCACAGTGTGAGCCCTGGGCAAATCACAATGTCTTTTACCATCAGTTTTCTCATCTGTTAAACGGGTGATTCAATACCCATTTTCCCACTACCTACACTGTGAGCCCAGTGTAGGAAAAGGTCGATGTCCAACCTAATTATTGTGTACGTACCCTAGCACTTAAAACAGTGCTCTCACACAGTAAACACTTAAATCTTATGCTTATTATTGTTATCCTGGAATGTCAACAGATTTAGGATCCCTACTTTTTCCCCTCTACCCTCTAGATGTGATGCTGTGTTCTGGTCCAGAGAGGACAGCAGTAAGTAGACATTCCTCCATTTGGAGATGCGCAGGCCTGAGTGGGGCCTCGGAATAGCTCCAGGTGACATATGGTGGAGAAATATCAGGAGATGGTTTCATAAATGCTTCCATAACTGGCCATAGTGCCAGCAAACTGAGGTGTTAAGCGCCTGCTCTGCATTTAGGAGGCCAGGAAATAAATGCAATCTGGGGATGTCATTCTCAGTTTACATCTAATGACCACGCAAATAGGCTAGTTGTCCGCATGTTGTTTCATGTGAGGAGATTCTGCTTGAAGCGGCAGCTGCCTTCCCCATAGAGTTTCAGACGGAAGGTCTCGGGCCGGACGAGCCTGAAGAACTGAGCTGGGGTAGGGCCCGGGAACTCGGCTTCTCCCAGGGGAATCTGAACATCCTGGCTGGGGACAGGCAGAGTCCGAAATGGAAATCTCTAGAAAGGCAAGAGGGCTGAACTTCTTCAGCCTCTGAGCCAGGAGGGGAGCAGAGCATCCCCTGAGGGTCCCGTGGGATCCCACACTGGCCGTGACCCTCGGTGGCTGAGCCTGGTCTCCCCCTTCTAGACTGTGAGCCCGTTGTTGGGTAGGGACCGTCTCTATATGTTACTGACTTGTACTTCCCAAGTGCTTAGTACAGTGCTCTGCACACAGTACGCGCTCAATAAATACGACTGAATGAATGAATGAATGTGGACCAACTTGGTGGGGTAAGAGGCAGGGGGCTGGGGACAAGTCTCTCTGCCATGGAGATTGCACACTTGCTCAGAACATGGCAAGGCACTACTTTAAGATGACAGGGCTCATGAATAAGTGTGAATGGCTGGGATCGTTCTATGGAAACAGAGTGGAATGCACAGTGTCTCCATTAATGGGGGAGGTTGGGGACAGAGGGTGCCACCAGAAGGAGAGGCCCAGGACGGTAAACCACTTGGGAGAGGAAAGTGGATGGAGAAGGCTTTTTGAGAGAACCTGGCCAGCTGCGTAGACCGCAACCTCTGGATTCCTGCAATAGCATCTCCCCTGTTCTTCCCTCCCTCACTCCATTCCACTCAGCCTCATACAGGCTGTCCAGGGTCCAGAAACTAATGATTATGGAGCCCTTTTTGGCAAAAAAAAGCCTAAGGCAAAGCCCTGCACCTAAGATGGCACAGAAAAGAATCCCACCTGAGAGGCAGATGTATCCTGGGGATCAGTGCAGACCTTAAGGCCCATCTGCCCGCTCCCTGCCAACTGGGACCAAGATTGGAGGAGATTAGCAACCCCCCACCCCAATTTCTGTGTCAGGAGAGAGAAACTGAAGGGCCATCTGCTGACCACCCCCACCCCAACTGCAATCTGCACAGATAGCCGATGTCTTCACTTGGGGAGCCTAGGCTGGGCCTGCCTGCTGTTCTTTGGTTGTGAACAAGCTTGTTTAGCAGGGGTCTGTGGGAGGAGAGGGGATTCCGTCTTCCTCTGGCAGGGAGAGGTGATGCGGCCTCTCCAAAAGCTCAGATCTGGGCTAATTCTGACTGTCCACAGACCACAGGTAGGGGTTGGGGAAGGAAACCCGCGAGCGGAGGAGCATGCCCTCCATCTCTCTGCTCTCTCCCCTCTCACTCGCACTCACCTGTGGTGAAGACGGCCGAGGTGACCCCACTCCTGACCGCATCCTGGGCTGACTGCAGGAGCACGGTGTACTCCGTGTTCTCGGACAGGCCCTCGAGGCGAATCCATGTGTCTTCTGCATCCACTATCAGCTCCTGCACATGGGATCACAAGTGGGGGTGCCGGGGGAAGACAGAGGAGCAGCTGGAAGCATCCAAGGAAAGAAACTTTCTTCCCCGTCTGGGAAAAGGGGCATGGTAAGAGCTAACACTGGATACACCCTCATCTCCAGCCAAGGGGGTGGGGGGGCCATAGAGCCACGACACACTGGAAATAAAACTAAATGACATGTGCTATTTCCTTTGACCCCTTTTGAGAAAACGGAGGAAGCACAGGCAACCTTAGGTCAGACTGCGCCAGCCACCTCCTTGGGAGGTAGGGCATTTAGTTATCTCTTAGAAGGGATGCAAGCTACTCACTTTGTTACTTTACAATAGTAATATTAATAATGATAATACTAGTTTTGGTATCTGTTAAGAGTTTACTATGTGCCAAGCACTGGGCTAAATTCTAGCGGGGAGATAGGATGCAATTAGATTAGGCACAGGTCCCATCCCACAAGGGTCTCACCGTCTAAGGGAGAACAGATATTGAGACTGCAACTTGCACATGAGGAAGCTGATGGAAACACTAGGCAAGTGGTGGAGCCAGGATTAGAACCCAGGTCTCCTGGGTTCTTTTAATTAGCCCATATTACATATCACTCAACTAGTGCTGTTAATTGAGCACTGCCTGAGTCCAGGGCATTGAACTAAGAGCTTCTGGGAGTACGGCAGCAGGAAAGCACATGTTCCCTGCCCACGAGGAGCGGGCAATCTTATTTATCTGTGTCAGAGCAGAAAAGGTACGAACTCCAGGCCTTTTCTCGCTAAGTTCTTCTCGGGCAGGGATCGTGTCTATCAACTCTGTTGGACTCGCCCCAGCACTTAGTACAGTGCTCTGCACACAGTAAGTGCTCAGTAAATCTGACTGATTGACTGATGGATTGACCTTGTCCTCTCAGGAATTCCCACCGGCCGACTTTCTCTCCCCTAGCAGGAAAACTCACCTTGCGGCGCCCGTCGGTGGCTTTGTAGTTGACGATGTAGTTCTCCACCTCTGCTACGGGTGGCTGCCACGAGATCCGGGCGCTCTGCCTGGTGACCTCGGTGGCCGTCAGGTTGGTGGGGGGATCCAGCACTGTGGAGGAGGGCGAGAGAGCAGGGACGTTGGAGGCCCTACCCCGATGAGCACCTGGCTTCCGTTCCCCCGTCACCCGGCTCCCGGCCGCCCTGGGGGTAAGATGGGAGCAATCGGGACCACTCTGACCGGAACTGGCCTGCCAGGTGGACATTTCCCACCGGCCGCCTGACGACAGGCCAGGCCGCTCGGCGTTTACTTACAGGTGGTGAAATTGGTCTTGACGGTACTGCTGGTGAGAGGCCCGCTGGCGGCATACATCGTGACCGTGTAATGGGTGCTGGGGAGTAGGTCGCTGAGCTGGTAATCTTCGCTCACGCCGTCCACCAGGATGGTCTCGCCAGCATCTAAAATCAGACAGACACGGGATGGGCTGAATAGGAAGAACCTTCTGGAAGGACGGCACTTATTTTGCCAGGCAGTGTGGCCAAAGGAGCAGTGTAGTCCGGTGGAAAGAGCACAGGATGGGGAGTCAGAAGCCAGCTCCACCACTTGCCTGCTCTGTGACCCTGGGCAAGTCATCATCATCATCATCAACCGTATTTATTGAGCGCTTACTGTGTGCAGAGCACTGTACTAAGCGCTTGGGAAGTACAAATTGGCAACATATAGAGACAGTCCCTACCCAACAGTGGGCTCACAGTCTAAAAGGGGGAGACAAAACCAAACATACTACAAAATAGAATAGATATGTACAAGTCACTTCACTGTGCCTCAGTGTCCTCATTTGTCAAATAGGGATGAAATACCTGTTTTTCTTACCCGCCTATAGACTATCAGCTCCATGCGGGACAGGGACTGTGTCCCATCCAACTGGGCTGTGTTGAATTAGTGCCCAGTGCATTGTAAGTGCTTAACAAATACCCCTACTATTATTACAGTTACGGTCCCACTTTATCCGCTTCCATTTATTTTTCAGTGTGGTGGGATCTGAAAAGCGACTGGACACAAATTAGTCCTGTCTGATTCACTCCAACTATACACAGGGCAGGTAAACAAAAACCCCCACTCTCCCACAATCTTACTCAATATCCCCTGGCACCCCCCTGACACTTTCATTCCACTTTGCCCTCCAGTGGCCCTGGCAAGCTAGAAGACACCCACCTGTGAAGTGCGTAAGCACAATGACGTAGCTCTCCACCTCACTCACTGGTGCCCTCCACTGCAGCAGGGCTTCCGTTGGGGTGACGTTGGTGGCGGTCAAATCGACTGGGCTGTCCATGGCTGAAAGAACGGAAGACTGTCAGACACCAATGGGCGGGTCTTCCCCCTGGGAGGTTCAGTAGTGTTGTGCTTTGCTGGCCACATCCTGCTGGTCCTACTCATCTCACCTTGGCCAGCCTCAAGGGACTCCCACTCCCTTAGTGCAGGGCACACAGTAAATACTCAATAAATACCACTGACTGATTGATTGACTTCCATCTGAGGAACTCACACTGTTCAGAGGTTGGGTCTGCTTTCCATTGGCTCTATTAGGGCGGAACCAGGCCCAGAGGTAGGATTTTTTTCTTTTTAAGTATGGACAATACCCACCTGTTGACACTTCTAAACAATATCTCTTCCTCCTTGGCCTGGAGGCCCATTCTTTTGGGTCTCTTTCCCCATTGAATGCCCCACATTCTTGGGGCACTGGGCAAAGATTTCCGGAGAACCGTCTATTGCCTCCCCCCGACAGCTGTACTCAGGCTTCCTTAGGACTCATCTATGTTGACCGTGTCTTCCCGCCTTTGAGCATTATCCCAGATTTCTGTGCATCAGATGGGTACTTCACATGTGGTGTGGTGACTAGACTGTGAGCTCATTAGGGGCAGGGAATGCAGTGCGCCGGGGTGGGGGGTACACTGGGCCGGGGCACGGCTGGGAAGGGGCAGCCCGGGGCCACCCTAGCCCTGGTACGTGGAGAGCCGTCTCTCACCTGTGTGCACGAGGGTGCAGATGCGCTCGCTCTCCTCCCGCCCACGCACGCTGTTCAGGCTGATCTCGTACTCGGTGGCCGGAGAGAGGTCGGTGACGGTGTATTTGGTGACGGTTTTCGGCACCACTGAGCTGTCCAGTCTCCCCACTAGGGCAGAACAAACACACGGTTAGAGGCTGGCCCAATGCCTGGGGAGCCCGAGGACACCGAGCCCCAGTTTTGCCCCCACCAAACCCCCGAGCAGTGATCAGGGGATGAACCCTCTAACCCACTCTGTTTCCCAAGAGACGGGGCACATCACGGGGGTTACCTTGTGTCGGTCGATAGGATACCCGATAGTAGTCGAAAGGTGCGACGGGTGGGGCCCAGGAGACCATCACGGAGTCCTCGGTGACGTTGCCTATTGAGATGTCTTTAGGGGGATCGATGCCTAGAGGGAGACCCCGTCGGGGACAAAAAAAAAAACACAGTGCGGGTTGGGGGAGACGTGAGATCCAGCCTATCCAGAAATGCTAGCATCTTGGGGCTGACTACCCCCGCCCCCTGTGCAGTCAGCCCGGTCTCCCCCATGGACAAGCTGAGAGCCCCGTCAGAGGCCTGAGTGGGCCCAGAAGCCAAGATAAAAGGCAAGCACATGGGAGGGCGATGTTCAGGTTAAATAAAGAAACGCTGACGGAGTGGACTGTCCAAATGAGGAACAAAACTAGTTCAGTGTGCTGATCTGATCTCTCTGGACCTCAGTTTCTGTAATCAGTAAAATGGGGATAAAATTTCAGCTCTTCCTCCCTCTTAGATTGTGGGCGCAGTGTGGGACAGGGATGGTGTCTGATCCACCTCATCGGTAGGTATCTGCCCCAGCCCTTGCCACTTAGGAAGTGCCTAGTAAAAGAGGCCTCTCCAGAGAGAATCACCGAAATTAGTGAAAAGAGCAGAGGCTTGGGAGTCAGAGGACCTCGGTTCTAACTCCGGCTCCACCACTTATTTGCTGGATGACTGTGGGCAAGTCACTTCACTTCTCTGTGCCTCAGTTCCCTCATCTGTAAAACGGGGGTTAAGGACTATGAGCCCCACGTGGGACATGGACTGTATCTAATCCAATTAGCTTGTATCTATCCCAGCGCTTAGTACCGTGCCTGGCACATAGAAAACGCTTAACAAATACCATTAATAGAAAACAACACAAACCAAAAAACAAAACTAAACTAAAAAACCACCTTCTTCCTCCCCCTTAGATGGTGAGCCCTGTGAGGGCAGGGACCGTATCTAATAATAATAATAATAATAATGATAATAATAATAATAATAATGGCATTTATTAAGCGCTTACTATGTGTAAAGCACTGTTCTAAGCGCTGGGGCATTTACAAGGTGATCAGGTTGTCCCACGTGGGGCTCACAGTCTTAATCCCCATTTTACAGATGAGGTAACTGAGGCACAGAGAAGTTAAGTGACTTGCCCAAAGTCACACAGCTGACAAGTGGCGGAGCCGGGATTTGAACCAATGACCTCTGACTCCAAAGCCCGTGCTCTTTCCACTGAGCCACGGCCATGCTGCTTCTAATAATAATACTATTTGTTAAGCACTTACTATGTGTCAAGCCCTGTTTTAAGCGCTGGTGTAAATACAACTTAATCAGGATGGACATAGTCCCTGCCCCATATGGGGCTCACAAGCTTAATCCCCTTTTTACAGATAAGGTAACTGAGGCCCAGAGAAATGAAGTGACTTGCCCGAAGTCACACAGAAGACAAGTGGCAGAGCCGGGATTAGAACTCATGACCTTCTGATTCCCAGGCCTGTGCTCTATCCACTCTGCCATGATCTAATCTAATGATCTAATCCGATCGCCTTGTGTTTTCCCCAGCGCTTAGTACAGCTCTTGACACACAGTCAGCGCACACCAAACACCACAGGTCCCCCAGGGGCGGTCCAGAGCTCTCAGGTTTGCTCACCCGTGGTGATGGAGCCCACAATGGGCTCCGAGGTGACTGCCCCGTGCACGGCCACCAGGTTCACAATGTACTCGGTGGCCGGCCGGAGCCCCGTCAGAGTGGCGTGTCTCTTGGTGGCGTCCAGCGAGACCTCCAGTGCCGCCTCCTCCTCCTGGTCCCGGGGGTTGTAGTTGAGGATGAGCCTGTCCGCGGGAGGGGAGGGGTCGCTCCAGGTGATGTTCACGCTGGAGGAGGTCACGTGGGAGAAGTGCAGATGGGTGATGGGCCGGAACCCTGCAAGCCGAAGGAAGTTAGGAACCCTGCAAGGGGGCCGGAGCCGGCCCGGGCAGGTCACCCTTCAGACTGCCCGCTACCCGCCGTCGGACTGCAAGTCCCTCTTCCAAGCCCAGCCTAGAGTGCTCAGCGCACAGTAGGTGCTCAATAAATACCACTGGTTAAGTAAATGACTCCACAGAGCCTTCACCCAGAAAGCCAACGGCCTCCCAGTGGCCGTGGAATTCTAGAACCACCTAGTAAATACAGACTCAAGATTTCACTCCCCCTCCTCCCTGTCCGGGGCTGCGCTGAGAGCCGAGCCCTGGCCATCGGCCGCTGCTCAATCCACTCAGGGCAACACTTCAGGATGGCTCAGGGAACAGCTGTTTCCAAGGCTGTTCTGGACCACCTCCCAGATGCGACGGTAAAGCCAGGGGGAAAGGCCAAGCCAGGGCTCATTCGATGGCTGGGAGGGCTGGGTGCTCTTTTCCCCAGCCTATCAGGCCACTGGGGAGGTCCCAAAGGCAGTTGAAGGCAAGGGGTGACGGTGGGGCCTTTCCCCAGATGGAAGATCAGGTCAGTAGCCCCTTACAGGGGCCACAAGCAAAGAGCCCCAGCTAGAAAGCAGCCGCCATAAGGGCCGATTCTTACCACAAGGTCTGCTGCCACTCTCTGGTGGAGCTGTCTT
This sequence comes from Tachyglossus aculeatus, assembly GCF_015852505.1. Classification (NCBI taxonomy): domain Eukaryota; kingdom Metazoa; phylum Chordata; class Mammalia; order Monotremata; family Tachyglossidae; genus Tachyglossus; species Tachyglossus aculeatus. Next base: position 8,615,650 of record NC_052081.1, read on the forward strand.
GAAGGGGCAAATGAGCTGGGGTCTTAGAGAACAGAAGAGAGCTTCGTTCGCCTGGCATGGCTCAGGCAGGCCGAGGATGGGCTAGATCTCCATCTGTATTTATTGAGCACCTACTATGTGCAGAGGACTGCTCTAGACTGCAAGCTCATTTTGGGCAGGGAATGTGTCTATTTATTGTTATGCTGTTCTCTCCCAAGCGCTTAGTATAGTGCTCTGCACTCAATAAATGTGATTGAATTGAATGAATAAGCACCTGGGAACAGGCAACAGAAGATGACGACCCCAATCCTGCCCTCGGGGAGTTGACAGTCTTAAGAGGCTCCTTCAGCTGTAGGACTTCCTGTGCCTACCTGGACGAGCCCTGGGGGCCGGGGTGGGAGGGCTGACCCAAGCGGGTACCTGTGAAGGCATCCACGGTGGACTCCAGGCTCTGCTGCCGGCCCCGCTCAGCAGTGACCGAGATGATGTACTCGGTCCCGGGCTCCAGCTCCGTCAGCGTGTACGCAGTCCTGTCCTTGGGCACGGTAATCTCAGAGGACATCCCGGAGGCCGGGGTAAAGGTGATTCGGTAGTGGTCGATGGGGCCGTCTGCCTTGGTCCAGATGAGAGAGATTGACGTCTCCGAAGAGGCCGTCACCATGAGCCCTCGAGGACTGTCCAGTTCTGGGTATTGAGAACTCATCTCGTTAGGGATTATTATTATTATTACATTTGTTAAGTGTTCTAAGCACTGGGGAAGATATCAGTAATCAAGTTGGACACAGTTCCTGTCCCACATGGGGCTTACACTCTAAGTCGGAGGGAGAACAGGTCTTTAATCCCCATTTTACAGTTGAGGAAACTGAGGCACAGAGAAATGAAGTGAGATGCCCCGTGTCACATAGCAAACAATTAGCAGAGCCAGGATTAGAACCCAAGTCCTCTGACTCCCTCACCTGTGCTCCTTCTGCTAGGCCATGCTGCTTCTAGGGATTAGTACAGTTAACTAGGAGTGCTTCCTGGTGCCTCATTTAAAGGGGTCCCAATTACCCTTCTGTGCTTTTAAATGGATCTGCTCTTACATATTCCACCGCAGGATCCCTCTGGGGGGCACAGGGCACAGCATTCCCAGATTGCTCTAGGGGCCTCGGTCCAAGCCCAGGCTGACCTTAGGGCTCCAGAGGGTCCCGGGGGATGAACAGAGCTTCACTGCTCCCTGGGGCTCAGAGCAGGCTGGAGAGGGGACCCTCATGGCCTCAGAGTCTAGCTAAGCCATGGGAGGGTGTCTGGGGGGATACAGGGCTTGGGATTTTCATGTCAGTGTGGGTCAGAATGAGAAAATTTTCCATTAGGGATGCCACATTTGGGATACTCTAGGAGTGCCTCAGACCCCTTTTGAGATTCTCTGGGTAGAGGGAAGTTTTTCCGTTAGGTTTAAAGCTTAGAAGAGAAGTAGTAGAGCTGAAGGAGAGACACCCTCGCCCTGCCCTCCCAGGACCCCACCCATTTACTCTAACCCAACAGAGCAAATCTCAGAGTGCGCCACACCAGTGTTGTCCGGCCGTGGCCGATGCCGAGATTTCGGTGGTAGAGAACCAGCTTCTTCTCTCCGTGAGGGACGAGGACGCGCTCCCGGAAAATTTGGCAGTCTGGAAGTCAGGCCTCCAATTTTAAGCAGATTTTTCCCTCTCAGTTCTGCTCTCCTCTCTGTGACTCAAGGCCTAGAAAACTCCTGTTGAAGCCTCCGCCCTCACAGTCTCCCTGCCGTGGGATGTAAGAACGCGGGTGCTGTCACACTGCAACGGAGGGATGGGCCGCCCACCCCGAGCAAAGGACGGGGATCTCAGTGCAGAGAAACAGCACTGATTTCATTCCCAAAGCCTCTGCCCCTGCTCTCGGCGTCGGTCCTAACGGGTTCCTGGGGAACTATGCTTCCAGCCTTCAGAAGGGGAAAGCCCGGCTCCCCTCTCTGCTAATCTCAGGGACCCCGATCTGTGGGATTGCCTGCTGCTGCTGCTGCTAGATCTCTATTTACTGGAACCACCGCAACCTCTGAGCCTCAACAGGTTTTTTCTTTGCTGGTGATGGCTAGTGGTCTAGGAGATGCACAAGTAAGAAGACATTCTTCTTGCAAGAGAAGGCTCTGTGCCCCCAGCCGATTGGAGTCCAGCCAATCCATCAGTAATATTTCCTGGAGTGCCCCAGCACCCCAATTCTTCTCCCTGGCCGGCCCTGCTGATCAGTAGGCTGTTGTCTGAGGCTTGATCAAACAAGTTCTCCCGTGAGATTGCCCTATCAGTCCTCGCCCTCCTCAGAAGACTTTGGACCCTTAAGCGCTTAGTACAGTGCTCTGCACACAGTAAGCGCTCAATAAATACGATTGATTGATTGATTGATTGACTGAACTCACCAGTCCGGGCATTCATGGTGGCTGGTACACTCTGCTGACTGTCCAGGAGAGCTGAGATCCCAACACCATACTCCGTCCCCGGCTCCAGGTCTACCAATGGGCACAAAAAAAAGCAGAGTTATACTTCCTCCTGTTGGGTTGGAATGTGTGTGTGTGTGTGTGTGTGTGTGTTTGTGTGTGCATGTTGACCTGTTCCATAGCATGAAGTTGTTTCTTGCATAGGCATATCCCCAGGTTACCGCCACTCCATGAGACACACAACAAGGAGATACAAGCTGTTAGGATTTGATACCTTCCCCCAAGTTACAGCCACCCCAGGACACACAGGCAGCCTAGAGATACAGCCATTATTGTTTGACCCCTTGTCGATCTAATGCACCGTTAAAAGGTACCAAAACAAATGAAGAAGTTATATCACTATCACCAACACCTAAAATTTGCGGATAAGCAGTTTGGCACCAATCTCAAGGAAAGCTAATGTATTTCCCAAAATACTTAAAGAAGACCCTAATGGAGAAAAGAGTTCAAAACTGAAAAGATGTGCAGAAGCAGTTGGTCTGATAAACGATACTTTTCAAAGGCTGTTGTTCCATCTAAATTGGACAAATTCTTCACTAAAGTGGAAAGACCACTTCCACAGTCAGCAGAACAAGCTGCTACTTCTGCTGTCTCTTGCAAAGATTCATAATCATACTACCACTCATTTAATGTGATATGCTCCAGCTGGCTTTAGTAAAAACTAAACAATAGCTCGTAACAACCCCAGCATGTAGCACATAAGGGAATTTCATATTTCTCCCATAAACAGCTGTTCATGTTACAGCCACATTCTCATGGATGGGTTTATTGTGGGGGTATAATTGTTCTCATCTCCCCTTTCTATTCCTGCCCATCAAGGGGCTGAAAAATCATTAGCATCAGTAGCAGGCCCTCCTGAGGTAGTTTCTGGGGGCTTCTACAATACGGAATATCTGGCCAGAGCAGCTCAACATTTATGCCTCTTTTTAAAAAAAATGATACTTGTTAAAGCACTGACTGTATCCCAGGCACTGTACTAAGCACTGGGGTAGATTACAAGGTAATCAGGTTGGACACAGTCCTAATTCCCATTTACAGATGAGAACATAGGTACAGAGAAGTTAAGTGAGTTAACTTCAAGGCCACAGAGCAGACAAGTGGCAGAGCTGGGATTAGAACCCAGGTCCTCTGTTTCCCTGGCCCATTCTCTTTCCACTAGGCCACGCTGCTTCTTTCCTGAGAAGCTATGGACTGTAAGTTCCTTGAGGCCTTCTATTTAGGTTTCCGTAGTGCCTAGTACAATGACAACGTTGTGATGATACTGTTCTTACCCTGCCGTACTTTGGTTCTCGGACTGAGGTATCAGGCTGCAGGATATGAAGTTGTTATCAACCCTTTGGCCTCGCTAGCACTTACAAACTTATTTTCACCCTCCACAGCCGGTGGGAATATTTACTATTGTTATTATATATGTTCAGCACTTGCTGTGTGTTAAGCACTGTTCTAAGTGCTGGGGTAGGTACAAGTTAATCAGGTCGGACAGACTCCACGTGGGGCTCCTAATCATCATCATCAATCGTATTTATTGAGCGCCTACTGTGTGCAGAGCATTGTACTAAGCGCTTGGGAAGTACAAATTGGCAACATATAATTTAAGCACATGTCCATTTTTTAAACTTGTTTTTGCAAATCTGTAGTAGCAAATATTTTTATGGTTCCTCCATTAGAATGTGAGCTTCTTGTGGATGGGGAAACATCACTTCTCCATTTTGTACATCCAAAGCACCTAGCTCCCACACCAACTGGGTGTTCAATACAGGCTACTGCTACTCTTACTAGGACAATTACTACCACTTCTACTAGAGAAGGATCTGATGCTTGGCAAGTCATTCAGAGCGTACTAAATGTCAAAGGGCAAAGAGGGACCAGCAGAGGAGCTGGGTCTTCAGAGTATCTTTTCTCGTTGGCACCACCGGTAGGACCAAGCTAACTCCCCAGGGCAGACCCGGGCTTCGGATCCAATCAGGTCACAAAAAACTCTGCTCCGGCGCTCCTTGAGCCTGTCTCCTCTCCTAGGGGCTTCCTCTGCTTTGGCACACACAGACTGCTGCAGGGGACAACCAAGCCTCACACTGCGCGTCTGCTTCCATGTCACCCAGTTGCCTACAGAGCACTAGTTCGGCTCACTGCCTCCTTCGACGCAATGCACAAAGCCCGTCACATTCTAGTTTTGAACAGGCTGGTTTTTTCTCAGTCAACTGTTGAGGTCTTCGATTGCCTATAATGAAGTAGACGGTTCCAGGTGGAGACGAAAGGTGACAGAGAAAGAGAGCAAAAAATAAGAAATTACGTTATCAGAACCATCCTACAGCTAGCACTTTCCTTGGACTTTCTTATTTATAAAGCTTAAATGATGTGGTCAATAATTAATGATGGAAGCCTCTTCTCCCGGAAGGCTGCCGAGTGAAATTTCAAACACTCCCCAGTCTGAACTGTCCTCGCTTTCTGTCTAGGGGCCGGGGCGGGGCCGGGCAGAGCTAGGGACTTTGAAGCCATTGTTTTCCTTGGTCCTCCGGGGGCTTCATTCCTTGGCTAAATGTGGATGGTTGCTCTTCTCTGCTGAAAGAGACAGTGCAAGCCTAGTGCCCATCCTCCTGCTTTTTCTGATTCAGAAACCTTGGGGCTCCTGCTGAAAGATACTATGGGATCTCTACATTAATTCATTCAATCATATTTACTGAGTGCTTACTCTGTGCAGAGCACTGTACTAAGCGCTTGGGAAATACAGTTCAGCAACAATTGCAAGTTCAGCTGTGACCTGCCCCTAAGGGATGGTGTCGGCAACCAATGGGTGGAAATGCCAGCTAAGTTAAGGTCACCCAGCCCACATCCCCTCACTGGGAGTTTGGGTGAAGAGAGATTCATTCATTCAATCGTATTTATTTAGCGCTTACTGTGTGCAGAGCACTATACTAAGCGCTTGGAGATGACCAGACCTACATTGTAGTACTAGGCAGTAAGCTAGTGGGCAGGGAATGTGTCTATCAACTCTGTTACCCTGTACTCGCCCAAGCACTTAGTACAGTACTCTGCACACAGTAAGTGCTCAATAAATATCATCGATTGATTTACTGATACCGTAAGCTACTCCCTTAGTTTCCATCCCCCTCTGTATTTTCAGCCTGAAACACCCAGGCCTGGGACTGGGTTGCTGAAGGACGGGAAACCGACTCATTGCCAGAAGCCATGCGATTTGAGTGGACCCTATGGAGAGTTAGTAAGGGGTAAGAGATCACCCTTTCCTGCAGGTTAAAGCCCACCTAGATTCTGAGCCCTCTGACCTAGAATAAAGGTGGAGTTCATTCAGTACTTCCCAGAGGCCCATTAAGGAAAAGCCCTGGGGCAAATACAAGACAACCAGATTGGACACTGTCCCTATCCCATACGAGGCTCATGATATAAGAAGGAGGGAGAGCAGGTATTTTAACCCCTGGTAATGCCTTAGGTTAGCCTATCTTAAGGCCCAGAATCATGGGGTGCTAGCCCTTGGGGCAGGCTTCATCTCATCCTCCAGCCTCCCCTTAACTGTTGCTATCAGCAAGAGAACTGATAATCTTTGAAATTCTTATTCCAGTTTAAGTGCATATTCCTTTCTTATATGGGTCTAATCCCTTTTTGAATCACAAAAGGTTATCTGCTTTTTCTCAGATCTTCTGCAGGAGGGTGCTGTGGGGGTTAATTATATGTGAGGGTCCTCCCAAAATTCCAATAAAACAATTTTCCTTTCAACCTGGAGAAATTTGTGACTTCTTAATTCTGATGACCTGTCCTCCTGTGTGGGGAGGCAGTAGCAGGGTGCTTGACTGGCCTTTTCTCACTACTATTCATTGTTCAGTAGCACATCTCCTGTCCAGCGGTGTGCTCCTAGACTTGGCAGGCTCCGTAGCTGCCAAATCAGCACCGGGGTCCAGGCAGACGTAGCTGCCGAATGCTCCTTCCAGCCCAGTCCCCGGAACTCGGTTTAGCTTTGTTTTCTCCACAGCTCCAAACTCTCAGAAACTACCACTTGACCAAGTTGTCACGTTCCTGCTATATATTCAGCGCTTAGAACAGTGCTTTGCACATAGTAAGCGCTTAATAAATGCCATCATTATTATTATATTGAACCCCACGCCCCGACTGACTCCCTTGGGGGTGTGTGTGTGTGTGTGTCTCTCTTCATCCACCCCATTGCTGCCCCACCCCTCGTCCACCTTCTGTCTGGAGAAGGTGCTTATTCTAGTTATTTTTTCCAGTCCACCTGGCCAGGAAGCTCAGTCAAGGGATTAAGTGCAGAGTAGGTTTGCCCGCTCTCAGCCCTGGATGCCGCCTGTCCTCCCTCCCTGGTGAGCGTCTCCCACCTACCCAGGTAGCAAGATGACTTTCCAGGGAGCCAAGATTTGGGTTTGGGAAAAGTATTACCAGAGGGCGCATGGGCAATCCCTGATCCAGTTCTGCTTTTTAAAGAGTCTCCTCCGTTCCCTGAGTGCTAATTTTGCCACTGCTCTCTTGATCACCTCAGTGGCAGGAGGCATTGTTCTGCCCTAGGGAGCCTCGGGGCCCTAGAAGCCCCACTTATCGAGGCCCTAGAAGCCCCACTTATCACTTATCACGCATTGCAGCTGCAGACCACTGGGAGTTGCAATACCCCATGCAAGACTGTTCATTTGGGCAGGATTTTTGAAAAATTAAGCCACAAGAAAAACCAACTCCCATAATCCTCCATGCCTCCCCCTCACCTTTTCAATTTTAAAGTTAAAGTGTGCCGATCATGTTGCCAGTGTCCCGCTGGCCACCCAGTAGAACACACTTCCCTCCTCCTGGGACCCCTGGCACATAGTAAACTCCTTTTTTGTGGTACTTGTTATACGCTTACTATGTGCCAGGCACTGTTCTAAGCACTGAGGCAGATACGATCTAATCAGGTTGGACACAGTCCACGTCCCATGTGGGGCTCACAGATTTAATCCCGTTTTACAGATGAGGGAACTGTGGCACAGAGAAGTTAACTGACTTGCTCAAGGTCACACAGCAGACAAGTAGCAGAGCCAGAGCCAGGATTAGTACAGTGCTAAGCACTTAGTACAGTGCTTTGCACCTAGTTAGTGCTCTGTAAATATGACTGAACGAATGAATGGGATGAAAAGCCAGGTCCTTCTGATTCCCAGGTCTGTGCTCTATCTGCTAGGTCATGTTGGGATTACACACACCTACCAACTCTGTTGTACTGTATTCTCCAAAGTGCTTAGTACAGTGCTCTACACACAGTAAGTGCTCAATCGATACTATGGAGCAGAGAAGCTGCTGCCACGAGATGCCCAAAGGTCCCATGGCCGGCTTGCAGCACTGGGGCAGAGGGACGCCTGGTACCAAGCAACTGCTGAGATGCACTCTGGTGATGCACACCAGTGTGGACTGTGAAGCCCAATTCCGCTCGGCTGAGAAATCTGTGCTGAAGAGAGGACCTGGGTTTTGAACCTCTCGGGGAGGCGAGGCAAAGGAAAGCAGCTCGATGAACACAAGGCCTTTGCGGCGAGCGGGCCATGCTCACCCATCCTCAGCTGGATCTCACGTTCACATCCCCTTCCGACAGTGAAAGAACAGAAGCGGCCTGGCCGGGGGCTCAGTCAGGAGACGAAGGGCCTGCCCAGCGGGGGACGGGAGCCCAAGGCAAGCAGGGGTGAGTGCCAGGTTGGGGGGCGGCGAGCGGGGATGACTCACCGGCGAGGGTGGCTTTGGTGGTTGGGCCCGGGCTCCTGGGGACCAACAGCTCATGGTACTGCTCTCCGGCCAGAGTGCTAAACACCACCCGGTAATCCTGCACTTCCGCCTCGCTGTTGTCCCATTCCAGGTCCAGACTGGTGGCTGTGCGGGAGACCACTCGCAGGTTTTTGGGAGCGTCGATCTCTGCACAACAGCAAAGGAAACCTGATTCAGTTCTCTGGCGGGGAGGAAGAAGGAATGTTCAGAGTGATCCCTCGTCTGGCATCGGGACGTCCCTGAGACGGCTGGCCTCGGGTGAGCGATTTATGGCTGGACATATCTGGATTGTTCAGGCCCCCAGAATGCCCTTGGACAATGAGGAGGAGGAAGAGAGTAAGAGGTGGCTCTAAGTCCCCACACTTGAGTCCTGCCACCTTCCCTAGACAGAGAGTCCCAGCGGCACTAGCTGTGCCGGTCAAAATGGAATTGTGGGCAGTTCTCCTAGAGGAGGGCTCGCCCTCTTCTGTTGCCAATCCAGTCCGGTGGGCAGCTGTTCTGTCAGCTGCCACTCAGGGTGCAGACAGCTCAGGCTCCTGGCTGCCCTGGGGAGGCAGGAAGGGCCAGCGTCAGGCCCTCTCAGGGGTGGAGGAAAGGAAAGTCTTCCCCCCTGCCCAGGCAGCCCTATTATCCTCCCGCCATTCCGGAAGGGGCTGGTGCCAGCTTCCCGTGGACTCCGACAGCTCTTACCGCAGCTCCTGGTCGGCCTGCCTGTCTACCTGCCAGGTCAGTCAGAGGAGGCGGTGAGGGAGTCGGGGAGCGGGGTTCTTGTCTTTCAGTGGCCGTGGTCAGCACCCGTTAGGGCAGAGCTTGGAAAGCAGGGACCGGGGTCAGCCCAGTGGGGGAGGATGTGGGGCTACGGCCCAGTCCCGGCCTCACCTGTGGTGAAGTGGGTGGTGGTGGCGTCGCTCTCGTTGGCCCCGCGGGCTCCGCTGACCGAGACCTCGTATCGGGAACCGGGCCGGAGGGCCTGCACCGAGTACTGGCTCAGGGGCGGCTGCAGCCGGAAGGTGGTTTTCCCGCTCTCCCCGCCCACCAGGCCGTATCGCAGGAGGATGAAATCGATTTTCGCTCGAGGCGGGGTCCATTCGACGAAGGCCACCGTGTCTGAGACGTCACGGACCAGGATCTGGGTCGGGCCGTCAATCACTGGACGAAATAGAGCACTTTGTTAGGGACCTGCCAGCGAGAGCTGAGGGACGCTGCTCCAATGTTGACGCAGCAACACGTCCTCTCGCTGGGGCTTCACCCCGTCCCGGGAAGGTTGGGAGTATGGGAATTCTTACAGATGGGAAAACTGACACCTGGAGAGGTCGACTCACCATGTCCCAGGGAAGCCAGGAGGGGCAGCAGTTCTTACCCCCATTTTACGGACACCCAAAGAGGTCAAGAGACCTGCCACAGTTGAGATTAGAATCCCGATCCTCTGACTCGCAGGAGTTCCCTCTCCACTAGACTATACTACTGGATGTGGGCATGAGGGCATGGGAGGCCTCTAGAGGGTATGAGCTGGCCAATCATCTCTTGCCTTGGGGCACAAAGGCCAGAACTGGACTTCAGGTGGGCATTTTTCCCTCGCAACCCAATCCCCATGGCTCCCTCGCTGGCTATGGGAACAGTCTCCGGGTTTGACCAATAGATGTCCCTGCTAAGCTGTGGCGGCCACCCAGCTGCCTCTTCTGCTAAGTTTAGTAACACACCAATAGGCGGTTTGCTGACTCGGAACAATTCCCTCACAATCACGGCTTCTCTGCTCCGCTCCGACCCCCGGGGTCCTCTGCTCCCATCCCTCCACCCTCCCCACATGAGAGGCAGTGGCACTTCCCCCACACCCCAACCCTGGGGTCTGTCAGGGAGGCTGGGGCCAAGGCAGTGAGGCTTTAGTGCATTCAAGCCTTTGGATCCTCAGGAAAACCTTCCCCAAAAGCCCGGACAGGTTCTGTAGCCCCTAGCAGATGTGGTCTGGTCCAGGATGGCCTGGGGATCTGTGTTGTCCCAGGGCCTAAGTGGCTTGGAATGGCCTGGCACGGTCCCAGCATAGCCCTGGGGATTGGAATTTATTTGACGGATGCGGGGAGGGGTGCCCAGGAACTGGTCTGGGGCTGGCAAGGACTGAAAAGGCAGTTTCAGCCACCGTGAATCTGCCTGGCTGGTCACAGGGCCACCCCCTGTTCTTGAAGTCCTGGTCGCTTGGGAACTAGCCTGAGTTCCAGGCATGCCCTATTGGCTGGGGTGGAGAGCCTTGAGCAGGCCTTTTTCTCACCTCCTCAGCCCCAATTTCCTCATTTACACAATGTAGGGGGGCATGCAGATCTGCCCCCCAGGCTGGGTGGTATAGAGAGACACGTTCTGCGTTCCCAGGCTGGGCGGTATAGAGAGACACGTTCTGCATTACAAGCCTGAAAGGTGCCATCAAACCAAAATCATCACAGAGCGCTCCTGCCCTTCAACTCCTTCAATCCACAAAACTTCCTGAATGACCGACCTTATCTGATGGCGATTGTAAAAGCCATGGAGCACTCCCTGCAGGCATGCTTGTAATTTACATTCATAAAACAGCTCCTATTGAAAAAGCTGTGTGAGCGCTGACAAGGATCCAGGCCTTTGTGGGGTGCAGTGTGTACGGGGACTAGCCGGCCAGCCCGAAGAAAAATATCAAGCGGCAATCTTGCGCACACATCCTTTCCGCCTGGGCCGAGAGGAAACGCTCCCTCACAAAGACTGCGCCCCTCAGGTCCGAGGAGCTGCGGCTGGCTGCCGACACCCAGCCACCAGGATGACTTTGGCCATGGGGTCCTTCAGTAGTTCAAAAACAATCAAATTTTTAAGAGTCTTATTAGGGCCACTACCCGGTCTATTCAGCTCCCAGGATTCTGTTCATACAGTGGCAACAGGAGGCTGGAAGAAATAGCACGTTTCTTGTCCGCCTTGACTCCTTTCTCACTGTCCATTTGACATCCCTGTCTTTCCCTGGAGAAACCATTATGGGCCAAGAATGTATCCAATGCCCTTGTTGAGCCCCCTTATATTTTTCACTGCCTCCCTTGCGGCAGCTTACCCCTTAAAAATTTAGGCTAGTAGTTGGATTGGAACACTCAGCATTTGAAGTTCCTGAGTTCTCCTCACTAACTGTCAAGAAGACCTCATCATCTCTCAATCAGTCAATAGATAAATTAACGATAGAGCTCTCCTCCTCACTAACTGACACCAAGACTTCATCATCCCCCCGGCCCAAGGGTTTAAAATTTGGGTTCTAGTCCTGGTACCAAGGCCGAATCTGTGCCCGGGGACTAGCCACTTGGTTATGTGTCTCTCTTTGAAAAGGGGGCTAATAGTACTGTCACAATTCCTCCGGGGAGCTCTTATTTGCAAGGCGGAGGAATGTGGACTGATACTACATTGAGAGAGTTGAAGAGACAGCGTTGTGCTTGTCTAAATTAAAGCTGGGGTGACTAGAGCTGGCAGCGAGCCTAATAGCTTGGATTTTATTCTCTTTGTCGCTGATTCGGTTGCTCATCTAACTACTCTGTGTCTTAGTTTTCCCGTCTATTAAGTGGTAAACTGGATGACAGTTGCCTCAAGGTGGCATTTAGAGCCCTTCTGAGCTACTTGGCTAGAATGCATGGCTAAATATACGTTTAAGCCAGCCCTCCTGTAACTTGTGGGTTACAGCCTTATGAATCCCACTTTAGGGAAGGCTCTGCATCACGTTCAAGAGACTTGCGCTGTTGGTCATAGTAGTGGGAATGGTATTGATTGGGCACTCACTTGGTGCAGTGCACTGTACTGAACACTGGGGAGAGTCCAACCAGAGCCGAGGTGCAAATGTTCCCCAAGTTCCTTACTGCATTTTATCCAAAATGAACAGTAAAGGCATATACTATGGAAGAATTGAGTGAACAAACAATACCTCTCCTCAAGTACAAGGAAATCTAGTTAGGCAAACAGGCAATTAACCAATCAAACTCTGTGAGCATAATGAGCATTGATGGGGAACTCCTGCAGGTGAAATAGGAATTAACCTGAAGTGTTACCCAGAACCCAAAACAAACTATCAAGGCTCTACTGAGGGCCAGTTAGTGATGTTTCCCCTTCGTTTTCATTTCATCCCTGCACTTTCTGCTTCTAGGTAGGGCGGTGATGCTAATGACCAGAAGCAGGGAATATAAGAGCACCGAGGAAAGCTGGGCCTCTGGCTGCCCCGCTCTTGCCCAGCCTGTTTAGCCCCTACCCAATCTGCTCTTTTATCCCTGGTAACCCATGGGACCATGCTCTGCAGGGTCCTCTAGAAGAGAGTCCTGAGCCACTGCCACCCCAACTCCCTTCCAGTTCAGGGGGTGCTTGACCCCAAGACAGAGAGCTGTGGGATCAGCTGAGTGCTGTTCAAACCTAACAACCTGGCCTGGGGGCTCAAGCCCCAGGCTAGCCAGTTCCTATGCAGAGTCCTACCAGGGCGGGTCATGGGTATTCCCACCCAAAACCTGTCTTCCCACAATTTCCAGCTGGATCACTATAATAATAACAACAATAATAATAATTGGGGTATTTGTTAAGTGCTTACCACATCCCAGTCACTGTTCTAAGCACAGGGGTAGATACAAGATAATCAGATTGGATACAGTCCCTGTCCCTCACAGTCCTAATCCTCATTTTACAGGTGAGGGAACTGAGGCACAGAGAACTTAAGTGACTTGCTCAAAGTCACACGGCAGACAAATGGCAGAGCCGGGATTAGAACCCAAGTCCTTCTGAGTCCCAGACCGCTGCTCTTTCCACTAGGCAATGCTGCTATAGGGCACCTACTGAATGCAATGCATTGTACTAAATGCTTGGGAAGCAATGGAAAGAAATCCCAAGAAAGCTTTGGGCTCTGGGTTGAAAATGTTCAAGGTGGCTAAGGTTTCCTCAGAATCCAAGGAATGTGTCCCCAAGGTAGGTGCCAGTTCCAGCTAAGGGTGCGAGACGGCATGACCAGTGTCCTAGAGCCCCCAACCGGCAACTGTGATCCCCAGGGAGTGGCCCAGGGCAGGAGGTGAAATAATAAAATAATAATAACAATAATAATAATAATGGTACTAGTTAAGCACTGTGTGCCAAGCACCAGTCTAAGCACTGGGGTAGACACAAGTTAATCAGTTTGGATAGTCCCTGTCCCAAATGGGGCTCACACTCTTATCCCCATTTTACAGATGAGGTAACCGAGGACCAGAAAAGTGAAGTGACTTGCTCAAGGTCACAAGGCAGACATGTGGCAGGGCAGGGATTAGAACCCAAATCCTTCAGATTCCCGGACCTGTGCTCTATCCACTAAGCCACGCTGCTTCTCCCAGAAGGGTCAGGTGCGGGGGGAGGAAGGGGAGGGGGAGTGGTTAGGGAGGACACTCACGGGTGGAGACACTGGCAGAGGTCGGGGGGCTCCGGGCTTGCTCTTTGAGAGCCACCACATTGACAGTGTACTCCTCCCCAGGCTTCAGGCCCGTCTGGTTGAAGGATGTGACATCACTGGGGACCTGGGCGATCACGCCCCCTTCGTTATTCTAGAGAGAGGGAAAAGAGAGAAAGACGGTGGTGGGATGGCTGCGGATGTACAGCTCGCGTCCCGTCCCCACGTCCAGGGGTGGGGTCTAGCCAGCGCGCCCCTCTCCTGACTTTTGGAGGGCTCCATGGGGGGAGCCTCAGGGAGCCTCTTTCACCACTCCCTCCAGTGTAGCTGGAGTAATAGTAATGGGATTTACTAATGATCGGTACCAGATTCTTGTGCCTTCTGCCCGGCTGCAGTTTTGTGTAAACGCACACATTGGTTACTTTTCCATCAGCTCAACTGTGGACTCTTCCAGCAAGGCTTCCCAGGGCTTTTCAGAGTCCGGCCCCTGGACCCCCCTCCTACCTCACCTCTCTTCTCTCTTTCTACAGCCCACCCCGCACCCTCCGCTCCTCTGCTGCTAATCTCCTCACCGTACCTCGTTCTCGCCTGTCCTGCCATCGCCCCCCGGCCCACGTCATCCCCCTGGCCTGGAATGCCCTCCCTCTGCCAATCCGCCAAGCTAGCTCTCTTCCTCCCTTCAAGGCCCTACTGAGAGCTCACCTCCTCCAGGAGGCCTTCCCACACTCAGCCCCTTCCTTCCTCTCCCCCTCGCCCCCCTCTCCATCCCCCCATCTTACCTCCTTCTCTTCCCCACGGCACCTGTATATATGTATTTATGTTTGTACATATTTATTACTCTATTTATTTATTTTACTTGTACATATCTATTCTATTTATTTTATTTTGTTAGTATGTTTGGTATTGTTCTCTGTCTCCCCCTTTTAGACTTTGAGCCCACTGGTGGGTAGGGACTGTCTTTATATGTTGCCAACTTGTACTTCCCAAGCGCTTAGTACAGTGCTCTGCACACAGTAAGCGCTCAATAAATATGATTGATTGATTGATTGGACAACCATCTGCCCACCTCCCCCAGCTGGTGACTCGTTTTTTTTGTTTGTTGGTTGGTTGGTTGGTTTGGTTTTTTCACGGCATTTATTAAGAGCTTACTATGTGCCAGACACTGCACTAAGCACTGGAGTTGAGACAAGCTAATCAGGTTGGACACAAGTCCCCGTACCACAGAGAGCTCACAGTCCCAATTCCCATATTACAGATGAGATAACCGAGGCACAAAGAACTTGAGTGACTTGCCCAAGGTCACAGAGCAGACGAGTGCTGGACCTGAGATAAGAAATCCTTCTGACTGTCAGGCCCTTGCTCTGTCCTCTAGGCCATATTGCAGGGAACGTGTTTACCAATTCTGCTTTGTATAATGCTCTGCACGCAGTAAGCACTCAAGAAATACCACTGACTGACTGATTGACTGATTTGGCTAGAACTTCATTTCCCTTCTCTCCCAGGCCAGTCCTCAGAGCAGAGGCCTGCCTGCCCTAAGATGAACCTCGCAGCCAAGCTGGAAGATTCTACTTTTCACATTTAATGACACCTGCTGATCTGCTCTCCCCTGACATGAAATGGAAGATCTTTGACCAAGGGTGCTTGGGCTTCAACGATTTCTGGGCCATTCTCTGGTCTGGAGAATGTCAGTGATTGCCAGGGCCCTCTGCATCGTCAAAGACTCTGCTTGAGGGAGGCGTTGGGAATCACCTATGTCTGTTAACCAAACTTCTACCTTCCAATATGACAAGCCCTCAGTCAATCAGGCAATGGAATTTGAGCACCTACTGTGTGCGGAGCACTGTACAAAGAATGCAGAGCACTATACTAAATGCTCGGGGGATTATAAGAGAACTAGTATAGGCATTCTCTGCCCTCAAAGAGCTTTCAGTCCAGGGGGAAGATGGACACTAAAATGAAGTACAGATAGGAAGGAGGAAAATGGGATATGTACATGAGTTACTGCCTAAGTACCAGGTCATGGAAATTATGTACAAAAGTGTTGAGGGAAGATGTGAATACTCAGCACTGAAGAGATTTTGGTATCTGACTTGCCACTTTCTCAATAATTATTTAAACTCTTCATGAATGTGCTGAGCTTGCCAATAAAAATTAGTCGTTTGCTGATTTAGACTGTTCACTGCTACAGCTAAAATGGTTGATGTTGAGGAAATGTTAATTTTTTAGTCACTCCATTCTTAATCGGGAAGTGTATGCCTTTGGCTATTTAGAACAGATGTGTGTGTATATGTGCGTATGTGTGTGTGAGTGCCTGCATGCATTTTAAAATCAGAGAGCTATTTGCTTTTATTTTGATAGGAGAGCAACTATCTTGTACTCTTTGGCTGTTCTCTGATGGAAGTGCAGTTCCCTCTACCATTACAGCCCAGATGTTGTTTTTTTTTGGTTTTTCAATGGTATTTAAGTGCTTACTATTTGCCAGGCACTGTACTAAGCGCTGAAATAGATATAAAGTAATCAGGTTGGACACAGTCTATGGGGCTCACAGTCAATCTACACTGTGCAGATGAGGTAACAGGCACAGATAACTTAAGTGAATTGTCTACAGTCACAAAGCAGACAAATGTTGGAGCCGGGATTCGAACCCAGGTCTTTCTGATTCCCAGGATCATGCTCGATCCACTAGGCCACACTGCGTCTCAATTGGCTGGTTGTCAGAAACTCCTGCGCCTGTCTGCTGCAACTCGGCCAAAGAGAGGGGTTTCAGGAAGCGTCAGCAGGGTGGCTTATAAGAAACAGAGCTCAGCTGCCAGGTCTCTCCAAGCCCCCATAGGCTGGATCTCCCTGGCTGCTGCTCTCAGGGCTTCTCTCTCTTCCCTCCTCCCTGCTTCCCGCCAGGCATATGATGAGGTCTAAATCTGGAGAGATCTTTTACACACACACACACATTCAGCTACACCCACTCACCTTCAATGAGATTCATTCACAGATACATCACGCTGGTCCAGACTCACACACTCACTCTTGTAGAGATACCCCATATACACGGAAGCCCGTGTGCGCACACAAAAAAAGGCGAACACACACATACACACGCACACACACACCCATACTCAGAAGGCAGATCCCTTGGCACAGATCAGAGCAGCGGCCCCCGAGGCTGCCGGTTCCCTGGAGTTCCTGCCATGATCTCCTAGGCTCGAGCCTGTAGCAGCCTACAGGAAATTTCTCTTCTGCCGCTTCTCCTCCCCTTATTACTTAGGCTAGCTCTTCCTGAATGAGTGACGGAATGAACCCTGATAGCGACCGCCATGATTTGGAGAGGTGGGAGGAGTGAGCAGCATACGCCTTCCCCTCCTCCCCAACCCCTGACGTTTCCTTCCATCGGCCTGCTCTGTGGTTCCAACCCTGGGGCTAGGGGTCGGGCTGCTTTATGAGCGGCATTACCTTTGGGATGAAGCTAATCTCCCATCCGTCGAAAGAAAATGAGAAGGGTTCCCACTGCACCTCCACAGTGGTCTCTGTGATGGTCTTGAACCGCAGCCCTTGGGGAGTGGAGAGATCTGAAATAGAGCCAGATGGATGCCAGTCGCCATGAGCTCAACTGTGCCCTCTGCAACTGTGGGACACACTCACACCACAAAGAGATTTCCTTCCTCTCTCCCTTCCCCTCTCCAGCCTTCTCTCTCTCTCTCTCTTCCACCCCCTCTCCCTCTTCTCTTCCCCACTCTCTTCTCCTCTCCTGGGCCAAAGCCAGCATGGCCACATCTTGCCCATCAGACTGCAGCCCTCTGTTTTGTTCCGTTCTCCAGGACTCCTAGGAATTCCCCCTCATGAGCCATTACCCTAGAAGGCAGAAGATTTCCAATCCATCCTGCTTGGGGAGCCTCCACTAGCCTTCAGACACGTTAGAGGCTGGCCAGGTGGGCTTACAGGGCTGTGCTTTGATGTCTGTAACCTTGCCCAGAGGTGACATCTCATCGTTTTGTATATGTGTCCCTCCATTTGGCTCATCATTTTCACACACCCCCTTTAAGCTGGGAACAACAATAGCCAGTCAGGAACATTCCAGACCTTAAGGGCCCATGGCAACTGGGCCACTGAGGGAAGGTGAATTACTTCAGGCCAACCCTGAGAGTTCTGGGAGGCAGCAGGGAGATCCTATGGTCTTCAGTTTGGCCTGAGGACCACCCCCCAGGTCTCTGTTGCCAGCCGTGACCCCCCAAAGTCGGGGGTTTGCTGGAAAAGGCAATGGCCGAGAGGTTCTGTGGAGCCCAGGGTCCCCGACTCTTCGCCAAGTTGGTACTTACGGGTGGCCACCCTGGCTGAGACGGGGAGGCTGAGGATGTCACTGATGACAGCGTAGATGCTGATATTGTAGGTGAGCCCTGGTTCCAACTCCCTGAGGGTGACGGTGCTCCAATCCCCGGGCACCCGCTGCTGGAGCTGAAGGCCCCCCCGGACCGTCGGCTGGTAAGAGATCACATATTCCGTCACTGCCATCGGCCCGTCCCATTCCAGCTCAACGGACCTGTCGCTGATGCCAGCCACTCGCAAGTCCTCGGGTGGGGCAACTAACGGGAGGCAATACACAGACAGTGTGAGCTCGAGGGACCCTCTCCCCACCCCAGACCCAGCTTGAATAATGCCCCTCTCCTCTTTTTAAAAATGTTTTTATGGTATTTGTTAAGCACTTACTATGTGCCAGGCACTGGACTTAGAGCTGGGGTAGGTACGAGATACTGGGTTGGACACAGTCCTTGTCCCTCACGGGGCTCACAGCCTTAAATCCCAGTTTTACAGACGAGGGAACTGAGGTATAGAGAAGTTAAGTGACTTGCTCACTGTTAGTAGATAAGTTAGAACCCAGGTGCTCTGATTCCCAGGCCCTGTTTTTACTAGGCCATGCTGCTTCTCTCTGACTGGGCTCTAGACATAAATGCTGCAAATCACTTTATATATACATATTTTCAG
Organism: Tachyglossus aculeatus; assembly: GCF_015852505.1. Classification (NCBI taxonomy): domain Eukaryota; kingdom Metazoa; phylum Chordata; class Mammalia; order Monotremata; family Tachyglossidae; genus Tachyglossus; species Tachyglossus aculeatus. The sequence continues at coordinate 8,634,213 of NC_052081.1, forward strand.
TCTCTCTCTCTCTCTCTCACACACACACACACACACACAAACTCTGTCGGGATTGGACCCTAGAATATAGTTTTTGAAGGCAAAGATCTGAGGTTGAGGCCCACCACTTCTGGGTTTTTTTTTGTTTGTTTTTTTTGCTCCTCTTGTAGGTGAAATGTTGATGTCAATGCTGGAAACTGGATTACTTTGAATTGGTCCAGTGCTAAAAGATTTACCGGGCACTTGGCTCAGGAAGTGCAATCAGTCAATCAATGGTATTTATTGAGCACTTACTGTGTGCAAAGCACTGAACTAAGGGCTTGGTATAGTAAAACACAAGAGTTGGTAGACAGGTTTCCTGCCCACAAGACTAGTCTAGAGTCTAGATGGTAAGTAGTTAGCACTACTAGGGTCACATCTCCTCCAAGAGGCAAGCTTGCTGTGAGCAGGGAATGTGTCTACCAACTCTGCTGAACTCTCCCAAGCACTTAGTACAGTGCTCTGCACACAGTAGGCACTCAATAAATACCACTGAGGATGACTGATGATGAAATAATGGACTCCACACTGTAGCCTAACAGTCTAGGACAGCAAGGGCTTTCCGACACGGTAGAGTTGTGTGTCGGAACCGACTGCAGAGTAGCTCTTACTTAACAGAGCAACCAAGAGTAGTTATTGAGAACCCACTACTTGCAGAGCACGGTCCTAAATGTTAGGGCATACAATGCTGACAGAAGACACTGTCCCTGCCTTCAAGTAGCTTTCCATTTCTCAAGCCCCAGTCCTAGAGATCAGCTCATTTTTTTCACCAGGCTCATTCTCAAGTTCTCCCCCAAAGGACCATCTATGACAGACTCTCATTGATAAAATCCATGGGCTTATGGAGAATTTTCTTCCTCTGGCCTGGTTGCCCTGAAGCACTGCCTCTATGGTACTCTCCGAACACTTAGTACAGTGCTTTGCCCAGAGTAAGTCCTCAGTAAATACTATGGATTGACTGACTGATTTAGAATTCTGGGCCTGGCTTTCCTGCATCTTGGTGAGTCCGGTCTCTCCCACACAGGGGATGACAAGCCAGTACTGTAATTAATGGGTACAGCTCCCAAATGTAAATGGGTGCATTACTTTGATTGGTCTAATAGATGCCAGGCTTCTGGAATGGACTTATTGGACGACTTCCTCACCTCACACATTCTGGGTCCTACCCACTGCACTCTGGCAGTAGAAGAGCATGGCTACCATCCCGCTTACTTGTTCAAGTGTCCTCTGGGCAGGGAATGTTTCTGTTATATTGTTGTGCTGTCCTCTCCCAAGCGCTTAGTTCAGTGCTCTGCATCCAGTAAGCACTCAATAAATACGACTGATTGATTGATAGTCATTGGTGCTGGCTCAGATCACATCTCCTGGTTCATCTTGGTAGATGGAAAAGGGAGGAAAACTGGGGTGGGGCTGGGGGCAGGGACTTCAGCTTCCCTCCAGGACACTGGAGATTTTTTTAGGCCACCTTCTATTTCCTAACTGATTCTTTGGCACAAGCAATCAATTGACCAGCAGTATTTATTGAGCACTGACTGTGTGTTTAGGGGACTAAAAGAGTTAGTAGTCATGATCCCTAACCTTGGGGAACATATAGTCTAGTGAGGGGAGAACCATCCAATTTCTGCTTCCTTGCCTTATTTTCTAAAATGGACAAGGAGAAATTTTAACCAGGTGAAGAGGCCCCCCAAGAGAAAACTGCTTGAAACATGGAAAACAACACAATCTGATGTTGTTCTAGTTGCTAGGCACCCCAAAATCTAGAACCCTGTCATAGTAAGCCTGGCTCATACTAGATTTTCCACCTGATCTCTGTTAGGGCAAGGCTTAGAGTCTAGTAATAATAATAATTATGGTATTCCTTAACTTATTACTAAGTGTCAACCATTGTTCTAAGAGCTGCGGTAGAAAGTTCACCAGGTCTAACACAGTCAGGGTCCCATATGGGGCTCCCTGGAATAATAATTATAACAATTGTGGTATATTTAAGCACTTACTATGTACCAAGCACTGTACTAAGAGCTGGGCTAGATATAAGACAATCAGGTCAGACATAGTCCCCATCCCACCTGGGGCTGCAAAGTCTAAGCAGACGGGTGAGAAAGCAGCGGTTCACCTCACCGACAACAGGGCGCATGAGATGTGTGCGTTCGGGAGTCCACCACTTCTCTCCCAGGATTTACATAAACTTTAAATGGGTCTTGCAAATAGCCTCAGGATTGGGACCAGAACTAATTTGTGGATTTTCATTTCTTACTCTTCTACCCAAGATAAAGTGTATAATCTAGGAAAAGCCAGCCCTTGTGGGTATATTTTTGATATGGGTCAGTAAAGATGCTCTCACTTCATTTTTCATGTCATGCACTAATTTCTCTCAGGCTAGGAGGGCAGCTGGGATTTGCACCTTGCTGTTTTTTATAACATTCGTTAAGCACTTACTCTGTGTCAGGCACTGTACTAAGTGCTGGGGTAGATACAAATAAGTCAGGTTGGACACAGTCAATGTCCCACATGGGGCTCACGGTCGTAATCTCCATTTTACAGATGAGATAACTGAAGCACAGAGAAGTTAAAGACTTCCCCAAGGGGTCACACAGCAGACAAGTGGCAGAGACAGGGCTAGAACCCAGGTTCTTCGGACTCCCAGTGCTCTTTCCACTAGGCCACGCTGCTTCTAAGAGTTAACTTTCAGGGTTAAAGAAAGGTTATGCCCCTGGCCCAATCCTTGCCTGCTCCCCTCGTCTGCAGTGCTTGCAGGTGTCAAAGGGTGGGAAGTCTCCCAGGGGACCCCATTTGGAGTGACTTTTCGGGTGGCTGTGACCATGGCGTTCATTGATTTGGATTGACCGAGGGCTTGCTGTGTGCAGAGCACTGTACTACATGCTTGGGAGAGTTCAGTAAAACAATAAGCAGACACATTCCCTGCCCACAATGAGCTGGCAGTGAGGAGCTTCAGGACATCAACCTGTCAGCCTGGCCCCTGCCCACGTTCAATTTCCTGCAGCAGGCCGAGGCTCCTGCTTCCGCCTCCAGGGAAGGTCAAACCCAGGCTGTGACTGGAGACAGAACATTGGGTCAGGCAGATCAATAGCCTGATCTGATCTGGAGATGAAGAAACTGGGCCAGTGGCAGTTGGGGATTTAGTCACAATGGGCTGCGCGTTTGACTGAATGGTGAACTAATTTTCTCAATGAAGAGTTCCCGGCCACAGCCAGTGAGTCAGGGGTGGCTCCCCGGAGCGGGATAATAGGCTGAGGGGTGTGTTTCCTCCATTCCGGGCCCCCCCACCGGGGAAAGTTATTCAATAGCATACCCCAGGACGAAGTGGGGGTGTGCTCGGGCCCTGGCACGGCCACCAATAGGATGAGATGAATGAGTCATCCACTCCGCACTTCCTGCCCCTACTTCTTCTGTCTCAGTCTACTGAATGCTGGAAAGTTAAATGCCTCTGGTTAATGTGGGTGATTTTCTGTGTAGCTGATGCAAAATTCCCTTTCTGCATGTGTCTAATGGAATTGTTTGGGAACGACGCCCTCGCATTGATTCTTTTTCCCGGGACTCTGACACCGTGAAACAGACTGGCATGTGGCCGGGGAGCTGGGACAAGATGTCCGGGTTCTTGGGGTACAGGGGAGCACTCGAGGGGCTGGTGCAGTGTCACGGGAGAGCTGGGAATCAGACGCTTGGCTCCTCCTCCCAGTGTGGTGCTCCAGACACGAGACCCCCTTTGCTCCTGATCCGGATTGGCGGTGCAGGCAGGCAAAGAGCACTAGCCCATGAGCCTCAGCTCTTGGTCTCTCTCTCCTCCTCTCGCTCCCTTCCTTCCTCCCAAGGTCGGCAAATCACTTAAGCTCCCTAGGCCTCAGTTTCTTCATCTTTAAAATAGGGATAAAAATACCTGCCCATCCTGCTCTTTTAGGGCTGTTGAAGGGACCAATGAGATAGTATATGATAAGGAGCTTGGAGATCCAGGAAATCAAGGTATTATTGGCCCCAGAAGAGACCACTGTCATTCACAGGTATTATTCTGACCACTGGCTTTGGTTTTCTGCCCTGGTGAGGGCCTGTGTCGTTCCTAACCTTTCCTGCTTTCTGCTCTTTGCTCTCTCTCTCTCTTGCTCTCCACCGCCCCACCAGCAGTGACTGAGATTGGAAGCAGATTCATGCTCAAAGAAGAGGACTGGCTTTCTCCCCAGGCCCCTGCGTGGCGGGGGGTACCCCGCCCCAATGTCCCGACCAGGCCCCACTGCCCCGTCCCCACCGGCCCGGCTGCCTCTCTCCCTCTTACCCGCCGAGCAGTCCGGGCCCCAGTAGCCTTCCTCGCAGGAGCAGCGCCCGGCCTGGCAGACTCCTCGCCCGCTGCAGGCATTCAGGCAGCGCCGCTGGCCGCAGTCCTCACCCACATAGCCCTCCTGGCAGAAGCAGGTGCCGTTGGTGCAGGTCCCTTTGCCCGAGCAGTCCCCGGGGCATCGCGGCTCACCGCAGTCCTCCCCAGAGAAGGCCTCCTCACAGACGCAGCGTCCGTCCACGCAGAGGCCCCGGGGGCTGCAACCGGCCGGGCAGCGGGCCTCGGAGCAGTCGTCGCCACTGGAGTCGCTGTCACAGACGCACTGGCCATCCACGCACACACCGCGGCTGGAGCAGCCCAGGGGGCAGTCGGGTTCCGAGCAGTTCTTGCCGAGCCAGCCCTCGTGGCACACGCAGCCGCACAACTCCAAACTGAAGTTGCCGTGGCCGCTGCAGTGAGGGACGTAGTCCAGCTGCCCTGGAATGAGGGAGAACTGGGTTAGGTGATCCTGGCACCCGTTTGGATGTGGTCCCAGGGGAGGGGAACTGGGAAGCTCTCCCGCTTGGGGCACGTCTCCCCATGAGGGTCGGTTGTCACAGCCCCGCAGGGTGGGGGGATGCTCAGGCTTCCCACGGTGTGTTTGGGTTCCTCGAGTCTTCAAGGCCCTACTGAGAGCTCACCTCCTCCAGGACGCCTTCCCAGACTGAGCCCCTTCCTTCCTCTCCCCCTCTCCATCCCCCCATCTTACCTCCTTCCCTTCCCCACTGCACCTGTATATATGTATATATGTTTGTACATATTTGTTACTCATTTATTTATTTTACTTGTACATATCTATTCTATTTATTTTATTTTGTTAGTATGTTTGGTTTTGTTCTCTGTCTCCCCCTTTAGACTGTGAGCACACTGTTGGGTAGGGACTGTCTCTATATGTTGCCAACTTGTACTTCCCAAGTGCTTAGTACAGTTTTCTGCACACAGTAAGCGCTCAATAAATACGATTGATGATGATGATGATGATGAGTCTCCACCAACGCTTGACTCTGCCATGGCCCAGCCACCGTGGTCGGATCCCTGCCCTTCTGCAGTAACCATGCCCTTCTCTCTGCCCACAACAACCCTGAGAGCTCTACGGATACGGTGACAGGCAGGCCCAGCCTTTAGGAGAGACCCAAAAGGGCCCTCCCACCCCCTACCCAGTGCCACCGCTGCTTTTAAGAATCAGGGTAATAATAATAATAATAATGATGGCATTTAAGTGCTTAATATATGCCCAGCACTGCTCTAAACACTGGGGTAGATACACGGTAATCAGGTTGTCCCACGTGAGGCTCACAGTCTTAATCTCCATGTTATAGATGAGGTAACTGAAGCACAGAGAAGTGAAGTGACTTGTCCAGAGTCACACAGCTCATAAGTGCATTGTGGCTCAGTGGAAAGAGCCTGGGCTTGGGAGTCTGAGGTTGTGGGGTCAAATCCCGGTTCTGCCAATTGTCAGCTGTGTGACTTTGGGCAAATCACTTCACTTCTCTGTGCCTCAGTTCCCTCATCTCTAAAATGGGGATGAAGACTGTGAGCCCCATGTGGGACAACCTGATCACTCTGTATCCTCACCAGCGCTTAGGACAGTGCTTGGCACATAGCAAGCGCTTAACAAATGTCATCATTATTATTATTATTACTATTGAGTGGTGGAGCCAGGCTCTTGCCACTAAGCCACACTGCTGGTACTGCTCTCTGTGTGTGAGCCTCTATGTTCCAAGTGACCAAACCACAAGGAAGGGCGCTAAGGCATGGAGCTTGGAGTCATGGAGTCATTACTTTTGAGAGGGGCAAGAAGGAGGTGAAAAATCATCACAGGATATTTCAGGACTCAGAGAAAGTCAGGAACTGCATCATGTCAGCCAGGACTTGCCTAAAGCCCTTGCTTTCTGTGCTGCTCTCTTATTCCCTTCACCCAAAAAGCCTTCAGGCCCAGAAGGATCCTATAGTATCTGGTCAATCGCCACAGGGATAATAACCGGGTTCCCCATCAACTACCATGAAGCACTGCTGCTCTCAGCCAACACTGGTTACCGTTAAGGAGTTGGTGTGAGGAAGCCCGGGGAACGAGGAGGAAAGAAACCTGAGAAGCAGTGTGGCCTAGTGGGTACAGAGGCGGACTGGGAGGCAGAGGACCTGGGTTCTAATCCCTGCTCTGCCATTTGTCTGCTGTGTGACTTTAGGCAAGTCCCTTAACTTCTTTGTACCTCAGGTACCTCATCTGTAAAATGGGGACTAAGACTGTGAGCCCCAGAAAGGACATGGACTGTGTCCAACCTGATTATCTTTTATACCCCAGCACTTAATACAGTGCCTGGCCAATACCAAGCACTTAACAAATAACACTGAATGAATAACAAATACCACAAAAAAGAGAAACCAGGAGTCCAGCACCTTCTGGAGGAGAAAGTACCCTGGAGGGATGCTGGCTTAGTTAAGGGAATGAAATCATTTGGGATGAAATAAGCCAGGAGAAGAGTCCCTTCCCACCGGACCACTGATGAGCAGCAGTTATTGACCTGAAAGATGAGAGGTGGTCTGAGATGGATGGAGCAGAGCATCCGAATTCTTGGGATCTACCAGGTGGATGGGGAAACCAAAAATGGAAAGGGGAAAAATCATCCGGATCCCCCCCCCTCCAAAGGACATGCGCTGCTGAAATGCTGCCCCATTACCTGACTCCTCCCCTCCCAAAATCGGGTCCAGGTATCGCAGACTGGCTGAGCAGTGGAAAAAAAATCCCTGGACCGAGTCCCTCAGGACTGCAGCAAGCGAGGTCTTACAGAGGCAGTCACAGAGGGCTGCGTACAAAGCGGCCTTATTTTTTTCCCCCAGTCCCCCTGTAGAAAAGCAAGATCTCAGCCCATGGGACTCATTCACCTCCATCCAGTCTCCTTCCTCAATCCAAACACCCCTCACTCCCCAGCAAGACCTCTCGGTCCCGGTTACTACCTGTGGCTGCATTGTCTGGACAGCAGTTAGAGTTGCATTGGTCCCGGAGGATGGAAACCTCCCTCTCCAGCATCTCGATTCGACTCAGCAGCTCCTGCATGACCCGGACGGAGTTGGAGCACTCACAGGCCTGCTTGGGGAGATTGATCCTGTGCGTGAAGGTGACCTGGCTCCCGCTGTCTGTGGTCTGGTCCGTGAACTCCGTCCTCCTCTCCTCTTCGGCACTCACCTCCCGCTCGGCCGAAGCCTCCAGGCCCGAGGAGCAGAGGCTGTCCAGGGGGACGTTGATGTTGTACACGTGGTTGAAGACCATGGGCCGCTCTGCGCCGGCCACGCCGCCCGCCTCGGCCGCCGCCGGCCTCCTGACTCGCTCGGTCGTGACCTCCAGCTGGCCGTCGGACGGCGTGAGGACGGAGCCCAGCAGAATCAAGTTGACGCTGATCAGCAGGTTCTTCAGGGCCCGGGTTTCGCCATCAGCCCCCATCCTCTGGAGAGGAGAAGCCACGTCCAGGCCCGCCCGGGAAGCTGGAGGACAGACAAACCAACAAGAGAGACCTGTTGAGATGGGAGCCTAGGCCAGGACAGGAGACAGATGGTGGGCTTCCAGTGGGAAGAGACAGAGGCTACTAGGCACAGAAAGCAGAGGCCCATAGTACCAACATGGCTGCTTCATTAGTGGTATTTATTAAGCACTTACTAACGGGCAAAGCATGGGCCAGATACAAGATACTCAGTTCAGACAGTCCCTGCTCCATGTGGAGCTATGAGGTAAGGAGATTTTAAAATTACCATAAATTATTAATGTGCCATTAGCTTATTATGAAGGTTTTAATTACAATTATTATTTGTATTGTAATAATAATTATTATGATATTTGTTAAGTGTTTACTAAGCACTGGGGTGGATACACACAAATTGGATTGGACACAGTCCCTGCCCCACGTGGGGCTCACAGTCTCAAACCCCATTTTACAGATGAGGTAACAGAAGCCCAAGGTCACGCAGCGGACAAGTGGAGCAGCCGGGATTAGATCTACATAAACTCTTAGTACTGTGTTCTGCATGTAGTCAGAGCTCAATAAATTCCATTGATTGATTGACTGAGCATCTCCACTCTCAAAGGAACCTGTTTGTGGCCTGCCCAAAGTGCAAGTATTCAATACCCATTAGCACTCTTACAATAATCAACTAGGCAGATAACACAGTTCCAGATAATCGTTTGCACTTGAGTGCTTAGGCGATTATCAGGATGTAAGAGCTGATTATCTTTATAATCTTTTCTTTCATACCCTAATAGTTCTCTGGGCTTAGGGAGGGCTTTTCCTTCAGATCCTGCCTAACCTACAGAAATGATTAACTTCAAACAGGTCTGCCTTATGATTAGGTACCAAGAATCACAACTACAGTGAAGTGTCACACACGGAAACACACACACTCTCAACCCGATTTATATGTTAGGGAATATTAATGTTCTATTATTGCCCTTTTCCCTTCTCATGTGTACAAACACAGATTGATCATGAAGGTGGAGAGGGAGAGTGGCGAGAAGAGAAATAACTATCTAATATCTAATAGAAATAACTATCTAATAACCCCATCTGGAGATTGGGATGCTTAGGCACCCTAGATAGGAAGCTCCTTCAGTCGTATTTATTGAGCACTTACTGTATGCAGAGAACTGTACTAAGCGCTCGGGGGAGTTCAATATGGCAATAAACAGAGCACGGGCTTTGGAGCCAGAGGTCATGGGTTCGAACCCCAGCTCCACCACGTGTCTGCTGTGTGACCTTGGGCAAGTCACTTAACTTCTCGGAGCCTCAGTTACCTCATCTGTAAAATGGGGATGATAACTGTGAGCCCCATGTGGGACAACCTGATCACCTTGTATCCCCCCCAGCGCTTAGAACAGTGCTTTGCACATAGTAAGCACTTAACAAATGCTATTATTATTATTATTATTATTATTATTCCCTGCCCACAGTGACCTTACAGTCACTGTGCTTCTTCCCACGCCCATGCTCTTTCCACTGAGAGCATGAAGAGAAGCAGCGTGGCTCCATGGAAAGAGCCCGGGCTGTGGAGCTACAGGTCATGGGTTCAAATCCTGACTCCCCCACTTGTCAGCTGGGTGACTTTGGGCAAGTCACTTGACTTCTCTGTGCCTCAGTTGCCTCATTTGTCAAATGGGGATTAAGACTGTGAGCCCCCTGGGGGACAACCTGATCACCTTGTAACCTCCCCAGCGCTTAGAACAGTGCTTTGCACATAGTAAGCGCTTAACAAATACCATCATTATTATCATTATTATTATTAACTACGGGGGCTGCAGTGGACTTAGGGTCAGACTCCCCCAGGGGCACCTTAAACCACTGTCTGTCTCCCTTTGTGGTGAGGCTCCTGGGGAGTCAGCCGGTGGCCACGGGCCTCCCAGCCACACGGAACAAAGGCTCAAGGGTGCTGTCCAGCTGCTCCTGCCCGGCTCTGAACCGCGGGATCCAGATCCTGGCACTGGAAAGATTTGCAGCAGGGCTGACTTCATATGGAAAGCAAGTGGGCAATTGCCTCCAGAGGCAAGGTGTGACTGGCAGAAACTCCTCACCCTGGGCTTCAAGGCTGTCCATCACCTCGCCCCCTCCTACCTCAGCTCCCTTCTCTCCTTCTCCAGCCCAGCCCGCACCCTCCGCTCCTCCGCCGCTAATCTCCTCACCATACCTCGTTCTCGCCTGTCACACCATCGACCCCCGGCCCACATCATCCCCCGGACCTGGAATGCCCTCCCTCTGCCCATCCGCCAAGCTAGCTCTCTTCCTCCCTTCAAGGCCCTGCTGAGAGCTCACCTCCTCCAGGAGACCTTCCCAGACTGAGCCCCTTCCTTCCTCTCCCCCTCGTCCCCCTCTCCATCACCCCATCTTGCCTCCTTCCCTTCCCCACAGCACCTGTATATATGTATATGTTTGTACATATTTATTACTCTATTCATTTATTTATTTATTTATTTTACTTGTACATATCTACTCTATTTATTTTATTTTGTTGGTATGTTTGGTTTTGTTCTCTGTCTCCCCCTTTCAGACTGTGAGCCCAATGTTGGGTAGGGACTGTCTCTATTTGTTGCCAATTTGTGCTTCCCAAGCGCTTAGTACAGTGCTCTGCACATAGTAAGCGCTCAATAAATATGATTGATTGATTGATTGATTGGCAGGGCAGTGACAAGGGGACAGTTGATAAAGCCTAGCCTGAGTCAGATGTCCATGTCCCACCTGATTATCTTGTGCTTCAAACAATGCTTGGCAAATAGTACTTAAACACCAACATTATTAATATTATTACTAGTCCCATTCCTGCCACCGGTTTGCTCTGTGATCTTGGGCAAGTCACTTAGCCTCTCTGTGCATCAGTTTCTTCATCAGTAAAATGGAGATAAAATGTCTGCTCTCCCTTCCTCTTTGACCGTGAATCCCATGTGGGACTGTGTCTGAACTGCTTATCTTGAGCCTACCCTGCACTTAGTACAGTGCTTGGCATACTGGAAGCACCTAACAGCCCTGACAATTACAATTAAAATTAGAAACGGTGCCTGTGTTCACAGTGACCTGGGAGGAGGATGGGATGGTTCTGGAGGCTGGAGTGGGAAGGCCCAGGGGCCCCCCTAGAGAAATATTCTAGGCTCAGAAGGGAGAAGAGACTTATGCAGTATAATGTCATGATCGGTGGGAGAGGGCAGAAGGTGCTCTGTCCACAGCAGCCTCTCACCCCCGCCCCCCTCAATCAATCATTCGTATTTACAGAGAGCATTTGTATGCAGAGAGACCATCAGACAGCAGTGAGCATTTACGAATACGAATATTCGTATTCACAGAGAAGTAGTGTGGCTCAGTGGAAAGAGCACGGGCTTTGGAGTCAGAGGTCATGGGTTCAAATCCCAGCTCCACCAATGGTCAGCTGTGTGACTTTGGGCAAGTCACTTAACTTCTCTGTGCCTCAGTTCCCTCATCTGTAAAATGGGGATTAAGACTGTGAGCCCCACGTGGGACAACCTGATCACCTTGTATCTCCCCAGCGCTCAGAACAGTGCTTTGCACATAGTAAGCGCTTAACAAATACCACCATTGTTATTATTATTATTATTTACTGAGCACCTATTGTGTGCAGAGCACTGTCCCAAGTGCTTGAGAGTACATACAACAATATAACAGATACATTTCCTGCCCACAAGGAGCTCATAGTCTACAGGGGACTTACCCCAACCCTTGTTCTGGCCCAGACACCAGACTCATCAGAGGGAGAGACTTCCAATCCCTCAGCCGGGCTGCCTATTCTTATTTTTACCTATAACTGTAGCATCTGTTAAGCGCTTACTATGAGCCATATACTGGGCTAAGTGCTGGAATAGATAACAAAGCAACCAGATTGGACACAGTCCTTGACCCATAGAAGGCTCACAGTTTAGGGGGAGGGGGACCAGGTAGTTCACCCCGTTTTTACAGATGAGGAAACTGAGGCACAGAGACATTCAGAGACAGAAATGAGGTCAAACAGTAGGCACGTGGTCGAGCTGGGATTAGAACCCTGGCCTCCCGGCCCCCAGTCCTGTCCTTTTTCCAGGAGGATTTCCTCCTGGTGCATTCCTGAGAAGCAGCCTCTCTGCCCCGAATGTTCTGACCCCTTTCCTCAGGTGAAGCCCCAACATGTAGCAACCACATGTTCTCTGGCCATGAGGCGGGAACTATGGGAGACCAGTTTCTAGGAAGAAATTTCCCAACGGTGGCATGTAGGGAAGAAGCTATGACTCCCCAGACTTATTCCCTTCCTTGAACTCTGGCCTGGCCTTCTGGCCTCCCAATTGGGAGAGCCACTTGCCCCCATGGTGGACGCTGGCCCGAACACCTGCTCTCTTGCTCTCCCTCCGTCACTCACTGTCCTTTCAATCTGCAGCGGAGAGTCTCTGCCTCTGATGCCTCCTAATGACTGAGGCAGTCTGCTAATCCTCAGGCACCTTGGGCCCGGCTGGGCACTAACTACAGCTGCCTGGCTTCTGGCAAATTGTTGCCACTTGCCTCTCTTCGATGCCCACCTCCTAGGAAAGCCAACTGGCCACTCCTTGCCCCCCAGCCGTCTTCCTGGAGAGGGACATAGGCAGTCAGTGATGGCTCTAAGCCAGGCCCTGGGAGGCCCCAAAAAGCAAAGCAAACCTGATTACCAGATTACAGGAATGGTTGAGAGGACGGCAAATCCGTCGTACCCTCCTCTCTCAAACTGAATGAGGCCTGAAGCAATAAGAGGACTGGAGTCTGCTTAGAACAGAGAGGAAATAAAGTTGCAGTAGTGGACTAGGCCGGTTAAGGGGAAATGGGCAGAGAAGGGAAAAGGTCTGAACAGCAGAAAGAAGGAAAATACCCCAGAACCATTCAGAGGGCAGAAGGAGGGAGGAAGTGGGGAAGGGTAGAAGGATGGAGCCAGGAGGGAAGGACTGATTAGTGATTTGCAAGTAGGGAGAAAAATGAGGGTTACAGGGGCTAGGTAACACAGATGGGGAGGCAATGATACACTACCAACTGTGAGCATGACAAATCGCTAATGATTCTACAAATGATAGCACAAGAGCATTGCCAAATTCGATAGATTGAATGATAAGGAGAAATCTGCCTGGTCCTATTGATTACTTCCCTCCACTCCCGGTTTCCTTAGCAATATAATTATCAGGGTAGGCACGGAGAGGTGTTCCCCTGTCATTTGTAAGAGGCAGATACCAGGTTCTTCCCTAATTCTGATTTAATGGAGTGCTAATGAGGTGCTCTTGCAGCTGATTTGCGGGGGAGGCGGGGGAAGGGGCGTGGTATTACTTGTTCTTTCTGCTTAATGAGCTTCTCTGGTTACTTCTCTTCCTCTGGCATTATTTTCTCCGAACTACTGTACTTTGAAAAGGCTGGAGAGGGTGTTCTGACTAACTAAAGCCCATCAGCCCAGAGAGGGGAGTACGGGGGAGGGTAGGAGACAGACAAGGAGAGAATATGCAACTTGTACTTCCCAAGCGCGTAGTACAGTGCTCTGCACACAGTAAGCGCTCAATAAATACGATTGAATGAATGAATATGCAAGGAACAGCCCAAATTGTATCAGCATTACCAGCCGAGTTTGGTGGGTACCGACCGAATGCAGAACACAGTACTAGATGCTTGCAGCCATCATAGAGAGAAAAGAGCCCTCCCTGCCTTGAAGAATTTACAATCAATCAACCCATGGCATTTTTTGAGCACCTACTATGTATAATGCACTGTTCTAAGCGCTTGGGAGAGTACAACAGCTGGTAGACATGTTCCCTGTCCACAACGAGCTTACAATCTGCAGAAGTTTTTGATCCCCAATGCCCCTTTTTATTGAGCAGTCTCATCATCTGTGGCTTTTTCCTCTGGGCAGGAAAGGAGAGGCTGGAGGCAGAGGGGAGGTTGGAGTATTCCCCTGGCTATAATATTACTGCTACTACTACTACTAATAAATATGGTATTTGCTAAGAACGACAGCAACCTCATTAATTAGGGTGAGAGGCCCATGGGGGCAGGTGGAGCAGGTACAGAGACCTCAGAAGGAGGAGGAGCCCATATCCAGAGTGAGGAGAGGAGCTTAGTTCAATGCTCTGCACACAGAATGTGCTCCATAAATATCATTGATTGATTGAGGGGAGAAGGTGCATGGAGAGAGGCAATCCCAGAAGTACAGCTGTCTAACCCCAGGAAGCCCCCCTGAGCCGACCCCTCAGGGGGCCCAGAGCCCAGGGCTCCACTGGGTTCAGGGCCTCATTCAGCAGTCAGTGGGAGGAAGGGCAGTTTTATGAAGCAGAACTTCAGCACCATCCCCAAGAACCCTGCCTATCACCCCACTTCTCTCCTCTCTGTCACGGGACTCGGAAGCTCTGAGAACTTCACCCTCATTGGAATGGGGGAGGTGGGGAGAAACTTGGAGAGCTGCCACCTTAGCTGTGGGCAGGGAGAAGGGGGGCCTTAGGTCAGGGAGCCAAGGACTCGGATGCCTGGCTGTTCCTCTGCCCCTCCTTCCCTCCGCCCCCCACCTTCAGTCTACCTCCCCCATTCACTGGGAGAGCTGGTATCCTCCAGGCTTAGGGTCCTGAGCAATTGCCCTGGATCAGCCAATGTTGCCAATTTGTACTTCCCAAGCGCTTAGTACAGTGCTCTGCACATAGTAAGCGCTCAATAAATACGATTGATGATGATGATGATCAGCCTCGGGACGGGGCAAGATGGAGCTTCCCCAGCCTCTGCTGAGGTGATATTTGCCTTTTGTCCCGCTTGGCCCAAGTTGCTGGCTGAACCAGGACCATGTCCCAGAGGGAGCATCTCCCTTCCTTTTTCTTCAAAACTGAATTAGGATAAAACTCTTCTCCTCCCCGTGGATGGAAGGCCCCAGCAAAGGAGGAGGGTGAGGATGAATGGTGTGAGAGTAATGCGGTTACCTTCAGCCCCACTGTGTCGGAAGAGAGGTGCTGTCGGCGTCCGGGGGAGTTCCAAGGGAGCTCAGATTTCTCGCCTCTCTACCGACAGTGGCCTTCATCGGGCCTGTCAGAATTCCGAAAAGGACCCAGGGACAGAAAACTCCCCACAGACCAAACCAGGAGCTGTCAGAGAGGAGAAGGGAACCAGGGAACGGATGGATGGACTGAGCGGAGCTGCGATATCATGAGTTCACCCAGCCAGACCTCCAACTCCCTGCCGGGGGCCGATTTCAATTTGGTTTTCACTTAGACAATGACAAGCCAGACTGACTTTGAACTCAGTCAACCTCCCTCCCACTGCTCTGCCTCCAACCACGAGTACAACCAATTTATCCTATAATTCTAAGTGATCGGGACTGGGTCGATCTCTGAGGGGTCACCTAGTCCATCCCCCTGCCTTTGGGCAGGTCCGGTTTTCAAGCCCTCCTACCCAGATGAGAATGAATTCGGTTTGAAAAGACTTTCAGGGAACGGGATTTCACAGCTTCCCTCGAGGTTTAGAAATTTTCCTTCTATCTAACCTACATGCCTTTTGTTCATTTCCTGCTCTTACTCTTTGTAGAGATGAAAAGCAAGACCAACAGAAAGCTAAATGACTTCTGACATAGAAATCAACGGAACAAAAGTCGGCATAACAAGTGCACAACTGGTTGCTGTTAGAATAAGGTGGGAATATGAGGCAATTAAGGAATGCTTGTTACTAAACTCTATTCTCATGCAATAGGTATTTCCCTTTCTCCCCCACCCCCCTCTAATCTCCTACTCTTCTTTTTTGGCTGGAGAAAATCTGATGCAGGTGCCAGAGCCTCTGAAAATCAGAACCAGAAGCACTCACTCAGAAAGCAGTAGATATGCTGATTTTGCAGAAATCCATTCCTGAAAAGGGCAGGACAAAAATGGGAGTTTATTTGGAAGAACATTCCTGAAAGACTCACTTTAAGAAGCAGTCAATGCAGGGGAAATTGGAGGGGAGAACCAGGAATTACTAGGGCCAGTAGGAAGAGGATCTGATTGTGACCCTTGGTGCTGGGTGCTTGAAGATTTCCGGTTGGAAACAGGGTGAAGAAATGGGGAGGGGGCAGAAGGAGAATGTAGAGGAAGTCTCTTCCATTGAGATAGATGGTGAGCCCCATGTGGGGCAGGGATAGTATCCAATCTGAACACCTTCTATCTCTTCCCCAAAGCTCAGCACATAGTAAGTGCTTAACAAATGCTTTCATTTAAATGAAAACCATATAAGTGGAATAAAAATAAAAACGTGCTTCCCCCACTGGCAGCAGGATTAAACTAACATGGTGGCTCATCCCAGCATTCCCTTGCTGTGCTGTGGCTGATCATGCTGCCTCCCACCATCTAGAAGACTCTTTCTGTGGCTCTTGGCCTCTAGATCCCAGAGCTTTGTAACCTGCCTCTGACATCTGTCCACACAGCAGCAGGGGCTAAGCCTCTGTTGTGTCCTTGCCAGGTTCCCATGCCTGATCGAGCTGATTCCTGCCAGGCACCGGCATCCTTTTGCTGTGCCCGTTATAGACTCTGCCTTGACAGGCTGGCTCTTTGCCACTGACCTCTTGGAAGCAAGACCTCGCTGGGTTCCATCAGTGCTGCTAAGCGCTGAATTCTTGGTGTTCACCCCTCTGCCTGCAGCTCTCCTCGCCTCCTCAGCTGGTTGGTGACCCATATGGCCCAGCGATAGCAACTAGATGGTCGGAAAGGACACTTTCTGGATATGGAATGCTCACCACAAATGACCACCTTGGCTCCTCTTGAAGGGAGTTTGTCTAAATACAGGTACCGTATCTGTCGATAACTAGTTAAAGTTCATGGATTACGGCTGGCATGTGAAGATCACAACAGAGGCCAGGAAAGGGAAGCAGCGTGGCCTAGTGGAAAGCGTACGAGCCTGGGAGACA
Organism: Tachyglossus aculeatus; assembly: GCF_015852505.1. Lineage (NCBI taxonomy): Eukaryota > Metazoa > Chordata > Mammalia > Monotremata > Tachyglossidae > Tachyglossus > Tachyglossus aculeatus. Next base: position 8,650,927 of record NC_052081.1, read on the forward strand.
GAGTCACACCACTGTCTGCTATGCATCCTTGGGCAAGTCGCCACTTCTCTGTGCCTCAGTTGGCTCATCTGTTAAATGGGGATTAAGACTGTGAGCCATGTGGGACATGATCTGTGTCCAATCTGATTAGCTTGTATCTAGCCCAGCACTTAGTACAGTGCCGGTCAGAGTAAGAGCTTAATAAATACCATGGATAAAAGAAAAAAGGTGAGGAAACAGGGTTATAGCGATTGTGATCCACCCACTAAGGGGATGGAGGAGGGAGAGGGTGTGGCATTTCCGTGGGCTCACATCAGACGCCAGAGAAGGAATATGACCATCTCTGCCTTCATTTTCCGGGTCAGCGGTCAGGAGGTTGGAGAGCTGTCCATGCCAGCAGTGCTGCTGGAAACTGATTTATGGGCCACTGAGCTTGGGAGCCCAATCCATGGCAACTTCAATCTGCAAGCTCAGGGGCCGCATTTCTAATTAATTAAAACTGTACACAGCCACACCATCTCATTATAGCTATTGATTTTCTGATCGCTCATTGCACCATTAACCCCGCTCCCCCCCCACAACTAGAGACATATCCCCTTGGAAAGAATGCCCCTCAGAACAGAAAGTTGCCAGTGAGCTCCTCACTTCCAAGAGCCACGAGTGAAAATGAGGGGTTTAATTTCCATGCAAATACCAACTTGCCATTTCAGCAAATGTCTGAATGGCCTGTCTCCGCCACACTGAAGGAGGGAAGGAGCAAGACTGAGACTTGGCTCCACTTCTTCAGGTGCCTGAGGCCTAGTGGCTGTTAAAATGAATGCCCTTCGGGGCACCAATAGCCCTCTAGGTGCCTGGGGGACTTAATGCACCTCTAAATTGACAACAATTTATACTTCTTGGCACTAAGCTCGGGCCCACTTCTAATAGTACACTTCTAGAGCCATTAAGCACCTTTCCCTGAGGAGGCCAAACCCTGGCAGGAGCTTAGCTAATTCCAGCTCTACATTTATCTCTCCCCTAACTCCTGGGAAGACCAGTTACCCTTGGAGGGGCCAAAATGCATTGTGAAGGACAATAGTTTGCTCCTGATTTTCAGACAAATTTAGATCGGGAGTCCATTTGTGAGAGCTCTATCTAAATCTGCTTTCTCCCTTAGTGTTCTGGTACTCAGAACTTCAGTGTCATCACTTGCTTTCTTCCCCCATATGCAAGGTATCGGAAGCACCATCTTTGAAAAGGAGAGGTGTGTACGTATAGGTATTATAAATATATGATAGCTCTTCTTTTCAAAGAAATGTAATATTCCTTCATATATATACATATATATACACACACATATATATCAATATCTATCTATCTATCTATCTATCTATCTATCTTTCCTTCTTTTTAAAGATGGCTCTTTTGCCATTGAGCCACACATTTGAGTGCAACCAAGAAGACTGAGGCAGGACTGACAGTCTCTTCTAGATCATCTGCATGTGAAGCTAAATAATAATAATGGTATTTGTTAAGTGCTTACTATGTGTCAAACACTGTTCTAAGTGCTGGGGTAGATACAAGGTAATCAGGTTGCCCCACATGGGGCTCAAAGTCTTAATCCCCATTTTACAGATGAGGTAACTGAGGCACAGAGAAGTTAAGTGGCTTACCCAAGGTCACACAGCAGGAAAGTGGTGTAGCCGGGATTAGAACCAAAGTCCTCTGACTCCCAAGCCAGTGCTCTTTCCACTAAGCAACACTGCGTCTCGAGGCTACCATTGGGCTAATGGGTCTGTCCCATTCAGGGCTGTCTTTGTTTTTGAGAAGCCTGGCAAAGTCTTTGCTCTAATCAATCAATCCGTGGTATGTACCGAGCGCTTACTGTGAGCAGATCACTGCACTAAGTGCTCCAGGAGAGTAACCCTTCTTTTGGCTACTGCAGTCCAGGTTTGGCCTGGGGGGTCTGCGGCAGTGGTCTCTGTGTACAGACGGGAAATCCCCAGGTAGCTGAGAAGCAAGTATTATTAGCTTCAGAGGTTAGAGGGAGGCCTTGGAATCTGGAAAAGGGACTTGAGTTCACCCAGCAGGCCAGGAATCGAGAGATGATTGCTTTTTAACTGCTATGGGTATTTCCCGAAATAAATGAGCATCCGAGAGGGACAGACGGCCTGGGTGGCAGCCTTTTTAAGAACTCTCCTGGCAAATACAGTTTGAGTACTGACTTGGGCATCAAAGATTAATTCTGGGTGCTTTTTTTTTTCCAATAAAACATGCATTTTGCCTCTTTAACTTTGCACTTGTCTGATTTGACTATGAGACCAGGATTTCTGCCTTCATTACCTTTGAACTCCTATATCTTTCAAGTCACATGATTTCTTAAATTCCCATTTCCTCACTTTTCTAATCCACAGAATACATTTTGCTTTCCATTAGATTAGAAGGGATCATCTTTGACTCATTATTGTTAAAGGGAGAATTCAATGTCATCCAAATGATGTTTTATTAACCATTACTTCTAATAAAATGGAGGGATAATTCCTGTAAAATATATTATCACTACATATCTTTAATGCAGCAACAAAAGGGAAAATTGAGTATTTAGCTGCAAAGGGACCCTGCCATTCCGAAGCTCTGATCATGGGGCATGAATGAGAAGACTCAGTTTCCCTTCCGGAAACAAAACAGAGGAGAAATTCAAAACCAGCATAGGAAATTTTAGACATTTTTAAAGGGGAAAGGCTAATTCAACACCCCACTTACTCGCTACTCCCCAAAGTGTTTTCACCCAAACAAGTTAGAAAAATACAGCCAAATAAAATGAGATTTGCCTAACAACAGCTTTGAAATTTATTCACTGCCCCTGCCTTCTAATAGGAAAACCTATCCTTCCCCTCCTAGTTTGCATTATCAAACAGCGTCCCTGCGGGGAAGTCATTTTGGAAATCCTTCCCCTACTGAGAGAAACACCCGCTCCATTCACTGAACAAAGTGACTCATGCGGGTCAGATATTTCTAAAAATGGTTCTGAAAATCCCTTACTGTATCGGCCATCTGTTACATGTAAGCATAATTCGGCTACGCACAGAGTGACCCCCTCGCGGTTGGAGCCCGGAAGATAATGTTTTCTCATGTAGGATGCTCTTCTAAAGGCTCCCATTCAATTTTTTCTTCCATGAAGCAATTGACATTCTTAAGCTCTGGATGTCGCTGTGAAGTGTACAGGATCAAATGCATGTTATTTCCTCTCATGATGATAATTACTGGGGTTCTCCTTGAAAGCTTTAAAAATGTTTCAGGTAACCTTGGACTTATCTTTCAGGTTCAGGTTCACGATACTGGACTGGGCTCACTATGTACATGGTATGGAGCACAATAATAATAATAATAATAGCATTTATTAATCACTCACTATGTACTAAGTACTGGGATACAGTCAAGTCATCAGAGTGGACGCAGTCCCTATGCCACATGGGGATCAGAATCTCTCATCTCCATTTTACAGATGAGGAAACTGAGACCCAAAGAGGTTTCCCAGGTCACATAAAGGCCTGTTGGTTGAGCTGAAGCTAGAACCTGGGTCTCCATGACTCCCAGTCCTGGGTTCTTTTCACTAGGCCACCTGCCTCAAGGGAGGAAGGGGACTTTGGGATGTTGCGAGACACATCCATCGGGGCCAGATGTAGTCTGGGAGAGGCCCAGGCTGCCTCTTCATTCCAGGGTTGATGGGACACTAGATTGGGCCAAGCATCAGCTCATGACACTACGGAAAAAGGGATGTGTCATGAAACTGTGGAGGACATTTTAACTGCTCCGTACCCCAGTATCCTCATTCATAAAATGGATAACAATACCTCTTCCTAGCTCATGGGACATTGTGAGGACAAAAATGGGATAAGTAATTGTCATAGCCTATTCAGAGGGTCACCAAACCCTGTCGGTCTATCTTTGTAACATTTCCAGAATCATCCCCTTCTCCATCCAAACGACTCCCATGCTGGTCCAAGCAGTTGTCATAGGGTTTAGTGGATAGCGCAGGAGCCCGGGAGTCAGAAAGTCATGGATTCTAATTCCAGCTCTGCCACTTGTCTGCTGTGTGACCTTGGGCAAGCCACTTCACTTCTCTGTGCCTCAGTTACCTCATCTGTAAAATGGGGATGAAGACTGTGAGCCCTATGTGGGAAGGGACTGTGTCCAACCCGATTTGCTTGTAATCACTCCAGCCCTTAGTTTAGTGCCTGGCACAGAGTATGTGCTTAACAAATACCATTATTAATATTATCATCATTATCAGCCTCCAGGCTGATCTCCTTCCCTCCAGCATCTCCCTCTCCGGTTCATACTTTAATCTCCTGCTGGGTTCATTTTTCTAAAAAAACTTTTCTGCCCACCCATCTCCTCAAACAGGATCTCTTCACCATTGTCTTTAAGACACTGATTCAGTTCTCTCCCTGCTACGTAGCCGTGCTCCTCTCCCATTACAGCCCAGTCCACACACTTCACTCCCCTAACACCAACGGACTTACTGTGCTTCACTTTCGTTTCTCTCACCCTCAACCCCACCTGCTAATGTCTCTCCATCTTATTATCCCTTCCAGAAAGCCTTCCCTGCCTAATCTCTCACCTCCCCACCCTATTCTTTCTCCCTATCAAATCACCCACTAGGCACTGAGGCACTCACCCCACCCCTTCACCATTTGTGCATATTATCTTTATACTCGGTCGCTTCCCCGTCTGTGATTTATTTTAATGTCTGCCTATCCAGCTAGATCCTAAGCCTCTTGTGGTCAAGGACTGTGCTTACCAACTCTAGTGTAATAATAAAAACAATTATAGTATTTGTTAAGCTCTTACCTCCTTCCCTTCCCCACAGCAACTGTATATATGTATATATGTTTGTACATATTTATTACTCTATTTATTTATTTTACTTGTACATATCTATTCTATTTATTTTATTTTGTTAGTATGTTTGGTTTTGTTCTCTGTCTCCCTCTTTTAGACTGTGAGCCCACTGTTGGGTAGGGACTGTCTCTATATGTTGTTAACTTGTACTTCCCAAGCGCTTAGTACAGTGCTCTGCACACAGTAAGCGCTCAATAAATACGATTGATTGATTGATTGATTGATTAAGCGCTTATTATGTGTCAGGCAGTGTATTAAGTGCTGGGGGAATACAAGCAAATCAGGTTGGACACAGTCCCTGTCCCACTGTACTCTTGTAAGCATTTGTTCAGTGTTTTATATCCAAAAAATGCTCAGTAAAAAACACTGATTGATGGAAAAAAGGGCTCTGGAAAATATAAGTGATATATAAAATTCAAAGTGATCTCTCAGCCAGTGCTAAACAGCTTCACTTTGAATCGCAAGATTTATCGTATCCCACTGCTCATTTTACCTTTGTGTTTTCTGAGTATTTCAGGGGGAGGCACTGGGCAGTTTGTAATAGTTAAAGCAGCTCTGAGCTCACCCAGGCAGCAACCTGATCCAAACCCAGCCTCCCAAAATGGAATTACATTCAAAAGCAGGTGTGAAAACCCCCTACACCGACTTCCAGCAACAAAATGAGTTATTGACTCGAAATCAGAGCCAAGACCCTCCCCGGTTCTATTGCTTCCTCCAGCCCTGACTCCTGCCACAGCCTGGATGTCTGTTTAATCTATGAGCCTTGGTTTCCCCATATGCACAGGAGGGGCCACACTCCACTAGATTGTAATTCCCTGATGGCACGAATCTTGCCTACTAATTCTTTGGTACTCTCCCAAGTGCTTTATAGTACTCCGCACACAGTGGGTGCTCAATAAATACGCTGGATCGATTCTGCTGCCGGGGAAACTCCTCGGCATGACACCTCAGTCTCTCATCTCTGAGAGCGACTTGCGGCCAAGTCTTGCTGAGAAAACCATAGTGCTGCCTAGAGGAAAATGCAGCTGCTAAACTTTCCTGATTGCATTACCGGAAGGGGAGAATTGTTGGCAGCCCACATTTGCTGACAAATGTGGAGCAACAATTCTTCTTCCTTCCACAGCTGCTCTGCAGGGAGGCACAGTCCATCCCACAGATAAAATTAGTAACGTAATATCCAAAATGCCTTCCGGTGGGTGGCGGGGGTGGGGGGGGGGGGAGAGGTTCGCCTCCTCCTGATTGCTTTGATGGTCTGCCTGCTTCCTTGTTTTCAACAATTAACTATTGACTAACTATTGATGAGGTCATGTTGGCTCATGTCAAACTGTGCTGCATCGGCACCACACCCCACTACAGTGTGAAGTAGGGACTGCCTCTGTTGCCAAACTGTACTCTCCAAGCACTTAGTACAGTGTTGTGCACACAGTAAGCGCTCAATAAATGCAATTGAATGAATGAATCCTTGACACCCTGCTGGTGCCTGACTTCCCTCCCTGCACCACCCTGGGTGGAAAAGTTTCAAAGATCCAGACCAGTATCGACAACTTGCAGAAGTGACCTGAATCTCTCCGGTTGGCAAGGGCACTCGCTCATCAGCATTTACTAAATTCTGAATGAGCACCAGAGCATCATATATTGTAGAAGGAGCGTGGCCTAGCAGAAAGAGCAAAGGCCTGGGAGTTGGAGGTCCCAGGTTCTAATCTCGGGTCTGCCATTTGCCTATGTTGCCAACTTGTACTTCTCAAGCGCTTAGTACAGTGCTCTGCACACAGTAAGCGCTCAATAAATACGATTGATGATGATGATGATGATTTGCCTCACATGCAACTTTGACCAGTGGTACAATGGAGGCAGCTAGGACCCAAGTCTCCTCACTCCCAGGCTCACGCTCTTTCCTCTAGGCAGAAGCCCTCACTTATAGCCCTCCCATCCTTGCCCAGTCCACAGAGATTTGGGGGACCTTTGGGCTTACAGCTGCTATGGGGACAGAGTCCACATTGGAATCTGCTGAGCTGAAGCACCACTGGGGAAAAGCCAGCTGAGGCAGTTCACCTCTGACTCTTTTCCAGAGTCAAAAACCCTGGATGAGATGGCAGTTTGCAAAGACCTTCCGACATTAGGGATAAAAAAGGGTGCTGGGTCAGGGAGATCTTAGCAGCTCCTCTGTACGTACGTTTACGGAGTAATTTACAGTTTCCTTGGAAACATGAAGCAGTTTGGCTCTAAATTTAGAATGTTCATTCTGAGAAGAGGTTGTTTTGAGCTCAGAGAACATTCCAAGCAGAGGACCAGAGTGAAAGGTTTCAGATGACTCCCCAGTACTTCCACATGCATCCACCCAGGGTGGCTGATCACCACAGCCAGCGTGGGAAGCCCAAGGCATCATCTTTTATTTTGTGACCCTCCCTATTGCTTCCTTAAGACATTCCACATGGTCGGTGACATCTGTCATCAGGCAATGCTTGCCCCATCGTGTTACATCTAGATCTAGCCTCTCCAAGAGCAGGCAGGGGCCACCTCTCCCAGAATGAGATCTACTGCTATTCTAAGTCGAAGTTTGGTGCACTAATTCCGTCCTCCAGCCAAGGGGCTGCAAAGCCAACAGGGATGTGACAAAGGGCCGGGTAAGTGGACAGTGAATACAGTAGGAAGGAAACACGGCTGGAAGAATTCATCGGGGCAAGAGCGATAGAGTCGGTCCCCTCAGACTGATCCTGAGCTGGGGATGGACAAATGGATAGACCTAGGGTGACCGTGACCGAGCCGTGCCCTCACGTTGCACTCTGGGCTCACGGTCAGTGCCGGTCCGGTCCAGCTCATCTGGCAGAGAGAGATGTCTTGGGAGGTGGAATCGCAAGGCTTAGTGAGGTCAAACTCCAGGACATCTACTGCCCTTGTGGCCAGTCACCCAATCAAAGACGGACACTGAATTGGTCCATTTCGATTTGCTCTTCCCCAGGCTATTCTGCCTGCCCCAGCGCAGTAATCAAGCAGCAAACACAGTTTAATCAGCAGCGGCGTCAGCGAACCCAACAATAAAAGTTGTGGTATTTACGTGTTTACTATGTGCCAAGCACTATGCTAAATGCTGGGGCAGATACATTGCAATCAGATCAGGTCTAAGGAGGTATTTAGTTCCCATTTTTAAGACCCCAAAGAGAAATAGCATGGCCTAATGGAAAGACCATTGGCCTGAGAGTCAGAGGACTTGGGTTCTAGACCTGGCTCTGCCTCTTGTCTGTTGCATGACCTCGGGCAAGTCGCTTGACTTCTCCTTGCCTCAGTTTCCTCATCTGTAAAATGGGGATTCAATATTCTCCCTACCCCTTATAATGTGAGCCCCATCTGGGATAGGGACTGTGTCTGACCTGATTATTTTGTATCTACCTCGGGGTACCTACCTCTACCTAAGTGATTAACAAATACCTTTATCATTATTATCACAATCATCATTTACAGAGGAGGAAACTGGACACAGAGAAGTCAAGTGACCTGCCCAGGGTCATCCAATAGGCAAGTGGCAGAGCTGGGATTAGAACCCAGGTCTTCTAACTCCCAATCCTGTGCTTTTTCCACAGGGCTCCATGTTGCTTAGAACTGCAGTGTCTTTCCAACCTCCTGCAGGCTCACACAACCTTTATCTGGCTTGCCTGAACCCTCACCCCCAGCTTGGACTCTTCAAACCATCTTCCCTGCCTAAACATGAAGAGGATCTGCTGTTGGTCTGCCCACATCTGCTGTCTTTCATTTCAGCGGTAGGGCAGCCCCTCCCAGTCAAAGCCCCAGGCTGGAGACCTCATTTTCTCTGAGAGTTCTCAGGAGGCCGAAATTCTTTTCCCAGGAATAGAGCTGTAAATGTAATCATTTCTTACAAGGCCTCAGCCTCACTTTTTCAATAAGAATTCATATCCTAAAAGTCTGCCAATTGAGTGCAGCTTTCAATTTGGTAGGGCCTTATTGAAGTATTCCTCCTCCTGCCTTAAACATGTTGGGGGATCTCCTGACACCTCCATAAACTGGCCTACAGCAGACCAGGCTGAGAGCCAGGTGCTCCTCTCTCTCTTCAGAGCCTGGGGGTCCCCATTCTCTAAGGAGGGGTGGGGAGGGTGTGTGTGTGTGTGTGTGTGTGTGTGTGTGTATAGGGGGTGGCCTTCCACAGTGGGGAGAATTCTGGAGCTGAATGGGGAGGTAACAGTGGGCATCCTCAAGTGTTCTGGAGCCAGTCTGGCTCTGGGAAGAGGCCTTGAGCAGGTGAACTCTTTGAGCCAGAAGGTGAGACTGTTGACTCTGCCATGGATGGGGTTTGTGCCCACTCAGAAAGGACGGGGCTTCAGTTTTGCAGTCCAGGCATTCTCTATACCAGAGTAAGGCTTTTCTTCCAGCCAAAGTCACGCATTAGCTGGCCCTGCCTTGTGCACTGGAGAAGGAGCATGACCTAGTGGAGAGAACATGGGTCTTGGAGTTAGAGGACCTGGGTTCTAATCCCAGCTCTGCCAGTTGCCCACCTTGTGACCTTAAGCAAGAGACAGCCTCTCTGGGCCTTAAGTTTCCTAATGGATAAAATGGGGATTCAAAACCTGCTCTCCCTCTCCCTTTGTCTCTATTGGATTATCTCCTATCTACCCCACTGTATCTGCTGTACTAAGGTGAAAATTTCACAATTATTATTAATATTATTAACTAGGCAGTGAATCCCCACCTCTTCCAGGAGCAGAGGGTGGGCAGAAGCCATCTTCCCAAGTAGCTGTGTGCAGGGTAGACTGAAGAGAGGGGAGGCTAGAGGGGGAAGGAGCAGAAATAAAGGCCATTACTGAAATCACTTAAGAGGGGATGAGGGAAGAGAGGAAGGTATACAGTGAAGGGAAAGGATCAGGAAGGAGAGCAGTTTGGTGGGGTGCAGAAAATTACCCTGATGGTCACTGCCTGAGATGGGCTAAGCTCACCCCAATGATTCAGCCCTTGTGTTGCCAAATGACCCCATAAACCACCAGGACTGCTTTAAGTAGGGAGCTTGGAGAGTAAAGTCATTGGCGAGGATCTCTGTAGAAACAGTACAGCAGCCTATTACAGCAGCCCCAATGGAAATACAAGAGACTGTCTACAAGCTAAAGTGTACACAACAGCTGGGGCTTCTCCATGACACTGCTGACCAGGGAGCCATCAAGACCCTGGGCTAGGTTTCCTGAAGCCACCAAGACTAGTTCATTGATAATGACTCAGCTATCAAAGGATTCCTGCCACAAAACAAAAAAAAGCATTTTCCACCTAGCATCCCCTCTAGACTCTGAAAAGAGATTTTTGGAGAAACCTGCATCGTGACATGAAAATCAAGTTAAAGACATGTGCAAAGGTGGTGGGAGGCCAAAGCTAAAGGGATTGATCAATTAATCCATCAGTCTATCAACAGTGTTTATTCAGTGCCTAGTGCATGCACAGCACTGTTCTTAGCACAAGGGAGACCACAAGGAATTTACAATCTAGCAGAGGGGAAAGATGATGAAATAAATTACGGGTAGGAGGAAGTACTAGGATGGCAGGTGGGTTGATGTGGGGCACCTGAAGTGCTTTTGGCACGTGGAGAATGTGCCAATGGCCCAGCCTACCGTTGTTATGAAACAGCCTCAGATAGAGTATAGGCTGGCAAAGGTGGACCTGGGAAGTTCTTAGCTTTCTTCCCCTTGGGGGTTTTCAAGCAGTGTCACCCTAGCTGTGTACAAAATCACCTGAAGAAAGAGAAACAGAACAGAAGGGAAGGAAGAGGTAGGCAATGGGGAACTGGGCATTTAAGCAGGGGTAGTGTGTGTGGTGAAGGGGTGGGGAGTATGTGTATGGGGGAAAAGTATGTGTGTATGTATAGGGAGGAGGGAAAGGAGAAGAGAAAGCTGTCATCCTTGAAAGGTAGGGTATCCGAAAATACCTGAAAACAAGGCCTTCCTGATTCTGAAATCCTAGCTCTTCATCCCTTGAGTCTGACTACTATGGACTTACAGGGGACAAAAATGTGTTCCTAGTTTAGAGAGCTGATTCCCTGGGACCCAAGGGAAATGTCTTGATTCAGCAAACGGCCAGGACATTTATCCACTTTCAAGTGGAGGTCAGGGAGAAGCTGGGAGGAAGAGTGCTGTGAGGCAACCGGGACAGTAAATTGAACCGTGCCATACTGAATCGCCTTTTGAAATCTCACCTTTTCTTCTGTCTTCTTCTTTTAATCCCTTATACAAAATTCACCAGGTTTGGGAAGCCCAAAGGCCTGGGAACATAAAACAGGCCAATAAATCAGAACCGGACTGCTGTGATTTATGGATGAAACTAAAGCAGCCATTTGTTCACTTGTGGGAAAGGAGGGTGAGTGCGTCAGGCGGTGAGCTGTGTCTGCATAGAACCATTGAGTTTTTTCCTTCAGACAGTCAGGAGCAACTGAGGTAGAAATCCAAGATGGGTTAGAGAGAGAGAGAGAGAGAGAGAGAGAGAGAGAGAGAGAGAGAGAGAGAGAGAGAGAGAGAGAGAGAGAGAGAGAGTGTGCGCACGTGCAAATAAAGATTGAAATAGACTTTGGCCAGGTTATTTAGAAGTTCTGGGATTGGGTTATCTGAAAAGCTTTGGAAAGGACAGAATATAAAAGGACAGATTTTACTGTCTGTCTCTGGACTGCCATTCTAGGTGATTTGAAGGTCAAAACAGAGGAGGATTGACAGAGCAGAGTGAGTGTCAAGGAAGCTTCCAATGCCACTGTGCTCTGTTATGGTTATAACTTAAGCTATTTGCCTTGATGCTTCCCATGCATTAAAATTCAATAAAGGACAGATAAGAAAAGCTGAACTCAAACGAGAGACCATGTTGACTGTCATCACCATTTGCACTCAAATTCACCAGAATAGGTTTCGAAAAACAAATGGTGAAGAAGCAGTGACATCCAAAACTTGGGTGGGGGGTGGGGAGGGGTGGGAGGAAGATGGTACCAGAGCTTCCCAAGGACAGGTGGCTATGTCCCAAATGGGAAGGATGTGTTTCCAAGGCAACAAAGGTCTAGGGAGTATGAATTTCACTGCCCACCATTTTACTTGGACATTCTGGGGTGAAACAGCACACATTTCCCACATTTCTAAGGGCAAAATGCCGCCTGTGTTTTAAAAGGCTGCACTATAGGTGAAATGAGTTGTGATGACAGTAACATATTCAGTCACGTATATTTACCGACACGTTCCTTCAGGCATGTTATAGCTCTATTGAACACTTGCCACATAGGATAATTTTTCAATGGTATTACATGGATTAATAAAAGCAATTTACAAAGCATTCTACAGTGTCATTTGACTCCTCCACTTGCTGAATATTTTTCACTCGTTGCAAACTAAAAGCTGCCCCTTTTGCTTCACTGCCTAGTTTCAACATTTGAAATATGGGGTCCTGCAGTTCATATAGCAATGATGGATTTTGGGGGGGCTTTGCTGACTGGGAAGGTACTGCATTGATTACCCTGGGGAAGGGAAACTGCTGAGGCCCTGGAGGAACAAGGGTGGAAAATGGAGCGAAGGGGACGCTGGGATCTCCCAGCTCCAGGGATATGTAAAGGATGCAACCAAAATCCAGTCCCAGTATCTAGGCCCATTCCCATTACCACCACTGGGATGAATCTATGTGTCATTCTTATGAGAGTTAAGTTTTCTGGTATTTTATTACACTTGCCTATAGAATATTTTTGCATAAAATCCAAGATTTGCTTCAAGAGGAAAGAGCTTCATAAGATTTTATCATCCACAAACTGTATTTACTAAGTGCCTCCTATCCGAGAAGCATTTTACCAAGTGTTTGGGAACACATAATCAAAATAATATTCTGTTCGTATCCTCGAGGAGCTTACTCTCTAACCAAGGTAGTAAATTTCTAAGCAGAGGTAACTGAGGCACAAAGAAGCTGAGTGACTGGCCCAAGGTCACACAGCAGACAATTGGCAGAGTCTGGATTCGAGCTCAGGTCCTCTGATTCCCAGGCCCATGCTCTTTTCACTAGGCCATGCTGCCTGTCAATAATAATTGTGATATTTGTTAAGTGCTTACTCTGGGCCAAGCACTGTACTAAATCCTGGGGATAAATACAAGATAATCAGGTCCCACATGGGGCTCAGAGTTTAAGTAGGAGACAGCACAGGTTTTGAATCCCCATTTTCCAGATAAGGGAACTGAGGCACAGATGATGAGTTGATCCTTTATAGCACGTGAGGAATTGTTCTGAATAAAATCTCCCAGACCCTGATTTATCCACAAAGTTTGGACCAGGTCTCCTCTCTAGGCCCCAAGGAAGGGTTTATGACCACCACCTTACTGGCTGCATCAGGGTTAACCCTAACCCTCTCCCTAACTACCTGGCTAGCTTTCAATGATTTTTCCCTCCTGAAATGGGACTCACATATCTGCAGAACGGCATATGCAAGAAGCAATCTAGAGCCCTCCAAACTGAAAGAGCATTCACTGGGGTTAATAATTTATGCCTGGCTTGTGATTGCAGTTATCTGTCAGATCTGTTTTCATTACATGTTCCCTTTTATTGTGTTTTCACTACACACAAACCAGTAGTTTAGGGAAGCTCCTGTTAGAAATAAGCCACTTGCTCTTTAAAAAGGTTCTGGATGGTATCATTTCATTTGTAACATTAAAGCAACACATGGTTTCCTGTGGATTGGATTGTTAAATCCCAGACAGTTAGCTGGGAACGGAAGAGTAGGTGTCCAGCTAAAACTTAGTCTTTGAGGCTCAAATAGGAGAGGCAGAGCTGCCACCTTTAAGTCTGAATCTGTCAACCTCTTCCCTCCCCACTTCCCTTTTTGATCTTGGAAGGGTTCACCCAACTTGGGCTCCCTTGGCAGCATTGAACAGCTCAGAAATAAGTGCACTGAGGCCCTCTTGTTCTGTTCATGCACATTTAGAGGCTCCTTGCCCAGGGCAGGCAGGTTGCTGGGCACCTAGGGCCCATGTGGCCTGTCCCTGCACCTTGAGAATTAATACTACCAGATGCACATTGTTTATTCTCTTACATTGCCCTATAATAATAATAATAATGATAATAATACTTATGCCACAAGCATCAGGTCTCTCTCTGCCTCTCTCTCTACGGTTTGGAGGGGGAACAATACATAAAATCCTGCCCAAGCTCATGTCCTCTAACAACTCTGTCCTGGTGGCTTGGAAACCCAAGGAAAAAAGCTAACCACTTCAAACATTCCAGAAGTTTTCCTTTGATGGCCTCCAAGGCACTCATTAAGATTGTCAACAGCTTCAAATTATCCACAATTTGGGAGTGTAATTTTCCTTTTCCACTCCTATTTCTGAAGTAAATATTCTTTCTGCTTGAAAAGCCCAAGGCCAGTTGAACACTGTAGGGTGGGTCACACCGGGCTTTCATTGAGTTTGAATTAATGGTGGTGATGCTGCTGATGGTGCTGGAGTCTCACATCGAGAATGACGGCCAGGCCTTCGGCCCTGCACGAAGGAACTGGTTGTCCTAATTGAGCTGGGGGAACTCCCCCAGAGCTGGAGTGATCTGCTCTACACCTGGCAGGACAGTAGTTCTTATTGAAAAAAGGGATATCAGATTGAACTTGGAAAATTGCTTAGCATCTTAAAGTGCTGAGATGCCCTAAAATGGATCAACTCAAAACCTGCAGGCTGTCTGGTTTCAGTGGAGAGGAGAGATTTGGATTTAGGTTATTGAGAAGCAGTATGGCCTAGTGGAAAGAACACCTAGGTTTTAATGCTGGCTCTGCCAATTGTCTGCTGTTTGACTTTGGGTAAGTCACAACTTTTTTTGTCTTCTTTAAATGGTATTTGTTAAGTGTTTATTAGGTGTCAAGCACTCTTCTAAGTACTGGGGGTGATACAAACTAAACAGGCCAATGGGGAGCTCACAGTCTAAGTAGGAGGAAGAATAGTTATTGAATCTCCATTTTGCAGTTGAGGAAACTGAGGCACAGAGAAGTTAAGTGACTTGTCTAAGGAAGTGGCAGAGCCAAGATTAAGGTCCTCTGTCCCCCAGGCCTGGGCTTTATCCACTAGGCCACACTGCTTCCCTACTTCTCTGTGTTTCGGTTTCCTCATCTGTAAAATGCAGATGAAATATCTTACTCTCCCACCCCATTAATAATAATAATAACAACAACAACAACAATAATAATAATAATAAGACTGTGAGTTCCAATTGGGGCAGGGACCATATCCAAACTGATTGACTTGTATCTGTTCCAGGGTTTAGAACAAAGCTTGACACACTGTAAGCACATAAATATCATAATTATTCTTGAGATGGTCAGTGTGGCTTGTGGAGGTTGCAGTGAACCAGAGATCAAAGATGCCGGTGGAAGTCAAGTCTGGGGAATCTGGGAGAGCAGAGAACCCTTTGAGTCCCTCAGTTTCACGCATTGCTCTCTCAACCGGAGCGGAATCAGGAAGCTGAGCATTGGTAGGGTGTGGGCATTAACCCCAAAGAAAACAATGTGGCCTGGTAGAAATGACAACAGGTCTGGGAGGTGGCCCCAGCTCTACCACTATCCTGCTGGAGCAAGTCACGTAACCTCTCTGGGCCTCAGTTTCTTCATCTGTAAAATGGGAGTAAGATGGGGCTAAAATGGGGATTCCTTCTCTCCCTAGCTTTTCGACTGTTAGCCCTATACTTGACAGGGTCACTGTCCGTCCTCAGCACAGCTTCCCTGGACAGAGTAGGCCCCTGGTGGAGCCACTACTGCCCTGGGCAACCTGGACGGGCTGGGATGGGGTCCGGTGAGCGGCGACTCGCTGATTTTGCCCTTGGCGGCAGCAGAGCGATGTTCCTCCACTGGGGGCCAGGACAGCCCAGGCCAGAATGTGTCCAGTCAAATCAGAGAATTCGGGATGAGGAAGAAGAGCTTCAAGGGGAAAACTGGATGCTTTCCTCTGATCTTGTGGATGGGGAAACTGAGGAGCAAAATGGCCAGTGGAAAGAGCACAGACCTGAAAGTCAAAGGACCTGTAGTTCCAATCCTGGCTCTGCCGCTTACCAGCTGTGTGACTTGGGGCATATCACAACTTCTCTGTGCCTGTTTCCTCATCTGTAAAATGGAGATTCAATGCCTGTTCCTCCTTCTGCTAAGACTGTGAGCCCCATGTAGGACAAGGACTGTGTCCAGCCTGAGTGTATTATACCTACCACAGTGCTTGGTGCATAGTAAGTGCTAAGCTAATACCACTATTATCATCATCCACTTGGCCCTGCATCAGTTTCTCCACCTTCTAAAGGGCACCTGCTTATCTATAGAAAGATTATGAAGGGAATAGGCACAGGGGCCTTCAAGACTATGGCGTGAAAGTACCCTATATGCACTCCCTAGTCTCACTGAATGAACAATCTGATGATGAGGGTAGAAGGAATCAAATAGGGGTGGGGAGGTGCCAGTTTTGGGATCTCCTACTCAGCCCCACAACATGCAAAACATGTTTTGCATGTTGCAAATGATTTAATAGTAATACAGTTGGGATTCCCAAACAACTCTACTCTCCAGTGTTAATAACGAAATGGTTCAGACCCCACTGGTCACTTCTTGCTTTATGGAACAAAGCATGGAACTTCTACTGATTTGACTGACTGACCTATCTGTCTGTCTACCCCCTTGCCCCCCTGCCCCAAAACATAATTAATCCATCTATCTATCAGATTTGCTTTCATTTCAAAAGTCTCTGGAACTAAGCAACAGCCCTTCTCCCTCAAAGACTTATTTAAGGTCCTTTAGTCTTTTCCCCAGTGCTTCCTAGATCTTTATAAGGAAGTACGCTTCCCTTGTATTTTCTTACTATCAAATGACGGTCCCTTTTCCATCACAAAAAGTTTATTAATTCCAGACCCTGCAGTATTTCAAAATATATTTCAATAACTATCTGTCGAGAAAGCCACGCATAAATCATCATTAAGACTGATTAGCATAGAATTTTGCAGGCTTGTGGATCCTGAAACTAGCTAAGACCCCTGTTGGGATTGAACTTTGTGGCCCGTGTCCGCCGTTTTTCATTATAAATCTTCACCTGTTCTCAATAAGCTTCCATCACATTAATTAGACCCGATCCCCTCCCAGCCAGGGCCAGACGACCTTCTCCAAAAAGACCGGAAAGCACCTTTTCAGCCGTCACCCGGCAGGGGCAATAAATGTGAAATACTCGCCTCTCTTTTATGATAGGGAATAGCTACTTTTCTGGGAAAAGAAAAATGGGGGGGGGGGGGGGGGGAAGGCCTAGGAAGGGAAACTGAGGTGGGCAATCCACTTCAGCCTTCGCTGGCTGGCTGCTCAGTTGGATTTCCTCCATTTCTCCTCAGAATCGTACACCCTTGCAGGTGGGAATAATGTTCCTTCGTTTCTAAAGACTTGTTGGATAAACTCTTGGCAGTCTCACTTATTTCTGGGGTATTAAGTGAAAGTCCCATTAAGGGCGTTCATTTTTTTTAAAAAATGAAACTTTTATTAACTTTTTCCCCTGCCAATGTGATGAGTTCAATTAATTTCAAGTACTTTTTTAGAGAAATAGGATAAAAGAGAAAGTTTCAGTGCTGTCACCAGGCTAGTTCTGGTGCTGGTTCCAACAGGAAGTATGAGTCAGCATCGGGAAGAGTAGAAGGTTGGAGAGTAGATAGTGCAGAAAATGTACAGTGTAGAAACGTTATTTTCCAAATTTGGGCATGCCCCATGACAAAACAGGCTTCTATTCCTTGAAAGTGAGGTTGTTTGGTGAATGGTTATATTGTGGGGTGTGCCTAGGAAGGCAATGTGACATTCCCTTATGTACTGTAATGATAAACATCACTAAACTATTTCTTAATCCTTATTAAAGTAACCCCAAGCAGAGTATCACAATTTTAAATAAATGAGAAGTTATGATATTATTCCGAGTCTTTGTAGGAGGCTGCAGAAACAGAAGCTTGTTCTGCTGGCTTTGGTAGTGATTTTTCAACTTTAGTGACAGGTCCTTCTTAAAGCACTTTGCAGGAGGTGACTTCCTTCTGAACACTTCTGAGAAATGGTGACCCCCTCTCTCCACTGGGGCTTTCTTCAATCATATTCATAAATTCAATCAATCAGTGATATTTATTGAGTGCTTACTGTGTGCAGAACACTGTATTAAGTATTTGGGAGGGTACGATACAACAGAGTTGGTAGATAAGATCCCTCCCCACAAGGCGCTTACAACTTAGAGGGGGAGGCAGGCAATAAAATAAATTACAGATAGGAGGAAATGGCAGAATGTAAGGATATGTTCTTGATGCTGGGGGTGGGATGAGTATCAATTTCTGAAGGGCTACAGATCTGATTGCATAAGCAAAATAGAAGGGAAGGGGCATAGGAGAAATGCTTACTAAGGGAAGGTCTCTTGAAGGAGATGTGATGTTAGGAGGGTTTTGAAGGTGGTGGTAGAGGGAGAGAAGTGTGGTGAGGTAGGAGGGAGTGAGCTGATGGAATGCCTTAAAGCCGATAGGAAGGAATGTCTGTTTGATTCATTTCCTTTTCTCCTCCCCCTAACTTTCCCATGGTTACTGACACCACCACCAAACTCTCCGTCTCTCAAGCCTACAACCTTAGCATTATCCTAAAGGTCCTTTCTCTCTCTCTAGCTCCCTCTGAACACACATATTCAGTCACCAGACCCTGCCAGCCCTTACTTCACAACATCTCCAGAATCTGCCCTTTCCTTTCCACCCAAACTACCACGCTGGTCCAAGCTTTTGTCAGATTCTGACTTGCTTCCTGCATCAACCTCCTCATAGACCTCCCTGCTTCCAGCCAATCATGTTTGTTGAGCACTTAATTTCGGGAGAGTTACCAGAAATGGCGGACACTTTCCCTGTCCACAAGGAGTGTATCTCACCTATCGATGCACCATCCATTTCAACAGTGAGTCACCTCTTCTGTTCAAAAACTTCTTTAGTTATCAGCTCTGTGAAAAGCTGACACAATCTGTCTAAGGCTTATTCATTGCAGATAGCCTCATCTCAGCCTTGGAGGCATGGGAAGAGGTGGGTGGGAGGGAATCAGTCAAAGGTGACTGGACGCATATATGGGGGTCAGGGAAGCAGCTTGGCCTAGTGGAAAGTGCAGGTGCCTCGGAGTCAGAGGACCTGGTTTCTAATCCTAGCTCTGACACATGACTGCTGTGTGACCTTAAGCAAGTTACTCAACTTCTCTGGGCCCCAGTTTCCTCATCTGTAAAATGGGGATAAAATACCTGTTCTCCCCCCTATTTAGGCTGTGAGCTCCATTTGGGACCTTATTATCTTGTATCTAGCCCAGCACTTAGTACAGTGCTATTTATTTTTTTATTTTTCAATGGTATTTGTTAAGTGGTTCCCTATGTGGCAGGCACTGTACTAAGCTCTGGAGCAGATACACGTTAATCGGGTTGAACACAGTCCTTGTCCCACATAATAATAATAATAATAATAATGGCATTTATTAAGTGCTTACTATGTGCTAAGCACTGTTCTAAGTGCTGGGGAGGTTACAAGGTGATCAGGTTGTCTCCTGGGGGGCTCACAGTCTTAACCCCCATTTTACAGATGAGGGAACTGAGGCCCAGAGAAGTGAAGTGACTTGCCCAAAGTCACAGAGATGACAAGTGGCGGAGCCGGGATTTGAACCCATGACCTCTGACTCCAAAGCCCGGGCTCTTTCCACTGAGCCACGCCGCTTCCCATGGGGTTCACATGGGTCTCACAGTCTTAATTCCTATTTTACAGAAGAGGTAACAGAGGCAAAGAGAAGTGACTTGTCCAAGGTCACACAGCCGAAAAGTGGCAGAGCTGGAATTAGAACCCAGGTCCTTCTGACTCCCAAGCCCATGCTCCACCCACTAGGCCATGCTGCATCTCTTGGCACATATGTGCTTGTCATATAGTAAGCACTTAACAAATACCACCATTAATATCATTACTGTCAGGCATCAAACAATATAGGTTGTATCCCCAGGGTGGTTGTAACCTGAAGCGTAGTAAATACTTCACTGTTGAACCCAAGGTATGTCCATAGCCACTGTTTGACCTAAATTGGACACATCCTTCCATAAAATGGGGAAAAAAAAGCCACTACCACAGTTGGCACAACAAGCTTCTACTTCTGCAGTCTCCTGAAAAGATCTGTAACCATACTCCAACTCCTCATTTAGTTGATGCTGTAATATTATGTTCTGCAGTGCTTTAAGATAAAACTACAGTTTAGTAATTAATGCTAAATATAACAGTAGAGCACACATACAAGAATTTCATATAATTTTTCTAAGGCTTTTGAAATTGATCCCAATTTATAAGATGCGCGTCTAAGGGAAAATGTACCCCATGACTCATTTTCATGGAATGCATTATTGCTGTATCATAGGGTATGCCTGAATCTTCCTTTTTTTTAAGGAAGATTTTAAGCATTTTCTGAAGACCAAAAGGTAAATCGGGTATCTATGTCCCTGCTATTGGCATTCTCCCAAGAAAAGGGATGGGAACCAAGGCTGGTGTTGGAGGTGTTTTTCAAGTGTTTGGAGAATGGGAGAAAAACTTGGAAAAAAAAAAACAACTCGTAAAATTGGGATACCCTTTCTGGTGGAACTTCCTAAAGCTGGGTGAATGGAAACCTGATGGATGAAAACCTGATGCAGGTTCTTAGTCTAGGTTTTGGGGGTTTTGGGTTTTCCCCCCTCGGGTGAAGGCACCTTCAACCTCAAACTAAGCCTGAGTAACGCCCAGGGAGAGTCTATAAATGGCTTCTTTCATCTCCTATTGAAATGAAAGAACGAGGGAGAGTTGAAATGAATTGCATTCTTACTGCAGAGGCTTCATTTGATAAATAATTTATATAGAGTTTGTGGTAATAACTGCTCTTTTCCGCTTCAGCTTGCTAAGGTGAGTTTTGACATATATTCTATGTATTCCTAACAGGCAGTGACTGATTGGAGCCGGCTCCGGTGTTATGAAAGGGAAAGCAGGCTGTTAACATTCTGTGCCGTGTCAGAAAGGTTAATCCGGCTTTTTACCTGAGAAGGGTGTGACAGTACTTGCCACTGAATGGAGATGCCAGAGGAGGGGAGGGAGGAGACAGATGGGGGAGATCTGTCTCACCCCAAGAGGCTCAGAATGACTGGGAGGCTAATTCATGCCACCCATGGTACCAAATTAAGCCCAGGAAGGTGGCACTTCAGGGTGGGAGCCTGCCTGCGGCAGCTATACAGAATATTAGCGGGATCTTAGAGAAGCAGCATGGCTCAGTGGAAAGAGCACGGGCTTTGGAGTCAAAGGTCACGGGTTCAAACCCCGGCCCCGCCAATTGTCAGCTGTGTGACTTTGGGCAAGTCACTTAACTTCTCTGGGCCTCAGTTACCTCACATCTGTAAAATGGGGAGTAAGACTGTGAGCCCCCCATGGGACAACCTGATCACCTTGTAACCTCCCCAGCGCTTAGAACAGTGCTTTGCACATAGTAAGCGCTTAATAAATGCCATTATTATTATCATCTTGGGCACCTACCCTCCTATTGGCCACTGTTGGAGTGGCAGCACTGCTCTCCCACAGGCCTGCGCTTCTACTCGGTTCAGTCTCCCTCCGAGGGAGATGGACAACAACCAAGATTCTTGAAAACGGGTTGACTCTACTGGTATTTTAGTGGACAGCCCCGGGTTAAAGTTGAGGAACGACAATGCACCCGGTAATCCTAGAATTCTCACAGAACCCCGGATCAGGGGCATCTGCACACCAGGGTTTCCCTCACGTCTGACGCCACACATGTGTGCATAGCCATTTCTCCCTACACTGCACTAGGTCCTGGCAGACACGCCTCATCAGAATGACCTTTCCTAAGAACCTTCCCTAATCCTGCTGTCACATTCTGCCCAAAGCATACAGTGAAAACCCACAAACTGGCAGAACTGCTTGTATTAGTATTTAGGCCAGAGGGACAATATATCATTAAGATGTATAATGCTTTCCTTCATCTATGAAGACTGTGCCTCTGAGTACCCTAAATGTGAGCTTCTTGAGAGCAGGAACAGGGTCTTCATCTCTAAGTGTACTCTTTAAAGCTCCTAGTAGCCAAGAAGCTACCTAAATCAAGAAGTAAGTGCGGCCGAGTAGAAAGGGTATGGGACTAGGGCTAGGAGTCAGGAGGTCTGGGTTCTAATCCCAGTCTCACCACTTGCCTCTGGTGTGACCTTGAGCAAAACACTTAACATTCCTGTGCTTCAGTTTCCTCATCTGCAAAGATGGGGATACGGTACTTTTTCTCTCTCCCCCTTAGATTGTGAGCCCCATGTGGGAAGGGATGGTGAATGATCTATTGTACATACTGCAGCACTCAGTACAGAATTTGACACATAATAAGAGTTTAACAAATACCACAGTTATTTCTTAGGACAGTGCTCCGCAGTAGACATTCAGTAAATAATGACGGTGACAGGCAGATGACAGATGGGTGTTGGGCAGTCCCTTCCCTTGGGTATATGGATGAAGACTCTTTTACTGTCTGGGGCTTTGTTGTGACTCTTGAGGAAATTATAGATGGACAGCGGGCTTGGTTTTGTAACAGTTTTTTCCCTGGAATATGTGTGAGTGAAAACTTTTTCTCTTAACATTGACCCTGATCTGCCACAAGGTCAAGCTACACCAAGTGGAAAGATAAAAGAGTCAGGATCCTGCTCTAGAGAATTTAAATAGTAAGCACTCTCCCCCCCCGGATCAAAGAGCAAAGCCAAGCCAGTGTTTTTATTGAAGACCTTATGCTTGGATAACTTACAGCAAACTTTTGGCAAAGTGACAGAAACTGAATTTTCTACCTGCTTTTGAGTTGGGATTCCTGGGTAGGGAAGATCTGATTCTTTTGAATCACCCCACAGAATTGAGGTAGAACCACACAGTAAAGGCTTAAATACCACTGCTCATCTGCATTTTTGGTTCTAATCACTTGCTCCAGTTTTCTTTTCATTCATGGTATCTACTGAGGTCTCTTTTTCGGGTTGTGGCATTAACTGTGTGTGCTCACACTTTTCCCCGCATGATTTTCACTTTATTCTTTGCTTTGAGATGCTTTCCTTTCACTTCTCAGGACTCTTGAAGGCATAGAGAACTCTCTGTGTTCTCTCCTATTTCTTCTCTTTTATTCCCCACACTCATTGATGCTTTTCTTCCTTCCTTTCAATCTGTCTTTCCATCACTAGGCTTTCTTCTCCTCCTCCTCCTCCGCTCCAGCTGCCTCCTTCCTCTCTTCCTCTCAAGCCTCTTCATTCCATCTTTCGTCATGCCTCGCCAGGGTATTTGAATGACTTGGGTGAAAGGTACTTCATCAAATCAAAGATGAGGTCCCTGAATCACTCTTTGTTCGCACTTGGTCATTTTTGAACAGAGATGGTTTTGATTTGTTATCACCCTCAGTAAATACAGAGCAGCTACTGAAACGAGGGGGAAAATTACAGGGCTGAAACCAGTTAGGAGACTTTATCCCGGGCCACTCAGGGAGTATGCTGGCATTAGTTTGACGGATGAAGTAAATGAAAACTTAAAATTTTCTGCTCAGTTCAAACAAGCTGTCACAACCAAGGGAAGGAAGACGCAAAGAGCCCTGGGAAGCAAATCTGTAGTCCCCCCCCGCTACTATTATATCCACATGCACCCTCCAAAGCCTCAATTGGCAAAGAAACTAGCAGAAGCGGCTCTTTGTAACTCCTGCTTATCTGGCTTCCACGATAAAGCGAATGGTCTAAGTATTGTCAAACCATACATGAGCTCTGGAAAGGAGTGATAATGAAGTATGGAAATTATAAGGGAGCATTTGATCCCGTTATTATTTCTACACTAACAAATGAAAAATGGGGAAGACGCAGTGCCAGAAAAGCGGCAGGCAGGGTTTCTCTACCCAGAACATTTTGCAACTTTGCGCTGAGTTTTTCCTAGAGTTAAAGGTCTGGGATTCAACCCCACAGGTTGGCCAAGTCCCAAAGCAAAGAATGGGGATGAAGCATGGGTGAATGATCTGAAATCCTATCTGGGCTGAGAAGTAATATGGCCTAGTGGAAAGAGCTCAGGTCTGTGAGACAGAGGACTTGGGTTCTAATCCTGGCTCTGTCAGTTACTTCATTCATTCATTCAATCATATTTATTGAGCGCTTACTGTGTGTAGAGCACTGTACTAAGCACTTGGGAAGTACAAGTTGGCAACATATAGAGACAGTCCCTACCCAACAGCGGGCTTCACAGTTTCTGGGTGACCTTGGGAAAGTCACTTAACTTCCCTGTGCCTCAGTTTCCTCAATGGTAAAATGGGAATTAAATCTCTATTCTCCCTCCTACTAAGAATGTAAGCCCCAAGTGGGACAGGGACTGTTTCCAACTTCCTCTATCCCAGCGCTTAGAACAGTGGTGGGTACAAAGCAAGTGCTTATCAAGTGCGATGATGATGATAGTAAATGACAGATATGATGACACCCCATCCCTTGGAAGCAGGACTTTGCTGGCTCCTGTCATGGACAAAAGTCAACAATCTTGATTGAGGGAGATTCAGAGAAGCAGTGTGGCTCAGTGGAAAGAGCATGGGCTTTGGAGTCAGAGGTCATGGGTTCAAATCCCGGCTCCGCCAATTGTCAGCTGTGTGACTTTGGGCAAGTCACTTCACTTCTCTGTGCCTCAGTTAGCTCATCTGTAAAATGGGGATTAAGACCGTGAGCCCCCCATGGGACAACCTGTTCACCTTGTAACCTCCCAAGTGCTTAGTACAGTGCTTGGCACATAGTAAGTGCTTAATAAATGCTATAAAAAAAGGAAGAGTACTTGAAAGAGCTGTCCTTCAAATTACAGCGAGACCCTGTCAATATGGGCTGCATCTTACATCAGAAATCTCTCTGACCCATTGTTGGCAATTGCTAGAAAAATGTAAACTAACCTGAGGAGGGAACTGAGCTCTTCGGCTAGAAGAGAATTGGGAAGGCTCGGCAAGCTTCAGGAGCAAGGGAAGAATCAATCACATGAGACGGAAGAAGTGGGAGATGGAGGCAGGAAATACTGCTCTAAGATTCAGCTTGGAACAATCAGCAAAAAACAATTCACATACAGATCATATGATCCCTCCAATATGCTGGGCTCCTGACACACTAATCACTACAGGGATCCTTGCTAGTTGGCTAAATTTCTGCACAAAACATTTTTGTACTTCCATCATTTGAATTCTTAGCCACATACATTTTTATTAGCAATGTTATACCTATCATATTTTGAATGTATCTTTACTTCGAGTTGGGCTTTGGATTTATCCTCTCTTCCCTGATTGGTCTCAGAGGTCTTGGAGGGCACGGAGCATGTCTCACTATTCTTCTGTAACCCCTTCTGTGCCTTGTTCAGTGCTCTGCCCTCATTGGAACCTTAGTCCACCGTCTTAGAGCAAATCCCCTTTGCACTGTTAGTTGAAGGCTAAAACAGATGTTACACACAGGCAGTGCTGTGGGAAACACTGCATTTTAGGCTGGCCATTTTTTTGGAGGAGGGAAAACCACTTGCAAGAGGGCTTGACAACAAAAACTGATTATTTATAAATACTATTCAATTTGCAATTGTCTTCCCAAACCCTTGGCAGTTTAAATTTTTCAGCAAGCGCAACAGCTCTGGAAGGTTCTGAAAATGATGTGTATAATTCAAGAGCAGGCTGAGAAAAATCCAGTCACTAGCTTACTGCTTGGGAAAAGGGGTCTTACAGCTGGGGAAGGGGGAGCCCTTCCCACCTGCCCCTCCTGCTGCTCTGTCCAAGCAGATTTCAATGCACCATGAAAAGCAACTGGGAACATGGACGCTACTTCATTTCAATACATTGTCAAATGGACTCTATGACAGCTGGCAGTCATAGAGTGCTCTGCACAAAGAGCTCGATAAGTACCATCGATTGACTGACTGACTTTTATTGAACATGGTCATGGAAGAGCTTGTTTTCCCAGAAATCCAACACTCCTCCTTCCTCACCTATGGGATCTTTCATCAGTTACCAGTGATTCATTCCACATAATGTCACTCCGTCCCTGTTGTCCCTGAAGAATCACCAGAAAGGCCCTAGATACCAGCTCATGGCTCAGCTATTTTAGCTTTCTGTGATGTCATCTGGGTCCCCTTAACCACAGGGCAAAAGGGGCAAGGGCACTAGGCCCCCTACATCAATCCGATAGCATCTTCTCTCTCCCCTCCATTTCATCTCACCTCTGAGTCTGCGGGGCTAAAACCATTTTGTCCGTGTTAGGGAGGGAAGCATGTATTTGAGGATGTCGAGAAGAGCCAACTTTAACTTTAACCAGCAGGCAAGCCTTCTCTTTCCCAGGGTTACCAGACCCTAATTTAGACCTGGACCCCATCCTCTCAGGCCTTAATGGAGACTTTCATTAAAGAGCCCCAATTTGCATTAAAAAGAAAAATCAGAATAGTCCAGAATGTACAACCTACTTCTAAGTGAAAGACTCCTCCACCCTACGGGGGTCCCTGGGGTGGATGATGGCCAAGCCAGGAGGCCAGTGGAGAGTCCTGAAGAGTGCCACGGGCTCCAGACGTTCTAAACAACGACGGGACCGGGGAGCTGAAGGGCTCTTCACCATCCCCTCCCCATCTTGCTCAGTCCCTTTGGGTACTCATGGTGATATACGAGGGTTAAGACTGGACCACTTTGCCTTTGATTTTCCTTTTATGTATAAAGGAGGCTAAAGAGAGAGAGGGAGAGCGTACTTTAAGACTCAATGTGCACTGAAAGATCAATGGCAGCTTAACAAGTATTTGTGTCTAATATTCACTTTGGCAGGCCTTTGTAATAAAAATGCTGTTTTTAAGGAAGTGCATTAAAATGAGGTGATTCCTGGCTGGGCTTTTTTTTTAAAAAAAAATCACTACTTCCTCCTCCTGAGGTGCTGGAGCATAGTTGTTCGGTGGGAGGCAGACAGGGGATGACATTTTGAGTGGCACCAAATTTTTCCCCCTGCCGGAAAGAGGTGCATTATTGGAGCACATATTTCAATTTGGTTCAGTTTATTTCTTTACTATAATGTTCTTCAGAGGAAGAAACTCCGACAAAGTGCTTCCTAATGAAAGGGAGCAAAAACCAGAGGCACCATTAAAAGGAAGAGGCAGAGCCCTGGATGGAACTGCCTGCCCAAGAAAACTCTGGAAGAACGAGCTCTGCAGAAATGGAGCGGACGGCGGGAATGGGGGACCCCTGGCTACTCTGGGGGTCCGGAGATGTAGGGGGTGGAGGATGACAACTGGTTAAGCAGATTGAGTAATAAGAGAAGCAGCGTGGCTCAGCGGAAACAGTTTGGGAGTCAGAGGTCATGGGTTCAAATCCTGACTCCGCCAATTGTCAGCTGTGGGCCTTTGGGCAAGTCACAACTTCTCTGGGCCTCAGTTACCTCATCTTTAAAATGGGGATTAAGACTGTGAGCCCCACGTGGGACAACCTGATCACCTTGTATCCTCCCCCCCAGCGCTTAGAACAGTGCTTTGCACATAGTGAGCGCTTAACAAATGCCATTAATAATAAAAATAAAATTAATAATTATGGTATTTGTTAAGCACTATGTGCCAGACACTGTGCTAAAAGCTGCAGTGGATACAAGCAAATCAGATTGGACACAGTCTCTGTCCCACATAGGGTTCACAGTTTTAATCCCCATTTTACAAATGAGGTAACTGAGGCACAGAGAAAAGAAGCGACTTGTCCAAGGCCCAACAGCAGACAAGTGGTGGAGCTGGGAGCCCGCTGTTGGGTAGGGACCGTCTCTATATATTGCCAACTTGTACTTCCCAAGCGCTTAGTACAGTGCTCTGCACACAGTTAGCGCTCAATAAATACGATTGAATTAATTAGAACCCATGACCTTCTGACTCCCAGGCCTGTGGATAGAGATCCACTATTGAGCCTTGGGGCTGGAGTTGTGGCGGAGCGGGCAGGAGGGTAAAATGGTTCTTGGATGGAGATGCTGCTGGAGGTCAGAAAGGTCGTGGGTTTGGGACTTGGAGGAGGCTAGACTGTAAATCTATTGAGTAGGGGGAACATGCCTACCAACTCTATTGTACTGCCCTCTCCCTAACACTTAGTACAGTGCCCTGCATACAGGAAGTGCTCAATAAATACCACTGATTGATCCCTGGGGGTGCTCAGCTGATAAAGAACATGAACTGGTGGTCTGCCCCTGACACTACCCAACCTGAGCAGTCACTCATTGGATTGAGCCTTCATCTCTTAGTCAACTGGTCCATGATGTTGATCTCCCATCTAGGGGGCAAGTGTCTGGGACAACTTCGGGGACAGCCTGTTAACTTTTTTCACTCCTCTTTAAAGGCAATCAGATCAGAACCAGTCCCAATGCCCTGCGGGACTCAAAGTCTAAGACGGAAGGAGAGCACGGACCTTATGCCTATTTTACAGATGTAGGAACTGAGCCCACAGAAGTTAAGTGACACAGCAGCGAGGTCACACAGTAGGCCGGGGCCAGAGCTGGGATTAGAATCCCAGGTCTGTGCTCTTTTCACCAAGCCATTTTGCCTCCCTTCAAATGTTAAAGATCTTCAAGATAACCACCTCCTACCTACCTCTCAACACAGCAGTCATTACTATTTATGCGCTTATTCATTCACCTATTCATCTTCCCATTCCCCTTTTCCTCCTAGCAGTACATTCTTTTGTGCCTGTCTCCTCCACTAGATTATAAACTACTTGAGGGGAGGGATGGTGTCTTTTACCTTTACTGTACTCTCCCAAGTGCTTAGTGCAATGCTGTACACATGAGGTGATCGATAAATATCACTGGTTGATTGATCGATTACTGGAAATGTATACGTATGTCAGCAAGGCGGGCAGATGGACAGCAGTTTAAATGCTTTTCATTTTTGTTTGACCTACCAGCAAAAAATAAGTGGAAAAACTCTGCCAAGATAAATGAGATAGTAAAAATGAATCACCTGGAGTTTCTGACTAGAAAGATGCCATATAAATTCCAGGGGCTAATATTTTTATACGCAGAGTATGCATAGATCCTCTATACCTATTTGCAGTGACACCCTCTTTCCTCCATTCCTACTAATAACACTTTCTTTGCTTGGTCTTCCATAAAATCATCTAAGCCAATTTCACATTTCCAAACAGGTCCGGAGAAATCTGTACAAAACATTCTAACTGGTAATGTTTTAGGGTTTTAACATTTGTTTTTCTGAAGCCCAAATGAATGTTTCTCCGTGAGATGTCCCTACTTTTCCCTACTTAGAGAAGCAGTGTGACTTAGTGGAAAGAGCATGGCCTTGGGAGTCAGAGGTCATGGGTGCTAAACAGAGTTTTGCCACTTATCTGCTGTGTGACTTTGGGCAAGTCACTTAACTTCCCTGTGCCTCAGTTACATCACCTGTAAAACGGGGATTAAAACTGTGTGCCCCATGTGATTACCTTACATCTACCGCAGCGCTTAGAACAGTTTTTGGCACATAGTAAGTGCTTAACAAATACCATCATCATTATTATGACTATTATTACTCCTACAAATACTTATTTTTAGGCAACAAATGCTAATTTAGTTCTCGGAGGTATTAACCAATTTGCAGTTTATTTGTACTTCTTTGAAAATGCTGTGCATGGGTTTTGTCAATACATGGAAAACACAGTCCTTGCCCTGAAGGTTTCACGAATTAATGAAGACAGACAACCCCAGCACTTCAGAAACTTGAGGGTAGGAGGGAGGCCCTGCTAGGATGGGACATAGTAAGCACTCAATAATTACAACTGATTGACTCAGGGCTATGGAGTTGGTGAGATTCAAAGGAGATGGACTGTGCTGGGGAAATGAGAGCGCCAAATTGTCATCCTATAAAGTCATCTACAACCCCCGCTCCACAAACACATCCATACAGTAATGTGTGCATGGGAGCCAGTAAGGTCTGGTGGAAAGGGCCCGGGCCTGGGCCTCTGGAGATCTGGGTTATAGTCCCTACTCTGTGATCTCAGGCAAGTCACCAAACCTCTCTTTGCCTTAGTATGCTCACTGGTAGAATGGAAAAAAAACCCCACCCTACCTTTCTTTACCTCCCAGAGATGTTATGAAGATAAAATAAGTGATGTGAAAACTCCCTGGAAAAGTAAAAGTGCAATACAATTTCAAGGTAATAGAGAAAATCCTCACACACATACGTAACTGTAGGATGTGTCACACATCTATGCGCACATGGGGCCCTGGAACAGTAGGGAAAGGGAGAAGGGTGAAAACAAAGAAGAAGAAAACAAGCAGGAAGAGATTGAGCGGCAGACAATAAAGAGCACGGAGAAGGGGTCTATTACCTTAATGCCGAGCTATTGTCTGACCCTGTGCAAGGCACCTACCCCTCCCTGCACTTCAATTTATCCATTTCATTACTTACTTACTAAACAGGCAATTACCTGTGAATGAGGGTCAAGAGGGAGGGCAGATACAGCTCTGCTCTTTAGTTCACCCATCTGCCAACGGAGTGTTTCCAGCCGGGGTGATCCAGCCAGATCACCCAGGGCAATGGCACCGCGGCAGCCTCATCTCCTGCTGGCTGAAGGACGACAGGAACCAGAAGCGAGATGGTAGGACCACTCCCCAGGACCTCGGCACTTAATTTCAAATGAGGGCTGCAGGGGGAAGTGTCCGGGAGCCTCAGGGGCCAGGGTTAGAAGGGAAGAAGGCAGGACTAGAGGACTGCCATAAGAACTGGGTTAGGCCCGAGGTGTCCCAGAAGGGTGATTTGGTTTGGGGCAACCCCAACCCCAGGATTGCCATGGGCATCACAGCAGCACTGAACCTGAGTCCTTGTCAGTGCCAGCAGGGAAAGAGAGAGAAATGAGAAGCAGCGTGGCCTAGTAAGTAGACCACAGGCCTGGGAGTTAGCAGGACCTGGGTTCTAATCCCTGCTCTTCCGTGTCTGCTGAGTGACTTTGGGCAAGTCACTTAACTTCACTGTGCCCGTTACCTCATCTGTAAAATGGGGATTACGACTGTGAGCCCCATGTGGGACAGGGACTGTGTTCAGCCTTATTAGCTTGCATCCTCCCCAGTGTTTAGTTCAGTGCCTGGTCTAAATTCAGTACTTAACAAAAACCATAAAAAAAGTGAACTTATCTCCCCAGGGTCGGTGGGGCTGGGAATGACCTAGGGCTGGTCTGGAACTCACTCTCAGCTGGCTACTGGATTCGTCTGGACTTCCGTTTAAGCCCACTTACAGAGAAAAGAAATCACAGTCCTTTCATCTTGAATTCTCCCCTTGAAAAAATGCTGGAACACAAACAACCCCCCTCCATTTCATGCCAGGGAGAGGGGTCAAAGTCATCATTACGTTCATGATATAAGATACATTCTGAGTTTTCTATTCCCCTTCTCCAGATGAGGAATCTGCCATCATTAACTAGTGGGGAGGGATTCTTCCAAGGGGAAAGCGCAGAGCTCCTGAGTGAGGAACGGGAGGGGGAAAGGAGGCAGGATGAAACGAAAGGAAGGGCTGTGGACGATAATGAGAAGAGGTGGAAGAAGAAGAAGAACCAGGTGGGGTTTGCGGGGGATAGATGGTGTAATGTGGCTGTGAGACAGTAGAGGGCACTGTAAACACACCGAATACAGCACCATTCTCCAAGGAAAAGCGGATAATTGAAATCCGCAGATAAACCAAACCCCTTGGCCAGTCGCTGCAACTTGCTTCCCTAGCAACCCTTTTACTGGAGCTGCCACCAAGTAGAACCAACTGCTTATTGAGAAGCAGCACGATCCAGTGGATAGGGCACGGACCTGGAGTCCGAGGACCTGAGTTCTAATCCGACTCCACCCCTCAATGCTCGGGCAGCCAAGGAAAGAGAATGTTGGTGGATGTTGTATCAGTGGTATTTATTGAGCGCTTACTGTGTGTAGAGGACTCTACTAAGCACTGAGTACAGTACAGTACAAGATATAAAAACAATTCTATGTCCTTATGTCTTTCAGGAGAAGATTTGAATGGTAGAACTGGTAATTAAGGGGCTTCCTCTGAGAGCACAATGCACTGCCTTAAGCTCTTGCGGAGGTACAACAGAACATCACATAGATAACCAGTCACAAAGTAATGACATT
This sequence comes from Tachyglossus aculeatus, assembly GCF_015852505.1. Classification (NCBI taxonomy): domain Eukaryota; kingdom Metazoa; phylum Chordata; class Mammalia; order Monotremata; family Tachyglossidae; genus Tachyglossus; species Tachyglossus aculeatus. Next base: position 8,682,891 of record NC_052081.1, read on the forward strand.
GTGGTGAAGAAATTAAACTACATACAGGTCTATCTCCCTCTTCCTCCCTCATCTCCATCTGCCTCTTTTTTTCTTTCAATCTCCTCTCATCCTTTATCTCCCTCTCTTCTTCTTCCATTTTTTTCCCCACAGTCAAAGTATGGGGGAGAACAGGATTCAAATCCCCATTTATCCCTCTCTCCTCCCTTTGCCTAGTTTTCCATCTCCTGCTTTTCTCCTGCCCCTCCCTTCCCAAAATTCGTTCACTGTTTCCCTCTGTTGGAAAGAACACCGGTCTGGGAGTTCTGGATTCTCATTCTGGCTCTGCCACTTGACTGCTGTGTGACCTTGGGCAAGTCACTTAAATTTCTCTGTGCCTCAATTTCTTCACCTGTAAAATAGGAACTAAACACCTGTTCTCCCTCCCTTTGGCCTGTGACTCCATGTGGGACAGGGATTGGGTCCAATCTGTCTATATCATATCTAACCCAGTGCCTAGTACAGTTCTTGGCACATAGTAAGTGCTTATCAAAACCCACAACTAGTACTAGTCTCTGTCTTACTGCCTTCCTTCTACTCAGGTGGTTTTTTATATTTTGTTGTTCTAGCTGACCTGGGGATTCCTTGCTCCATTCCAAACAAAACAAATGGATAGTGATGATGCTACTGATGCCATTTCAGTAAAGAAAAAAGGAGGAGGAGTAAGCATGATTGGGGAAGGACAAGAAAGTCAGAGAGGGGAATGAGTGCTTATTTTTTTGACTTAGAATAGGATGTACTTTGGTGAAGTTACAGAGAGTTTCAGGATATACGATGAGCATCTGCAACTGTTTCTTCAAGAAAATGATATATCACAAAATAGAAAAATAATTAAGTTCCTCTCAGTGATTTGACCAAAGATGTTAGCTCTCCTCAAGGACCTCAAGGCACTCATAAAACTAGGAAACTGAGTTAATGCTTTTATTAAACCATTAAGAGATTTTTTTTTATTCCACTAAGAAAACTGTCTTCACTATAGGATGCAGGTTCTGATATTAAAGAAAATACCCAGGTGAAAACTTGTCCAAATGTATTAGTTTAACATGCTTGACTTGCACGTGCCCTAGCTGTAGTTTGAGGCATTCAGAACTCCAAGAAGCAGTCAAGGGTCCGCAAAACGAAAGTTGCCTCACTGATATTTCTGCAATGATAGTTACTGAACTAGGCACTTGGATGCAACAGAAGCAAAAGGCATAGAGACAGACACTGAACTATTCCCAAGCAGTGGAATCAGACAAACAAAATTAAATAATCAATTCACAAGTGCTGAACTCTGGCAGAGAAGCAGGGAGGGGGAAGGTTTTGGGGGCCCACATGAGCAAGAGGCCAGAGGCAGGATATGAGAGTAGGTTACAACTATGGAGAGTTAGGCTTGGGAGAAGCAAAGAGCGCAGTATCCTATCACATGGAGAATCAGTCCCCAGATTGAGTTTCCAGTCCTCAGCACCAAACCCAATCCCTAAGTGCAGCCTCACACAGGATGGCACTGGTCTGGGATGGTGGAAACTGGGAAATCCCCATAGCCAGTGCTCCCAAGGTCAGGGTGGCTGTTTTCCTTCAAATGGTTCACAGAAGCTCCTTCACTCTTCTGACCCTAAGCTCATTCTTGCAATCGCCCTAGCAAAGCAGAACCAGGGCCTGCGAGGGGGTGGGAGATATCAACGGGGTCACCTCAGGAGTAGGGACAAATGAATCCAGTTTGTCTCAACACCCTCCTTCTCTCATGGACCCAGGACTGTTGTTGCACTTGGAGGGATCTGGGTGCCACTCACCAGCTTCTCCCCAGCCATAGAAAAAGACAGAGGGGAAGCGAAGTCTGCCCAGAATCCAGAAATGGAGGGAAAATCTGGGGCTCAGAGCCAGGGGCCTCAGACACTCTGGGACAGAGAGAAGTTGCCAACCTGGTGAGCAAGGAGGTATGGGATGATAACAATAATAATAATAATACTGCAGTATTTGTTAATAGCTCACTATACACCAAACACTATACTAAGGGCTGGGATAGATACAAGATAATTAGGTCAGGCACAGTCCCTATCCCATGGGGCTCACAGTCTAGGGAAGAGGAAGAACAACACTGAATCCCCATTTTACAGATGAGGAAGCTGAGGCCCAGAGAAGTTAAGTGACTTGCCCATGGTCACACAGCAGGCAAGTGGCAGACCTTGGTTTAGAACCCCGTCCTCTTACTCACGGGCCCATGTTCTTTTTACTAGGCTTCGCTGCTTCTCCAACCTGGGGTAAGAATCCAGCCATGGACCACCACCCTGCCACCACCTCAGTTCATCGGTCCTTTGCTCTAACCTAACCCTAACACAACATACATTTCCACCAAGCCACAGGTTCACTCACAGGTGAGACCTAAGCCATTCAGGCCTCAGGCCTAGCCTCAACACACATCTCAGATGACAAAGAAAAATATGTTGGTGATCTCCAAACAAAGCACAGCCAGTAGGCTCTGAGAAGAGTTTACCCTGCCACTAAGGAACTTCTCCAGGGCACCTGTTGACTGGAATGACTGGAGATTTTTTATCTGCTGCTGATGCTGCTTTGGGTTTTAAATAAGCTTCAATAGTTCCCAGCAGTGTCCCTTGAGGGGAGAGATGGGTTTTTTGTTTTTTTTTTTTTGTTTTTTTTTTTTTTTGTGTGTGTGTGTGTGTGTACACACAAAGCAGCCCTGGAATGGGGGGGTAGTTCTAAAAATAAGAATTAATAACATCTTAGAGAGACTCCAGCTTAGAGATTGGCATTCTCTGTAACCTGTCGAGTTGGGGTGGAGATGAGGAAGCTCAAACTGATTTAAAAAACAACTCCTCAAAGTTCAGCCTGTTTGGAAGAGGCAGCCGGCAAATGGGAGATCTATAAGCCCCTGAAACACGTGGTCCTCAGCTGGGGTGACAATGAGAGATGGCTTGTTTTCTGGGGATCAAAATTTCGGGAAATAAAGTCAGGTTTATATGATGTCGCTATTGGAACTGTTTCTAATTGGAGGTGATGGAGGGAGGTGGTGAGATTTAATTTCTTAAAATTATCAATTGAGAAGATTAAACCTCTTTGGAAGACAGGGCTAGAAATCGCTAAGATTTGGGAGCTCAATGAAAAGCAGTGGAGAGGAACAGACTCAATACAAATTCTGCCTAGCTGGGAAATTGATTCAGGGGAGCTGAAGTGAAATCTCCTGGGTCCCTGCATGGGCTTCTAACTGCAGATACCAGATACATTTGCTGCTGGTTCCAGCCCTAATGCACTTGTCAGCTTAATTCGCTCCCGGAGGAACACGGAGTTTCAGGTCACCGTGGCCCCCGCTCACGCACAGGACCTAATTCTCATATTGTTGGAGGGAAGACAATGACCAATCCAAAGAGCTCACCACTGATAAACTGGGGCAGGCCACATGGGGAGGGGACCTTCCAGCCAGCTCTCTGCAGAGCAGATGACAGTCTTTCTGAAATGGGCCCAGCAAGAGAGTAGAAATGTCTGCAGAAAGAGAATGTGGGATCCTGCCAGGGGGTGTGGCTGGAGGATGTGGATAAGGGGGGTTAGGGCTTGGTTAGGGAGTTGGCTCAGTTGAAATCATCCTGAATCGCTGACAAACAAAGTGAGGACAACGACGACCATCTCGATGATGACTGAGTGTGTGGTCTTCGTCCTTGGGCCCCTTTGCTTTTCACTTGGTGATCGTGTTTGTGGCTGACCCACTTTTCCCCAGCCCCCTCTCCCTTCTGCGTCATCTATGCACTTGCATCTGTGGGACAAAGGTCACAAATGATACATTATAAATTATTTGTTTACATTAATGTCTGTCTCCCCCTCAAGACTTAAAGCTCCTTGTGGGCAGGGAACAAGCCTACCAACTTTGTTGCATTGTACTCTCCCAAGCACTTACTATAGTGTTCTGCAACCAGTAAGTGCTCAATAAATACCACTGATGGATTGATTGACCCTCTCTTTAGCTTTCTGACCCCTAGTCCCCATCTGCACCCCCCTCTTTGGTAACTCTGAATCCTCTAGGTGTGGCCTGAAGGACTGCTGTCATCTTCTATTTGCTAAGAATGCGCGAGTCATCTCTAAATCAAAAGATCTCCAGCTTTTCTCATTCTACAGGTAATGGAATCTGTTGTTTTGCTCAACACCGCAAACAAATGGAAAGCCACCAAATTACTGAAAGGCAAGTATGTGTTTTGTTGCCTTTTCCTCCCTGGAGAGAGCTCTATTTTATTTTTCCCAGTGCTTTTGAATATTGTATGTACTACTGCCATTTACCATTTGCAAGATTCATTGGATGATCAAGTTGCATGTTTCCTTGTTTGAATAGCTCTGCAGACACAGCAGCAGTTGTTCTCATATAACTGTGCACATCTGGCAAACAGGTGGGCCGTGAGATAGGCCAGTTAGCCAGTGAGGTGATTTCTTTTGGGAAAGAAGATGAGAAATCACCCTCAGGTCCTGCAGAGTGCTGTCCCTGACTAGTGGCATTGATTTATTTCCGATGACAGTTTCCCAAGTAGGACAGTAATGGCACAGGCCTGGATACAATTGTGGAAAAATTCAGAGAAGACAAAGCCCCCATCCCCACAGGCTGGGCAAGGTGGGTTCAAGGTTCCTGGGTTCTTACTACTCAGACCATTTGTGGGGGCTTGGCAGCAGTTTGGGTGGGGGGCTCTGCTGGCCAAGAACAGTGACAGGGGCCTCTTGGTGCCCCAGGCTTGCTGCCAATCACCAGGGAGTGAGAGAAATGGTGAAGAGGGGATAGGTGGATAATGCCACTTGTCTGCTGTGTGATCTTGGGCAAGTCTCTTCACTTCTCTGTGCCTCAGTTTACTACATCTGTAAAATGGGGATTGAGATTGTGAGCCTCACGTGGATCAGGGACTGTGTCCAACTTGATTTGCTTGTATCCATCTCAATGCTTAGTTCAGTGCCTGGCACATCCTAAGCACTAAACAAATACTATTATTATTATTAGAGAAGCCGCATGGCTCAGTGGAAAGAACCCGGGCGTGGGAGTCAGAAGTCATGGATTCTAATCCCGACTCTGTCATTTGTCAGCTGTGTGACTTTGAGCAAGTCACTTAACTTCTCTGTGCCTCAGTTACCTCATCTGTAAAATGGGGATTACGATTGTAAGCCCCACGTGGGACAATCTGATCATCTTGTATCACCCCAGCGCTTTGCACATAGTAAGCGCTTAAATACCATGATTATTATTATTATGATTATTATTAGGCTGATCACTAGAAAGAGAAAGCTGGGAAGAGATGAAAATGGGGAGAAGGAGGAAAACGAGGAGGGAGGAAGACTGGGAGGGAGAGTGAGCATACTAGAAAAGTAAGCAGGTACATGAGCACAAGTGATCTAGGGCAAGAGAGAGAAAGAGATGGGTTGGGGGTGGAGAGGAAGGCAGAAAGTAAGAGTGAAAGAGCATTAGGGAAAAAGAATCAAAGTAAGGGTGGGGGGTGGGGGAAGAAGGGGAGAGATGGAGGGAGAGATAAAGAAAAAGGAGAGAGAAAGACAATGGGCTTTGCATATCTAACTGTGTCAAAGCAGTCTCTCTTTTTTAAATGTAGTTCTGCTGTCCTCTATCTTTGCCTCTCATTAGATCTCCTGCCGTCTGGCTCAGCCCTAAATGTCAACCGACTTCTGCAAGTAGGAAAGGTTATTAGTGAGTCTGTCAGTGAGCACTTGGGGAAAGCACCCAAAAGCTTTTTCAAGACATGTTTCCTGCCCACAAGGAGTTCATATTCTAATGGGGGAGAAACAAATAAAAATTGAGAGGAAGAGATTTATCCTGCACTACTGCAGAACCAGGTGTTGAGATCACCTACAGACCTTTTCTAGGGCTTAATTAAAAGGGGGAAAGTAAGGAGTCAATCTCCCTCCCCTCTAAGCCAGCTCAGGGTGCATTTCCGAATCCTCTTCTCTGTTTTCCCCTCCCTGAACAATTCTGGATCTGAGCTCTTTTGAGTCCCTGCCTGTTTGGTTGATCCAGCTTATTTTTTTTAATTACAGGGTTTTATGACTTTGGCAGAGCCACATTTCCTGAGCTAGAGGGGGCCCAGATGCAGGATACCCCATATAGCAGAGTGTGCTGCCTCTCTGGGTCTGTAGGTATGTAGAGTGGCTGTCAAAGAGTGAATCCATATGGCTCCCATCCCCAAATAGCAGCACTAACATTAACAGCCCTCCTACTCTTCTCTAAAGACTCTCGGGGCTTGAGTCAGACACAGGCTGTTTTCTCTGTTCACTCCTAACACTGAGTGACTGTTAGATCCCCTCTCTGACTGTCTCTCCCCTCTCCACACCCAAGGCTTCACAGTCCACACCATTTTTATTGGGCGAGGGTGGGGGGTTGACCCTTCCCCATTTCCTAGTTGGGAGAAACATCTATACACTGGAGGTGGGGAGGTGGCTGCCCCTGCCCCAGCTGGGGGCCAGATACCTGAGGAAGCATACAAATGAGAGCAAATAATGCTGGGGGTGGGGAGGAATTGTCCAGGGTTTGGTTCAGACAAGAACTTCTTCATCCTTGTCCAGCTAAGGGCACAGCCAGCTAAACAGAGGAAAGGGCTGCCCAACCTGCAAGACGTGGGCCATCGGGCTGTGCCTCAGACTCTAAAATGGCAAGGCAAAGGAGCCCGCTTGTCATCGTGCAAGGCTGGGAATCTGGGATGGGGAGGCGGGCAGGGTTGGGGAAGCAGGGGCTCAGGCTGGATCTGCAGCTGGGCACAGGTGGCCCAGCAGCTGCAAGTTCCTTCCCCATCAATGTGGGTAAACAGTAAACATTGTATTAAAATATTCAGCACTCGAGGCCTCTGTCTGAATGTTAATGGAGGCGGGAAGCTGATTCGCAGTCTCAGCCGGCCCGGATTACCAGGCTGCAGGCGGCACAGGCGATGTGACTTTGCGGCAGAGGGGTTCGGAAAGGTCGGGCCCAGTGGATTAGTGGCACATTGATTTTGCATCTCTTCCTGGTGGATGGACCGAGGAGCTCCCTCGCCAAACAGTCTGTATGCCTGTCGTCTCCCATCAGGGCTGGCACTTCCTGGGGGTCAGCTGGAACCGGGGACAGGGAGAGCATAAGTTCACCCATGGGGCCCTTCATGGGGGTGGGGGAAAGGTGGATGATTTCTACAATGTTTAGATCCTTGAGGGGACCCCTCTGATCATAATATTTATTCTTTATCCCTAGTCGGACCCTGTTGGGTTTTAGTGAGGCTGTGGATGGTGCTAACTTCCTCCTTTAGATTGTGAAACTTCTTGAGGACAGGGAGAGTATCTTTTCACCTCCATTGTACTCCCCCAAGTGCTTAGTACAGTGCTGTGCACAATACAGGTGCTTGATGAATAACTGATTCAAGTATGACTTTCTGTTGCTTTCTCTAAAGCTGATCCAGTCTTTCCCAATAATTGTGCCTCCTAAGAGCTAAACCTCCAGCTCTTTGAGCTTCTTGGAAACAGGCAAGGAGCAGGGGTGGTGGAGTAGAAGCCAGTGAAATCTATGGGGTGACTGTTTTAGATTTTCTTTTTTTCCCCCTTCTTTCTCTTGGAACATGGGATTCTCTCCTTGTCTATGTGTTAGCCACTCTTGCCCAGGATGAGTCATAAAAATCGTTTTTTTGGCCACCTGATTATTTACCAAGGTTGGATGTCTGTCTCTGAGGGAGGAGGAGAACGGAAGGAAGGATGGGTCAAAAACGTTCCAGGACAGGCTGCACTTATTTGCCTGGGCATCTATTCGTCATGCCTTTACACACGCCACATGTCTGCGGCGGGTTCATTAGGATTGTGTCATAGACTGAAAGCCCTACCCTTCGGTGGAAAGAGCACGGCCCTTGGCGAATGGGAGATCTAGGTTCTAATCCCAGCTCTGCAAGTAGCCCCAGCTCTACCTGCTGGGGTTAGGCCATCAAAGGTGAATGATTCTGACTCAATAACCATTGGAAGAAATAAGAAGCCTATTGTGTAATGGTAGGATGGTGCAGTGTTGGTGCCAGGCTGTGATCACTTTGCCTGTCAATGGGATCTGCATGCAGAAAACCTTCGCATCCACTTTGCAGTGTGCTGCAGTCCAGCCCAGCACAAGCACTTGCTCAGGGCACCCTGTGCCTAAGTAGCAACATGATTGGCAGGGACAGAAAACTGCAATTGGTGCTGTGCCAAACACAACCACTCTAATCAATTTCTTTATACATATTCTTGATCCTGAGGTCTTGGAATGGGGGAGACATTCCAAATCATCAAAATGATTTGGACTGGAAAGACTGGGAAGGATCACAACTCAACCACTCCAGAGTTGAATATTCTTACTACGAGCAGATGCTTCCATATTAAATCCCCCATGTTCCTGTCTAAACCTCTCCCTCTTTCTCATGGAGAAAGGGATAAATTGGTCACCATCCTCTCTACGAGACCCTTTCATGTCCTTGAAAACCATGATTAAATTATCTAGGACAAATAAACCCAGATCTTTAAAACTTTTCCTTAATTCTCATTTTCCAAATTTTCTAATCAAATGAGTGCCTCTCTTCTGACTCCTCTCCAAGTCGTCCTTTAATTGTGAAGCTCTGAACTCATGATCCAACATAATGGGAGGATTATCAAATGCACTCATTTCAGCGCACTTTTGGGATGCTGACTCAGGGTCAACTTTTCATCTCTCCAACTCTTACCTGAAAAGCCTCCTCAGATCCACCTGCAGAGTGTCAATCTGCATTGACTTGATTTGTTTTGCCTCCCAGGATGAACTAGGATTGGCTGCTGATGTCTACTGATGGGGAGGGGGTTGGTTGCCTGGGACCCCGTGTCTGCAGCGGCCTTGGGCCTAGGTGAGGTGAGGCCTTCAGTTGACCTGCCTCTGTCAACAAGTGCCTGACGCTCCTTGGATCCAGTATCAGCTAACAGGCTTCCCCTAGCCTCTCTCTTCTTGTTCCAGGTTATTATTAGTGATAAAGATAATTGTGGTATTTTTAAATGCCTACTATTCATTCATTCATTCAATTGTATTTATTGAGCGCTTACTGTGTGCAGAGCACTGTACTAAGCACTTGGGAAGTACAAGTTGGCAACACATAGAGACGGTCCCTACCCAACAGTGGGCTCACAGTCTAGAAGGGGGAGACAGAGAACAAAACAAAACATATTAACAAAATAAAATAAATAGAATACGTACAAATAAAATAAATAGATAGATAGATAAATAAATAGATAGCAGTGTGACCTGGTGGAAAGAGCACAGGCCTGGGAGACAGAGGATCTGGGTTGTCATCCCAGCTCTGCCATTTGCCTGCTATGTGACTTTGGGCAAGTTACTTCATTGCTCTGTGCCTCAGTTTCCTCCTCTTTAAAATGGGGATCCAATATCTGTCCTCCCTCTCCTTAAGCCATGAGCCCCAGGTGGGATGGGGATTGTGTCCGACATGATTATCTTCTATCTTCTCCAGTGCTTAGTACCATGCTTCATAGCATGTAAATGCTACAGTTATCTTATTTTTAAGCACTTACTATGTGCTAACCACTGTGCTAATAATAGTTATACTACCAGAACTGGTGGTAATAATAACATCTGTGGTATTTGCTAAATGCTTACTTTGTGCCAAGCACAGCACTAAGCGCTGGGGTAGATACAAGATAATCTAGCCTGAGCTCCTGACCCTCAGCTCACCAGGACTGAGGTCTCCCTGCACCCTTGCCGTGTCCCCTACCACCAATCTCAGCTTTGCCACTTTGCTGTGTGACCTTGGGCAAGCCACGTAACTTCTCTGTACCTCAGTTACCTGTAAAATGGGGGTTAAGACTGTGAGCCCCACATGGGACAACCTGATTACCTTGTATCTACCCCAGTGTTTAGAACAGTGCTTGGCACATACTAAGCACTTAACAAATATACCATAATTATTAAAGCCACTGGATTCCTGAGACTCCACAAAAATCAGATCTGCAGAGGAGAGAGAACAGGTTCAGCTGGGGTAGATGGTGACTCACCTGCCTTTGTTTAAAATGGTAGTTAAGCGCTTACTATGTTCCACGCACTGTACTATGCACTATACAAGATAATCAGGTTGGACACAGTCCCCGTTCCACATAGGATTCGTAGTCTTAACCCACATTTTATAAGGGAGGTACCTGAGGTGCACAGAATTTCACTGACTTGTCCAAGGTCACACAGCAGACAAGTGGCAGAATTGGGATTAGAACTCAGGTCCTTCTGACACCAAGGCCGATGCTCTATCTACTAGGCCAAGCTGCTTCTGGAAGAAGAGTCTCTCCATTAGTATGTGAGAACACCTCAACTGGAAGCAACTTCTTGACTGAGTGGCCAACCTGATGCAGCCATGCTTCTTCCTGACTGTATCAAAAGGAAAGCTAAGATTCAGGTCCCTGCCTCCTTGTGGAAAGTTTTCTTTATATTTCTACTTTTCATTGTATGCACATGAAATATCTGAGTGGCACAGAGCTCCTGAGGGGTCCTGTGACTTCGACCCAGCTGTTAACAACCCCAGCTCCTTCCCATGACCACAAATGAATGGAAGTCATGCAGGGGGTGGCCGCCGAGGATGGTGAGAGGAAAGAGTGCCAAGTGAAAGGCCCCAGGTACCAGCCACTGCCAGCGAACTGAAGGGCGGGGGCATGTGACAACTATCTATGCCTCTCCAGCAAACCCCATCGAGGATTTCTGTTTGAGGAACAGAAAAACTTCCCCGAGTGCCTCATAGTCGAGTTCTGGGGATGAACATTAATTAGGAAGTGACCTGGTTCTACTCAGGGAGGAACAATGACACAGAAAACCAGGTGAGCCAACAGCACAGGGAAAGACTTGGGGCAGAACCGATCGCCTGTGGGAAGATGTGCGTGGCCAGTATGTGTGGTAGGAGGGGAAGTTTCTGACTTTCTTTGCCACTTGCCCTGTTTTCTATTCTTGATTCTCAGAGAAATAATTGGTACATCTGGAGCTGCCGCCACTGGGTGACTCAGGCGAGGAGTGTCTACTCGCAAGGCAGTTATAACTTCAGGGTGGTAGAACCAAGTCCTGCTGACCATGTGCCAACCAGGCTGGGCGCCATTAGTCGAACAGGCGAATTACAGTATTTGGACTGAGTGATTTGCAGAAAAGTATGGGGGTGGGGGTGGGGGGAAGACTCTTGTAAGAGATCCTGGGAGGAGGAAGGAGGAGGGAGAAGATGCTTCTTAGAGAAGAGGTTTTGGAAATATCTGCCATTTTTTCCAATTTGGTGAATCGCTAAATGAAAGGGGGAGAATTACAGTGGGGAGCTGAGAACTGGAGAGACATGTCTCTCAAAGGAGTGTTACTAGTACATGTGTACAGTGCAAGCACTTAGTACAGTGCTCTGTGCACAGTAAGCACTCAATAAATACAATTGAATGAATGAATGAATATGAGCAGGGAACCTGAGCCCCCTGAGCAAACCAAATTTCTAAACTGCATAATAACCTGAACCCTAGAGAACCAGGAGCCCGGATTGGGAGTAGAGAACACACACTTAGAAGAAGCTGTTCTGGTGTCTGGTTTGACAACCTGCATTTGGAGTTGCTTAGCAGGATTAGGGCCTGGCTGCCTCTCAGTCACTCATTCATTCATTTCTTCTGCCTGGAGGATCCTGATAACCATTTCAGGAGAGATGTCAGGCTGGAGGTGGGGGCAGCTCTCCTCCAGTAACAGAAAGCAAAGAGCTGCTCATCTCACCAGTCATGTCTGCCTGAATACAAAACACCTGTCCATCAAGGCCAGAAAGAGAGAGTGCTGTGGGGAGAGAGAACAGTGGTGGGCTGGGAAGCAGGGGGAGTGAGTCTCTCCAGGAATAAAAGAAAAATCTCCATTCAGCTCAAAGATGGACTGAGTCTGTCACACTGAAGCTGATTTGGCTGATAAGAAAAAGGCCAAGAGGAGGAGGAAGAGACAAGAGAAGGAGATAAGGGGTGAGCCTGGTGAGTTTCTGGCAGACTCCTTAGGTCATTCTGTCCCCAAGGAGAGATGGTTTAGACTTCATCCTGGAAGTGGGAGGAGAAGCAGCGTGGTTAATGGGCCTGGGAGTCAAAAGGACCTGAGTTCTAATCCCAGCTCCACCATCTGTCTGCTGTGTGAGCCTGGGCAAGTCACTTCACTGTGCCTCAGTTACCTCATCTGTAACATGGGGATTAAGAATATAAGCCCCACGTGGGACATGGACTGTGACATGAAAGACATTAGTATAAATAAATGATAGATACGTACATAAGTGCTGTACACATCTTTGACTGAAGCCTGGGCCTGGCTTCTCCCTTCGCAGCCAAGTCTTATCTAGCCACATTAGAGAAAACGCCTCAAGAAACTATGAAATTACTTTGTCTTTTGGTTCTAAAAAAATTATTTAAACCAAACCGAACTCTGTCATAGAACTGATTCTCCCCACCTTCTCCCACCGCCCACCCCCATCCTCCTGACTTTTGAAGTCCCAGAAGGGAGAGAAAATGGACTTTGGGTGATAAGCCATGTTCCTGGGTTATTTTGCAGAAAAGGGTAATCTACTGTATTCTTTGGCTTCCAGTTCTTCTCCCTTTTCTCAATTCCACTAGCTCTTATCTTCTCCTCTTTATTTCACAGTTGCTTGAGCATTTACAAAAATTTATTTTTCCTCTGTTCGAAGATTCATACATGACTCCTCAAAATGCCACCACTTCTGATTGCTACTCCGGAGGAGGGGCGAGACTGACTGATTAACAGCGGAGATACTTTTGGAAGATCTTTCGCGGCTAGACTTAAAGCTTGTCTTGGTGGTAAGCGGAGCCCGCAAAGTCTGGAAAGCTTCCAACAGGCTGAAGGCCCAATAGCTAAACACTTCACCTCTAATCTGAAATAAGGGGTCCAGAGACCCTACGAGTTACTGCACGACCTAACGAAAAAAGCCCGGACCTGTGATTCAGAGGACCTGGGATCTTATCCCAGCTCTGCCACTCTCTTGATATGTGAGATCTTGCACAAATCACTTAACTTCCCTGTGCCTCAGCTTCCTCATCTGTAAAATGGGGATTCAATACCTGTTTTTCTCTTACCTACTTAGCCTGCGAGCTCCCTGTGGGAGAGGGACCTGATTATCTTGGATGCACCCTAGCGCTTGGTACCTAGTAAGCGCTTTACAGACCCCACCATTATTAGAAAACTGGAGCAGGAGGCAGGTGACCTGAGTCCAGAGAAACACTATACAGCAGGGCCAGCCTTAGAAAGCATCATCATCATCAATCGTATTTATTGAGCGCTTACTACGTGCAGAGCACTGTACTAAGTGCTTGGGAAGTACAAATTGGCAACATATAGAGACAGACCCTACCCAACAGTGGGCTCACAGTCTAAAAGGGGGAGACAGAGAACAAAACCAAACATACTAACAAAACAAAATAAATAGAATAGATATGTACAAATAAAATAAATAAATAAATAAATAAATAGAGTAATAAATATGTACAAACATATATACATATATACAGCATCTCTAGCTGGATGGAGCAGTGCAGAGGGCACTGGAGTCTGGGCATTGGACTTCCTGCTGTTGGTGTTCACTCTGGGGGTCCTAATTACAAATAAAAAAACTTAGAGAAGTCGGCTATAGATTTATGTGATTTGTTCAAAGATGGGTAAACCTCTGCATAATGGAAACCTAACCCTGGCCCCACAGTGTGTTCTGTAATTGTTGTGAGCAGGGAACGTGTCTGCCAACTCTGTTATATTGTACTCTCCTAAGCATTTAGTATGATGCTCTGCACACAGTATAGGTTCAATAAATACCATTGATTGATTGAAGCATCGTCATAGGAAAGCTCCTTGATCTCTTGGAGCCTCAGTCCAAAAATAACATATGCCATTTCTGGATCAGGCCAACTATCTATCCAGCTCAGTATTTTACCTCTAGTTTTGGCACTATGATGCCTGGAGGAATACAGTGAAGTCACCACCCTCCTTCGCAAAATGAGGATGACACTCCCTAAGAATGCTGTGAGAATCAGTGACTTAGTTACTGGAATGAGCTTTGAAAGGAAAGGAAGGTTCAACACAACACAATGTTTCTGGTTCTTCAATGTACTAGCAGAGTAAACACACTAGACTGTAAGCCTAGTGCCTCTCTTTATTGCTGAATTGTACGTTCCAAGAGCTTAGTACAGTGCTCTGCACACAGTAAGCACTCAATAAAAACGATTGAATGAATGAATGAACTCGGGATAACGAGATCTAGCAACCTGCATGCGTAGCTACGGCCAGGGTCTCCACAAACATGTTGGCGTATTTCACATCATTATCTTGGAATGCAAACTCCCAGAGGGCTGGCACTGCGTCCTTTGAAACTGTCTCGAAGGAAGCACCTGGCATATAGCTAGCTGCTAAATGAAGACTAAATCTAATGACGTCAATGAACGGTAACATATTTGAATGGAGCCAGCAAGTCGATCCACTAGAGTTGGCTTTTTAACAGAACTAGTTGATAGCTGAAATAGAGGTCTTAAAGGTGATCATTTTTCTGGAGTGGAATAAGGGAAGGCCTAATTGGAGGCAGGAGGATGGATGTGTTGACTTTATGGGTTCCCCTCAGCCTGGTGGAACTGCCATTTTATTTTAGCCTTAGAATTACCCAGGTTGGAGGGCCTTAGTCTGGGAATTGCCACTGGCCATGTGATATGGGGCTCTGAGCAGCCTCGGTGTCCCTAGAAGAGAAACCCAAGATTTAGAGACCAGGACGACCAGGCTGGGTGAGAGAACGAACAGGACCGGCCAACGCCTGAACAGACTTGATTTTAAGCTAAGTGAGCATGACAAACGCGTTGCTAAAACCTCAACCCTGATTAAACCTCTGATGAAGCACAGCGTGATAAGTGCCAGGCAACCACAGTTCTACAAAAGCCCAGTGCATTGCAAAAACCGGGAGCTTCTTCCTGCAGCCTAGAAATGCCCGCCTTCTCTGATGGGGGCTGTTGACAGGGGCTGATGGACCCTCCCGATTAATAGATCATCAATGATTTTCTAAGGTGGGCCCAGTGGGGAGGTCCTAGCCATGAGCCAATAGAATGAGGAGCAGAGACCATGGAGTTGTCTTCCACTGTGGGGAGAGGCGCTTGTTCCTGGAGTCGATGGGTGGGGGTCGGAGCCCAGGAGGGTAAACTCTTCCTATTATAGCTTTCAGACTGTTGGTCAAGTCCTTCTGCTCATAAAGATCCCCTCAGCGACTGCCCATAGGAATCTGGGGAGGGGCCTGCAGTGGGAGGGAGCCCCGTTATCTCACCAGTGGACTCGTTTACTAGGGAAGGGCCTGGAAGGGGAACCCAGAAACATAAGCAGTGACTGCATCCAGACTCTCCCCACTCCAGTTCATATTTCCCTCTGATGCCTGGATCATTTTTCCCAGAAGGGCTGGCGAAAAGGCAAGCGCAGAGTAAAGAGCCTCTATTTTCTGGAGCTGAAGGTGGACTGTGCATGGGACTTCTTGGGATGGGGACGGGGGGGGGGGGGGGAGGAGTGGCTTTCAGGCGTGGAGTTTGCAAGAGACTTGAGTGACATCAGTACAGATGGGAGCTACTGGACTCTCAAGGACTGGAGTTTCCAGGGGATGGCGTTAAAGTTTGAAGCATCATGGGGAGAAAAAGTAGGATTAGGACACCAGAGAGAGTGACCAAGAAGGAAAGAGACTGATGGAATTAGACAACAAAGAGGCAGAAAGGTTAAGAAAGAGTCAGACAGAAAGACAGATGGAGAAAGAGGTGGAGAGGGACAGAGATAATGAAAGAGACAAGCCAATAGGCAGAGAGAGACAGGGAGAAAGGCAGGGAGAGAGACAAACACACACATTGGCCAGGGTGACAAGGCAAGGTTGCTTTGGATGTTGCTGAGTGTCTTCCTAGCCTCGGCTCTCCAACACAGTGATGGCAGCCGTCTAGTAGTTGTTGAGACAAGGAGGGAAATTTCAGAACTGTCCCAATCATTGCGGGATTCCTGGACACCTTAATGAAGAGGGGGGAAAACAGTAATTTCTTCATCAGAGATACCACAAGAGAGATTCTAAGACCCTTTAGGAAATTTAAGAACCATCTTCTTCTGGCTATAACACACAACTTTGTGCTGTCATCATCTACTGTGATCATCAACTTCACTTAATTCCCTACTCAGAGCCTCTTATTTAGAAAAAAGAAACCTCTTATTCAGAATTTTGACTCATTCCTTATTAATTCACTGGCAGCTTTCTGTAGTCAGTGATTATCTAATAATACCTGCCTAAGATGATTAATGTAAGAGGAAGATGTGAGGTTACTTTTTTATATAAATGATTTGTTTCCTGGAATTGTGATTTTATCAAACAGAGGCACAGATGAGGTGGTGAGTGAATTAAGAAGAATGTCTGGTGGTAAAAAGGCACTCGTGGAGTTAATAAATAATAACCAGTGCCACAAATGATTCTACAGAGCAAGCGGGAGAGGCAACGTTTATCCCAACGAGGATCCCAAATCCCAGTGGCTTGTGGAAAGACTCCCGAGAGAGGGCAGGCAAGGTGTGGCTCAGTGGAAAGAGCAGGGGCTTTGGAGTCAGAGGTCATGGGTTCAAATATTAGCTGCGCCAACTGTCAGCTGTGTGACTTTGGGCAAGTCACTTAATTTCTCTATGCATCAGTTACCTCATCTGCAAAATGGGGATTAAAATTGTGAGCCCCCTGTGGGACAACCTAATCACCTTGTAACCTCCCCAAGTGCTTAGAACAGTGCTTTGCACATAGTAAGTGCTTAACAAATACCATTATTATTATTATTATTATTATTATTATTTCCTGGTCTCACAAGATTGTCAGGGCAAATCTTCCATTTATGATAAGGGAGGCAGGGAGCAGAGAATGGTGGACAATGGCAGAGGAGACAAGGACAGAGAGAATGACAGACTGGGGAAGAAAGGAGGGGGAGATGGCAGTGTAGACTGGGGAAGATGGCAGGAATGTTAGAAAGGGTTTGGAGATTCCCAGATTCTCATCCCAGCTCTGTCACTGGCCATCCGTATAACTTTGGGCAAGTTGCATTGTATCTCTGGGCCATGGTTTCCTCTACTGTAGAATGTGGTTAAGACATCGGTTCTCTCTATCTTTTAGATTGGGAGCCCCAGATGGGACAGGGACTGTGTCTGCTCTAAACGTTGCATTTATCTCAGCACTTAGTCCTGTGTTTGGCACCTAGTAAGTGCTTAAAAAATACCATCATCATCATCATCAGTCTTCTCCCTGGCCTCTGTACCTCTACCCCAATCAACCCTGGCCAGTGTTTCCCAGATCATCTTCTCCACTCTCCAATCTTCAAAACCTCCTCTGGCTTCCCACATCCCTCTGCATCAAACAAAACCTCTTCACACTTGGCTTCAAGGCTCTCAATCACTGTGCCTAATACGCACACTCCTTTTACCTGCCACTCCCCGGCTCACTCTGTTCCTCCCCGGCTTCTAACTGAACTTGGCGCTCACCTCCCTGACCTCTATCCCCTAATTCTTCATAAATACCTTAACTACCAAATGGTCAACGGGAACCGGTTAGTCAGTTCTATCCCTTCCCTCTTCTTCCCATTGCCATGGCTGCATGTGGGAGGTGAGTGGATTGTTATTTGCTTGGAATGTACCCCCAAATCATGCAATCCTAAACATTGGGCCCAGGGCCGCTGAGTCCTTTGGGATGGAAACCAGCCAATTGGGTTGGACCCCCTCCCTATCCCATGGGGGGGCTCACGGTCTCCATCCCCATTTTGCAGATCAGGGAACTGAGGCACAGAGGAGTTGAGTGACTCGCCCGGGGTCACACAGCAGACAAATGGCAGCAAACCTTGTGACTGCCAGGCCCGTGCCCCAACCCCATGCAGCAAACAAATGGCAGCAAACCTTGTGACTCCTCTTAGACTGTGAGCCTACTGTTGGGTAGGGACTGTCTCTATATGTTGCCAACTTGTACTTCCCAAGTGCTTAGTACAGTGCTCTGCACAAAGTAAGCGCTCAATAAATATGACTGATAATGATGATGATGACTCCCAGGCCTGTGCCCTAACCCCATGCAGCAGATGAACGGCAGCAAACGTTGTGACTGCCAGGCCCGTGCCTCAACCCCATGCAGCAGACAAACGGCAGCAAACCTTGTGACTCCTTTTAGACTGTGAGCCTACTGTTGGGTAGGGACTGTCTCTATACGTTGCCAACTTCTACTTCCCAAGCGCTTAGTGCAGTGCTCTGCACACACTAAGCGCTCAATAAAGCGCCTAGTACAGTGCTCTGTACACAGTAAGCGCTCAATAAATACAATTGATGATGATGATGATGACTCCCAGGCCCGTGCCCTATCCCTATGCAGCAGACAAATGGCAGCAAACCTTGTGACTCCCAGGCCCGTGCCCTAACCCCATGCAGCAGACAAATGGCAGCAAACCTTGTGACTCCTTTTAGACTGTGAGCCTACTGTTGGGTAGGGACTGTCTCTATACGTTGCCAACTTCTACTTCCCAAGCACCTAGTACAGTGCTCTGTACACAGTAAGCGCTCAATAAATACGATTGATGATGATGATGATGACTCCCAGGCCCGTGCCCCAACCCCATGCAGCAGACAGATGGCAGCAAACCTTGTGACTCCTTTTAGACTGTGAGCCTACTGTTGGGTAGGGACTGTCTCTATATGTTGCCAACTTCTACTTCCCAAGCGCTTAGTACAGTGCTCTGTACACAGTAAGTGCTCAATAAATACGATTGATGATGATGATGATGACTCCCAGGCCCGTGCCCCAACCCCATGCAGCAGACGAATGGCAGCAAACCTTGTGACTCCTTTTAGACTGTGAGCCTACTGTTGGGTAGGGACTGTGGGTAGGGACTGTCTCTATATGTTGCCAACTTCTACTTCCCAAGTGCTTAGTACAGTGCTCTGCACACAGTAAGCGCTCAATGAATACGACTGATGATGATGATGATGATGACTCCCAGGCCCGTGCCCTATCCCTATGCAGCAGACAAATGGCAGCAAACCTTGTGACTCCCAGGCCCGTGCCCTAACCCCATGCAGCAGACAAATGGCAGCAAACCTTGTGACTCCTTTTAGACTGTGAGCCTACTGTTGGGTAGGGACTGTCTCTATATGTTGCCAACTTCTACTTCCCAAGCGCCTAGTACAGTGCTCTGTACACAGTAAGCGCTCAATAAATACAATTGATGATGATGATGATGACTCCCAGGCCCGTGCCCTATCCCTATGCAGCAGACAAATGGCAGCAAACCTTGTGACTCCCAGGCCCGTGCCCTAACCCCATGCAGCAGACAAATGGCAGCAAACCTTGTGACTCCTTTTAGACTGTGAGCCTACTGTTGGATAGGGACTGTCTCTATACGTTGCCAACTTCTACTTCCCAAGCACTTAGTACAGTGCTCTGTACACAGTAAGCGCTCAATAAATACGATTGATGATGATGATGATGACTCCCAGGCCCGTGCCCTAACCCCATGCAGCAGACAAATGGCAGCAAACCTTGTGACTCCTTTTAGACTGTGAGCCTACTGTTGGGTAGGGACTGTCTCTATACGTTGCCATCTTGTACTTCCCAAGTGCTTAGTACAGTGCTCTGCACACAGTAAGCGCTCAATAAATACGACTGATGATGATGATGATGACTCCCAGGCCCGTGCCCTATCCCTATGCAGCAGACAAATAGCAGCAAACCTTGTGACTCCCAGGCCCGTGCCCTAACCCCATGCAGCAGACAAATGGCAGCAAACCTTGTGACTCCTTTTAGACTGTGAGCCCATTGTTGGGTAGGGACTGTCTCTATATGTTGCCAACTTGTACTTCCCAAGAGCCTAGTACAGTGCACTGCACACAGTAAGCGCTCAATAAATACGATTGATGATGATGATGATGACTCCCAGGTCCGTGCCCCAACCCCATGCAGCAGATGAATGGCAGCAAACCTTGTGACTCCTTTTAGACTGTGAGCCTACTGTTGGGTAGGGACTGTCTCTATATGTTGCCAACTTGTACTTCCCAAGCGCTTAGTACAGTGCTGTGCACACAGTAAGCGCTCAATGAATATGATTGATGATGATGATGATGACGCCCAGGCCCGTGCCCTATCCCTATGCAGCAGATAAATGGCAGCAAACCTTGTGACTCCCAGGCCCGTGCCCTAACCCCATGCAGCAGACAAATGGCAGCAAACCTTGTGACTCCTTTTAGACTGTGAGCCCACTGTTGGTTAGGGACTGTCTCTATATGTTGCCAACTTCTACTTCCCAAGCGCCTAGTACAGTGCTCTACACACAGTATGCGCTCAATAAATACGATTGATGATGATGATGATGACTCCCAGGCCCGTGCCCCAACCCCATGCAGCAGATGAATGGCAGCAAACCTTGTGACTCCTTTTAGACTGTGAGCCTACGGTTGGGTAGGGACTGTCTCTATATGTTGCCAACTTCTACTTCCCAAGTGCTTAGTACAGTGCTCTGCACACAGTAAGCTGTCAATAAATATGATTGATTATGATGATGATGACTCCCAGGCCCATGCCCCAACCCCATGCAGCAGACAAATGGCAGCAAACCTTGTGACTCGTTTTAGACTGTGAGCCTACTGTTGGGTAGGGACTGTCTCTAGACGTTGCCAACTTCTACTTCCCAAGCGCTTAGTACAGTGCTCTGCACACAGTAAGCGCTCAATAAATATGATTGATGATGATGATGATGACTCCCAGGCCCGTGCCCCAACCCCATGCAGCAGACAAATGGCAGCAAACCTTGTGACTCCTTTTAGACTGCGAGCCTACTGTTGGGTAGGGACTGTCTCTATATGTTGCCAATTTGTACTTCCCAAGCACTTAGTACAGTGCTCTGCACACAGTAAGCGCTCAATAAATACAATTGATGATGATGATGACTCCCAGGCCCGTGCCCCAACCCCATGCAGCAGACAAATGGCAGCAAACCTTGTGACTCCTTTTATACTGTGAGCCTACTGTTGGGTAGGGACTGTCTCTATATGTTGCCAACTTCTACTTCCCAAGTGCCTAGTACAGTGCTCTGCACACAGTAAGCGCTCAATACGATTGATGATGATGACTCCCAGGCCCGTGCCCCAACCCCACGCAGCAGACAAGTGGCAGCAAACCTTGTGACTGCCAGGCCCGTGCCCCAACCCCATGCAGCAGACAAACGGCAGCAAACCTTGTGACTCCTTTTAGACTGTGAGCCTACTGTTGGGTAGGGACTGTCTCTATACGTTGCCAACTTCTACTTCCCAAGTGCTTAGTACAGTGCTCTGCACACAGTAAGCGCTCAATAAATACGATTGATGATGATGATGATGACTCCCCGGCCCGTGTCCTAACCCCATGCAGCAGACAAATGGCAGCAAACCTTGTGACTGCCAGGCCCGTGCCCTAACCCCATGCAGCAGACAAATGGCAGCAAACCTTGTGACTCCTTTTAGACTGTGAGCCTACTGTTGGGTAGGGACTGTCTCTATACGTTGCCAACTTGTACTTCCCAAGCGCTTAGTACAGTGCTCTGCACACGGTAAGCGCTCAATAAATACGATTGATGATGATGGCTCTGCTCCATCCTCAGTCTCTCTGAACGTGCTTGTGTGTGAAAGTGTGTGTTTTGTTAGTCTGGGTTGCCTTTTTGCTGGTGCCTGTTTAATCCACGGACGTCCCTGAGTGTATCTCTGAATGCGTCTGAGCCGACAGTCTAATGGTTTGTCTGTGGGACATTCCCTGATCAGTACCAGACCTTACATCCACAAAAGATCTAATGTACAGAGGAAGTGGAGTAGGCACTTTGAGGTCCCATTTAATTTAAGCCTTATGCTTGGACTGAAAACCCAGATAGAGGTCAAAATCACACCACACCTTACTCTATCTCTGCCTGGTGCATGGTAATACTCGTTATGGATTCAGTTGTAGCCATAGCAATAATGATAGCATCCCCAAACCACCCAGGTTTTCATCACAGAGTCCTGGGTTTCATGAGACTGTGACTAAAACCCAAGAAATTTCCCAGCGTTAACAAGAGTCCCTTCAAAACCAGATCACTGATTGTAATCTCATCATCATTATTCCTTCCATCTCCTCCACTACAGTTCCAAATACCACAGCAGAGATCTTGATTTTCAGTTCAGTTACCATTATTTCCATTAGTGCTTTTATCTTATTTCAGGTACCATTAGGACTTCTTCTTTAATGAGGACCTTTGGTGCATGCATTCATTCGTTCATGTTCCAAGTCAACCCCACCTTCGGGGCTGCATTGATAAATGTTCTAAGTTCGATTCTCCCCTCCATCGTAGCCCCACCCCTTCCATTACACTGACCATCCCTTCCCATTCAGTAGCCATCACCTCATTATAATTCCATTACCTTTTAGCATCATCCGTATTATAGCTCCATTACCTTTAGCATCATCTCTATTATGCTCCTTATCACCTTCTTTGCAATTCAGTTGCCTTTACCTTTTCCTTCGCAGCCACAAGCTCTTCAATTACAGTTCCATTACCTTTATTATTACCTCAGATACAGTCATAATTGTTCCCATTGCAATTTCAAATTCTATATCTTCATCTCTACAATTCAAGACTTTTATCCTCGTTGGGGTAGCCCAATTAACATTAGATATCTTCTTCACCCTTCCTACTACTGCTCGAGGCCCTGATGTTATCTTTAACATCTAATCATCTGCCATCATTGTACCCGCAATCCACTTTTAATGAACTTGGCTATTTTCCATTTCTTCATCCTCACTCTCCTCTAACAGTCTCTTCTGTCGTGGTTTATGACTGTCATCCTACTTTCCTTAAAAGTTATCATCTTCACCTTAGTGCCATCATTAGAGAAGCAGCATGACCTAATGGATACAGCATGGGCCTAGGAGACAGAAGGACCTGGGTTCTAATCCTGGCTCCACCACTTGTCTGCTGTGTGACCGTGGGCAAGTCACTTAACTGCTCCGTGCCTCAGTTACCTCATCTGTAAAATGGGGGCTAAGATCATGACCCCTATGTGGGACAGGGACTGTGTCCAAGCTGATCAATTTGTACCTACCCCAGCGCTGAGTACAGTGCCTGGCAAATAGTAAGTATTAAACAAATGCCATAAACAATCCCCCCCAACAAAAAAACCAAACAAAATACCATTCTATGCTTCTGCTGCCCTTTGACTCTAAATGCAACTACTATTACTCCATTGTCATTTCGGTTATTCTTGGTTGTTGCAACATTGCTGGAATAAGGGCCAGCTCACCCACCATCATCAGGTCACCTCTACAATTCCTCCCCATATTCTATAGGAAGAGACATCTCTTCCATTATGGCATCATTACCTCAATAAGTGCAGTTACCATATCCATTGTAATTACATTTCCTTCTCTTGCTAGAGGAGTTAGGCCAAAATGCTGTCTTGTTTCTATTTTTAGAGCCTTCAAAGAGCTCTCAGAACCCCAACAGGCTCCCACCTTATTGTCTTCACCTCCAAATCTACTGATGCTGGTAATCAGTCCCCTCCCAGATTTTCACCAGTGAGAGCAGTCACCATCTCCACTGTGAGTCTATTACAATCCTGTCAGAGACTCCCCTTCCTGGAAGGACTCACTGCATGTCTTATTGAATGACCACCTTAAAGTTCTCAATCTGTACTGTGTTTGACAGTGAGTAGTCAGTTTTTAGAAGATCCCGGCACAATGGTAGATTTTGATTTTCTAACCATTTTCTGGGCTATGCTCTTGGAGCAGTAAGTAGAACAAGAGCCTGGGAGTCAGAAAGTCAAGGGTTCAAATCCCAGTTCTGCCACTTGTCTGCTGTGTGGCCTTGGGCAAGTCAGTTAAGTTCTCTGTGCCTCAGTTACTTCATCTGTAAAATGGAAATTAAGACTGTGAGCCCTATGTGGGACAGGGATTGTATCCAACCTGATTTGCTTGTATCCAACCTAACGCTCAGAACAGTGTCTGGCACACAGTGAGTGCTTAAAAAATACCGTAATTATAATTTTTATTA
Source organism: Tachyglossus aculeatus (assembly GCF_015852505.1). Lineage (NCBI taxonomy): Eukaryota > Metazoa > Chordata > Mammalia > Monotremata > Tachyglossidae > Tachyglossus > Tachyglossus aculeatus. The sequence goes on from NC_052081.1 coordinate 8,706,927, forward strand.
TTACCCCATGGTCACTTTGTAGAAAAACTTACCAGATGCCTTCCATATCCCTTGGCACAAACCTCTGGATTTTGAATGGTTCTAAATTAGCAATATTACTCAGCCACATTTAATTCTTTCTATTGAAAAACTCATTTTGGAGGCTGCAGGGTGCAAGACCTGACCCTAATGTTGGAAATGCCTAAACATACCAAGCAAAAGGACAGATATTACATTTGATGAGTATGAAACACAGCTAAGAGGAACATTCTTCCACTTAATCAGTCCATTATAGTGCTTGACTTTGGCAATCTTTTTTTTTTTTTTTTAAACTAGCCTTGGCTAATCAAGCAGGTATAATGGCTAAATCTTTGTGCCTGCTTTACAACCAACTGTCAGTAATCTCCCAGATTTCTCAACTGTCACAGATGAGGTTGATACTGGGATGTGTATTTGTATAAATAACAATCCAGTCAAGTGGAAAATGCCATCCTATGCAGTGCCTTCCTAGCGGTTCTCAATCTAGTGATGGGCTTCAGTTATTTGAGAAGATGCCTGGGTGACTCCAACTGTTTTGGCAAAGCATCAAAGGTCAGATTAATATGTAAGCGCCTTCCCTTTAAACTCATATCTTGCTTGTGATAATTTCTCTGAATGATAGAAAGCAATTCCAGTAAGTGCTTAACTTAATCAATTTGCATTCCCACACAGGCCTCCAGTATTTCTCTGGCACACCCCATCACGCAGGGTGCCTTTACAATTCTCTGTCTCACCCAAAATTTCTAAGACTAGTTGCTGCATAAAATTTGGCTTTCTGTTCCTTCCAATTTCAGCTACTTTCTCTGCCCCGAGCTGAACTGTCAACTCAGCAGCTTCAAATAGTTCTCCATGTGAGAAGCAGCATGGCCTAAAAGGAAAGAGCATGGGCCTTGGAGTCGGAGGACCTGGGTTCTAATCCCAGCTCTGCCAACTGCTTGCGGTGTGACCTTGGGCAAGTCACCTGACTTCTTTTTGTGCCTCAGTTCTTCTGTTCTCCCTCCTCCTTAGACTGTGAGCCCCATGTGGGAAAGGGACTGAGTCCAACCTAATTAATCTGTATCTAGCCCAGCACTTAGAACAGTGTTCAATGTATAGTTAGTACTTAACAAATACCATAAAAAAACACCTAGATGATTGCACTAACAAGATCGAGAGAAAGCCTAGGAGAAGGCAAGGGGAGAGAGACAGGGACAGGGTATATCTTATGAATTCAGTTTAGCAAATGAGCTAATAAAGTTAAAGGAAAGTCAATTTCCCACTTCAATTTGGAGCACTGGAAAAAGGGCATAGTTGTTAAATACAAGAGCTTTAAATTGTTTCTCGTGTATTTACAGAGCTGTCCTTCAATATGTAAGACACCACTGTTGAGGGTGAGATTTGCTGGTGGAGGTTGATAAGACCGATGCATGTGACTAACACATTGTTCCCGATCAGATACACAAATGGATTGGGGGTGGTGGTGGTAGTACTAGTAGTAGTAGTAGTAGTAGTAGTAGTAGTAGTAGTAGTAGTAGTAGTAGTAGTAGTAATGTGAACTTTCTAGACTGTGAGCCTGTTGTTAAGTAGGGACCATCTCTATATGTTGCTGACTTGTACTTCCAAGCACTTAGTACAGTGCTCTGCACACAGTAAGCGCTCAATAAATATGATGGAATGAATGAATGATGTTTATTAAGCACATTGTAAGGTGCTAAATACTTGAAAAATATCTGACACTGTGTCTGTTCTCTCTTGGTGTCCCGATATTCTACTCCAAAGCCACTTGCCCCATTTCTAATGGCTGGAAGTCAGATTGGCCTGTCTTCTGTTGCTGGATCCCAAATGACCACGACAAGGTCTCATCACTTAGATTTATTATTAATAATTATAATAATAATAAATTATGGTACTTGTTTAGTGCTTATAATGTGCCAAGCACTGGGATAGATACAAATTAATCCGGTGGGACACAGCCCCTGCCCCCCCGGGGCTCATACTCTTAATGCCCATTTTACAGATGAGGTAACTGAGGCACAGAGAAGTGAAGCAACTTGCCCAAGGTCACACAGCAGACAAGTGGCGGAGCTGGGATTAGAACCCACATCCTCTGACTCTCAGTCCCCTCTATCCACTAGGCCACACTGCTTCAGTATTTGGTCTAGGAAGACTCTGGCTAGAATCCTGCCAGCAATGAAGATCAGCAAGATCCCACAACAGTAAATTCCTCTAAGATTTGGGAAAATTCCCTGAAAGTGCTTTAGTGCCTAACTATCCTCTTGAGGAACTTGCTCTTTTAAAATAAACAACAACAACAAAAACGCCCCCCAGGGTTTAGCAGACCTGAGTAAAGGTCTTGGGTTTGCTGAGCCTGGAAATGCATCTGGACTTTCTTGGGTAACACCTCCTCTTGGAGGCCATCGAGATGATGTTTGGCCTCACATTCTGTCCTCTGTCAACCCAGGCGGTAGCTAGGGCATGTTTCCAACTTCCAACCGCGGCTTTGAGATCGGGCTGCAGCTGGACCCCAAGACCTTCTTGGCTTGGTGAATCCTCGAGGGCTGAAGGTGAAGGTGGGTGGGGAGCAGGGATTGGGTGGCCGTAGAATCAGGAGGGCAGGGTTTTTTTTCCTTGCCCAGGACCGTTTGCAGAGATGGGCATGGCATGAAGCTCCAAGCCACCTACACTATCCTCTTGCACTGTCCAGGGTGGACCAGGTATCCAGTTTGACTACAGTGGTGCAGTTTCCGGCTGGCCTGTGCACGGTTTATTACGGATTCGGTCCTAGGCACTTCCAAGCCTCCCTCTGCCATATCTCTTGCCACTGAATTCTGTGGCTTGGACATGGCAGAGAAGCAGCATGGCTTGGAAAAAGCATGGGCTTGGGAGTCAGAGGCTCCGCCTCTTATCAGCTGTGTCATTTTGGACAAGTCACTTAACTTCTCTGTGCCTCAGTTACTTCTCATCTGCAAAATGAGGATTACGACTGTGAGTCCCATGTGGGACAACCTGATGGCCTTGTATCTACCCCAGCACTTAGAACAGTGCTTGGCACATAGTGAGTGCTAAAAAAAAAACCCATCATTATTATTACGGCACCCTAGTTATCCCCAGCCTGGGAAGGGAGTATGAGGGGTCTGGATTCCCCCTAGTAAATGCATGAGAAACAAGGGAGATGATATGGCATGGGTCAAGGAGCAGCTGGAAGGCTGTTTCTTCCACTGAAGAGGAGGCAATCATTGCAACACAAAGCCTTTTGGGAAGTCTGGGAGGGGAAGGTCATAGATCTTGAACCCTTTTCCCCAGAAAAACACAACAAAAAACTACCCATCAGAAGTAGCTGCAACCATTATAAAGCCTGGTGCTAATGTAGCAGATGATAATTAGAGGCTTTTTATTATTTATCTCTATGACTATTTTATTGCTGAAATGGAGTATTCCTAGCCTCTGCCCTACCTGCTGTCTTTGCACACCCATAAGTTTGTGGTGTGTATAGGTGTACACAAACACATACTCTCTCTCAAACATACATATACAGACACCACTTGTATTTTCTCTTTCTCTCTCCGTCCCTCCTAGTATGAAGACATTGCCTGCAATGCTGTCTCAATTCCAGGAATAGTCTTGAAGCGGGGAGCTCAGCTTCCCAATATCCCATTCATCTCTATTTGGTGGGAAGTTGAAAGCTTGCCTGGGACCATTTAAATTCTAATGCTATTAAGGTCTCATCTGCGCAGTGGGGAAAAAAAAAAAGGAAAAAAAGCCTGCTGTATTCTAGAAAGGATGAGCTACGAAGGTGTGTTCTGCAAAACAGTCCAACCAAAATACCTTCCATCTGCCCTGCTAATGCACGGCCTCAGATAAAGAGCCATTTGGCAAATTTAGTTCATTTCAAATGCTCTGCCCTCTCTCTCCCACAACACCATATCAACCTTATGATGAAATCAGTGAAAAAGCTGTCTACAAAGGCAATGGGAAGAATCTGAGCCTAATGAAACATGCTGTGTCTGAGATTATACATGAGATGCACTATTGAGTTGGTAGGAAAGGATGACCCAGCCTTCCACAGACCCCTATCTGTTCCACTGGGATGATTAGCCCTGTCTGGGGGTGTCCCTTGTCCGGCATTAGGTGGGACACTCATGCCTTTGGGAGGTCAGCTCTGTCACCTGGAAGACCCAGAGTGAAATGCATCAGGGTTCTGCCTTTGGCTGGGTGACAGGTAGGAGTTCCACAGTTGCAGCAGTGGCTGCCAAGGCATGAAGGCAGGGGGAGGAGGAGGAGTGGGGGGGAAGAAGAAGACATTGGAGGAGAGGAAGTCTAGTCTTCTCCTCCTCGTCTGATCACAAAAGTACCCCTCTCTGCAGCCGCTGTTGCTGCCACTGCCATTCCCATCACTAAGCCACATCAGCCTGGGGCAGTTCATGGCAATTTCCAGTGTGGCAAGAATGATGTGTTCTGGTCACTCTGGGAACTCCTATGAAAAGCCCCGGATAGTCCAGTTCAATCAAGGCTGTGGTAGTGGCCTTATCCACCTGTGAATTCTCTCCTAGCACTTACTACAGTGCTTTAGTTACAGTAAGCACTTAATAAATACTATCAATACTATTAGTGGCAGGTGGTGAGGGTGGAGGGGGTGGTGGTGATAATAATAATAATAATGATGGTATTTGTTAAGCGCTTACTATGTGCAAAGCACTGTTCTAAGTGCTGGGGAGGTTACAAGGTGATAAGGTTGTCCGGGGGGCGGGGGGGGGTGTGCTCACAGTTTTAATCCCCATTTTACAGATGAGGTAACTGAGGCCCAGAGAAGTTAAGTGACTTGCCCAAAGTCACACAGTTGGCGGAGCTGGGATTTGAACCCATGATCTCTGACTCCAAAGTCCGGGCTCTTTCCACTGAGCCACATTGCTTCTCTATAATAACAATGATGGCATTTATTAAGCGCTTACTATGTGCAAAGCACTGTTCTAAGCGCTGGGGAGATTACAAGGAGATCAGGTTGTCCCACAGGGGCTCACAGTCTTAATCCCCATTTTACAGATGAGGGAACTAAGGCCCAGAGAAATATTAAATGACCTGCCCAAAGTCACACAGCTGACAAGTGGCAGAGCCAGGATTTGAACCCATGACCTCTGACTCCAAAGCCCGGGCTCTTTCCACTGAGCCACGCTGCTTCTCTGGTGATGACAGTGGAGGGCAAGGAGAAGGGGGAGGAGAAGGAGAGGGCACCTGGTAGTGAAGCAGTAGTGGCAGAGAATGGTGACAGTGCTCCTGTCCCTTTTCCAACCCCTCCCTCCTCTTCCCTCTACTTTTCTTTTCATTCTCTTCGTTGTTTCCCTTCCCCGCTGTCTCAACCCCCTTCTCTATTCTCACTGCTTTCATTCTCTCCGTTGTCTCCCTTCCTCTCTGTCTCAATCCCCTTCTCTATTCTCACCGCTCTCCATTTCTCTCTGTCCCCCTCTTTGCTCCGCCCTCTGGAGGTCTCGGTCCCTTCCTATCCCAAATGATTCTGGGATCTGCTGGACACTGGGGCATCCAAGCTTTCAGGTGCAATGAAGCTGTTCTGAAATGGAAATGTCCTACTACTTTGGGAAGGACTGTGAGGTGCTTCTGACATTCGTTTGCAACCCAGGAATGGGGGAAGGGCACAGTGGTGGAGGGGAGGGGAGCCTGGAGCATCCTTTATGGAAAAGGTCTATATCGGACTCTTTTCTGTTCAACCCACAAAGGTTTTGTTTGATGAAAAATTGTTATGAGAATAAAGCATGCACTTTGGCAAATACCAGATTCCTATAAGTCTTTGCGATAGACCTTTTTATTATTTCCACTATAAATTCTTCTGATATATATATATACCCCCACACACCTCATGAAAAAAGAATTAGGGAAGCTTTAAAATTAAAAGGAAAAATGACAGGTTTTTCCTTCAGCCGTACAAATAATTATGGATGGAGATAAAGAGATGGATATTTCTTCATATCATGGATGGCGAACTTTATTACAGGTTTTGAAACTCAAGAATTTTTAAGTGAGGGCTTCTGAATAATTCAAGACTGATTTATGCAGACCCACTGCTGGTTCTGGTGGGCTGGGACTACAGGCCTTAGCAACCCTTAGCATGACTGAGCACAGTAATACACTTTTATTACTGGTTGCAGCACCAAGTCACTTTCCAAAGGGAACCATGGGAAACCACTGGATCAGAACCTGTCTCCTTCCTGCCAGCCAGCAAACCAAGTCGCTTTCCAAAGGGAACCATGGGAAACCACTGGATCGGAACCTGTCTCCTTCCTGCCAGCCAGCAAACCAGCGTAACTGGTTCCTGCAGAGGTACCACTGAAGTGTGAAATAGACAGTTTGGCTTCCTGGCCCCATCCCCCAACAGGTGGTTCTGAAATTGAGGATCACTCAGCATGGCAGTAAAATGTACCGAACAGCAAGCTACATCAAAACCGCAAGGGGTAATCGAAAGCTGGAGGTGGGGCGACTGGGGAGAAACAAGGGGTAACAGTACCTCTGGAAGCAGAGTCTTTGTTTTTCTCTCTTCTCAGGCTGGCTCTTTCTTTGATCCAGTTTCTGCAGTGAGCTTGGTGGGTTCACCTAGGCGAGAGAAGGGAGAGCAGTGGTTAATGGTAAAACCCTTCAAAGGTATGTGGAGGTTCGTTAGGTTAATTTTCCAAGCAAAGCTTGCTCCTGCTCTCAAGGAAGCTTTATCAGTTTCATTCCTTTCATTTCATTATTCCTCACCACCTCCCTGAAGAAGCCCTAATATACTGAGCATTTGTAAAATTTCCCCTATGTTTGTTAAGAGACCAGAATCACCACATGACCGCAATGTCAGTCTCCACAGGGGGCATCCTTCTTCCTGGACAGAGATTTTGGGGAAACTGGGGAGTTACTTTGATCTCCTCTGGATTTGAAACTGGGGAACCACGCCAGGGGTTGAGGAATGATACCTGGGGAACTGGGATGGGTGACCCAGATGTAACAAATTATCTTTAGCTCATGCTTGCAAGTGGAGGGCTCCCAACACCAGTCAGTGTACTGGGTTTCTGGGCGGGGGCTCCAGCTGGGGGTTCAGAGTAGTCACCCTGCCCTTTCTAGAGAGAGGGTGGTGACACATAAAGGTTACCGATAATGCCTTTTTTCCTTCTCACTGCCGTCCTTTTATTGAGGTTCTACCTAGAGTCCATTTGTAATGTGGAAAGGGAAACCAAGAGCCAAGGAGGTCAAGGGGATTACTGAGTGCAGAATAGAAATCGGAGACCACAATTGAAAAAATGCTCCAAATGACTTTCCAAGGAGGCATTCTGGGGAGTGGGGGAACAAGTAATGAATTCGACAAAGCATCTCTTTTCTTGGCTTAGCTCAACATGGAACCACTTTTCCTGGAGTTACTCTTACTCATTTGCCAGAGGAAAAGTAGCACCATTAAGGTGGGTCAAACCTGTACACTAAGGAGTCAGCAATATTATTAATCCAAACAGATGTTTCCTCTATCCAGCCAGTTTCTGGCTCTTCCCCCTCCTGAACTGAATCAGTGGGAGCTCAGTGAACAATAATACTCAGGCAGCATTGGTCATCATGCTATTTATTAAGGGTTTACTCTGTGCTGAGCATGTGTTAAATACTGGGGTAACTACAAGATAATCAGATATCCAGTCCCTGCCCCACATGAGGTTCATGGTCTCGAAGGGCAGAACGAGTATTTTATCCCCATTATACAGGCAAGAAAACTGAGGCACAGAGAAAGTAAATGATTTGTTCAAGGTCATGCATCAGGGAAATGGGGGAGTCAGGACCAGAACCTAGGCCTTCTGACCCCCAATTTGGTACTCTATCCTCTAGGCTCCACTGATCCCTTCATCCCTGGGCCCCAGGCTGGCGTCCCCACCCTGGCCTAAACAACAATAATAATAATAATAATTGTGCTATTTGTTGAGCACTTACTATGTGCTAGGCACTGTGCTAAACGCTGGGGTGGATACAAGCAAATCGGGTTGGACACAGTCCCTGTCTTACGTGGGGCTCACAGTCTCAATCCCCATTACACAGATGAGGTTAAGAGGCTTAGAGAAGTGAAGTGACTTGCCCAAGGTCACACAATAGACAATGAGATAAGTTGGGAATCAATAACCTCCAGCCATACAAAATGTGATTAATTTAGAGGAGGAAACAACAGATAGATCTCTGGGGAGCCCCACCAAGCTTTATGGGGAGATCCTGAGTCTATAATTTATCCATTTATAAAAGAAGGCTAGGGTCATTTTCTCTAAACTATGATCCAGGTAATAGCAGCACTGCCATCCAGCAGGTCTGGGAAAATTGCTCCAAAGTCAAGACATTGGCTACTGAAATATTATTTCTGCCTTATAACATCTCTGAACATAATGAAAATGTGATGTGGGCCAGTGCTTAGCCATATGACTTATCACACTAATAGATTCATTCAATTTAGCTGGCAAACCCCTTCTAAATCTGTGAAGGGACCACACATGAACCCCATCTTGCAGAAGGTTCTCTTGTAGATTCCCAAGAAAGGACTATTATTTCAGACATCCCGGCTGACTGCTTCCCCAAATAGGTGTGCTTGCAGGTACAGATACCAGAGGCAAGGTATCTAGGTATCATACTCCCAAAGGTTTTCCACCAGGCATTGTCAAATGCCTAGGAAAGAGAAAGGGATGAAATAAGAGGCAGAAAAGCAAATGACTTGAGGCTCTTCTGCTTCCTACCAAATGCTCTGGTCCTTTTCCATCCTGCTTTGGATCCATCTGTTCTCCTGCTCCCCGTCAGGAGTAGTCACAACACTTGTTTCCTCTTGATAGCTTGCAACATCCCAGGACTAAATTGCTTCTTGGCAAACTGTCCTTTGACACGTGCATGGGTACGGAAATGACCTTTCAAGTGAGTTTTTCCAGGATTCTGGGTGCACCTTCCACACCTGGGAGAGACTCTCGAACAAAATCCTGACACCGGGCCACTCGATTCTCTCCAGGAAGCTTTCCCTGCTTCTCTCGTCAGGAAGCTTTCCCTTATTAACTTCCTAACACAGTCTGTGAGCTGCATTTCCCTTAACTCGCTTTTGTAATTACTGATTCCATATGTCCTAATCTATGATGACTGTGTTTTTCTCACCTCCATTAGATTATCAGCTTCTCGAGGGTACAGATCATCTACTCCAAGCTCATGAATTTACATACTCCAAGTTCAATACGCTCTGATACTTGCCTGCCTGTATGCACTGTTTCTGTGTCTTGCCTGGGTTGGGCTGCCCAGGTCTCTAGGATGGGCAACGTCCGGACCATGACTATGGCACACCAAAAAGGAGATGGGACAGTGCCTGCCCCTGAAGGCCCTGGGCCTCTCCTCACCCTCAGAAATGTGTCTGTGGACAGGGACTTCATCCCTGTGGTCCTTTCAGCTGGACCTCAGGCTTGATGATGATGCTCATGGCAATCTGGAATCATTTTTCTGAGCAACTTTTCCAGGCTTTATAAAATCTGCATCTGGGAGAGCCCCTGTGGTCTTTTCATACCTTCATTTTGCAATTAATTAATCTTGAGGTAGTAATGGCTGGAACATCTGACAGGCAGGCCCATAATTATCTTTCATTATTATTACAAACAGAAAGAGGGGGCAAGATGGCTCATATTTTTGTGAGTCCTGGGCTTAATGGAATGACCCAGCAGAGGATTAAAGTAACAGGCTGCCCTTTCCACCTGGATTTTATTAAAAAGACTTTGAAATTTGGCTGTACTTTCCCCCAGAGAGCAAAGGCAGAAAGCTGTGGAACTGGCTGAGGCTGGGAGCTTACTCCAAGGAGTTGTCAGAGGGAGGCAGTCTCCCGCCTTCCCTGGAGGAGCCTGGGACCCAGCCCCAGTGCCCTGTCAGAGGCAGGGGCAGGATCAGAGAGGGGACAACCCTGCAGAAAGTGATGTCTCAATGACAGAACAACATCTGGCCAGAACGCCCAGAGAGGGATGGGCAGTGAGATGGTCACTTGAAAAGGTGGCTGGGTCTGTGCCTTGGCCATTTCCACAGGTGGCCTAATCCAGGACAAAGAGCCTGGTCCTGTGAGTCGGGAGAACTGGGTTCTAGTCCCGCCTCTGCCGTTGGCCTGCTGTGAGAGTTTGGGCATATCACTTAACTTCTCAGGGACTCGGATCCCTCATCCGCAAATTGGGGGTAATAAGATACCTGCCTCTTCCTTTCTTGCAAGGATGTTGTGTAGTTAAGATGGAATCACTGATGTGCAAGTGCCTGGGTTCTAATAATAATAACAATAATGGCATTTATTAAGCGCTTACTATGTGCAAAGCACTGTTCTAAGCGCTGGGGAGGTTACAAGGTGACCAGGTTGTCCCAAGGGGCTCACAGTCCTAATCCCCATTTTACAGATGAGGTAACTGAGGCCCAGAGAAGTGAAGTGACTTGCTCAAAGTCATACAGCTGACAAGTGGCGGAGCCAGGATTTAAACCCCTGACCTCCGACTCCAAAGCCCGTGCTCTTTCCATTGAGCCACGCTGCTTCTCCAATCATAGTTCCGCCACCTGTCTGCTGTGTGACCTTGGTCAAATCACTGCGCTTCCCTGTGCCTCAGTTACCTCATCTGTAAAATGGGGATTGAGACTGTCAACCCCACAAAGGACATGGACTATGTGCAAACTGATTAGCTTGTATTTACCCCAGCATTTAGTACAGTGCCTGGCTCTGACTTTAAGCTTTCTAGCAGGACCAGAATCTTGCTTGAGCTTTAGCCTAATAATCTAACGGTGCTCCACAAGAGTTGATAAAAAGGGATTGGACTACTAAAGTTTTTATGGGCAGGGAATGTGTCTGCTACCTCTGCTGTAGTGACCTCTCTTAAGCACTTAATACAGTGCAGAGCATTGATGATGATGATTACTGGCATTCTAAGCCTAAATCTCTAGAGCTCTCTTTCTGTAGCAAAATTCCTACTTTCTAACCTCCCACCAATGAGAGAGCTGCATTGTTCAGAGGGCCCTGTGAGATGAATGGAGACATTCATTTCAGATATTCTCTGTCTTACTGCTATCCCGTTACCATTATTTCCAAATTAATTATTTTGGTAAGTTCTCACACTCTGCCTACACATTAGGGATCTGATCTGAATAGTGGGGCGGCTTTGAATAGACACAATTGGTGCCACTCAACAAATGGGCAATTTCCATTATTCACAGATAATTCTAGACTTCAAATAACTTATTACATCGGTCTTCGCTTTGAAGGGGGCGGCGGTGGTCCCTTCAGGAAAAGGAGATTACTGGCTTCACAAATTTGTCTGTATCTGTCGATTTACACAGATTACTATTTAAGAAATTACACAACCACGTACCCATCCTTCCATTCTCTTCTTCCCATTTCTAATATCGTTTGCATTGGTCTGTCCTTCTAAATTGTAAACTCCTTGAGGGGAAAGATTATGTCTTCTAAAAACGTTTTATTCTAGCAAGTGCTTAGAATAGTGCTCTGCATACAGCAGGTGCTCAATAAATACTGTTGACTCATTTGTTCCCGCTTTTTGGGCCATTTCTGGGTCCCTGTGGTTTCCGGTCCACAGAATCACAGGGGCAGGGGCCTGCATGGAACTGGACAGTCTGTGGGTCCCTTTGGTCCTGGATCTGTGGCCCGTTGGGATCGGGGCCTTTCCAGACCCTTGAGAAGCTCAGGATCCAGGTGTCTTCCCTTGCTCCCTGTTTTGAACCTGCCTAGGGCACGATGGACTATGGAGTCTACTGTGTCTGCATATGTGCAACAGGCCCCAGTAGGGACTGCTGGGACTTACTGAAGTCCCAGCCCATCCACGGCCTTGGATGAGTCAGATACAAATAGATTCAGGTTGAATTCTTAGCCTAGGTTCCCAGGGCTCAGCTCAGGTCCCGCCTGGCCCAAGGGCCAGGACTCGGGGCCCAGTGGGCTGGGGTTGGTCTAGAAGCCCCAGCCGTAGAGGACCCTACCCTAGGACTGTGGGGCTGGAAGATGCAATGGCTCGTTTTTATGAGCCTCAAATCGGTGCCACTTTGGCTCGGTTCTCTTATAAATTAGGAGTTTTCCCTCAAAATTAGTCATTCTTGTGTCCTTCAGTCTGTACCTCTGGATTAAGGTGCAGTCCCATCCACACTGCAACTGAAATTTCTGAGGCAAGAAGGCTTGAGAATCAATTAGCCGTCAGTAACAAAGAATCTTCCATTTGCAGGCTTCTTTGAGTCATGCCACGCCCACCCTGCTTCAACAGCATTTGCAAGACACTGTCCTCAGACCCAACTGGACTAACTTAGATCCTGTTATCCAGAACCAGGGGTCACTAGGGAGTTTGTTCCTAAACATCAGCCCAATTTTCAGGCCAATCCATCAACAGTATCTGCTGAGTGCCTATTAAGTGCAAACCTCCATATTAAGTGTTTAGGAGAGTTCAATAAAAGCAAGGTACCAGTTGCTTGGCCTCAAGGATCTCACAAACTCTTGGAGAAGACAGACAAAAAACTACACCCTGTGATGCCATCGCCTACTTTTATCATTGCTACTGTTTTATTGCTTCTGCATCTCAATTGTTAACCCCCCCCCTGTACTGTCACTTGCCCTGCTGACCTCACCATGAACTTTCAGTTCCCTTGCTCCCAACTGCCATTCCCATTCCTCACCTTCCCCTTCCCCTCTCCCACCCAGCTGTTTCCCTCCCTCTCACCCACCAGGACCGCTCCCCCTCAACCCCTACCAAGGATTCCTCTGTACCAGCGCAGGTCCTCTGCTTCTCCCTCCCGACCCCCCTCCTCCCCTTCTCCCCGCCCCCACCCCATCCCAGTTCTCCTTTCCCATCGCCACCCCCCTTCCCACTCTCCCCGCCCAGGCCCCCGCCAACTCATCCCAATCCAAACCCTCCCCACCCCTCGCACCCTTCCCCCTCCCTCCCCACCCTCGACAGCTGATACCAAGTGTGGCCTCTGGAACCCCCGCTCCGTTTTAAGTAAGATTCCTTTCATCCTGGACCTTTTCCTTTCCAGTTCTCTACTCCTCCTCGCCCTAACTGAAACATGGCTGTCGTCGGACGACACGGTCTCTTCTGCTGCTCTCTGCAGTGCAGGCCTCTTCTTCTCCCACTCCCCCAGACTCACTGGAAAAGGAGGAGGTGTCGGTTTCCTTCTCGCCCCCCAATGTCGCTTTCGCACTATCCCTCCTCCCCCTTCCCTTTCCTTCCCCTCCTTTGAAGCCCACATTATTCGCCTCTACCACCCCCTCCAGATTCTTGTAGCCGTCATCTACCACCCTCCGGGCCCCACTTCCAACTTCTTTAACGACTTTGACCCCTTCCTCACATTCCTTCTCTCCTTCTCCATGCCCACTCTGATCCTCGGAGACTTCAATATCCACATGGATATCCCTAACGACTCCTCTGCCGCCCGCCTTCTATCTCTCCTTGACGCTGCCAACCTCTTCCTCCACCCCACCTCACCCACTCACCAACTTGGTCATACCCTCGACCTCATCATCTCCTACCGCTGCACTGTGTCCACCCTCACCAACTCTGTGATCCCTCTCTCTGATCATAATCTTCTCACCTGCCTCCTCACTCACACTCCTTTCCCCTGTAAATCCGTATTACTCCCTCACAGAGATCTCCGCTCTCTGGACCCCACCCATCTTTCGGAACGCCTCACACCCCACCTCGCCGCCCTCTCCTCTCTACCCAGTCTTGATGATCAGATTACTGCTCTCAACTCTACCCTTTCTACTCAGCTAGACTCGCTCGCTCCCCTTTCCCTTCGCCGCTCTCGCACCACTAACCCACAGCCCTGGATCACTGCCACTGTCCGCCTCCTTCGCTCTTATGCTCGAGCTGCCGAACGCTGCTGGCGAAAGTCTAAACACCATGCCAACCTCGTTCACTTCAAGTTTATCCTTTCCTGCCTTAACTCAGCCCTCTCTTCTGCCAGACAAAACTATTTCTCCTCCCTTATTGACACCCATGCCCATCACCCCCGCCAGCTCTTCCGTACATTCAACTCCCTTCTCAGGCCCCCGGTTCCTCCCCCTCCTCCTTCCCTCACCCCCAACGATCTGGCCTCCTACTTCATTAACAAAATTAAATCCATCAGGTCCGACCTCCCCAAAGTCTCTTCCCCCCTTTCTCCAACCCCCCGGCTCTCAACATTCTCTGCTACTCTCCCATCCTTCCCAGTGGTATCCTCAGAGGAACTCTCCTCCCTCCTCTCAAGTGCTACTCCGGCCACCTGTGCTTCTGACCCCATTCCCTCTCATCTTATGAAATCTCTCGCTCCATCCCTTCTCCCCTCCTTAACTTCCATCTTCAACCGCTCACTCTCCACTGGTTCCTTCCCCTCTGCCTTCAAACATGCCCATGTCTCTCCCATCCTAAAAAAACCCTCTCTTGACCCCACCTCACCTTCTAGTTATCGTCCCATATCCCTCCTACCATTCCTTTCCAAACTCCTTGAACGAGTTGTCTACACGCGCTGCCTAGAATTCCTCAACAACAACTCTCTCCTCGACCCCCTCCAGTCTGGCTTCCGTCCCCTTCATTCCACGGAAACTGCGCTCTCAAAGGTCACCAATGACCTCCTGCTTGCCAAATCCAACGGCTCATACTCTGTCCTAATCCTCCTCGACCTCTCAGCTGCCTTTGACACTGTGGACCACCCCCTTCTCCTCAACACGTTATCTGACCTTGGCTTCACAGACTCCGTCCTCTCCTGGTTCTCCTCTTATCTCTCCGGTCGTTCTTTCTCAGTCTCTTTTGCAGGCTCCTCCTCCCCCTCCCATCCTCTTACTGTGGGAGTTCCCCAAGGTTCAGTGCTTGGTCCCCTTCTGTTCTCAATCTACACTCACTCCCTTGGTGACCTCATTCGCTCCCACGGCTTCAACTATCACCTCTACGCTGATGACACCCAGATCTACATCTCTGCCCCTGCTCTCTCCCCCTCCCTCCAGGCTCGCATCTCCTCCTGCCTTCAGGACATCTCCATCTGGATGTCCGCCCGCCACCTAAAGCTCAACATGTCGAAGACTGAGCTCCTTGTCTTCCCTCCCAAACCTTGTCCTCTCCCTGACTTTCCCATCTCTGTTGACGGCACTACCATCCTTCCCGTCTCACAAGCCCGCAACCTTGGTGTCATCCTCGACTCCGCTCTCTCATTCACCCCTCACATCCAAGCCGTCACCAAAACCTGCCGGTCTCAGCTCCGCAACATTGCCAAGATCCGCCCTTTCCTCTCCATCCAAACCGCTACCCTGCTAATTCAAGCTCTCATCCTATCCCGTCTGGACTACTGCACTAGCCTTCTCTCTGATCTCCCATCCTCGTGTCTCTCTCCACTTCAATCCATACTTCATGCTGCTGCCCGGATTATCTTTGTCCAGAAACGCTCTGGACATATCACTCCCCTCCTCAAAAACCTCCAATGGCTACCGATCAATCTGCGCATCAGGCAGAAACTCCTCACCCTGGGCTTCAAGGCTCTCCATCACCTCGCCCCCTCCTACCTCACCTCCCTTCTCTCCTTCTACTGCCCAGCCCGCACCCTCCGCTCCTCCACCACTAATCTCCTCACTGTACCTCGCTCTCGCCTGTCCCGCCATCGACCCCCGGCCCACGTCATCCCCCGGGCCTGGAATGCCCTCCCTCTGCCCATCCGCCAAGCTAGCTCTCTTCCTCCCTTCAAGGCCCTGCTGAGAGCTCACCTCCTCCAGGAGGCCTTCCCAGACTGAGCCCCTTCTTTCCTCTCCCCCTCGTCCCCCTCTCCATCCCCGTCTTACCTCCTTCCCTTCCCCACAGCACCTGTATATATGTATATATGGTTGTACATATTTATTACTCTGTTTACTCTGTTTATTTATTTATTTATTTATTTTACTTGTACATTTCTATCCTACTTATTTTATTTTGTTGGTATGTTTGGTTCTGTTCTCTGTCTCCCCCTTTTAGACTGTGAGCCCACTATCGGGTAGGGACTGTCTCTATGTGATGCCAATTTGTACTTCCCAAGCGCTTAGTACAGTGCTCTGCACATAGTAAGCGCTCAATAAATACGATTGATTGATTGATTGATTGATTGATTTACAGAGGGAGCTGAAGGAAGGACAAGGACGTACACAGTGGCCCAACAAATAAATATGCCAGGATGGCAAAAGTCACTCTGCACCCCTAGGCAGAAAACCTAATATTTTCTCTTCTACTTTTTTCCTCCTTGGGTCAGACTTACCACCTCACAAGTCTGCAAGGGATCACTTCTGCCCAGCTTCCTGCACTGGGACATGGGGATGGGGAGATCCAGCCACATGGATGGACTTCAAAAGAGACAAATGAGAAGCAGTGTGGCCTACTGGAAAGAGAAAGGGCCTGAAAGTCAAAGAACCTGGATTCTAATCCCGACTCTGCCAGTTGCTTGCTGTGTGACCCTGGGCAAGTTGCTTAACTTCTCTTTGTCTCAGTTCTCCTGTTCGCCTTCCTTCTTACACTGTAAGCCCCAGGTGGACAGGGACTCTGCCCAATATAATTAACTGGTATCTACCCCAGCACCTTAGAACAGTGTTTGACATATAGTCAATGCTTCACAAATACCATCAAAATAAATAAACAATTAAAACCAAGCAATCCCCAAATCATTCATTCATTCAATCGTATTTATTGAGCGCTTACTGTGTGCGGAGCACTTGGGAAGTACAAGTTGGCAACATATAGAAACGGTCCCCACCTAACAGTGGGCTCACAGTCTAGAAGGGGGAGACAGACAACAAAACAAAACATATTAACAAAATAAAATAAACAGAATAAATATGTACAAATAAAATAAATAAATAGAGTAATAAATACGTACAAACATACATATATACACCACCCTGGAAGGAGGCCCCTCTGAGGGGCTTAGCCTAATTGCATTAATTATCCATTAATCACCATGGGGGCAGGCATAATCTCCAATCTGCCTGTGGGGAAAAAAACCAAATAAAATATTCATTCATTCATTCATTCAATCAATCATATTTATTGAGTGCTTACTGTGTGTAGAGCACTGTACTAAGCAATTATAATAATTGTGGTATTTGTTGAGCACTTACTATGTGATAGGCATTGTCCTAAGAGCTGGGATAGATACAAGCTAATCGGGTTGGACACTGCCCCTGTCCCACATGGGGCTCTCAATTTCAATCCTCATTTTACAGATGAGGTCACTGAAGCAGAGGGAAATGAAGTGGTTTGCCCAAGATTACACAGCAAACGCTTACTATATGCTAAGCACTGTTCTAAGCGCTGGGGTAGATACAAGGTAATCAGGTTGTCCCACGTGGGGCTCACAGTCTTAATCCCCATTTTACAGATGAGGTAACTGAGGCACAGAGCAGTTAAGTGACTCGCCCAAAGTCACACAGCTGACGAATGGCAGAGCCGGGATTAGAACCCACGACCTCTGACTCCCAAGTCCGGGCTTTTTCCACTAAGCCATGCTGCTTCAATTCTGCGGGAGCCAAAAGTAAGCTCAAATACCTGATGCCATAGCTTCCCTGGGTCTTGATGAGTTTGCAACTTTGTTTCTGACTGGCTGTGGAAGAAATGTGATTCTAAATGGCCTGTGTAAGAGGGGTAATGGGCCACGTTCAGTGCTGGGAGAGAGTCCACTGTGCTTGAATGCTGGAGCATGTCTGCAAAGACTGAGTGTTTCAGGTCTTCCTAGAGTCAGCTCATCTCTTCTCAGAGGGGCTCACCCCGAGGGCACGACTTTAGAGCAGGCCCAGAAATCCCGGACTTCTTGAAAGGATGGTGGATTTCAATATAAAAAACTTGGCCATCATCCTGGATCTCTAACAAAAGCCTACTTTCTCTCTCTTCCACTCATGAAAAAGAACCAGACCTAATGTTTCTGGATGCCACTGGGTAGTGGATACTCCTCTGAGTCAGTCAGGCAGTCAATCGTATTTACTGAGTGCTTACTGTGTGCAGAGCACTGAACTAAGTGCTTGGGAGAGTACGATATTACAGAAAAGAGACACATTCCCTGCCCACAGTGTGCTTTAACAGACTGAGCCCTGAGCTGGGCAGTGTTGGGGAGGGAGCTGTCAGACAATTAACAACCCAGACCCAGCTGGCTGGGCCAGGAGGGTATTCTTGTCCAGCAAAAGTGAGTGGATGGTCACTTTTCTGACTCGTGCAGACATGGAGAAGTCTTACTCCAGCCAGGACCATCGGGTCACACCATGGGGAGAGAAATCAGGTCTCCAGGGCCTAAAAGTCATTCGGCTCCACCGTCATCATCAATGGTATCTATTGAGCATCTGCCGAGTGCCAAGCCCCCGTCCAAGTGCGTGGGAGAGTGTAACAAAAGCTCAGCGCATGCATGATCTTTGGCTTCCAGGAATCGACTATCACACAGGCAAATGTTTAAAAAAAATGGAAAGGAGAACTACACGAGCTACATTGCACGTCTTCAAGCTACTGACCCTCTCAGTCATCAAGTGCATCTTTGGCAGCTTACTGGGAAGAGCGGGAAGGGCTGGAAAGAATGGGATAGATGGGTAAAGGTAGTCGGCAGCATTGAAGAACTTAAAAAAAATCAATTTTTCCAGGCTGTTCCACTCTATTCTCATCAGAAAGCTAAATCTAATTGAGTTTCTCTTTCCTGTTTCTTTACAACTCCCTCAAATCCACAGACTGCTGAGTAAAGGTGCTGCAACAGGGAGTTAATTCTTTGGTTTTCGGAACCCTCCTACTTCGTTCCCCCACCCTCTCTTGGGGAGATTTTCCCTGTGGTCCTGATTCACGCAGAGCATGTGGTCTCTCCTAGGAAGGTCAAAGTTTATTAGCCTTCATTGCCAGCTGTCATTTCAAAAGTCAGGATCAGCTATAAAGTTCTAAATTATGGGGGCTCTGGCTCCCTTTGAGATGGCCAATCTCCCTGCCTTCTTGGTGACAGCTGCATTCAGCTGGAGCCCTCTGTTGTCCCTCCTGCCCCTTGCTTCCACTTGGGGAATCTGCAGTCAGAAATGTCTTCTGCCCACTTCATATCTGTTGTCTGCCTCAGCACATAACAATAACAACAACAACAATAATAATAATGATAATGGTACTTGTTAAGCACTTACCAGGTGCCAAGCACTGTTCTAAGCCCTGGGGTGGATACAAGCTAATCAGGTTGGACACAGTCCCTCTCCCATGGGGGGCTCACAGTCTTGATCCCCATTTTACAGATGAGGGAACTGAGGCGCAGAAGAGTGACGTGACTTGCCCAAGGCCACACAACAGACATGTGGCAGAGCTGGGATTAGAACCCATGTCCTCTGACTCCCAGGACCGGCCTTTTTCCACTAGGCCATGCGGCTTCCCAAATTTGCTATTGTTCATCTGAAGGAGATGAAGCTTGTTATTGTCATGGCAATTCCTAAAGCAGTCACCTCGGCATTTGGTCTCGGGGACAATTTGCTCCCGCTGATGTCTGGAACCCATATCGCTTTCCCACATTTGGCTTCTTGGCTGCTAAAGTGTTTTGGCATTTGCCATTTGCATGCAGAGAGCACTCACTTCATCTGCTCTAACAGCCAATGTGGCAGTGTTCCCAGCCCTGTTCCAGGTAACTTGCTAACAAGGAGGAGCTCGAGTCCAAACAGAATCCCTGTACCCTGGCTGCATCATCTCAGTCTACTGTGCCAAGCAGGCAGGGTGCGAGGATAGTAGAGGTTCACTGTCTCCACTGGTCAGGAGTCCTTACCGGACAGACTCAGGCAGCATATTCACCTACTACTCTCTGCATCAAACAGCAGTTCCTCGATAAGTCCCTTGTACAGTGCACTGCACATTCAATAAATACCGTTAATTGACTCGCTAGCTAACCATTGGTTTGAAGGCACTCAATTAGCTCTCTCCCTCCTACAATATCCACTGTCTTTTGGCACTACATCCCAGCATGCATTCTTTGTTCCCCTCAAAGCTACTTACTCACTGTGCCTTGTCCTTATCTCTCTTGTTGCTGACCTTTGTTCACACCTTCCTCCTGCCTGAAACTCCCTCCTTCTTCAAATCCAACGCAACACAGCTCTTCCCATTTTCAAAGGTCTTTTGAAATTACACCTCATGCTGGCCTAGGAGTCAGAGGACCTGAGTTCTAATTTCAGCTCGGCCTCTTGCCTGTTGGGTGACTTTGGGCAAGTTACTTAACTTCTCTGTGCCTCTATCTTCTGATCTGTAAAATGGGGATTCGATACTCGTTCTCTCTCCTATGTAGAATGTGAGCTCCATGTAGGACAGGACTGTGTCTGACTTGATAATTTCATATCTATTCCAGCGCTTAGTCCAGTGTTTGGCACATAGTAAGCAGTAAACAAATACCACAATTATTATTATTATAGTATTATTACTATTCCCCAATTATTTATAATCTCCCCACTCTATGTCCCCCACTTTCATCTTTGGGTACTCATAACCCCCTGTAGCACTTACAAACATATCTTACAGATCCAATAACTTAAGCACTAACTCATACACATTTTTTTCTTCTCCCTCTCATCTGTAAAATGACTGTGCTGTCTGTCTTGCTGCTCGATGGCAAATTTCTTGAAAGCAGACATCAGAACTCTTTCAGACACTTGGTACAGTACTCTGCATGTCATAAGTGTTCCATAAATGTGATTAATTGATTGATTGATATTTGAAATCCCGAAAGCTGACCAGCTGAACCAGCATGGCTTAGTGGAAAGAGCCCAGGCTTGGGAGTCAGAGGTCGTGGGTTCTAACCCCGCCTCCACCACTTGTCAGCTGTGTGACTTTGGGCAAGTCACTTCATTTCTCTGGGCCTCAATTACCTCATCTGTAAAATGGGGATGAAGCCTGTGAGCCCTACGTGGGACACCCTGATTACCTGGTATCTACCCCAGAGCTTAGAACAGTGCTCTGCACATAGTAAGTGCTTAACAAATGTGATCATTATTATTATTATTATTATTATGAGTCCAAGTGCCTGCCTCTTCTGGAATAGCTATTATTCCACTCTTCTCCTCTGCCTGGCTTCTGGCCACTTGGGCTTTTATCTTATCTTGGAATTTTGGTGGACTCAGAGTCTTCCCCACTTTGATGAAAAACTTTGAACTCCCATCCTGCCCCAAGAAGCAAAGCGCTGCCGGGGAAGAGTCAGACTTCACTTTTATCAGGCTTTTCCGGCAGATCTGTGGCAAAGGGGGATTTCAACCCCCAGGGCCACTCATCTGGCTCTTTCCAGACCTAAATCCACTAAACAATGCAAAACTCCCCACATTAATTACCAGAGGTGCCATTAGGAACTGTGTGCATAGGGAAAACAAACAAGTGATTAAGTATTTCACTGAGACCTATCCAAATAAAACAGCAGCTAAAAGGGCCTCTCAGGCACTGATTAACCACCTTTCTGATTTAGAGATCTTTCCTAACCAATCATTAGTCAACTGATTAAAAATGAATAAATAGATACAGAAAATAGGTCTCAAATCCCTCCCAAGTCCAGTAGTGACTGCTATTCTCCCAATAACAAGGATTTGACTGAGCAAGAGCACTAGTCTAAAGGAGGATGACTTACCCAAGTTAAATCCAGGGCAAAGCTACTGCCTCTGATATCTGACCCCCTTTAATCCCCATCCCTGGGGTCACATCAAGGCAACTAAGGACTAAAAAGGGCTCCTGTGGGGCCACCTTCATTGTGCCTAGAAACTGCAGACCTCCCACATGCCTCAAGGGCATCTCTTTGGGCAGGGATTGCCAGCCATTTTGTGGAGACTAGCTAAACTGCATGAAATTTTTGATTAGGTGCGCAAAGCACCAATCTGGCAATTTTAACACACGGATGTAGCTTATTTCATTGTGAATTCAATGGTTTTAAATGTCTCAGCCCCCACTCCCAAGCAATGTCTGCTCAGTGACAGCTGGGCTGGATTGGCCATCCTCTCCTGGGAACTCAGGGCTACTCAGCTTTATGGGGCACCATGTGACATGTGATGTCATACATCATGGGCATGATGCAATGAGATGTCTTGGCATTGGGCAGCTGCCTCATAGCAACAGCTGTGCTTCTAGTGGGTAAGAGTAGGGGAGGGGAAAGGTGGGGATGGGAATGGAGGGAAGAAGGAAGGAAAAAGATGAGATGAAAAGGAAGGGGTGGAAGATGGTTAGGAGTTAGACATTAGACTCTTCCCCATTTCCCCCACATGCCCCTTCCTCACCAGAGCCAGATTTATTCAGGGCTCATGGAGATGAAGTCCAGGAGCCTAAAGATAAAGGGGGCCCACAGACACCCCACAACGTGGGCTCCAGTTGTCACTGCCAATGCTCCACCCCCACCTCTGACAAAACCTGGCTTCACCCATGAAGGGATGGAACATAATTTCCTCCCAATTATTCCTTCCCATCCCAGAATTCTGGGCTGTGCTGGGGACAGAGCACGGGAGGTTTGCAGGAGCCTCGGCTTTGGTAAAACAAGAGTGGGAGAGTGCCGCCTAGTCTCTCCTCCCCTTGCCCTGCCCAGAAAAATCTTGGCTGGGAAAAAGTCAACTCAGGAGGTGCCACATCACTTGCACCTCGAGAAAGCACTTGCCCCGGGACTGAGCATGCTAATTTTCCTAATAGCGACAGTTAGTAGCCTCACTAATTAGCAAGGACTAATTGACAGGGGATTAGTGACATTCATGGCAGGGACAGTTGGAGCATACACCCAAGAGGGTCAACCTCCTCTGGGCTTGGAGAGTGGGGCAGGGGAGCCAGCAAGGGGCTGATGGGGGTCAATCAGTTAAGCCTTCTGCTCTGACAGTGTGATATAATGGTGTCCCATACATCATGTTAGAGCCACATACAATCCATTAGCTCCAGACCTACAGGGGATTAATGTGGCCCCGTTCCTCCATTCAGGGATGTGAGCAGACAATGCCCACATGGCTGGATGTGGGTAGCAGTGGCCCAGACCCTACCTCACTGCTTGGACCCTGCAGTGGAGGACAGGAGACCCTCTGCCTCTCCACAGGGAGCTGTAGCAAGGTCTCTGGGAAAGGGTGAATCCCATTCTCCCCAGATCAGAGTAGGACACCACCCCTTACCACCCTGCAACCAATTACTTCCCGGAAGCACGTTGCCTTAAAAAAAAAAAAACTTGAGAAAGTCTTCCCCAGACACCCTCCATCCCCATCACTAGAGTTATAGATGGTTGGGTAACACCACCAATGGAACTGTTCAAATATTGATTTGTCACTTTGCATTGGCACCTTCTCCACCATTTTGGCCACCCAGACCCGGGACCTGACTCTTCGTTTGAGAGATAGCAGTATTCAAATAAACACACTAAGTAGGTACTTTGGATTGTAAGTGACAAGTGCATCTTGCCTTTAGGGTCTGCTGAGCGTCTTCCTCATGAATCTGCCAGGTGGAGTCCAGACCCTCCCCAATATCTTCCTCTCATCTCTCCCTCTCCCTCCTGAAAACCCCTTGGAGACTTTGAAAATGTCAGAACACATTTGGGCATTAGTGGGTGGAGTGTCGGATGGTTTATTCATTTGACACAGCCAGTCCTCTACTATGACACTCTCATTAGGAACAGCATGCTGTAAATCTCATGGGAATTCCTCTCTAATAAATGAATTCAACCTTACTTATTTTCTAGAAGGGAGACGGTGGCCTCCCTACCCATAAACGGGGAACATTCTAGTGATATCAAGTCACTAAATGGAAATATGAGCACCGCTGAGCTGCCCAGGCAGCGAAGTTCTGCTGCTCCATTTCCCGCTTTATCTTTTCCATTTCCCTCTTCCCCTCTACTCTTTGGCATGGATCAATCCTATTCTCCTATTTCAGCTTCCTCTCCTCTTGCTCAGGGCCCTCGTAGCTGCCTTCTAGTACAGGCACCTCTCCAGTATCGTGGAGGAACCTTACAATGAGGAACCTCATGCTGTTGATGCAATTTGTCTGAGGCCTCTCGCTTGTCAGACAAATGTCTGGCCAAAATTAATAGTGAAAGCACATCCTCTGGCAGAACTGAGGGTCCTCCCTCTTAACAACAAATCTGGAAGGAATGGGGGTAGGTGGGAAGGCTTCCTCTGTGGAGTGCCTCTGTGAAGGGAAAGGAGCAGAAGGACCGGAGGCTGATGAACCAGAGAATATTGGTTTTAGTTCACAGAGACGTAAAAACCATCTGTGAACAGTGACTGACCATTTGTCTTCAGTCACGTTCAGAGCACCACCCTGATGCACATTTATCTTTCGCCTTCAGGTTCCAGTCAAAGCTTCCGGAAATTCACCATTCATCATCAGAAGCGACAACGCATGACCGGGATCTGCCAGGCCAGGGAAAAGAATTGTGTCCTGATGCCACGATGCTGTCTTCCAGTGTCACATCTCTGTGTTGTCTTATCGCCCAGCATCAGTGTTTTCCCACCAACAACGTGAGCGCAGGACTCAAATGATCACTCTGGTTTGTAGGTGGAGCCCCCCAGCCCTCCCCTTCCCACTACCACCACCCCAGATCAGGGCAGACCCT
Organism: Tachyglossus aculeatus; assembly: GCF_015852505.1. Lineage (NCBI taxonomy): Eukaryota > Metazoa > Chordata > Mammalia > Monotremata > Tachyglossidae > Tachyglossus > Tachyglossus aculeatus. Next base: position 8,731,440 of record NC_052081.1, read on the forward strand.
CAAACTCTGCGACAGATGCAGGATTCTGGTTGGAAACTGTGTGGGGCGGGGCTCGTATTTGGCCTGGGGATCTACAGCAAAATATTCTGACTCATTCAGGGAAAATAGAAAGGGTTCATACCCCCATCTGCCTCTTCGGTGTTTGCAACAGTTGCTGCCATTTGCTCTTGCAGTTGAGGGATTCTGTCCGACCACCCCAACTTAAAAAGGGTCCCTTAATAGTCCCACCTTGGGCCAATTGGCTGGGGGCTGGAAGACGGCAGGGAGAAGAGACCCATAAAGCAGCAGTGTTGCCTAGTGGAAAGAACACAGGCCTGAGAGTCAGAGGACCTGGGTTCTAATCCTGGCTTTGCCACTTGTCTGCTGTGTGACCTTGGACAAGTCACTTCACTTCTCTGAACCTCAATTTTCTCATCTGTAAAATGATGATTAAGACTGTGTGCCGCATATGGGACGGAGACTGTGCCCAACCAGATTAGGTTGTACCTAGACCAGGTCTTCATTACAGCACCTGGCATAGTAAGGGCTTAAATACCATCCAAAGTGGCCTCTGGCTACCATAACGGCCTCGTCAAGACCAGTACCATGGACAGCCGCACTCCGCCAGACTCCAAGAGCCTACTTACGGAATTGAGACTTCAAGCCCAGGAGACAGCAAACTTGGATTGGTGCTAAATGCACATCGAGTTCCACAGAGAGCTCCCACAGGGCACAGATACAGTTGAAAGACATGTGCAAAGGATCGGGCAAAAGAAAGTGAGGACTGGAATCTCCCAGGGCCAAATGCAAGTGAGTGGCCTCTCTGGACACCTCTCCAGCCTGCTGTCTTCAGACAACCCGCTTTCCCTGTTTCTTTCTGGCACAACCTGAATAAACTGTATCAATCACAGGGCTTACAACGGTGGCCGTCTCATAGTAAGTGCTTAACGAATAACACAATGACAACATCGGGAAGAGACAACTAGAAATGCTGAAAGAAGCGGCAGCAACTGGTGGGTAGCTGAGCCTGGATTCTCAGCTGACACAGGGTAGGTGTTTTTCCACTTTGTTTTTAGCAACTTTGCCTCGGCTGAAAGCTATTTTTTTAGGTGCACTACGTATCCTTCCCTTCCCCCCAAGCAAATCCTGTGCGAGTGTTGAATGTAGTACCCATCTGTGCATTGCTGCATGATGGGTTTTTTTTATGAGCTCTGCAGAGCAGCGGCCCACCAAGCGAGTTGCCTGAAAAAATGTAACATACTCCGTCTGGCAAGAGAGAGATCACATGGTTCATCCACCCATCCCTCATCTCCTGTCTTCCCTACACTAGTCATGGGGTTAGATTCTTCACTGAGTTGGGATCAGCAGAGGAACACCAAATCCAGAGCTTTCACCCGTGACTTTTGGCCCCTGGGTCATGCCTTTCCTGGTCCCACTGGGCCATAATTTAATCCAACCCTCCCTCTGACTGAGAGTTTATGGTTCACGTCCCCACCCTTCCCCTGGGTCTCTCCAGCAATGACTCATGGAAGACTGGTTAAGGGGGCCAGACGAAACCGGGATCAGTCTCGATAGCAATGTGTCAGGGTTTGGCACATCAGCCTCTTCTTCATCTAAAAGATCGAGCCTGCTACAGCTGAAGTGTCGGATTGAAGCTGGTGTTTCGATCGGGGGTGGTGGGGGAGAAGAAGCGGGTGGATTTCAGGTGTCACCTTTGCCACTATGCCTCTTCAGGGAGGTTAACCCTATCATAGGCTAGAGGGATCAGCAAGAAGAATCGTGGGAAGTCCTAACCCCACTCCATATGGCCAACACCTCGGCCTCAGCAAATGCAAACTCTGGGAAGAAGTCGTTTGAGCCCCAATTTCCAGGAGCTCCCTGGAGTTCTCTGGATCCTACCTAGTATTTAAGGTGGTTAGGATCATAATACACAGTTGCATAGCCGCAGGCATAATTCCAACATTTTAGAAAATTTCCCACGTAGATATTTAATTTCTCTTTTCCACAATTTTCCCACTGAGGCTCAGATGAAAAATGTTTCATGACTCTCTTAAGTTATATCATTTTATCCTCCTTTGCAAAACCTTTATTATCCATTGGAAAATAATGTTGTCTTTGATCATGAAGCCAATCTCTTTTCCTGCCTCTTGTTTCTAATTAGCAATATTTCTGGGTTAATTAAAACAGGAGCTGTTCCTTAATTCGGAAGCAGTTTCGATCCAAAGAAAAAAAATCAAATAAGACCAGGGGAGACTCTCTTCCCCGCCTTGACTGAACTGGAATGTCAGTGCATATAAGCATAACTAAGAAACACACAAACACACATCACACCCACACTGTGGACAACCACCCACTAGTGGAGAAAATCCAGTGTCAACTGCATTAATGGAATTACTGTAGTCTGAGAGCAGAACAAATGTTCCTCCTTCAAATGTGGAAGCCTCATAAGATGAATGGTCTATCAGGGTCTGATCCTAGAGAGCAGGAAGGAAGGGACAGTATCATTCCCCAGACCAGGATACTAAAGATGGGCAAATTGACTAAGTGCTATGGTATTTGTTAAGGGCTAATTACGTGCCAAGCACTGTATTAAGTGCTTGGGTAAATGCAAGATAATGGGGTTGGGTATAAACCCCTTACTGTAGGGGTTCCTCAAGGGTCAGTTCTTGGTCCCCTTCTGTTTTCTATCTATGCTCACTCCCCTTGGTGAACTCTTTCACTCCCACAGCTTCAACTATCATCTCTATGCTGATGACACCCAAATCTACATCTCTGCCCCTGCTCTCTCTCCCTCCCTCCAGGCTCGCATCTCCTCCTGCCTTCAGGACATCTTCATCTGGATGTCTGCCCGCCACCTAAAACTCAGCATGTCCAAGACTGAACTCCTTATCTTCCCTCCCAAACCCTGCCCTCTCCCTGACTTTCCCATCACTGTTGATGGCACTACCATCCTTCCCGTCTCACAAGCCTGCAACCTTGGTGTCATCCTCGACTCTGCTCTTTCGTTCACCCCTCACATCCAATCCGTCACCAAAACCTGCCGGTCTCACCTCCGCAACATCGCCAAGATCTGCCCTTCCCTCTCCATCCAAACCGCCACCCTGTTGGTTCAATCTCTCATCCTATCCCAAATGGATTACTGCATCAGCCTCCTCTCTGAGCTCCCATCCTCCTGTCTCTCCCCACTTCAATCCATACTTCACGCCGCTGCCCGGATCGTCTTTGAGCAGAAACGCTCTGGGCATGTTACTCCCCTCCTCAAAAATCTCCAGTGGCTACCAACCTAGGCATCACGCAAAAACTCCTCACCCTCGGCTTCAAGGCTGTCCATCACCTCGCCCCCTCCTACCTCACCTCCCTTCTCTCCTTCTACAGCCCAGCCTGCACCCTCCGCTCCTCTGCCACTAATCTCCTCACTGTGCCTCATTCTCGCCTGTCCCGCCGTCGACCCCCGGCCCACATCCTCCCCCTGGCCTGGTATGCCCTCCCTCCGCACATCCGCCAAGCTAGCTCTCTTCCTCCCTTCAAAGCCCTACTGAGAGCTCACCTCCTCCAGGAGGCCTTCCCAGACTGAGCCCCCTCCTTCCTCTCCCCCTCCCCCTCCTCCCCCTCCCCATCCCCCCACCTTACCTCCTTCCCCTCCCCACAGCACCTGTATATATATATATGTTTGTACGTATTTATTACTGTATTTATTTATTTTACTTGTACATATTTATTCTATTTACTTTATCTTGTTAATATGTTTTGTTTTGTTGTCTGTCTCCCCCTTCTAGACTGTGAGCCCGCTGTTGGGTAGGGACCGTCTCAATATGTTGACAACTTGTACTTCCCAAGCGCTTAGTACAGTGCTCTGCACACAGTAAGCACTCAATAAATACGACTGAATGAATGAATGAATCCCCATCCCACATGGGGCTCACAGTCAAAGTAGGAAGGAAAATAGGTATTTCAGCCCCATTTAAGGCATAAGGAATTGAAATAACTTGCCCAGTGTCATACAGCAGGCAAGTGACCCACCTGGGAATAGAACTCTGGTCGTCTGACACCCAGGACCTGTGCTCTTTCATTCATTCATTCAATTGAATTTACTGAGTGCTTACTGTGTGCAAATCGCTGTACTAAGCACTTGGGAGAATACAACAACAGACACATTCCCTGCCCACAATGAGTTCACAGCCCAGAAGGGGAGACAGACATTATACACATAAATAAATAAATAAATTACAGATCTATACATATGTGCTGTGGGGATTGGAGGGAGGTTGAAAGAAGGGAGACAGAATGGAGTGGGAGAAGAGGGCTTAGTTAGAGAAGGCTTCTTGGAGGAGATGTGCCTTCAATAAGGCTTTGAAGTGAGGGAGAGCAATTATCTGTCTGATATGAGAGGGGAGGGTGTCCAAGGCCAGAGGTAAGATGTGGGCAAGAGGTCAAAGGTGGTTCTCTTCACTAGGTTATAATGCGTCACCCCTGACATTAAAGAATTGTGGATTTGGCATGTCTGTACGGTTTCCAAGGCTTGCTGCATACATTTCCCCCTCCCTTGGTTCACATCTCTGCTCTGCTTTGTAAGGAGGGTGGTCTGTGCCTTGCCAGACAAAAGCTGATATTCCAAACTGAGCCAAGACAGTCAGCAGCTCTGTAATTTCCATTTTAGAGCTGGTGCTACTGTGCTCATGTGTGCCTAACAAAAAAAGTCAGTTTTGCTCGTCAAAAAAAAATTCCTATCCTCCAGCATTTCGAGATTATTTTACAGGCACTTAGTCAAGGTGGCTGTTGAGAGAACTCAGGTTAAGAGGCCTTGCTCGTAATTTTTGTTACAGTAACTTGACCGATAGTATGGGGCTTTATTTGTTTGAAAACTGTAATTAATTCAGGCAATTTGGTAATTGCTTCTCCAGCAGCTTGTTACTTTGTGTCACCCTGCACCGAACTGGATTCTGCCAAGAGACAGCACCGAGTCCTGGGTGACGTTCGTGTCAGCTGGCATCTCATGTTGCAGTGTATCTAGGGGTGCATGGGGATGGACCATCTCCCCATCTACTTGGTCCCAATATGGTCACTAAGGAGATGCCCCAGTGCATTAGGCACCCAGCGTACTTGCAAGGGCTATGGAGATGACGTTACTTTTGCATGGCTCAGTGGAAAGAGCACAGGCTTTGGAGTTAGAGGTCATGGGTTCAAATCCCAGCTCTGCCACTTAGCTGTGTGACTTTGGGCAAGTCACTTCACTTCTCTGGGCCTCAGTTACCTCATCTGTAAAATGGGGATGAAGACTGTGAGCCCCCCGTGGGGCAACCTGATCACCTTGTAACCTCCCCAGCGCTAAGAACAGTGCTTTGCACATAGTAAGCACTTAATAAATGCCGTCATTATTATTATTTTGTTTTTGTTTGGGTTTTTTAAATTTTTTTTTGTTGGGATAGAGTTAATGGTATTCGTTAAGTGCTTACTATGTTCCAGGCACTGTACTAAGTGCTGTCCAATCAGGTTGTCCCACACAGGCTCACAGTCTTAATCCCCATTTTACAGATGAGGTAACTGAGGCACAAAGAAGTTAAGTGACTTGCCCAAAGTCAGACAGGTGGTAGAGTTGCGATTAGAACTAAGGTCCCCTGACTCCCAGGATGTGCTCTACCCACTAGATGCTGCTGCTTTCCTACTTAAATGGTTATTTAAATGGGGTAAACCCTGGACATAAATGCAAACAATGTTGTGCTGTCCACATTATCATTTATATGTATTTAATCAATCAATCGTATTTACTGAGCGCTTACTGTGTGCAGAGCACTGTACTAAGCACTTGGGAAGTACTAGTTGGCAACATAAGCATTAGTACTCACCACTGCATTTACAAAATTTCTTTCTCTCCTCCTCTAAACCTACCTTAGACCTAGGTAAGCAGTATTTGGTGCCCAAGTGAACCCTTTAAGACTCAGAGACCTTGTCCAATTCTTACTCATATATTATTTCCCAGCGCTTACTACAGCGCTCTGCACACAGTATCAATCAATCAATGGAATTTATTGGGCACTTACCATGCACAGAGCACCGTATTAAACACTAGCGAGTTGGTAGATGCTATGCTTGCCCACATGGAGCTTACATTCTACAGGGGGAGATGGGTACTTAAATAAATTACAGCTGTTTAACAGGTAAATACAGTCACTATTACTATTTATGCCCACACTATCTAGCCCTTTTAGGCAAGTGGCCAGAAAGATCTCCCTGTTCTCTTTACTTGTGCACAGAGGGGAAGACACATTTTCAGTCCCTATATACCTTCCCAAAACACCTTATCATCAGCAGCACCATCTTTCATTCATTCAATCGTATTTATTGAGTGCTTACTGTGTGCAGAGCACTGTACTAAGCACTTGGGAAGTACAGGTTGGCAACATATAGAGACGGTCCCTACCCAACAGTGGGCTCACAGTCTAGAAGGGGGAGATGCAAAGGATGGGTGAAGACATTTATGTTTACCATTCAGTGAGTTAACACACAATTCTGCCATAAGTAACTTTGTCAGTTTTGGGTTCAGGGGGCCAGGGGTGCTTCAGGATAAATTCTGAGGGTTTCAGGAACTAAGGTGAGATTTTTCGACTAGCAGGTTTCTTTGCAGCTGTTTGGAAAGTTGCTCTACTCCAAAGCCCAAGGTTACAGAGTCCTGGGATGTGGACTTGGGCTGAACCTTCCAAAGCAAAGTGTCTCGTAAGAGACTGGCTTTGGGCCGACTACTCAGAGACTCTGTTGGGCAATCCTCCCAAGGTTCATACTGCAGTCCAAGGCTTCAAGGGACCGATGAAGGGGCTGGTTCTCCCCCACCCACAAGAAGCAGAACAAGCCAGTGCCTGGCAAGCCAGCTTGACTCCATCTCTGATCCTCTTATATATCTGAAGCAATTTCTCAACAAGACCATTGTCCAAAGACAGAATTCTGGCCAGGAACCTGAACACCTGGATTTTAGCCTTGGTTCTCTTGGTAAAATGCATTTACCCCTCTGGATCTCGATATTTTGATTTTCCAAATGGGGGAAAAAAATGGCCCCAACCCATGGCCAATCAATGATATGATTTAACACAACAGTCTCAGTCAGAAAAGAACTGCAAAATCTCAGGCCATCCTGCCCAACTATTTTCCCGCTCTCATTTCCATGGCACAGATCAGTCCAGTACCTGGGAGCCTTGACCAGAGTTCGAAAGGTCTACACCATTTCTACTTGCCATTCCATCATTAGAGATTCCAGATTCAGACCCATTTTATGTCCAGACTCCACATAGAGCCAATAATCCCTGCGTGCTAACCAGATTTGTTCTTGCCTTGTTTTTTGAGTCTTTGGAGCAGGTTTCAGATCATTTATAATTGCCTTCTCTTGTAATAGAAGGCAACTGAAATTCAATAGAGATAAATGTAAAATATTGAGCTAGGGAGGTGAACCACCAGCAAGGCAGGAAGCTAAATGGAAAGGTTATAGTTGAAAGACTTGGAGTGGGTGGGGGAAACACCCAAATTGTTCCTGCAGAAACACAAATCCCCAGCGTGCCTTACGGAGAAGGGAAGACAGAAAGCTGCAGAAACACAGGGCCAAGGAAATATCATTTTAACTCTAGGGGATCAGTAGCTGGTGCTGAGAAATTCTAACTGGAACAGGGGTTCCTGCTCAAGGGGGTTTGCTGCCATAAGGTGGCCATGTGGAGTCAACATTCACTAGCTCCTGAAAACGCTGTTTTGCACAGCGCCAACCTCCTTCCTAAGGCCTTTGGGAAAGAAATTCCAAGTCATCTGCTGTTAAGGGTTGACTATACTTGGGATGGATGAGTCACCTGGTCTTGGCATTTTCCCAGAAAAGAGGGATCAAGAGGGATCCTGGGGCATCTGAGGGGAAAATGATCGCTCTGGAGGAAACAGCTGACCAGAAGGGACCTGCCAGACTGGAAAAAATGGACCTCAGAAAGATAGAAAGGATCCAGGCTAGGCTAAAGGTCCTGGGTAATAAAAGGCTGAACCCAAGAGGATGGGTTTGCAGGCTCAGGACTGTGTCTACTGTGTTTATTTGTATCTCTGCTAGCACTTAGCACAGTTCTTGAAACAAAGTCAGCATTTGACTTTGACTGTGGGTAGCCCCACAAGAGAAAGAATTGCCACTACAATGCCACCTAGGCGGGAGATAGTTAGCCTAGGGTCTGCACGACTGGAGAGTGGACTTCTGATTCTACAATTTGCTGGGTGACCTTGGCAAAGTCACATAAGTTCTCCGTACCTCAGTTTCCTCAATTGTCAAATAGGGATTCAACACCAGTTTTCCCTCTTAGACTGGGAGCCTGTGTGGGACAGAGATTGTGTCCAACTTAACTTGAATCTACCCCAGCATTAAGTAGAGTACTTGGCACATACTAAGCATTTAACAAATATCATTATTATTATTACCACTTACATGACACCAGAGCATCACATCTCCTCCAAGGGGCCTTCCCCAACTAGGCCCTTATTTCCCCTGCCCCCTTTCTCGTGTCACCCTTGCACTTGGGTTTGTACACTTTATTCACCCCACTCTCAGTCCCACAGCACTTATCCAAAATCTATTTATATTAATATCTGTCTCCCCCTCTAGTCAGTAAGCTCCTATGGTCAGGGAAATGGGCCTATCAACTCTATTGTCCCCTCCCAAGTGATGATGGTATTTGGCATTTGTTAAGCACTTATTATGTGCCAAGCACTGTTCTAAGCACTGGAGTGCTTAGTACAGTGTTCTGCAAGCAGTAAGTGCTCAATAAGTATGATAGCTAGATTGATTATTATTATTACAGAGGTCAGAAACCAGCCCTTCCAAAACCACCAGCAGGACCAGTGGTGGTAAGATGCTGACAGACCTTTTTCCTGGACAGTGGTTTACGGGGAAATCATATTTTCTCTTCCGGGATAGGAATAGGATAGGATAGGAATAGGCTATCCCTTTCTGTGGTGTTATCTTGGGGTTGGGGTATGTTCCCCAGCAACCTTATAAATATTGAATAAACTCTCCTAATCCTATACTTTTGAGTGGGTTCCTCCCCTGGGCAGCTATCATCATCCAGGTTTCTGGGTGGAGGCTGAGCCCCATAAGAGGGGACTACCTAAGGTAGCCATCAGACCCTGCCTATCTATCAACCCATCAATCAACATTATTTATTGAGAACCTACTGGGTGGAGGGCACTGTACTTGGGTCTTGGAAGATTACGCTAAAGTTAATAGACATAGTACCTGCCCAAGGGGAGCTTATCATCTAAAGATTACTGTTCCGGACCTGAGTAACCCAATCAGACTACGGACTAAGAATGAATATTATGGTCAGAGGGGTTCCCACAAGGGCCCTAATGCCACAGAAAGTACCCTTATCCCCACAAAGGGCCCCCGTCAGGGAACCTGTGCTCGCCCTGTGCCTGGTGCCAGCTGACTGCCAGGAAGTGCCAGGTCTGATGAGAAGCCCTCCGTAAATCCTCCAGGAGATGGGCAGGCAAACTGTCTGGCAAGGGAGCTCCATGGTCTATCAACCATGTCACAGATGCACAATCAATGTGCTGTTATTTCACTGGGCATGAACTTTACTAACTCCTATGCTTCAAGACTAAAATGAGATACCAAGGAGTTGGCAGGGGCTGGGTGAACTTGGCGAGGCTAACGTAGGGCAGGGCAAGGCTTGCCAGGTGGGAAAGGAATCACGCTGGGCCAAAAGGAAACTGGATTCATTCATTCCTCTCTCTGTGTTAGACAAAATTATATTAGTTAATAGTCCCAAGGTGGAAAGGGTGGAGGAATTAAAGTGGGTCCATGAGAATTTTTTTAAAAAATGGTATGTGTTAAGTGCTTACTGTGAGCCAGGCACTGTACTAAGGGCTGGGGTTGTTATGAGACAATCAGACTAGACACAGGCCCACATTCCACATGAGGCTCAGAGTTTTAATCCCCATTTTACAGATCAAGTAACTGAGTTACTAAGAAGTTAAGTGATTTGCTCAAGGTCACCCAGCAGTCAGGTCCTTTGACTCCGAGGCCGATGCTCTTTCCACTAGACCATGCTGTTTCCAAGTTGAAGCCCAGGTGTGCCCCATGATACAGCCATAAACCGTTCCTCGAAAACATGGCTGTACCATGAATGGCCTTATTTTCCTTCAGACTAATGTGCAATTAGCTTGGTTTGGTTCCACAACCATCCCTGATGGGATAGCCGAGTCCTCTAGAGCCAAAGACTCCATGGGCACGAGTCAGGGCCGCTGGGAAATCCAGAGAGAAAGCTGAGCTCTCCAAAACTAGCCAATGATCATCAGGCCCAGAACAAAGTTGGTATTTTTCCCCTTCACAAAGTAATAATAATTGTGGCATTTAAGTGCTTCCTCTGTGTCAAGTGCTGTTCTAAGCACTGGGGAAAAAACAAGATAATCAGGTCAGGCCAACAAAACAAACCAAGCCCACCATCTCCCCTGACTGGCTGCAGCATGACTGGCTGCAGCAGGGTTAATTACGGAGCACCGTCCTGGTTGGTTCTCCTGCCTGGAGCACTGGCTGTTGATTTGGCCCAGGGCATGGCTAGAACACAATTAGTGTCATTAAATGTGCCCCTGCAGGTGACCCTTATATATAAATAAAACCAAACAGCAGAAGCAAACATAGCCTCTATGCCCCCAAATTCTCAGAACCAATCAGCATCTTATTAACTTATAATTTTCCTGTCTCCTCTCCGTTTGCAGGCCTCCTGCCCCTCACCCGCTGCAGACAGCATTTCTGCTCTCGCTGCAGGTCTCTCTGTGACCACAGTCAACATGCCATGCCATGATATTCATCTGCATGATGGACACAAACTTCAGAGCGAAAACCTCACTATCTGTGGTGATTAGGATTCCCTTATTATTTTTGCTAACTCCGGGACAACCCTATTCGCATATCAAATTGTTGCTAGCAGTCCAGAATTCTTAGCAGATACTGGCAATAAGAATTCTGCACCATTGCCTTCGCCCTCTCTAGACTGTAAGCTCATCATTGCCAGGAAATGTGTCTACCAACTCTGTTCCGGTGCACTCTCCCAAGAGCTGAGTGTGGTGCTCTGCACACAGTAAGAGCTCAGTAGATACGATTGACTGATCCCTTGCATTTGATGATGACCCAGTTGATGAGGAAAGCCACTGCTGGTACTCAAAGATATAAGATGCCCCTTTGCTGACCAGAATGGAGCAAACTGGTGAATGTGGATTTTGTAACGTAATGTCACACGGACATGCGAAAATCCACAGAGTCCAAAGGTTCTTTCTGGGCCTCCTGCTTGTTGTGGGCTATTTTTTGCTATATTGTACTATCCCATATGTTTAGCTCAGTGCTCTGCACACAGTAAGTACTCAATAAATATGATTGACTGACTGGTCCAGAGCATTCTGCTTCTTTCTCAGGTCCTTCCTCACCCAGAAGCTGTTTCCAAGCTTGACAGGAAACCTGGGGGTTTTAAATTAAAAAAAAACTGGACCATTGGTTGGGTGAGAAGGTCTTTGGACAAGCCATTCTACTGAATCCACTAAATCTGCCTCTGTTCAAGGGCAATCCCGGCCCCGATGGCCACTCCCCCGTCGGTACATTTGCTGTTGGCATTGTGCCCTAATGATGCTTGTTCTGCCCTCTCTGTCTGTGGGAGTCCCATGGCCACTTGGTGATCCTGCTGCCAACTAATTCACCTCATGTGGTCCGCTAAATGATGCAGTGTTGGGATAAGGACCACATCAATCCTAGTGAACTGAATGAATTCCATGATCTCTTTGCTGGGGGTGTTGTCTCACCATTTAATGCTGAGAAATACTTGAGTATGGCATGGCCATTTTATTTTTTAATGGTATTTGTTAAGTGCTCACTATGTCCCACCAAGCGCTGAGGTAGATACAAGCTAATCAGATTGGACACAGTTCATGTCCCACATGGGGCTCAGTCTTAATCCCCATTTTAAAGATGAGGTAACAGAAGCCCAGGGAAGTTAAATGACTTGGCCAAAGGAATGCAGCAAACAAATGGCAAAGTGGGGATTAGAGCCCAAGTCCTCTGGCTCCCAAGCCCATGCTTTTTCTATGAGACCACACTACTTGATTTCCACATGCTGCCTCGCTGATTTCTGAGGTCTAAGTCAGGTCGTTTTATGGAATTCCTCTCTGGCCAGCATCTACTCTGGCCAATCAAATTGATTTTATGAGCTCAATATGAAACACATTTCTCTCTTGTTGGTCTGTCTCCCTCCTCCCTGTCATCCTTTCCCTTTAATCCCCTCCCAACCCCCACAATTATCTCCAGCTCTCTCTCCTGCTCCTCATCTGTGTCTGTTTTCTCTCAGAGTGACTAGTGTCAAGGTTATGGGTAGGAACACCCAAGGGATAAGATTAGATCCAGAATTATGATGCAGTGCCCATGGCTAAGAGTTGAGATAACTTTTCTAGTCTGAGGACAACTACTGTGCATGACTTCACTACATAAAGGGGTCTGTGTCTTCGGATGGATTTTTTTTTTTATTGCCCCTATACAAAGAAGCAAGCTTGTAAATTCTTGGTCGAGTTCCCTGAAATCAGCCTGAGTGATCCACCTGGCATTTTATTTTCCACGAGTGTAGTGCATCAGAGCACGTCCGATAATTTATTGCCTCATTTTGGTACGACTGTCCTCATTTTTTTCTTCCAGGTAATGGTCTCGAATAGAAATGGCAAGTCGATAAACCAGGCCCGTTAAGGCAGAGAAGGATGAAAGCAATAGATGGACATTTAGAAACATGTAGGATCGGGGGTCCCACCCGGCCTAGGAAAAGGGGAAGGGTTAGAAGCAACAGACCGTCTGCACCCAGAAATCACTCGGCCAGACACTGGAACCAGCATTTCCTGCTCAACCAAGGCTCTAGGAACTATTTCTCATTTGGGAATCTCTCCTTCCCACCCCCAGAAGTCTTCCTCAGCAGTTTCTCCATTCCACCACCCTTCCTCACTCTCCAAGCACCTCTTTTCACTGCAGAAAAGTCAGTTCCCTTCTTCTCTACTGTCTTTCTTCCCTAAGTGCAAACTTCTCACTCAAAGAACATCATTTTGCCTTGGCCAATGAGAGTAATGGGTCTTCCTCCACATCGTGTGTGTGTGTGCGCGCGCACGTGCGCTGTGGATCACAGTTTAAAGTTTAATGTTTCATTCTCTTTCTTTAGTTTAAAAGAAGGAGTCAGCCCCAGAGTCAAATAAAAAGGCAGCTGAATGACTATGATCATGTTTGAGCCTAGAATTGGGGTATCAGGTTTAAGCATGCTCAGAACTGGGACAATGGCTTTCTGCCCAAAAGAAGCTCAGAAAGGCAGCCAGTGGTGAGCCTCCCTCTCTTAAGCCCTTAGGCTGGGGTGGCACCTTCTTCTGTCTAGTGACAGCCTGACACAGAACAACCCCCGTTGCTATTGGGGAGGGAAAGAATGGTGCCACTATTTGGTTTCAAAAATTCTGACCCATCCACTGCCCATGTTTAAGTGCAGCTTGAGTTCCTCTTGATCTTGAGGTCTCTCAGACCTAGAGGAAATGGGTGAGGATGAATTTGCTCAGCTGCCCTGACTACAAAAAGGAACACATGATTTTGGAAATGCAGGCAACATGACCACAAAAACAGAAGAATGAACAAACAGCAACCGCTCGAGAATGGAACACCTCACCAAGCCAGTGAAGTTCCAGGGAACGAGTTTGGTGTCGGATGAAAGGGAATCTTGCGACATGCCTTTCATTAACCTGATGCAAAACCAGTGAATGCTCAATTAATCACAGGCCAGTGACCACATTTATGGATTATACAGATCCTTGGGCTCCCTGTGGCTGCTCACTAGCCCTTCCACCTGAGAGAGGATGGAGGAATAAATGGGAAGAAAACTCAAACCAATCAATTTTCTGCATGTGGCAGATAGAGGAAAAAGAGGATCAATAGCCATCTGCCGGGGATAGTGTGGGTGTTACCCGCCAAAGACAGGGGGCTGGACCAAAGAACCTGGAGGCCCTTTCTAGCTTGGTGATTAATTTCAGAGCCAACGGAGGAGCCTAGAGTGGGAGTGTAAACTGAAATTATTGGCAAAAATGAGGCTTCAGGAGGATCTACCGATTGGAACTCTCCCGATTAGCAATGTCCTTCATTACCCCAGCTAAGAAGGGGCTGGTGGCTCATGAATAACAGACACGCTCGACTGGGAACAACTTGAACCTCAAGACACAAGAGCCCATTTCGTTGACCAAGGCCACTTATGGCAGAGTCTCTTCAAAATGGTGGCCAGAGTTCCAAGAGGCCCCGGCTGAGCGATGGGGATGGTGAAGAGGGGGTGGCAGATTCAACACTCTCATTCTTCTCCCCAGACTGGATGCCCCGGCTTAATAAATATTTATTTAGCCCTCCTGAAGTATGATGATGAATCACTGCCGTTTCCCTTTAAACAAACAAACCTGACCCCAGGGTTTGCTTTCCCCTGTTAATAGCAAGTTTATACTTGTTTCACGTAATTGTTTAAAGAGATCAGACTGCACGAACAGGCACTGTGGGCATTGTTCAGCAATCAATTCATCCTTTTAATGGATCCATCCCTCCTCGCACAGTCTCACTCCTTTGAGTTACAAAAGGTGCTAGAGCTGAATAGGGCTCTGTCTGTCTCCATCTATCAGTCCTGTTTATGTTCTTTATCTCTGTCTATTTATGGTACTTAACATGCTTTACCTTTCTTTAGGCCCGCCTGGTCTAATTTCTCCATCTGGGTACCTGGCGTTCATCATCCCCTTTATCCAGTCCCATGTCTCCACCCTGCCCCCAGATCGACTGCCATTTCCACTCAAGGCTAGTTCGTTTTCTTCCGGCTCCCGGGTGAATGGAGGGGGACGGTGCAGGTAGCTTGCAGCTACGAGGACATGTGTCTCGGGCGTTCTGCTAAAGCCCCAGTCAGGCTCAGAGGAAGCTGATTGCTGCGGGAGAGGGTACCTGGGGTAGATGTGAAAGGGCAATAAGAGGAAGCTGCCTTCGGTTCAATGCCTAAGGGGCTCAAGGAAAGTCCACCCTTCCCTCCTTCCCTGGCCCCCAGTCCAGTCCCTGCCCCCCACACAGATTTATTTTAAAATGGGCCTTTTCAAGTCTGAATTCCCAGCAGCCGGATTCATCAGTCAAGTCTGAAGCCTCAGCATGAGGTGGCAGCATGGAAGTGGCTCCATGAAGCGCAGGCTGCTCAGGCAGAGCAGCGAGGAGGAGCAAAGCCCCAGGGAAAGGTATTGTGGGAAGAAGCAGAGAGCCATTAATTGATCCTCTTGAGAATGGGAAAACATCACTCTGGCAACTTTAGACAAATGTGCAGCTTTGTTTCACCTGTCTCTGCTGCCCCATTTTTCTCTTGTCCCTTTAATCTTGGACAATAAGGTTTGGGAGAGTGAGGGATTTGATGCCCTCAGGTAGTGTCTGGCACAGTGCTCAACAATGTTCCATTCACCTTCTACCTTCCTCCCTCCCTACAGCCCACAGCCTCCACCTAGGCCCCCATTCATTAACCCTTCCCAGCCTCGACCAGCAGTGGAGAAGGCTATGTGAGGAGACGGGGTAGTTAACTAATGGATCTAGGTTTCTTTCTTTGGTCATTATGAGTGCTCACCACGTGCTTATTATTGACACAAATTATTTTGCATTAATAACAGCCCATACATGAAACAATACCATTTTGTAGGAAAAATGGAAAATTCCATTTTCCGGCTGTGCTAACACCCTTGCCTGGCACTGATTCTCGACTTTTACAATCTCTCTAATCGCCCCTATCCAGCTCCATTCCTGAGTTATGACTTTGGAAATTGTCGGCTGGGGCCCAGGATGAGATCACCAACGTCACTCCCCTGGGAAGCCTTAGGTCTTCGCTGCAGGGTATCTGACGCCAAAGACCACAGAAAGTTTCACTGTTAAAGTGTTAAGCAGACGATTTGGCACCACCAGCAGCAGTTAATACCACAACCACAAAGTGCAACTGTTAAACTGAACAGCTTCCTTCTTCCTGTAGTGACTCTATATTTTAATTCTGTAATCACCTGTGGCTACTCTGTAGCCTAGGAGGCCTCCCTGGGAGAACAGGAATGCTCGCAGATAATAATAATAATAATAATAACAATAATTCTGGTATCTGTTAAGTGCTTACTTTGTGCCAGGCACTGAACTAAACACTGGAGTAGCTACAAGGTAATTTGGTTGGACACAGTCCCTGTCCTGCTTTGGGCTCACACCCTTAATCTCCATTTTACAGATGAGTTAACAGGCACAGAAACGTGAAGTGATTTGCCCAAGGTCACGCTGCAGAAAAGTAGTGGATCCAGGATTAGAACCCAGGTCCTTCTGACTCTCAGGCCTGTGCTCTTTCCACTAAGCCAAGCTGCTCCAAAGTACTGAGTACAGTGCTCTGCACACAGTAAGCGCTCGATTAATGCCACTGATAGACTGATAGATGGACACAGTGTAAATTTTCAGCAAAAACCTCCTGTAGATGCGAAAATAAACATACATGCTCAAATGCTCAAGGAGAATGAAGCATGGAAGTGTGAAGTTTTCTGTGGTATTTAAGTGCTTACTACACATCAGGTACCGTTCAAAGTGCTAGGGTAGACAAAAGGTAATCACGTTGGATAAAGTCCCTGTGCCACATGGGGCTTACAGTCTTAATCCCCATTTTACAGATGAGGTAACTGAGGCACAGAGAAATGAAGTGAGTTGCCCAAGGTCACAAAGCAGACATGTGGCAAAGGCAGGATTAGAATCCACATCCTTCTAATGCCCAGGCCTGTGCTCATCCATTAGGCCATGCTGAAGGGTTATGGGAGGACAGCAAATCTGACTGGGTCATTAACGACCACTGGGAGTCATTTTTGGTGGCAGGCACCTCCCCAGTCTATGTTCATGAGGGTGGGGAGCGAGGGGGTAGGGACTGGCGAGGGCAAGAGGGAGGCAGTGGGAGGAGGGAAGCGTGGGAAGGGGCACTGGAGACTCCAGCTTCTCGTGGCTCCCACCCTGTCACCCGCTGTCACTGGCGACAGCCCGATTGGGGGTGGGTAGAGCATCTCCCGCCAGCAGCAATTCCTTTCCTGTTCCCTGCAGAAGGTAATAACCTGTCACCAGAGCAAATAAAGTCTGATTTACATGAAATTTAATGCTAAGCATTTTCCTTTATTCCCAGCCACTGCGGTGGCAGGATGGCAACTCCGGCGCTGCCTGGCACGCTGTGCACCACGGCACAATTTCACTGGAGGCAAGTTTAAAAAGGAATTACTTTTCTCTGACAGGGTTTATTACCCTGGATGGGGGACCCGAACAGCTCGGCGACACCCCACGTATCCTTCCTGCCAGAGACACGGCAACACAGAGACAGACAGAACAGCCTTGGGAGGCGGTGGGAGAGACAAGTGGAAGACGAAAAAGACCTAGTCGGTCAGTCAATCATATTTACTGAGCACTTACTATGTGCAAAGCACTGTACTTCATACTTGGGAGAGTACAATACAACAAAAAACAATTTCCCTGCCCAAAGCAGTGAGGGTTAGAGGGATTGATGGGTTCATTACTTGTCACCCTAGTTGGGCTATTGCTGCTGACAATGAGCCTGGTTGTAATGATAATAAGAATAATAATAATAATAATAATTGTATTTGTTAAGCGCTTATTATGTGCCAAGCACTGTTCTAAGTGCTGGGATAGATACAAGGTTATCAGGTTGCCCTACATGGGGCTCATAGTCTTAAACCATATTTTACAGTTGAGGTAACTGAGGCGCAGAGAAGTTAAGTGATTTGACCAAAGTCACACAGCTGACAAGTGGCGGAGCAAGGATTAGAACACACAACCTCTGACTCCCAAGACCATGCTCTTTCCACTAAGCAATTAATTTTGCTTAATTATGGTGTTTGTTAAGCACTAATGTGTCACGCATTGAATAATTAATAATAATTATGGCATTTATTAAATGCTTACTATCTGCCAGGCACTGTATTAAGTGCTGGGGTGGATACAAGCAAATCAGGTTGGACACGGTCCCTGTCCCACATGGGGCTCACAGTCTTAGTCCCCATATTACAGACGAGGTAGCTGAGGCACAGAGAAGTGAAGTGATTTGCCTAAGGCCACACAGCAGACAAGTGGCAGAGCTGGGATCAGAACCCAGGCCCAGGCTCCATCCACTATGAAAGCACTGGATCAGATATAGTGGAATAGAGAGGGTGAGGAGCCTGGTAGGGGCGGAGCCAGAATGGGGATGGGGGCAGAACAGAGCAGAGAAGGAAGAGGATAGTAGAGAGGGAGGAGGAGAAAGGAAGAGGATAGATGAGATAGGAGGGGGGGAAGGGGAGGCAGGAAGGGAGGAGGGAGAGGCAAGAGGGTATTCACTTGCCTTGATGAGCTTGCAATCTAATAGGGGGGGGACAGAAAGATATAAATCATTTACAACTAGTGGATGCAGACAAAAGAAGAATCCCGCCACATCCTGCCAATTCTTCCCACACATCTCCCAGACGCACCCCTTCTTCGCCCCACCACAACTTCCACCCTGGTTCAAGCTCTGGCCAGACTGGCCTCAGCCTTTCCAATCTACACCATGCACTTTAGATCATCTGGCTGTAGTGTCACTCGGCACTCAAACCTCGGCTCAAAACCCTCCCGTAGCTCCTATGTCCCTTCTGTATTGAGCAAAAACGACCCACAGTTGGCTTCCAGAGTCCCATCAACTTGTGCCCTTTCACGAATCTACTCTCTAAACATGCTCTTCACTAATGCTCCCACTCTCTTTGTCCTCGCAGCTAACCTCATTCTCACTCTCACCCTAGCTTGGAACTCTTCTGAAACATAACAATAATGATGGTATTTTTTAAGTGCTTACTATGTGCAAAGCACTGTTCTAAGCGCTGAGCACTGACTTTCCCCATCATTCCCAGCAGCCATCACTAGCACTCTCTACTCACTCATACCCCAGTCTCGATCTTACACATATGTATTTATTCACTTGCTTATTCAATTAAACTACTCTGTTCTTAACATCAATCTATCGTGTTTTCAATCAATGGGACTTATTAAGCACTTTCTGGGAGCAGAGTGCTTTACTAAGTGCAAAGGAGGAGTTGGTAGACATGCTCCCTGCCCACAAGGAGTTCTCAGCCTAGAAGGAGGTTAATATTTAACATGTTTCAGTCTCTCTCTCCACTGTTGGAGTGTTAGCTCCTTGTGACCAGGGAAAGTGTTATTTCCTGTGTATTTAACAGGTGCTTAGTACAGTGCATTGCACCTTAATTGTGTCTGGTAGGTATGTATACTATGACACCTACTACAACTAAATTAAAAAGTATATATTAATGGAAAGCAAGATACACATGAATGCAAGGGCTAGGTGGGGGTACAAGATAAATACAAGGACCCGTCTCCTTTCTAGAAAGCTTGGGCCTCAGACTCAGTTCTGCAGAGTCACAGGATCTTGGAGTCACTCAGGATTTCCTAGGGAAAGCCCGGAAACCCAGCTGATAGCCCACCCGGTTCCATTGCATTTTCTTCCTTTTTTTTTTCCTTTGTGGTATTTATTATGCGTTTATTATGTGCCAGGCACTGTACTAAGTGCTGGCGTAGATACAAGCTAATCAGGTGGGCCACGGTCCACGTCTCACATGGGGCTCACAGAATTAATCCCCATTTTACAGTTGGGTTAACTGAGGCACAGAGAAGTGAAGTGACTTGCCCAAGGTCACACAGTTGACAGGTGGCGGAGCCAGGATTAGAACCCAGGGCCTTCTGACTCGCAGGCCTGTGCTCTATCCACTAGGCAACACTGCTTCTCTTCCTTTCTTGGCAGACAGCGGGGGATGGGGGCTCTCTCGGTAGGAGGATGAGGTGGGGAAAAGGGAGGGCGGCCACTGAATGGATCTCCCCCAGGCTGGTTTTTCAGCCCCCAGGGGAGCCCGGCGGTTCTGGGCTCTAAGATCTGGAACATGGATACCGAGACACGGAGAGGTGGGGAGAGAGGTTGATTTAACCAGATAGATAACTAGATGATAGCAAGATGAAGAGACTGATGGAGAAAGTAAACAAGATTGATAAGCAGATTAAAAAGTGCACGGAATAGAAGCATGGATGGGGAATATAAATAGGCAAGATTATCAAGAGGATAGAGGCAGCAGTCGAGAGAGGCGCCATAAAACAGAGCAGATGGAGAATATAACAGCCTAAATAGCCAAATGGATAGAATATGAAAATGACACAGGCAGATAGAAAGTATTACCTAGATAGATACTGATACAGCGGGAATGGTGAAAGATAAATAAGCTGCTGGAGGTGCCGGGGATGGGTAACGTGAGTAAAGCAGACAGACCGGACACGGAGCACAGAGGGGAGATGCCGTCGGCTCGAGCTCTCTGTAGCTAAAGGGTCGGGCTGCCGATGGCTGCAGTGAGGTGCCTTGACGAGGAGATTCCCTGGAGCTGAACTACAATGGAAACCCATGGAAATCCAGTCAGGACTGTGTCACCTTCCCTGCCCCTACCCGAGGAGGGGAATTTCAAGGATAGCTGGGAGCGGCAATGGATGTGTAACCCAGTGTCTGGCTAGGAGTGAGGTGAGAAGGGGTGGTCTCAAGGTGCCATTTAGAGCAGTGAGAGGTTCCCAAATCACGTTCCCAAATCCAGCTTCTGGGGATTACTGCAGGGCCAATCCTTATGCCCCCCCTTGCCCAAGGCCCCACCACCAAAGGTCCCCCACCTAGGCCACAGTCTTGCCCTAAGAAGCCAGGGGAGGCCATGAGGGTTTGGAACTAAGGCCTGCTCGCTCTCCTGGAGTGCTGGGGAGGCTGAGGACTCCCCTCCCCTACTCCAGAATTCTTCTCTTTCTTGTCATCCTCTTAGACCATAAGCTCCTCTAGACTGCAAGCTTATTGTTGGCATGGAACGAGTCTACAAACTCTGTTATATTGTACCGTCCCCAGGTGCTTACTACAGTACTCTGCACACAGTAAGAGCTCAATACAACTGACTAACTGTGGATATAGTTGGCTTAGTGTGCTGACTCAATCGCTCGAGGCCGTTGGCAAGCCAACGATACTTTCGTTTTTATCCGACTAGCCTCACTTAGGCTTGGGACATGGACACTGGATCTGGAATGGTCTGTTTGCTATGTCTCTCAGGGCTTAGCACAGTGGTTGGCACATAGGAAGCACTTAATAAAAACCTAGAAACAAATATTTTCTGGCCACCTGGTCCTCAGTCAACAGCTGTAGACCGAGCACTGCCCTAAGTACCGTGGGCCTACAGAGGAAAACTAAATTCCTTCTACTAAGGATCCCATAATGCAGCAGCAGGACATTACCCAAATACACCAATCATGGGATAGAAAAGATACAAGAGTAACAGAAGCACTAAAGCACATGCCACAGAGGGAAACATCTTTCTCCTAATAGTGGCCCCTTTGTCCCCAGTTCCTTACCCCTCTACCTCTGCTCCTTAGTCCTCCCTGTGGTTAGCATTCTGGCTCCGAGGGTCCCG
This sequence comes from Tachyglossus aculeatus, assembly GCF_015852505.1. NCBI lineage: Eukaryota > Metazoa > Chordata > Mammalia > Monotremata > Tachyglossidae > Tachyglossus > Tachyglossus aculeatus. The sequence continues at coordinate 8,752,947 of NC_052081.1, forward strand.
AGATCGAACCCAGAGAGACCCCCCACCGAATTAACGGTGCAGTGGCTTGGAACAGTGCTCTCCATCATCCCTGAACCTGGAAGGACCCAGCTAGAGATGCAATCACATTCTCCAGGTCCTCCAGGAGCCACAAAATAGAGGCTTAGGACCAATTCCTCCAAAGCCCGGCACTCCCACAGGGTGGCCATCCATCCCGAATCGGATCCTCCAGTAGCTTCACAATGCCCCTTCTGACTTAACTTCCTGCACATTTATTTAAAAAAAAAAAAAAAAAGCAGTGTGGCTCCATGGAAAGAGCACGGGCTTTGGAGTCAGAGGTCATTGGTTCAAATCCTGGCTCCGCTACTTGTCAGCTATGTGACTTTGGGCAAGTCACTTAACTTCTCTGTGCCTCGGTTACCTCATCTGTAAAATGGGGATTAAGACTGTGAGCCCCAAGTGGGACAACCTGATCACCTTGTAAACTCCCCAGGGCTTAGAACAGTACTTTGCACATAGTAAGCACTTAATAAATTCCATTATTATTATTATTATTACTATTATTGTGCAAACTCAGTTGGAAAGCAAGGGAGTGTAGTGTAGCCGTCCTGGAGAGGTCAGGTCTCCATGGTCCAGAATGCTTCATCCACATAGGGTTGGGGCCATGTTCTGGCCACCGGACTACAAAGAATGACAGGAGAAATCTATGGTCGTGGGTTTGGCGGGCACAACCGGATGGGCCAAATGAAGCTGCCCCCAAGTTATCCGTTCATCTGCTCTCTCAGGAGGGAAACCAGATTTTCAGGATGGCTGAAGGGCACATACTGGCATCCTGAGAGCCAAGCCGAGGCTTTCGGCTGCTGCTGGCAGCTGTCCCAAAGCACACTGGGTCCCTCTGTCTGCATTTCTCTACCCTGACCAGCTTTGCCACAGAATTGGGGACAGGTAGGCTCAGAGCTCACTCCCACCGCCCAAGAAACTGCTCTGGGAGTCTGGGATTTGCAAGGAGGTACAGGGACAGCTTAGAGGGTCTGGTTCCATCCAGCCTAGCCCTGGAGTACAGGTCTGGCCTGGGATGGTAACAGGGGAGTGAGCTGGCCTAGCTCTAGACAGGTCTGGCCTGGGGGAGGGGGCGGTAGCAGGGGAGTGAGGCCTCTGGAGCTGTTCAGGCTGTAGGATTTCAGGTTCAACTTTGCCCCATGAAGGCCCAGCATTCCAGTATGGCCCCAGATCATCTGGCTCCCTGCTTTTGAGGCATCTGCCCATGACAGCAGGATACCGTGTCAACCTCACTCCGACTAGTCCCAGCGCACTGCCTTGGCTCAGAAACCATGGCAACCAAGGGCAGCATCACAAAGTTCTTATTTGCCCTTCTCAACTAGAGAGATCCCACAGACTGAAAGCCTTATCTTCCCTCCAAAATCTTTTTTTGCCACTTAACTTTCCATCACAGCCGACACCACCACCATCCTCATTTTGATGCCCTCAACCTTGGCACTATCCTTGACTCCTACCCCTCTTTCAGCCCCCATGTTAATGTCTGCTACCAAATTGTGTCAGTTTTTCCTCTGTGACATTTTGCCTTCCTCTCCATCCAAATAGGCATGGCGCCGGTCCAGGAACTTTTCATATCTCAGACTGACTGCTGCATCAGCCTCCTCACTCCTCCTCCTCTTCCCTCCTCTAGTCTCTTCCCTCTCATTCAATACTAAGCTCTGCTGCCTCAGTAATTTTTCTACATCATCATTCTCCCCATGCCTTAAAAACTCTCAAATTGATCTGCCTCATGTTAAAAACTTCTGGCCACTGACTCTAAGGCACTCAATCAGCTCTCTTTCTCCTGTTTATCCACTCTCTTCTCCCACTCTTTGCTCCTCCCTACCAACCTACTCACTCACCTCATTCTCATCTCTACCACGGTCAAATGCTTGCTTGCACCTCTCCGCCTGCCTGGAACTCCCTGACCCCTTCATATCTAACAGACCACTGCTCTCTCCATTTTCAAAGCCCTTATAATAATAATAATAATGGCATTTATTATGCGCTTACTATGTGCAATGCACTGTTCTAAGAGCTGGCGGGGTTACAAGGTGATCAGGTTGTCCCACGGGGGGCTCACAGTCTTAATCCCCATTTTACAGATGAGGTAACTGAGGCCCAGAGAAGTTAAGTGACTTGCCCAAAGTCACACAGCTGATAATTGGCAGAGCTGTGATTTGAACCCATGACCTCTGACTCCAAAGCCCGTGGTCTTTTCCACTGAGCCACACTAAGTGCTTAACTATACACCAAGCTCTGTTCTAAGTGCTGGGGTAGATAAAAGGTATCAGGTTGCCCCATATGGGGCTCACAGTCATAATCCCCATTTTACAGAGGAGGTAACTGAGGCATAGAGAAGTTAAGTGGCTTGCCCAGTGTCACAGCAGACAAGTGGTGGAGCCGGGATTAGAACCCACGTCCTCTGACACCCAAGGCCATGTTCTTTCCACTAAATCCAGAAGGCCTTCCCTGATAAATCCCTCCTACTGCCCCTTTAGCACTCCTAGGCCCCCAAAGCACTTAATTGCTCACTCCTTATAAGCTCCTTGAGGTCAGGGATCACAAACCAATTCTACTCCACCCTCCCAGGTGCTGAATGGCATGCTCTGTCCCCAGTAGGTGCTCACTAAAAGCTACTGATTTGACTGATGAAGACGAAAGGACAATTCTCACTCTCAGAATGGGTGCCTAAAGAGCCAAGGTGAAGTTGGTAGATGGGACCACCAAGGTAACTCTGGGAGTCACTCCAAATTATTGCTACTTGGGGCAACAAGAAATGCCTTCCAGGTACAGCAGCTCTTTCCCAGATACTAAATTTGCTTTTCAATATAAAATGCTGACATGAGCCCATCTGTATTCAACAGCTACATGCGAAGTTATTTCATGCGGCTTTTTATTTTCCCAACCATTCCATTCTGACATTTATTTTACAACCAAATAGCAAAGACGTATTCCTCGACAAAGCCCATATCACGTCAACATGATTCTTCCTGCAGTGGAAAGGAATGATAAACAAACATTAGGATGAACAAAACAATACATTGAGGGGTAGTCTTTCTAGGAAGCACCAAGTATTTACCATCCACGACATCTTTAACCAGCCACACCTCCTGGCCCAGACTTATAATAATTACAATAGTAATCATGGTATTTGTTAAGTGTTTATTATGGGGCACGCATTGTGCGAACCACTCGGGTTGGATGCAATATAAAGAGATCGGACACAGTCCCACATGGGGTTCACCATCTAAAGGGGAGGGAAAACAGGTATCTTACCCCCATTGGTCAGATGAGGAAACTGAGACACAGATAAGTGACTAATCCAAGATCACACAGCAAGCAAGGGCCAGAGCCGGGATTAGAACCCAGGACTCCTGACTTCGAGACCTGTGTTTTTTCCACTAGGCCATGCACAACTGGTGCCACAGATCGTAAAAGAATGTCAACATCACTTCCGTCCCACATAAAGTGTCTATTGAAACTAGGCCTGTAATTGTAGCCAAGACCCTTTTAGCCAGGATCACAGGAGGCATAGGAAAAAACTTGGTTAATCCAAAAAGTCTTTGAGCCACGAGTGTCCACTTCGCCCTCAGCAAGGTCTCTGGAAGAGCTGCTAAAACATTGGCTGATCTGCTTTTCACTTCCTCCCTCTTCCCTTGTCCGACCTCTATTGGAAGGGCTCCAAAATGAGGAAACAGTCTAAGAGTGGAGGAATAGGAGAAGGAGAAGCAAAGAGCCATGAAGGTCTGAAAGATGAATGATGGAGAGGTGGCCAGGACTTGTGAAAAGGTCCCTGGCCCTCTTCTCCTGCCTTGATTCTGGGAAGTCCTTCCCCCCAGGCCCCCAAATTGCTTCTGAAGAATCTGGGAGATGCCATGCTGGATCGGACCAACCCAAGGTCCAGCCCTTGTTCTGAAAGTGACCCCAAAGGAAGTAATGTTTGTCCTCCTGGAATCTATCCTCACTGCTGGGAATTCACCAGCAGACAATCTAACCACCCCGCATTATAACCCATTATCGACCAACGGTTCAATCAATCGATTGTAAATATCACATGCTTACTGTGCAGAGCATTTTACTCAACACTTCAGAGAGTTCAGCAGAGTAGATGTGATCTCTGCCCACAAAGGGCATACATTCTAAAGGGGAAGACACACCCAAAAATAAAATACAGGGAGGGGGAAAGCAATGGAAAGTAAAAATAGATACCTAAGTGATACCTAGAGGGGAGGTGGAGGGGTGTGAGTACCTAGGCATTTGGGGGATATGGAAATACTGAGGTAGCAGGAAGGGGAGAAACAAGGGTGGCAAATTCGGAGATTAACCAGGGAAGGCATCCTGAAGGAGATGTGATTTCACAAGGGCCTTGAAGATGGGGAAAGTGGTGGTCCACAGGATGTCAAGTGGGAGAGAGCTCATGCAGAAGGGAGGACACGAGCGAGAGGTTGGTGGTGAGAGAGAGGAGAACAAGGCATTGTAAGTTGGCCTGAAGGGAGAGAAGCACATTTGCTAAAGGGTAGTAGGAGAAGAGTGAGTATAAGTAACGGAGGAGGGAGCCGATTGAGGGTCTTAGTGCCCGCAGTCAGCAGCCTTTGCTTGTTGTGGGGAGAGACGGACAACCACTCGAGGTTTCTGCGGAGTGGAAAGATGTGTGCTGAATGACCACTGGGAAAAATGATCTGGGCAGCAGAGTCAAGTACGGACTGGAGAGGAGAGAAACTGATGCAGGAAGACCAGCGAGAAGGCTAACGCAATAGTCAAGGTGGGATATGACAAATGCTTGGACCAGCGCAACGACCATTTGGACAGAGAGGAAGGGCCAGATTCTGGAGACAGACTGAATATGGGGTTTGAATGAGAGAGAAGTGTCATGGGTAATACCAAGGTTGCAGGGGGAAGGGGGAGGATGATGGGGATGTCAACAGTGATGAGAAAGTTAACTGGAGGAGGAGTCGTATCGCTTTAACCTTGCACCAGCCTTCTAACGTCCCAACGTCACCAACTTTTCACTCGAGCATCCGCTGATTCTCCGCATAACAACACATCGTGAACTTCTCCTTGCATTTATCCAAACCCTGCTCGAAGCTGTTGATATTTTCTGCCTGCACTACTTCTTGTGGGAATGAATTCCATATGCTTGCCACCTGCTCTGTGAAGAGTTTTCCCGGTAGGGTGAGCCTTCCCCTTCAAGCTGTCACGGGTACCTCCTCGTTGTGGGGTTGAGGAATTTGGTGAACAACAACGCTTTAAAGAAGCAGCAGGATCTGGAGGGAAGAGTCTGGGTCTGGGAGCTGGAGGTTCTGTGTTCTGATCCCGGCTCTGCCACTTGCCTGCTAGGTGACCGTGGGTAGGTCACAACTTCTCTGTGCCTCAATTACCTCATCTGTAAAATGGGGATTAACTCCCCTCCCATCCTACTTAGACCGTGAACCCCTTGTGGAACAGGGAATTTATCCAATAACAATTACCTTATATCTACCCCAGTGCTTAGACCTGTGTTTGACAAATGCTAAGCACTTTCTAAAGACAATAGCAATAAGCCTGTGCTGTCCGCACACTTTATGACTTCGTGCATATCAATCATGTTCCCTCCTTCTCTCCAAATTAGAGTTTGACTCTCTTCAGACTTCTCCATTCCCCTAGACACCCAGTCTCCCTGTTTTTGTACCTTCTCTGGCTGTAGGGTGTCTGCCCAAGAAGTAGTGACTGGAACTATGGCCTAGTGGAAGGAACCTGGATCTGGGGGTCAGAGGACCTAGGTTTTAATCCCAGCTTCGCCACTTTTTTTAAAAATGGGTATTTGTTAAATGCATACTATGAACCAGGCACTGTATTAAGTGCTGGGGTAGATACAAGTTCACTTGCCTGCTGTGCAACTTTGGGCAAGTCACTTAACTTCTGTGCCTCAGTTTCCTCATCTCAATGACGGGGATTCAATACCTGTTGTCTCTCCCTATTAGTCTGAGCACCATGTGGGACAGGGTCTGGGTCCAATCTGCTTATATTGCATCTTCCCCATTACTCAGTAGAGTGTTTGAAAAATAATAAAGGCCTAAGAAATACCACAATTACTTTTATTATCATTATATACACCCAGCAATCCAGGTGGAAGTGTGCCATGGCTTTATGTTCTCATAAAACTAGACCTTTTGTCCACTTTTCTATCCCCTTCCTGGTGATGCCCAGCCATTGGTTGGCATTTAGGGCTGCTGTTCCACTTGGGAATGGTTTCTTTGCCTCAAGAGAACAACCCAGCCTCTCTCCATGGCTATTTCTGAATCCTGTGGCAGCTCCAGGAGGCCCTCCCAGCCTGAGTCTGGATGGCGGAAAGGGCTCTGTGTCACTGGAACATAATCCCCCAGGGAATTCCTCGCTCGCCGAACCCAGCAAACGGGATAAATCGCAGCAGCACTGAGCTGCTCCCGCTGCTGGGGTGGATTCATGAAGCCCTCTTCCCCCATATCACACGGAAACCTTCCCTGCATTCCACTTTATGCCCCAGCTTTGAAGTTTTTCTCAGAATAAATAATGGGGCAGAAGGAAGGAAAAGTGTCACCTGGCATCCAGGTTAGAGGGGCTATTTGTCCGGTTTTATTTTGGACATTCTGTTTTCCAGCTAGGGGGTTCCCCGTCCGGCAAGGAGGCAGCATCAGGCACTTTCATATTTGCCATTTTTCTTTCCAGAGCCCAGTCTCTCGCTGCCGCGACTCCAGCCACAGGTTTCCATAGTGTAGAGGTGGCGGCCATGTTCAGAGGGATGAGGGAGCAGAACACAGAGGCTCTGGCATAAGCAGAAGGGTCAGATGTTTCCCAGAGAAATGTTCTGGGTTTAGGTAGACTCGGGTGATGATTTTTTTTTATGGCACTTAAGTACTTTGTGCCAGGTACTGTACTAAACACTGGGATAGATAATCAGGTTGCCCCATGAGGCTTACACTGTAAGTAGAAGTATTGAATCCCCATTTTAAAGATGAAGGAATGGAGGCATGAAGACATTAAGTGATTTGCCCAAAGTCACACAGCAGACAAAAGGCAGAGCCAGAATTAGAACCTAGGTCCTCCAACTCCCAGGCCCGTGCTCCTTCCTCTTGGCCACGCTGCTCTATACCTGCCATAACACATGCAATATGTATGTCTGTGTGTCCATTATCTGTGAGGGACATCACTGGCCACCCTAATGCAGGCCTGTGTGGGAGACAGGTGGAAGGGGTGAGGGAAAAGTGGGGAGCAGTGAAGAGGAGCTTAGTACAGTCTGAAGCTTTGCTTTAAGCACTTAGTACAGTGCTCTGCACACAGTAAGCACTCAATAAATACGATTGAAGAGGAGGTGTTTGCTTCTCCCAGTCTGACCATTGACAGGGGTGGGGTGGAGGGGATGAGCCTTAAGGGGCAGCCAGGAAAATGAACATGGACTTTCAGGTTTGCAGCCTGAAGGAACTCAGTTTCACCTTAAAGTTAGCTGAAAATAAATTGACTGCTGATTCATAGAATGGGCCACTAGGGAAAGGGGGCTCACAGGTTCCTTGGTCAGGAAGAACAGGAGGGTTTCAGTCAGAGACTCTTTTCAGTAGTAATAATAATAGCAATTATTAACTGCTTACGGTGTGCAGACCACTGTACTAAGTCCTGGGAGAATCATACCCAGGTGGGAATTAAACACAATCCCTTTCTCTTGTGGGATTCACAATCCAGAAGGGCTGATACCTTGTGAATGGCAGAAACAAATCTCCAGATGCTCTCCTCCTGAAATGATTTCACTGCTGGCAGGTCAGTCCAGTAAGAGACTGTTTTCTCTAGCTAAGTTCCCTCTTCCAAGCTCCCTTAAACACAGACCCCACAACCTGGGTGACAGCCCTGACTTCCAATGCCCTCCTGGTTTCTAATGCAACTGGACTTGTAGGGAGAGAGAAGGGGCAGCGAGCAGAACTGAGGTGGGGGCGATGGTGACTGACTCCTCAGAGGCCCCCTCAGATCCAGATGAAAGCCCTAGGACTTGTAGTGTTCCAAGGAATTGCCACTGCTGCAGTCCTCGGACTTGAACCCTGTCTCTCTGGAGAAACAGAGACCTCGAGTTCCAGTCTGTCCAAGCCGGCCCTGGAGAAGTGGATTGTGCCAGCCCTAATCCCAGAATGCAGTGGAGATTGCATTGCAATCCCTGCAATTGCAATCCAATTGCAAACCCTGCCCTATCCTTCCCCTTTTACATTTTTCTCTTGGACTGACTGGGACTCCAGCAGACCACCTGTCTACAGCTCAGGGCCTCTCTCTTTCCTCAATATTACTCATGCAGCAGTAATGAGTCACAGCTCATTGACAGAAAGATAAAATGCAGCCCTCCAAGTGCCTGTCTCAATTGTGCTGAGGTAGCACCCTGGCCAAGAAGGAACTGGATATGTCTGCCATTCAGTTCCCTTTCTTTCTGAATTGGTCACTCCAGTTGTGATTTCTTTCCTCACCCTTCCCTATTCTTTCCTTTCTCTCCTCTCCCTCTCTCCCTCTTAAAAACCTTGACTTGTCTTATGTTGTTAGAGTCATCTCCGACCCATAGTGGCACCATGGACACATCTCTCCCAGAATACCCCACCTCCATTTGCAATCATTCTGATACTGTATCCATAGAGTTTTCTTGGTAAAAATACGGAAGTGGTTTAACACAGTCTTCTGTGCCGTAAACTTGAGTTTCTGCCCTCGACTCTCTCCCATGCTGCTGCTGCCCAGCACAGGGGAGTTTTGACTTGCAGCAGATTGCCTTCCACTCGCTAGCCACTGCCCAAACTAGGAATGGAATGGTTATCTTAAAACCCACAGAGATGCATTTCAAATCAAGACACTCCCTTTATCCTAATATTACCTACTTGGACATCTGGTACCTCCAGCAACCCTTCTCTAACTCTCTCTCCTTGGTCACTTCCTCTCTGTCATCAGGAATGTGTGGGGGGGAGAGAGGGGGAAAAGGAGGAAGGGGGGGAGGTGTTTGCGTGTGTGTGTTTGTGTGTGGTGGATCGATCTTGACTTTTGAATTTACCGAGTTCCAAAGTTCATTTGCTTCCTTTGCTGTAGGAGCAGAATTGTTGCCCACCATCTCCTCCACAGTGCCGTGTCTCGGCTGGAGACGGAGTATTTCACATTGATGAGAGTGCGGCTTAGGGTTGACACTGGTGCTGAATTTCTTTTATTCCCCTCTATTTTCTACAGTAATTACACACTGTAAATTCAGTCCATAGATTTTGGGAAGGACCAGCCAATGGAGGGCTCTATATATTTTAATGGCACCTCCCCCTCCATTCCTGCAGGAATCCTGTTCTTCCCCTACTGCCTTCCCTCCCTCCCTGCTATTCTTCATTTGGGCAGCTTCCATCTTCTCCTCCCAGAAGCTGGGAAGATGGAAGGAAGCACGGTGGCCCTCCCAAATAGTACACTATACCAAGGGATCTCAGCCAGGGAGGTATAAATGCTTTCCAGTGGTCTGCAGGAATTGACCCTGATCTTTCCCACACTGTCCATGGCCTGAAAGTTTAGCACAAGGCTAAGAGACTGATTTTTCTGCCATTTGTTTATGTGAGGGCACACTACAGTAAGGGTCAGATTAATTCCATCATAGCTCCCTGGTAGTGTGACTCTTAATTTCAACTCCATTCCTTTAGATCACCACAATGGCATATTCTAAGTGGGCAGAGTGAAAGTTCCGATCTTTGAGGAATGAGGACTTTTCCCCACTGGCTGGGTGGATTACTAGTGCAACAAACTAAGGATCCACATTTTCACTAGAATTTAGGAATGTTCTACATCACTCTTTGGTAGTACAGAAAGAGTCTTTGAGATAATTCCTGGGGAGTTTCCATTGGATGGAAATTCAGCTTATTATCACCGGGCTCCAAATGGCCTATTCAAACATTAATAACTTGGCTAAACCAATTTTTTTTTCCAAACTTAGCACTACTCCATTTGCCACAGTGGGGACTAAAGTGCAGCTAAATGTGAAATCATAAAGCTCAGCGCTTTCTGAATGATTTCAGTCAAAATACCTCCTTTGTAAGTGGGGAAAATGTGCTTATTTGGTGTCTTTTTCATTCAAAAGAGACTGAAGAGAAATTTCTTAAACTTTCCCAAAATAGTTCACCTTTAGGATGATGATAAAGACCAAGAATTTCATGCCCCTCCCCAAAAGGTGAATATTTCAGAGGGTAATCAGTTCTTGGAACTGGAGAGATTATGATGAAATAAGGGAGTTTGGGTTATTTTTTTTTCCTCTTTGCTTGAACCAAAATGAATGCTCCTGCAATCACTATAATAATAATAATGTTTTGCATTTATATAGCCCATTGTCCTGAAGAACTCAGAGTGCTTTACACCCATTATCTCATTAAATCCCCTAGGCAGGGCTGGGAGGAAAAGCCTCCACCAATACAATAATCTTACTGGCACAGCATCCTTGAGGCTCAAAGTGGGTGAATCAAGCTTCTCAAGGTCAAGATGGGATGAGACAGAAGCAGAGTCAGGAAGAATTCTGGGCTGGCAGTATCTCTAGCATGTGAGGGCTCTGGGCATCACACAAATCAACCTACGTGGCCTGAGAGGATGTATTTTCCTTGGGCAGGAGGGAGGATGGGTTTGGAAGGGAAGAAAGGAGAAAAAGAGGAAGTGGGAGGAAAAGTGAGAAAGTGGAGAAGAAACATGGAGAGGAGGAGGGAAGAGGGACAGAGAGGAGAGAGATGGAGAAGAAAGGGGGAGGGAGAAAGAGAAGAGACAGAGGGGAGAGTGAGAGAGGAGGGGAAGAAAGAAGAGGGAAGAAGGGGAAAGGGAAAGAGGCGAAGAGAGGGAAAGAAAAAGAGGGGGAATTAATTCTCTAATAAGAAAACCTTTAGACTACCCTTGAAAGCTTGTTCACTGTTCAAGATGGAATGTTTGGAAAATTTCTTGATATTTAGTCTCAAAAGTGCCAACTGCATGTAGTCTTAGACTATTTCCTGTCTATTAAGAAATGCTGGGACATCTCTTCCAAGGAAGTCTGCAGCATCTACTTCCAACCTACTACCTTCTGTATCACCCTTGCACTTGGATGTGCTCCTTTTATTCACCCCTCCATCATCCCCACAGCACTTATGTACATATCCACAATGTATTTGTTTATATTAATGTCTGTCTCCCTCTCTAGACTGTAAACTTGTTTTGGACAGGAGCTGTTAAATTGTAATCTCCCAAGTGGTTAGTACAGTGCTCTGCATGCAGTTAAGTAGGCAATAAATGATTGATTGACTGATTGAGAGAGTTAAGAATTGAGCTGACAGCTCTCCTCCTGAAATGATTTCACTGAGGGCCAGTAATGACCTGAGTCTGAAGGCCTTAGAGAGATCAGATAGTGGGCAGAGGGCTAGTCTACAGCACTGGCATTTATTCATTCAACTGTATTTAATGAGCATTTACTGTGCATAGAGCACTGTACTAAGTGCTTGGGAGAGTACAATACAACAATAGACAGATGCATTCCCAGCCTACAATGAGCTTCAGTCTAGAGAGGGGGGAGATAGAAATTAATATAAATTACAGATATGTACCTAAGTGCTGTGGGGTACTGTTTTTCTAGGGCACTAATGCTGAGTGCTGCCCACCCGACATCTCTAGGACATTGGTAAGAATGGGGCTGGGGCCTCCCTAGGGTGGCCACAGATGGGCCTCCCAAATGCAGGACAAGGAGACATGTGTGTTGAAACACACCAAATGCCCAAACACACAGTGTACCACAATACAGACACGCCATTTGTGGAAGCACAATGATTCTGCACAACTCTAGAGCATTTCTCTGTGGGGCACGTGAACCCCGACTTGCTCCTGGGCCTTTGGGTTCCCCTCCCAGGAACGAATGAATGCTGCCACTGAGTCTAAGCCTGGGTCTCGGTGGCAGAGACCACTGTGAAGAGAAGTTCTGTGCTGAAATGTTTCAATTGGACGTAAAAGTGCCTGCTGTAATTGCAGAAGCAGACACAGGGACAAACCAACTGCAAACCAGTGCATACTGGGAAGCCAGAGGATAGAGTGGCCGAGGTGCCTGCCCTGACCCAGCCGAGCCCAGTGGGTTCATTTTTGACCCCTCTTTTACCTTTTCAATCCAGTACATTTCTTTAACTGCCATATCCTACCACCAGCCCACCCTCTCCTCCTCACAGTAGCGGGCACTTGTTCTTTGAGCCTCCTGGAGGATTGGACAATCAGTAATTAGTGACTCAACCAATAATGCAATCATATTTATTGAACATTAATAATGATAACTGCGGTAACTGGGGTATATGTTGTCCTTAAGCTTAGCTCCAGCTGCTGAGGCAGTATTTTGGGAAGCAGCATGGCCTATTGGAAAGAGCACGGGCCTGGAAATCAGGAGGACCTGGGTTCTAATTCTGGCTCTGCCACATCTGTTGCATGATCTTGGGCAGATCACTTCACTTTTCTGTGCCTCAGTTCCCTCACTGTAAAACAGGGATTAAGACTGTGAGCACCATATGGGTCCAGCATGAGTGCCTAGAGCATAGTAAGCACTCAGCAAATTCTACAATTATTATTATCATTACTATTATATGCTAAGGGTTTATTATGTGTCCAGTGTTTTGCCAAGAGCTAGCATAGATACAATACAATCAGGTCAGAAACAGTCCTGGTCCCATATGGGGCTCACAGTGTAAGAGGGAGAAACAATAGGTATTTGAGGGAGTGCCTGCTGTCACAGTAATAATAACTATCAGATTACTGCTCTCAACTCTACCCTCTCTACTCAGCTCGACTAGCTTGCTCCCCTTTCCCTTCGCCGCTCTCGTACCACTAACCCACAGCCCTGGATCACTGCCACTGTCCGCCTCCTTTGCTCTTATGCTCGGGCTGCTGAACGCTGCTGGCAAAAGTCTAAACACCATGCCAAAACCTCGTTTATCCTTTCCTGCCTTAACTCTGCCCTCTCCTCTGTCAGACAAAACTATTTCTCCTCCCTTATTGACACCCATGCTCATCATCCCCATCAGCTCTTCTGTACATTTAACTCCCTTCTCAGGCCCCCTGTTCCTCCCCCTCCTCCTTCCCTCACCCCCAATGATCTGGCCTCCTACTTCATTAATAAAATTAAATCCATCAGGTCTGAACTCCCCAAAGTCACTCCCCTGCCTTCTCCAACCCCCCCACTCTCAACCCTCTCCGCTACTCTCCCATCCTTCCCAGCAGTATCCTCAGATGAGATCTCCTCCCTCCTCTCAAGTGCTACTCCGGCCACCTGTGCTTCTGACCACATTCCCTCTCATCTTATGAAATCTCTCACTCTGTCCCTTCTCCCCTCCTTAACTTCCATCTTCAACCGCTCACTCTTCACTCCTTCCCCTCTGCCTTCAAACATGCCCACGTCTCTCCCATCCTCCTTAAATGAGTCGTCTACATGTGCTGCCTCGAATTCCTCAACGCCAACTCTCTCCTCGACCCCCTCCAATCTGGCTTCCGTCCCCTACATTCCATGGAAACTGCCCTCTCAGAGGTCACCAATGACCACCTGCTTGCCAAATCCAGGCTCCTACTCTATCCTAATCCTCCTCGACCTCTCAGCTGTCTTCGACACTGTGGACCACCCCCTTTTGCTCAACATGCTATCCAACCTTGGCTTCACAGACTCTGTCCTCTCCTGGTTCTCCTTTTATCTCTCCAGCCGTTCATTCTCAGTCTCTTTTGCGGGCTCCTCCTCCCCCTCCCATCCCCTTACTGTAGGGGTTCCTCAAGGGTCAGTTCTTGGTCCCCTTCAGTTCTCGATCTACACTCACTCCCTTGGTGAGCTCATTCGCTCCCACGGCTTCAACTATCATCTCTATGCTGATGACACCCAAATCTACATCTCTGCCCCTGCTCTCTCTCCCTCCCTCCAGGCTCGTATCTCCTCCTGCCTTCAGGACATCTCCATCTGGATGTCTGCCCACCATCTAAAATTCAACATGTCCAAGACTGAACTCCTTATCTTCCCTCCCAAACCCTGCCCTCTCCCTGACTTTCCCATCACTGTTGACGGCACTACCATCCTTCCCATCTCACAAGCCCGCAACCTTGGTATCTCACCTCCCTTCTTTCCTTCTCCAGCCCAGCCCGCACCCTCCGCTCCTCTGCCGCCAATCTCCTCACTGTGCTTTGTTCTCGCCAGTCCCGCCGTCGACTCCTGGCCCACGTCCTCCTCGTGGCCTAGAATGCCCTCCCTCTGCAAATCCGCCAAGCTAGCTCTCTTCCTCCCTTCAAAGCCCTACTGAGGGCTCACCCCCTCCAGGAGGTCTTCCCAGACTGACCCCCCTCCTTCCTCTCCCTCTCCCCATCCTCTCTGCCTTACCTCCTTCCCTCCCCACAGCACCTGTATATATGTATATATGTTTGTACATATTTATTACTCTATTTATTTTACTTGTACATATGTATTCTATTTATTTTATCTTGTTAATATGTTTTGTTTTGTTGTCTGTCTCCCACTTCTAGACTGTGAGCCCGCTGTTGGGTAGGGACCGTCTCTATATGTTGCCAGCTTGTACTTCCCAAGTGCTTAGTACAGTGCTCTGCACACAGTAAGTGCTCAATAAATACGATTGAATGAATGAATGAACGAACTATAATAATTATAGTAATTGGGGTATTTAAGTGTTTATTATGTGCCAAGCACTGTGCTAAGCTCTGAGGTACGTACAAGGTCGGACACAGTCCCTGTGTCATACGGGGCTCACAGTCTCAGAGGGAGGAAGAACAAGTATTTTGGGCAGGGCACGTAAGCTTAAAAAAAGACACGCTCAGGCAGATTTCAGACAGGGCCAACCCGAGCTGCACAAACTCTATCTTGCATTGTTTGAGCTTTCCTTCCAGCCTTTAAAGTAGTAGAAGCAACAACAGTAGCCACAGTAATAGGAAACTCAGAGCCAACAATGACCCAGAGCAACAAAGTTCTACTTCTTTCCACCTCAGGTAAGGCAACGATTCCAGGAACCTTTGCCACCCCCTGTTGCCATGGCAACCAGAGTGAGCCATTAGAGCTTCACAGGAGAATGTGAAGACTTCTTAGTCTTGAGATTTGTCACAGAGTGATTGAATAATGCACATATGCTACCAAATGTCCAGGTGGCAGGATTAATGGGGATTTTCTGCCTTCCTCAGCTTGGATGGGTGTCACCAGGGAATAGTAAGGGAAGCAGCCCTGTCTGCCATCTTCAGAGCGAGCGATCCCTAAAGTTCTTGGGAAGGAGAGGTTGTGGGGGGAACAAGTCAACCTGACTCTTACCAACACATCTGGGAGGAAGTCGGGTTTAATAGGGGCCACTGCTCTTTCCACTAGGCTACGCTGCTGTTTGGAGATGCAGCGTGACCTAGTGGAAAGAGCAGGAGCCGGGTGGGGGTGGGGGCAGTCAGAGGACTTGGGCTCTAAATCCGACTCTCCCGTTTACCTACTGTGTGACCTTGGACAAAGTGCTTCACTTCTATGTGCCTCAGTTCCTTCATCTGCAAAATGACTGGAAAATCTTACCCTTGTCCCCTGGGACTTATTGGAAGGATTCTCTCTGCCTTTGCTGTCTCTGATTTTTCTGATTACCTGATCTTATTAACTCCTAACTATCCCAAAGCTTAGCACAATGCTGACATGTAAGTAAATGCTTATAAAACACCAAAATAATCATTCCTTGTCCCTGGAAGCCCCCATCTCAATTTCCTGGCCACACTTAAAGAGACTGAAGAGATTCCACCTTTACAACGAGCTCAAAGACGTTAACCAACCAGGAGTCCTGGAATGGATTGAGTGCCCTGACCTACCCTTGTCTGACCACCCCTGCCCCCCCGCCCAGACACACACAAGTAGAAGCCTAATGGATAGAGCACAGGCCTGGGAATCAAAAGGACCTGGTTCTAATCCCAGCCCCACCATTTATCTGCCGTATGACCTAGGGCTAGTCATTTAACTTCTCTGTGCCTCAGTTTCCTGACACAGACTGTGTCCAACCTGATTTGATTGCAACTATCCCAGTGCTTAGTACAGTGCCTGGCACATGATAAGCACTTAATAATAACACTAAACTACACACACACACACACACACACACACACACACACAATATGTCTCACAGGGCACAGCAACTGGCCCCACAGTTCATTTCAAGACAAGAGTGGAGAGGGCACTGTTTTCCCTTTAAATGCCATTGTTTGATCTTTCCTCCTAGAAACAACTCCTGGAGAGTTGTGAGCAAAATGATTTTGTCTTCAAAAAAAAGGCAAGGGCACCCCCACCTCCTCCACCACTGGGACTCCCATATGCCTCTTCTTCTCCCACTGGGAGAGTGAGGAAGCAGCATCGGCATGAGGCCTTCTCAACTTCCACAGCGTCGGAAAGGTTGGGGCTGTGGCTGCAGCTGGGACAGTGAAAATCCGAACCGCAAGAGAGCTGGACCTCCACTCCTTTAGCTCCAGGGCCCCATCCCTCTTGGTATACAACACATTGTCATCTTTTAAACTGTCTTTGTGCTTTCGTTCTTTCTTCTCTCTTCATGTATCTGTCTCCTGTCCCCCAACTCCCCTCCCTTTTTCTTGTGAATAGTTCTTTTCTTTTTCTTGCAGTAAATTTGTTGAGCAGGGAACTCTGTTGTATTGTACTCTTCTGTGCTTAGCACAGTCCTCTGCACACTGTAAGCACTTAAATACCACTGATTGACTGAGGGTGGTATTTGCTAAAGGTTTATTGTATGTCAAACACCATTCTAAGTACTGGGTTAGATACCAGATGATCAAGTTGGACAGAGTTCCAAGCCCCTAAAAGCTCACAGTCAAAGGAGATGGGAGAGTGGGTACCGAATCCCCATTTTACAGGTGAGGAAACTGAGGCGCTCAAGATGTGTGACCTTGGGCAGGTTACTGTGCAGGCAAGGAGCAGAGCCAGGATTAGAACCCAGGTCCCCTGACTCCCAAGCCCACGCTCTTTCAACTAGGCATCACTGTTTCTTGAAATGCCCTGTACATCTGACTCCCTTGGTGACTTTGAAGGGGGTCACTTCTCTCTGGGCCTCAGTTTCCTCATTTTTGAGAGGGAACAACAGAGCCGACATGCAGGAGGGAATAATTAATGACAAAGAGCAGAGTACATGTTTGTGTGCTACATAAATATTAATGAGTTTGTGAGACTTTAACCTGAAATCTAAAATACAGTCATTTTGAGCCCATAATACACGTATAACATCCACTCTCTAATCTGGCTTCAAAAACCTTATGCCTAGCCTGTCCTAAAGCACTGATTTTGAATTTAACTGTAGCCTTGGCTTTACAAAAAAAATCACTTTAATGGCTGTGTATGGTCTGCACTCTGAACTTCCCAGGCAATACTGTAATTTTTGTTTTTTGCTCAACTAATGTTTGCATTATAGGCACACGATTAAAGTAATTTTTAAAAATGACTGAAATGGCACCTGGAAGTCTATGTTTAAAGTGAAGTCCATTCATCCATTGATAGGGGTGTGCTTGGGAACCAAATGGAGCCCAAGGAGGACCCAGAGGGTACTCCCTGAGGAAGGCCTTCTTTTCGGGAAGCAGCATGGCCTAGTGGAGAGAACACAGGCCTTGGAGTCAGGAGAACCTGGGTTCTCATCCCAGCACTTCCATTTGTCTGCTGTGTGACCTTGGGTAAAGCACTTCACTTCTCTCTTCCTCAGTTACCACATCTGTGAAATGGGTATTATGACTGTGAGCCCTATGTGGGACTGGGACTGTGTCCAACCCACAGTTTGTTTGTACCTATCCCAGCGTTCAGTACAGTGCTTGACACATAGTAAGTGCTTAACAAATATCGTTATTATTATCGTACTCTCCGAAGCGCTTAGCGCCTGGCATATAGTAAGCACTTAACAAATACCCCAATTATTACTACTATTATTCGGAGCCCTCGCCAGGAAGTCCTCTAGATATTTTGCCAGAAGACAATTTTTCTCCCAGTCTTTCCATTTCTCCATAAGCCTCTCGAACTCTGTTCATTCATTCATTTGATCGTATTTATTGAGTGCTTACTGTGTGCAGAGCACTGTACTAAGCGCTTGGGAAGTGCAAGTTGGCAACATATAGAGACGGTCCCTACCCAACAGTGGGCTCACAGTATAGAAGGGGGAGACAGAGAACAAAACATATTAACAAAATAAAATAAATAGAATAAATATGTACAAGTAAAATAGAGTAATAAATACACACAAACATATATACATATATACAGGTGCTGTGGGGAAGGGAAGGAGGTAAGGCGGGGGGGTGGAGGGGGGGAGTGTTGTACAGGCTTGGGAGTCAGAAAAACCTGGGTTCTAATTCTGGTTCCACTATTTGCTGAGTGACCTTAGACAAGTCACTTAACTTCTCTGTGCCTTAGTTGCCTCATCTGTAAAATGGCGATTATGACTGTTTATGCCTTGTGGGACAGGGACTGTGTCCAACCTGATTAGCTTGTATCTACAACAGGGCTTAGCACAGTGCTTGACACATATCATTATAATTATTATTGTACTCTCCCAAGCGCTTAGTACGGTATTCTGTACATAGTAAGCACTCAATAAATACCATTCATTGAGTGATTGATCCCCTGATCCAGACATTCTTCTCCTTCCAGAGCCAAGACATGAATGTTCTTTCTGGCATCTCTATCATCCTTTCCTACTATTGCATTTCAGGGATGATTTTGGAGGAAGAGGACCTAGGCCAAGTCACTCAATCAATCAATCAATCACATTTATTTAGCGCTTACTGTGTGCAGAGCACTGTACCAAGCACTTGGGAAGTACAAGTTTTACACTCGTAAAGGCATGATCCCTCCCCCCCTCACCTGGTCCGTAGCAACACCTCACTCCTGCGGGAGTCTTTTAGACTGTGAGCCCACTGTTGGGTAGGGACTGTCTCTATATGTTGCCAACTTGTACTTCCCAAGCACTTAGTACAGTGCTCTGCACACAGTAAGCGCTCAATAAATATGATTGATTGATTGATTGGGGGGGCATCTCCCCAGAATCAGAAGTCAAGATTGCTCCAGGAGAACTCAGTGCTCTGCTCCTCCCCGGGTCTCCTGTCTGGGGCTATGCAGCCGTCAAATCAGGCAGATGGGGCTCAGAGCAGAGGAAACCAAAAGCCAAAGGGGATGCCAGCAAGGACTTCTCCAGTTTTTCCTCTCAAAAAATCCTTTTGGAATCTTGAATACTCAAGGTGACACCACTTTCTGGTCTAAACCTGGAACACTTTCTGGGCAGCCAACAATCCACTCCACCTGCACCCGGCCACAGAAAGTACTGGGCTAGATTTAAGATGATCGATTTGGACACAGTCCCAGTCTCCCATAGGTTCTGCGGTCTAAGGAGAAGGGAGACCAGGTATTGAATTTCCATTGTACGAATGAGGAAACTGATCCACTTAAATAGAAAAGTTGTTCTGCACCAACCTGGTGCATTTCCCACGAACAGCCTTGCTGCTGTTTCCTAATCTTCCTGCTGGCATCTCAACCCTCCCAAAGCCTCTGCTCCTGGAGGAGTGCCCCTCTCCTCTGGACTGCAACCCAGACTTGGTACAAGATTCTCAAATCAGGCACAATCCTTGTCTCACACAGGGTCACCATCTAGCTTATCCCTTTTTATAGATAAGGACGTTGAGGCCCAGAGATGTGACTAGACTTGCTCAAGTCCTCTCAGCAGTGTGGAGGCAGACCCGGGACTAGACCTCTAGTCTCCTGGCTCCCCAAGCTGTGCTCTTTCTGCTAGGCCACCCTGCCTCTCTACTATCTAGTATAGTGCTCTGCACAGCATAAACACTCGATAAATACTACTGATTGATTTTTTCTCAGGTAACTTTCACTGCCCGATGAGCTGGTCCTGCATGGAGCATCTCTTGGGGTAATTACAGGGAGACTTCCCCCCCCACCCAAAGGGAACCCAAACTGGGTGTTTTTATTTTCCTTTCCAGTGCCAATATGCAGTGGAGAGGAAATGGTCTTTGGCTTGGTTGAAAGGAGATTACAGCTCAACAATCAGTAGAAAGTGGCAATTAGTGAGGAGGTGGGTGGTATTGAGAAAGTAATGGCTCTGTAGTTACTATGTAATTAAAGAATAATGATAGGTGATTATCTCTTTGGTCCTGGGATTTAAAGTGACAACATTAGGAGCTGCCTCCTATTCAGAGTCACACCACAAATAGCAGCAGATGAAGGAGGCTGGGCTGGTGGCCCCACTGGTCCAGGTGGTCACCGCAGTGTCTTGTCACGGCTGCCACTCAGCTGCTCTTTTTCCATGTTCCTTGTTCAGCAGGGGACTGGTGCTCTGGCTCTTCTGCCCACGGCCACCCCGTTACCACCACAACTCAGGCTCCACTAAGCCAGGGCTGAGAAGGTGCCACTCAAAAGCTGGATGGAGGAGATTGGGGACAGCCCGGGAGCCAGGTCAGGTAATTTTAAGCCAGACCCACAGCTGGGGCTTGTGGCCCCAAACCAGCCCCTCGGCCAGGGGAGGTAGCCCCAAGCCAGTCTGGTGTTGAGGGGCCTCAGACCACCAGGGGCCAATCCTTGCTTGTCAGTGCAGAATTTTTTTTAATGTATTGAAAAACATTATAAACCAATATTAACACAGCAAAATGAATGGATGTAAAAACTCTGGGTACCTCAACAGGACAGAATGGCAGTAGTAGCAGTAATGATATTTATTGAGAACCTACTGAATTCTACAGACTATACTAAGCACTTGGGAAGATAAGACGACAAGACATGCTCCCTGCCCACAGGGCACTTGCATTCTTTACAAGGGATATCAGACATAAGGGCCACCAGTCAATCACGCAGATGGTCCGTTCTAATCAGCATCCAAACAGTAAATGAACTGTCCAACCCTGGAATGGAATCAAGCGGGGCGGAGTGGCAGTGGGCCCGTCCCTCAGAATGATTCAGTCATGGCACTTGGCCAATCCAGCCACAGAACACGTCCCCCCCCCCCCACCACTCCTAGCTCCTTCCTGGTGAACACAATCATTGAGGGAATGTGACTGCTAGTTAAAGGACTTGTAGTTGGAGAAGGAAGCTTAGACAGGGAATTTTAGAGTTTTCTGTGAGGGAGCATATCTTTGACAAACCCAAGTTGGAATTACAAGTGATGCCAGATCTGTCCCCTCCCAGCCTTCTTTGCTCCATGTTCTCCTGTGGGCCTTCTCTCCCAATTTACGTAATTAGCTATGGGATTCATTGTGTGTCCACTCTAGGCCAAACAATGAGTTAACCACTGCAGTACAGAACAGGTAATGCAATCAGATAAAGTCCACAGGGGGCATTCAACCTACCTTATCCCCATTTTACAGATGATGAACTGAGGCCCAGAGAGTTGAAGTGACTTGCCCAAAGTCCCACAGCAGGCTGGTGGCAGAGCTGTGACTAGAATCCAGGTCTTCTGACTCCCAGTCCCTTGACCTTTCCACTAGGCCATGCTGCCTCTAAGCCCCCTGCTGCCCCGCTACTTTCCTGAGGATCCTCGCCTTGGGATCTCCTGGGTTGGGTCACCCCAGGACAGCAGTAGAGTTTCAAGCCAGAGTGGCTTAGGATCCACTCGGGCCTCTGGGTTGTTTGGAGCTGTTCTAAGGACCTGAGGGTGGTCAAGCCCAGTGAAAATTGTCTGGAGCCTACTGCCCACACCCCCACAAAGCCCAGGTAGCTCTGGTCAGGGCAGAAAAACAGTCAAACTCTTCCCTTGATCATCAGAGTGACAATTGTGAAGAACGTGGCGGGGACTCCAGTGGCATCCAGAGAAGCAGCATGGCCTAGTGGATAGACCACAGGCTCCCGGCTTTGCCACTTGTCTTCTATGTGACCTCGGGCAAGTGCCTCAGTTCCCGGAGTTGTAAAATGGGGATTAAGACTGAGAGACCCATGTGGGACATGGACTTTGTCCAAACTGATGATCTTGTGCTCAGTACCCCAAGGCTCAGTACAGTAACTGGCACATAGTAAGTACTGAACAAATACCATAAAAAAAACCCAGGGAATCCCCCTGAAGGACTTTGAGAGCTGAGCATGTTGGCTTTCTGAGCTGATGGCAATCTCTCATTCTTATTCCCAGATCATTTGTGAAAAATGCCCATTTCCCCCAACATTTTCAGAAAATACCCATCCACAGGAGCCCTATAGTCAATCCAGAAGACCCAGCTTTTAGTCCTGGCTCCACCTGTAGCTGGCTCACATGGGCCAGCATACGCAAATCCACACTTGGCAATTCCATGGTCTTGGGTGGAGCCAAGGGGACCATGGTCCTATCGATTACTGGCAGAGAAGGGTTTGGGGCAGAGAACTGCCTTGTCTTTGGTTCTTTCTCCATCCAGGGCTGATGGCGGAGTCTTGGCCCCTGAAGGATGGTTGGGTCCGAAGCCTGGATTCTACGTCACCCCCAACTCCCCTCCAGAGATGCTGTTGGAGCCCCGGGGCCCTGCTAGGGTCTAGGCAGAAGGGATGCTGGGTAGAAGCCTGCACTGTGGGAGGAAGCTAGGGTCTCTAGGACCTGCTAGAAGGAGAGGGGATTGAGGAAGAAGTGATCCCCTACAAAAGAGTCCCTAAAACCTCCAATTAATTTAATTTGTGCCTGAGATCACATCGGGGCCTGCTGCCAGGCACCCGCCTTCTAGCAAAGTCAAACTTTCAGAGACTTGTCTCTGCGAGATGCCACAGAAAACAAAAGAAATCTCATTTTCTTTCAAATGTAATTTCTCCCTGCACTCAAAGAGTACGATCTTATCAGGGCTGGAGAGCAATCACCCAGTCTGCGGGGTTCAGATTGGATTTTTGACAGGGCTCCTGAACTCTTATCTGGTCAGTGCTGTGGGCCCCATCCTTGGGCAGGGGGTTGCGGGGGCAGGCGGCATCAGAGTTTGACAGAGGGGAAGACTATTTTGATGCTGGGTTCTCCTCCTCACCCACCTCTGCTAAGCTTGTCAAGTACTGTACTCCAGCACGGGCAGGGGAAACAAGCTACTGAAAATCTCACAGATCCACTTAAAGGAAAGTAACTACCAGTTGTCAGGGCAGAGGGAAGCGGGAGGCGGGGAGCAAACTGGGTGGTTTTTGAAGTTCTCGAGGCTCTGGAGTGGATATTCACCCAGCTCTTCTGCCACCCACAGCCCCTCAACCACCCGAAGGAGGGGCCAAATCATATCGCCCTTTGCCTCAAACAAGAGCTGCTGTTTTGCTGTATTTCTTCTACACTTTTGCTACAGATGTCTGGTTAGAGGACAATAAAAAGCCACTCAGGGCAGTTTTGAGGAAGGGCAACCCAGGCTGTGACAGAAGCCAAAGGTTTTATCCTTATTTTACATCTGGGGGGACCAAGGCACAGAGAAACAAAGGGGCTTACCAAAGATACACCATGAGTCCGGCAGAACTGGTACCATAGCCCAGATCTCTGACTCCTCTGCCCAGTGCTCTTTTTCCTTAAACTGTATTCCCTCTAACAAGAGAGGTAGACAGTAAATTATATACAGGATGGAGGAAAGAGAATGAAAGGGAAGATAGGAAGACAAATAAGTATTTATATCATAGAGTAAATAAATCAATGCATACAAAAGTGCTGTGAATGGATGTGAGGTGTAAGTGCTGAGGTGGCATCTGGGAGGACGTGATCAGAGAGAAGATGATTTATCAGGGAATGCCTTCTGGAGGAGGGGGAGGGATTTCAGGAGAGAGTTGAAGATGGGGAGAGCTGAGAGATCTGGAAGATCTGAAGGGGGAGGGAGTTTCAGAGGGTTAAAGACAGGAAAGCTAGAATTCAACACAGTGAGGGTAGCTTGGGAAGAATGGAGAGGATAAACTGGGGTTTAGTGGGAGTACAGGGATGATTAGTATGGGGGAGAGAGCTGATGAAGTCCCTTAAAGCCAATTGTCAAGAGTTTCTGCTAGATGGTGAGAGGAATGGGTAACCTTTGGAGGGTTTTGAGGAACGTAGTGTTACATGTGAAATGACATTTTTTAAAAGTTGCAGGCAACAGAGTGAAGGGTGGAATGGAAAGGGAAGGGCTGGAGACAGGAATTCTCTGAGGAAGCTACTAATAATAATTGTGGTATTTGTTAGTCAACTGTATTTATTGAAAACTTATTGTATATGGAGCATTGTACTAAGCACTTGGGACCATTCAATATAACAATATAATGGACACATTCCCTGCCCACAAGGAGCTTCATTCAATCGTATTTATTGAGTGGTTACTGTATGCAAAGCACTATACTAAGCTCTTGAGAGAGTACAATATAACAACAAGCAGACACATTCTCTGCCTACAACAAGCTCATAGCCTAGAGGAGGAAACAGACATTAATATAAAGAAATTACAGCTATATTCAGATATGTACAGATGTGCTGTGGGGATGGAAGTGAGGATGAATGAAGGAGCAAATCAGGACAAAACAGAAGGGAGTGGGAGAAGAGGAGAGGAAGGCTTAGTCAGGGAAGGCTTCTTGGAGGAGATGTGCCTTCAATAAGGCTTTGACGTGGGGGAGATCTGTCTGAGATGAGCTTAGAGACTAGCTCTTTACTATGTTCCAAACATTGTACTAAGCAAGATTCTCTGGTTCCATGTGGCCTCACATAGTAAGTATAGGGAGAAAAGTTATTGAATTTCTATTTTACAGATGAGGTAACTGAGGCACAGTGAAGTTGAGTTGCACAGGGTCACACGGCAGGCAAGTGGGAGAGCTGGGATTATTAATTATCAATTATTATTATTATTATGGCATTTTTAAGTGTGTATTATGTGTCAAGCCCTGGGGCAAATACAAGTTAATCAGGATGGACCTAGTCCCTGTCCCACATGGGCCTCACAGTCTTAGAAGGGAGAATAGGTATTGAATCCCTATTTTAGAGTCGAAGAAACTGAGATACAGAGAAGTTAAGTGACTTGCCCAAGGTCCTATACAGACAATTGGCAGAGCCAGGGTTAGAACCCAGGTCCTCTGGCTTCCAGGCTCGTGCACTCTCCACGAGGCCACGCTGATGGAGTAGGAAAGTCAGGATGTGACAAGCATTTGGACCACGGTGCTGACTGCTTGGAAGGAGAGGAAGAAGAGGATTCGGGAAATGTCATGGAGAAAAAAGCAAGGGGATTTAGCTGTAGAGTGAATGTGAGAGTTGAGAGGGGTCAAAGACAACACCAAAGCTGCAGGCTTCTCAGACAAGGAGAAAGACAGAGCGCATGGTAAGGTAAGGTAGGGAAAAACAAAGCACACTTTGCAAAGATTTGCTCTGTGCTAAAAGGGGAGGCGGGTGAGATGGTATATGTAATTACAATTAATTAAATATTCTGTTATCCAAATTATTTAATTACTGGGGCTTGCCACAGTCGGCGAGTTGATTTAATCTCGCCCACCATAAAAAAAAGAACCACATCAGATGGGCTTTAAGCAGGTTCCTTGTTTTCAATGACAGCTTGGGAGGGAGATGAGACAGGGAGGAGGGAGGTAGGGTGGGAGGGGAAGGAGAAGAGAAGGAAAATGGCTGCCCTGGCCCCTTGGCTGTGAGGGAAGAGAAAGCATGTGTGGCAGGGTGGAGTGGGCAGAAGGGAAGAAGGAAAGACTAGCCACAGTAACAGTGAGCCTATCTCCATTATCAGGGAGTAGAGTTTAGGTCCTGGAGGATAGGCCTGGAGAATGGGGGTGTTGGACCAGGAGCCCCATAGCCCCATCCTAACAACCTGGGCTATCAGCATGTAGACAAGGATTAAGGGGATGGTCTTGGGCAACTGGGAGAGGCTGTGAGGGAGGGATGAAGGGTTGGAAAGTGGAATGCTCCACATTTATCAGTACCTTTGTTCCAGCACTAAGATGATACCAACCTATGCATCTCCAGTAAGCCTGGGCTGATCTGTTGGAAAACCAGAAGTAACGGAGGGGTTGTAAAGCCTGGCTCTTTTGGGTTGAGAGTGTGGGGGATGTGTAACCTGGCCAGACCGGGGCTGGGAGCAGGAGGAGGATGAGTAGGAGGAGAAGCAGGAGAAGGAACAGTGCCTCCTCAGTGCTGCCATCATCCACAACCAGTATTGATTGAGGACCCACTTTGGGCAGGGAAGAGTCAGTGCACCGGAATTCCCCTCCCACTCTAACTCACTGCAACTGGTTTGTGACCTCCAATAAATGCCATCAACAGAGAAAGTCAGAAAGCCCTAGTTGGGCTTACAGGTCATATTTTCACTGACCCTTAAAATGCTTGGGCTTAAGGACTGGCGATGAACATGCAATCTCCCTTTCCTCCACCAACAAGCCCAGATTTTAGATTTATGGGCTCTTGATTTTGAAAAGAATAAAAGAAACCACTCCCCAGAAGGTGTCATGTTTTAAAGACACGGTACCAGAAGCCTCACAGCACACACAGCCTGCCTCAGCCTTCAGAGGGCTACTCTGCTCCCTGTCCCCCCACACCTCGACTCATCTCACTCTCCTTTAAGTGGTTGGTTGTTACAAGAATCTCAGATCAATCTGACTTCCCAAAAGGAGACTCACACTATCCCTCCGTCAGCTCTGGAGATCACCCCAGCTCTCCCGCAACAGCATCCCATCTCCAATCCTGTCTCATTTCCCTACTCAAAAGATTGACGGCACAGAATACTGGGGCATCTCAGGGTTGGGATGATGCCCGTCACCCTGAAGACATGCTCTAGTACCTTGGCGCAACCTCCTCAGGCCAGTCCCTGCAGGAGAAGGGTCCAATCTGATTAGCTTGTACCTACCCCAGAGCTTAATACAGTGCCTAGTAAGCACTTAAATACCATTTTTAAAAAAGAGAGAAACCGTGAGATCTCTGTCTCATTCTACAAGACGATGATGTGCTCACCTACCAGTGGCACCCACTCACGCTCCACGCTTCCATCCATCCTCACCCAGTGTGTCAATCAATCAGTTGTATTTATTGAGCACTTACTATGTGCAGAGCAGTGTACTAAGCACTTGGGAGAGTACAACAGAATTAGCAGGCATGTTCCCTGCCCAAAACAAGCTAACAGTCTATATGTAGCAGACACATTCCCTGCCCACATCATTACATACTGTTTACCTTCCTGTCAGCAATCCCGAGCCATCTATCCTTCTGAAAGTCTCCTGTCTACTTGTCCTCCCATGCCAGCCCTCCTATTTATCTCTCTTCTCTCACTCATTTGCTCATCCATCTTTAATGGGTCATCCATTTTCCTACACTCAGTACAGGTGAAGTGAGAAATGACCTGGAAAAACTCCTCCTTTCAAGTGTATCTTTTACAGGAGAGGAATCACACCAAATCCCGGGGCTTTTGGGTTTTAGTCTTTTAGTCTCACAGTCTTTTAGACTGTGAGCCCACCTTTTAGACTGTGAGCCCACTGTTGGGTAGGGACTGTCTCTATATGTTGCCAACTTGTACTTCCCAAGCGCTTAGTACAGTGCTCTGCACACAGTAAGCGCTCAAGAAATACGATTGATGATGATGATGATATTCAGGATTGCCCTGACCCTGGCTGGGAGTTTAGCTGTTTATGCGTGGGATCAGCCAACAGAGAAATTGGAGCTGCTGCTTCTACTGGGGAAGGAAGGTGGTCAGATAGCGATGCCACTGCTCCCAGGGTCCCCTTGACTTCCTTCTCCAGGGAGTCTGGACACCATTTTGTGGTCACTGGTGAGGGGTCAGCCTTGGGCCTGAATGTTGGCAGAGACAGAATGTCAGGACAGTAGTTCTAGACTGACAGAACCAGACAAGTTAAAATCAAAAGCCCTTAAAAATCCCAACACTACCTAATTTGCTGTGAAAGAGCATGGGCGTGTGTGTGTGTGTGTGTGTGTGTGTGTGTGAGTGTGTGAGTGAGAGAGAGAGAGAGTAAGTGTACACATGTGCACATGCATTATGAACCAATCTCTCAGCAGGCTGGACTAGTTCTAGATTTTGTAATAGAAGCTGCTTTCCACTGAACGGTTGGGCAGTGATGCCTCTGTAAGGATTACCTCTCCTCATGCACAGGGGTGGATTAAAGGAACTAGTCAGTTATTTCCATGTGGGGCTCCCTTAGTCTGTGGTGACACAGAGGTTACAGAGAACAGTGTTAGCCCTAGCCACAGTGGGAGGTCTGAATCTTTATTTAAAAAATGCAAAAACCATTTCTAGTCCAAGAAAATTAATGCCTCTTCACACACACACACACACACACACACACACACACACACACACACACTGCGCATAACTTTCAATAAATATTTATTATACGCTTAATGGACAGAATGGAATGAATGCATGAAATTTAAACAGGGTGGTCTAGTGGAAAGAAAACTAAACCGAGTAACCTGGGCACTAGTACCTGCTTTACCACCAACCGTGTGACCTTGTATGTCTCTCAGTATATTCACTTAGAAAATAGGGATTAGAATATTGACTCACCCCGGGCCCCACCTCCCACCACCTAACAGGGCAGGTGTGAGGATAATTGAGTTAACTGATGTGAAAGTTCATGAGCACACTGGGTTCCAATAGTTCCAGCTCATTCCCAATTATTCATTCATTCAATTGCATTTACTGAGCACTTACTGTGTGCAGAGCACAGTACTAAGTGCTTGGAAAGTACAATTCAGCAACAAACAGAGACAATCCCTGCCCACAACGGGCTCACAGTCTAGAAGACAGGCTCACAGTTGGCATGATAGCAGGCATGCCATGTAGAACTTAAATATGTTGATAATCCAAAATGCTCACTCCCTTCATGAGTTTCAACTTCCTTCTCCATCAAACCTTTCAGCAGAAGCTCTTGCAACATAACAGAATGAACCAATCTAAGAGCCCCTGCCCAGCTTCTAGTGGGAAGGGGCTGAGAAGCAAGCCCCACAAGGAAAACAAAAGATACACAGACATTCTTAGTTCACAAATGAGAACATTTATCCCTGAAACATGGGGAATTGGCAGCAGTCATGTGCAATCTTGTGCAAGGATGAATCCCTAATGATAAATCTCATCTAAAAGTCATCTAGATGGGTTGGATCCTAAAATGCTTTTGGCTAGGTGTCACTGCCCATACGACACCCCTGCTGACTATTAGAGAGATGTTGGGAGCGGAGAGAAAAATGGGCACCAGTCCCCACCGGATAGTTACACAGTTCCTCCAAGTCCGGCCACACAATACTGATGGACCTGTGTGCTCCATCCAGAAGCACAAATCATCCAGTTGTGCTGCTGTGAATCACTCAAGTGTCTGGAAGAGAGACGGGCCTCTAAGGAGGAATGGCACTGGAACACTAGCCCTGAGCTCCTCCTGTCACCAGGAAGGAGCTGTGGAGAACAGGCTTCCTTTCACAGTGGCGATCTGCTGGCCAAGATGACTCACCGGGAGCCATCAATCTCTAATTGTTTAGCACGCGGGGAGAAGGAATTACGTAAAGTCACACAGACTTTGACAAAGTCTAGTCAGGATTACCGCTGCAGAAAGTGCCCGCACTTCAAGCAAAAGGACCTTTACACCTCACTGCAAGTAAACGGGCCTGCGGCTGACCAGTTCCACCCCAGTTCTGGACTGGGGGTGGGATCCCTCTGCACCCGGCCTGATGTGACCCTGGGGTGTCTTTTCCAGGCTGGAGTCAGGGACGCTGCCGGATGTACCTGCTGAAGGAGTGTAAAGGAGACCTCCCGAGAGAGGCTGCACCTTACCCTCTGATCCCTGACCTCGAGGAAGGGGCATAGGCTGAGCTCCATGTGGGCCCCTAACAAATACTTGGAGACTGACAAATGATAATGGTCGAATTGCCTAAACCTCAAAATACACCAGGAGGAGACAAGTGAGGTACACTACCCACACCCACAAAAGAGGAGTTGGGTGGGGAGTGCTGTAGCGCAGGAGGGAACCATCCAGAAGAGAAAGCTCTACTCTATTCTAACCAAACCTCACTGCCCCACTTAGGTAGGGTGGGCAAGAGGAATAGGTTAGAGCAGGACATGTGAGCAGTTGCAGACAGGTGAACTGAGATGGGGCTTAGGTCTTAAATGTTTTAAGGACTGAGTAAAGCACAGTTTCATATAATGTGACAGAGCAGAGGGCTCTTAGGTACCACAACATACAGGCCAGCCAGGGTTCAGCCTTCAGGGTTGGGGTTATCTTCCTCTGGCAATCAATCAATCAGTGGTATTTATTGAGTGCTTACTATGTGCAGAGCACCCTACTAAGCACTTGGGGGAGTACAACAGAATTAGTAGATTGCAATCTCATTACGGGCAGGGAATGTGTCTCCTTATTCTCTTGTCTTGTACTCTCCCAAGTGGTTTGTACAGTGTTCTACACATAGTAGGTACACAGTAAACACCACTGATTGATTGTACAAGTTCCCTGCCCATAATGAACTGACAGTCTAGAGGGAGTTTATAGTCAATGACTTCAGGAAGACCATGACACAAGAGACATTTGGAAAAACAGCAACAGGTGCTACAACTGTGACAGACACATCATCCCGCCAAAGGACTATCTTGACAGGCACAGTGGCATCAAATCTGTCAGCGGTGGCACATTGGTTTTTACAGAAACACTAGCACGCACCGACAGTATCTCTGTGTCAGTCATCTTCACACCTTAAGGACAGAGATACACACACACGTGCACAAACAGCCGCTGGCCTCTTTTTACAAATGGGTTGTTCTTTCCAACAGATACTTATTTTTGGTGCCAGTTTCTAAATTGACTCTCCACCCACGTAGCCTACCAATTCATT
Organism: Tachyglossus aculeatus; assembly: GCF_015852505.1. Classification (NCBI taxonomy): domain Eukaryota; kingdom Metazoa; phylum Chordata; class Mammalia; order Monotremata; family Tachyglossidae; genus Tachyglossus; species Tachyglossus aculeatus. Next base: position 8,783,675 of record NC_052081.1, read on the forward strand.
CCTCTAAAGTCACAGGGTAAATGCTCTCAGTAAACGCCTTCTGTTATGACCGACTTCCAGAAAAAACCACTTAATCATGATTCCAGATTCCCTCATCAGCCTCATTTCTGATCAGACTACATTGACCGTCTGGTTTTCTTTCACCACCCCAGGGGCCGGGAGCCAGGGCATTTGGGAACGGCTTTGAGAAAGGGCTTGAAACTGCACAGAAGTTGCAAGTGAACTTTCCAATCAACTTCCTTTGTTTTCTCCTTTTCACCAACAATGAAAACTGCATAGAAATATGGCAGGAGGCAGGCGGCCAAATTCAATACTCATAAGATCTATTCAATATTCAGCAGTGTGCCTGCAATATTGGAGGTGGCTTTTGGGAAGTGATTGCCCCTTTTCAAGTGATCCAAAAAGGAAAACGGGACATTATGATCATTAGACGCATCCCGATTGTTAAGACCAGAAGGGACGGTCGTAGCCGTGCACATGCACATTTTTTGTTTAAAAATAAAAAAAAAAGGTGGCTGAGAGGACAGCTGTACAAACAATTTCCCATCAACACTATGCACTCATAAACATTGCACGAGGTTTCAGGACTGCAGGAACTCTCTAGAAAGCCAGGTCATTACAGAATGTTATCTATACACCAGGTTAGACTTTCCCTCACTGTCACCACCCCTTCAATACATCCCAGCTATTGCCCTGCAAGTGCCCCTGGTTGAAGGAGATGGGAGGGTAGGGAGAAAGGAAGGGGAGAGGAGGGAGGAAGATGTATTCTTTAACCGAATTAATTTGTTCATTGGCATGCTTTTTCTTTCAATTCCCCATCTGGCTTCTGGAGGAGCCACTGACCTGCACCCGCTCCTCTGGTTGTCCTGCAGCTCTGAAAAAGCCTGGGCCTCCACTCTGCACTCAGTTCCTCCAGTGTGCCCAACCACAGCTCAGGAGACCCAGGTCCACTCCTACCAGCTACTCTGTCCTAGCCAGGGTTACTGAAGGAACAGGAATAGATTTCTAGCTGGAGTTCTTTAACACAGTGACTGGGCAGGTTTTTTTGCACATCTGAAAGCAGGCTCTCATAATTATCTTTTATAGTCCACTTTCAGACACCAATAGACTTTTGGCTCTCACAATTGCAAGACTGTATGAGCAAAATTTGATACTTACAGTCAAAAAAGACATTCCCAATACTCAAATCTTGTTCCCCAGTGGAATTTGTTGGTAGCTGGGATTAACCATCACCCAGGTTTCTTCATTTCTGGGGCTTGTTTGGATTATAGGGAAGTGTAATTTTATTTGCTTACTTTAGAGGTAGAGGTCTTATTTATTCCCAGTACTTTAGCTCTTCCTACTTTGTTTCAATACAGTATAGTAGTTGAAAAATGTTTGAAATGGATAGAACTGACCCTCTTGCCCTAAAGGGAAGAGTTAAAGGGAGAGGACAGAGCAGGGTCTTAGAGGTAACACTAGTCTGTGGTTGAATAAATCGATTTTCCAAGCTGCTAAGCAGCAGGAGGAGATAGTGTCTGAAATAATGATAATGGTATAGGTAATAGTAAAAACAGAAATAACCACAAAGCTCCAAATTCTGCAGTGACAATATCTCCTTAAAGCTCTCAGCGTCCCAGGGGGATAGTTGGGGATTATCCATCTTTCTTTATGGATGAGCCACCAGGACCTTGCCTTCTTCGCCTCTAGATTCTGGGTGAAAGGAGGGGCTGGATTTCAGGAGAACACATCCCCCGGGTGAGCGGAGGTGACCACGTCCCTTGAGGAGAAAGCATCAGCCACGGCAATGATCTTTTGCTCTGGGGAAGGAACACTAGCTGGACCCCTGAGTAAACTGGAAACCACAGAAAGCCCCACAGGCCCCAGAAGGCATGTCCTGGGGGGTGACGTTTTGGTGGTCCCCCTCCCCTGTAAAAGGATGTGATGCTCCATCGACCCAGGAGGTCTCTCCTGCTGACAGTTGGAAGCTTCCTGCAGAGTCTGGAGTTAGCTCCACCTCTGACAGTTCCTAGGGATCATGTGCGTGGCACAGCAGCAGGGAGGGGGAAGAGGGAGGACAGAGGGAGAGTTGCTGAGGGGAGCTGGAAGGTCTTAGGAGAAGGAGCTGTTGGGGGAGGGATGAGGAGTACCACTGCCAATGACTACATTTTGCAGGAAAGCCTGGGGGGAGGGGAAGGGGAGTTGAAGGGGGAGCAGGGGTGTCACTCCAGCCTCAGAGTCCACCCAGGGGGCTGAGCGCCCCCCCAACCCCGGTTCTGTGCTGTCCCTTCAGCCCCTGGATGGAGGTAACTGTTCAGAACCAGACCAGTGGTAGCCTCATGGGGACCACCTAGAGCCAGGTGGGCCTGGAGTGGAGGGGCTTCTTGGGCTTGTCAGGCCCTGGGCTGGCAAGCAAGGGACCAGTTAGTGCCGGCAAAGGCAAACGGGGGGTGGAATCGGAGATAGGTGCCCGAAGGGGACAAGACCACATTTGCCAGCTCTCTCCCTGGGGTCATCCCACGGCCGTCCCGCTGACCATTCCAAGTCTCTGCCAATGGGAGCTGGATCCGAATGGCCACTGTGCAACCGGAGGCTCTCGATCTGATTGTCCGAGCCTCTGACATGCGGCCAGAGTGCAAGGGGGGATGTGCTAGACTACCTGGCCCAGCTGGTTTGGCATCAGCAATGGGTGCCAGGAAATTTCCCACTTCCAAGTCTGTGAGGGTAGGAGTTTGCCTACCGTTCTCTCACCGACTGACCCCTGCCAAGCTTCTGCCGCCTTTCTCCCTTCCAGCCGCCACACCAATTAACCCAGGTAGGGGAAGGTAATAAGGCGCTGGATTGGGAATGGTCCCTGAAGTCTGACAGTGCATCAGCCAGAATTGTCACTCTACCAGACTGACACCCTGAAACTGGCAGCTGGGAGGAGAGGAGGACAGTGAGGCCTCAGAGAGGGAGAGGCCTTGGAACACAGAAGAGGGCAAGAGAGTGGAAGACAGGAGACTGGGAAAGAGGCAGATGACAGAAATGGAGTGATTAAGCAGGAGCAGGAAGGGGATGTCCATCAGGGGTGGATGGTCTAAGGAAAGGGATTTGAAGGGTTGTCATCAGATGGGTGGGTTCCATGGCTCCTGCCGCATTCGAGGAGGGGGCAGGATCCAGGAATGACTAACCACCCAGGGCATCTGCATGCCTATGCCCCAAGACCCTCCCAATCCCAGCATGGTGGGTCTTTGGGGGAAAGGAAGGGAGAGGGAGAGGGAGAAAGAGAGAGACAGGCAGGGAAGGGGCAGGCATCGAGGCAGCCCAAATGGAATCAGACAGCCAGTTAGATCTAGTAAGAAAGTCAGAAATCCCCTGGGAGTTAACACTTGACTCACACAGCCCCCTCCTTCGGGCCCAGACCACTTCCCCACTCCCTGCCCCTTAACTGGTCGGATAAATACGGTGGGCCATCCAGGAGAGGAGGGCCTGCTACAGAAAATGTACCCAGGCCTTCAGCACCTCCCTTAGACAATAAAGCAATCAAGAGCTAGGCTATTGACCCTCAAGAAAGGTTTATTTTAAACGGCATTTACTAATAACTTCCTATGGGCTTAGCCCTAGGATAGACACAAAGTTATCTGATCCGACTCAGTCCCTGTCCCACATGCAGCCCACAGTTTGCCTCATCCCCATTTTACAGACACAGCCCAGAGAGGTTAAATGACTTGCCCAAGATCCCACAGCCGACCAGTGCCTTAGCTTTGACTAGAACTTGGGTCACCTGACTCCTGGCCCTGGCCCTGGCCAAGCCCTTCAAGGGCAAGCCAGCACAGTGTCTGTTCTTTCAAACTGAATCAATCAATCAATGGTATTTGCTGAGCACTTACTGTGCACAAAGCACTACACTAAGTGCTTGGGAGAGCACATACAATAGAGTTGGAAGATACAGTCCCTGCCCACAACGAGCTTACTTTCTACAGAGGGAGTCAGACATTAATATAAGTTATAGATTTGTACACAAGTGCTTTGGGGCTGAGGGTGGGGTGAAGGCCAATTCCCCAAAGGGTACAGTTCCAAGTGCATAGATGATGCAGAAGCGAGAGGGAATAAGGGAAAAGAGGACTTTATTGGGGAAGACCTCTTGGAGGAGATGTGACCTTAAAAATGGTTTGAGGGTGGGGAGAGTGGTGGTCTGGCCATATATGGAGGGAGAGGGAGTTTCAGGCTAGAGGGAAAAGTGTTGGCAAAATGGAATTCTGACCATCCCATGGGCCATACCATGTGACTGTCTGGGAAAATCCTGAGCCATCTTCTCCCAAAGTTGCCCAAATTGGGAGTGTCAGGGTCAGGGCCTGAAGCCATCCAGTATGCCAGTCACCGGGCTAACGACCTCAAGACCCTTGCCAGATGGAAGTTCAAAGAGCCTCCCCGCACCCCTGGACATAAGCATCTGGTCACTCAGCTGGGGAGGTGGGGAAGAGTGGCCACCCATTCCAGGGCTCTGGTAGGGTACCAGGTTAAGAAAAAACAACAACAATAAAAACCACTGTCTTCGGAGGGCATTCGGTCCTTCTCAGAATCTCCCCAACCTTCCTTCTTTCCTCTCTCTTTCTTCCTCCCTCCCTGTCCCTCTCTCTCCAGTTACACGGTGTTGGGGCAAGCCTGCCTCTCTGGCAAACAGATTTTCATTGATTGTTCAAGAGTAGATTCCTGAGAGGAGGGAGACCTAGGCTCCCAGGACCAAGAACAAAAGCCAGAAATTCTCCTCTATTCTCCTGCCATGACCCAGAAGGCAGGACTGAGCCCAGGAGTCCCACAGGCACATGGTTGGGGGTCACCCTACAGTCAACTGGCCATATTCATTCATTCAATTAATCAATCATATTTATCGGGCACTTACTGGGTGCAGAGCACTGTACTAAGCACATGGGAAGTACAATATACTCAGTGACCTGGAGGTGGTGGGGTGGAGGGGAGCAGTCGGTACTCTGTTGTTGATGGAGTGAGTTGGAGGGAGAGTAACTGGCCATCAGGGGACTAGCCACTCTGCCCTTCCCCTAGCCCTGGGGGTTGACAACCTCTCTGTGCAGAAAAAAAAATCAAACTAAAGGACACCTTCGAGCAGTTAATATGCAAAGAGTCAATCACTCAATTTAAACAGAAGAAGCTGAGAGCGGGGAAGGATGGGAGGAAATAAAAAGATGGAGAGGAGAAAAGGACAAAGAGAGAAAATGAAATTATAAGGAGCTCCGGAGGGGGGAGGGGGAGGTAACAGCAGCCCCGCCTGATCCTGCCATCCGGCTGTCTGGTGAGGGAGATGGGATCTGTATCCTGCCTGGAGAAAGCCCAGCATGGGACAGCACCCATGAACGGCTGCGGAGGGGAGGGGCTGGGGGTGAGGGAAAGTGAGGTCCATGGGGCCCCCAGACGCTAGGAGTGACAGGAGGGTCTCACTACTTCAATGACAGCCAGCCTGAGCCACTGAATACCCCCATCCTGCCCATGGGCTTGGATGTCTCCATGCCAGGAATCCAAATCAAAGCCCAATTCTGCCAGTCTGGGCTGACCCGTCAGGGAGTCCTCTGGGCAGTGCACTGGACCACACCCTCGACTTGGCTGGGAGTGGGTAGGGGGCACTGTAGCTTGGGCCCTGTGGGGGAATTCATCCTGCTACCCATCACTGCCCTTGGGGGAAGGAAGCAAATTCCTTTCTTTCGCCAGTGATTTAGCTGCAAATCCACAATCAATAAAGAGAAATTTAAAGAGATTAAGCTTGCTGCCGCAGCTGCAAACAAGCTCCTCAACTCTTCCGGCTGAAGAGCCCCCTCCCCCAGCTCTCGTTCTGCACCCACAGCCCTGGGTGCAGGTCACGCTCCCGGCTGCTGGGGTCTCCTTCCTAGCACCCAACAAGGCTCAAGGGGACCTTTCAATATTGGTCATTTGGGGGCCTTTGGGAGCAAAGATGTTTTCCCCCACCCTGGAGGATCAAGAAACTCTTTCCCTATTCTCCCCTGCCCCGCCGGGACCTGACGACTGCCGTCGTAACAGGGCTCAAGAGACACTGCGACCCCACGTCCATGCATAATCTAATGTTGTTGGGAAATCGAGGCGCAGCCTGTTGTCAATTATGCCATTAGTGAAGCCTGTTGGCTGCTGGGCTGAGAAGAACCTAGGTGCAGCTGCCGGGGAGGGGGTGGCAGCAGACCCTACTGCAGTGAGGCTGGTGGGATCGTTTGGGCTTGGCTCTCTCCTCCCCGGGGCCGCTGTACTTGGAGGCTGTGGCTGAGGTGATTGGCGGCTCGGCTCGGCCCGCATGGGTGAGAATCAGAAGGGATGACAGGATGCCTAGGAAGTGCCTGGATGCCTGGAGAAGCAGCACAGTCTAGTGGATACAGCATGGGCCTGGGAGACACGAGGACCTGGGTTCTAATCCCGGCTCTACCACTTGTCTGCCGTGTGTCCTTGGGCAGTCGCTTCAAATCTCTGGGCCTCAGTTACCTCATCTGTAAAGTGGGGATTAAGACTGTGAGCCCATGGTGCACATGGACTCAAACCAAACTGATTAGCTTGTATCTATCCCAGAGCTTAGAACAGTGCCTGGCACATAGTAAATGCTTAACAGATACCATAGCATAAAAAAAAAAAAGGAGGCTGACGACATTAGTCAGCTTTCGACCTCCCTCTAGAAAGATGGTCTCTGAGCCATCTCCTGGGTTGACAGAAGCCCCACCCCCCACTACTGAAAAAAGCTTCTTCTGGGGTGCAGGGACTCCGGACTCCCTAGATCAGTGCCAAGGCTGTGACACTTTTCTGGAGAAATGAAGCAGTAGGGTGGAGGCCAGCAGGAAAGAAGGCTACTCTAGAGGCCAATTTGGCCATTCTGCAGGCTCACTGGGAGTCAGTGTGGCCTAGTGAGAAGATCAGTTGAACCTGGTAGTCTGAAGACCTGGCTTCTAGTCCAGCTCCTGCTGTGCAACCTAAGGCAGGTCCCTTAACCTCTCTGTGTCTGTTTCCCCTTGTGAAAAACAGGGATAATAACATCTTCATTTCCCTGACTCACAGGGATGTTGTGAGGATAAAATAAAATAATGGATGTGAATTTTTTTTAATGGTATTCACTAAGCATTTACTATGTACCAGGTACCGTACCAAGCACTGGAGTATATTCGAGTTAATCAGGTTGGACACAGTCTATGGCCCAATTGGGGCTCACAGTTTTAATCCCCATTTTACAGGTGGGGTAACTGAGGCATAGAGAAGTAAAGTAACTTGCCCAAGGTCACACAGCACATAAATGGCAGAGCTGGGATTAGAATCCAGGTCCTGCTGACTTCCAAGCCTGTGCTCTATCATTAGGCCACACTGCTTCTCTGTAAATTCCAGGTATTTTTAGGTGCATTTTGAGGGGCCCTAACCGTCAGAGGCCTATTCCAGAACACTGCCTCCCCCAGCCCCTTAGTGGCTTCAAAGAGCTCCCAGACTACCCCAAATGCTCAGCTTGTTCCCTGATCCTCTAGACTGTAAACCTGTCCCCTAGACTGTAAGCTCACTGTGGACAGGGAAGGTGTTTCTTATATTATTGTAGTGTGCCCTCCCAAACACATAGTACAGTGCTCTGCACACAGTAAGTGCTCAATAAATACAACTTACTGATCCTCTCCTGGAGCTCTGCACGGAGTAAGAGCTCAGCCATGGGTTGATTGACTGATTGATTGACTGACTGAGCAGACAGGCCTGGCTTAACGAGGACCACCCCCCATCAGCCGGGCCACTGAATCTCAGTCCTGAGAATGAAACACTCTGGGCTCTTCCTTTGCAGCCGTTCCCCTTCTACAACCCCTCATTTCTGCGGCTCCCGACAGGTGAGAATGCCCGACTGGCAGGGCCTTTGGCACTACAGGAAACGTCTCCATAGACACTAGATTGAGGTCGCTAAACTCATTTGGCTTACATTGTGACCTACGGCACTACTGACCCCCAGCTCTCCAGCGGCACAGGGCTCATTATTGCATTAACAACCTCTCCCGGAAGCCGCCCTCAGGGCCAGGGACAAATTCCTTCAGGGATGAGTGCAACTGCAAGCACTGGCTTAGTGAGCAGGTGGGGGCAGGGCTCCCCGCACAGAGAACCAATGCTGGTAGGCTAAAAGCAAGATGCCTACAGAGATGCCCCAGGAAGAAGGAAGTAGTTTAGCTGTAGCCTAAAGTTGGTGTACGACAGCACTCACTGCCCACCAGTCAAACTGCACCCCTACTGATTTTGATTCCAGACAGAATTCTAGATGTGCTGGGATTAACCATGGCTGGCTGGGTTGGGCATGGTTAAGGACAGAACCCTATTACTGCTCTGTACATCTGCTAAGGACAAGCGCTTAGTACAGTGCTCTGCACATAGTAAGCGCTCAATAAATACGATTGATGATGATGACAAGTCTCGCTCCAAGTCCCAGAAGCCCACAGGGAGAACCTGCCCTCCGCCTCCATCCAGCCCACGTTCTAGCTACTGTGTTGGGGGGGCCAAAGATGGAATTGGGGTGGTAATGTCTTTGCCAGTTGGGTGGAGGAGCCCATGTCAGGTGAGTGCAGGGGAGGATTTTTAAACTTTAAATTCTGTGCCTCAGTTAAATGGGAATTAAATCCTATTCTTTCTTAGACTGTGAGCCCCATGTGGGACAGGGACTGTGTCCAACCTGATCAACTTGGATCTACCCCAGCACTTGACACATAGTGTTTAACAAATATTATTATTATTATTCCCCTTACCAGTAATTTGTTTTAGGGTCTGTCTTTGCCCACTAGATTGTAAGCTCCTTGAGAACAGAAATCAGGTCTATTCACCCTACTGAACCCTCCCAGTGTTTAGTACAGTACTCTGTATGGAGTAAGTGTGCAATAAACACTTGATTGATGGGACGACTGATTGAGAATTAGTGGGTGATGGCCCTAAACTCCTTGAAGGCAGGGATTATATCTACCAACTCTATTGTTCTCTCCCAAGTCCTTAGTAATAATAATAATAATAATGGCATTTATTAAGTGCTTACTATGTGCAGAGCACTGTTCTAAGCACTGGGGAGGTTACAAGGTGATCAGGTTGTCCTACGGGGGGCTCACAGTCTTAATGGGCTCACAGTCTCAATCCCCATTTTACAGACGAGGTAACAGGCACAGAAGTGATGTGACTTGCCCAAAGTCACACAGTTGACAAGTGGCGGAGCCGGGATTTGAACCCACGACCTCTGACTGCAAAGCCCGTGCTTTTTCCACTGAGCCACGCTGCTTCTCCGAGTACAATCCCCTACACACACAGAAAGCACTCAATAAATACCACTGATTGCTCTACAGTTCAATCTGTACTAATATAAGGTTTAGAGTTTGGAACAGAGCTTTCTCCAAGCAAACACAACACTCTTTTGTAACAAACTCTTTCCAGAAGATTCCCCTTTCTCTGCAGACCCATCTCCTGCCTGGCCTGCTGTCAATATATCACCAGGAGTGTTGGTACTGTGATGAGGAGGCAGGAATTATAATGTTAAAAGACCTATCTCCCCCTCTGGCCTGTAAGCTTCTTGTTGGCAGGAAGTGTGCCTATGAACTCTGTTACAATGTGCTCTTCCAAGCGCTTAGTACAGTACCCTGCACACAGTAACAGACCAATATATACCACTGATTGACTGATTTGTGAAGGACATCATGGGCCAGAGAGCAAGGGGTCAGGAGGGGAGGAGATTAGACTGGGGCGAGAAGAAGGCAGAGTTCCCCCCACTCTGGTCTGCTGGCTCCTTTCCCTTCACCTCAGGGCCCACCCCTCTCCCCACCTTGCCCCCTCAAAAAAGAAGCATCTCCCAGGTGAATCACAAACAACCAGACCGGACAGAGGCTCAGGCCCAGGAATGCACACAGTGGGAAAGGTGGCCTAGAGAAACTCCATCACATTTCATCCTTTTATTTAATCAAAAATCCCTCACACTGGGCTCAAGCTCTCAATCCCCAGGAGCCCCCCTCTGCCCGTTAGTCTTCTCTGTCCTCTCATCGGGTCCCAGGGAACGTCACCTCTGTGTGTCTCTAATGAGGGTAGGAGGAAGGACAACATGGGTGGGTGGGGCAGACAGATGGCTTGGCCTGATGTCCTGCCTTTGCTGAGGCAAATCTCCCAACTGGGCCAAGGGGGCAGGGGAATGTGGTGGAAATGATCCCATCAGCAAATAATGATATTTGTTAAGTGCATACTATGTGTCAGGCTCTGTTCTAAGCGCTGGGTGGGTACAAGTTAATCAGGTCAGACAAAGTACCTGTCCCACATGGGGTGCTCAGCCTATGTAGGAGGAAGTACAGGTATTGAATCCCTGTTTTACAGCTGAGGAAACTGAGGAACAGAGAAGGGAAGTGACTTGACCAAATTTCCACAGCAGGCAAGTGGCAGAACTGAGATTAGAATCCAGGTCCTCTGACTTCCAGGCCTGTGCTCTTTCTGCTAGGCCACGCTGCTTCCCAAAGTCAACATCTCCTCTCCCAGAAAGGGGTATCTAATACTGTCACCAAATCCACCGTCCCTGGCCCGTACAAACTCCAGCCTCTCCAGGCCCAGCCTTCCATTACCGAATCCACATCACAGCAGTCTGCAGGCCGCAGAAAACCTGTTCTACCAGGACGGATTTTTTAATTGGATTTTGACAAACATGTATACCTAATAGAGCTCTTACCAACACAGTTAATTAAGAATGTAACTAATCTCACTCACTGGTAGGAGCTTAGAAAAAAAAAAAACAGGGACAGAAAGCAAGAGTGAGGGAGAGAAAGACTTTTGGGAGGACCATTCCTGCTAAGTTTCATTTTTTTTTCTTTACACAGTGGGCCAAGGTGGCCTTAAGCAAATCAAGAGACCTGGTCAAGCTTCCAAAGAACAGAGGCAGGCACCGGCTTCGGTCCCATAGTGCTCTGCCTGTCACCAAGGTGAGCAAGAGGAGGCCGAACGGAAGATCAGGGCGGAGGGTTCCTTGTGGCACTGCTGGGCCTCCCTCGGGCACAGAAGCACCACAGACCATAGCCCCACCCAGGGTCGGTCCCACGGACCAACTCTGGCAGATGACACTACGATTGATGGCCACCCTTCAGAACAAGCCCTTTTACCACATGCTCACGCACAAAACCACACCCCCTACACCAAACACATTTACCTAATCACATTCAAACACACACTCACACTTGTAATGATAGAGCAGTAGCTGCCTCTGATCCTTCCAGCTGTCCATTCCTGCTGAGGCCCAGTTGTGCAGTTGTATGGGGTGTTCCTGAGGTCATTTCATACCTGGTATGTACCAGGGGTTGGTGGGAGGCTGTAGGGTTGCGGGGTTGTGGGGGAAGCATAGAGGAGGAGGGAGGTGTGGGGAGGCACTGGGGAAATGTAATCTGAGAGGGTGCTGTTTGTAAAGGCTGCTGAGACTCTAGGAGACGGTTTGGAAATGTCAGGGGATGTTGCCTCATCTTCCAATGCATTTGCTCGATTGGAGGGGAATAAAGACTTGAGGCAAAGGTTAAAATGTAGCGGGAGCTGGAAATGGGGAAGATGGGGAAAAGGAGAAGCCCTTAACAAATACCATCATCATTATTATTACTATTACTGTTCACTGAAGTACCTGCTAGGGATCGTTTTTCTGTTTTGGACAGTGGCCCTACAAATACCACCCATGTATAGTCTCACCTTTGAAACAGGATGCTCACATGGCCCTATTATTATTCTGCCTCTCAGAAGTCCTTGGCATCTTCCCAAATGCTTGGCCATAGTTTCTATCAGTCAGTCCTTCCAGTGGACCGGCACAGTGGGTTGGAATTGTTGCTTGCTCAGTTTACTATACAGAAGGGAAAACCCAGGGGGCCAGGCTGGGCATGATCTATGCTGGAGGACCATTCAATAACTCAGATTCCCTGACTCTTAGGGCTGGGACAACTGGTGCTCCTGCCCAAAGGCTCGTCCCCACCCTATAGGCATGACCATTTCCAGGACATCTCGGTCTCAGCTAGAGCTGCTATAGGGAGCCCCTCCCCCCTGCCCTCCTCTGCTTCCCGACATCATCCCCCAACACCTGGGACCGACCACTGTACTCAGAAGCATTTCCTGAGCATCTACCGGGGGCTTGCAAACAGAGTACAGGAGGAAAAGGCATGCCTGATCCCTGCCCTCAAGGAGGACATGGTCTGTTGTGAGGGGAACAAGCCAACACAAACTACAAGGCAAAAGAATAAGGAGAAGAAGATCATAGCAAGGGGTGAGAGGGTTTTAGCTCTCTAGGAATACCCCACCTCCCCACCTTCACAGTGGCAGGAGAGCTCCTAGCTATGTGAAGGTTGTCAAGTGCTGATTAGTCTCTGATCCCCTCAACCCCCAGCTTCAGGTGCCAGGCCCCTTCCTCTCCCCGACTCCCAGTTCTAGCTGACGGGCTCAGCACTACTGAGAAGATCCCCGTTTCCTCAAACTCTGGGATCCACTGTGTAGGAAAACGAGGGTGGGAGGCTGGATCGCAGGAAAGGGGCAAAGTCCAAGGTGCAGATCAGGGCGCAGACAAACTCCAGCAGGGCTCTAGCAGTGGCATGACAAGCACTTAATAAAGACCATCTACTAAGACTACTAAGGAAGGAAAAGAGGCAGAGGAAAACCCAGAGATGATCTAATCAGAAATTCATAACTGCTTCCTTCTCCTAACCCTCACGTTTCTGTGCTTTTCTTATTTGATTTCCTTTCACCTTGTATTTACCTTTTCCTTTTACCTTTTACAGGTTTCCCTTTGGCTTGGGTTAGACAATAAGGCCCTTTTCTCTCCCCTGCCTTCATTTTCCCTTAGAAGAAGCAAGGAAAACTCACCCCCCTCAGGGGAGATGAGTGTGCTAGAACTTGCTCTCAGCCTGCGACTGATATGCTGGGGCTGGGCCATTTCAGAAAAATTTCCCATCTCCCACTGAAGCATAGATGCCTTTAATGGATGCTTGTGTGACAGCTTCATCTAGGGAAAATAGGAGAGATAAGGTTGGAGTAAGGGGAGAGTGGAGGAAGTGAGGAAAAGTGGTTAGGGGTGGGAACCAGATGGGAAGACCAAGAGAAAGAGGGGGAAGGAAGGCAACAGGACTTGTGAATGGATGGACAATTCTGAATAACAACTGGAATTGGGCAAGAGCAAATGTTTGGCTCTTTCTGGGGGCATGAAAGGGGCAACCACAGGGCTGCAACATTAGCTGAGGCTCCAGTGATAGGACTGAATGCAATGAACCTATCAATGCTGCCCTCCAATGGAGCATATGCTCGATATTGGCAGGGAGCCTGCCTCATATTTCCATTGTTCTTTTTCATGAGTGTATTACCCAGTGGGAGCTCAAATACCATTACTACTAGCCCTCTTCCTGTCCAAAATGGTCAACCCAATCAGTCAACCAACGGTATTTACTGAGCACCTATTCCCAAGGATAGCCTGAAAAAGAGAATAACAGTAATCATGATGGTGTTTGTAATTCATTCATTCATTCAATCGTATTTACTGAGCGCTTACTGTGTGCAGAGCTCTGTACTAAGCGTGCCAAGCACTTAATAGTGTTGGGGTAGATACAAGCTAATTGGGTCACATACAGTCTCTGTCCCACATGGGGCTTACAGATTAACTGAGAGGGAGAAAGGTATTGAATCTCCATTTTACAGATCAGGAAACTGAGGCACAGAGAAGCGACTTGTCCAGGGTGATAGCAGTCAAGAGGTGGAGCCAGGATTAGAACTTAGGTCCTCCGGCTCCCAGGCCCAGGCTCTTTCCACTAAGCCAAACTGCTTCAGTAGGAATAGGAAGATGAACTAATGAAGAGGAGAGTACGTACTCTATTGGGTGTCTGAGGGCCAACAGCTGAGGTGGAAGATAGGAGAAAGAAGTCAATCAGAGAATGTGTCCTGGAGAGGAGGATGAGGGGTTTCGGTGGGATTGAGGACACAGGTCGGGCTGGCCCTGTCCTTGGCATCACCACCGTGGGAGGTGGGCTGTGGGCTGGGGCCCAGGGGATGACGTGAGCAGTGGAGCAGTTGTCCACTGGCTTCCCCAGAGAGAAATGGCCTTATTTGGGTCAGATGCTCCAGGAGATGATGTGGAGTTGGCCGCCTCCACGCCCCTCCAAGGCAATGGAAAGTCTTGGGTAGAGTGGAGCCATCTCTTTGAGGCATCCCAGGGCCACAGAAGTGGAATGGGACGCAAGGGGTCATAAGGTCAAGTCTCTCTAGGTGTTCTAGGAACAGGCGGAAAACTGAGCTGCCCGAGACTCACTTAAAGTCTCGGCATTCTGCTGAGGCCAGCCAGGCCTAGGGAAGTGTAGATAGTGACTGATCTAGATTCCAGGAACCATTTGTTTTGACTAGTGTTTAAAGCTTAGGGTTGCGGGGGTAACAGGGCCCCCAAGCTGGGCATCCTAATGAGGCATCAAAATCACCACTATTGCCCACTGGCATCTTCATGCCTTCACCTTCCCACCTTTGGCTCCACTCATAGTCCACCTTCCCGGTACGGCTTTTTAACCCACTCCATTGCTCAGATGGGCAGGAGGACCAGTGACAGCAGTCTCAGCACCCTCTCCCAGCTCTAGCTTGCCACTGCACCAGCCGTGTGCATGTCTGTGTGTGCGCACTGTGGTGTCGGGGTGGAGACCTGAAATCAGAGCCCATGCGCTTGACCATTTTGCTCTGAGCTGGGGAGACGTGCAACTCTGCAGGCAGCCCATTGACAGGGAGGGCACTCTGACTGGCCCCGAGCCTCTCCAGCAGACGGCCCTGCCAGCACAAAGAGTCCAAGACCGCCAAGGCCTCCCCGGAAATGACAACCCGGTGTCTGACAGCCCAGACAGACGGAAAACCCAGCAGTCCAAAACCGAGTTTGGGTCCAAGGGCCCACAATAGGCAGAGCCAGCTGCAGCAACATCTGATTGCCCGGCACTCCCCATCCCCCTAAGTTTATAAATACAACAAGAGAAGTTATTTTGACCCAAGAGACAGGGACATCCCTTGAAATACAGAGATGTTCTTTCTGTGGGTCTCTTCGGGACTTGAGTTCATTGTTATTCTCTGGCAAAGAACAGGGCTTGGATTGAACATGGTTCCCATCTGCAGCTGAGAACTAGAGAAAGGGGGGGAGGAGAGGGGGAGAGAGAGAGAGAGAGATAATGAGAGAACAAGAGATAGATCAAGAGTGCGTGACAGAGAGAGAGAGATGCCCTCTTTGTCCCATTTCAATGTAGAAAATGAACAAGTGGAAACCAAAGGGAAGAGTGACCTAAAGTGAGAGGGGAAAGGAGGTGCTGTCCTGAAGAAGAGATGGGGGAGTGAGAGAGATAAAAAGATACTGCCAGAGACTTGAGATGAGATGCTGAAAAGTATTTGCCAAGAGATGGGGGCAAAGATGAAGGGGGATTTAGAAGAGGATGATACAGAGTCAAGCATGGGGGAGAGGAAACTCTCTGGGTAAATGAAAATGCGGGGGCAGGGGAGTAGCAACTAAGATGGGAAAGAGACAAATTAATAATAATAATTGTAATAATAGTATTAATTGTATTTGTTCAGCACTTACTATATGCCAAGCACTGTACTAAATGCTTGGGTAGATACAAGCAGATTAGGTTGGACCTAATCTGGATGGACACAGTCCACTTGGGGCTCACAGTCTTTATCCCCATTCTACAGATGAGGTCACTGAGGCACAGAAAAGATAAATGACTTGCCTAAAATCACACAGCAGACATGTGATGGAGCCAAGATTAGAACCAGGTCCTTCTGATTCTAACCGGTACTTTATTCAAATTAGGCCATGTTGCTTCTGTCGGGAGGACAGAAATGACTTCACTATTGTGAAAAGTTTGGAAATAAAAGTGTTGAATAAAATCAAGGTAATATTATTATGATTATGATTCTATGTGGAGGTGGTGGCTGCAATGCGAACAGGTGTGGATCCAGAGCTCCTTAAAGGGCATTTCAGGTCAGAGGGGGTGAAGGGGAGGCCCAGAGAGGAAAGGGAAAGATATATATCCCCTGATGGAGGAGGAACGATGCCGACAGTGTGACAATGAATGCATAGGAATGCATGCGTGCAGGGTATGAGGCAGAAAGGAAGAGAATTGGGACCCAGCTCTTAGTTTGGGAGCAGTGGGCTGTGCTGGGAAATGCAGCTGAGGAAAGGGGCAAAGGGAGAGACGCATTCTGGGAGAAAGAGAACTCAAGAAACTCAAGGAAGCAAAATGCCTTTTTGTCTCTGGGGGCCAGAGGAACAGAAAGCTAATGTGAGCTGAGAGGAACACAGTTCCCATCTGTCTCGCCTCTGGGGTGATACGGAGGAGCCCGGAAGAGGTTGGGATAGTGGACAGCAAAGGGATGCAAAAGAATGAAACTAGACCCTTCAAGACAGCCCTGGTTGGCCTCCTCCAGCTTCCTTATCTGTAGGAATGAAAGGTTCTAGTAAAATATGCAGCCTTTCACTCAGAACATCTGCACCTTCCCCTGTCCCAGGCTGGGAATGGGAGTCTTTTTGTCTTTTCTGAGATTCTTTGGTTTGACTTTCTCCATAAGCAGCATCAGCTCTGGGATCCCTGAGCCATATGGGACTGCCTTCTCAATGGGGCAGGATCCCGACCCCGCATAAGTACATTTTTGCAGGGCTGAAAAAGGGCTCTCAGTGGGGAGACTGGGAGTGGGGAAGGAGAGGAAAAGGGACAGAGGGACAGATAGGAAGGGAAAAAAGGAAAAGAGTAGTGTGGCTTCGGGGATACTGGTTCCTGTCCCAACTGGGGTGTCAGTGTGTATATGTGCATGCGTGCATGCACAAGCACACATGCATGCATGCACACACACACACACGTTTTCCCTCCATCACAGGCTGTCAGGGATCCTGAGGGAAAGGAGCTGTCTTGTCAGCATCACTTAGTATCACTCCAGGTGGTCATGGAAACCCCTGCCTGCTCTCCTCCCCATTCAGCATCAGCAAGCAGCTGTTCGTGTATCTGGAGCCAGAGCAGATTCTGGTAATGAGCCCATCACCCTGGGGGATGGGGGCTGGGAAATCCCTCAGGGTCTCCGACCCACTGGCACTGTAAGACAAGAAAGGATCCGAACCAGAAGTGGCCCCCCATTTTCCTGGTTCTTTCCTTGAGGGGAGGAAATTGCCTCCTGCAACCAGTCTGGGCCTCAGAGAGCTCCATTAGCCAATGGCTTTAAGGCTTCCTGCTCCGTAACTCAATCAGCCGGGGCAGGGTGGGCCAATGCATCCACCCGCCCCCCCGGCAGTGACTGAGCTGAGGCCTCCAACTCATTTTCCCCTCAGTCCCCAGCAGGAGCCAATGATTTAAGGTCACCACTCTCCTGGCCTGGATTTTGGCCCCCAGCTTCCTGGACAGGGGCTCTGCTTCAGCCTCAAATCCTCCCAGCAAAGAACTGGAAAGCCTCAGAACTGGGCAGTGGTGAGAAGGGCATGTTCCAGGGTGTCTCTTCTGGGGGTTGGGGGGAGCAGGGGATGGGGTTTCTGATTCCTGGGCCCAGGCTGGAGCTCACATCACCAGCAGCGCTGTAGGCCTGCAAGCACCTGCCTGCCCACCCGCCTCCCTCTGCGACCGACATTTCTACCACGGAAACAGGCAGAGAGGGAGAAAGTGAAGGACATAGCCAGAGAACGAGAGTGAGTAAGGGCTGGGGGAGGAGAAGGGAGGAGGGACCAAGGCGTAAGGAGGGAAGGGATAGAAAGAGGAGAGTGTGAGAGCGAGAGAGTGAGAGAGACAGAGTGTAGATCTGTGAGTGTGTTTGAGGAAACCCCGGGAGATAGGCTTCCAACAGTGATTCATTTAGAGAGAAAATAGATTCCCTCTGTCAGCCACTGAGCCTGCAGTGGCTGACAGTGAAGCAGCCAGTTATTTTTCCCGGACCCCAGCGCTGAGAGAAGGGCAGTCCCTAGGATGTAGGTGGCTACAGGAGAGCCATTGCGGAGGCCGGCCTGAGGGATCCCATGCGGATCAGATCATATCAGATCAGATCCCAGCATCCCAAGGGGCCTCTGGGCCCCTCCTGGCTGGTTTTTGCTGTTACGAGAGACCATCCTCCTGGTGTGGCTGTTCTCTTTTCTCAGCCATAAAATGACGATTAAGACCCTGAGCCTTATGTGGGAAAGGGACTGTGGACAACCCGATTATCTTGTATCCACCCTAGAACCTTAGTACAGTGCCTGGCACTTAGTAACCAATGCCATAAAAAAAATACTTCTGTGCTGGGCAGCTCCCTGTGTGTGACCAGAGAGGGTACAGAGAAAAGTCACAAAAATGGTTCAAGGTTTGAGCAAACTGTCCTGGGAGGAGCAGGAAAAGAATTTGGAATGGTTTGTCCAGGAGCAGAAAGGGCTGAGGAGAAATGGAGTTACTATCTCTGAATCTAGGAGGGGCCATTGTGGGGGCAGCATTTGACCTCTACCCAAGTGAGAAACTAGGAAGATGTGGTCCTAAGGAGACTGGAGAGATTTCAGCAAGATTCAAGGAGTATTTCTTGCCTTAGTTGGGAATCACGGTGACAAAACACAGCCTAGGCCCCCCAGGAGAGCTTTGGATTACTCTCTTCGAGGATCTGTCTGGAAGGACTAGCCTCCCACCTGTCAGCATGAGTGAGAGTTAGCTGCCCACTCCGGCAGGGGTCTGGACCAGATGAAGGAGTGGCTTTCTCCTTCAAAACCTTTAATCAATCAATCTTAATTATTGAGGGCTTACTGTGTGCAGAGCACTGTACTAAATGCTTGGGAGAGCACAGTGTAACAGAGTTGGTAAATATGTTCCCTGCCCACAGTGAGCTTAATTGTCTAGAGGGGGAGACAAACATTGATATAATTTATGGATATGTACATAAGGAGAAGGAGCGTGGCTTAATGGAAAGAGCACAGGCTTGGGAGTCAGAGGACTTGGGTTCTCATCCCAGCTAATCACAAGTCTGCTGTGTGACCTTGGGCAAGTGGCTTAACTTCTCTGTGCCTCAGTTACCTCATCTGTAAAATGGGGATTAAAACTGTGAGCCCCGCGTGGGACAACCTGATTACCTTTTATTTACCCCAGCGCTTAGAACAGTGCTTGGCACAAAGTTAGTGCTTAACAAATACCATAATAGTAATTATTATTACTGTGGGGTTTGGGGGTGGGGGGGGTGAATAAAAAGAGCAAATCAAAGTGACGTAGAAGGGAGTGAGAGAAGAGGAATTGAGGGCCTTTTGGAGGAGATGTGCCTTCAATAAAGGCTCTGAAGGTGGAGAGAATAATTGTCTGTCAGATAAGAAGAGGGAGGGCATTCCAGGCCAGAGGCAGGACTTGGGCAAGAGGTCAGCAGTGAGGCAGATGATACTGAGGCACAGAGAGTAGGTTGACACCAGAGGAATGAAGTGTGTGGGCTGGGTTGTAGTAGGAGAGCAGTGAGGAGAGGTAGGAGGGGACAAGGACTGCTTTAAAGCTGATGGTAAGGAATTTCTGTTTGATACAGAGGTAGATGGGCAACCACTGGAGGTTCTTGAGGAGTGGGGTAACACCAACTGAATGCTTTCGTAGACAAGTGATCCGGGCAGCAGAGTGAAGAATAGATTGTAATGGGGAGAGACACGAGGCAGGGAGGTCAGTAAGGAGACTGATACAGTAATCAAGGCGGGATAGGGTAATTGTTTGAATTAACAGGGTAGCAGTTTGGATGGAGAGGAAAGGGTGGATTTAGTGATGTTTTGAAGGTAATTCCTGAAAAGCTCTGCTCATCTGATGCCTTGGTTTTCAGCACGTTGTCCAAGGGTTGAATTCGTCGGTCCCCAGCCCTGCACTGAGAATCAGGAGCCGTAGCTTCCCAGAAGTAGATGCAATTGTCAGATTTCCCACGCTTCCCCCAAGACACAACCCATATGGCTCAGACAGAGGGAGGCTGAGAGCCTGTGCATCTCCCAGTTCCCCTGCCACCCCCTGCCTCTACTTCCAGAGCGCGTTCAACTCTTCGAACGAACCAAGCATTAACTCACAAGCCATTTCAAATACCCAGGGATTGCGGGGAAAGTGTTGAGAAGGAGTATAAACAATTCGTGCTAATTGCTGCTGTGTCACAAGTTGTAAATTAAGCTAGACAGGCCAGGAAGTGACACTCCTCTAGTCCCCTGGGCATCCAGATCAACTTGCCTGGTCGATTTAGCACCTGGGGGAGGGTGGCAGAGATGGGGGCTGGGGGGAGAGAAGACCAGAAGTCAAAGGACCTGGCTCATCCACAGTGGGCAACCACCAACCAGCCTGCACACTTTCGATCTGTAAGGATGAAATGAAACAGCCAAGATAAACTCTGACCACAGGATCAAGGCTAATAATGATGATGATGATGATAATAGTAATAATAATAATGAAGGCATTTGATACATGCTTACTATATACTGAGCACTGTGAAAAATTCAACATAGGCAGAATGGACTCAGTGGCTGTCCCACACGGAATTCACGGTGTAAAGGGACGGAAGAACATCTATCACTCCATTTTTTTTTTTTTTACAGAGAAGGAAGCTGAAGCACAGAAAAGTTAAGTGACTTGCCCAAGGTCTCAGAGCAGGCAGATGGTGGAGTCAGGATTAGAACTCACGTCTCCTGTCTCTCTAGCCCATGCTGCTTCCCAAAAAATCAGGCTTCATCAAAATGAAATCAGGTAGCAGAACTGATGAGAAAGTTAATTTTGACTCTCCTTCCCACTCCTCTTTTTTGTGATCTTTTACAGGGAATCTAAGGTGGGTGGAGAGTGGTAAGAGAGTGGAATTCTAAACGTGTTGCTCTATCCTGCCGCCACCATTGGCACCCGAGCACCAGGGCTGGATGGCACATTGGTTGGTCTGCCACGGCACAAATTGATTCTGGGCTCCTAGTCTCCTAATGTGGGGAATAGGAGGAGGGGGAGATTGTGGGGACAGATAGCTGGGAGGGAGATTTTTCCACCCTAATTATTTTCAGGGCCACTTTGGATGGCAACTGGCAGGAGTTGGGAACCCAGGTCGAAGTTCTGAGGACAGTCCCATTCCACAGATGGTGCAGGGGGGACCTGTGGACTTGGACAGGTGTGCAGTGAAACCACTTAATACAGTTCCCATTACTGCTACCCAATCTTTTCCTGGTCCTCTCCTTCCAGCCCAAGGTGGCTCAACTGAATCATGGAGCAGGAGGAGACCCTCTCCCTCTCCACTCCCCCACCTCTATCTGGAGCCCAAGCACCACTCGGGTGTTTTACACTGAAACATGTTTTCACCCCCAAAGCCTATGGAGGGAATGATTGTGAAGGCTCAGTGCCCGCAGTTGTGCCATGACACTTGTTTTCACTACCCTCTTTGGCTAGGATGCCGAGGGGGAACGAGGGGATGATAACTGCCGGACCACAAGAGCTCGTCTAAACCAGTCTGAGGTGGTGTCAGACGAGACGGGGATCACTTGCATGGGGCGGTGGACAGGGTGAGTACTCTGATGGGAGTTTCCCTTAACTCTGGGATCTGCATGGAAACAACTGCCATGTTAAGGGCCAGCTGGTTGTACTGTAACTCTGAACCAAAATAGAAAGGATGCATTGGACACCTTCAGGATTAAAGAACTCTCTGAAGAGTTCAGAACTCAATATACCTACAAAACTGTCAATGGAATATAAACCCATGGTGTCTCCCATCCCAAATTCACCATGAGTCTCAAAGTAAAAGCAGTGTGCTTGTTCTCTCTCTCTCGCCACCATAAAGGACTACATGAAATGTTGAAGCCTAGACTTTCCAGTGTCCTCTTGTTTGGGGTCACATGATTTGACAGGCCTCACCAACTCCTTCTTAGGTGATTGAGTTCTTCTTAGCAGACTCATCCCCTTCTCCTACTCCCCATGTTTCTGAGCTAAGAGGACCCAAGCCTCTGTCCAAAGCAATTTCACTCTGAGTTACCATGATTCCCATGGAAAACAAACCAAAAGATACCAGAAAGGAGAGGTGCTATTGCTCATTGCATGTCTTTGAGATCCACTGCCTGATTTCCATTAGACCTTTTGAGTGATTTTGCTCAGTCTCACCATTATATGGTGTCTCTGTCGTGAAGGAGAGGACTAGTGCACACAAACCTGGGTGTCTCCCATGCGCCCTGGACCCTGCCCTATGTCTAAACAAACACGATGGTCCCAACCCAAGACAGGACAGGACTGGACTCATGCTGACCCACTTCTAACTCCCACCTTTGACTTGCCCTGCTTTGTAAAGGACAGTGATGTGGAAAGACAGAATCCCCTGACCCATCCCACAGTATAGGTCACAGAAATCCCAGGAGCCAGAGTGTGCTCGAGAAAGAGGGCAATTATCTGCCAGAGGGGCGGGCAGTCCCAATCAATCATATTTATTGAGAGCTTACTGTGTGCAGAGCACTGTACTAAGCACTTAAGAGAGTAAAATACAACAGTGCTGGTACACATGTTCCCTGCCAATGACAAGCTTACATACGGTATAGAGGGGAAGATAGACATTAATATAAAGAAAAAAAAACTAATATATATTATATATAGATATGTAAATAAAAGTGTTGCGGGGCTGAGGGTGAGGCAAATACCAAATGCTCAAAGGTCACAGATCCAAATACATAGATGAAATAGATGTGAGGGGGAGCGAGGGAAAAGAGGACTCAATTGGGGAATGCTTCTTGGGAGAGATGTGACCCAGGGCTCCCTCCACTGGCAAGCCCCCCAGTAAGAGGATGTGGTAAGCCCACCAACACCCCCTGAATAAGGGCCTTCCTGAGGGGATGGAGAATCAACTGATGCAACTTCTGGATACTTGTTACGGCCGTGGCTGGCTCTGTTCCCACAGAGGCCCTCAGACAGACATCAATAACCTTCCCTCTCATTGCTGTTATCGTCAGCAGGTCTGTTTCCATTAGAGCACGCCAATATTTATGTACACTGAAACAGCAATGCCAACGGCATTATTAGAACAGGGCAATCCTGGGTGTCCTTTGGACGTGAGCACTCTGCTCTCGCTCATTCAGTCTAGGGGTGCACCCTCTCACAGTCTCCCTCTGCCTCTCACATGGTTCTCCTTGAGTTGTCCCTCTTCCCCTCTAGAGGCTTATTTTCCCGGCTCACTCACCTCCCCACCCACCCCCACCAGACAACTTCCCACTTCCACTTAGAAAGACATGGTGGCTTAGCTCATGTAGTCCTCTAATGATTGAAGAACAAAGAGACCAAAATGGACCAGACCTTCCTCCCTCTCAAGCTAGTTTTTGCCTGCCCACTAAATCATCAGTTGAATTTGGGAATCTGGGCCCATTAGTCCCCTTTCCAGCTGTCCAGCCGGTTTGGACATTCACAAGGGGGCAGGGGAGGTACCCATCTTGGTTGACAGCTAAGTCAACTGCTGCTACATTAGGGCAGGAATTGGGTCTACTAACTGTATTCACCCAAGAACTCTGTACAGTGCTTTGCACAAAGAAAGCACTCAGTATATACCACTGATTGGTGATTACCTAGTTTGGTTGTCCTTGGGTTGCCTTGAATCAGAGGCACTCGATACCCTGAATGGGGACAGTCCCTTTTACTAAGTTCCAGCAGTGATGAGCCAGACATCTATTAATCAATGGCATTTATTAAGCACTCTTTCCATGATGATGATGCCGCCCTTGGGGGTTGGGTGGGGGTGGGGGGAGCATGTGTGTGCTTGTGTTTCGCCCTCCTAAACACTTGGGAAATAGTGTCATCCATGCCCTCAAGCATCTTACTGTCAATAGTAGTCTAACCACGGCACGATGGGAACGTGAATCAGAGTGATGCCTGCTCAAGTGGAGAGGAAAGAGCAGATACGGGAAGTTTTGTGGAGGAAGAAATAGCCGGATTTTGCAGTCTGCTGAATGTGAGAGCTGAAAGACTACAAGGAGATGAGGATGACACCAACGTTGCAGGTTTCTGTGACTGCAAAGCTAATGGTGTTGATAGAGATGGGAAAGTTAACAAAAGGAATGAGTTTAGATGGGAAGATGGAAAATTTCCATTTTAAACAACATTGAGTTTGAGATGCCAGTGGGATACCTCTATGTGAGAGAGCCTGGAAGGGTCAGGAAATGAGAGATTGTACAGCGGGTGAGACATGTGTGTGTCACACGGTGCCCGTGTGGCTCCACCCATTCCTGTAAGTGGGGCTCAATTTGGGTTGGGCCTGGACAACCTGGACTCCAGAATCTTAGGCCCATCAGGGCCCTAAAATGGGACAAACCCTGATATCCCTTCACTACCCATAGATGCTGCATTAGCCACTGGATAAGAGGCTCTTGGAGGTCCTTAATCTCTCTCTCTTCGCCTCTGCCACCCCAACTTCTCTACTGTATATGCTTAGTAATAGGGCAGGTTATCAATACTGCTAGGTCAGCTTCCAAACAAAACCCTTTAACACTCCCTAAGCTTGGAGTTGGGGCTCCTGTTTAATCAGGCCTCAAAAGAAATTCGAGTTGCCCACTCTCCCTTGACTTGCTGTCCTTCATAGGTGTGTGGTTATAGATCTTTATATTGACAACGAGAAGGGAGGACTGGGACAGCTGGCCTTAGAAAGTGGCTGTGCTCCTTTATTTAGCTAAGAAAGGAACTTCAGATCAAGCCCAAGTGGGAGAGTGAGAGCTGGAGACAGTGAAAGACTATGAGAGACTGTGCAAGAAAGGAACACTTTCTTTTTTAACACTCCAGAGATAAAAGCCTGAACAAAGAGCAACATCTCCTTTCTACAAATTTTTCCTGGGTGGTTTTTTCGGGGTTTTTTTTGTTATGTTTTGTTTTTTGAAGCCCCTGGCAGACTCAATTCCCTTTTTGCATTATCTTTCCTTATTTCTTTCCGGAACAGCACATTAGTGCTCAGAATACTGAAAGATGCTACCACTTGTCTTTCCTCTTCAGGGTTTCAGCTATGGGGGATCCCAAGCTGGCATGCTCTGACTTCCCCCTCACCTGGAAGCACTCTCCTCACCCCCAACCAGGTCATTCAGTTCCTTTCCCCATGGTCTACTGATCTTGGGCATTGGTCACACACCCCAACTTGCCTGCTGTGTGACCCTGGGCA
The DNA here is from genome assembly GCF_015852505.1 of Tachyglossus aculeatus. Taxonomy (NCBI): domain Eukaryota; kingdom Metazoa; phylum Chordata; class Mammalia; order Monotremata; family Tachyglossidae; genus Tachyglossus; species Tachyglossus aculeatus. The sequence continues at coordinate 8,808,728 of NC_052081.1, forward strand.
AGTCACATCACTTCTCTGTGCCTCAGCTACCTCATCTGTAAAATGGGGATTACAACTGTGAGCCCCAGGTAGGACAGGGACTGTGTCTAACCTGATTAGCTTGCATCTACCCCAGCACTGAGAACAGTGCCTGGCACACAGTAAGCACTTAACAAGTACCATAAAAATACTCCTCCCTCTAGCAGGGGTAGGCAAAAGCCCAGAGAGATGTATACAGGGGCTCAGCTTCCAGTGGTGTGTGGTGTTCTTGGTGACAGCCTGGTGGGAAGGGAAATAATAATAATGATGATGATGATACTTGTTAAACGCTATGTGCCTTACAGATATAAAATAATCAAGTTGGAAGCAGTCCTTCTCCCACAAGGGGCTCACTGTCTTAATCCTCATTTTACAGATGAGGTAACTGAGGCCCAGAGAAGTTAAATGAGTTGCTCAAGGTCACACAGCAGACACATGGCAGAGCTGGAATTACAACCCAGGTCCTCTAACTCCAAAGCCTGTGCTCTTCCTACTAGGCCATGCAGATTCCCCTAGTCCACATTGCTCTTTCCCCTCCCTCGGAAAAGGAAAGAGAAGGAGAGGTGACTTGCTCGTCCTTCCTCCCTCTCGTGGGAAAACAGCAGAAAGTGCCCCTTGCCTAACTCTCTTTGCACTTACATTTACTAGCTAGAACCTCTATTGAAGGCCGGATCAGCTGGGAGTCGAAAGAGCCTGTCTCTGGGCAAATGCCCACACACACTTCACACCAGTCGAACCCTGACTACAGGCTGGGGATCTATGCCACTTTCCCGGACGGGTTCTCCGCGGGTTATGGCTCTGGGGGTGTCACAGCCCCAGGCTTTGTCTGTAAAAACTGGCAATCCATCAATCGTATTTACTGAGAGCTTACTGTGTGTAGAGCACTGTGCTAAGCGCTTGGAACAGTGCAATATTACAGAGTTGGTAGAAGATGATGATAGTATTCGTTAAGTGCTTACTATGTGTCAGGCACTGTACTAAGCGCTGAGGTGGATACAAGCAAATCAAGTTGGACACAGTCCCTGTCCCAAGTGGGGCTCACAGTCTCAGTCCCCATTTTTACAGATGAGGTAACTGAGGCCTAGGGAAGTGAAGTGACTTGCCCAAGGACACAGAGGAGACAAGTGGTGGAGCTGGGATTAGAACCCATGAGCTTCTGACTACCAAGCCCAGACTCTATCCACTATATTCTGCTGCTGCTTCTCTCCGTTCCCTGCCCACAATGAACAAAGCTCCCCTCCCAGTTCCTCCCTCTCCAACGCCTGGCACATCCAGGCCCTTACCCATTTAGGGTTTGTCTCTTGGTACAATGTCTCCCAAGTCCATCCTTTTCTCTTTACTTTATCCCGGCTGCCAAGATGCGAGTTCACGCTCTAGTTATTTCACTCAACGACTGCAGTCTACCACGCCAGGGCCCCGCCTCCTCTCTTTTCATCCGTCTCTCTCTCTCTCTCTCTCTCGGTTCACCTCAGATATTGTTACCAAATTCGTCTCCCTTTCACCTCCCTCTCTCTACGGCTCTCCTTCTTTGGTTCTCACAGCCCTGTAATAATGTTGGTATTTGTTAAGCGCTTACTATGTGCAAGGCACTGTTCTAAGCGCTGGGGTAGATACAAGGTAATCAGGTTGTCCCACGTGGGACTCACAGTCTTCATCCCCATTTTACAGATGTGGGAACTGAGGCCCAGAGAAGTTAAGTGACTTGCCCAAAGTCACACAGCTGATAAGTGGCAGAGCCGGGATTTGAACCCACGGCCTCTGACTCCAAAGCCCGGGCTCCTTCCACTGAGCCACGCTGCTTCCCTATCTCTTCACTGCCACAAGACTAAGAGAAGCAGGACAGCTGAGAGAGCACAGGTCTGGGAGCCGGAAGGACCTGGGTTCTAATCCCGGCTCTGCCACTTGTCAGATTACCTAATCTATAAAATGGGGGGTTAAGACTGAGAGCCCCATGTGGGACATGGACTGTGTCCAACCTGATTATCTTGTATCTACCCCAGTGCTTAGTACAGTGCCTGGCACATAGTAAGCGCTTAACAAATGTCATAAACAAAAGACTCTGCCTACGGCAAGGGCCCCATCCCTGGGTTGGGCCCTTTTGCAGTACCAACAAGGCAGCCCCGAACACATGACCTCAGGCGATCCAGACTGGTGGCTGAAGGAAAGTGGGCTCCAGTCTGTGTCCCCGTCTGGAATTCCCTCCCCTTTCAAGTTCTTCACATTCCGGCATTCTGGAAAACCCACCTCCTCCAGGGAGAATTCCCTGATGATTCTGTATTTAGAATCCACGCAGAATGGAAGCTCCTTGAGGGCAGGAAAGTTATGTTTTGCTACCGTTGTGCTCTCCCAGGTACTTGGTACAGTGCCTAGCACTTGGTGCTCATTTTGTCCATTAATTGAGTGATTGCCTGGTCATATCACCCCAACAGCCACACTTAGGCCTTACACATAAGTAGTTATGGATTCAGCTATTCATCTTTCTGCACTCTTGCTGCTACCAGTTTCCTCCTGCTTCCATTAGAGGCACTGGCCAACTGTCTTCACAATTAGAGTGTAATCTCCTTGAGAGCAGACTCCCCTACATTCACAGTTGGTATCCACTAAGTCCTACAGAACAAATGAGTCTAAATGAGACCAAGTCACAGGAATCGCATTTGCTCAGATTTCAGAGACTCCCTGCTCCCTTGGGGCGCTAATCCAGCTACGAAGGAGGGCTGGTAAAGTTTTCGCTGAACTGGAAAGATACTGGCAGGCTATTAAGACTCTGAACTTATCTGATGATATCAGGAAACTATAACATCAAAGTCTCGTGGAACGAGGACAGGGCGGGTTTCTCAGGGGGAAAAGCCACTTGGGATCAAACAACAACAACAATAGTCTCCTTCCTCCCACCAACCTGGGGATGGGTATAAGTCTTGATCGTTGCTGGGTTTCTACAGTACCTTTATCCCAAAGGATTTCTACCTCAGTCGCCCCATTCTATCCACACAACATTACACTGAGGCTGACATGGGCAGGGGTCCATTTGTTAAGGGGTTGCTGTATCAGGGCGAGGGAAATTACTGACCACACCAATTCACTCCCAGCAAAGCTTTCCAAGCCACAGACATGAAAAGGCTCCATTTTATAGGTGGGGAAATTGATGCATAAAACACTTGAGTTCAGAATAACAACTGTAGCCTTTGTTAATCGCGTATTCTGTGCCAAACACTGTACTAAGGGCTGGGGAGGTAAAAGATATTTAGATCTGACACAGTCCCTGCCCCAAGGGGGTTAACAATCTTAGGGGGAATGAAAGCAGGTATTTCATCTCAATTTTACATGTGAGGAAACTGAGGCACAGAGAAGTTAAATGACTTGCCCAAGGTCACACAGCAGACACATGGCAGAGCCAGGATTAGATCTCAGGTCTTCCTATTCCCAGTCCCATGTTCTTTCCACTAGGCCAATCAAGCAATGATAAGAACTAAGAACAAGCCAATGCTCAGCCTATTCCACCAATTCTACATTGCCACTTAGGGAGGCAGAGGAGGAAAAGTCAACCTCAAAAAGGGCAGAGAGGGCCCTTGCTGGTCCACCCTGATCCACGATTACCCTTTCCCCCAACTTGTTCAGAACAAATAGCGTACTGCTCAAATAAGTAATTAATCAAGAATTACATGGAAGGTTTATTATGAGGCCAGCCCAAAACAATTCTCCAAGGCATTCCAGTAAATTTTCCATTTCAGTAAATAATGACTTTAGTTAAAATTATTTACTAGAGTAAGTCATAGTGTGATACTTCCAAGACTTCAATCTGTGGTGTTTGTGTTTTTTAAAACTCAAGTGCTACCTAATGAATTAGCTGTGCAATTAGCTATAAATTTCGCACTTCAGAAACACATTTTTAATAACCCAGACCTGGTTAAAAAAAGTCACATTTTCCTCCCGAATCTAGGTGTCGTTCTCCACCTCTTTTAATGAAATGAAACAGGAAAGACATTAGCATCATTTAACTTGCTGTCATTTCATTGTTACTGAGTGTCCACAGGGTGCTAAATCCTTCCAATGGCACAGAGCAGACTCGGACGCCTCCTCGAAGATTGACCCAAACGAAACTCCTCCACCTTCTTCCTTCCTCGTATCCATTCTCATAGTGGCCCGGCTCCAAGACACGGGATGAGAATGGACACCCACAGGGAGGCTCTGTGGCCAACTGAAAAGGGGTGCCTGCAGATCGGAAGGAAGGGTGCACTGGATAACTGGTATAGAGATCCGGGAAGCACGCTGCCTCGTAGCAGCGGATGGCTGGGACACCACTGCAGGGATCAGACAAGCCTGGCAAGCAGCAGTCGGGAGAGGGGCTGCTCTCCTTGAGCAAAAGCCTCGGGAAAACTGGGACACCAAGAGGCAGGCCTGAAGAGGCAGACCCAGAGAAGGTGAACCCCATTAGCGCTCCAAAGGTCTCTCTGACTTCCCAGACTAAGCCCCCCTTTCCTCTGCTCCCCCTCCACTCCCCATCACCCCAACTCGCTCCCTCAGCTCTACCCCACTCCCCATCCCACAGCACTTGTGTGTATATACGTACATATTTATAATTCTATTTATTTTATTAATGATGTATATATCTGTAATTATATTTATTTATATTGACGCAACTGATGCCTGTTTACTTGTTTTGATGTCTGTCTCCCCCCTTCTAGACTGTGAGCCCGTTGTGGGTTGGGATTGTCTCTATTTATTGCTGAACTGTACTTTCCAAGCTCTTTAGAACAGTGCTCTGCACACAGTAAGCACTCAGTAAATACAATGGAATGAATGAGTGAATATGGGTAAGCATAAAAGTGAAGCCTGGTCATACACTGGGTGTGTTAACCACTATGGCATGGTTGGACTGGGCATCACCGGTGGTCAGGAGAGTACAGAAAGGAGCCAACTCCTTTTTCTACATGTCTCCAGAGGTTCAGCATTGCCCCGACACATGGAGGCAATGGGTGGCTGGGCGGGGGGGTCCCTCTACCATACCAAGATCAGATTCCCTGTTCCTCCTATTGAGCCACCAGTCAACGAGGCCAACTCAAGGCAGAGCGCTAGGTTCAGCCCTTCTATTCAAGAGTCTTGTTTTCAAATCATTTCTCCCAAGCCAAAGGGTCTTCCCAAGTCACAGCCTCCTGGTCCTCCAGGCTCTAGCCCCACTGTTTCCCACCACCCGCTTCCACCCCCTCAAACACACCCAGCAGCTCCACTGCCGGAAGGCACAACAGGAAAGGTTGATCATCCAAAGGCTCAGAAATCTGGAAGGGACATTCTGAAGGGCCACTTAGCCTGAGCACCCTGCCTCCAGACAACCACACCAGGCAAAGAGAGGTCTGTCCCAGCTCGAAAGGCTCCGGGCACACAATGAGGGAGTCAGCCCACACCCAAGGTGATCGTGCAAACCAATCTTGAACGGTTTAGTCATTCAGCTATCGATCACCTGACCAATCAGCCCATAGTATTTAGCGAGCACTTACAGAATATATTACACTGTACTAAGCACTTGGAAAAGCGCAACAGGCCCTCTGCTCAATGGCAGAGAGGCAGTGTAGCTTAGGAAAAAGAGCATGGGCCTGGGAATAAGGAGATTTGTCTCAGGTCTGCCCTGACCTGCTGGGTGACCTGAGATAAGTCACTTAAAGCTTCTGGGCCTGTAGCTTCCTGAAGTGTAAAACAGAGCAAAGATCCTAGCTCTTAGATCTTAGGTCAGGGATGGTGTCCAATCTGATAATCTTGACTCTGCCCCAGCACGTAGTATAATGCTTTGGCCCAGGGGTAGTGTTGTTTATTAATAATAATAATAATAATTGCAATATTCATTAAGTGCTTACTCTGCACTAAATGCCGTATTAAATGCTGGGGTAGATACAAGACAATCTGGCCCCACATAGGGCTCGCAGATGAAGTCAGGGGGAGAAGAGGGGCTGCATCCCCATTTTACAGCTGAGGAAACTGAGGCACAGAGAAGTTAAGTGATTTGCCCAAGGTCACAGAGCTCCTTCCCCTAGCCCACGCTGTTTCAGTCTCTAAATACCACAGAATAATAAATACCATCATTCGTATTGGTATAAAAGCAGCACAACCTAAAGGAAAGAGCACGGGCCTGGGAGTCGCTTGTCTGCTGTGACCTTAGGCAAGTCGCCTTCTCTGGGCCTCAGTTTTCTCATCTTTAAAATGGGGATTATTCCTCTTCAGATTGCGAGCCCCATGCTTCGCCCAGGGACTGTCTCCAACCTAATATCTTGTATCTACCCCAGCGCTTAGTACACTGCAAGCAGTACAGTAAGTACTTAACAAGTAACGTTATTATTATAATAACGTTCCAAGCCCTCAAGGAGCTCCCCCAGCTCCCCCATTTCATTCATTCATTCATTCAATAGTATTTATTGAGCGCTTACTGTGTGCAGAGCACTGTACTAAGCACTTGGGAAGTCCAAGGTGGCAACATATAGAGATGGTCCCTACCCAACAGTGGGCTCACAGTCTAGAAGGGGGAGACAGATGACAAAACAAAACGTGGACAGGTGTCAGATCATCAGAATAAATAGAAATGAAGCTAGATTAATTCATTCATTCAATAGTATTTATTGAGCACTTACTGTGTGCAGAGCACTGTACTAAGCGCTTGGGAAGTCCAAGGTGGCAACATATAGAGACGGTCCCTACCCAACAGTGGGCTCACAGTCTAGAAGGGGGAGACAGACGACAAAACAAAACATGTGGACAGGTGGCAGGTCATCAGAATAAATAGAAATAAAGCTAGATTCATTCATTCATTCAATCGTATTTATTGAGCACTTACTGTGCGCAGAGCACTGGACTAAGCGCTTGGGAAGTCCAAGTTGGCATGCACAGACACTTTGTTCAGGTGGGAGTGCTATTTAGAACCTTCAAATATGCTGAAAAAATTCACACTACGGAATGATTTCCTAAGCCAACTGCCAACTTACTTGTTCCCTCTCTTCTCCTACTTCCCCCTCCCATCCTGGCCCCTCCAGAGTCAAAATGATGGGTAATTGTGACTAAACATGAATAATTCTAAACCATTCTTCTTTGCCCATTTCCTACTATTATTCAAGCCCAGATCCTAATCTTACTTCATCATCATTAAACAACGAAACCAGCTGCAGCAGTGGATATGAGTGAAAGGAAGGGAGTGAAGAGATGAGTGACATTTCTCGCAGAAACAGAAGAATAATCTCGAGATCAGGAGACCCAACATGAGAAGGGGGAAAAAGAACTCCGATCCGACTCAAATGAAATTGTCAGTCGGGCTCTTTTCTCATTAGTTTCCCTTTCACGGTTCACATTAACTCTGAGAAAGGAAGATGAATTCAAAGTTAAATGTACCAAAATAACTTAAGAAATCTTTAAATAATGCTTAAATGAGTCTTACACTTCTTATAAAAACTTCCTTTCTCCCCTTTTCTGTCTCAGGCTTTCTTTGCCTCCTTACACATCTGTCTGCTCTCTCCTTTCACTCCATCTACTTCATTCTTTCTCTCTCTCCTCTCTCATTATCTGCCTCTCTACTCCCCTACTCCATGGTCCATCTCTGCTCCTTGTCTGATCTCTGGTGCCCCACCCTTTTGTCTCCCGTCCCCATTTGACTTTGGCTAGTTTCTGGCCCCTCGCCCCAGACCGACTGGGCCACAGGCCAGATCCCTGGTGTCAGAAAGCTCGCAGTTGCTTGATGAATGAAGAAGATAAGGGCAAGTCAACTGTTTCAGTAAATCCTTACAAATAAGCCCAACGAGGATGAAAGCAGGAGATTCATGGTTGGGCATTTCTGTGGACGTGCCACCAAGAGAGAGGGACCTCCAGCTGGCCCTCTGCTCCACGACACTATTAACCCGTCGATCAATTTTCAAATTCCCAGCAGATGGGCCGGAGAAAATCGGCCTCTCCTCTCCCACCCAAGGGACCTGGACCAGCTAATACAAATCAAACAGCCTTCCCCATTTTGAAATTCCCTCCATAGTGTAGCTTATTCCTCTCCCATCCCGACTTGTGTTTCCAGCTACAGGGAACTCCTAAGTAGAAAATCAATACGCGCTTTAATTACTGGCCCTCGATTCATCAGGCCTCAGCAGTAATTACTCTGTGCAAGCCAGGAGCCTCAAGAGCCAATAAACTGAAATAGCAAAAGAGCAAGAACATGGAGCTGTGGGGCGTGGCCCAGGGTTCGGAGGGAGCAACTGACTCCTAAAAAGAGGAATCCTGGGACTGCTCCCACACCACTGGCCCTGTAGGATCCATTCTCGTCTCAGCCTCCATTTTGTTGGCTCTGGATTTAATAATAATAATAATAATAATGGCATTTGTTAAGCGCTTACTATGTGCCAAGCACTGTTCTAAGTGCTGGGGTAGATATAAGGTAATCAGGTTGTCCCACTTGGGGCTCAAAGTCTTAATCCCTGTTTTACAGATGAGATAACAGGCACCGAGAAGTTAAGTGACTTGCCCAAAGTCACACAGCTGACAAGTGGTGGAGCGGGGATTAAAACCCATGACCCAAGCCCGTGTTCTTTCTGCTAAGCCACGCTGCTTCTCAATTCGGATGCAGATGCTGGGCGCTGTCATGGCAGGGCAGTGGCTGGCATTCCTTGCCCATCTGCAGCCACCAAGAGATCCAAACTGGCTCTGAGCCCATTCTCCACCCCCCGAGCCAGTGGGCTCTTCCTCCACTGCTTAAGGCTGCATTTGAGCCGGCCTTGTGGCCTCTCCACTTCTGCTCCCCCACTGGCAGGGATCCTCTGGGAAGGGGCTGGTGCAGGAGTAGGGGCATCCTCGCGTTGGAAACCATGGTCATGTGTCCAATAGGGACCCAGGCAGCAGGGATCTCCATTTAAACCCGTGTGGATAGGGACTGTGTGCGATTGGAATATCTTGTATTCACTCCAGTGCTTGGCACTCTGTAAATCAGAGGACCTGGGTTCTCATTCTGACTCCGCCACTTGCCTGCTGTGTGACCCTGGGCAAGTCGTTTCACTGTGTCTCAGTTCCCTCATCTGCAAAATAGGAATTCAATACCTGTTCTCCCTCCTACTTAGACCGTGAGCCCCCTATGGTGCCTAATTAACTTCTATCTTCCCTAGTACTTAGAACATCGCTTGGCACAAAATGGGCACTTAATAGGATTATTATTATAAATAATATTGCTGTCATCCCCCAGCCTCTCTCCACATCCTCTAGACTGTAAGCCCCTTGCGGGCAGGGAACATATCTACCAATTCTGTGGCATTGAACTCTCCCAAGTGCTTAGTAAAATGTTCTGCACACAATAAGTGCTCTGGAAACACTATCAGATGATTAACTGATCCTGCCCTTCCCTTTGGGGCAATCCTGCATTGGACAACCTGGCTCATCAGCTGCCAACATCTCTGCCCCCCCTGCAAGCTACTGGGGCCGTGTGGCCTGGGCCCGCCCAGTTCACACCAACCCTTGGCTGCTCTCCTTCAGTTCAGTTGCTTGGATTTCCATGTTTGGGCTGGAGCATGCTCGGATTAGATCCCCTGGTCAGTCAGTCGACTGCATTTATTGAGCACTTACTGTGGGCATGACACTGCACTACGTACTTGGGAGAGTACAATAATAACAGATGCATTCTCTGCACACAACGAGCTTACAGTCTAGAGGACGAGCTTAGGGATCTCTAGTCAGGACCCATCCGAATGCCAGGGGGACTGTCACCCTAGTCTCTCCTTCATGGTTGGACTACGGAAAAACTGGTCGGCCTGCTTGGGTTAGCTGATGTCGCTCGGCCTGGGGGTCTCCCCGGCAGCCTCAGGCCCTCAGACCCCACTGCACTTCTCCCACAGCATTTGCCTCTGGCCTTTTTAACCAGCGGAGGAAGCACAGTGTGCTCAGGGATGGGGGAGAGCTCTCGATGCAAAACCGACGTTTGGGGTTTGACTCTGCTAATATCGACCCGGATGATCAATTTCCAGGCGCCAGCCTCCGGATCCCTGAAAAGCAACTTCATCCCCCACCAGACTCTGGCCTTGGCTAATGTAAATTGAACAATCTTCCATTTAGGAATTGGTGTGTGGTGCAAGCGTCCAACGCACGCTTCCCCCCGCCCGCTCCAAGGAACTCCTGTGGAGAAAATCAATGGGCAGAATGGCCCTACCTGTGCCAGGGGCAGCAGGAGCCCAGGGGCTCCGTGATGGGAGGCCCCAGCTCCAGGTCACCCTGTCAGCTTCCTCTGGGAGCTCTAAACCTTCCTCTCCCCGCTGGGGATCACGAATGCCTGGTACACATGTCTACTGGTGCACACATGCGTTCTTCTAGACTGTGAGCCCGCTGTTGGGTAGGGACCATCTCTATATGTTGCCAACTTGTACTTCCCAAGCGCTTAGTACAGTGCTCTGCACACAGTAGGTGCTCAATAAATACGACTGAATGAACGAATGAACATCAGATAAAATGGAAACACAAAAGCTAGAGTGCTGCCCTCCAGTGGATACCTGGTCATCAACTAAGATGACCAGAGAAGAAGCGAGGCTTAGTGGAAAGAGAGTCAGAGGTCGTGGGTTCTAATCTCAGCTCCGCTACTTATCAGCTGTGTGACTTTGGACAGGTCACTTAACTTCTCAGTGCTTCAGTTACCTCATCTGTAAAATGGGGATTAAGACGGTGAACCCTGTGTGGGACAATCTGGTTCTTATATTTACCCCAGGCTTAGAACAATGCTTGGCACACAGTGAGCGCTTAACAAATAGCATCATTACTATTATTAAATACTGCACGAGGCGCTTCAGGTGGGGGCGATTTTGGCTCTTGGACTTGGCCCGGGGTTGAGGCGGGGGGGGGGGGGGGTGGATGAGGAATAAAGGCTGGACAGGGTGGCCCTCGACTGCTCACAGGGAAAAGTATCCCTGACCTCTTCATAGGCAACTCACCACACTACAAAATCTCCTGTCAGTCCAGGGTTTTTGATAACAGAGGAGCACTGTGGCCTAGTGGAAAGAGCCCAAACTTGGGAGTCAGAGGACCTGGCTTCTAATCCCAGCTCCATCCCTTGTCTGCTTTGTGACCTTGTGCAAGCTACTTCACATTTCCGTTCTTCATCAGTAAAATGGGGATTCAATCCTGTAATGTGGGACCTGATTATCTTCTTTCCACCCCAGCAATCAGTACAGTGCTTAGCACATAGTAAGCACTTGACAAGCATGACAAAAACAAACTTTGATTGTGAGCTTATTTCTAGACTGTAAACTCCTCAATGGCAGGGCTCATGCCTACCAACTCTATAGTACTCTGCCAAGCACTGAGAACATTGCTTTACACAGAGAAAGTGCTCAATAAATACTATTAATTGAAGCTGGTTCCTTTTCAGTGGTAAGAAATTCACCTTCTTGACAGGCCACTGGCAGAGTGCTGAGTCTGGGGGGAGGGTCTGGCCCCCAAGGAATCCCAAATCTCAAGTCCAGACAGCTCTGGGGAAGAGCAGGCTCTTGGCCCCTGAGTTTCCATCTGCCAGTGGGCCAACGTGGCCAGTGCAGAGCCAGGTCAGAGAAGCACAGTGGGGAGGGGCCCAGCTAGCCCCGACGCATGGTTCTGCTCTGCCACTGCCCTTCTGTCACCCTGCCTTCCTGCTCTCCGGCAACCAGCCAGGTTAGTCAGTCAGTCAATCGTATTTCTTGAGCACTTACTGTGTGCAGAGCACTGTATTAAGCACTTGGGATAGTACAACAGTGTAACAGGCACATTCCCTGTCTACAAGTTTACGGTCTAGAGAGGGACACAGACATTAATGTAAATAAATTACAGATAGGTACATAAGTGCTGTGCTGCTGGGAAAGGGGATGAACAAAGGGAGCAAGTCAGAGCTATGCAGAAGGGAGTGGGAGAAGAGGAAATGAGGGCTTAAGTCAGGAAAGGACTCAGAGGACTTGAAGGTGGGTAGAGTAATTATTAGGTAGGATCCCTTAATGGTCAAGTGAAGAAGCTCTTCCCCAGGAGACCCCCACCACCACCTTCACCCTGTGGTGCCTGAGAGGGGAAGGCAAGAGTCAGGGCTCCCTCTGTCTCCCCCTTACCACTGGGACAGCAGCAGATCTGGGCTCCAGCTCCAGTGGCCACCAAGGCCAGGAAACAGACTCACTTTTCCCTGAGGAGGATCTGCTTCTGGGCCAGAGAACCACCCCGCTTCCACTGCCCCGGCCAAGCTCACAGAGGGATTGGGGGCCGAGGGGGGTGTCTGGGGAGCTGGGGCTCCCACCCGATGAGGAACCCCTGTGCCCCACCTCCTCAGACCCTCCCCCTTCTCCGGTGGCAGCCAAAGCGCCTGAAGCCTGACATCTGGGACTTATTTTAACCTCAATCCCAAACTGCCCACCTGCCATTAGATCTGGAAGTGAAGTCAAAGGCCATGACGGGGAGTCCCATTCGTTCATTCATTCAATCGTATTTATTGAGTGCTTACTGTGTGCAGAGCACTGTACTAAGATTCCAAGACTGCATGGCTTCTGCTCACCCCAGGTGCTTACCACCTTCCTGTCCTGGCCCACACTCAGGGTCCACCACCTGACATGCCACCTGCCCCGGTCCCCTCCCCTCGCCTGCTTCCGAGCCCTTTGCGTCATCCACCTTTCCTGCCATCTCCCCCCACTCTTTTTCTTCTGTCCATGCTCCAATTTTGTACCTTGAATAATTCATGTGTTTCTGGGATCTGACCGTATTTCCCCCCGCCATGAATCAAGGCCTGGGGATGGAGTCGATCCCTCAGCCTGGCTTCCCCTTGGGATGCTGTCTGGGACAAGGTCTGGCCTCACAGGGGTGCAGGTGGTAGTGCCTTCTCTGATCTGAAGGGAGATGCTTATATTTTCTGGCCAGTTACAAACCATTTTTCATTCCCCAAATAGCTTTGCTTATGGCTCTGCCAGTCCTGGCAGGCGGGAGAGAGGCAATCCAGCCCTACATTTCTGCTTTTTCTCACCCTCCTCCCTCCACCATCTCGTTAACATTTCTCTCATTTGTGAACTGGGGTTTCCTGAGATCTGGGGCACGCCAGCTCTTCAACGTCTCAATGGGCTCCTGCCCACAAAGCAAGTGACCTGCCTGTCCCCAGCTGGTCTGTCAACTACCTGGGGGCAAGAATCATGTCTACTAACTCTATTGCCCTCTCCCAAGCCCTTAGTTCAGCCCTCTGGCACCCCGTGGTGGAGCTGCCTCCCAGAATCTTTTTCTACCCCAACACAGGAGTCTCTGTGAATTTGGCCAGCCGTACAGATTTATTACTCTATTTATTTTACTTGTATATATTTACTATTCTATTTATTTTGTTAATGATGTGCATATAGCTATAATTCCATTTGTTCTGACGATCTTGACACCTGTCTACATGTTTTGTTTTGTTGTCTGTCTCCCCCTTCTAGACTGTGAGCCCGTTGTTGGGTAGGGACCGTCTCTACATGTTGCTGCCTTGTACTTCCCAAGCGCTTAGTACAGTGCTCTGCACACAGTAAGCACTCAATAAATGTGACTGAATGAATGAATCTATCTCTAGTAGGTACTGCAAACTTACTGTGTGAGCAGCCTGTTCCATTGCACTTGGCAGAGCATAATAAAGACAGGAAGCACAATCCTTACTGAGAAGGAGCCTGTAGTCTAACAATGTAGATAAGAGCAACCTGTGGGCAGGGAACCTGTCTATCAATTCTGTTGTGTTGCACTTTTCCAAGCACTTCGTACAGTCCTCTGCACATATTAAACACTCAGTCAATATCACTGATTTGCTGAGGAAGAAGAGAAGGAAGAATAACAAGGAGGAAGGCATGGAGAGCAGGGAAGAGGCTGGTAGAGTAGTTGAAGCGGGATATGACAAAGAGCTTGGACTAGTTTTGTAACTGCCAGGGGGCCGGGGAGGGGGAGAAGGGGAGAGGAGAGGAGCAGATCATGGAAAGATGCAGAAACTGAGCCAGGACAGATTGAGAGCGAGAAGCTGACAAGGGAAGGGTGAGGGAAAGTCATCCCCGGGCAGACATCGGCGACGTTGAGAGCAGCCTGCCAGATGAAGGCGGAGAGGGGAATCAGGGGAGGACTTGCTCCCCAAGGCCAGTGAACGGAGACTTGGCTTCCTGCTGCCTCCCTCAATTAAGCTGATAAAATACAACTGGAAAAATACATGAGACAAAGAGTAAGACAGAGAAAGAGAGAGAGGGAGAAGGAGAGGGAGAGGGTGGAGGGGGAAAATAGTGTAGGGTGGGACAGCCTCATTTTGCATTTTAATATCACTGACTTCACGGCCTCGGGCCATTTTTAATAAGAGATTGACTGATATCAGTTTTCCCACCTTACCACTTAGCAGCAGCCAGATCAGAATCAAGGCAGGCTCTGCCCCCCTGGGGAGACTCCCCCTGGAGACCAGCAGGATGCCTGATCCTCTGGCACTGGTCCAAGCTCAAACTGGGGCCACCTCTTCCTGAACGGAAATAGAGAGGGGTGGGCTCCCCCTTCCCCTCACCCAAGTAGGAATTTCAGGCTCAGGGAGGAGCTCTGACATCCACAATCGATTTCTCTCATCCGTCCATCCATGGCACATACCCGATCCCCTGCGAGGCACTATGCTAAGCATGTGAGTTCAGCACTAGTAAGACCCACATCCCCCGCCCTCCAGTTCACAATCTAATGAAACCCTATAATCCCTCCTTATACGATGCTGCAAGCGCCAGCCTCCCTCTCCTGACCCCCTTTGCTGAGACAGAGAGAGACTCGAGTGCAGGCGGGGTGCCACACCTCGCTGTTGACCCCATGACTCACACTATCCTGGCCACACCAGCCCTTCGGTCTGCGTTGCCCTCACCCCACCCCCACCGGGCCTTCCCTACATCGGGCCACTGTGAGGTTCGGGAAGAGTCAATAGCTCCCGGAGCGGTTTTGTGGCTCTCCAGAGTCCCTCTCGCCCACCAGGAGCAGTTCTCAGGTCAGGCCTTCCCCCCCAACACCCTTTAACCCACCAGGCTTGGCTGGCTTTGGCCAGACCCAGCTAGAGGGTGGGAGGGCGGACTGATCTCAGCTGGGAAATGCAGAAGGCCTGAATTGATCTGCACCTGAAATACAGGTACAGATGAAGTCTTTTGCTTTTTATAGAGGGTTTCACCGGCATTAAACTTCATTTATATCTCTATAAATATATATGACTCTGAACGGGAGGCTTTATTGTGTAGTTTATAAGTTCCATCTATCTGTAGGGCCAGCTGGGCTTCGCAGAGGAGGCAGCCCCTTTATAGACTGGCTTGGCCTTGCCCCTTTCTCCTTTAACATCTCATTGCCCGCAGCTGTGACTTGGGACCCTGCTTCCTTCCTTTCTCTCCAACACCGCTCACCTTCCTTCCACCAAGCCCTTAGCTCCCTGAGGAGAGAAGTTGCGTTTCCTTACTCTAATGGATCCTCCCAAGCATGTAGTACAATGCTCTGCAACCAATAAGGACTCAATAAATACAACCGATTGACTGCTTTGCACAGAATAATCGTTCAGTAAGTACCGTTGACTTCAGCCTGGCATCTGTTGTGGGAGGTGCCATTCCCATTCCATATTTCCTCTTGCCACTGAGCCCGTTTCCCTGGCAGCCTCGGACAGAAGGGACACTGAGAAAGGGGTCTTGGAGAGATTGATCAGGCTGTGTCCCACGGCCAGCCCCGGCCCTGAGGCTGACCTGCATATTCGCCAGTTGACAGCCCTGCCACAAACAAGCAGGGCTGACATAACTAACTTATTAAAATGCCTGTTTGACCAAGATCCGTTTAGATCAATGATGTGTGTATGCAACTACTGCCATTCTCAGACTGCAGTGTTCACCATACTTCACCGGGCAGACGGCATCTTCTCTCAACACATATTTGTCGGAGATGAATTCAATGTAATCTATACAAATTCAAGCCTTGGAAATTGCACAACGTCAGAAAATCCAAACAATTCCCCTAGACCAGCCGGGAGGTGGCAGTTAGATGTTCTACTTATAGAAAACATAATTATAAAGGGGAGAAAAGATTTATAAATAAAACTCAGCTTGGCAGAGGAACGGGGAGGGGAGGGGGCAGCATGCTGATAGGCAAAGCTTCACTGGTCACAGCCCCCAAACTGAGTGGACAACAGCCCTTTAAGGCTCAAGTTAACTCCAACCCAGTACAATTTCCAGATAACTGCTCTGGGAGGATTATAAAAATATAAGCTGCTCGGGGCCTTGGAGCTAAGAGAGTTGGCCGCCTGCGTGGGGGGTCCCCCAAACCCAGCCAGCTTAGTCCCCTGAACATAGGGGACACTAAAGACCAGCTGGTCCAGCCCATTAGCATCTGAGGAAACTCTGCAAACCTGTTTGTCCAGAGGTAGACAGTTCTGGACAGGTCCTGCCAGTTCCAGCCTGTTGGAGGCCGGCAGACAGAAATTACCACAGAACCCAGCCCTTGGTCCATGGAGGAGTGAACCTGGCCCAGCAGAGGCCTCGGGTGTGGGGACCTTTGTTCAGGACTACCTATGGAGCGCCTAACTGGGGCCAACCACTATACCGAGCCCCCAGGGGAAAGGAGCCGGATGAGAATTGACCACCACTTGCAGTCAATTAGTAAGTTAAGTCCACGATCCACTATTGTGGGGGTGGAGTGGAGGCCGGCCAGGATCTAGAGACCTGGGGCTCTGGAGGACCGCTAGTGGTTGCCAATATAGTGAAGGCCACTGGTTTCCAGAGACCCTCTGTGGATTGGGTTCACAGAGGAGGTATCCCAACACCTGCCGGCTTGAGACGGGAAGAGACTTGGAGCCTGAAGGGTTTTTTCCTGGGCCTTGTCCTCATGCCACGTGGCAGGTGTGAAAGACCCCAGGGTGTTGCCCCCACAGGTCATCATGCTCCTTCCTGGAAAGTACCAGGCCCTAGTCAAGACTATTTCCAGCACCCCACGAGGCCACCTCTCCTCTCCCCGCATGCACTGGAGGGATTGGAGTGGGGGTGAGGGAGAAACTGCAGGTCTCATTCAGTCCCTACATGGGTGCTGGGCAATGGACCCGGCCCTTCTTCCTCCTCCTATAACCCTGGGCAGTTTGGGAAGAGGGGCCGCAAGGTGCAGTGCTCCTGGGGGAATGCCTTGTCCTCAGGGGAAGCAACTGAGTTTAAAGACATATGTCTGCTGTGTGACCTCAGGCAAGTCACTTAACTGCTCTGGGCCTCAGTAACCTCATCTGTAAAATGGGGGTTAAGACTGTGAGCTCCACGTGGGACAGGTATTGTGTCCACCCTGATTAGGCTGTATCTACCCCACTTCTTAGGATAGTGCCTGGCATACTGCCTGTTACAGTATTAACAAATACTGTAAAAAAATAGAAATAAAAAAAGACATGTACAGTACCCTCCGCTTTTTCCCTTGTGACTATGATTTTTATCTACTGTCTCATTCTTAAATCTGGAATATTCATCAGTTTATGTCTAGTGACTCCCTCCACTGGAGGGATGGTTTCTTTTTCTCCCATCAGCAAGTTCCTAAGTGCCTGGTGATGGAGTCTCCTGCTGAAAAGGATGAAGCGGCCTCAGTCCACCAGGAAGGCTTGAACGCTCCCGGAGGAACGGATGCCAGTGCCGGGAGCTTGCGTGGTGCCAGTTGCACAGTCCCGTCCCTGCCTGCTGGGTCCCTGCTGGGGCAGTGGGTACAAGGAGCCCGAAGGCGGGCAAGGGTGGGGGCACTCGGTGCCATGGACAAGAAAGAACTTAACGTGCAGAACCTGGTTCCCCAGCCACATTGGCAGACAGTTTGGTGCAAATCCTGGGTGCCAGGGCCACTGACCAGCAGGAGGAGGCCAGAGGCACTCCTGCTGTCCTTGCTGCCCACGGAGTTCTGCACCCCATAGCTGTCCACAAAAACTGCTGAATCCATGCCAACTGTAAGTGCTTAACAAGTACCGTAACAACAGGTCCAAGACTGGAGGCTTGTCGCAGAAGATCGATCTGCTGCACCCGGGGCAAAACATGACCCCGGGGTCTCTTTCTGGAATGGCTGGCTTTTTGGGAAGCAGCAGGACTCCCTAGGTCATGGGTTCTAATCCTGACTCTACCATCTGTCTGCTGTGTGGCCTTGGGTAGGCCACTTAACTTCTCTGTGCCTCAGTTACCTCATCTGTAAAACGGGGATTAAGGTTGTGAGCCCCATGTGTGAAAGGGACTGTGTCCAACCCAATTTGCTTGTATCTGCCCCAGCTCTTAGTATAATGCCTGGCACAAAGTGCTTAATAAACATCATAATTATTATTATTATAAACTGCAGCTTGTCTAGCCCAACCAGTCAAACGTAATGATTGAGTACTTCCTGTGTGCAGAGCACTGTACTAATCACTTGAGAGAGTACAATACAACAATAAACAGATACACTCCCATCCTACAACATGCACCGGGTCCAACTTTGTACTAGTAAGCGCTTCACAAATGCCACAATTATTACTAGGCCTGGGAGGAATATGGGTCACCTCCAAGTTTGGTGAGTTGCTTGGTGCCTGTCTCTCAACACAGAATGGACCTCCCCCCCGCCCCCACCTACCTGAAGACCCCATGGGGAGCACAAACCGAGGTCCCCCTGGAGATCACTCGGGCCACTTTCCTTTCATTTCTACAGAATGAGCCTAAGTTTCCATGGCAATGACTTTCCAGATGTTCCCAAGTGGGAACCTCTCCCCCCGCCCCCTAGTACATGGCCCGGCACCCGGAGGGCGCTCAGTAAATCTGACCGACTGACTGGCTGCCCTCTCTCTCCCACCTTCTCTGTTGGGCCATGAGATTGCTAGCCACTAGGATCCCGCCCCCTGAGACCCCCCTGCCCAAGGAGAGAGACCCCAGCAGCGGCTGTCTGGCCCAGATGCCTGAAAGCTGGTTATATGGACACAGAGCCTCTGAGGAACTGTGGGCCTCATAGCCACTCAATTCAGCTTGGATTTTACACATGATATGCTCAGAATGCAAAGGCAGACATGACCCCCCACACACACACACACACCCTGCAACTGCCCACCCTAGAGTTGCTCACTCATCCTTGACAAAAACCACTGCAGCAGCCGCTTCCCCTAATCAGTCAGCCCGGGGGTCCCTTCAGCAGTGCCACAAACCACAGAGGGGTCCTTAAAAGACCAAGGGCATCAAACTCCTGTTTCTCGTTAAATGCGCACACATCGTGCCAGGTGGACAGTTGGCTCCCCCCATCCCTTTCTGCCCCCCAACACTTCCCCAAGCTCATCCCTCCATCTCTCTTAGCCTCCTGCCTCACAGATCTACAGGATGCACGGGTTTTCTTGTCCCTCATGAATCTCGGAGAGTCCAGGAGCTGGGATTCCTCATGGAAAGAGGGATTAGCCCTGGAAACCCAAGGACTAGCTTCTCCTGAGGCCAACGAGAGAGGGGGTAGAGGGTGCCCAGCTGGGAGAAAGGCTGCTGATGGCATCCACCTTCTGCCCTACCCCACTCTGGGGGAAAGTCAAAGAAAGAAGAGCTCCAGCTTCCTACTTGCCCTTCTTCTGCCCTTCTGAACCCAGAGAACTCCCTGCTGGGGAGCAGAGAGAAGGAATAGCTGCGGACCACCAAGAGGAGGTTGAGAACCACGGGAGACACAAAGCCCTGAGACCCTGCATCCCTTTAGGCCTTGTCCACTGACTGGATCACGGTGGATGGAGCTGGCTCAGAGCACCATGTGCTCTGCACCCCCACTGCTCTGCAGGTGGCCCCTCACAGGCCCGGCTCACTGCCATGGATGGGACCAGCCACTCGACAGCCAGCAGACCCCTGAGCAGGAGAAAATGGGAACTCGGCAGCCCAAGGGCACCGTTCCCAGGCTGGGTGAGGAGCGGCCACTGGTGGCCCTTGGGCATTCCCCCTCGGTCCCCTGACTCTGCTAGGGCACATCGATATTTGGCTGGATGAGAAGGGTAAGAATGAAGGGGCAATCACCACCCCTGACAGGTCCTGCAGAAATTGCAGGATCTCAGTGGGGAGCAACTAACTTGGGATTAGGTTTAAGGAGACCTGGAATTTTACTCCCTGGGGGGATCTTCCCTGCGACAGTCTCTCCATCTATAAAATGGGCACTCATCCACTTGGGGCTCTGGGAGGGGTGAGTTATTGACCAGATAGAATTTTGTCTCTCTCCTGAAGAGCAGGTCTGCCGGGGATTTAATTAGATTTCCTGCCTGGATTGGTCCCAGGGATTCGTCAACTGGGAAGTCAGCACACACCCGCCCCCACTGCTCCCCGACACTGTGATATTCAGGAGCAATAGGAGGCAGGGTTGGAGGGGTATAAACTGGTCTATGTGGGTGGGCTCCGCGTGCTTGGATTCATTTCCTCCCCTGCCCCCGATCTATCCTCTCAGACGGTGACAGCCACTCTCTCCGCGACTCCAGGGAGGTGCCAAGTCTTCCGGCTCTGAGGCCAAACAGCTGGTAATATGTAATGATAACGTCTCACTCTACACAGCCCAGACAGGAGCACTTCGCCCGGCTCTGGGGGAGGACTAGTTGGGGGTGGGGGGGGGGAATCCCGAAGGTTGGACAGGGAAGGAAGTGCTCGTGTCCAGACAGAGCAGAGGGAGTTCAGACCAAATCCCCTTGGCAGTGTCAGACCAGGATGCTGGGGGTAAAGTTCCCTGTGTGCTTTCTCCCATCCCCCACCACCCTCAACATACACACACATCACACACACTCTAATGGAATTATATAGAGGTTGAGGAGGGGGCTGTGGGAGTGGGGCTAACTCCGTGGCAGAGGGGACAGGTCTCAGTGAGGTATGGGTGCCCCCATGCCCAGCAGGCCTCAGGACTGCTGACTTAGCAGGAACCTTGCTGGGAGAGGTCACAGAGATCCAGTCCTCAGGGGCATTTCTGGGAGGAACTGGGCTCTCCCGGGCAAATGATGCTGGGAACAAGCCCGGAGCCACAGCAGGCAGGCAGAAGAAAAAGAGGTTTGTGGGTGAGCCTAAAGTGTGGGGCAGGGATGAAGGGATTCCTAACAGTGGGGTCAGCGAGTGGGAGAGAAACCAAGTCAAAATTGCCTTAGAGAAAACCCAGTTATATTCACCTGCTCTCCGGCTCCCAGCCAGATCCTCCCACCGACCGGCCCCCAGTCCCGGCTCACCAACAGACACCTTCACCAGGCTCCCTCCAAAGCGACAGGTGTTGAGGATGGGAGGACAGGGGGTCTAGTCTCTCCGACCTCCACCAGAAACAAGCCACTAAGGGCTGGACCTCTCCTAACTCCCCTCTGTGGAGAGGGACCGGGGTGGGGAGGGGGCGGCACCCTCACCTACAGGGTTGAACAGCTCCCCCCTCCTCGCCTGCTGCTCCTGACCATGGCACACAGTGTGGCAGGGGCTGCCCGGCGAACATCCTCAGGCACAAAGTCAATGAAAACACATCCTCCAACCTGACTTGGAGGAAGAGAACTTTTAGCAGCTCCACCCTCACCCAGGAGCTCACGTTTGCAACTCTTTTCCATCCATTTCCTGCTTCCTCAGGAAGAGTTAAAGAAGGTGCCCCAACCCCCCCACCCCCGCCACATCTACATACAGAAAGGACACCCAGTTCGTTTCATCCAGACAGCCGCAGACAGACCTCACCTGCCTTGCAGCACACACCACACACACACACACACACACGAGTTCTCATTCCACCTCTATTTCTGTGGACACAGCTTTCGTTCTCCCTTTTCTTTCCAATGCGCAGTGCCAGGGAGATGTAAGCTTGGTGTCAACACCTCAGCCACACAGCAGAGTCAAGCGCAGACACATACACACACAGAGAGAGACAGAGAGACGGAGACAGAAACTGAAACGCATCTCATAGCTCTCCTTGGTGCTGAAGAGACTAGCGAGGAAATCGGAAGAACAAGTGCTCTGGACTTACCCAGGCTTGGGGATAGGTTGTGGGAGAGCAGAGAGGAGCGGCTGGTGGAGAGAATTCTGAGCTGTTCTGTTTTGAGCCAGCTGGAAAGCTAACAAGAACACAAACCTTCTCCTCTCCTCTTCCTTCCCCCTTCTCCGAAAGAGAGGGAGGAGGCAGAAATAATGCAATAGAGCCCAAACAGCCAAGGGTAGCGGGGGGGTGGAGGGGTGAGGATAGGAGGAGCAGGAGGGAGAGAAACAACCAAAATAAGATCAAGAAAGTCAGGTGCCTCACTTGTCTGGGGGAGATCTCCCTGGGCTTGCCCCCTGCCCCTTCGCTTCACTCTCTCTCACCCGCTTGGTCTTGGTCTCGGTGTGCTGGAGCCAACAGCCCGAGCGCGGCAGGTTCCTGCCACTGATGAGGGGAGGAGGAGAGGGGAGAGCTTGCGATTGCTTTGCTCGCTCTCTCTCTCTCTCTCTCGCTGAAATTTCAGCAGCCCGTTAATTTTTTTCCTCCGGTTTCCCCTGCAAGCAGCCCTCTGGTGGACAGAGGCGAAAACCATCCCAATCCCACCCGGCCCACGCCAGAGCTGCGCCACAGCTGCCCAGGGAGAGCACGGCCGGCCCCACCGGGCCAGTGGCCGAGGCCTGGAAGGTGGACGGAGGGGCACAGGAGACGTCACGGGGGATTTCATGCCTCTTTTTAGGTTGGCCTGTCACGTCGGGTGGCAAGGGAAGAGGCTTGGTAAACTCATTTGGACCCAATCCAAGCCGGGAGACTAGCCCTGCCCTCTCGTAGACTTCCCCCACCGGCAGCCTCTGCCCCTGTAACCTGGGGGCTGAAGGGGGTGAGACGAAGTCTTCTAGCTGAGTGCTGGCTCAGCCAGAAAGGGAAGGCCGGCCAGCCTGGTTGGGAGGATGCCGGGACGAATCCTTGCCTTGGAGCAAAGGGGCCCTGACTGGCTCTCTGGACAGCCAGGGCAGAGCGGACAGAGATCTTGGAGAAGGAGTTCCGAGACCCTGGGGCATCCTCTTCACTTCCAGAGCCTGCATGGTCTGTCCAACAGAGGTCCCCGAGCGTCGGCACCAGGAGCCCCCTGGAAGTTGGGTCTTGGGCCTGTTCCTACAATTCAACCTGTGGGAAGTCCCATTCGGCCTCCTTTCCTGCCTTAGTTCCCAGACTGGGAAAGGGGCCATCGTGAGCTTCCCTCACCTGAGCTAAAAAGATCATCCCCTGAATAAACAAGCCAGGGGGACTGTCTCTCACTTGAGACCCCAAGCCCAGCACCTGCCCCAGCTTATCAGGAGTTCAACATGCAGCTGAGCAGAGGTGGGAAGATGGATCGTCACTAAGGGGCGGGAGGACAGAAGCCAGCAGAGAGAGGGAGGGCATACTGCCCCTTGCCCCTCTCTCTCTTCCCCCTCCCCAGTTTTCCTCTCTCCCTTCCATCCACTCTCCCCACATCCCACACCTCTGTCTGGAAGGCCAACTGACTCAGCTGGAGCAGGTCCAGTCAGCTGGCAGCCTTGGCAGGAAGATGCAGGAGCTGGTGGGTTGAGGGGTCCCAGGCAGGGCTTTCCCCGTGGAGGTAAGGAGACTTCAAGAGCTCGGGCACATAACTTGTCTGGGAAGACGTGGCCAATGAACAAAATATTTGTGAGACAGTGTCCACTGGGACTTGTTAGGCTGCTGCCAGTCCCTCTTCCCAAAGTTGCTCTGGCATCTTTGCACTAAAACAGCAACAAGTGGCAAGGGTGGAAAGCATTCAGCTAGTGGTGGGTAGAGCAATAATACAGGAGTCGGTACTGAAAAATGTCAGCTGCGGTGATATCTTCAAGGCATTTACCCTCCAATCCCTTAATTCCCATTGAATCGAATAGGAGTACAGGGCTATTTTCCAATGACAATTAATGAAAAGCAGTGTGGCCTAATGGATAGAGCATCGACCTGGGAGTCAGAAGGATGTAGGTTCTAATCCCAGCTCTCCCACTTGTCTGTGGTGTGACCTTGGGCAAGTCACTTCACTTCTCTGATTCTCAGTTACCTCATCTCTAAAATGGGGACTAAGGCTGTGAGCCCTGCATGTGACATGGAGTGTATCCACCCTGATTAGCTTGTATCTACCCCAGCGCTTAGTACAGTGCCTGGTACATAATAAATCCTTAAAAAATATCATTCCAAAAAAAGTTATTCAAGATAAATCAGTGGTATTTGTTGAGCACTTACTATGTGCAGAACACTGCACCAAGTACTTGGGAGTGCCGGCTTCCATGCATTCTGGGGTCAGGGGAAGCTGGAGAAGATGGGCTGCAAACCTCTGGGAGTGCAGAGAGAGGGGTGAACACAAAAAGTGGGGAGGGAAGGTCAAGCTGAAGTCTACTGAGCCAGAAACCCCCCAGGGTGCCTCAGAGATGTATAAAGAAGTCGTAGGTTTCCCAGTAAGCTCTCAGAAGCCCCATTTCCTTATGATTGATCAGGCCTCAAGTACCTGCAAGCCGCCTCGGTAAACTGAAGCTCCTTCCATGAGCTTTACCTTTTTCTCCCTTAGTCCCCTCCTGGGATAGAGTGCCAGATATTTACCCACAGCTCAGATTAACATAGAAAAGGACTTGCCTTCATTCAAAGCATCCCACTCCTGCCACTGAGCAGCCCTGGGCCATCACAGGCAGGGAAGATTCCTCCTCACCACATGAGCCTGCATGCATGTGTGTACACACACACACACATATTCTCTCTCTCTCTCCCCCCCCCACCCCCCCCGGCTGGGACAGACCAGGGCGGGGAAAGGAGAGTCACGGGTTACCAAATCCATCCATCCAAATCCATCCTTCCTGGAGGCCAGGCTGAATCCCACTGCCCCCACCCAGCCCCAGGTTGGGACCAGGCCCGAGTGGGCATCACCAAACGGTGTGCTCCCCTAAGGGAATAGACCAGTCAATGGTACTGAGTACTCCAGATGATGAAGTATAACTGAGTGCAGAGCCCTGTACTAGGCGCATAGTAAGTGCTAAACAAATACCACTATCGTTGTTATCATCAACACCCTCCACCATGTTTTCAAAGCCATTTCAGCTCTTTGGTGGAACTAGTCGGTCCTCCCTGAAGCTCTAGAGGGCCTCAAGGGACAGTGTTCCTCCCCTGGGGAAACTGAGTCCTTTGGAGGCAGAATGTTGCAACCCTGTCTGCCTACTTGCTTGTAGCACTCTGTCCCCCAGTGGGAATCTGGCTGGCAAGAAGGGGTGAGAAAGAAATTCTGTAACTCTGTAATTTACTCCAGGAGGTTTCTCAGCCTTAAAGCCTCAGCAGTCCTGTTCCGGTTTTGCTGTTGCTTCATAAGACCACACCAGTAAGGGACGACAGGGAAAAATGACAACTTACATAAACTCTTTTTTTAAAAAAAAAATACCTCCGATTTTATCCGCTGCTGGTATCGGAAAATACTAAATGCACCATGATGCTAGACCTCACTGCGGTTTCTGGGGAGAGCAAGAAATTAATTATGGATAAAGCCCCCGCCATCCAACTATCTACCAGAGATCTCATATTTAACTTTAAACACCAAACCAGGAAAGACAGGGGCGTTTTATTTCAGACTGTTGCTGTTGTGTGTGGAGAAACCAAGACGCAAGACGGAGGGGGAGGAAAGGCAGTTTGGGATCAAGGGGGAAGAAGAGAGGTATGGAAGGAAGACAAGAAAGGAAAGGGAAGCAGAGAGAGAAGTGAACAATGATTGGCTGAAGTATCTCTGGACTAGCCCACTGGACCAATGCCCTTAGGCAGTGGTGCTGATACTTACTGAGCACCCACTGGGTGCAGCCCCTGAACTGAGAACTTGGGAATGTACAAGATACACCCATGACCCATGAGAAATTTATGCTTTGGCCCCAGGCTTAGCAAGAAGCTGCTCATAGCCAGGTAGGAGAACGCTGGACGGAGGAAAGTCTCCTAAGGCTTCCCATCTTCTCCACCAACTCCCTATCCAGTGGTCATTCAGGGATTTCCTCTAAACTGTAAGCTCACTGTGGGCAGGGAACGTGTCTACCAAGTCTGTTACATTGTACTCTCTCAAGCATTTAGTACAGTGTTCTGCACCCAGTAAGCACTCAATTAATACAGTTAATTGTTGATTGATTTCCCAGTCATGTTTTGGAGTAGATCTAGCCCTAACATCACAGTCCCGTTCTGCAGGTCCAAACGCCGCCACCTGGCCAGTGTCCCCAGACCCCAAAACTGAGGTGGGAGCAAGCAGCAGCCCAAGGAGTCCACTAGAGCCCTGGCGTAGGAGGTTGGCTGCCTTGGGTAGAAAGCTGATTTTCCGAGAAGCCCTTTGGCCAGTCTTAGAGCTCTTTCTGCTGAGTACTTAATTGGTAGCCATATAAGTCCGGGGACAGGGCTAGAATTTTAAGTAGTTCCAAGAGAGTGTAGAACCTCTTGCCGAGGATTCAGGTCTACAGGAAACTGGCAGGCTGGAGCACCCCTCGCTGACAGGAAGCTATTTCATGGGGGGGCTCAGACCTGCAACCTGGCCAAGGCCTTGAGGTCAGTCCAGATGACCCTACCCGCCCCCCAACCCGACCCCCACTCACCTGCCTCTCCCCAACTCCAACTTCCCCATTTCAGGACGGGGGGTGGGGTCTGTCCATCCGAACACCTCGGGTGGGGTCTGTCCATTCGAACACCTCCTCTCCATTCTGCCACCACCTCCTGTCCAGCCCGTCAGCCCTGCTCAGAATGGGCGCAGGATCCCACTCTGGACCTTTTCCTTTCCAGTTCTCTACTCCTCCTCGCCCTAACTGAAACATGGCTGTCGTCGGACGACACGGTCTCTTCTGCTGCTCTCTGCAGTGCAGGCCTCTTCTTCTCCCACTCCCCCAGACTCACTGGAAAAGGAGGAGGTGTCGGTTTCCTTCTCGCCCCCCAATGTCGCTTTCGCACTATCCCTCCTCCCCCTTCCCTTTCCTTCCCCTCCTTTGAAGCCCACATTATTCGCCTCTACCACCCCCTCCAGATTCTTGTAGCCGTCATCTACCGCCCTCCGGGCCCCACTTCCAACTTCTTTAACGACTTTGACCCCTTCCTCACATTCCTTCTCTCCTTCTCCATGCCCACTCTGATCCTTGGAGACTTCAATATCCACATGGATATCCCTAACGACTCCTCTGCCGCCCGCCTTCTATCTCTCCTTGACGCTGCCAACCTCTTCCTCCACCCCACCTCACCCACTCACCAACTTGGTCATACCCTCGACCTCATCATCTCCTACCGCTGCACTGTGTCCACCCTCACCAACTCTGTGATCCCTCTCTCTGATCATAATCTTCTCACCTGCCTCCTCACTCACACTCCTTTCCCCTGTAAATCCGTATTACTCCCTCACAGAGATCTCCGCTCTCTGGACCCCACCCATCTTTCGGAACGCCTCACACCCCACCTCGCCGCCCTCTCCTCTCTACCCAGTCTTGATGATCAGATTACTGCTCTCAACTCTACCCTTTCTACTCAGCTAGACTCGCTCGCTCCCCTTTCCCTTCGCCGCTCTCGCACCACTAACCCACAGCCCTGGATCACTGCCACTGTCCGCCTCCTTCGCTCTTATGCTCGAGCTGCCGAACGCTGCTGGCGAAAGTCTAAACACCATGCCAACCTCGTTCACTTCAAGTTTATCCTTTCCTGCCTTAACTCAGCCCTCTCTTCTGCCAGACAAAACTATTTCTCCTCCCTTATTGACACCCATGCCCATCACCCCCGCCAGCTCTTCCGTACATTCAACTCCCTTCTCAGGCCCCCGGTTCCTCCCCCTCCTCCTTCCCTCACCCCCAACGATCTGGCCTCCTACTTCATTAACAAAATTAAATCCATCAGGTCCGACCTCCCCAAAGTCTCTTCCCCCCTTTCTCCAACCCCCCGGCTCTCAACATTCTCTGCTACTCTCCCATCCTTCCCAGTGGTATCCTCAGAGGAACTCTCCTCCCTCCTCTCAAGTGCTACTCCGGCCACCTGTGCTTCTGACCCCATTCCCTCTCATCTTATGAAATCTCTCGCTCCATCCCTTCTCCCCTCCTTAACTTCCATCTTCAACCGCTCACTCTCCACTGGTTCCTTCCCCTCTGCCTTCAAACATGCCCATGTCTCTCCCATCCTAAAAAAACCCTCTCTTGACCCCACCTCACCTTCTAGTTATCGTCCCATATCCCTCCTACCATTCCTTTCCAAACTCCTTGAACGAGTTGTCTACACGCGCTGCCTAGAATTCCTCAACAACAACTCTCTCCTCGACCCCCTCCAGTCTGGCTTCCGTCCCCTTCATTCCACGGAAACTGCGCTCTCAAAGGTCACCAATGACCTCCTGCTTGCCAAATCCAACGGCTCATACTCTGTCCTAATCCTCCTCGACCTCTCAGCTGCCTTTGACACTGTGGACCACCCCCTTCTCCTCAACACGTTATCTGACCTTGGCTTCACAGACTCCGTCCTCTCCTGGTTCTCCTCTTATCTCTCCGGTCGTTCTTTCTCAGTCTCTTTTGCAGGCTCCTCCTCCCCCTCCCATCCTCTTACTGTGGGAGTTCCCCAAGGTTCAGTGCTTGGTCCCCTTCTGTTCTCAATCTACACTCACTCCCTTGGTGACCTCATTCGCTCCCACGGCTTCAACTATCACCTCTACGCTGATGACACCCAGATCTACATCTCTGCCCCTGCTCTCTCCCCCTCCCTCCAGGCTCGCATCTCCTCCTGCCTTCAGGACATCTCCATCTGGATGTCCGCCCGCCACCTAAAGCTCAACATGTCGAAGACTGAGCTCCTTGTCTTCCCTCCCAAACCTTGTCCTCTCCCTGACTTTCCCATCTCTGTTGACGGCACTACCATCCTTCCCGTCTCACAAGCCCGCAACCTTGGTGTCATCCTCGACTCCGCTCTCTCATTCACCCCTCACATCCAAGCCGTCACCAAAACCTGCCGGTCTCAGCTCCGCAACATTGCCAAGATCCGCCCTTTCCTCTCCATCCAAACCGCTACCCTGCTAATTCAAGCTCTCATCCTATCCCGTCTGGACTACTGCACTAGCCTTCTCTCTGATCTCCCATCCTCGTGTCTCTCTCCACTTCAATCCATACTTCATGCTGCTGCCCGGATTATCTTTGTCCAGAAACGCTCTGGACATATCACTCCCCTCCTCAAAAACCTCCAATGGCTACCAATCAATCTGCGCATCAGGCAGAAACTCCTCACCCTGGGCTTCAAGGCTCTCCATCACCTCGCCCCCTCCTACCTCACCTCCCTTCTCTCCTTCTACTGCCCAGCCCGCACCCTCCGCTCCTCCACCACTAATCTCCTCACTGTACCTCGCTCTCGCCTGTCCCGCCATCGACCCCCGGCCCACGTCATCCCCCGGGCCTGGAATGCCCTCCCTCTGCCCATCCGCCAAGCTAGCTCTCTTCCTTCCTTCAAGGCCCTGCTGAGAGCTCACCTCCTCCAGGAGGCCTTCCCAGACTGAGCCCCTTCTTTCCTCTCCCCCTCGTCCCCCTCTCCATCCCCCCGCCTTACCGCCTTCCCCTCCCCACAGCACCTGTATATATGTATATATGGTTGTACATATTTATTACTCTGTTTATTTATTTATTTATTTATTTTACTTGTACATTTCTATCCTACTTATTTTATTTTGTTGGTATGTTTGGTTCTGTTCTCTGTCTCCCCCTTTTAGACTGTGAGCCCACTATCGGGTAGGGACTGTCTCTATGTGATGCCAATTTGTACTTCCCAAGCGCTTAGTACAGTGCTCTGCACATAGTAAGCGCTCAATAAAGACGATTGATTGATTGATTGATTGCCCTTGGGGACCTGGGAACGCCCAGTTGAGGTCAATGATGGGTTCATTATAACAGCCAATCCTCAGATAGCAAAGAAACCACTTCCCTGCACGCATTACTAACCACATACCCACCCAATCAACCAGTGGGATTTACTGAATGCCTGCTCCTTGCAGAGCACCATGTTAGGTGCTTCGGAGAGTCCATTAGGGTTAACAGACATGCTCTCTGCCTTTGAGGAGCTTATGATCTAGTAGGGAGATCATAAAATCCAGACAGGGAGATGAGCAAAACCTAAAGATGTGATCGGAAGTGCTGTGCTCTTATGCAGCCACATGGCGGGGCTGCCTGGCCACTCCGATTCCATTCATTACCAGATCCTCTTCTCTTCCTACCATGTGTCAGGATCCCCCAGTGCTCCTTGGCCACCTGCTCCTGCTCCGGGTCTGGGTGAAGCCAAGTCAGAACCGGACCCCAGCACCATTGCTTTTATACCATCCTATGTTTCTATCCCATTCATTTGCAAAGCCATACATGATCGCACTGCTGATAATACTGATGGTATTTGTTAAGCGCTTACTATGTGCAAAGCCCTGTTCTAAGCACTGGGGGGATACAAGGCGATCAGGCTGTCCCACGTGGGGCTCACAATCTTAATCCCCATTTTACAGATGAGGTAACTGAGGCACAGAGAAGTTAAGTGACTTGCCCGAAGTCACACAGCTGACATTTGGTGGCACCGGGATTGAACCCATGACCTCTGACTCCAAAGCCCAGGCTCTTTCTACTGAGCATGACGCAGATCTGTTGATCTCACTGCTCTCCTGCCCCACAGCCCCCAGCCCTGAAGGACAGGCATGGGGAGGAGCCCTGCCACAGCTTTTTAGACAGCTAGCACTCTCACTCAAATCCACTCCACCGGCACCCCGCGGAGCCATAGCTATTGGGTCCAAAATTGAATGCTCTTCTCCACTCCCAAGGCGGGGTGTGGTCATGAGCAACCAAGCTATGTCCTTCCCTGGAATCTGGGCCATTACTTCTAACACAGCTGGAGAAGGGGCAGCAAAAAGCCACTGAGGTGATCAGAGGGGTGGAGCAGCTTCTCCAGGACCACCACACCTAAAATATTAGGATTCTGGAAAGGTGAAGGGTGACAAGGATGGGAAAGCAGTTTGCCTGGATTGGTGGGTGGTGTGGGGAGAGGGAGCTAAATTTCCATTTCTGTTCCATCACTGCTAAAAGGAAAGTCACTCAGTGCTTTAGTACCCCCTCACCTTCATTGGCGGGCACTGAAGGGTCATACCACAGCCCAGATGGGGGTGAGAACTCACAGCCTCATGGCCTCCTGCATGACGACCACACACTCAGAGCTGCCCTGTCTTGGCTAGTTAAGCATCTTAAAAGGCAACCAGTCTAGGCACTCTCCCTCTGGCATTGAGAAGTGGAGGTTCCTCATCCACCTAGCCAAGGCAAAGGACATTTTTCCCCATCAGACTCCATCAATCAATCCATTCAACGGTATTTATTGAGCATTTACAGTGCACAGAGTAGTGTTCTAAGTGCTTGGGAGAATACGTTATGACAGAGTTGGTAGAAACATTCCCTGCCCACAAGGAGCTTACAATCTAAAGGGGGAGGCAGACATGAAGATAAATGTATTCAGAAGACAGATGTATACATAAGTGTTGTGGGTGATAAGGGCGCGATGACTATCAAGGACTTAAAAGATACAAATCCAAGTGCAAGGGCAAGGGAGAAGGAGTAGGTGAAATAATGGCTTAGTTAAGGAAGGCCTCTTGTAAGAGATGTGTTTTAGTAAGTCTTTGAAGGTGATCACATGTCATATCAAGGGGGAGGACAAACTCCTGCTCTGCAGCATAACTGTGACCCCAGGGGCCATCTGCAGAATAAGTCCTGGCCCCTGTGTGGAGCCAAAAGCCTAAATATTTAATATTCACAGGAAAAAGCAAAAATCCCTTCTGCTAGCGGAGAAGGGAGCCTTCCTGATGCAGGAAAACGAAGCTTGTTGGGGGTGGGGAACGTGTCTACCAATTCTATCACACTATGCTTTCCCAAGTGCTTAGTACACTGCTCTGCATACAGTGAGCACTCAAAAAATGCAATTGATTAAAGGTACCTGGCTGAGCAGGGATGTCACCAGAGTGATTTGCACCTTGATCTTCAGCCCCACCTACTCTGGGAAGCCTTCCCTGATTGAGGGGCAAGATCCCAGGGACCTCAACGGTCTGTATCCTAATTACTGACATTCCCTCTGGGGACCAGGCACACAAAGCAATCACTAGAACCTAGGGGAATTTAGGAAGGAGAGAGTGAGGGGAGAGGAGGGAACCTCTGATGCTTTCCTCTATTCTGAAGAGTACTGGGAAGAGGCGACACCTTTCCCCCTGAACGGGAGAGAAAAGAAATCAGCCTAACGCTTTACTCAGTGATTTTTCCAGCACATAGAATCTACTTACAACCGCTCTTGCCATAGTACACGTTTTAAGGAACAGCCTAGAAGTAATTAGTCGGGAAGGAAGGCGAGTTTGACACCTCTGTAAGAGACAGAGGGGTCAGTGGGGTACCATTTTTGTGCTCAGGGTAAGAACTGCACCGCCATACAAGCACAAACACTTGTGGAGCCAGGTTCCTGGCCTCACTCCTGCCTGCCCCCACTTCTTTCCCCTCAGTTCTCCACCTGCCCAGGGGCCTTGCTGTGAAGCTTGCAAACAACTTCCCGGGTGCACACGAGACTTCTCCATCTTGGCGGCCAGCCCAGCTCACAGCAGAGAGGTGACCACTACCACATGTCGGGCCACGCAGTCCACAGGACTGCTGTGCTGAGGGGAGCTGACTGGGCACCTTCCAGGTTCAGTCACTTCCTCATCCTCCTCCTCTCGGGAGATTCTCCTCCAGACCGTCCCAACAACCACTGGCCCAACCCCTCACATTACGCCTCCCTCACTGAGTGGCAATACTGTCCTTCCTCCAGGTGTCTGATCCAGCCCCAAGAGGCCGTGGTCTCCAGGTGAGCCCAGGCTTCAGTGCATAGAAAATCCAGGTGCTGAAACCCCCAATAATTGGCCTGAACATGGACCCCTCCTCCCCTCCCTCCTGCCACTCAGAGAACCCTCCCTTTTCTCTGATCTGAGCCTAGCACGAGTCTGTTTGTTGCCCAGCAGGCCCAGGCAGAGACCAAGACACAAGACATTCAGCCCAAATGGCAGTGACATACCTGGTCTCCTTCCCAAGGGAAAATATTCAGTTCTGAACAGCATCCGCATTTCCAGTCTTCTTCCAGAAGCAGCACCGCTGAGGCCAGCCACGCGGGGCTCTCCATCTTCCAACCGGCAGTTTTCCCCTGCAACAATAGAACATCTGGTCACCCTGGGCCCTAAATAAAATGGAAGCTCCCAAGGAAATGGCACCCAGAAACTTGCAGCAACCTTTGGCCCAGAGCGTCCCACCAGAGGGACAGCAACTGGAGAGGGAAAGGAATGGCCCTCAGGGGGTGTCTACACCAGAGGAGGCCAATAGGGGACCTGGGGGCAAGATAAGTCTCCCTGGGTACAGGCTGTTAATCCCACGCATTCACTTTGGGTGGTTTCCCCACACAATTTCCAGATTCAGCCCTTCCCATCCATTACTTCTCCCTCAGAGATGGCGGCATCTTGTGAAATCCCTGGAGTCGGAGAAAGACACATTTCTCAGATCAAAAACAAACTCAATTTGACTGCCTGGAATGGAAGAGGAAAATAAACCACGGGGAGAGCTGATGCTAACATCTGAATAGTCCTTTTTCCCTCGGGCCCACCTTAGTCTGGCTGGGGTTCGAGCTGAGGTTTGCACATCATAATGAGAAACCTGGATTAATTCCAACCTGGCCCTTCTCATGGGCCACCCCACAACTCACCACCCCCCACACACACCCCAAACACCTGCCCCCCCCCCACCTCTCTCTCCACTCCATGAATGCCCAAATATCAGCCAGTTTGCTGCAGTTGTTAGACACAATTAGAAGTTGTCAGAGAGGCTCCAGTAGGACCATGGTAATGAGTGCAACTTAACCAGAGCCTCCTGGGTGATGGAGCAGAAGCCTCACTTCTGACTTGAGACATTAAATGTACAGAGGAAACAGGCACAATGAACTTTAGCTGCTCCTCTAAATGACTCCCGGTGCCATCAACCCTTCTGTTCTTGAGGCTATATAGGTCAGTGGCCACAAATCTGCAGCCCTCCAGGGCTCCAGATTAAGTCAGTGATTCCCAACCCCCTTCACCCCACAGCTTCCCTGAGGCTCCCACAAGCCCGCCTCATCCCACACATCCCCCTTCAGCCTAAGAACAGGAAACACTCCTGGTGGCCCATCTCTCCCAGAATTCTGTCCCAGTCAGTGGCAACAGGATGCTGGGAGGAACTAGGCATCAGTAGTTGCCTTGGTAGTCATCTCGGTCACTTCTTCATCCCCCCCACCGTGCCCCTCCACCCCCCCGCAACACACACCCACTGCCACCATGCAAGAGTTTTATTGACCCGAGAGTCTGGAATGGGGGTGATTTTAGGGTTTCTTTCCCAGAATATTCTTCTCTGGCTTCCCGTTCCACATTCTGTGAAAGGATAGATTTGTCTCTCAACCTCCCAGCTGCAAGGAGGGCCTTGCATGGGAGCTGGGCTTTCTTGCCGTGTCTATGTTCAGTAGCAGGGAGCACATTCTTAATTCCCCATTCTCCCAAGATCCTCCTATCAAGCAAGTGTATTTATTGAGCATTTACTGTGTGCAGAGCACTCTGATAAAGTGCTTGGAAGAGTACAGTACAACAGAGTTGGTAGACACGTTCCCCAAGCAGCTCAAAATCTAGAGTGGGGGGACAGACATTCAAATAAATTATGACTATGTATACAAGTGCTGACTGAGGGGTGTGTATCAAGTGCTTAAGGGAAACAGATCCAAGTGCATGGGTGATGCAGAGGGAATCACTTAGAATAGTACTTGATACATGGTAAGCGCTTAAATACCACTAAAAGAAAAAGTGTAGCCTAGTAGACACAGCATAGGCCTTGGAGTCAGAAAGACCTGGGTTCCAATCCCAGCTCCGCCACTTGTCCGCTATGTGACTTTGGGCAAGTGACAAATTTTGTGTCTCAGTTCCCTCATCTGTAAAATGACTAAGACCATGAGCCCTACGTGGGACAGAGACTGTGTCCAGCCCAATTATCTTGCCTGGCACAAAGTAAGCACTTAATGCCATTATTAGTAGTAGTAGTACTAGTACTAATAATAATAATAAAAAGAAAAGAAGGAGTAAGAAAAATGAAGGTACACACTGAGGGGACTGCAGGAAACTGCTCGGGCTCACAGCCCTGCTCATCATTAGAAAGAACATCCATGAAATGGACTGGGCTGTTTCAGGCCTTGGGACTCAGCACTGCCCGGATGGCAATTACCACCAAGAGCAGCCCTGAGATAAGGCAATGGAAGACTCCGGATACACACAGGGAGCTGGTTCGCTTCCCAAGTTTTCCTCTGGGCCAGTTCCTTAAATAATGCGCCCATCTCAACACACCATTCAGAGACTTCCTTCTCCTGGAAAGCAAGTGCCCAGGCTCACTGAGCTCTTCCCACACTGCCTTGCCAGCTAGGCTGCAGTTTCCAAGAGGAACAGCAAGGACCCTCCCTACAAAAGGAATAGATCTATCCAGTAACAATTAAAACCCTGGGGGCTTCCAGGGCAGAACAGGCACATCATTAGCCAAAGAAAAATCATGAAGTACCCTGCACCTATCAGCCTCCAGTTCAGTTTGGGTCCAAGACCTCCCTCCAGGGGTCAATGGAATTGGGAGAACATGGCGAGGCTTATCTAAAACTACTCCTCAATGGCTAGAACGTGTGTGAAGGGCAACTAGAATTCAACCTTTACCCAACTTCCCCTTGAGGTAGAAAGGAAGTCCTGCCGTTTTCCAGGCCCAGTCCCAATTAAAAGCACTTTTCTTGGTGATGGAATGATGGTAGAGGCAGCTGGAACCCGGCCAGCCTCCAGTTGCCACATCTGAGTTTACTGATCCTTTGGTCAGTCAGTCAGTCCTACTAGCTGAGCACTTACTGTGTGCAGAGCACTGTACTAAGTGCTTAGGAGAGTACAATACAATGCGATAGGCACATTCCCTGTCCACAACAAACTTACAAACTAAAGGGGGAGACAGACATTAATATAAATAAGTTACGTATAAGTGTTGTGGGGCTGGAAGGGAGCAGTGAATACGGGGAGAAAGGGAGCAAGTCAGAAGGGAGTTGAAGAAAAGGAAAAGAGGGCTTAGTCAGGAAAGGCTAATGCTTTTGTGTGGCCTTTCTGGGCCAATCCAAGAGGATCATCATTATCATCATCATCAATCGTATTTATTGAGCGCTTACTGTGTGCAGAGCACTGTACTAAGCACTTGGGAAGCACAAATTGGCAACATATAGAGACAGTCCCTACCCAACAGTGGGCTCACAGTCTAAAAGGGGGAGGAGAGAGGATTATGGGGATGAGGGTGGGGCAGATGCTTGCTTCATAACACCAGCTGTGTCAGGGCCGTACAGACCCCAAAACTCAAGCTTCTCCAGTAAAGAGGGACAAGAAAGCCGGGGAAGGCAGGCCGGGACCGTGAAATGCAGAAGTCCCAGAAGCGGCTGAACAACGACAGGAGGCCAGATTCCAGGGGGAGCTAGTGCTCCTCTAATCGACACTCCGAAGGCTGCCTTCCTCCACCCCAGCTGATGCCAGAGATACTTAATTTACCTTATGATTTTGCTTTCTGACTCTGGCAGCTCTATAGTTTTTGAACCAGTCGGCTTACAGCAAGACAAATGAAGCCCAGTCAATGGAAACTCCTAATCCAATTTTGACATGAAGCTCGAGTTAGGGGAACAAAAGACCAAAAACAGGCTATTGCAGCAAAATAGAATTTAGTATAAAAGTCACAGTTCACAGCTTCAGCAACCAACACAAGACATTAAAGGTTACAGTTTCTATTCACCCAGCAGGCTTGTTTAGAAAATCTGGAGGTACACAAAATACCTCTCGGGAGTCATTCAAGTATCTACGGGAAAGAAGAGGCAGACAGACCTGTTGTCTCAAAATTATCTCAAAAGAGGTACAGTTTCTACAGCTTTGCATATTAGCTTGGGTCCCATGCCCAGGGCACGCTCTCAAATTAGGTTGAAGGCTAAAAAAAATCAGATGGTGGGACATTAATAATAATAATAATAATAATGTTATTTGTTAAGCATTTATTACATGTCAGGCACTGTAGTAAGCACTGGGGTGGATAAAAGCAAAGCAGGTTAGACAGAGTCTCTGTCCCACACGGGGTTTACAGTCTCAATCCCCATTTTACAGATGAGGTAACAGGCACAGAGAAGTGAAGTGACTTCCCCAAGGGTCACAGCAGACAAGTGGTGGAGCTGGGATTAGAACCCACAACCTTCTGACTCTGAGGCCCATGCTCTCTCCACTAGGTCATGCTGCTCACAATCCTTAAGAATTTAAAGTATGATTCCCCCACAGCACTAATTCTGTTTTTTGGGATGCATCCTCACTGGAACATTGGTAAATGGGAGAATCGATAGAGAAACTTGACTTTTTTTTTCATTTTAACCTACTAAACAAATTCAGTGGTGTTTACTGAACACCTATTGAGTGAACAGCACTGTACTAAGTGCTTGGGAGAGTACAACAGAAGCAAGACATATTCCCTGTCCTCAGGGAGCTCCAACCTAATGCACTTGCAAAACTGCACTGAAATATTCTGCATATATCATCCGGGGGCCAGCTGCCAACTGTTTTGAATTTGAAGTGGCCCCGTTACAGAGATGCCCAGCCTGACTTAGACTGTGAGCCCCATATGAGACAGGGACTGTGTACAACTTGATTAATGGCTATCTGCACTGGTGCTAAGAACAATGTGTGACATTACAAATGCTAATCAAATAACATAATAATAATAACAGTGAAGGGGGCAATAGGGAGCTGACCCCCACAGCTCTCTGTACTGGGCTTCCAGACTCACTCATCCCAGGTGAAACCAAACGCCTCCATCAGTCCACAGGTACGACTACCCTGGCCTCACTCTTCCCTTGGGGACACAGTTGTGGAGCCTCAATCTCGTAGAGAGGAGCCTGCCTGATGTGGGCTAAGGCATTTTCCCAGATTCCCTTTCCTGTCCAGCTTCCTCTGGACTCTGGCTCCCAGTCCTGGTACATCCCCCCATCCTGAATGACTCGTTAATGACCCTAGGTGAAATGTTCCTTTCCCCTCCTTCAAGGTGCAACCAGTGCCTCAGGAGAAGCAGCAGGTGTCATTTCTCCTGCGTGGTCCTGCTCTTCCCGCCCGCCCGGAGAGGAAAGAGGCCTTCCAGGCTCGCTCATGTCCATCTGTCTGTCTCTCACTCCCCACCTTTCCCCATTGCTACCCCAGGCTGTACTGGAGAGCTAAATCTGGACAGTCTCCCATAGACCTCCACTATCAGCCCCCACAATCAATGTCCCAAGTTGGGTGGTAGGGGCAGCTCTGACTGTAAGCTCATTTTGGGCAGGGGATATTTCTGCTAATTCTGTTGTACTGCACTCAAGTGCTTAGAACAGTGCTCTGCACATTGTAAGCACTCAATAAATGCCATTGATCGAATGAATTGAGGTATTAGGGCAGGGGATGCTGGGAGTATTTTAAAAACTGCCTTATGGAAAACTCCCACACCCCCTCCTCCATAAGAAATCGCCCTGGGGCTGCTTTTCTCTTCCTCTCTGCAGTCGGCATTTTGGTGACCAGGCCCTGCATTGTGAAAACAGGTTCAGAGCGGCCTGGGTGGACGGCCCCCTCATTCCTTTCCCTTCCCCAAAGTGAAAATGCCTCAGTCGGAGACATCGCAGAGAGTGACTGTGGGGTTTCACCGAGGGGAAACAACCAGCAGGTGCTCAAGCCGGTTGGCCTCTTCACCACCCTGTCTTCACTGAACCGATGCTTAGGAGTCAATGTGAGGGAGGAAAAGAGAAAGCCAGGAATAAATTGAATGCAGAGGGAATCATTTCCAAATTGAATGTGAGCAAAATTTTATTAATGAGGTACCCGTCGCTCTTTTTTTTTTAAGACAAATTTCCCCATAGAGATTTTCATTAAAATGTTAACATTTATCTTGTTACTTTATTGCAGTAAGATGGGGGAAGCTCTCCTGTTCTTTCTACAACAGTTTTTTTCCAAATAAACTCCCTGGGCTGAGAGCAAAGCCAAGATTTTCATGAAAACTCAAAGATGGCTAATTTTGGTAAAGGTTTGGGGATATGCAAAAAAAGGTGAAAGGTCAACTAATGGAGTCGAGCTAAGGAAGACAATGGACCCGGTGATGGAGATGATTGGGTCTGGAAGTTATGACTCAATCACCGTTGAATTATTTGTACAGAGCTTTCAGAACTCATCCCCCATTTCCACCCCTAGGTGACACCTACTTCCCCCTCTACCTTCCCTCCAGCTCAGACCCCAGATTCAACTGGCCATCCCAAAATCCCTCCCCAGGAAAGCATCCTTGGCTGTGGCCAGGACATAATAATAAATAATAATGGCATTTATTAAGCACTTGCTATGTGCAAAGCACTATTCTAAGTGCTGGGGAGGTTACAAGGTGATCAGATTGTCCCATGGGGGGCTCACAGTCTTAATCCTCATTTTACAGATGAGGTAACTGAGGCCCAGAGAAGTTAAGTGACTTGGCCAAAGTCACACAGCTGACAATTGGCAGAGCTGGAATTTGAACCCATGATGTCTGACTCCAAAGCCCGTGCTCTTTCCACTGAGCCACGCTGCTAGCTATTTATAACTTTTGTGCAAAATTCAGGTCCCCACGGAAGTGAGGTTATCCATGTAGCCGAAGTGCAATCTTCCACCATGTCCTGCAGTGGGACTGGATGAGCCCTTAAATACCATTAAAAAACAAAAAAACCAAATGATCTTTGTCTTGAAACTGACAAAAGTCCTCGTGTTAAACAGCAAGCAACATAATTTTTGCCACATTACAGAAGTTACAGAACACAATAAAAGAGTTGTATCGCCAGGTTATTGCTGATCATGTTGTTAAGGGGGAGCATCTAACCCTCCTTCCATCTCCCTCCCAACCTGTCGGGGACAAAGGCGCCACTTCCGAGCCAAGGGGCTTGGCAGCAGGAGTCAATGCCACGGGAGTCTGGGCATTCAGAGAAAATGTTGAGGACAAGGAGGCAACCAGGGCCACAGTGGTGCCAGGCGGGGGACTGACGGACCAGCTGAATAAAATACCAATTACCACCTAATTTTCAGTCCTGGGATCCAACCAAGGGGGCTGGTCCGGGGGAGGCTTAGAAGTTCTGACCTGGGTCCAGCCCACTGCCCCCAGAATGGAGGCTGCTTGTTACCCAGAGCCTCAGCTGCTCATCCATCCTCCTGCCCCCTACCATCTCTCCACCCCCCCACACACACACGCAAGCACCATGTGTGCACAAGAGGGTTGGTGGAAGAGGGCCTAGAAGAGCAGAACTAGAAGCCCAGACTTGACACCCCATGAGAGCCATGGCCCAGTTGGCCACAGAAAAACCCAGCTCTGGGCTAACCACCCCCACCAGCATCCTTCTAGACTGTGAGCCCGCTGTTGGGTGGGGACCGTCTCTATATGTTGCCAACTTGTACTTCCCAAGCGCTTAGTACAGTGCTCTGCACACAGGAAGCGCTCAATAAATACGATTGAATAAATGAATGAATCCTTGGCCCTTCTCGGTGAATGGTTTGCAGGACTGGCCTTCTCTTCCTCGCACCCTGGCACCTTCCGGCCTGTGTGGCAGGGGGCTCCATGCAACCCTGCTACCCTGCCAAAGGACAGGACAGAGGACAGCCTTTTAGACTGTGAGCCCACTATTGGGTAGGGACTGTCTCTATATGTTGCCAACTTGTACTTCCCAAGCGCTTAGTACAGTGCTCTGCACACAGTAAGTGCTCAATAAATACGATTGATTGATTGATAGGTCTCTGACAGGTGGGCTGGCTCCACTCAAGGGAAGAGTATGGTGAGAAGGGTCGTGGGGCCCAGAGCTTGGCCGGCTGAGACCGGGCTGCCCTGCCAGTGATTATCTACGTTTTTAATTTTCCCTCTTGCTAAGTGCTTCAGGCCCAGAGGTCTCCAGGCACAAACGTCTATAAATTGCACCTTATTACACTATTAATTACAGTGTTAGCATTCCTAAGCCTAACAGCAGATTTCTGTCTCTCTTCTCATGGCCCCAAGCCAGGGACACAGTGCCTGCCCTCTTCCTCTCCCCTTCCAGTTCCCAGAGAGCAGATCAAATAAAATATATGAAAGGGTTTTGCCTCTTGAGAAAAAAAGGTATTTTATGAAGTTCAGGTATTATGGTTGTTGTTGTTGTTGTGAGATAAGGATTCGGGGTGAATGAAAATGCACAAGAGGGGAAAAAAACAGCATCTTCAAAATCTATTAATAACAGTCTGCTCGACAAAGAAATATTGAACATTCTGTTTGGGGGGAAAAGAATATAACATAAAATCAAATTATCTTGGCTGGCTGTTTCTTCAACACCCAGTGGTGTGCGTGCAAGGTAAAATGACATGACTCGGTCTTTGACCTTTACTCTCTTTAAACCTAGAAATGACAGGACGGCTGTTTTGAAATCACCAGCTAGCGCCACTGCTATCAGTTCTGGCAGGAACAGCACTTGTGTGGGGGCAGACATCTTCAGCACCCAACCCAGGGCATTCTAGGGAATCGGGGTCCTTACTGAAGAGATGATGTGAGTGCAAGGGGGTAGTGTGGAAGAGGTCAGTGATGCACATTCACACACCACAACCGCCTGACCTCGGCCCATTCCCCTCACCGGGCCTCATTTACAAGAGGGGAGATGGTCTCCTGAGTGGCCATTGCTGAGGCTCGCTTCTGAATCAGACAGGGCTCCACCCAGGTACAATGTTATTTATCGAGCTCTTACTGCTCCAGAGCACTGTACTATGTGCTTGGGAGAGTATAATCCAAAAGAGCTGGAAGACATGTTCCCTGCTCACAGCGACGATACACCTGGGCACAAGTTGGGTGAGCACCCTGGGAGCAATGCAAAGTGTTAAACTGAGGCTCTGGAGGAGAGGGAAGGAGCTGGGTGCTGCTGTTTCCCTGGGCTAGGCTGTACTCTGCTTGGTTTGGGGCTCTGCACACAGCAGATTCTAAAATTCTGGAATGCAGGGATCATGTCCTGCTAGTTCATATCTTTAAACATTGTTAATAATGATGATATTTGTTAAGTACTTACTATGTGCCAAGCACTGTTCTAAGTGTTGGGGTGGGGGGGAATACAAGGTAATCAGGTTGTCCCACGTGGGGCTCAGTCAATAATCAATCAATCATATTTACTGAGCACTTACTGTGTGCAGAGCACTGTACTAAGCGCTTGGGAAGTACAAGTTGGCAACATATAGAGACAGTCCCTACCCAACAGTGGGCTCACAGTCTAAAAGGGGGAGACAGAGAACAAAACCAAACATACTAACAAAATAAAATAGAATAGATATGTACAAGTAAAATAGAGTAATAAATATGTACAAACATACATACATATATACAGGTCAATACCCATTTTACAGATGAGGGAACTGAGGCCCAAAGAAGTTAAGTGACTTGCCCAAAGTTACACAACTAACAAGTGGCAGACCCGGGATTAGAACCCATGACCTCTGACTCCCAAGCCTGCCTTCTTTCCATTGGGCCACGCTGTTCTTCCCCCTACCTGTAATTTATTTCAATTCCTGTCTCCCCGGCTAGATTGCAATCTCCCTTAGGGCAGGCACACTGTCTGCTATCTAATGCACTCTCCCAAGCACTCTACTCTGCACACAATCAATTTCATCACACAATCAGCAGCTGCAGAGAGGAAAAGGGAGCTTGCTCTCAAAAGAAACTTGGCCCCGTCCTTCTAGGCATAGCTGTACCCCTGCGGTCGGTGCCACCCCCGGCCCCCCCACCATCCAGAGCAATGAAGGGTTGCCCAGGACCACTGCACCCGATTATGGTGGTGATAACTGAGGGGGCATAGGGGAGGGGAGGACGGGAGCCCTCTGGCCTGGTCTGTTCTAGGGATCATTTCCTAGCTAACCCGTCCCCAAACCCTGCCTGTACTTCACAGAGGCAGCATTTCTAATTGTTTGGGTTCTTTTAATGGTTAAGTGCTTCCTCTGTGCCAAACACTGCACTAAGTGTTCCAGTTTCTTCAGCACTTACTATGTGCCAAGCACTATTCTAAGCACTAGGGTTGATACAAAGTAATCATTTGGACACCCTCCCTCTACCACAGTCTTAACCTCCATTTTACAGATGAGGTAACTAAGGCCTAGAGAATTGAAGTGACTTACCTAAGGTCACACAGCAAACAAGTGGCAGAGGCGGAATTAGAACCCACTCCTCTGACTCCCAAGCCCACTCTGCTTCCCTACTAGGCGGTACAAGCTAATCAGGGTGGACACAGTTCCTGCCCCTCACTGGGCTCTCACAATCTAAGTCAGCGGGGTGGGGGGTGGAGAAGGACAGAAGGGCAGAACGTAATGCTGTCGGAGACGCGGCGGGGTGGGGGGGGTGGGGGGGCTGCGGAATTGGAGCCAAATCAGCAGGTGTTTTCCCAGCCTGGGCCCTTGGGAAAAGAGAAGGGAAGTGGGGCAAGAGGAGCAGCATGGTCTAGTGATTTACAGAATTGGCTGGGAACCAGGAGGTCATGGGTTTAATACCAACTTTGCTGCTTGTCCGTGTGACCTTGGGCAAGTCACTTCACTGGGCCTCAGTACCCTCATCGGTAGAATGAGCATTGAAACTGCAAGCCCCAGGTGGGACAGGAATTGAGTCCAACCTGATTAACTTGTAGCTATCACAGCACTTAAAACAGTGCTCGGCACACAGTAAGCACTTAACAAGTATCATTATTACTACGGAGAGGAAGAAGGGGGGTCGGGGGGCTGGGGTTGGGTCAAACCCCCGGCCCCTCCTTCCCGAGGATTGGGAAGGGAAGGGGGCTGAGGGGGACGCCTCAAGGGTGCGGGGCCTGTCCGGGGTTAGTCTCCCCAAGGCATGAGCAGAGGGGGTCCTGGGGCGCCGGGGACCCCCAGGGCAGGAGAAAAGGCCGGGGGGCAGGGCCGTGCCCTAGGGCCTGGGATCCCCTTGTGACCCCAGCGCCTTGCACGGGGGACACTTGTGGCTTAGTGGAAAGAGCACAGGCTTGAGAGTCAGAAGACATGGGTTCTAATCCCGGCTCCCTCACTTGTCTGCTGTGTGACCTGGGACAAATCACTTCACTTCTCTGCGCCTCAGCTACCTCCTCTGTAAAATGGAGATTAAAACTGTGAGCCCCACGTGGGACAACCTCATCACTCTGTATATACTCCAGCGCTTAGAACAGTGCTTGGCACTTAGTACAGTGCTCTGCGCACAGTAAGCGCTCAATAAATACGATTGAATGAACGGCACATAATAAACGCTAACAAATACCATCATTATCCCGCGCTTAGAACAGTGCTGGGCACATAGTAAGCGCTTAACAAATTCCATCATCATTACTTACGGCAAAGAAGCTCCCGCACGGGCGCCGGGTGAGCAGGGTGAGTGACTGGGGAC
Organism: Tachyglossus aculeatus; assembly: GCF_015852505.1. NCBI lineage: Eukaryota > Metazoa > Chordata > Mammalia > Monotremata > Tachyglossidae > Tachyglossus > Tachyglossus aculeatus. The sequence goes on from NC_052081.1 coordinate 8,853,076, forward strand.
GGTTGGGCAGATAATGGCTCTCCGGCTATGGGCGGTTCCCGGGGCTCCGGGCCGCACGTGGGCCGACACAGCACGAGGGAATCACAGCAGGAGGGAATCATCACCGCAGGGCTCAGCGCCACCTGCTCAGGGCCACGCCCCCCTGGACCCCCGCCCCTCCACTGGTTCATTCATTTATCCATTCATTCATTCATTCATTCAATCGTATTTATTAATAATAATAATAATAACAATGATGGCATTTATTAAGCACTTACTATGCGCAGAGCACTGTTCTAAGCTCTGGGGAGGTCACAAGGTGATCAGGTTGTCCCACGGGGGCTCACAGTCTTCATCCCCGTCCTACAGATGAGGTCACTGAGGCACAGAGAAGTGAAGTGACTTGCCTAAAGTCACACAGCTGACAAGCGGCAGAGCCGGGATTTGAACTCACGACCTCTGACTCCAAAACCTGTGATCTTTCCACTGAGCGCTTACTGTGCTGTACTAAGCGCTGGGGAAGTACAAATCGACAACATATAGAGACGGACCCTACCCAACAACGGGCTAGGTGGTAGGCCCTCTAAGCCTTGGGTAGATAGAAGCTAAACCGGTTGGTTAGTACATATTTATTAATCTATTTATTTTACTTGTACATATTTATTCTATTTATTTTATTCTGTTAATATGTTTTGTTTTGTTCTCTGCCTCCCCCTTCTAGACTGTGAGCCCACTGTTGGGTAGGGACCGTCTCTATATGTTGCCAAATTGTACTTCCCAAGCGCTTAGTACAGTGCTCTGCACACAGTAAGCGCTCAATAAATATGATTGAATGAATGAATGAATGACTCAGTCCCTGTCCTACGTGGGGCTCACAGTCTTCATCCCCGTTTCACAGAGGAGGTAACTGAGGCTCAGAGAAGTTAAGTGACTTGCCCAAGGTCACATGGCAGACAAGTGGTGGAACTGGGATTAGAACCTAGGTCCTTGGACTCCTGGGCCCGGGCTCTTTCCAATAGGCTATGTTGCTTCTCTATGTGATGTGGGATTTAGGAGTGGCGCAACCCCTGCCTTCAAGAAGTTTTCAAGCTAACTGGAGTGAAAAACAGATGGCAGTCATCATAAATACATACTATGATTTTCACAACTTGAGGCACCCAGAAGAAAAATGGTGAAAAGGGGAGTGATGATGTATGAGACAGAAAGGGGGGGGGGGGGGCAAGAAAGAGAGAGAGAGAGAGAGAGAGAGAGAGAGTGAGTGAGTGAGTGAGTGTGTCTGGGCTTAGAAGAGGATCTCTACCTATAGAAAGAGCAGAGGAAACAGGCCTAGAGAAAAGGGTACATACCTGGCAGTCAGGGGACCTGGGTTCTAATCCTAACTCTGCTACTTCTGTGTTGTGTGCCTTGGGCAAGTTGCTTAATTTTTCTGTGCCTCAGTTTCCTCAAGTGTCCCAGACTCACAAGGGACAGAGACTATGTCTAACTTTTTTATCATGCACCCACCCCAGTTCGTGGCACATACAACACTTAACAAATACCCGTGTAATTATCAGGAATAGGTTCACTTGTAGGGGTCCCCCTGCCCATTAGGCGGGCAGCAACCTCAATATCAGGGCCCCATGAGGAGAGTGGTGAGAGAGTTACGGTTGGACTTTGTAGTTTGTTTCGTCTGGTCTCAGCCTCCAAGCCCTGGGTCAGCCTTTAATAGCCAAAAGGGCATGTTAATGGAGGGTGGTTGGGGTAGGGGCTGGGGTGTGGAAAGGTGAGGGGGGTGAGTCCGGGGAGCCAAGAGAAAGCCAGGGGAAGGCTCTTTGAAAACAAAGACGACAAATAAAGACGAATGGAGATGATCGAACCCCTTCTCGCATCTCTCCTCCCCACCCCTTTCCATAAGCAGATCGAATTATGACCTGAAATCACTGAATACATATTTTATTAGGTGGATAATTTAGAGGGCGAGGGAGAGGAAGAATTCATAAGCTGCAGTTGCGTTAGAAGACAAATTGTTAGCATTAATCTCTGAAAAAGGGAGCGGGGTGGGGGGGGAACGTGAGAGCCTGAGTGAACGCGACGGAGGAAAAAGTGGGCGGGGGAGAGGGATAAGGACTGCTCTCTCCTCCTCCTTCTTTCAGGGCAGGCTCATAAACAAACCAAGCTCCGGCTCCAAATAAGCCTGATTTGCATTGCAGATTAATCTCAGCTGCTTTTTGCTCCGGTTGCCAACTGGAGATCTCGTAAATAACGTGCATTGTTCTGGCTACTTGTACATTCAAACGGCACCCTCAGCTTCCTTATTCCAGAATACTTCCCCCGGGGCTTGATTTTGGGAATCAATCAATCAATCAATCGTATTTATTGAGCGCTTACTATGTGCAGAGCACTGTACTAAGCGCTTGGGAAGTACAAATTGGCAACATATAGAGACAGTCCCTACCCAACAGTGGGCTCACAGGGAATTGGGGGTGGCAGTGGCAGTGAGAGATCCTTCCCTCTCTAGGCATCTGTGTCCATCCTCTCCCCGGACCGGCCTGTTTTTTCACTTCCACCGCTGGAAATGTGAGGCCTGTGAGGCCCAAAGTCCTGTGGGTCAAAGTGTGGACTGTCCCTCTGGGGGCCTGCAGGAACCGCATTCCCTCCAGCTCACAGGGCACAGAGAAGCCTCAAAGACTGGGTGGGTGGGTAGCTGTTGAGCTGAAAGTGCCCAGTCCTGGCTCCTCTCACTGCCTCCACTGCTCCCACAGAAGCAGGGGCAGCCTGGAGTCCCAGAAGGGGCTACATGAGCAAGGAGGCTCCAGGAAATTTTGCTTGGGCACCCCTGCTCCCCTCCGTCTGATGAAGCAGCAGGGTCTGACTAGTGGGGCGGCAGTATGGAGGAACTGAGGGGAGGGGGAACTTGCTCTTACCTGCACAGGTTCTCAGGGGGTCAGGCCTAGAGGAGTTGGGGGGGTGGGGGGAGACACAGGAGCTCAGAGGGGAGACTGAGACTTGTTCATGCCTGGTGGACTGTAAGCTATTTGAGAGCAGGGGTCATGGAAGCAGCATAGCTTGGTGGAAAGAGCATGGGCTTGGGAGTCAGAGGATGTGGGTTCTAATCCCGGCTCCACCACTTGCCTGCTGTGTGATCTTGGGCAAGTCACTTAACTTATCTGTGCCTCAGTCACCTCACCTGTAAAATAGGAATTAAGACTGCGAGGCCCATGAGGGACAACCTTGTGTCTACCCCAGAGCTTAGAACAGTGCTGGGCACATAGTAAGTGCTTAACAAATACCATTATTATTATTATTATTATTGGGAGCTTTAGCAATATTCCTTAGTAAGGGTGCCCAAGAAGAGAAGGAAAAAGAGCAAAGGAAGAGAAGGAAGAAGACAGACAGTGTGGGCTAGAGGAAAGAGCACAGGATTGGGAGTTGGGAGACCTCGGTTTTATTCCCAGCTCTGCTACTTGCCTGCCTAGTGACCTTGGGCAAATCACTTAACCTCGCTGAGCTTCAGTTTCCTCATCTGTAAAATGGGGATTCATTACTTTTTTTTAAAAAATGGCATTTATTAAGCACTTACTATGTGCAAAGCACTGTTCTAAGCATTCGGGAGGTTACAAAGTGATCAGGTTGTCCCATGGGGGGCCCATAGTCTTAATCCCCATTTTACAGATGAGGTAACTGAGGCACAGAGAAGTTGTGACTTGCCCAAAGTCACACAGCTGACAATTGGTGGAGCAGGGATTTGAACCCATGACCTCTGACTCCAAAGCCCGTGATCTTTCCACTGAGCCACGTTACTTGTTTTCCTTCCAAGACTGGAAACCTCATGTGGAACTGAAACTGTATGATCTGATTTCATAGTATCTACCACAGTGTTTAGCACATAAGTGAATGTTTAACTTATACCATCATCAATGGTCTTTTGAAGGCAAGGTGAAGGAGGAGAATGAAGAGGTGGAAAAGAAGAAAACAATTATTTATCTAGAAACTCTGAGGGTACTGGGGTCCAAAGACCCCAGAACGGCCTCCCCTTCTAAACTGTGACCCTGTTGTTGGGTAAGGACCGTCTCTATGTGTTGCCAACTTGTACTTCCCAAGCGCTTAGTACTGTGCTCTGCACACAGTAAGCGTTAAATACGATTGAATGAATGCCCTCCAGACCCACTGGTTTCCTTGCTGCTGCCACTGTATCTGTTAGGGAGAGCACCCGCCGCAGCAGCCGGGCCCCTGGACTGCACTAAGTCTTCCCTGTAGGACTCCCTGGACTGCCCTGGGACCCACACATCTCTATCTCAGCTCTCTTCAATCAATTAATCATATTTATTAAGCACTTACTGTGTGCAGAGCACTGTATTAAGTGCTAGGGAGAGTATAACAGTTGGTAGACACATTTTGCCTGCCTATGTACTTTCTGTCTAGAGGGGGTGGCACACATTAATATACAAAAAAATTACAGATATGTACATAAGTGTTGTGGGGTGGAGGGAGGGGCCAAGTGTAAGGGTGACAAAGAAGGGAGGAGAAGAGGGAATGAGGGCTTAGTCTGGGAAGGCCTGTTACACGAGCCGTGCTTTTAGTAGGCTTTAAAGGTGGGGAGAATGAGAGTCTGTCGGATATGAAGAGGGAGGGTGTACGAAGCCACAGGAAGGATGTGGACAAGGGCTGCGAGAGAGACGAGATGGAGGTATGGTGATTAGGTGGGCATTAGAGGAGCGAAGTGTGTTGGCTGGGTTGTACGGTAGGAAATCAGGGAAGTAAGGTAGGAGGGGGCAGGTGATTGAAAGTTTTAAAGTCTATAATAAGGAGTTTCTGTTGGATGCCGAGGTGGATGGGCAACTCCTGGAAGACCTTGAGGAGTGGAGAAACATGGACTGAATGTTTTTATAGAGAAATGATCTGGGCAATGGAGTGAAGTATGGGCTGGAGAGACCGGAGGCAGGGAGGTCAGCAAGGAGGCAAAGGCCGGCAATTTCCCAACCTGCCTTGACATTTCCTTGGGCTGTTGAGGGCCCCACCTGCCACGCCACACCAGCCTGAACACACAGATGAGGCAGAGGTGGACATCTGAAGTGAGGGGGGACAGCCCCCACACAAAAAGACTTGTAAGCAGCCATGTCACCTAGATGTGCTCTGGAAGCTCCAGAGGGTTTCTGGACAATTCAGTTCATTTTTATGAGCCAAGATGAAGAAATGGGTAACAAAACACTTCCCCTCCCTCCCCACTCCCTTCCCTCTCCCCCACCACACACCCGCCTGCTGTCCAAGGGTGAACGGGGCCCAGGCAAAACCATCAATCAGTGGTATTTATTAAGCATTTACTGTTTGCAGAGCACTGTATAAAGTGCTTGGGAGAGTACTCGGAGTCTCCAACAGCATCCGTGAACCTCCACAAATCTCCTTGTTAATCCACCCTGCTTGAGGGATGGAGGATAAGGTACTGGTTTCAGAAGAGAAGCCAGGCCCTTGAGGTGATTTGGAGCCATGGTAGAGATGATGGAAGGGGATGCCAAGGAAACAGTCTCAAAGTGAGCCCCCTCCGATGCCACCCCAACAATCCAGTCCAGCCCACCCTACACAGATGCTGTGTGGAACAGGGCTGGGAAGCAGTCTAAGCCCACATGGAGGAAGTGATTTGATGGTTATTGCCAGACACCGGAGGCTGCCACAACTGTCTCTTTCTAGAATCTCTAAAGAGTGGTTAGGTGTGTTATATTATCTCAGGTCTGGTCAAAGATGAGCTCCAATCCAAGCCACCCCCTCCTCACATTCAGCACCCATCTTCTCTTGGTTCTGCAAACACCCCAAGCCTTGTTGCAGCAGGTAACCTGCTCTCTCAGAGAGGAAAATCCCTGTCTCTGCTGGACTGAGAGGATGGAGCAGGTTTTGTGCCTGCCCTCCTTCCCTCTCTTCCCTTCCTGCCACTCACAAAACCACCCACCTTGGTTATCTGCTGGCCTGTGCTGCAGAGATGGGAAGCGGATGGGAGTGGAACAGAAAGATAGGGGATAAAAATCAATGTGTGAGTCTGCATCTGGTTTAATCTGTAGCAAGAGGGAGAGTCAGCGTGTGAGCTGTGAAAAGAACACTATGGGTGCACTGGGAGCAATGGAGTCCTGGGGGGCTTGGGTGGGGAAACCAGTGGAGGGTCTGGGAAGTGGAAGAGAGGTGTGACAGCCCTCAAGCAGCAGCAGCCGCAGCTTCTGGGCACAGCAGTTTGTCCGGCCTCACTGTTGTTCTACGATTGAACGTTGCTTCTGCCACTTTATGCCTGCAAAGCCCTAGAGCTCATGGACCCCTGGAACAGTAGTCAGGCACAGGGGTGAGGCAGTGGGGACAGAAAGAGAAACAGGAAAGGAGACGGTTGAGTTTCTGGGGGTTTTATACAGTCAGAACTCCGCTGTTTTACTCTTTGAGTTAGGAAAGATGACGTTACAGATGCACTGATTGACAGGCAAAAATCATTTATGACTTCACTTGGAAGCTCCCTCCCTGTTCCTGCCAGTCTGTATGGTCCAGTCCCCAGCAGTGGGTGTGAACTCTGACCCTGAATTCTACCTGGTCCCACTATTGGGCCAGGGGAAAGAGCAGTGTTCTGGGAATCAGAAAACCTGGGTTCTAGCCCCTAGCTCTGCCTGTAGCTGGCTAACGTGAGCTAACATGCATGCACTTCACAAAGGTCTGCACCCTTGCCCACAATTTGCTCATTTCATGTCATGCTCTGGCAGGAATACAACTGGCAAGACAGAGAGAGTAAGTGGCCCTGCATGAGACACGAGTACTGTAATCAATTCTTCTGCCCTGGTTCTCACGCTGGAAGTTTTAGGACTAAGGCTTGTCTTCAATTCCTATGGAAGAGTCCGCCACCTGGTCATAACCACAGGAAAGAGAAGGGAACACTGCCCTCCTTGATACCATTCTTCCAATCTCCTCCACTGTACTAAAGGGCAGCAATGGTGAGGGCCAGGGACTCCCTAAAGCCAATGTTCTAGTTATGTGAGAAAGCAGATGAATCATTGGAAGCAGAATTAAAGTCAACAAGACTTCAGGGTCAAGAGTTTTAAAAAAAGTAATTGAAGAAAACAAACAGAAAAAGCAAAATGCAGTCCATTAACACTTCCTATCTACGATACAGAAGCACCAAGCCTCAGCTGTACTTGCTACAGGAGACCAAGGATCTCAAGGAGCTCAGGCTGTGGATAACAATCTGGGCAGAGGCAAGACCTCCGAAGGAAAGGCTGTTATCCCCCGCTGATTCTGACCTAAATCAATAAGTGGTATTTATTGAACACTGTACTAAGTGCTTGTGAAAGTACAGTACAACAGAATCAGCTGACACGTTCCCTGCCCCAAATGAGCATATTATAGTATAAATGGGAAAACTTAGTCCTAGCAGGGGGCACCAAGATTTGAACCAGGGTCCTCTTGATCTGCAGTCAAGTGCTGTATCCCTGAGCTATACCCCCAACTGCACAACATGCAAACAACTTTGTGCTCCTCCCCAGAGAGAGCAAAACCAGAGGCTTCTAGCCCAGGCTGACCCACTGGGCTACTGGGGAAATACCAGCAGGTTTGTCCCGAGTGGCCCAGGGGAGCCACTCTGAGTGGCTCTGGAGGGAATGGCCTTATCCTGGTAGACCATTGCTGGGGCAGCCCACTGGCTCCCAAACCTGGCCAGAGGCCAGGCACCACTTAGTGTCCCCTTCACCTGACCAGTTCTAGCTCCCAGAGGTCAAGGCAGCTGTCTATCCTCTCCTAGTGGGACATCTTCCTTCCTGAAGTCAACTGCTGATCACACAGAAGGGCTTTTAATAGACCATTGGTACCATGATATTGCAGGGTTGGATTGGTCACCTGTCCTCTTCTAAGTCTCGATCCCCACCCCAGATCCCTCCCATCCTAGAGCTATGGGTCCTGCTCAGAAATTCTGCAGTGTTCACCCCCTCCCACTGCAGGCAAATTAATTCCTTCTTGGCCCTGCCTTGGGCCAGGAGGGAGAACAGCTGGCCAAAATCCTCATCTTCACCCTTTATCCACTTGAAGATTATTAATCAATCATCTCTTGGCCCTTCTCTTCACCAGGCTGAGTAATCACAGACCCTATCACCTTTTTTCCAGCCCTTTAATCATCCTGGGGACTCTCCACTGAAGAGCTTGGGGGACTGTAATTAAGTCCACTTAATAATTCCCTCAGCCAAACACCCAGGAGGATAATCACTCAGCTGCTTCCGAGAGCCCCAACTACTTCCCCATCACTGGCAGGACAAGAGTGGTGGTGGCTGGAGCCAAGGGGGATGGGAGTGGCGACAGAGGGCTGAGGCAGGTATTAGTCCCCCTCCAGAGATTCCTTCAGTGGCCCGCAGTGTTGTCTCTTCTTAAAGGTCCTGGCAGCAGGTGTTGCAGGGAGGGGTTTCATGCCACTGAGTCTTCTGTTGAGCCCCAGTGGTTTAAACCAAAGTCACCCGATGACAAAAGGAAGTCATTCTCACATGGACAATGGTCTCAGCTGCAGTTGGATGGATAGCTGGAACTCACCTGATTCCCAGGAGGAAGACCAGAAAGGGCAAGGCCTGCCTGGGAAAGAGCCCAGGACAGAGCCTGGGACAGCAGTTTCTCTGGGGCCACAGTCTGAACCCACTTGTCCCTCACTGCCACCACTGATGGAAGGGAGGGAGAGAGTTGTATGGCAATTCCAGGATCCAGGCAAAAGCCAAACCCTTGGTACCCAATAGGCTAAGGGCAAAGCACTAGGGTGAGAGGGTTTTTTACCCAGCCTGGCATACATGCCATTTGACTGATGTGGACCCAGGTTGATTAAAGGGCTGGAAAGAAGGTGATAGAGTCTATGATTACTCATCCTGGTGAAGAGGAGGGCCAAGAGATGATTGATTAATGAATGATCTTCAAGTGGAGAAAGGATGAAGATGGGGATTCTGGCCAGCTGTTCTCCCTCCTGGCTCAAGGCAGCGCCAAGAAGGAATGAGTTTGCCTACCGTGGGAGGCGATGGACACTGCAAAATTTCTGAGCAGGACCCCTCCTCCTCTAGGATGGGAGGGTCACAGTTACCTCATCTGTAAAATGGGGATTGAGACTGTGAGCCCCATGTGTGTGGACTGAGTCCAATCTAATTACCTTGTAATTAGTCCAGTGCTTAGAACAGTGCCTGGCATATAGTAAGCACTTCATAAATACCATAAAAAAAGTTTCTAGCCAACCAGCCACCCCACAGGCTGCACTGGGGTAATATATTTGAAATCAAGTTCTCCAATGTCACTGGCCCCAGGGGCTTTCAGGTATTCGCAGGGCTCTCAGAAACCCTCTTCCTGGCGGTGGGTTAGTGTGTCTGCTGGCCTGAGCTACCCGTGGGCGCAGACTCCCTCACCCAGGGGCCTGATGCCACATCTTCCGCACCAAGCAAATGGTGAACAGTTCATGCAGGGGGGCAGAGGGCAAGGCTTTGCAAGTCAACAGTGCTGGTTAGAGTCGTGGATAGGTACTTGAGGGAGTGTGCTGAAAAAGAGACTCAGGCCCTGCCCTCGCGGAGCTGATTGTAGAGCACAGCAGGCAGGGAAGAAGCACACCTCCAACAGAAATGTGGAAAGAGTTTTAAGAAGGAAGAACAGGGATAGAAATGTCTTTGGTCTCTTCTAGTCAGTGGACAGGTTTCTGGGGGCTTGACAAGCTTTATTGTCACTCAGAAGAGAAGTAGGCTAGCCTGCACTGAGCTGCCTGATCAGCCTGAACACTGAGAAGGCAGGGCCCAGGTGGGGCCGCAGGAAACCCCTGATGGCCTTCCAGACTTGATCCTCATGGGATTTCTGGGGCTCTTCTAGCCCCAGAAAACAAACCAAACAAACAAAAGGTTGTTGGTTAGTGCTGTCAAACCACTGGCAAAACTTGAAGTGCTGAGGCCTGTTTCCACTTGCGGGGAGCGGAACATGATGGTTGTTTGTTGTGGGCAAACGCGTGACCACAAATTGGCTTGCAGGCTGAAGGCAGGCCTGCCTTGCTGGAGAACAAGGATAAGTTTGGAGCAGTGAGCTGAAGAGCACTTTCCCCTTGCCCCTGCCCTCCTTGAGGCCAAGTTTTTCCTTGAATGGCTTTTTTGGCTCAAGGGTCCCACTGGCAGGTTATTCTGGGAGCCATGGTAATCTCCCCATAATCTCCCAGCTAATAACTGAGGTATTTGTTAAGCACTTACTAAATGCCAGGCACTGTTCTAAGTGCTGATTTAAATACAAGACAATTGGGTTGGACACAGTCCATGCCCCTCAGAGGGCTCACAGTCTTTTTCCTCATTTTACAGATGAGGAAACCAAAGCACAGAGAAGTGAAGTGATTTGCCTAAGGTCACAATGCTTTGACGTGGCTGGCTAACTGAGGAGCAGCAGGCCCAGAAGAACAGATCTCTGACCATGGCTCATCCAGGCATTTTGGGGGAAATGCCCCAGCTCCATTCCCAAAGGGGGCACCAGTGGCACTGCTGAATCCTCTGGAGAAAGGAAGTATGGATGAGTGGAAATGGAGTTATATGGAGGTAGGGTATGTAACAGGAAGGGTAGTGGTCTTCCTGTTCCCTTTGGTCTACCATACTCCACAATCACCTTAACCATTAAACGCCCCCTCCCAAACAATGCCTTCTTCCTTAGTTCATTTTTGGTTACCCTGCGGGTAGGCTCTGCCCCCTTGTCACACAAGGGAGAGAGGCCTCCTAAGGAGGAAAACAAACAGCTTTGCCTGGAGGCAGAGGGCTGGATGACATGACCTGTGTAGAATCGTCTCATGTGGTAGGGTCACCGTCCTCTGCCGGGACACTTAGGTGGAGGAGGTGCTCTTCTGGGACTCTAGCCAAAGAGCCGCCCCCTCCCTGGCCAGGGACGGGGAAGCCAGCTCCAGCCACCGGGAATGAAGGAGGCTCCAGGGGATCTTGAGCTTGGCTTTGTCCTGTTAACGTTTTAGTTTAGAGCATTTGTAGACAGAATGCCTTCGTCCTGGGGGCCGGGAGTGAAGTCTTCCTCGGGGAACGGAGGGCTCTGTGAGATCTAACGGAGAATGCTCTCTCCTCTGTTAGAGGACAGGCTCTAAAACTGGAGAGGAATCCATTTTGCCAATTAGCTGTGTGGTGTGTGGGCTTCTCTCTCCTCTGAATTGGTGGCACCTTTGTTTCGGCAGCTCTGGCTCCTCCAGGGCTGCATGATCCTGCCACAGATTCTCCCCAGTTGTCATATTCCTACCTGAGAAAAACACTTTTATCTCCACGCAGAGAAATAGCTCCCCTCCTCCCCTTGTCCTCTCGCCTGAGCGGTACACATCTCTGCAAGCAGTTGTGGAAATCTCTGCAACTGATGGACCTTGCTGGGCCCTCAGACTTTTTTTTATGTTATTTGTTAAGTGCTTACTACCAGGCACTGTACTAAGCACAGAGGTAGATACAAGCTAATCTGGTTGGATATAGTCTGTGTCCCAAATGGGGCTCGCAGTCTCAATCTCCATTTTACAGCTGGGGTAACTGAGGCACAGAGAAGTTGAGTGATTTGCCCATGGTCACACAGCAGACAAGTGGTGGAGGCAGGATTAGAACCCGGGTTCTTCTAACTCCCACGTCTGTGCTCTATCCGCTAATCCATGCTGCTTCTGCCTGGGCTGGAAAAGCCTAATCCTCCCTTCATGTGGCCCCTAGCTACAGATAGTGGGAAGAAATGAGCTCTGTCCTGCAGCCTCCTGGCTTGCTAGATCTGGGGCTGGGCCAACCCTTGGGGAGACTGGCAGGGGGCTCGGATCTCTCTGAGTTAGAAGCTTCAGGCCCTAAAATGGAGGTCAACCAGGAAGCTGAAAGATATAAATTTCGAGAGCCACCAATCTCTGCCCACCCGGGGTTCACGGTCTAAGAGGGAGAACAGGTATTGAACCCCTATTTTACAGAAGTTAAGTGACTTGCTCGAAGTCATAGAGCAGGTAAGTGGTAGAGCTGGTAGGAGAACTCAGGTCCTCTGGCTCCCAGGCCCATATTGCTCTTTCCACTAGATCATGCTGCTATTCAGCCCAGGCACCTCCTTCTACCACATAGCTACCCACATATCAGCTATGAGATGAGTCTGATTTATGTACACAGCTCCCACCCAAATCAGCCTCCTGGGCAGAGGAGTGGCATGATGAGAATAAATGAGATTTAAGATGCCTAGACTTTAGGGTGTGTAGGCAGCCAACTTACCCGCTGCTAATGGGCCCTGCTTCTATTTCTTTCTGCATTACCTTGAGGAGTTTTCTGCCTCTTTGGGCCTCAGTTTCTCCACTTTTAGAACAGGGTCAATCAACCTGGCCTCCTCTTCCTCCTCAGCGATTGGGTTCTGAGGTAGAGAGACATGGTATGTGGAAAGAGACTATGGAACATTTCTTATCTTTTGCAAAGGCAATGTTTTTATACACAGTAAGCAGACCCTTAATATTAGTGGTCTTTCCACATTATAACAGTGATGGCATTAGCTAAGGCTACTATAATCATCTATTCTTGAGAAAATAGGCTCCTGGTCATGTCATAGGCCCCCCAGAAATACTACCTCGGGATATGAGGTAGTATGAGCATCTACTGAAACCTCAGTCCCAAGGCACCAGACCTTAATCATCATTGATAGTCCTTAATCATCATCATTAATCATCACTGATAGTATTTCGGAGTGCCAGGTCTGTGGAGCAGGACATAAGAGCACACTGTTAGCACATTCTGTTTCTAGGGCCTGACCCTCCTGGCCTGCAAACATGGAGGGTTAAAATGAGAGAGAGTGGCTATTGTGCTCGCCATTTTACTGAATTGGAATGAATGAAACACCATGCTCTACTCAACTGCAAGGGCTGGAATTGTGTCTTATAACTCTTCTATATTCTCCCAAGTGAAAAATACAGGGGCCTCTATCCAAAGCAGGTGCCTAATAAGGGCAGCGGGGTCTCAAACAAATGCACACCAGCAGATTGCTGGGAAGCCCCTGCAGCAGACTAGCCTGGTGGGCTGCAACTGGGAGAAGGCTATTCTCTGTGAGCAAAGGCTTTGCCAATACTGCACTTTGTTTGCGCTTAACCATTATGATAATTATTACTATTACAGACTTATCTGCAGTTACACAGAAGGAAAGGGCGGAGCCAGGATTAATAATAATAATTACCGTATTTGTTGAGCGCTTACTATGTGCCAGGCATTGTACTAAGCACTGGGGTAGATACAAGCAAATCTGGTTGGACGCAATCCCTGTCCCACGTGGGGCTCACAGTCTCAGCCCCCATTTTACAGATGATGTAACTGAGGCCCAGGAAAGTGAAGTGACTTGTCTAAGGTTACACAGCAGATAAGTGGCAGAGCCAGGCTTAGAACCCATGACCTTCTGACTCCCAAACCCATGCTCTAACCACTATGTCATGATTAGAACCCAGGGCCTGTGCTCTTTTCACTAGACCATGCTGCTTCTCTAAGCTGGAACTCCATGCAGCTGAAGTTGTAGTGGCTAATGCAGGCCTGAAAGCCCGTCCTGGCCCTCTCTGAGTTTCCCACAAAACGCTGGGACTTGAAGCAGTGGGCAGGGTCTGGGGACATACCTCTCTTTGGGTGTATATAACGCAGTGCTCCTCTCTTCCTGGAAATGCTTCCTCTGGTGGAAATTGGCAAGAACCACTATCCTGGACCCCCGGGGGGACAGGGTGGGTTCCTGGTTTGGGAACACGAGGACCCTGAACACTGCCACACTGCAAATAGCCTCATCGTCCACCCCAACTGCCTGCGCTGCCGATATGTCTGACCCGAGGGAGGCTCATCCGCTTCCCTTCCTCTTCGGGCTTATTATGTTCTTCTTTAAATGCCTAAATTGTTTTATGTGGATTTTGACAAGGCAGATTAGATGGCGTAATCAAGACAAACTAGTTATTTAAACAAGGCCCCTGTGGGCAAATCAGCTCTTCTAAATGCTTGTTTACTGGCATTTTCTATTCCAAGGATGATGGGGGTGAGGGTTTCTTATTTTTCAGTTTTAGCTGTTTTGTTTTTTAAACAGGCCTTCTTATCTCTTTGGCTTGTCAACCACACAGCCCACTTCATCCATTTTTAATATGCTATTTCCCACCTCTGCAGTCTCTGGGGGCCTTTCAGGGATTACATGATATTCATTTCTTTCTCCTGAATGGCTTCTCATCTTTCTCCAGAAGAGAAGGAAGAGAGGAAGAAGAGGCAGCCAGCCCGCAGCCCAGAGGGAGGGAGGGGGCTGAAGTGTGATTGGATCTTGGGAGGACCAGGAGCATGGAAGGATGGGAGGATTCTTAGATTACTTCCCCTCATGCTCCTGCAGCAAACCTGAATCAGTCTGGAGGTCCTAGCCTCCCTTCAGCAAGGGCTGTGGAATCATGGAAACATGTGGGATTCCAAGATATTTTTCCTGGACAGTGAATGTCCCTGAATAGGGCTCACAGTCTTTATCCCCGTTTTACAGATGAGGTTACTGAGGCACAGATAATTTAAGTGGCTTGCCCAAGGTCACACAGCAGACCAGTGGCAAAGCTAGGATTAGAACCCACATCCCTTGACTCCCAAGCCCGTACTCTTACTAAGTGCTTAAAAAAGAGCTGGTCCCTCCAGCTCGACAATCTCCCACCGGCGGGAGTCTGAGAAGCAATCGGCATATCATTACCGTCAGCCAAGGAGATGTGAGGAAACTTTCCCTGGTGGCCTGCCTTCAAAGGAGCCAGCACACTTGGTGCGGGTGTCGGAGGGAGCAGCTGAAGGGAGACAGATAGAGTTATCGTGGCTGTTGAATCCCGACGCTGGGGAAATTCAATTTCAACTTGGAGGAAAGGAAGGCATCCAGGCCTCTGCTGCTTCTGTGAGGGAGGCTGAGGAAATCTAGACTCAATCAAGCAGTGCTTTGTAAACGAGGCAGCACCCTGTTTGTGATTGTTGTGTCTTGGTGTTGAGTCTAGTATAATGTGGAGTCTAGTATAGTGGTGGTGACTGTGTTGCATCCAAGTCTGGCAAATGTTTCAAAGTATAGGCATGAGAAGCAGCATGCCCTAGTGGATTGAGCATTGGCCTGGGAGCCAGGACCTGGGTTCTAATTCCAGCTCTGCCACTTGGCTGTTGTGTGACTTTGGGCAAGTCACTTAACTTCTTTGGGGCTCAGTTACCTCATCTGTAAAATGGGGATTAAGACCGTGAGCCCCATCTGGAACATGGACTGTGTTCAACCCGATTAGTTTGTATCTGCCTCAGCAATTAGTACAGTGCCTGGTACAGAGTAAGTGCTTAACAAATCCCATAAAAGAAAAAAATGAAATAAAATTGCAGCCCTGAGGACATCTTTGGCTTGGCATGAAGTTAATAACACTTTATAACCCCCCTGTCCCTCCCTGAAAATGTTAGTCTTCTTGGCTTGCTTTCTCCACTCTCCCTATCAGTGCAATCAATCAAGCAATCAGTGGTAATTACTGAGCACTTACTGGGTAGGGAGCACTGTACTTAGTGCTTGGGTGAGTAATACAGGAGAGTTGGTAGTCACTTTCCCTGCATACAAAAGTGTATGCCTGGACAGAATTCTGGGTCAGTATAAGGTTCCCTATTGCAGATGAAGAGCCTTGGCTTTAGAAACAACTTGGGTTACCAAGTAACTTGTTGTTACTTGGGTTTTTATGTTTGTTTGTTTGTTTTGAGCTTCACTTCATGGGGATGATTCTGCAAAATGCTTTGCAGTCATCTGAATGTCTTCTTGGGTGTGTGCCCCCAGGACCCTGCCCTTTACGTACAGGAACTCCCAGATAACAGTCTTGAAAACTTTTGTTGATACTCCCAACTTACTGGAGGTTGTAATAAATAAAGGACTGGGGTGCAGGGGTTGGAAGCCATTTCTGATCCTCGAGGAAAGAGTTTCAATTCAAAAGGAGGAGCTGCATTTTTTGATATCTGTATGCTATCACTATACATTCATTGTTACGGGCAGGGAATGTAACCACTAATTCAGTTGTATCATACTCTCCCAAGTGAAGTGTACAGTGCTCTGCACATAGTAAGTGCTCAATAAATACTACTGATTGATTAAATGCTTTTCATTTAGAAAAATGCCAAATCCCTTTCTAGACTGGAGGAATGACACATTCTGTGGAAGGGTCATTTCTACTGCACCTGAGCACTAACCACAATTCTGAAGCAGAAGAGAGGACTGACTGAGATGCTGCATTTAGGTAATCCTTGGGGCTAGAAAGTGTAAGCTTGAATTTGATGGTAAGGCAAGGTGACCATCCCTTTACCTTCAGTAAACTGAAGAGGGACAGTCATGAGAATAGATCAGGACCGTCATTTTTGTGAGCTTAATCTGCATTTGTGGATTTTAGAAGCAAAAAGACAATTCCAGGATATAAAATGTGAGGGGTTGTGGATATTTGAGGATTGGATGCTTTGTGTCCATGAACTTCACACAAATGGATAAAATGTGGTCATTATTGTGATTGCTCTAGGTGCAAAGTGTGTATGGGTGGGGAAGTTGGGAAGAGGTGACCTGTCAGCTGAGGTCTTTCTACCTGGACCCATCCCAAAGGCCACAAGCAGCTCCTGTCCGCTTGGGCAAAGGATGGCTGGGCAGGGCAAGTAGCTCTCCCCAGCCCAACACGGCCCAGTCCCCCTGCTTGATTGATCGATCAATCATATTTATTGAGTGCTTATCATGTGCAGAGCACAGTACAACAGAGTTGGTAGACACTTGCCCTGCCCAAAACGAGACTGGGAAGCCAAATCTAAACTGGGATTCAGTAAGAGTGCACACGTGTTGGGGCCTGTGACAAATCTGTGGAAATAGTGTTTGCTTCTGGTGAGAAAAGACATTTCTTCAATTCTACAGGGGTTCTTCATCAAAACGAGACAGGGTGGAGATAGGATAAAAGAACTACAGAAAACAAAATAAGTTTGAAGTCCTTCTTTGTGATTTCCATGCTTTACAAACTACATGTGGGAAAAAAGGTCTTATAGCTTCGAGTTAAAAATTCATCCCATACTATAATCTACATACTGTAACATAGTCTACATACTACAGAACTCCCCATCTTTCCACCCAAATCTTGTCTTCCACGAATTTCCTACCATGGAAGACAACACTACCATCCTCCCTGTCTCACAAGCCCATAATTTTGACATTATCCTCAACTCATCTCTTATTCAGTCACCAAAACCTGTCAGTTCTTCCTTCACAACACCTCTAGAATATGCCCTTTCCTCTCAATCAACTGCTTCCACGTTGATCTGAACACGTCTCATACCCCACCTTGACTATTGCCATCAGCCTTCTCACTGACCTCCATGTCTCCTGTCTCTCTTTTCTCTCACCCATACTTCTCTCTGATTCCAGGTCATTTTTCTAAATAAATGTTCAGTCCACCATCTCCCCACTCCTCAAAAGCATACAGCAGGTGCTCATCCACCCCTGCATAAAAAAACAACAACCCAAAAACAGAACCTAGCTGAACTCCACAGATGAATAACTTAGAAAGATTTAGGAATCTGGATTCCAGCTCAATGGACCCCTAGGAACGGGGTGAGATTTGCATTTTGTAACTGAATTTCATTTTATATGCTTTTGACCTTGTTCCGGGGCAATGTTGTATCTCCTGTTAACTTGTTCAATACGGATCACTGCTTATAGTTTTACTAATACTCAAACTACAGTAAGAAAGAGAAAGTACTTAATCTCGCCCCACCTTTAGAGCCTTATTAAGCACATTTCCCCAGAAAGGCCTTCCCCGACTAAGCCCTCCTTTCTCTTACTCCCTCTCCCTTCTGTGTCATCCACACAGCTGGGTCTGTACCGTTTAAGTGCTTGATATTCACCACACAGCACTTATGTACATATCCATAATTTACTTATTTTAATGTCTATCTCCACCGCTAGATGTAAACTCCTTTTGGGCAGGGAATCTATCAACTATTATATTCCCCAAGTGCTTAGTACATAGTGCTCTGCACACAGTGAGTACTCAATAAATACCACTGATTGATTGACTGAAAGCAGAAGACAGCCTGGGGTCTCAGGGCCCCACATAATGGAACATCCACCAGGGCATGGTTGTCTCTGTGTACAGCAGAAACAGACAGGAGAAACCCAACTGATATTCATGTACATTCAGGGGGCTGTAAATCAAGGGATCGTGGTGGTAATTTATCTGAGTAATATCTTGACACCCTAAGTGGGAAATATTCTGTGGGAATATGGAAGGCCTGCTCTCAGGTTTGGAGGAGCCCGGCACTGTGGGATGTCTGGGGATTAGCCCCACAGCACTTAGACACATATCTATACGTTACAAATTTTAAATTGTTTATATTACTGTCGGTTTCCCCCTCAAGACTGTTGTGGGCAGAGACGGTGTCTAGAACTCTGTTGCATGTACTCTCCCAAGTCCCAAGTACTTAATACAGTGTTCCGCACACAGTGTCTCATTAAATTCCACTGATTGATCCATCGAGCTACACATTGGTAGCTACGATTTGAAGCTTAGACCTTGTACGAGCCTTTTACAGTTCTTGAAGGCACACTTGGATCCCTTTCGAAGCGCTATTACTTAAGATTCAGTCATTCGAGAAAGAGAATATGTGCAATCTGAAGTCAGGCCACCTATGCTGCAAGACCCCATTAAAAAAAAATACAAAGTGACCTACAAGGCAAAACTCAGAATTAGAAATGAGATTCAGCCATTGCGAACCCAAGGGGACTCAGGGTCTGTGGTGATTTACTCTGTGTGGAAAGGTGTATTTTAAGTCCAGGACACCTAGCTGGTGGTTCCTTCCCCTCCTGGAATAGGGAGCAGATTTAGAATGGGAACAAAACATTTTTCTAGCTGTCACTTACTGCGAGGTGGGGCCGTTCTTCCCACGAAGGACGTCATTAGGAATTGAGAGCTCCACAGTATTTATTAGCTAGATGGAGCAAGAATCCCCCCTGATGGTTTCTTCAGTGTTTCGATTACAATCGGACGCCTCGTTTCCTTAGTTGGACTCTAAAGTTATTCATGAATTGTTCTTTACATTACCAGCACAGCTAGAGCTTGGAAGGGGGTTAAATGAAGAAAATGATTAGAATGCCGGATGTGAATTTTTTTTTTTTAATGTAAAACTGACAAAGCCAGAAACAAGACTTTGACTTTACGAAGAAGATAAAAAGCCCGTAAGGGAGGAACCTCCATTCTTTACCCAACTGTAAACTTTCAGTTTTGGTGGTTCATGGGGGACAAAGGGGAGTTTTAAGGAGAAAGGTTGGGGAGGCGGGAGTGGGGTGGTCAGAAATGGATGCCCCACTCCCCCATTTTTATCTTCCAAATTCTATAACAATCCCTTGGCCTGAGGTTTTTGGTTTTAACTCAACTCTATGGCTTGCTGCACATGGTCTTCAGTGCAAAAAGCCAAGGATACAGGTTCAAGGGTAAGACTAGTAGAAAATGAGCAAATTGTGATTAGTCAATCACTCCTATTTATTGAGTGCTTAGTGTGTGGAGCATGTACTAAGGGAGAGTATACTACATTAGAGTTGGTATATTTTAGAATGGCCCAAATTAAGCCAGGCTCTAGACTTTAAGCTCCTTAAGGGCAGCGAACATGTTTACTAAGCACTTGGGAGAGTACAATATAATACAGAATTAGCATAGTGCTCAATATATACCATTGGTTGATTGATTAAGCCTAACTTCTTTTGTCTAAAGGCCACACAGTTTTGAGCACCGCTGAAATTGCACTCTGCCGAGGAGAAAAAAGGAACATGAAGCTAATATACACTTACTGGCTTCAAAATGTCACATGATGGGAAGCACCCAGGATGATTTGAGATTATTTGAGGCCAGCCCAGAGGGAGAAGGGACCCCAGAGCTTCTCAGAGGCTGGTGTCTGATTCAAAAGGCCCCCAGGCAGGGTCGAGGGGTCTGGTTTTACCTTCCTTCCATCGAGCTAAATGGATTAGACTCCCAAAACTCTGGTTGCCTGCTCCAAACAAGGCCCAAACCCAAGTGCTAGTTTTGATTGCCAAGGAAGGGAAGCAAAGAATAGTGTTTTGGTGGTAGAGTCTGTACTGTCGTCTGGGGCTTGGAGGGATCAACCCTGTTGAAGAGATAGACCATCAATACCCAGATCTCTTGTGGGTAGGGAACATGTCTACCAACTCTCCCAAATGCTTAATACAGTACTCTGCACAAAAGCGCTCAATGTATACTATCAACTGATAGTCACTTTGTCGAAATGATTCCATTACAGACCTCTGCCCTATAGAATGTGCTCTAGAAATTACTCTATGCAGGCATGATGACCTTGGAAAAGCTGCAAGAACATGTCCATCTTGTGGGTTTTGCCCTAAGTAGCTTATTATTCCTAGTGACATTTTCCTTGTGGCCACTCTGATTCACATCAATAAGGAAGGTCGCCAATTCTGAGGGGAAACACCAGCTGTTCTTTTAATGATTGAACATGTGTTAGTTTGTGAGAAACAAGTGTGTTATTAGGTTATTTCTCTCTTTATCCCAGATGAACCACGGCAAACATGAGATATTTACATTATCAGCTTTACAATAAACGTGGGAAATTTATCTCTAACAAATGGTGAAAAATCTACATTTGAAATAAAAATGTGCACTGGGTAAAACAGCTCCCACTCATATTTCAACAGTCCAACCACCTCAGGGCATTGTTTTGAATACCTCCCCATCTCATCGGGCCTCCAGGCAAATGCTCAATCCCCACATCTAACTCTTTTTAACATTAAAATTAAATTTTTAACATTTTTCCCAGAACCCTTTCCCTTCTACATGATCTATGCATTTGGACCTTTATCCTTTGGGAGCTTGGTATTCACCCCCAAACAATTACGTATATAGCCGTAATTTATTTGTTTATATTAACGTCTGTATCCCCCTCTAGACCATAAGCTTGAGGGAACATGTCTACCAACTGTGTCCCGCACACAGTAAGTGCTCAATGGATATCACTGGATTAACTCTGACAACAGAGGTAAGATGAAGAAAGGAGAAACCCAATCAAAACTGTGTTTTGTCATAAGAAAGACACATCAAAAGGAAGGGCCCTCCTGACTTGCCATTTAGACGAAGTCCTGGAAAACACAACATTCAGGGATTGATGGATATCTCAAGTATCTGTCAAGAGCCCTTCTATACTGTTCCTTCCAAGAGGCCCAATATCTCAGCCGTTAACTTTTTTCAGTGAAACTGGCATTTTTTCAAGGCCAAGGAATATCAGGTAAGTTGGTTGACAAGCGTTGCTCCCGAATGACAATGGATTCTCCCTGGTCAAAGCTGAATCTGCAGTATACATAATGTTGCCCAAGACTGAGAGCCAGGCAGCTGAAGTTTTCTTGGAGAGCTGGACTGATGGATTTCAATCATTTGGGGTAAAATAAATCTGTCACCCCATCACTTTTACATGGGTAGCACCACCCTAAATCAAACGTCTGCTCATTTCTACTCATATCAAATGGATGCACCCAGAAATGCCCGGGTCAGGATCGTCTGCTGAAAAAAACAAACAAAAAGCAACCAAAGCTTTACATTAGCCATCATCTCTTTCCCTTCATCTTCCTGGATTCCCTTTCATTTTAGTTGCAAAACACATCAAAAAAAGTTGATTTCCCAAGAGATGATTTGGAGACTTAACAGGGATGTAGTTCTGAGGTTACAGTTCAAATATGGCTCAGTTTGGCACTAGCTGAAATCTGAGATAGTTGGCCGTCCATGGTTTAAACAAAACAAAAAACCTACCTGTTTCCGGCTTCCAACAAAATAACAGGCTAAGGGGAAGTAGGGGAAAGACCAGTAGGGGAAACATGACTGCGCCTCTGGCCTAAGCAATAGGCCAGGGGCAGGATATGGGTAACCTGGAAGGAAAAGATGCCAATAGGAAATCTGTTCTGAGGAGGAAAAGAGGACTTCAGCCTACAAAGCTAGTAAGCCTCCGTACCTTTTACGAGATTTACGGGGACCAGAGGAATGTTTATGTTCCCTTCTGATGGGCTTACGTCTGGGTGGTCCCATTCCCAAGAGGAGAGAACGTGACATTCAAAACGGCGGCAGTTCAGGACTCCCTAGTTGACAAAGTGCCATTAAAAGGAACTGGTCCCACATAGAACAACAGAAACTTTGCCAGCTTTGCTGTGGCTCAATAAACTTTATTATTCTTTTTTATTGTTTTTTTTTTTAAGAATTCATTTCCCTATCATAAAAATTAGACAACCACAGCACCACTAGCAGCAGCAGCAGCAAAGTCCGTGGAGTTACGTTGATGGTGGACAATTCATTGGGTGTTGTCAATATCTCATAGGTCCTAAGGAGTCCATAAATGGAAAAACAGAACAAAAACAAAACAAAAAACAGAAAAAACAAAAATAAAAACACCCCAGGATGGTGTTGGGGAGGGTCATAGTTTGAAGGTTTCGGTTTCTCCTCCCAAGGTGAACTGCAGATGTATTTCAGCGGGGGCCAAGTACATCATGCTTCAAGAGAAGACCCTTCATACCAGTTCCAGCACCTGATTTCCCAAAAAAGAAAAGAGAAGTTTAATGAGGGCTCGATGCATGATTATTATTATAATGGTACTTGCTAAGTGCTTACTATGCACCATGCACTGTACTAAAGCACTGGGGTAGATACAAGATAATCAGGACAGACATTAACCCTGACCCACAAGAGGCTCGCAGTCTCAGTGGAAGAAAGTGGGTTTTAATTGCCATTTTACAAATGAGAAAAATGAGGCACAAAGAAGTGACTCACCCAGGGTCACACAGCAGACAAATGGAGGAGCCCGGACTAGAACGTAGGTCTCTGGGCTCCCAGGCCTGTGCTCTTTCTACTGAGCCACACTGCTTGGATTGAAGTGGGAGCACCTGAGGATGGAATCCGTGGATGGCTTGGGGGGGGGGGGGGAGTTTGGTAGGAGAGGGGAGGAAGGCTGAAGGGGCACTGAATTTAAGTTTTTGTTTCACAACGCAGTCACTTCTTAATTGATGGCTAATAATAGTAATATTAATAATGGTATTTGTTAAGAGCTTACTACGTGCCAAGCACTGGTCTAAGTGCTGGGGTGGTTGTCCCATGTAGCTCAGTCTTCATCCCCACTTTACGGATGAGGAAACTGAGGCACAGAGAAGTGAAGTGATTTGCCCAAGGTCACGAGGCAGACAATTGGAGGAGCCAGGATTAGAACCCATGTCCTCTGACTCCCAAGCCTGTGTTCTTGCCACTAGGTTGATCCTCCTTTCTGCACTGACCAGGGTGGGATCTAAAGCAGGAGCTTTTGTCTACGGCCAAACAGCACAGAATCTGATGTCTTGCTTTACTTTCTTCCTCAAGATGTGTTGTATATCCTGACGTGATGTAAGATAGGGTCATAATTCCCACCCACTCTTCTTTTTCCTTCTTCCTTCCCAACAAAACATTAACTCATCTGAACAATAGAAAATCCTCCTGGCAATCTGCTGAGTGTGGCAGTTTGCTGATGGCAGATCTTTTTCTGTTTAAAAACGAATGAAATCTTCCGGGCCAGTGCAGCTCTTCTGTTAACTAGGGGGTCTAAAGGCTCAAGTGAGTAAACCGTCGGCCGGATGCGTTCCCGATGAGGTGTCTGAGCCGGACAGAGATCAGGGAGGTTGAAAGCACGACTGTGCAGGATGTCCGCACACCACATGCCCCTTAAGGAAGCACTAAGTGCCCCAGGGCAAATTTCTGTTCTCCTTGCTAATTATTACCATGATGTGTATCACTTAGAAAGACAGGTGTGACCGAAACCAGCTCTCCTTAAGCACCAGCCTCCTCCTGCTGCTCAACAAAATTTCCATTCATTTCATGGTTTCATAATTCTGGATCTGCCCTACTTTTCAGTGTCATGGATGCCACTGTTTGGTCTCAAGAAAGCTATGGGAATGCTAAATCAGTCCTCTGGGAGCAAGAACAGGGCTTATCTGATATGCACAGAAACACAAATTGCTTGGGGGGAAATGCAGAAAACATAAACGTTAATTATATGGTAAGGAAAGCTTTCTGGAGGCTCCATTTCCAGGTAGTCGAAATTTATAACCTTTTCCCACTGCTCTTCTGGGGCCTTTCTTGTCATTTTTACTTCCTATTTGGGGCTAGGAAAACTAAGGGGGCAAATAATAATAATGATAATGATGATATTTCTCAAGCGCTTACTATGTGCCAAGCACTGTTCTAAACACTGGGGTAGATACAAGGTCATCAGGTTGTCCCACGTGGGGCTCACAGTCATAATTCCCATTTTACAGATGAGGAACTGGGGGAACGTGTGGAGGGGCACCCAATACATTCCACTGACTGATCGACTGCATGACTAAATCCGGAATGAACTAAATCCTAACAGCTTTTGTGGCTACTGAGGCCTACAGCCAATCTGCCAGGTAGAGCAATATAAAAGAGGGAACCCCAGGATGGCATTACCGGTTGAATGTCTGGGAAATATCCCCTCACTGTTTGCTAATTCCCGGACCCTCTCCAATACCGCAGAGGTCCCCGGGCATGGTAGCAGCCAAACAGACGCCCTTGCCTTCGCCACGGCTGCAACTGAAATTGGTGTCTTTAACGTAGGTGCATTCTCCTCTCTCTCCCTGCCCCTGGAGCTGGTGCCAGTAGCACTGACTTCATTCCAATGACAAATACTTGTGCCTGGGATGACCCCATCTAATGGATTCTCCGAGCCACACATTCTGCATGACCTTGTTCCACTCTAAAAATGGATCTGAGTGTTTATAATGGAGGCGCCCGAAATAACTTACCTTAATTGTACCCTGACTGTTAGCAGCAATCAGCACATTGGACTCCTGGAAAAGAACACGACATGTGAGAGTCTGGAGTGGGAATCGCAGATGGAAAAATCCAAGGAGACACTTTTCTTAAGCCAATGAGGACATCCAGGGGACCAAGAATGGATAAGGAAGGCTATGACAGGGAGATCTTATAATACCCCTGAATTTATGCACTTTGAAGGGAAGTACTGAACTGAAACTGGCTGGAAGGAGGGGACATCTTATGACCCGCTGGGTTGAGTGGACCATTGGTCTGTTGCAGTATTGGTCCGGT
This sequence comes from Tachyglossus aculeatus, assembly GCF_015852505.1. Classification (NCBI taxonomy): domain Eukaryota; kingdom Metazoa; phylum Chordata; class Mammalia; order Monotremata; family Tachyglossidae; genus Tachyglossus; species Tachyglossus aculeatus. The sequence continues at coordinate 8,878,130 of NC_052081.1, forward strand.
TTATGGTTTTGATTCCAAAAGAAAAGAACAGATTGCTAGGAAGGAGGGGAAGTAAACCACAAGAAATAATGCGCGAGAACAACACCCACACCGATGCTAAAAAACAAGTCAGAACCCCTTTGCCCAGAAAAGCTTTCTTTTCCCATCCCCTCTGTTTTGGCCCTGCAGTACCCTGGAAGGCTGGAGGTAAATATTGCCAAAGGCACTGGCACAAATGGCAGCTGGAGCAGCACTGAGATAAAGGGGCAGAGGTGCCTGGGGGAGGAAGGGAAGCCAGCTAGGATGTCTTTTGAATTATCCTATCACTTAGTATATAAATGTTTAATAAACTTGGTGGCCAGCATATTCTCACTTCAAAGAGTTAGAATACATGCAAAGAGTGTGAGATTTAAGGAAAACAGATCCCCTTAAACCAGCAGAGCAGTAAACTGATCAGGGTGGGCACTTAGCAGCCCATCATTATGCAACAAATAATGAGATTAGACCTGCCTCATCAGAATGTTCTAAAGTCTGAAGGAAACCTGCAATGAAGCAAAGGGGGAGACATCTCAGTCCATGGCTTCCTAACAAGAAGGAACCATTCATCTATTAGAATCTGTACTTTGGAAGTTGTCCTCTTCCTGCCCACTCTGGGATCACACTGTATAGTGCCTATTGGAAGTTGAGCTGGAACAACTGGTAACACTTAGAGAGGGAAGTATATCACACAAACACAAACACAACCACTGGATTTAGTGACTTTTAGGACTGACATAGGAAGACACTCTACAGTAACTCTCTTGGGCACCCTTAGTGTTTGCCACAGCAACCAAGAATGACACAGGAAGAACAACTCCACTACGTTGCTGAGAAAAATTCGGATTACAAAAAACCTCCGCCAAAAAGTACTTACCCAAAATGATTTCAGGATTCAACTGCATTCTAAGCAGTTAGATTGACTAAAGATATATTCATTTTTGTATGCCAGGTAGTAGCAGAACCAGATATTTTACTTCTATTACAGAGAGCTGGAAGTGATAAGTGTAAAGCAATCACTGCTGGTTTTGAAAGATTCTTGTTTGCATTGTGAATGACTGGTAGTTCCCAGCTCCTGCTGGAGTCTGCCAGGGTACCAATGTAAATAAGCTCTGGCTCAATGGGTTGGTTTCCTTGCTAAATAAAACAAAAATGACGGCAGGTAATTCTCATTTCTCTCTGGAACCTGCCATTTTGTGGCAGAAATCCTCTCCGGGGCAAAGCTAATCACAGATCTACCGCTTTCATCCTACACAAGCAGAGGGAAAATTGGGCGAAGGGGGTCCGGAGGAGGGAAAGAGGTGCAAAAGGGGCAAATTACTTGTTAAGCCACTAATATTTGGCTCAGACATATTGAAACAAAAGCTTTCTATCCCCTGGAGGAATCATTTCCTTTCTTGTGGACTGTTTATAAAAGAGCCATTATGCACAACACATTAAAATCTGAAACATGCTGTGAAAAAAAAATATTCACAGAGCATGAACCTCATAGTAACAGATACCTGTGTAATTGATTTTTAAAAATAATCAAATGCATAACTTTTACAGTAGGCATAAAATCACCTACCAACACCATAAAGGTTTCCTCTAGATTCAGGGCTGATTTTATGGCTTAAACACTTTAACTCTCAATTTCACCATTCTCAGTTCCTAATAAACCCTTTAGTAAATGTACTTTACCTTCATCCCAAGATATTATTAAATGGCTGCCACCTCAGCTCAGTGCAAGGGGAAGAAACAACCCCCATTTATAAGCTCAGTTTAGCATAAACAATGATCATCATCAGCAATGGTATTTATTGTTTACTGTGCGCAGAACATTGTACTAGGTGCTTGAGAGAGTACAATACAACAAAGTTGGTAGACACATTCCCAGCCCACAATGAGTTTAGTCTAGAAGGCGAGACAAACATTAATATAAAGACATAGGTAATGTGGATTGAATTAATATTTCCACTTCCCCTAAACTCCATCCTAAACTGCTCAGGTAAATGGCTCTGCACTCACATTTTGTTGTCTTTCTTTGGACGCCCACCCTTGTGTCATATCTCCTAAGTCCACTAATAGGACTCATACCTACTCAAGACACCCCCTGGTTCTGCAAGGTTTTTTTTTCTTCCCCTAGACCCCTTGCTTCATGATGGGACAACCAGTGCCCATGGCTACTTTTGGGACTCTTTGATAATGGCCTGGAATCGGGAGTTTGCTAAATAGATCCTTGTGGCCTCAAAACAGCCAGAGCACCTTGGGAAAAATGAAGGCCACGCTAGTGCTATCTCAGCTAGAGGACTGAACCTGCTGAATCAAGTCACCAAGACCTCACCACCCTTCCTCAATTTTCTCCAAATTATCCCACCCCTCTCTGAGCTCTCCCCATATGGAATCGTTCGATTTCAATACAAAAAGGAGAGAGGACACTGTCAACTGAAAAGTCCTTTCTGACATTTCCCAGCTTCTTTCTTCTGAGTCACACAGGTGGCTCCTCAGAGAGAGAAAGAGAGAGAGAGAGACACACACACACTCTCATTCTTTTATTACCATAGCTACATAGGCAACCTCCCCCTCTGCTGTCCAGCTTTTGTGCATTCTGAAAATTAACAGGGAGGATGCTGCTTTCAGGTTGGGTTCAGCCTGAGAACCCAATGGATGCTCACGTTCACATCATCCTTACCCCAAGCTAGGCTGCACAAAGAGACAGCGTGGGGCAGCACACTCATAGAGAGTCAGACACCTGCTATGATGCAGATTGTAAATACACTAAAAGGAAATCTATTTGTCAGTCAAAAGTGAGTTCCTTCCTCCCCACAGAGATCTCTCCTCCGGGCATGTGGTTTAATAGTTTGCACAAAATGGCAATACCGAGCCCCTTTGGGGGAACCCATGCAGTAACTAGAAAAAATGTGAATCTTCCTTCTTGGGTTCCTCTGCTGGCTCGATTGAAGTCAGGGTGGTTTCCCCTCTGATCCCATGCACGCCTCATTCTAACAGTCAATAATGTCCCAAGTGGGGAGAATTCAGGGACTTCGAACTGTAGCTGCAGTTTCAGGTGATCTAGGACTCAAGCTCTCTGGACCTCAATTTCATGATGAGGAATATTATACCAGTTCTTTCCCTTCCTCGCAGGCATGTTGTAAGATTAATAAGATGCCTATAAAGTGATTAGAATGTTTGCAGGGGAAAGGAAAGACTTTATTAAAGATATAGGATATTGTTATTTTAATCCCTCAAAGGTGCTCTGCGCAGTTGCCATAAAATCCTAGGTGAGCATGGTCAAATTTGCTTTTTAAAATCAGCTTTCTGCAAGGTTGCTCAGATCTAAATCGGGACTGTTTCCTTATTCCTGGGCTCTACCACCCCAGAGAACGGGGACCTAGAAATCTGAATATTTAACTAGAGTCCTGATAACAACTGCTGCCTTGTTGGGAAGGCCAATGGAACTTCTTCACTTCCAATCTTCAGTTTACTCTCTCTTGAAAAGGCTCGAAGGGAAATGAGACCCTCTGCCCAGACTGGAACAATTACAGAGTGCCATCAAGGTGACATGAATGAAAAAACCTGAAATACTGAATCGATGAACTTGATACTTCTATGAACTTGATACTTATTTACATTTCTATTAATGCTGATCATTGGAGTGCCTGGGGAATCAGAGCCAGATCAGTAAAATGGCAGACTGTAAGCCTGTAAAATGAATCTTTTCTAAAGCTCTAAAACTGTTCTATCATCCTTCATTCAGATTTGCATCGCTCAAAGAATTGTATCACCCATATTTACTGCTTGCTTCCTGTGTGTCGAGCCAATTGCACATTATTCCAGTCTTGCAATTGAGAATACAAAGGTACAGAAATGTTTTGAGGTCAAGTTGAAGGCAAACCTGAAAACTGAACACAAATGTTCTCAATGAATGGCAGACCCTTTCCATACAGTTTTGATGCCAGTATATATAAAACAGTCTACGGTATGCTCTTTTCAGTGCACAGACGCCATAAGTTCGCTATCTGGATATTTTGGGAATAACTCTGCTATTTTGTTTTTGTTTTTTTACATTTTTCCTTCTGATACTAGAGCCAAATGCATAAAATCAAAGCCATCCTCATTTAGCAAAATATAGAGATTGAGAAAGACACAGGTAGTTGAGTCTACACTAAAGCTCCACTCCCTCATCATACACCTAAACTATCGGGAGACCATTCAACAACTCAGTATTCAACACTGCTAATGCAAAACTCTAATTCTCAACATTTGAAGTTCCTGTCTCAAAATAAGTCACTATTTCTTTTTTTAGAGTAATGAAAAACTTACAATACAAAAATCAACACAATATTACATAACACTTCCTCATTTAACTGCATAGTTTTCTTCAGATTTGTTTGACTATCTGCTCTAATGAAAATTTATTAATATTTCCAGGAGACAAAGACTGGGTATTTTTTGGATCACTTTCCATTCTGAAGAAACATCAACATAAAGAAGTTTTCCAGCTTTTACTGCTTCCTTTGTGGCAGCACCTAAACATACATCAAGTTTGGGTCTTGCTCTAAGGTAGGAAAATTTATATTTCCCTGATGTTATTCAATACTCAGCTCTAAAAATGCTTTGTTTATGACTACTTGTAGTGTACTCTTTTTTTTAAAAAAAGGCATTTGTTAAGCACTTACCATGAACCTGGCCCTTACTAAGCGCTGGGGTAGATACAACCTAATCAGGTTGGACCCACATGGGGCTCACAGTCTTAATCCCTATTTTACAGGTGAAGCAAGACGAAGTACAGATGAAGCACAGAGAAGTTAAGTGACTTGCCCAAGGTCACACAGCAGATCTGATGAAAGAAAGTGACAACCTGCTGATGGCACAGCATCTTCTGATGCCTTGGGCTGTGAGCCCACTGTTGGGTAGGAACCGTCTCTATATGTTGCCAACTTGTACTTCCCAAGCACTTAGTACAGTGCTCTGCACACAGTAAGCGCTCAATAAATATGATTGATTGATTGATTGATTGGATGTGATCCTATGGTCCCTTCAGCCCTACCAAATCAAAGCAAGGTTTAGCACCATAAGCAGTCTTCCTAATACCAACAAAAATGCTTCCTAGTGAATGATGACCTGCTAGCCATCATTTCTGAGCCTCATTAATAGACTCCCAAAATTTGCTGTGCAGCACCAACCACCTTGGGGTTACAATGACCCTAACAAGCAAACATCCCGGGGATACAGTATGTACTGTTTGACCCTACTCATACAAGGTGTTTTAAGAAAAGAATTCTTCACCAAAGTTGAAAAACCATTATCAGTCTCAGAATGAGCTTCTACCTCTGCAGCTTCCTACAAAGACTCTTATAATCACATTACAGCTCCCTATTTATTCAATACTGTAATTCTTGCTTTGAATTGGTTTAATAAAGACAAACAATGCTTCAGTGATATTTATCATTTCAGAATGCAGCAGATGAAGGAACATCCTGTTACTTTTCCAGTTCTGGAATGGGGAGGGACTCCAATTCTGAACATGGAAGCCTGTGGGAAAATGCATCCCATGCTATGACAATTCATGATACAACCTGCCAATCAATAAATTGTAGTTATTGAGCACTTACGGTGTGCAGACCACTGTACTAAGCACTTAGGAGGGAACAATATACCCGAGTTGGTAGACATGCTCAAGTTCCTTGCCCACAAGTACTTAATTCACTTATATCTTCATCTTCAATCGTATTTATTGAGCGCTATGTGCAGAGCACTGTACTAAGCACTTGGGAAGTACAAACTGGCAACATATAGAGACAGTCCCTACCCAACAGTGGGCTCACAGTCTAAAAGGGGGAGACAGAGAACAAAACCAAACATACTAACAAAATAAAATAAATAGGATAGATATGTACAAGTAAAATAAATAAATAAATAAATAGAGTAATAAATATGTACAACCATATATACATATATACAGGTATATACATATATACAGGTATATCTATGTATATCTATGTATATATGTAAATAGATACATTTATATCTATGTACCTCAGTGCTTAGAAGAGTTTTTGATATACTAGAACCCAACAAATATTTTTTTTAAAAAGAATTTACAATCCAGAGGGGCAGACATAAAACGGTTGTATTGCGGGGTATGCTTGATTCTGATCTGAATCTACAAGAGTAAACAGGCAATTACTAATCAGGAACTTGTGGGATGGCTAACCTTCAATTAACAGTACACATGGTCCTATACTTCTGAGAATCTGCTCTTTGTGGAAAAGTCATCACCTGGTTTGCCTTTATTAAAAACTAAAGAGGTACATATCTGTTAGCTGCCAGAAATTTCAATCATGAAAACTACAAATGCTGCCTCGTGGCATATTTTCCCTCACAATTCAGGACAGTGGGCTAAAGAATACTTTAAACTGGAGGGGATGATGTCAAGAAAACATGAAAGATGCTGGGAAATATTGTATGGAGGGGAACGATCTGGCTTGGCCAGCTGCTTTAAGCCAGACAGAGACCTCCAATTTTTATAGGAAGGCTGCAGAATGCAGACAAAACACATTTCATTTGTCCACATGGTTGTTTCCGGCAGCTTCCAGTATTGGTGAGCTACATTATTAAAAAGACCCTTTGTTATGTAGCCTTTTTGGTTCCAGGCTCCTGACTGCTTCAAATTCCCATTTGCGGTAAATAAGCCTTAATGTATTCAAGTAAACTAAAGACAGGATATTCGGAAAAATGGGAAGAGGGAATCATTTATAAGCTGCACTTAAGTCAAAGGCATCTTTAGTCAGGGAGAAAAAGTTGTAAATACTTCTGGAGGAGAATTATGGAAACATACATGATCAAAAAATGCAGGGCTCCTGCCCTCTTTAGGCAGATCAATTGGGAAATACGTTTTAAAGTAAGACGGCTTCTCTATCACACAACCTTTACTTTCCATCACACCCCTGTGTCCCTGAGACCAGAGCACTCTTTTAAATCATTCAATATAGGAGCGACTAGAAGCGAGGACAATGGTTTGCTATTTGAGATCAAGCGGCTTTGGAGAATGGATAACATTAAATGGGAAGCAACTGACTTTGGGGAAGTGGAGCTAAGAGTTCCCAGGTGCTTCTCCTTACAACCCTAGTCACCCCCATCCACTTCAGCACATAAGGGTATCCAGGAATATCATCAATCATCATCAATCGTATTTATTGAGCGCTTACTATGTGCAGAGCACTGTACTAAGCGCTTGCACTGTAAATATTCCTCTCCCCCTGAGAAGGTGGCTTTGCTACGAAACATTCTGCACATCTCTCCCCACACCTCGCCCCAACTTACTCTTTCCTCTATCACCCACCCCTCCACCCCACAGCACTTGTGTATATATGTACACATCTACAATTCTATTTATTTATATTAATTCCTGTTTTACTTGTTCTGATGTGTGTATGTATATATATATATATATATATATATATATATATATATATATAATTTAAATTGATGCCATTGATGGCTGATTACTTGTTTTGATGTCTGTCTCCCCCCCTTCTAGACTGTGAGCCCGTTGTGGGCAAGGATTGTCTCTCTGTTGCTGAACTGTACTTTCCAAGCACTTAGTACAGTGCTCTGCACAAAGTAAGCTCTCAATAAATGCAATTGATTGAATGAGTGAATGAACATCTCAAAACTCCTTGAAGCTGCAGCAGAGGCAGCTACCCACAGTGGACACTGGTGATCTTGTTTAACGTCCTTGAAGACAGGTGCTGAGAAGTGGAAATTCTGCCCTAGTTCCCTTTATGTTCTATTATTTCCCCAATCTATAACTTATTTTCATGTCTGTCACCTCCCATTGTAGATTATACACTCCTCGTGGGCAGGGATTGTGGCCACCAACTCTTACATCATATTTTCCCAAGGGCTTAGAACAGGGCTTTATGGATGGTAAAAGTTCAATAAATACCACTGATGGACTGATCTACTGCAAACTATCAAAAGTCCTGTCTCTTGCCAACATGTTTTGCTAGAAGAGGTGGGAGGGATGATGGAGGATATGAGAGAATGGGAATAAAGGAAAAGAAATGTCGTATTTGAGTTCATGTCTAACCTATTTCATCCTATCTGGACTAATGCCTTTTAAATATTCCGCCGACAGAGCCGTTGTTGCTGATTTATTTCTCAATAAGAAGTCATGATGACAGAAGCTGGACTGAACAGCAATTATCCTTCACGACCTTAATGGGACGCTGACCCTTCAAAATAGATTAACAAAGACAAAAGAAAGACTAGATGAACCACATGGGGTTTAGGTGAAAAGCAACTGTTTGTTCTGTCAGGAGAGAATACTGCTACTTTCAATTGACAAAGAATTGTTGTTTTTTTTAAACACCAAAACTACAAGCTGGATCTCTTTGCCTGCCTCTGGCTTTCAATGGTAAATGCATGTTATTGCAAAAAGAAGAATTTGGAAACAAGTGTCAGAGAACGATTTAAGGAATGAGATGATTTTTTGCCAGTGGTTCAAATTTAAACCAATTCATGCCCCTGAATTTATCATTCACAGAATGGTTCAGGGGTTGGGATTCTCAAACCTAAGACTTCTTCTCCCCACAGCTCCTGCCCTCAAATTATGTGGCAGGCACAGGATGTTGGGAAGTTCAATTCAGGGAAAAGCCCTGAGCTGTGCTTGCCGCTCTATGCCGAGGAACTATCAGAGACCGTGCCTGGCCCACTGCGAGAACAAGGCAGGAGCCCATGGAGGACGAAGCTCATTAAGATCCGAAAGAGTTCAGGGGCATCCTGCTCTTTATGCAGCAAATGTAGCCTCAAAATCCAAAAACATTACAGGGAACATTTTGACCACATCAGCATTGGCAATCAAGCCATCACCCAAGAAAGGTTTGTTTAGGGCTAATCCTATTAATGGATTTCCATTTTTCAACTCCCTCCCCAATTCAAAATTCCCCCCAAACCTCAGATTAGGGCAGTGGGGAGGAATGGAGTGATGAATGAGGAAAAGAGGCAGACCTGGAAGAGGAAAGCTAAGATTTATCCTATGGGATAAGAAGATCAAGCTATCAAACTACACTACCACCACCATATTGCTAGTATAATTTTTTTTTAATGGTACCTGACCAGTGCTTACTGTGTGGCAGGCACTGTACGAAGCACTGGATTAGATACAAGATCATGAGGTTGGGCACAGTCTAAAAGGGGACTGTGAAAAATGGACTGTGAAAAGAAGACTGTAAAAATGGCAGCAAACCTTTGTGACTCCCAGGCCCGTGCCCTAACCCTATGCAGCAGACAAATGACAGCAAACCTTGTGACTCCCTGGCCCGTGCCCTAACCCTATGCAGCAGACAAATGGCATCATTATCAATCGTATTTATTGAGCGCTTACTGTGTGCAGAGCACTGTACTAAGCGCTTGGGAAGTACAAGTTGGCAACATATAGAGACAGTCCCCACCCAACAGTGGGCTCACAGTCTAAAAGGGGAAATGGCAGCAAACCTTGTGACTCCCAGGCCCCTGCCCTAACCCTATGCAGCAGACAAATGGCCGCAAACCTTGTGACTCCCAGGCCCGTGCCCTAACCCTATACAGCAGACAAAGGGCAGCAAACCTTGTGACTCCCAGGCCCGTGCCCTAACCCTATGCAGCAGACAAATGGCATCATTATCAATCGTATTTATTGAGCGCTTACTGTGTGCAGAGCACTGTACAAAGCGCTTGGGCAGTACAAGTTGGCAACATATAGAGAGAGTCCCTACCCAACAGTGGGCTCACAGTCTAAAAGGGGAAATGGCAGCAAACCTTCTGACTCCCACGCCCGTGCCCTATCCCTATGCAGCAGACAAATGGCCGCAAACCTTGTGACTCCCAGGCCCCTGCCCTAACCCCATGCAGCAGACAAAGGGCAGCAAACCTTGTGACTCCCTGGCCCGTGCCCTAACCCTATACAGCAGATAAATGGCATCATTATCAATCGTATTTATTGAGCGCTTACTGTGTGCAGAGCACTGTACAAAGCGCTTGGGCAGTACAAGTTGGCAACATATAGAGACAGTCCCTACCCAACAGTGGGCTCACAGTCTAAAAGGGGAAATGGCAGCAAACCTTGTGACTCCCAGGCCCGTGCCCTAACCCTTTGCAGCAGACAAATGGCAGCAACCCTTGTGACTCCAAGGCCCCTGCCTTAACCCTATGCAACAGACAAAGGGCAGCAAACCTTGTGACTCCCAGGCCCGTGCCCTAACCCTATGCAGCAGACAAATGGCATCTTTATCAACCGTATTTATTGAGCGCTTACTGTGTGCAGAGCACTGTACTAAGCACTCGGGAAGTACAAGTTGGCAACATATAGAGACAGTCCCTACCCAACAGTGGGCTCACAGTCTAAAAGGGGAAATGGCGGCAAACCTTGTGACTCCCAGGCCCGTGCCCTAACCCTATACAGCAGACAAATGGCATCATTATCAATCGTATTTATTGAGCGCTCACTGTGTGCAGAGCACTGTCCTATGCGCTTGGGAAGTACAAGTTGGCAACATATAGAGACGGTCCCCACCCAATAGTGGGCTCACAGTCTAAAAATGGAAATGGCAGCAAACCTTGTGACTCCCAGGCCCCTGCCCTAACTCTATGCCACAGGCAAATGGCAGCAGACTTTGTGACTCCCAAGCCCCTGCCCTAACCCAATGCAGCAGACAAAGGGCAGCAAACCTTGTGACTCCCTGGCCCGTGCCCTAGCCCTATACAGCAGACAAATGGCATCATTATCAATCGTATTTATTGAGCGCTTACTGTGTGCAGAGCACTGTACTAAGCACTTGGGCAGTACAAGTTGGCAACATATAGAGACAGTCCCTACCCAACAGTGGGCTCACAGTCTAAAAGGGGAAATGGCAGCAAACCTTGTGACTCCCAGGCCCGTGCCCTAACCCTTTGCAGCAGACAAATGGCAGCAACCCTTGTGACTCCAAGGCCCCTGCCTTAACCCTATGCAGCAGACAAAGGGCAGCAAATCTTGTGACTCCCAGGCCCGTGCCCTAACCATATGCAGCTGACAAATGGCATCATTATCAATCGTATTTATTGAGCACTTACTGTGTGCAGAGCACTGTACTAAGCGCTTGGGAAGTACAAGTTGGCAACATATAGAGACGGTCCCTACCCAACAGTGGGCTCACATCTAAAAGGGGAAATGGCAGCAAACCTTGTGACTCCCAGGCCCGTGCCCTAACCCTTTGCAGCAGACAAATGGCAGCAACCCTTGTGACTCCAAGGCCCCTGCCTTAACCCTATGCAGCAGACAAAGGGCAGCAAATCTTGTGACTCCCAGGCCCGTGCCCTAACCGTATGCAGCAGACAAATGGCATCATTATCAATCGTATTTATTGAGCGCTTACTGTGTGCAGAGCACTGTACTAAGCGCTTGGGAAGTACAAGTTGGCAACATATAGAGACAGTCCCTACCCAACAGTGGGCTCACAGTCTAAAAGGGGAAATGGCAGCAAACCTTGTGACTCCCAGGCCCGTGTCCTAACCCTATGCAGCAGACAAATGGCAGCAAACCTTGTGACTCAAATGGCAGCAAACCTTGTGACTCCCTGGCCCGTGCCCTAACCCTATGCAGCAGACAAATGGCATCATTATCAATCGTATTTATTGAGCACTTACTGTGTGCAGAGCACTGTACTAAGCGCTTGGGAAGTGCAAGTTGGCAACATATAGAGACAGTCCCCACCCAACAGTGGGCTCACAGTCTAAAAGGGGAAATGGCAGCAAACCTTGTGACTCCCAGGCCCCTGCCCTAACCCTATGCAGCAGACAAATGGCCGCAAACCTTGTGACTCCCAGGGCCGTGCCCTAACCCTATGCAGCAGACAAAGGGCAGCAAACCTTGTGACTCCCAGGCCCGTGCCCTAACCCTATGCAGCAGACAAATGGCATCATTATCAATCGTATTTATTGAGCGCTTACTGTGTGCAGAGCACTGTACAAAGCGCTTGGGCAGTACAAGTTGGCAACATATAGAGAGAGTCCCTACCCAACAGTGGGCTCACAGTCTAAAAGGGGAAATGGCAGCAAACCTTCTGACTCCCACGCCCGTGCCCTATCCCTATGCAGCAGACAAATGGCCGCAAACCTTGTGACTCCCAGGCCCCTGCCCTAACCCCATGCAGAAGACAAATGGCCGCAAACCTTGTGACTCCCAGGCCCCTGCCCTAACCCCATGCAGCAGACAAAGGGCAGCAAACCTTGTGACTCCCTGGCCCGTGCCCTAACCCTATACAGCAGACAAATGGCATCATTATCAATCGTATTTATTGAGCGCTTACTGTGTGCAGAGCACTGTACAAAGCGCTTGGGCAGTACAAGTTGGCAACATATAGAGAGAGTCCCTACCCAACAGTGGGCTCACAGTCTAAAAGGGGAAATGGCAGCAAACCTTCTGACTCCCACGCCCGTGCCCTATCCCTATGCAGCAGACAAATGGCAGCAAACCTTGTGACTCCCAGGCCCCTGCCCTAACCCCATGCAGAAGACAAAGGGCAGCAAACCTTGTGACTCCCAGGCCCGTGCCCTAACCCTTTGCAGCAGACAAATGGCAGCAACCCTTGTGACTCCAAGGCCCCTGCCTTAACCCTATGCAGCAGACAAAGGGCAGCAAATCTTGTGACTCCCAGGCCCGTGCCCTAACCGTATGCAGCAGACAAATGGCATCATTATCAATCGTATTTATTGAGCGCTTACTGTGTGCAGAGCACTGTACTAAGCGCTTGGGAAGTACAAGTTGGCAACATATAGAGACGGTCCCTACCCAACAGTGGGCTCACATCTAAAAGGGGAAATGGCAGCAAACCTTGTGACTCCCAGGCCCGTGTCCTAACCCTATGCAGCAGACAAATGGCAGCAAACCTTGTGACTCCCTGGCCCGTGCCCTAACCCTATGCAGCAGACAAATGGCATCATTATCAATCGTATTTATTGAGCACTTACTGTGTGCAGAGCACTGTACTAAGCGCTTGGGAAGTGCAAGTTGGCAACATATAGAGACAGTCCCCACCCAACAGTGGGCTCACAGTCTAAAAGGGGAAATGGCAGCAAACCTTGTGACTCCCAGGCCCGTGCCCTAACCCTATGCAGCAGACAAAGGGCAGCAAACCTTGTGACTCCCAGGCCCGTGCCCTAACCCTATGCAGCAGACAAATGGCATCATTATCAATCGTATTTATTGAGCGCTTACTGTGTGCAGAGCACTGTACAAAGCGCTTGGGCAGTACAAGTTGGCAACATATAGAGAGAGTCCCTACCCAACAGTGGGCTCACAGTCTAAAAGGGGAAATGGCAGCAAACCTTCTGACTCCCACGCCCGTGCCCTATCCCTATGCAGCAGACAAATGGCCGCAAACCTTGTGACTCCCAGGCCCCTGCCCTAACCCCATGCAGCAGACAAAGGGCAGCAAACCTTGTGACTCCCTGGCCCGTGCCCTAACCCTATACAGCAGACAAATGGCATCATTATCAATTGTATTTATTGAGCGCTTACTGTGTGCAGAGCACTGTACTAAGCGCTTGGGCAGTACAAGTTGGCAACATATAGAGACAGTCCCTACCCAACAGTGGGCTCACAGTCTAAAAGGGGAAATGGAAGCAAACCTTGTGACTCCCAGGCCCGTGCCCTAACCCTTTGCAGCAGACAAATGGCAGCAACCCTTGTGACTCCAAGGCCCCTGCCTTAACCCTATGCAGCAGACAAAGGGCAGCAAACCTTGTGACTCCCAGGCCCGTGCCCTAACCCTATGCAGCAGACAAATGGCAGCAAACCTTGTGACTCCCAGGCCCCTGCCCTAACCCCATGCAGCAGACAAAGGGCAGCAAACCTTGTGACTCCCAGGCCCGTGCCCTGTCCCCATGCCCTGTCCCCATGCCATACTGCTTATCTATCGATGGTTATCGATTGATCTCTGGTATGTACTGAGTGCTCGCTTGCTTTGTGGAGAGCCCCATCCAAAACGCTCGGGAGGGTCCACTACAACAGAGTTGGTAGATGGGACCCCTGCCCACAAGGTGTTTAGAGGAGGGGTTGGGTGTTAAAAACAGATTATTGGATTGGTTTCATCACACCCCACGGACAAACGTTTTCAGTCAATGCCTGCCAATGACAAAGGAAGAAATCATCTTTAGGAGGCGTGAAGATGGAGCCATCTAGTCTCGGCTTGCTATCGCTTCAGCAGAACCCTTTCATTTTGGCCTCATGATGGCTTCTGCTCCATGAAGCAGCTTCTCCCCCTCGTCCCCCTCTCCATCCCCCTCATCTTACCTCCTTCCCTTCCCCATGGCACCTGTATATATGTTTGTACAGATTTATTACTCTATTTATTTTACTCTATTTTATTTTGTGAGTATGTTTGGTTTTGTTCTCTGTCTCCCCCTTTTAGACTGTGAGCCCACTGTTGGGTAGGGACTGTCTCTATATGTTGCCAACCTGTACTTTCCAAGCGCTTAGTACAGTGCTCTGCACACAGCAAGCGCTTAATAAATACGATTGATTGATTGATTACTCTACTTATTTATTTATTTATTTTACTTGTACCTATCTATTCTAGTTATTTTGTTAGTATGCTTGGTTTTGTTCTCTGTCTCCCCCTTTTAGACTGTAAGCCCACTGTTGGGTAGGGACTGTCTCTATATGTTGCCAACTTGTACTTCCCACGCGCTTAGTACAGTGCTCTGCACACAGTAAGCACTCAATAAATATGATTGATTGATTGACACAATCTATGTCCCACGTGGGCCTCAGTCAATCCCCATTTTACATTTTACTGAGGCATAGAGAAATTAAATGACTTGCCCAAGGTCATAGAGTAGACATGTGGTGAAGCAGGGTCCTCTGATTCCCAGGCTCATGCTCTTTCCACCAGACCACTCTGCTTTCAGTTTGGGTTTCCTTAATCCCCACTTAAAACTGGTCCACAACTCTCCTGTGGAACTCAATTTAGCATCTTCTGTTGCACAACGAGTCACTGGTGGGAATCTTGTAACCCGAGCAAAATAAAAGCCTTTGCAGCTTTTATATGCAGGCTGGTGGATGGCACCAGGAAGACAAATCTTCAGAGTAAGATAACCTTGATTAAGATTTGAACTGGGGCATTCGGTTTTCGTGCATTGTTTCAGAATTTTTCAATTTGAGCTTACCCGATGTTAGATTGATATGCCCAAGTAATGGTAAAAGCAAAATAGAAATATGAGAAAGGGAAATAAAACCTTCATTTTTAGTATAAAAACTGTAATAAAAAAAGGATGTGGATCCACTAAACAATTTATTTGCCATTTTCATCAGTGGGAAGTTGTTTACAACAGCGTAGCTATTAGCTCTTAAGTCACTTCATGTTAATAAAATGAGCACTCTGAAAAAAAAATCCTATCAACAGAAGGTGGTCCCGATTAGGAAAATTTGGCAGAGACCCAGAGCAGAACTTAGAGCATCACTACTACAATATATTGTGCATTTTAGTCACAAAATACTTAACTGTCACAAACTAGATGCTGGTATTCTGGGGGGCTAATGGCTTGTTCTCCCGCATGCACAAGGGACCAGGCAGCGAAGAAGAGAAGCCTCCTGAAACTCTGTCCCCATCCCTGCCCAACAACCCGGTTCAGTTACAGTGTTGTGGTTTCCTCCGTGAGCCATGCTGTTGGCAGAATGATGCTGTAGCCAATGGTAGAGGTTTCCAAGGCACAAATTCTATATATTGTATATTGTACAGGTATACAGAGAACCCTATGGGCAGAGACAGGAGAAGGTATACTAGAGGATGCAGGTGCTCTCTGGACTTGCCTGCACCCACAAATCATTTACTGCAGACAGACAGGTGGGAAGGACTGTAAAATATCTCAATCCTGTGCAAACTGGGCTGTGTGTGTCTAGTCTACCCGCAAAGAAGCAAAACACTGAGCTCAATTATTCCTTTCAACAATTATATCTTAGTTGAGTTGGAGGAACCTAGAAGAGGGAATTCCTGTTACTAGGCTAATACATTTTTCTTCCAAGCTTCCTTTCTGGCCTGACAAACAAGACCAAAATTTGGCAACTCCAAAATATCTGATAAAATATGAAATGGCTTAGGATGAAATCCTAGCTTAGGCCTTGTTTGTGAAGTACAGCAATAATTTACTTAAATGAACAATTCTGGGCTTCAACCCATTAATGACCTATGCTTTGGTTTATGGTGTTTCTTAATCTTCCTTTTATTACATCAGATTTCCAGAGCACTAGATGTGTATTTTAATTTTTATTCATTTGCTAAACAGCTATCTGTAAAAAAAAAAAACCCCAAAAGTTTGGAGATTCATTCATTCATTCATTCAATCGTATTTACTGAGCACTTACTGTGTGCAGAGCACTGTACTAAGCGCTAGGGAAGTACAAGTTGGCAACATATAGAGACGGTCCCTACCCAACAGTGGGCTCACGGTCTACAAGGGGGAGACAGAGAACAAAACAAAACATATTAACAAAATAAAATAAATAAATATGTACAAATAAAATAGAGTAATAAATATGTACAAACATATATACATATATACAGGTGCTGTGGGGAGGGGAAGGAGGTAAGGCGGGGGGGATGGGGAGGGGGAGGAGGGGGCTCAGTCTGGGAAGGCCTCCTGGAGGAGGTGAGCTCTCAGTAGGGCATCTCAGTGAAGATGCATTCAAGCTAGTAAGGCTGCGAAAAAGATAATTTTGAAAAGAAATACCTGTCATACACACATCTCCCCATCCAAGTTTCACCCATCCTTAATCTATTTTAACCTCTACCTAACCCTCCTTGTGGGCAGGGAGAGTGCTAATATACTGAATGAAGTAAGCACATTGAATTCTAGCTACAAGTGTAACCAATGAGTGCTTCTGCATCAATACCTCCATTTCCCCTGAAGGAAAAATTATCCAAGCAAAACAACGTTGCATGGAAAGAAAAAGAAATTAATTCTAAACTCCAACTCATTTCAACATTACAAGGGGTGAGATGATGAGCAGCAGCACACGGACAGGCACAGACACATGATATGATTAACCAATCCTGCGTCTCAAATGACTGCAACTTTGTGTTGTTTGTGTCAGGGAGAAGGTCTTTCTGAGCAAGTGCTGACTTGGTAAACTGGCAAAAGCTAATGCTAGAAATAATGCTATCTCAGTGGTAGTGGAAACATTTCCTAGGCGTGAATTTATAAAAGGCAGTTTGGGGGAAAAAACAACAACAAGCCAGATTCAACATTTTCTAACTTACCACAGTTATAGATAAGGTGACTGAGGCACACAGAAGTTGAGTGACTTGCTCAAGGTCAAATTCCTGACTAATGGCAAAGTCAGGATTAGAACCCAGGTCCTCTGACCCCAAGGCCTTGCCCTTTGCATTAGACTACTCTGCTTCCCACCTTAAAAGAGTAGGATGTCTGAGAAAACTGGGAGCCAACTGAGAAGTTGGATCTGAGTGGAGTGGGCTGAGGGCAGAGCTTGGGATAATGGCTTGCCGTGACAGAGAGAGGATGATAGAAACAGGAGGAGCTTAACAGCAAAATAACTGCCAGCCAGAAACACAACCTGAAATATTGTTCTCAATCCTCTGTGTGCCTGTACCAAGACAAATCCTGTTGCAACACAAAATGGAAATTCCGGTGATGGAGAGTTTGCAGTCTGAAGTCCTTTGCTAGGTAGGGTGCTGCTCCCTTCAGCTGTGAACGACTGGCATTTACGTTCTCCTAATGAAACAGAACCTGCACACCTCTCTAACTGCCCCGGCACGGGAGCCAGCGACTGCTTTCAAGATTGGCAGCCCAGGAAGTAGCCCTGACTCAAGGAAGAAAAAAATGCTGAGCAACATTAAAAAAGAAAAGATAATAATAATAAAAAAAAACAAAAAGCAGCTTCTTCTCACTCCTGTAATGTGGATAGCCAAACTGCTTTCAGGGTCATTCAAATGTAATTGAGTGCCTTAACTCAGAAATTGCAAATCATGGTGATAAAACACTTCAATAACCTTGATGCTGCCTGTGCTCCTATAACACGGGAGCCGCCTCCCATGTCCGCCACTGAGTGTGTTCTTTCGAACTCAGGCTGTACCAAGACAGATGCGCGTTGTCAGAAGGACGTTTTCTAATTCTACTGTCTCATTCTATCTGAGATGGGAAATGAAAACATGTTATAGGGGCACTGTCTGGACTTTCACTCTGCTCTCAGCAGTTTCATTCCTTGTGTGGTTTTGGGTGCCGTTTTATTTCTGTTAAATCTTGATCTGTTTGTACTTTTTTTTCCACCAACACTTTTGAGAATACTATTCTATTTTTAAAAGGCCATCAAAGGTATGGTTGCCTAAGCGGTAATGTGCCTTTTGGGTACATGTACTAAGTTTCTGTAGCACAATTAGCAATTATTCAGAACAGAAGAACCCAACAGATCGAATAAACATTACATAACACTTAAATGCTCCTTCTTCTAAAACCAAACATTACAATTGCCTTTAATTTACCATTTACCACCAGTCAAAGGATGGCCATGACTAGGTATTACTTGGGGGAGGAATGGAACAGACATGAAATCTTGGAAATTCCGGAGAAGCATGAGATCCTCAATCAGATTTTTCTTTGGGAAAAGCAATGCCAGCTTCCTCCTTATCAATGTTACTGAAAACGGCAGGCCCTCCTGTCTCCGGGATTTTGACTGATTGGCGGGGTGGAGTGACAGAGAGATGTGAAAGATGAGAAAGCCAAATTCACTTTTTCTCTCCTGGTTTCTGGGCAGTTGCTCCCAGAGGCATTAATAACAAGTCACATAGTCACTTTTCTATTTGGGATTTTAAAATAATTGAATATATGAAAAATCTCAGCCAGAGTTCTCTTTTGACACATGAAAGCATTATTAGTTACCAATACTATGTACTCTCATTAGGGGACCTTACAAGCTGTTTTGAGTCAAGTTTAGTGAGAACACCTCCCCTATTATTCTCAACATGCTGAAAATCCATCTCTCTTTTTGCCCCCAGTTTAAACAGATACCAGCCTTTATTTGGTCTCATTTACTAAGCGTATTTTCTGCTCCTATCGCCATCTCTTTGTGGCTATCAAAGCTCTAATACCTCTGTTGGAAAATTTTTCCCAAGCTAACCTGCTTATCTGCAGTAATGAACACTCATGCAAACAGGCACAAAATTAAATGGGTTCTTTAGAGAGATTATGATAGATTGAGCTGTGCTTAATCTACATAATCAAATTGCTTTTGTGTTCGGCAGTAATACTTTCTCTGTACCCCGGGTGCAACCAATACTGAACACTCTGTCCTGACAGCTTCATTCTGAGAAATGCTGGCTACAAAGAGGGGTTATTTTAGAGGCAGTGGAGTGGCAATGGTATGAGATATATTTTAGTCTAAGTGAATATATCTGGCATCTTCAGGTTGGTGATGGAGAGTAGGGTCATTATGAGGGAATCGGAGGATGCATCAGAAGGCCTTGCCACAAGCATGCCAAATTCTCTGGTATCTCTTTATTGCTAACTGTACTTTCCAAGTGCTTAGGACAGGGTTCTGCACACAGTAAACACTCAATAAATATGACTGAATGAATGAGTGACTCTCTTGCCACAAACTGCAAATGCTCTGCTTTCTATATGGTCTCATCTGATTATATTGCACGTACCCCAGCCCTGAGTACAGGGCTTGTCACAGAGGAAGCACTTAAACTATTACTTTCCTAGTGTCTTAAGCATTTGAGGAAAACAAAGAAAGCCATTTCTGCTTAACTAATTCTTCTTTACATAACTATTATTAGGTAGCATTTATTATATATTTATTTAAGGTATCTGTAAAGTGCTTACTATGTGTCAGGCACTATACTAAGTGCTGGGGTAGATAGAAGATACAAGTTGGATACAGTCCCTATTACACATGGGGCTCATGATCTATATTACATATTGCATGTTATTATGGCATCTATTGAGCACAGTCCCTGTCCTACAGTCTATTTCATCCTCATTTTACAGATGAGGAACCTGAAGCCCAGAGAGGGGAAATGACTTGGCCAAGGTAACAAAGTAGGCTAGTAGCAGAGCCAAGATGCAAAGCACGTTCTCCCTACCCCTACTTCTGTTTCCTCTGGGTCACTGATTGACTGAGTTCATTCATTCATTCATATTTACTGAGCGCTTACCGTGTGCAAAGCACTGTACCAAGCACTTGGGAGAGTATGATTTAACAACAGACATATTCCCTGCCCACAATGAGCTCACAGTTTACGGCATTTTTTCCCACTGCATTAATGGTTCAGTTTCAATAAAAGAGCGGAAGACCAGAAATACTCAGATCAATGTACCCGGATCCATACCTTTTTAGACCGTGAGCCCCGATGGAATGGGGACCCTTTTTAAGACTACACAGGTGAGCATTTCTCAGCTCCTGGTGCAGCATACATGCTTAATAAATCACATTACCACTATCTAGCCGGTAGCTGAGAAACAAGGAAAGCAGATGTTACCAAAGATGAAATGATGAGTCAGTGGGGGAGTCAAGAACTCAACCCAAGAGTCCTGACTTCTGGCACAACGTTCTCCATACTTAAAAGTGTACATCTGGAGCACTGGGTATGAAAATAAACAAAACTCTGTTTATTTCGATGATTGCACATTTAATCATTCAAATGGAGTGTGTTTATTTGAAAGTGAAATCCCATGTGGATGTAATAACATTCAAATAAACATAGCCAGTGAGTTTTAGAATCTAGAACTGCATATTCAAATAAACACACAGTGAGTTTATTTAAATGTGTGATCAAGTTCTCTTCATTTCTCATTAAAAATAACCACATTGGAAATTAAATTCTAGGAACTATGTTAACTCAGTATTATAGATGAGATTTCAAATGCACAGACTTGGGACACTCTGTGTCATATGCACACAGACACACACAGACACACACACACATAACTCATCACAATGTACAACAAGACAAATAAATCCTCTTCATACTGATAAGAAGGAACTAAGAAGGGATAGTAGTAAAAATGTCCGATACTGATAACTACAAACTATTGAATTTACTTTAATCAAAACAGCTTTACTGAATGAGATAAAAACAAAGTCATTTACTTAACTCTGGTGAGTTACATGTATTGAGAAACATGAAACCTTCCTTTGAGAAAAGCAGCTGTTGAAATGAAAGAGATTCTATGATTAAGATGCAATAGATTAACGTTTCTATGAAAATAAAGAACAAGGTTCCCTCACAACATTGTTCAAACAAGGATCACTGGAACATCATTAGGAAACTGAAAATCAAAAATGGGACCTGGAATCACTTGAGTCCCTGGAGATATATATATATATATATACATTTATAATAATGATAATAATAATGATGGTATTTGTTAAGTGCTTTCTATGTGCGAAGCACTGTTCTAAGCGCTGGGGGGGATACAAGGCGATCAGGTTGTCCCACTTGGGGATCACAGTCTTAATCCCCATTTTCAGATGAGGTCACTGAGGCACAGAGAAGTTAAGTGACTTGCCCAAAGTCACACAGCTGACAAGTGGTGGAGCCGAGATTAGAACCCATGACCTCTGATTTCCAAGCCTGTGCTCTTTCTACTGAGCCATGCTGCTTCTTTATGCATATATGTGTGTCTGTAAAAATATAGTTGGCCCTCCTTATCAAAGATGACCCACCTCAGATGGTGAATTTTCATGTGTGTAGGTGTGCTTAAAAGGTCCAAGCTTCTCGAGGGGGCAGGCAGCAGGGGCTATGTCTTTAAATCAGCTGTGAGCTCCCACATGCCTAGCATAGTGCTCGGAACACAGCAGGCAATACTGCTGAAAATGATGTTGATGATAAAAGCTAACAGAAATACTGTAAAAAAGGGAAATGATGGTTTCTAACATGATTAAATATAGTATCAAGGGCTTTACTATCATAGGGAACATTCCTCAAAGATAGGCTCATTAAAAATAAGAAAGGGTAAGAAAGACAAAGGTGAAAAACCAGGGATAAATAACTTGTCACTTAATTTTTTGGCATAGAACAACACTCTAAAGCAAGAAAATACCTGTAAAATGGAACTCAAAGTAGCAGGAATAGATAATTAAAACTATGTAAAACATAACAAGAGATGATTTTTTTAAATCTTGGTATCAAATGGAAAGATATATATGAAAGGACATCTATGACTATAAATCCTATGTATAGGGTGTAAGACTGAATATCTTGTATCTATCCCAGCACTTCTTGTAATGCCCGGCACAAAGTAAGTGCTTAAAAAATGATCACTACCAACGTCAAAGAAATTATAAAAATTACTGCCTGAAAATGCCGCTTTAGTCTGTAATTAAGAAATTCATTAAATATCAAAATTTGAGCTCTGGGGATGACAGAAAAATCCACGAAGAGCCATGTTTTCAAAGAGTGTCTTGAATTGTGAGATGAGATCAAAATTTTTTTTTGGACAAATACCAAAGTAGGCCAGCACTTAAGGGTGGAGTAAGGCAGAGGGGATGCGGTGGTAGCACACAGTGTTGACAGGGGTTCCCAGCTCTTCCACAAGGCATTTTCTGAAGAAGGTTGAGGCTGAGCTCACCCAGAAATTCAGGGGCCACTGGAAGTTTCATTATGAGTGACATATCACACAAGAGTTTCTGGTTGGGGTCCACTCATATAGCAGTAGAAGATAACAGATTTGCAAAGAACAATTCCAATCAATTGGGTTGCTTCTGCAGAAAAACTTGCTTTTAGCAAAGTACTTAACATTGCACATCACCATTTAGAGAACAGCTGACCTTCGGACTACACAGAGAAACAAGTCACTTCCATTTTCTAAAGAAGGAATGGGAACCTGAACAAACCAATGGGCAGTAACAATAAGTTACTCTCCCAGGCTAATCAAGAAAAAAATGGCAAAACCAACCACATGGTCACAAGACCACACTCCACAAGGCAAGAACAGTTTCGAGCTGATAGAGAACTGCTAAGTGCTTTAATGAATAATGAACAATCCCCTTTGGTTTTGAGTGAAAGGGGGGCAGCACATATCTGAGAAACAATGGAGCCCATGAGTTTGTCCTGTGCAAATGTGTTAGTGACTAAGCTGATTAACATTTTGGTATAGGTAGAGGAGAAAGGAGAAATTCGTAAGGGTTGGGATATGAAGGAATAATTAGAAGTCACGCAAGAAAAACATTAGCATAAGTATTGGCGGGGGGGAAAAAGATCAGCAAGAGAAAAATTTCAGACCACAGTAGGCTTCCTAGAGTTGGTAAGAAATTCTGGAGCAGAATTACCACAAGCAATGGGAGGCTTTTCTTCGTGGAAAAGAAAAAATCATTTGGGATAGATGGGGAAGGGGAAGAGGAAAAGATTGTTCCTGACATTCTAGGTCTCCAGGGAAAATGCCACCATTCTCCCTTTAGCCACTAAATTAAGCACAGAGAGGAGTATGCTTGGAAGAACCAATCCTTCATTAGTAGAACATTCAACTAGATCTCCTAAAGCCTCAATCCACATTCCTGAAAGAATCTGAGCCTCATTTTCCACATATACCATTTCAAACTATGGGGTAATTCTGTGTTTTCTAAGTTAAAAGCCACAAACACCCCACGTATAGAACAGACAACTATCAGCCTAAATGGACATACGCTGGGCACCCAGAATTACTGGGCAAAAGGAGAGACTGAAAACTTACCCCATCGGGCAGGGCCCTCCAGCATACAGCACTGACAAATTCATTTGTGTCGTCTTCCTTCCGGTCCTTATCTAGGACGCTTTTGACAGTATCAAACTTAAAAGTCAGCAGTGTCTTTGAAAGACCCTTGTAGTAAAGGTAGAGGGAGTTGTTTTCACTTCCTGGAAATGAAAAAAAGTAGTACTTAAAATGGAGTTAGTGGAAAGAGCACAGGCTTGGAAGTCAGAGGACATGGGTTCTAATCCCAGCTCTGCCACTTGTCTGCTGTGTAATATTGGGTAAGCCACTTAGCTTCTCTGTGCCTCAGTTACCCCATCTGTTAAATGGGGAACCCAACGTGGGACAACCTGATTACCTTGTATCTACCCCAGTGCTTAGAACAGTGCTTGGCACATAGTAAGTGCGTAATAAACTAATAATAACAACACTGTCATTGACGTCAAGAGCTAAACACCTAGCTCTCCACCTGCTGCTGACCCTTCCATGTGGCTGACTTTCAGTGAGATGAGCTTTTTGGACTGGTGACCACAGAGTTCCATGTCAGTGGGAGAATGCAGAACAGAGAATGAATATCATTCACTCTATTTAAAAACACAACTGCTTTTCAGGACGGGGGTTGGGAGTAGGGGAGACGAATATTTTCCTGGGGCCTCTTTTGCCGCTAGGCATCAGTTGGACAGACTGGATGCGGGTGGAAGCTGGAAAGTACTGGCAAGCCCCAAACCTGACCCATGAGTGGGGCACTGCCATGCCAAACTGTTCGCTGTGAGCCCCCTGGCCAGCAGTTGGGATTAGTCTAATTTCCACAGCCCATCTGCAGTTGGATGTGGTGGGTGAGATGCGCATTTCGAGGGATATAAAAATCATAATTGTGGCATTGCATTTGTTAAAGGCTTACTGTGTGCCAAGCAGTGTACTCAATGCTGGGGTAGATACAAAACAATAAGATTAGACTCCACCTCTCCCTTGGTGGGGCACACAGTCCAGGTACTGCACCCCAGTTTACAGATGAGGAAACTGAGGAACAGAGAAATTGATTGACTTGACCAAGGTCATGCAGAAGGCAAGAAGGAGAGCATGGATTAGAAATCAGATCTCCTAATTCCCAGTCCTGTGCTCTTTCCACAGGACCACACTGCCGCTCATGACATGAGATTGAAGTTTCGTTCCACAGATGATGGCAGTCACCTAACAATTCACAGAGCTTTAATGGGGCTGACAGGACTATTTGCTCTTGAACAAAGTATTTTGATGGGGAATAACCGGTAGAAAAATGATTTGAAATACTTTTAATAAATTATTTTCCTTGAGTTCTCACAGGAAAACTTACGATAGAAGATGGCAGTCCCAGGGGTGGCCTGGGAGTGCAGGGGTAAATTAAACAGACTCAGTAAAGCCAATGTTGAAATGTACAGTGTGGAGGTTCATGTTAATGCAAGACCAGACTTTGCAGGATTTGTTGATTTGATTGTGGCTGCGGCAGGCTTTTTTTTTTTTTTTTTTTAGCAATGTGGGGAGGGGGGAGGGGGAGAGAGAGAGAGAGAGAGAGTGTGTGTGTCTGTACACACAATTGGGGAGAATTAGGTGGTTGGCTAGCTTGTTGTCCTTTTGCAGGCAACTACCCAAAATATGTAAAGCTTGACAGGTTTCTGTAATATACGAGGCTGCTCTGCTGGCATAAAATAGCGTCGACTGTCCAGTTGGCCCCAAATGCTGAGCTTTCTTACCATGTTTACGCAGCGTTTACTTTCAAGTAGCATTCTATAAAAATAAATGCATGTTGAGGATCATCAAGCAGATTGTTTAATGATCAGATTTATAGGTCTGGGAGTGAAAACTGTGATACACATGAAAATTACAGCAAGTCACCGCACCAAAAGAGCGAAATTCATTTCTTCCCAGCACTCAATACAGCTTCGGCTGAAATAAGGCCGTAGCTGCCAGATGCAGCCAACATTTCCTCATCAACCCTTTACATGAAATCCCGAGGAAAAAGGCCGAGAGCTTTGTTGCATCTTAGGGAAAAACCACAGAGATGCAATTTGGCCATTTTTAAGCATCTACTTAAGAGTACATATGAGCTGCTTCCCCAGAAGCCTTCTGGTGACCTACAAACCCTCCCTGTACAGTTCCTTGAATGGAGGGTGGTTTTACTCACCACAGGCTATGTAGTCTCCATTGGAAGCCAGGCCCACGAAGTTCTTTTCGTTGATGTGACCCTTGAAGGAACGCAGACAGTGCGGTTTCCCCACGTTCCATAGCTTCAGCTGGCTGTCGGTGGACCTGAGGTCAGAGCACAGAGGGTTACAATGCATTTGGGGGCCGCTTTGCCAAACAGTGGACTGGATTCAGGAGCCCTGCCCAATTCCAGCGACTCCTCTTTTTCATTTGTTCAGTGGATTTTCAAATTACATTTGAAACTTGTCAAACGTTATTATTGTTAAGGCTAAACTATTTTCCCAGCCATTTATTACTCCTTTAACAAAATTTAAGATGGCAATATTCCATTTTGAATGCTATATATGGGGTGGCGTTTCTTATAACTTTTCTTAAACAAGTAAAAACTAAGACGTGAAAATGAAGTTGTTTACGCAAGCTTTTTTTGGTGAAAGGGTAATGCTCTAACCTGCTGTATTTTCATGCAACAGAAATGCATTCTCTTAGTGGATTTCTGTGTATCTAATAAGATTGTATGTGAATTCATATTCTGAAAGTCACTAGAGGTCAGAATCTAAATGGGCGTGTGTGAATCAATGAAATCCATAAGAGAGGGAAAATAAGGGAAATTGATGCACGGAAAGACTCAAGGAATACAAGCATGCGTGGGGATCAATGAACGTTTCGGCCATACGCAGTGCAGCTAAAAATTGGTAATTACAAGCCACAGTCAAAATGTAATTACCCATGTACTTTTTTGGAAGGCTAAAACTGAAGCGGTCAAGTCTTATTGCCAAGAATTCTTTGACATACTGAAAAAGGTCACCCATTATTTTGAGGCAATATGGCCTACTGGAAATAAAATGGGCCCGTGAATCAGATAAATTGGGTTCTAATCCCAGCTCTGCCACTTCTCTGCTATGTGACACTGGGCAAGTCACCTAACTGCTCTGTGCCTCGGTTTCCTCATCTGTAAAATGGGGATGCAATGCCTGTTCTTCCTCCTAATATAGACTATGAATCCCATACGGGACAGGGACTATCTCCAACCTGAGTGCTCACAGTAAGCGCTCAATAAATACAATTGAATGAATGAATCTTACTTTTTTCAGTGCTTGGCATATAGTACATGCTTAATTATTACCATTATTATTATTATTATTATTATTATTATTATTATTATTGTACAATACCACCCCTTGACAGTTGCCTTTCCTAAGAGCACCACCATTGCCCAAAGAGTTGAAATAGGTAATCCTGTGGGCCAGCTTTTCACCTCATCAGGGGTATGCTGAGTTCCAATTCACTTCTTCTACCTCCATGTGGTGCAGTTTTTCAATGATTTAAAACCCCAAACTCTATGTTTTTCTAAAGAAATAGTCACAAATACTATTCCCCTTGGAGAACAGGAGACAATTTCTGCCGGATCACATAGCATTTTATGTCTGACAAAATTCTACCATAGGATTATCATGCCCTCATATACAAAATATATTGGCCACAACTCCAACAAATCAATTGTGCTAATTAAGTCCTCAAAAAGGATGAAAGACCTTAGATTTAAGGTGGGCAGAGTCCCTGGCCCCCTGTGTGTCCTTAGAAAAGTTTCCTGACAAATCCAGGTTTGGTTTTGTTAACATAAAATGAAAATGATGATGATTATCTCACTGGGCAGATGCAAGAAGAGTTAATCAAGTGATTTTGCAAGCCATGAGCAAACTGTGGTGGCAGAAAAAACATTCTATTTTTACTAGGTTCTGTTCCCTTGGCCCTAATTGTGCAAATCCCCATTAAGTTGTGCAGCTCTTTTATAATGTCAACAATTGTCTATTCAAACCTCATAAGAATACTGAGCTTATTATTCAATGATCTAAGACTTCAACTATCTTCAAACTTGAGTCTTCAAAGGGAGAAACAAGTCACCGCAGTACGGGCTCAAATGCAGCTGCTTCTCCAAATTTAAGTGTTTTGCAGAACGTTTGCACAGAAGGGAAAATAGCAAATACAACAAAGCTGATTCAGATGAGAATACATCTCCTAATCTGGTTTTCTGCAGCCCAACAATCTGCTGCTTAACAGAATGCAAACGCACAAAGAGCTATCCTCTACAATTACCCCAACACATAGGAGCTAGATTCTCTCCATCACAAACACATATGCACAAAACAATGGAAGATCTGTTTTTTGCATCAGGATTTCTCCTTAGCAATGGTATTACTTACGCAGAGACAATTTCTTCCCCACTCACAAACTTTGCATAGGAGACCGCTTTGCGATGCCCTTTGAACACCATGATTGGCTGCTTAGTGTTGCGAAGATCGTAGTAGTGGACACAGTGATCTGGAAGCAAATGAGACAAGGTGACATTGCAATGGGTGGAGAAATGAAAAGTGCTCAGCTTTTTTCAATTGGCAGAAAACCGGGAGATATTTTCCTTCTCTGGTCAAGAAGTTGACATGCAGCATCTCTGACTAAAGTAAAGAAAGTCAAAGCACATGGTTCTAAAGCTATTCTACTGCAAATGGTTAGAACAACAAATAGTATTATTTTTGCTACCATGGACCATGGAAAAGGCAGTTGGCTAAAAATATATCAAGACGGTCAGAAAGATAGGAGGCTATTAGTAGTCTAACCTGGATTACTATTATATTTTTAAATATAGTTTTGCAGTAGTTCAAAGAAAACTGAAATGGTCTTTTCCACTCATACCCCCCGACTGCACTTTTCAAACAAGGGGAATTTACACTTCTGTTAGTGAAAATAAGTCATCTAAATTCCACTTCCTGTAGTACTATTTCATCAGGTTTTTTTCCCCACGAAAACCACAGGAAAGAAATCACTTACAAAAGTACTAGTACATTTTAATTTCTATGCAGCAAGATGTCAATTCCCATTGAAGAACAAAAACCCACAAGTATCCTCTTCAGTTCGGCAAGGTTAATCAACAATTCCTTCCCTTTCTAATGTCGAGATGCATTTCATTATGCTCTGATACTACAGAAAGAAAAAAAAGCTTCACTGCAGAGAGGATGCTCGGTAGGTGCTGCAGAGCTCTTTACAGGTTGGATGTTAAACTACACAAACAGTTCCCTTCAAGAAACCCAGTTCTGAAAGAATCTAGCTTGATCATGTTACCACCCCATTTTACTTGCACCTCCCTCTACAAAACTCCTCAACTGATAGCATTTTGGAATATGTTGAGAATCTTATGAATGCAGGAAAAGACTCCCATGTGGTTGAGAAATTCTAACTGGCTAGGAAAATGATATGCACCATAATCAGGAAATAGATACAAAATCTGTGTTGGGTATGGTGCAGGACATGGAGTGTCTGGGAAAACAAAAGCTTGTTATCAAAGGAGGCAAGCTGGACAAATGGATTCCTCTCCTTTTCAAGTTAAATAAAATGAAATAACAGTTAAGAGATGGCTGTTTTTCAATTACACTGTGAGCGGTTGGATATCCTTTTCTGATCCACATTCAAGTGATGGAAATGGAGGAGTCTTGAATGAGAAAAGTGGAATGGCTTTATTAATAACGAATAAGGGTTATTTCCTCACAAAAGGGATGGAGGAAGGAGGAGAAAGGCAAAAGAGATAAAACTGAAATTATTTCTTGATTACAGAGAAGGGGAAGCAAGGGATAAAGGATAAAGAAGGGATAAAGGAGATGCTGTGGGGAGGCACAGATGGCCAAACTGGGGGTCTTGAAACCTAACAGTGATGGAGAACTTTTAAAAATCATGTTTCTTAGTATACAGAAGCAGCATGGCATAGTGGCTAGACCACAGGCCACGAGTCAGAAGGTCATGGCTTCTAATCCCAGCTCTGCCACTTGTCGGCTGTGTGGCCTTGGGCAAGTCACTTCATTTCTCTGTGCCTCAGTCACCTCATCTGTAAAATGGGGATTAGGACTATGAGCCCTGTTCAGAACAGGAACTGTGTCCAACCTGATTTGCTTGTAACCACCCCAGCACTTTAGTATAGTGCCTGGGACATAGTAAATGCTTAACAAATACCATTATTATTATTGTTATTATTAATTCCCTAATAATCCAGCTTTGTAAAACCTAAAGCAAAAGGTAGGCCTGCCATTTTGACTTCCAAGGTTGGTGTAATGAACTTGTTATTCATCATTCCGTGAGTGGTTACAAAACAACACAAAAAGCAGAAGGACATCTTCCTAGCTGTTTCCTTTTTCTATGAGAACATGATCAGTTAGCTGATATCTTTTCTGGTTTGTAGGACCACAATTCAAAACAGACAGGCCCCAAACGTTCCATAACCAGAAAGTTGTGCTGCGCTTGAACCCAGTAACAGTTTCAATCCTATCCTAGCATCCATCTAGGATTGGGAGAAACTTCAGCTGCACTGCAAAATCAGACTGTGGAGGAAGAGAAACTGGATTTCTCTATTATGTATGACACTGTCTTGTGGTGGAAAGACCTTTTATGATCACATTCACTACCCTTAAAGCCTCCCTCATTACTATAAAAAACACGCTGCCTACCAAAATTCTGAATCACATCCATTTTTTAATACTCTGACAAATTCTATGCCAAAAGGATGCACATCTAAGTAACGGTTCCCATAAAAATCCTTCTGTTTGATGGTAAATCAATGCCAGAAATACAAGCATTTGCTATCAGCTGGGAAATCTTACCTGACCACTTGGCAATAAGACTTTACTGGGAATAACAGTTTTCACATTTAGATCACATTCATCCAAAAGTCCTTAAACTTACCTGTGCACAAAACGTTAACTCACATACACAACCCCCTTTCCTTCTTCTTCCCAAATATAATTTATTTTAGTGCCAGACTCTCCTGATAGACTGTAAGCTCCTCTAAGGCAGGAATCATGTCTATTGTACTGTTGCAAGGGCTTAGTACACATAGTAACAGACTGATTAAACATTCTGTGGCTTTCTTGGTTTTGGTTCACCCCAGCCCCCGTCCCGGTAATCTGAACCTGCCCCACTTCTGGAAGTACTTGGGAGTTTAAGTGGAGGTGAGAGCAGAAAAAGACCTCTCTTCTCACTACTCGATTTACCAGGAAGGAACTACAATATCTGAGAGCAGGAAAGCCAAAAGCAGGTCAGGGAAAGACACAGACTGTGAGGGGCTGTATTTGCCTGGAAAGTTGAGGACTGAAGAGGCATTTACCTTTGAAAGATTACAATAAAGAATCCAAGCTCATGAGCATCTGGCCCTAGCACAACGGGGCCTCTGTCTGCTGCTAGTGCCATCAATCACTGTCTGCTCCTATCAGCACTAGGCCAGGGGATAGGCCGCTGGGTGCTAAAATTAGCCACTTAATTATTAACTGATTACTTCACAGGCTAAAGTGTTGCTGCCCAGTGGAGGGTTTTATGTATTGAACTAAAGGAGCTATTTATTTATTTATTTAGAGCTTCATTCTGGTTACAAGTCATTAAAACCAGAACAGGTGGTTAAGCTTTATAATTAAAGACATACCATTTCTCTTAGGCCATATGGACTTCCTCAAAACAAGATAAAAATACCATCTGCTAAGGCAGTGGAGACCTTAGAAACCAAACTCTAGGGGGAAAATAAAACCTATAAATCCCAGATTGCAGTAAAATCTCTCCTGAGGTCCAACTGTCCACAACCGGCAAGGGCTCTACTCTCTACATCCAACTTGGATTCTACACTACAAATTCTTCGCCATTTCAGGTAAAGTTGTGGGAGTAAACAAGAGGCAGCTATTTATCACCCCCCACCCCCACCGCAAGCAAACTCTCTAGCCCCACTAAAGTCCGTAACCTCCACAGACTTATAAACAGAGAAGGCCCAATGGGGCTGAAATGAGGGATGCTTTTGTGTTGAGTTCCAATACTGCTTACTGCTAGCTTTGGAAAGACTACGGACCTGAGACCCAGTTAGAGAGGCAAAAATCAATCATATTTATTGAGTGCTTACTGTGTGCAGACCACTGTACTAAGCACTTGGGAAGTACAAGTTGGCAACATATAGAGACAGTCGCTACCCAACAGTGGGCTCACAGTCTAAAAGGGGGAGACAAGGGGATACCCACTCAGTGTCGTAGTTCCTGACTGGCTGATAAACACCCCCAAATAACTTGTGTTTCCTGCGTCCTCGCATAGTACAAATAGGGCAGGTGATACATGTGAATTATCAATGATGTCTTGGAAAAGAATGGTAGATTGATAGTACCCTCATGAAATTCCTCTGAGCTTGCACTTGAGTCCTACCTAAGTGACATCAGTCTCGGGCCACTTTCGTGGTTTCAGCCAGGTAAGGAGGAAAGAATACATATTCATCTCATTACCTGTTTATTTCCTAAAGGAAATGAGGTGGGTGGAAGATATTTGAGGGTGATACATTTTTTGTTCTTTCAAGTGCCAGAAAAACTTTCCTACTGTACTTCCTTAGGATACTACTACTTACTGTCAACATTTTAAAACCAATAGAACAGGGAAACAGTGGTTAAAATCTTCTGCAAATTGATGTTTTAAAAACTGTAAGCTTTGTGGATTTTATAAGATGGGCACTACTGTTGGGATATTACCATCCTCCCGTAATAACAGGGGTTAAGAGATGAACATTTCACCAGATTTGGGGACATTTTGAGGACTGACGAGTGAGTGATGAAGCTGAAGGCGAGAAGCAGTGATCTCTCTAGTCATCTGGAAATCACAGGTAAGGCTTACTTTCCTTACCAGTTCCTGCACATCACATTCTCCCTTTACCCGCAAGCTTTACTAAAAAAATGTACGCTACTCTTCAGACCGTTGAGCTCGTTGTGGGCAGGGAATGTGTCTGTTTATTGTTATATTGCACTCTCCCAAGCACTTAGTACAATGCTTTGCACACAGTAAGCACTATCAGCTTTGTATAGCCATTACTATGTAGCTCCATGGAGAAAAACACAATTCATGACAATGGATGGAAGGCTCTAGAAACAAAATTGAGAGCCTCTAGAAGGAAAGAGGAAAGGAAATTAGGTCAGGACAAGGGGTTAGATTTGGAGGTAGCTTTCAAGAGGCTAGGAAAAAAACTCCACTGACCAAAAAAAAAGCCCAACTTATGATAATGATCACAGGAAAAATAATGTTGGGAGGTGGTTTTGTAATTGTCAGAAAAGGCTATATAATTTGACGACTAAAACGAATCAATTAGGAGACCAGGCAGAGCAGACCGGTTTGAATATTGGGATAAACAAGTGGGAAACACTGTAGCACAAATAGCAATGCAGTCTTTTTATCTTTGTTCTCTTTCTTCCGAAAGGAAAACAAGTTTCATGAAGTATTGCCCTCTCTAATAATAATAATAATAGTAATGGCATTTGTAAAGTACTTACTATGTGCAAAGCATAAGTGCTGGGGGGGGGGAGACAAGGTGATCACGTTGTCCCACGTGGGATTCACAGTCTTTATCCCCATTTTACAGATGAGGTACCTGAGGCTCAGAGAAGTGAAGTGACTTGCCCAAGGTCATACAGCAGACACGTAGGGGAGCAGGGATTAGAACCCATGGCCTCTGACTCCCAAGCCCATGCTCCTTCCACTGAGCCACGCTGCTTCTCTCTACACACGATGATGTCAGCGGAACATCATCAGGCAAGTGGAAGGACAGTGTGGGAGATACCTAGGCAATAACAGCCATCACCCTCAAATCTGGGTACCTAAAGTGGACAACTTATTCACTTCTTGGCTTTCTGCCTGCACTGGATCTGAATCCATTCTTCCAGTGTGAACTAAGGCAGATTCTCCCTAAATGACTTTCAGTCCTGTTTTTCCTAGGTGGTGCTGAACCTGAACACCGGAAATGTACTGCCCCGATTACGCGCAACTTCCCTTCAGGACACAAAATGAATTTCTCAGTGACACTAATTCCTTATGTTGGGCAAAATCCTAGCCACCTTGCTCAGTGCACCAGAGCACTGGCTGGATGCCACTTCACAGTTTGGGCCATAAGGTCATAAACCACTTGGGAAGAGGGTCCAGTGATTTTATCCCTCTTAAAGGATCAATCTTCTCTCCGGGGATAAGTGAGCCCACGACCAATAAATAGTTGGATAACAGACATCCTGTGCACCCCAGATACTGACGATGAAATAACAATAATAATACTGGTTAAGCACTTGCTTTGTGCCAAGCACTGCTCTAAATGCTGGGGCAGGTACAAGTTAATCAGGTCGGACAAAATCTCTGCCCCACATGGGGCTCATAATCTAAGTAGGGAAGAGTAGGGTTTAACCCCCATTTTACAGGCAAAGAAGTGAAGTGACTTGCCCAAGGACACACAGCTGACAAGTGGTGGAGTCTGGGGCTGCACCCAAGTCCTCTGACGTCCAGGCCTGTGTTTTTTCACTCAATCCTGCCTGGAGGGAGGAGGCTGAATTAGATGATCTCTTTGGTACTCCTCCAGTTTATAAAACTTAGTCAAAAACATCATAAGCTGAAGTAAACTTAAAGCCAATTTACTGGAGTTATTCAAGGTAAAGTTTAGTTGGCTCTGATTTTCCTTCCTGCAATCTGTCTCCCCAACTGTGCCAACTTCAATTATAATGACCTCTAAACATGTGTGTGTGTGTATGTGTGAGAGAGATATTCCGATACATCTACCTTTTTCTTCCTGAGTCATGCTCACACACAATTTAGAAGTTCCACCTATTCCATGCCTACTCTCCGTCTTATTTAGAATGTTTGTCACAAGTAGGATAGGGTCTGTGTCCGACCTGATTAAGTTGCTTCTATCCCAGCGCCTAGAACAGTGCTTAACAAAAATAGAATAATAATAATAATGATGTTTGTGGCATTGGTTATGCATTTACTATAAGACAAGCACTGTACTAAGCACTGGGGTAGATACATGATAATCAGGGCCAGATACAGTCCACCAAGAGGCTCACGGTCTAAGTAGGAGGGAGAAGAGGTATCGAATCTCCATTTTACACATGAGGGAACTGAGGTACAGCAATTGTCACTCATCCGAGGTCACAGAACAGGCAAATGACAGAGTCGGGCATATGAGCCAGGTCCTCTGATGTCCAGGTCTGGGCTCTTTCCTCACCACTTCACTGAGTTCTAATGTAAATACATTACTCCAGCTATATAAGAAAAATCTGAACAGCGGCTGAGTGCAAAACAAGAAACAAAACCAAATTTACAGCAATTTACCCAATGATGGCCCTCCCATGAAGCAACTGGAGATCTAAGTTTAAATCAGGTCAGGGTCAAACGTGAATAGCATGGCTGTCCATTTAATCCTTGGTGAAAACCACAATTTAGTTCAGCTGGCATTCTGTCTGAGCGAGGTTCAGGAGAAGGATAATCAGGGTCTTTGTGTTGTCAAAGCCGTTTCAAGAAAACTTTACACAGCATCTGCCGAAGGGCTCAGTGATTTTCCTTCTTAATTTTAATGGGAACCTTAAAAACACACAGTTATTTTTGTTGAATTGCCCTCCACCATTATCATTTAATGAAAGATCCACATCTCCCTCTGCTGCGGCAATGGAGGGAACGGCAGCCTTTGCTACCCAGCTTCGGAATGTTTATATTCAACAGACTGCCTATGGCTTCAGGTTACAGATGACATTCATTGGGCTATGGTTAATGTTCTTTACACATTAGGGACATTTTATACTGACCTGTCTAGAGCTTGTGACAAAGCGGCCCATTAAATCTCCCCATAAGTAACTTGCTTCATATTAAATAGGGAACAAGCGATTCAACAGCAAGAGATCTTAATCAGCAAAAGGAACAAGTAGATTTCTTGGAGAAGTTTCATTGCATCTTTTATCCTTGTTTTCCCCACAATCTGGATTTGCAGAGGCACCCTGCCATTTGCTATTGGAGTAATCACCTTGAACATGGGCTACACACAATATCAAACATTGATTGGTGTTACTGATGACTGTCAAAATATTCCAAAACACCTTTCGACAGTTTAAAATTTCAGTAAATTTACAAAGCAAAGGTAGTTATTTTCTTTTCAAATGGATTACTTTGGGTGGAATGGATTAGCATAATTTTATAATGGGCTATTTATTCAAGGATTTTCTGATATTGACACTGAATTCCTTTCAAAATATATTTGTAGTTGCATCATTCTTCTGTTCTCCACAATGTGTGAAAGAGCAGGCCCTAAACTGACACCATGATTTCACCTTATGACTGTACAATGTGTACCTGGAATCAGTCAATTGTATTTATTGAGCACTTATTGTGTGAAGAGCACTGTATTAAGCACTTGGGAGAGTACAATACAACAGAGGTGATAGACACATTCACTGCCCACAATGAGCTCACAGCCTAGAGGGGGAGAAAGAAATTAATATAAAGAAATTATGGATATGTACATAAGTGCTGTGGGGCTGAAGAAGGAGTGAATAAAGGGAGCAAATCACGGTGATGCAGAAGGGAATGGGAAAAGAGGAAATGAGGCTTAGTCGAGGAAAGCCTCTTGGAGAAAATCTGCCTTCAATAAGATTTTGAAGGTGGGGAGAGTAATTATCTGTCAGAGAGGGAGGTCATTCCAGGCCAGAGGCAGGACGTAGGTGAGAGGTCGGTGGTGAGATAGATGAGATCGAGGTACAGTGAGTAGGCTGGCATTAGAGGAGCAAAGTATATGGGCTGCGTTGTACTAGGAGAACAGTGAGGTATCTGTTCCCAGATACCACCTACCAATCAAGGGATTGCTAGGGAAGAAAATGAAAGAAGCCTAAGACACACCTACTGGGCTTTAAATCAGGTGGAGTCTCTCCCAAGATATCAGATCTTCTACTCCTTTTTTCTGCCACTAAATCCCTGCGCTTGAAGCCAAAGAGAAGAAAAAGGAAGAAATACTCAGCAGGTTTTTAAGTGAGGGAAAGAGCGAGATATATCCTATGGTGGAAGATGACATCTGTATTCCTGGGACCTGGCAATACGTAGGTTTTGATTTTGAAATATTTTAGACTCTTTGGGCCAATGATAATGCATGAAAGGACCCAAAGATTAAAAAGCATGTTTTTTTCATATCTTCCGGAGTTTTTAATTGCATGTAATATAAATTCAGGTTTGTGATTCATGTAGTGGATAGAGTATGGGCCCAGGAGTCAGAAGGTCATGGGTTTGAATCCGGGCTCTTCCACTTGTCTGCTGTGTGGCCTTGGGCAAATCACTTCACTACTCTGTGCCTCAATTTCCTCTTCTGTAAAATGGGGATTGAGACTGTGAGCCCCACATGCGACAGGGACTGTGTCCTATTCAATTTACTTGTATCCACCCCAGCGCTTAGTATAGTGCCTGGCACATAGTAAGCACTTAACAAATACCATTATTATTATCAGCATTATTGTTATACTAAATATTCCTTTACTACTCTAAGAAAGTGATCAAAAATTTGTAATTGATGCTGGATTGTGGATTTTAGATATGTTCAGATTTCCAATGCGTACATTTCATATTTTTATTCTACCATCATGTGACTCTGGAGAGAAGCTAGAAACCTGGGCCAAGGGGTGAAGGGAAAAGACTGAAAGTGAGGGGTGGAGGTGTAAGTTTCCAGGGTTCTAACCACTGTCTTATCTGCAGTCCACTGGAAAGACCATATTCCCTAAGAACACTTATGGAAGCTGACTAGAACTGATAGCATAAAGACATTACTACTACTACTACTAATAATAACTATAATAATGATTATAGTATTTAAGTACTATGTGCCAGACACTATACTAAGCGCTGGGGTGGAAATAAACAAGTTGGGTTGGACACAGTCCCTGTCCCAAGTGGGGCTCACAGTCTCGATCCCCATTTTACAGATGAGGTAAGAGGCACAGAGAAGTGTTTTGCCCAAGGTCACCCAGCAGACAAGTGGCAGAGTCAGAATTAGAACCCATGACCTTCTGGATCCCAGGTACATTCTTTATCCACTACGCCATGTTGCTTCTCGCATCAAGGTCACACTAAAACTATAACGTTTAATTTTTCAGAGAAGCGGCATGGTTTGGTGGAAAGAGCGCGGCCTGAGAGACGGAGGACCTGGGTTCTAATCCCAGCTCTGCCACTTGGCTGCTATGTGACCTCGCGTAAGTCACTTAACTTCTCTGGGCCTCAGTTTCCTCACCTGTAAAATGGGGACTCCAAACCCATTTTCCTTCCCCCTAAGATTGTGAGCCCAATGCCTCCGACCTGATTAACTTGTATCTACCCCAGCGCTTACAACAGTGCCTGACAAGTGCTTAACAAATACCAAAGTTATTATTTCATTCAGAAATGCCTAATGAACAGCTGAGAATACTGGTCAATCAATAGCACTTATTGAGCACTTGGTGCAGAACACTGTACTAAGTGCTTGGGAGAATAATTATAATAGAGTTGGTAGACATGTTAGCTGCCCACAGGGAGCTTAAACTCATTCATTCATTCATATTTATTATGTGTAAAGCACTGTACTTAACACTTGGGAAAGTAAAATATAACAATAAACAGACACATCCCCTGCCCACCAGCTTATGGTCAAAAGGGGAAGAAGTCTAGAAGAGACAAGCGATTCAGAAATCAGGAAGTGGGAACATCATGAAACACTAGAATATCATGAAAAACTGGACCCAGGCATTTCTTTGTAGTGAACCATCACCTGGTTTACAGACCCAATATTCTCTGAAGCCTTCCACGTAAAGTCCAGCATGTGCTATGGGCCCCGGCCACAGGCACTGGGGACTCTGGAATATGTTACAGGAAGAAGCGTTCATTTACAGGGTGGTTGTTCTCAGGGAAGGAGGAGCAACTCTCTGCATTGGAAAAATAAAGCTGATGGCCCAGCACTGATAATTTTTCATACCTTTTAAAAAGCCTCTCGCATTGACTTGGCAATCTGAACTCCCTAACACAAGCCAAGATCACTGGATAACTACTGTCATGCTGATTTATGAATTTATGCTGCTTAAGGTTGCGTTTTCACCAAGGTCTGTGCATACCGTGAATTTCTGTTCCCCAGAAGACGACTGCTGGATCTGTTTTGTTCCCCACAGAGGGCCTTTCTATCGTAACCCCCTCCTTTCCACACGCTTATTCTCTCACTAAAGTGGTGTTGTACTCTTAGATGATTTATCACTCTATCATGTATAGCACAAAAACCCAACCTTGCAAACAAAATGTGAAACAACCAAGGAAAGGTCTAAATCAAGAAAAATGATCGCAATTTTCTAAGAACATGGGTTTTTCTAACGATATTTCAAGTATTTTATAAAAACAGCTTTACAATAAACAGAAACAGTCCGCCATGCTCGGGAAAACTAAATTTAAACTAGCTCGATGAAGAAAAGAACCTCTTCCTGTATCCCTTCTGTAACAAGTATACATTAAGAAGTCCATTCTTCCCCTTTTTTTTGCCTTGTATTGAGTGACTGCATTTATATACTGCAGGGACACCGACAGTTTTATCCTATCGTAGCTTGTGCTTACCAACATAGGTGCTTCCATACGTTATAATGTTTCAAAAGGTACCCTGCTCATAGTTGAGGCTGAAGCCTCCGAAGAATTGTTGTTCACTGGAAAATCCTTACAAATTCATTCATTCAATCACTTATTGAGCACTTACTGTGTGAAGGGCACCGTACTAAGCACTTGGGAGAGTACAAAACAACAATAAACAAATAGGGCTCACTCTTCTATGACAGAAGAGAACTTCTAGAAATGAAAGTTTAAGTTTGCCTCCATGGACTAGATTCTGAAAGTTTGAGGGTATTCATCTGACTTCATCCAACCCAATACGAACAAGAGTCACATCAGTGGTAGGCTAATGGAGAAATGGGTAACTGTGAACAGATGGGGCTATTTTCCAATAAGTTATCTAACTACGGCTGGAAAATAAATGTCAAACTGCACTTTAAAAACAACCTCTAGCTGATGGACATCATATCCTACGTTCAATCTCTGAATGAAACCAACGAAGACTTTTAAGGAGCAAAGCGATGATTAGGAATATGATTTTGCTGCACTGTGTAGAAGAGATGGAAGAGGTATGAGGCTGCAGGCAATGCGACTAGTGACGCTGGAGTGGTAATCTTAGACTGTGAACCCCGTGAGGGATAGGAACTGGGTTCAACCTCATTATTGAGTTCTTATCCTGGCGCTCAGTACAGTGTTTGGCCTATAGTAAGCACTTCAACGAACACCTCAGTTACTATTAATTTTATGGGTGGTGGCTATGAATGGGAGGATCGGTGAAATACTGGAGAAGAAAATCCACGAGAATTTAGAGGTGTGAGAAAAGCACTGTATGAAGTGCTTGGGAGAGTACAAGAGAGTTAGTAGGAGGAACCCTGTCCTCGAGGAGCATATAATCAAAATCAATCAAGACTTTACACTCGTTCTAGGCAAGGAACGTGCTGCTAATTCTGCTGAATTGTATTCTCCCGGGTGCTTAGTACAGTGCTCTGCATATATATAGTAAGAGCTCAATAAATACCATTGATTAAAAAAGACTTTGTGAAATAGAAGAGGAGAATCAAAGGTGACCCCAAGATAGTGAACTTTTCAGACAAGGTGGATGGTTATAACATCGACCACAATGGGAAAGTTAGGAGTGGAAGTAGGTTTGGGAGAAGATGGAGGGCTAATTTTTTGCCAATCTAAATTTACAGTGGAGGTGTCCTTAAGGCCCAGGGAGATGTGAGCCTGTAAAGTGGTTGAAAAGTTGGCTATAGTAAGGTAGATTTAAAAGTCATTGGCACTGGGTGGGAGCTGAAGTGAAGGGATGAGCTCTCAAGGTGAATGACGAGTGAGAAGAGTAGGGAGATCCAAGACTGAGTCTTCTGAGAAACCCAGAGTTAATGGGTGAGATGAGAAGCCAGCAAAGGAGATTGAGAAGGATCATTATGAAAACAAGAATACAGTGTTGGCAAAACTAAGGGAGAAGAGAATGGTCAAGTGTCAAAAGCAGGCGGGGGCCATGGAGGATTACAACAGAAAAGCCTCTCATTGGCTCGTGGCCAAAGGTCAGTGGAGAACTTGATGAGACTGGTCTCAGCAGAGTGAATGTGAGAATCAAACATTTAATCAATCTATGGCATTTACTGAGCGCTATGTACAGAGCACTGAACTAAGCACTTGGGGGAGTACAATGTAACTGAATAGCAGACATACTTCCTGCCCAGAATGAGCTTACATCATCATCATCATCAATCGTATTTATTGAGCGCTTACTGTGTGCAGAGCACTGTACTAAGCGCTTGGGAAGTACAAGTTGGTAACATATAGAGACAGTCCCTACCCAGCAGTGGGCTCACAGTCTAAAAGGGGGAGACAGAGAACAAAACCAAACATACTAACAAAATAAAATGAATAGAATAGATATGTGCAAGTAAAATAAATAATACAGTTTACAGTTTACAGTTTACAGTTTAAGCAGCTAGGATGCCTACTATTTTCTTAGACACTAGGGTGGGCTATTTAAAGAAGAAATTTATAATCTAATGAACAACGGTGTTTATATCCACCTAGAATAGGGACAGCCTTAAATATCTGAATGCCGGTGGCAATATGAGGTAGGTCTACCCTTTTCTCAGGTATTAAGGATGGAAAAGATTGGATTATGTAGGGAATGTAATGAATAGGGTGGCCATTATTGACTACTTCAGACTATGACTTATAGCACTTCGAGAAAATTAAGTTTAAAATGATTATAATGATATGATGACATTAGCAGAGCTGTTGGAATGGAGAATTGGAGATTTTTCGAGTCACTGTGTAATGGACAAAATGCCACCATGCCAAGACACAACACCGAACAACCACAGATATAAATTCTGGGAGAAATAAAAAGCAGGACCCCAGTCATTGAAGTTATTTTTGGCACTTTCCATAATAGTAGGAATGTCTCTGGGTCCTTACCAGATTTCATAATGGGAAAATTTATTCCACTGATCTAACTTGCCTTTTTGCATTAAAAATACACTGACCTAAGAGACTCTTACTGTTGCCACACAGATGAAGATGTCATATTTTATCCTCAGTGTGGTTATAATGATTGTTTTATGTCAATTTAGAAACTGCCCAATATTTTATTATTCCCAGCATGGATGAATTAAGTCCACAAGATCCACAGGATTCCATTCTGGCTGCCCAGTTTAAGCAGACCATGAGGGAGGCAGTTTGATTCAAGAGTTGAAAGGCAAGACTGGAAGAAGTCGGTATGGAGTTTTATTTGGGGGCATAAAAGGGAGAAGAGCAGTTTGTGAAAATCAGACTTTATTTATGACAGACGGTAATTTAGTTTGTTTTTGGAAAATTGGCTTTGTGCACTTCACCTCCATTACAGTCAACTGTAATCACTTGAAAGCTTGAAAGTAAAAGCACCTTGACATTTTTTTTCTCTTCCATCATTGCAAGCACAGAGGATTAATGAAAGGAGTATGCATTACTATTGACGTACTGACCAAGATTAATTACAGTTTAGGTATTTATTTAGTGAATTTCGGAGGTGAAAAATTTCACCTCCTCCCTAACTTAAGTAAGCCTCGTAGATTAAAAACTAGGCAGAAATATGGATCTATCCCAGCCTCAGTACTCTCTCATACTGAAAGAAAGAAAACACATCAGTTGCATTGCTCTGAAACTTCAATGTGGGATGCTGGTTCTGTGGGTGAGGAGGCAAGGGTGGTGATGTTATTCTTAGCAACTCATTGTTTACAATCACTATTCACGGAATTGGGTTTTGAGGCAAAAAGACTCATCCCACAAAAGACCCCTGAGGCTCAACCTTGGAAGTCTCCTACTTCTTTGGATTACAATACCCACAGAGGTGATAATAATAATAATAATGATGATAATAATAATAATAATAATAATAATAATAATAATAATAATAGTATTTGTTAAGCACTTACTATGCATCAAGCACTGCACTAAATGCTGGGATAGATACAAGGAGTGGCATGTGGATGCTTTATTGATAGGGAGTGATTTACCAAGAAATATTTTTCTATCTTCAAGCACCACATTATGGGGACTGGGAGTGCAAGAGGGTAAACTGGGCATTGTTGCTACAGAGAGTTACAAGACCCTTTGAGCTATCGATAGCTACAGCTACTACTCTGTGTATTTTGAACCACAGTTATGTAGTGATTGTATATTAGTTCTCTATTACCATTTTATAGCCACTAATCGGTTAACTAGAAAAGCCATTCTGAAACACTTCCCTATTTCTAATGCATTTAAACTTCTAACTTAATTAGTCCTTTTAGGTATTCCAAGTCCAACCAAGGAATTGTCATCTTTGCAGTTGGGTGCATACATACAATTTTACATACACACTCCACCCACCCTCACTTATCACACAGATAAAATCACACATTTTCCCACTTAATCGTATACACATGCCATTATGCGAGGACGTATATAAAAATGCTAACAGAGACACAAAACCAAACACATGCCCCCAGACAATTCCAAGATATTCCACAATGCCCTTAAATCCTGACGTGACTCTTCTCTTTCTAATTTCATGAACTTTGGAACCAACAGGGGTTCACTGTACCTAGTGGTTGCTCAATAAACACCATATTACTCCCGCTGCTCAGATCCAGCAAAGACCAGGTCCACATTGCTTTTTCTGGGCCTTGACACCTGTAGGTTTCTCTCTTGGGCCCTGGCTCTCTTGTTCTCTCTGCCCCAGAAGTGACATATGCATTTTGGGCTCAGCCACTGAAAGCTACAATAATTTCCCCAGCCTTAATGTATCCATTAAGCACTTACTATGTGCCAGGCACTGTACTAAATGCTGCAGTACTTACACGATAGTCAGACTATTCACTGGTCTTGGACAGTATAGAACATTGAAGAGAAGGTGACTCTTGGGAAGCACTGTTGACTAAATATATTTGAAGTGTTAGCTCCTTGCAGGCAGAGAACATGTCATTTCTCTGTCTTGTTCTTCCTAAGTGCTTAGACTGGTGCACTGAACCAAGTGGGTG
Source organism: Tachyglossus aculeatus (assembly GCF_015852505.1). Lineage (NCBI taxonomy): Eukaryota > Metazoa > Chordata > Mammalia > Monotremata > Tachyglossidae > Tachyglossus > Tachyglossus aculeatus. Next base: position 8,921,938 of record NC_052081.1, read on the forward strand.
TTCAAAATATATTATTATTACTATGCTGAAACTAGGCAAGGAACACAGAGCTGGTGTGTGGAAAAATAGGGGAATAAGCCCAAAGACAGTCCTATTGCACTCATTCATTCAATCGTATTTATTGAGCGCTTACTGTGTGCAGAGCACTGTACTAAGCGCTTGGGAAGTACAAGTTCGCAACATACAGAGACGGTCCCTACCCAACAGTGGGCTCACAGTCTAGAAATTTTAACACTGAAAGCACTTCAGGGGTCAAATCTCTAGACTGTAAGTAAGCTCTTTGTGGGCAGGGAACATGTCTACCAAGTCTGTTATAATGTACTCTCCCAAGTGCTCAGTGTTCTGCACACAGTAAGTGCTCAATAAATCCGAGTGATTGAAATCTGATACATTAGGAAGATTCAGGGGTAAAAGCTCAACACATAGAAAATTAATCAGGAGGGGGAGCTGGTGCACTCCTAGCATGTTAGGGGTTAAAAAAAAAAAGCATCATCGACTCTAGCTTACTAAGCTGAATCCACAAAGTACCTTCTCTGAAATGGTACAAATTTCCCCATAATCCAGATGAAAGTAGCTGGTACTTTGGAGTCACTGTTGATTTAGGCCGTGGAACAGTGCTCCTTGAAAATAAATGGGCTAAAGCCATCATCAGTGCCATTGCTGAGGCAGAACAATAATAACTTTGCCCGTGATTTATGTCACTAATTTTGGGATAAAATGCTATCCCTTTTAAAAAAAGACCACTAGATTATCTGCATTTCCTATCTGGAAGTGATTACAGTTTATATTGCAAGACGTTTCATCTCAGTAAGCATGCAAATAGAATATTTTATTAAAATCAGATACAGCTGGATTGTGGCTGCCTCTTTCATAGAGCCGTTTCAGATAAAAACCTCAACACCCCCTGGCCAAATCCAACAGATCCCACAAGGCCTCCACCTTCTGTACCCTTGGATGCCTTGGACACTGACAGTCTCCCTTCTCCTTGAAACATTCTTGTCTTGGATTTAAAGATACCCTTCTCCCTGAATTTCCTACTAAATCTCTGATTGCTATACAACAGCATCATAAGGAGCACAATAATGGGACAGATTCATGCTCTCCAGGCCAATGTCCTAAATCCAACTGTGGCACCAAATAATGCTTGAAGGAAGAGTGATGGTGGTCATTCAATCAATCAATCAACCGTGTGCAGAGCACCGTACTAAGTGTTGGGGAGAGTATAATACAACAGAGTTGGTAGATGCAATTCCTGCCCACAAGGATCTTACAATCTAGAGGGGGAGACAGAAGCACTTGGGAGAGTTTAGAAGAGACCATGCCTGCCTGCAAGGAACTTCTAGTGTAGTGGGAGAGCGAGCTACAGAACCGGCAGACACGGTCCCTGCCACCTCAATATCCAACCTCACAGTAAGAAACATGTTCCACTACCCCTCAATTTTCAAAAGATTTCCCATGGGCCCAGTGTCCCTCACAATTTTTTTAAATGATATTTGTTAAGTGCTTACTATTTGCCTGGGACTATAGTTTTTGCTGGGGTAGATACGAGTTAATCAGGTGTGACACAGCCCACGTATTTCATGGGGCTCAGAGACTTAACCCCCATTTTGTAGATGTGGAACTGAAGAACAGAAGTAACTTGCCCAAGTCAAAAGTCACAAATACCACTTCCTTTCTAAATCCCTTTTCCTTTAACCCTTCCCTCTGCTGCCTCTTCTTTTCCCCATCCATTAACTGTGAGCTTCCCCCAGGGCTCAGGGGTAGGTCCTCTTTTCTTCTCACTTGATATTCACTCTCTCAGGGAGCTTATTCCCTTACACTTTTCCATTTATTACCCGAACAAGATGATATCTAGATTTCAATTTCAATCCATGACCTCTCACCCTTTTACTTCTATATTCATTCCTGCCTCCAGGGCATCTTCACTTGACAACATGTCCAAAATGGAACTTTTTTCCCCAAAACATCACCTTCTCCCCCATCACGGTCAGCAGGACCGCTATACTTTCTTTACACTGGCGCTTTATCTTGGTGTCCATCCTTAACTATCATCTAACCCACCAAAATCCAGCCTAGCCATATTTAGAAATATTTTATGAACATCCCCCTTTTCTTTGCGATCGCCATCCATGGATTGGATATAACCTGAACTTCTACAACAGCTTCCATTCTTGTCTGTCTCCCTTCCTACAAGACCACAAGACTACTGCCTCTCCATGCAGTGGAAGATGCCAGAGACGGGATGTGGGTGAGGGGTCTGGGGGTGAGACAGATGAGACTGAGGTAGAGTGAGAAGGTTGGAATTAGAGGTGCCCCATGTACGGGCTGGGTTACAGTACAAAATGAGGGAGGTAAGGTAGGAATAGACCCAATGATTGAGTGTTTCAAAGCTTAAGTTAAGTTGTTTCTGTTTGATGTTTAGGTGGACGGACAACCACTGGTGGTTCTCGAGTGAGAAACGTGGACTGAATGATTTTGTAGAAAAATGATCTCGGCAACAGAGTGAAGTCTGGACTGAAGTGGGGGAGAGACAGGAAGCAGGGAGGTCAGCAAGGAGGCTGATATAGTAATCATGGTGGAATAGGACAAATGTTTGGATTAACAGGGCGGCAATTTGGAAGAGGAGGAAAGGACAGATTTTAAGCGATGTCGTGAAGGTTGAACTGACAGGATCTGGTGACAGGTTGAATATGTGGACTGAATTAGATGAGTTGAGGATAATGCCAAGGTTATGGGTTTGTGAGACAGGGAGAATAGTGGTGCTGTCTACAGTGATGGAAAAGTCGGAGGAGGGCAGGGTTTGGGTGGGAATTTGAGGCGCTCCGTTTTGGACATGTTAAATTTGAGATGTTGGTGGGGCAGCCAAGTAGAGAAATATCAGCTCCTGTGGCCAACTTCTAGTCTGCTATTTCCTAATTTGAATACTAGAGTAAGAACTCACCCCCTTCCGCATGGATTTCAGGGCCAGAGAAAGAAAAAAGGGAGCAACCCAGTGGGGAAAATGAATGCACTCCTCCAAAGGGAAATGTGAGATATGAACTACAATAGACAGAGAAGCAATGAATCAGCATGATGTATCATTACGAAAGAAGCAACTGTAGCACCCTTGCAGCATGGAGTCTTAATCTGTAATTACTCTGTAATTCATATACGAGAATCCAGCTGCCTGACTCCTAATTCCAACAGAAATATGCGTAATATTCCAGCCCATTCCTGCGATCAAATATTTGTAATATTTGTAAGGACTTCGTGAGTACAGTTCTATGTTCAGCCCTATGGGGCTTAACTCAGTTGAAGAGAATTTGATTGGCTGCTACTTGGTAGATGCACATTTTTCAGTTGGGCTTTATTCTTTTATGTATCAAAATGCCTATATATATATATATATTTTATATATATATATATATATATATATATATATATATATATATATATATATATATATATATATATACATATTTGAGCAATTGAATAAAGGAAAGAATTACTCTATGTGCATCTCTACCACGGGTGCAGTTTTACACAGTATCTGCAATCAACCGTTTCCAGGAGTTTCAAAGTTTGGCAAATGTTACCTCCATCTCAACTACCTCTCTCTGAGCTTAAACAAAGAAAACTGCCTTACTTCTGAGACAGGAAATTGGAGGCAGAGGGATTTACCTACTGTAATGGAATTAGTCTTTGACCAAGTTTATGAATTAACCTCAGGCGTATTTGGGTTGCCTATCTGAAAATGGCACTCTACCAATTTAATGGGAAGCAGCATGGCCCAGTGGATATAAAGCGAGGGCTTACAAGCCACAGGACCAGATTTCTAATCCCAGCCTCACCACTTGCCTACTGTGTGACCTTGGGCAAGTCACTTAACTTTTCTGTGCCTCCATTTCCTCATTTGTAAACTGGGAATTCAATACCTGATCTCTCCCCTACTTGACCAGGAGCCCCATGTGGGACAGGGAATGAATCTGGCCTGACTGACTTGTAGCTACCCCAGCACTTAGAACAGAGCTTGACATATAATTAGTGCGTATCAAATACCAAGGGAAAAAAAAATAACAATATAATCACCATTGGCACCAGAGAACCACCTTCCCCAGGGTGGCCAAGAATTCTCAACCTGCCCTTACATTAATTCATGTAAATGAGAGGACAGAACAACTTCTTAGCATTTCTGGCCGCTCTCTCGGTCAGTACTCTTGTAGGCTGTGATATTAGACACAGCTGGGTGGTAATGGAATTTTTGCATAGTACATAGCTATATAAAGCGTGCACTAGTTCAAGCTATTTCTGTTTGTTAAGAGATTTTTCTCATTATTTTTGATTGTGAGCTCCTTTTTACTCTATAATGGATAATGAAATCAAGAATTCGAAAATGGCACGATATTTATGTGCTAGAACGGAAATTCTGCTCGCGTAAGTTACACACTCGTTAAGAAAACATCTGTTGCAAAGGCAACACATCAAAACATTCTACGAAGTATGAGTTGCGCGCCGTAACAGAGGTTAATTACCTAAATGATAGAAACATAACCAGAATACCAATTGGATTATAAAGTCAAGAAGGAAGGGGCTATGGATAATGCAGGGTCCCCGCGCCCCTCCCGCCCACCAGACTGCCTCCCACGGTGTAAGAACCCAACGAGGCGCAGGAATGGAGATGGTAGAGGCGGGGATGGGCATGGGAGAGAAGGAATTTCACCATGAATCATGTCAAGCTGAATCTATGTACACAAGAAGCTCTCGGTCCCTTTCAGGCGGCCCGGCCCAGGCTGTTCCACGCTCCTTTGACTGTGCGGGGGTGGACGGGACGAGGACCCCCTGCCACGGGGATGGCTTTCCCTTAGCCAAAGAGGCTTTGGGATTTGATGGTTTCCTGTTGCGTTCGGGGAGGGAGGGTAAGAGGGAAGCCCTGTGCCACCTGAAATGGGGGAAGCAGAGAGCTACCTCCGCTGCGAGGCCTGCACGGCTGCAGTGGGGACTCAAAGCCTGCCCTGCTCATAAAAGGAAACACATGTTGCAATTTCTTCGAGTTTCCGGTATGCACCGCTTACAGCACTGGTGTTCTGCTGCTGCCGCTGTGGTTGTAAACGGCTTTTGGAAGTAAAATTTGTGGCTCCACTTTGAAACTTGAAGCCACTGAAAAGGGAAGCAGCGTAGTCTAACGGATAAAGCATGGGCCAGAGAGTCAGAGGAGCTGGATTCTAATCCTGGCCCCACCAGTTGCCTGCTGTGTGACCCTGAGCAAGTCACTTAACTTCTTCGTGCTCCAGTTTCCTCATTTGTAAAGTGGGGATTAAATTGTACTCTCTTCTTCTTAGACTATGAGCTCCAGATGGGACAGGGACTGTGGCTGACCTGATTAGACCCTGTTTATCCCAGTGCTTGGCACATAGTAAGCACTTTACAAAATACCATGGTTGTTATTATTATTACAGGAAAAGGGGATGAGAACTCAGGGGCCACAGGGAATGGGTGCACAGGGCATTCCACCACCTCCCACATTGTCAGGGCCTTCTGGGCAGGGTGGAAGGGATGCGTAAGGGTGCTCCTTCCCCTGCAAAGAAGACCTTAGAGGTGCTCTAGGAATGGTTTCTGGATGGTGCATAGGTAACGTGGCTGAACTTTAATTCTAGTTTAGTCCTGTAATTCTCCATTTAAAGTGTATATGCTAGACCAATAGGTCAGATTGATTCCATTTCATTTAGACTAGTACTAAGTTAGAGTAATAATGAAAGGGTATGTTAGAGTGCTTTGGCTGTAACAAAGTTAAAAAATATCACCATCCCCATCATGCCATAACCATTATGACTAGGCAACTCACAGCTGAACCAGCCAAACGGGGGATACGATTACAATGGCCAATTTTGTGGGGTATGGGAAAGTGAGAATGGGGTAGTAGTCCCCTTCTGGTGAACCAGGATGGGGCAGGGGGAAGGAAATTAAGCCTTCCCCGCCTACACCTGTCTACGGCAGCTGTTTCCCCTACCCTTATGGCTTACGCATACAAGTGAATTTAGCTGCACATTCAACAACTTATTCCGCCCTTTCATACTGATACACTTGCACTGATATACTTGTTAAAGACTTGTTCTTTCTCCAGCTCCAACTCTTTGTAAATCCTTTATTTCGGCCTGCCTCACCCATTAGATTGTTAAGATGTCTTTTGCTTCTGGTGTACTCTCCAAAGTACTTAATACAGTACAAAGCAGGTGCTCAGCACATCCCAATGACTGATTGCTAGGGTGATGTGCCACTCTGCAGTGAGACCATAAACAAAGACAGTACTGTTGAGCCAAAGAATACCTCCTTACTCCTTAGAGAATTCTCAAACTAGGGAACTTCGGGAAAAGGAACTTTGAGAGTTACAGTCCAGAAAATACAGGAAACCCCATTATGGGTGACTACTGAAAGTGACAAAAGCCTCATCTCTACAAGAGATGGTAAATAGGTTGTACCAAAGTTAATGATGTCTGGGAACTTCAATGGCGGTTGGGGAAATGGCTTTGGTAGGAAGGATAACTGATAAGAGAGGAAATTGCAATGAATGTGTGGGCTTGGCAATAATCATGGCAGGGGTGGTGGATATGGCAGGGGCAGGGGGTGACCACAATTAATATGGAAAAGTTAGAAAGCAGAGGCAATTTAATTATTATAATATTTGTTAAGCACTTACTATGTGCGAAACATTGTTCTAAGCGCTGGGGTAGATACAAGGTAATCAGGTTGTCCCATATGGGGCTCACAGTCTTAATCCTCACCTTACAGATGAGGTATCTGAGGCACAGAGAAGTTAAGTGGCTTGCCCAAGGTCACACAGCAGACAAATGGCAGAGCCGGGATTAGAACCCACATCCGCTGACTCGCAAGCCCCTGCTCCTTCCATTAAGCCACGCTGCTTCTCTCGACATGGTTATGAAAATCGAGACGGTGTTTCATGAGTGACATCATGAATTTCCATGCTTGGGCTCTTTCTAATAATCTCCCTAGAAACATTTTTTCGCTAAACCGTTCAGATTGTTGGCTACTGTAAAAGAGAAAAATAATGATAACTTCATAAAAGAACCCTAAAGGACAGAAGACTTATCAAAGAACATAATTTTTCTAAATCACTGGAAGATAAGAAAGGAAGGAGCACAATTTGTCAAGGAAACAACAGGGTCTTTTAAACATTAAAAGAAATTTTCATAAATATCATTAAGCAAAGCAATGCTTAATCAAACGATACACACAATTTTGTGCACTTGATAAATGTAGCTTATTGATTGCTGACATGTACAATGCCACTGGCTTCTTCAAAAAACAAACTGAAAGCAAACTGATAGCCTAATATTTCAAAACCAAAGTGTCACTTTTTATTACTGGATATTGTTTGGGGAAGCTCTTCATCTGACTACAGGAAAGCAGAAATAACTCAATGAATATTCAACCAGATGTAATTTGTCTTATCAGCATTGCAATAGCAGTAAAATTATCCTGAATTAGAACCATGGCCATGACTCATTATTAGTAACAGTTCACACAGCACGAAATGTATGAATTTATGTAAAGGCAAACCAGGTAAAATAATAAATCTAGCATGGGCTCTCAATAGGTCTTGGAGACACTAAATGACAAAGTTGTAGACAGTGGAATGAAACTGTTATAAGCACATTAAAGACACATCAAGTCTAGTCTACGGCAAGATTCAGAAATTCGTAAGAAACTCTGATTACCTACCTGCACAGCCAAAAGCCAAGTGGTATCTAGACGATGGGCTGAATTTGACACAACATACGTTAGCCTTGGCCTCAATACTTGCCACTGAATTGTCCAGGTTGGTAGACCACAGCTTCACTGAAAATGAGAAAAAAATAATACAAAAAAAGAAGGAAAAATGCAGATAAGTGAATTTACAAATGCCAGCAGAACCTGGAAAGTGTATTAATATGATAAAATGCAGTTTATGTGGCAACTTGAAATATTTGGGACTGTTGGAACTAGCACTGGAAGAGTTTAAATTGAATGAGTACGTCACCCGACAGGACACTCTAACACAGAAACTTATTGAGCCCCACATGGGACAACCTGATGACCTTGTACCTACCCCAGTGCTTAGAACAGTGCTTGGCACATGGCACTTAGCAAATGCCATTCTTCTTCTTCCTCTTATTATTATCATTATACCTAACTGGGTATAACAAGTCCCTGGATTTTGAAAGGGAATATCTGGTACCTCAATTCAAAACCAGGAATAATTAAAAGAACAAAACATCAAACTAAACAAGGGCAGAGCAGCCCTTTGAAGCATTTATGCTTCTGTTCAATTTAAAGCCCATGGATTGTGGAAATTCATGCAGGATGCTCGGCATGTCACCTCAGAATGCCCGAGGCACTGGACTGAAGATTTGTTTACCTGGGATCAGCAGGACTGATATGTAGTTTATTTGTTTGCCATCCCCAATCACACTCTGAAGAATGCAACCTGGTTGCTTTCCCTGGTCACATATACACTGCAGAAATGTGTTATGTACTCTTAGAAGTAGGAGAATATATCCTTTAAGAAGTCACTGGTTTAGACTGCACAGAATGGTGCCATGAGGGCGGTAGGAGCAAAACTCTCTGGCAACAGTCTTCAATTCTATAAATTGAATATACTGTGCAAGGGCAAACTGGAATTCAAAATTAAAAAATTAAATGTAACCAGGGGAACAACCCTCCTTAATGGTCACTCCATTACAAGATGGTAATCTGAGGGTGAAGTCTCACATGGATGAAATATCCATAGAGACATAAATCTATATGTTTTTGATTTGTACTTCCTAAGCGCTTAGTACAGTGCTCTGCACACAGTAAGCACTCAATAAATATGATTGAATAAATGAATGACTCCTATTTCCTTTCTATTTATTCATTCAATCGTATTTATTGAGCGCTTACTGTGTGCAGAGCACTGTAGTAAGCGCTTGGGAAGTACAAGTCGGCAACATATATAAACGGTCCCTTCCCAACAACGGGCTCACAGTCTAGAAGGGGGCTCCACTGCCTCGCTGTGCTACGGTGTTCTTTTAATGTGATCCACCCCCACTGTTAAAATTACCATCGACTAGAAAAAAGCATGCTACACTCTGAAGAGCCAAAAAAGGTGAAATCACAGAAGCCAGTTGAAAGAAAAAAGGACCCCAAAACTCTAATATTAGTCATGTTCACTTCAAATGAGAAGGGGCCCGAATGATGAAAAAAAACAAAAACTCGTCACATGTGCTTTAAAGCAAACAGATTTCTTGAAACAGTCTTAAAGCTGAGGCCTCACAGGAGCTAGATTAGGCAGTATCCTATTTGAAGTCAGAAGAAGTTGAAATTTCATTAAGGATTTTCACCAGTGTAAAATCACGACCGGCCCCAACATTTCAAAGAGAAAGGAGCTTCACCTACTGCTGCGGTAACAGCCCAGAACAGTAATCACTGAGCAAGGCAGTCACTCTAAATGATGTCATTAAAATCATAATTAAGGGTTGTAGGTCCAGGCTCCTAAAAATTAAAGGTGATTGCACTACCAAAACAAATACACCCAGAGCTTGCATTTGTCTCTTCAAACCTTCTCCTACTCAACGCCGCAAATTACCCGTCCTTTTAAAGTACTCACAACTCTATCCCTCAGGTAATATAAAAGTTTAAAATGAGCCAACAGAGTGATGTCTTCTTTTGGCATTCCCACTGAAGCTTGGGGAGATAGGCTTCCCCTTCAAATTAGGAACAAAATGCATCATCACTCAAATGGTTTTAGCAATAGGCTTTGTGTGATGGGACTCAAAGCCTGTCTTGCTCAAACAAAAAAAAAATTCATTTTGCAATCTCTTTTAGTTTTCAGTATTCACTGCGCTGATACTGATACTGCGCTGCTGTCTCTTTGGCTGTAAATGGCTTTTGGAAGTAAATCTGTGGCTTCATGCTCAAACATAAACCTCTTGAAAAAGGGAAGCAGCTTGGCCTGCTGGATAAAGCCTGGGCATGGGAGTCAGAGGACATGGGTTCTAATCCCAGCTCTGCCATTTGCCTGCTGTGTGACCTTGGACAAGTCGCTTAACTTTTCTGTGCCCCAGTTTCCTCAACTGCCAAATAAGAATTCAATGCCTACTCTCCTCCTGCTTAGATTGTGAACCTCATTTGGGACAAGGACTGTGTCTGGTCTGCTTAACTTTGTATCTACCCTAACGCTTAACAAATACCATAAAAAAGTGCTTCCCCTGTGCCCACCTACTGTCACAATGGGAGGACACCCAGCAGAGAGGAGAGAGTGAGAGTGTCACCGAGCAAACCGCTGGCATGTTAATCAACTCCATTGCCAAGTTCTCAATCCGAAATCTTCATGAGTAGAGTTTATTGTTCTCACACACTGGTTAACAAGTCACCAACCAAAATGTTAGCAAGGTTGGCAGAGCGAAGAGATGCTGCAGGTCAAGCCTCCCATACCACCAACACACCAACCTAGACCTGGTGCCACCACTTTCATTTTTTAACTCGCACCAAATGTATGCAAGGCACACAAAAACAATTCGGCTGGCTGTAGCCTGGAGTAAAACTTTGACAACAGATGTAGAAATCTGAGAAAATAATTTGCCCGAATTTGATGCGCTTGGGATTTTAGTAGTTTTGCTAATGGTGAGATGGCAAATGTACAATAAGCAGATGTCCCTAAGCCACTTAGGATTCTGTGGAGAGGGCTTACCACCTGCCAAGATCAATTCTTCCTAAAATGTTCACTTGCTAATTTGGCTCCTATGGAGTTGTGTCTTCCTAGGACAAAATATCCAGACCTCACTGAACAAAACTGAGTCTCGAGATAAAAACTGCCATATTTAGATAGATGTGCTTCTTACCTCAATACCTTTTGCTGAAGATACACAATAAAAAAGGCAATGCCAATTTAAGACCTTTACAGATTTCGAGTTTGAGAGCTTCTCTTTGGTATGCAGCATTGTCTGATGGCAAGAGAACAGGGCTAGGAGTCCAGAGACCTGGGTTCTGAGTCAAGAGACCTGAGTTCTACTCCCAGCAACTTCCCAGTCTTGCTGTGACCTTTGGAAAGTCACAACTTCTCAATGTCTCAATTTCCTCACCTGTAAAATGGGGATTAAATACGTGTTCCCCCTCCCTCATAGGCTGTGAGTCCCATATAGGAAGGAGTCTGAGTCAGATCCAATTGTATTCTATCTACCCCACTGCACAACACAGGGCTCGGCTTATTGTACATGTTGAACAAATACCTCCATCTACACTTTGAACAAAGGTGATGGGTTTACAGTGTTTTGCACATAGTAAGCGCTGAACAAATACCATTATTATTATTATTATTATTATTTCCAATAGCCCTAGTAACCTATGAGAAAAATAAGGTAACATATGGAGGTTGAAACTTTCATTTTATTAGCTTATTTTTCCGCAAAACACGGGTAACATTTAATCATCCATTTTCTTTATCCAATCTGTCCATGGGCAAAATGCACCAAGCTATAAAATATAATAATGCCATTCCCAGCCCGTGAAATTAACCAGCTTCGGGTGGATTGTCAGTTGGCCTTGATTTCAGATCAGGCTTTTGAACAGCTTTCTATAGCAAGGGTCACCCACTGTCAGCAACTTGTTTTTAAATTGCAAGCTCCTTTTGGGCAGGGTACGTGTCTAACCAACTCTTTTATGCTGTACTCTCCCAAGTGCTTAGTACAGTGCTCTGCAGACTAGGTAGGTTGAGAATCTCTCTTTCCTAAAAAAAATTCACAGCACCAACTAGGTAATCTGTTTTTCCAAATGATGGGGACCATTCCTGCCCTGGTAGAGAAACAGCGTGGCTCAGTGGAAAGAGCACGGGCTTTGGAGTCAGAGGTCATGGGTTCAAATTCCGGCTCCGCCAATTGTCAGCTGTGTGACTTTGGGCAAGTCACTTAACTTCTTTGTGCCCCAGTTACCTCATCTGTAAAATGGGGATTAAGACTGTGAGCCCCACGCGGGATGAACTGATCACCTTGTAACCTCCCCAGTGCTTAGAACAGTGCTTTACACATAGTAAGCACTTAACAAATACCATCATCATTATTATTATTACACAGCATTTCCCAATTTCAATATATTTTTCCACATAAGTTCCAAGTCTCCTACATTTCCTCCAACCTACAATTATAGTATTCGCCCTGGCTCTGTAGTTTGGTTGGTATATTCTTTCCAATTTATTTGCCCTTCTCATTGTCATGCAACTTCTCCTAACTCTATAGATAGAATTTCTTCACCTTGTTATGTTCTGGGTTGTGTAAAAAAACAATTTTTGGTCAATGTAGTTTTGTGTGCCCAAATCATCCTACAGAAACAACAGGTCACAGAAATCCAGAGAGGCATGGATCTCTGAAACAGAAGTTGCTGGATACACCTTAAAACCAAAGGAAAAACAAAAGAAAACTAAAATGGAAACTTTTTCACTCAGGGTTCAATGTCCACGTCAAGTCAATTTCCTGTCAATCCTTACTGCATGCCTTCTCCACAGAACCTAGATATTTTAAAATATTGCACCAGTAGTAGAAGGAAAATTTACTGAACACTCACTAGGTGTGGTGCACTTGTCGAGGTGCTTGGGAAGTATGGAATAACAAACTGCCATGCTGCCTGCCCACAGTAATAATAATAATAATGGCATTTGTTAAGCGCTTACTATGTGCAAACCACTGTTCTAAGCGCTGGATAATAATAATAGCATTTATTAAGTGCTTACTTTGTGCCAAGCACTGTTCTAAGCGCTGGGGAGGTTACAAGGTGATCAGGTTGTCCCACGTGGGGCTCATAGCCTTAATCCCCATTTTACAGATGAGGTAACTGAGGCCCAGAGAAGTTAAGTGACTTGCCCAAAGTCACACAGCTGACAATTGGCAGAGCCGGGATTTGAACCCATGACCTCTGACTCCAAAGCCCATGCTCTTTTCCACTGAGCCGTGCTGCTTCAAGGATTCTCCCTTGAGAATCCTCCCAAGGATCTTACTCTTACAAGGATCTTACTCTTTAATGGGGGAGGCAAACACATTTTTTACTACTGGAGAGATCAAAAATAAATGAAAAAGACACATATAAATGATTGCTAGAGTTACCTGATGGGATGGTAGGGCTCAGGGGCTGAAAACTAAATTGGAGAAAACTGGGGGGACAAAGTGGGATTTAGGAGGGATTTGAATGTGGGGAGAACTGTGATCTGCCTGATATAGGAAGGGAAGGAGTTCCAAGCCAGGGAACAATGTGATCAAAGGGGATCAAGGAGGAAGAGTTGAAAGCAAGTTACAGCTATAAGGTAAGCTTCAGAGCAACAAAGACAGAGAGTTGGGGCATAGCAAGAGAAGAGATCCAGGTAGGTTTAAGTTGGGACTAGGATGAGAGGACACTTGAAACCGATTGTGAGGAGTTTTTGTCTTAGACAAAAAATGTGCAGGGAGTCAGTAGGAGAGGAGAGATGGTCCAGGAAGATGACTCGAGGAACAGCAGGAGGAATAAATAAAGCATACAATTAGGCTTTTGCAAGGTCCTAAAAAAAAAAACAACTAGTAATGGGGCTTCTAGCTTCCCAGGGGACAGGGATCACGTCTAATTTTTAGCTTTATATTCTCTCCCACTGCTTAGTACAGTGCTCCATGCACGGTAAGAGCGTAATAAATATTATTACTACTACTACCACCACCACCACCATATTTTAGACCAAAGTGCATTTCAGGAGGTAAAAACATACCAATTACACGTTTTATACTTATAGGACTGGCCATTACCCGATTTGAAAAGGTGGCTGCCTTGTTTTCGGCTCACAGTCACAAAAGTCACACGTGTCTATTGTTTCCTTTTTCCACCCCCAAAGTGAGGGGGTTTTCTATTCCAAGTCCCAACTTCATTCACCTGGGCATTCAAAATGGGCAAGAGGCAATGGGTAGACTCACTGTGCTCATTCTGAATTCTTTAAAATACATCCGTGTTCAGAAACTTTCACCACAGGGACAATTCCATGACCATATCCTATTCTGGGGTCTGTAGGACATACCCAACCCACTGGGTGGATGTATATGCAAAGTGGTTTGGACAAATACTAGATTCACAAGAGAAGCAAATCTCAACTTCTTTCCTTTGTTCATTAACTCTTGAAAACCAAATGGTCCACTCAAGCAAGTCTCCCTTTGGATATTCGAGGCATACCTTTAAAGAATTAATGCTGGAAGGAAAAGGGACAGGTAATGAGCACAAATTTCTGAAGACTATTTTATCCCCAAAATAATCTGGTCACCAAGGAAACCATCATGAGGATACTTGTAATTACATGAGACTACTGGATCAACTACAGAGGATAGAGTTTAAAAGGATGACTTTGGTAATGCCTTGAAAAGTTATAACCTGGCAAGATGTATTAAAAGTGTGCCGGCTCAGAGATCTGTGTTCAGATTGGAAAATGCTTTTTCAGAGTGTACTTGATAAGTCGAGCAGCTCTGGATGAGCACAGCTTTTGAAATCCAATCAAAGATTCAAAGTAGAACTGTACATCTGAATTTGAAATAAATTCTTAAAAACAATTCCGAAGACTAGAATTTTCCCCTGAATCTCGATTTTTGAAGAAAAGCATCTGGTTGAAGTATTGAATAAAACAGATTCCTGACCATGATTCACCACAAAGAATAAATGGGAGGGCCACTGATAAAAGAACTTAATATGAAACTTGCATTGTTACTGTCTAGTAAAAGGATTCAGGCTAGAATTCCATTGAACTACATCAATTTTATCTGCTTAAAACTCACATTTCAATAGTGAGAGTTATAGACATTCAAAAAAAAATTCTCAACTTAGAGGATGGATAACGTAAGTGAAAACAATCAAGTTGAACCTATTAGCACATATAATGTATGCATCTATCCTTCATTGTCAAAAATGATGCTTCTGCTGGTAAGAAGCTATTCTTTCTCAGGCTTGTAGAGAAAGAGTGAGGAATGATTAACACACTCTACCCTGCCGCTTGCACGGAAGGATAGAATGTTGTTGTATTAATGTGTTTGTCCCAGCCTGAGTCTGTCAGTTTTCCAGACTGCCTCTGGCACCCTGATCATTGTGATGCATCTTCTAAAGGAGACTGACCTCCTTCTCCATGGCTGCCTGTCAGGCTGGTCTGGTTACTTCAGTGATCTCTCAGTGGCCTACTGCCAATATTGCATTGTTTGAGACCACTTCACTTTATCTTTGTATCACTTATTCTGACCTCTCCTATACGAGCCCCCTTCCAGTTCACCATTCAGCAGCGGTTTAAGAATCTTCCTCTCCCCATTTTCAAGGCCCCTTGGAATTCACCCCCTCCTCCCACACACTCTCACCTAGGAGGCCTTCCCTGATTCATCTCTCATCTTCCCACACTTTCCCCACAAAGTACTTCAGTACTTTCACATCAGCTTTTATTCCTGGGACAAAGGGATCTCATTCCACGTGCACTTAATTTGAAAATAACAACAACTGGTGGCTGAATGCTCTGGTTTGGGGTCAGAAAAAGCCTAGCTGGAGGGGATTTGGTGGAGTTTGCCCAAACAAGAACTCACGTGCAAAACCGAACTCCTCATCTTCCTCCCCTGGCCTTTCCCATCACTTTAGACAGCATCACCATCCTTTGTCTCCCTCAAGCCCGTAGCCCTGGCATTACCCTCAACTCATCTCTCTAACTCAACATATTCGATGTGTCACCAATTCCCCTCGGGTCTATCTTCACAACACCCACCCTTTCCTCTCCATCCCAACCACTACTGAGCTGACCCAAGCGCTTATTCTACTTCATCTCGACTACTGCATCAGGCTCCTTGCTGACCTCTGTGCCTCCTCTCTCTCCCCACTCCAGTCCATTACTTCACTCTGCTGCCCGGATCATTTTACTTAAAAAAAATGTTTAGCCTATGATTACCCACTCAAGAATTTCCAGAGGTTTTCCCTCCACTTCTGCATCCAGAAGAAATTCCTCACCGCTGGCTTTAAAGCATTCAATCTCCTTGCCCCCTGTTATCTTAACCCACTGATTTCCCACTACAACCTAGCACACGCACGGCCCTCCTCCAATGCCAACCTACTCACTGTATCTCAATCTTGTCTATCCCGCTGTCAACCCCTCACTCACATCCTCCCTCTGGCCCGGTACTCCCTCCCCCTTGCTTTCCAACAGACCACCACTCTCCCCACCTTCAAAGTCTTATTAAAATCACAGCTTATTCATTCAATTGCATTTCATTCAAGCGTACTTATAGAGCACTGTACTAAGCGCTTAGAAAGTACAATTCAACTCCTCCAAGAGCCCCTTCTGACTAAGTGCTCATTCTCCCTACTCCTCCCTTCTGCATCACTCTTACACTTGCACTTCCCACCCTCAGCCCCACAGCCCTTGTCCATATCCATAATTTAATATCTGTCTCCCCCTCTAGGTTGTAAGCTCCCCGTGGGCAGGGAACAGGTCTACCACCTCAGGTATACTGTACTCTCTCAAGGGCTTAGTACAGTGCTTTGCCTGCAGAAAGTACTCAATAAATACGATCAATTGATATGTCCGGGAGTGCTATGGGCGAGTCTATCATTTCACAACCGCAGCGCTATTTTGAGTATGGGGCAGATGGCAGGTCTGAGAGGTGAGCTTTCTAATGAAGGCACCCTCCACTTTCTCTTTCCCGATACCCTCATACCTGACATTCCGATCACGCTCCATCCCCCATCTAAAGAGAGTGTTGGCACCTGCGGATTTCAGCATCTCAGTTGACTTCAAAATTTACATGGTTCCCTTTAAGTATCACCCGGCAAACAAATGACGGTCTCTGTTCTATGAGATGCTCTAGCCTAAACACCTATCACAGCAAAAACACCCCTGATCAACTATTTTCTGCCTTAACTTGTGTCAAAGTATTGAGTACCAATCAATCAAAGGTATCTACTGAGTGTTTACTCTGTACAGAACACTGTATTAAGTGTTTGGAAAAGTATAACACAGCAGAGTCGGTAAATGTGATCCCTGCCCACGGGGAACCTGGAGTCTACAGAGGGATTGTAGACTGTCACTCTTTGGTTGGTTGATTTCTTTACTCAGTACTACCGTCTCACAATCCTGCATGTTGATACACAGAGAACGATTTGCTCCTTGACCTTGGAAGTAGACGGCTGTATCTGTTGAGCTCTGCCGAGAAGAGAGTGCACCGTGGGCCACAAAGCCCATGGACATCATAGAACTGGGGTGGCCAAGCCTCATGATCTTAAAAGCCACGGACCCAAAACATCAAATGGCTGAAAGCCGCTGAGCAAAAATCTTCCTGTAAAGAGTAACACTAGTGAGTGGGGGGTGGTGAGCAAGAAAGAGCTGGGGCAGAAGCTCCCAATTTAGATGGTCTTGATCTTGGAGGTCAACCTACAATGGCTAATATTTATTCAATTACCTTCTTGGTGCTCTAAAAGAAAGATTAAACAACAACTCCAGGAGAAGTTGAAAATTCTAGAGAATGCAAAGTACTGACAAAAAGACAAAGAAGTATTCTCCTTAGTCCTTTAACTTCCAGATTTTGGCTGAGCACTAAACACACACTGAAAGGAGTTTTGCAGTGAAGGAAAAAAACCTGGGTTTTTTAAATTATTTTTTGCCGTCTTCAATTATACTACTCACCTACGGTGTTCTTTTATGTAAGTAGGACAGATTGTACTGAAAGTGAATTATTTAAAAAAAAATCAATAAAAACTGTTTCTTCTGTCCCTATACCCCCATTTGGAAAACTGAAGGGAGAAGAGGGTGTAGGGGGCAAGTGAAGCAAGAGTGGACAGGCAGCTCTCACCTCCTGGACATGCGCTTTGAACCCACAGGCATTTAATGGAAAGAAAAACGATATGTTAATACAGCGCACTTAATAAAAGTAAAAACCTGTTCTCCTAGAAGAGAACTGTTAAGCTGAATTGTGACGTTCTGTTCTATTTAGCTGCCTGCAGGCGGATGCAGTGCTAATAAATGCATATCTTGTTGGAAGATCAGCTCTTTTTTAAAGGCACAGCAAGGAAGGGAAGCAAGATGATGAAAAGGTTGCTCATTTATGAAGAAAGGGGCTCTTTTGGAATTTAACTGTTCAGGAAGCAGTCGTGACATCTATAAGAAAAATGTTCTTTTTTAAAAATCTTCAAAGCAATTTAACATACCTCCTTAATATGAAATTATCACAAAGGCAGCATTTTGTTAGTAAAATAACCAATTACCCTGAAAGTGTCAAATGCATTTAGGAAGCACTAAATGAATCTTTGGAAATGGTTTTTAAGGCACTTTATAAGAACACAGGACTAAAGGGCTTACATATGATTTCGAAGTAATCATAAACAGTTATGTCCAAAGCTATTTACCCATTTGAAACGGCAGTTTCCAGTGCATAGAAGTAACACCCAAACCTTTGTTTGTTTAAATGGCTCTAACCTAAACCCTAGGACTATCTATGTCTTTGGGCATGGAATAAGAAAACAAATTACAGTGCTTCATGCCCCTTCATAGGAATGTCATTATTTTCAATAAGCAACACTGTTAAGCTTATTTTGCCATTAGTTGTCAATGTTGGACCACATTTACTGCAGACATAACTAAGGAAAGCTAGTACAGCAAAGATCTGATGTAAACACAAATTCAACAGTAAGTCCTCTGACAAATGGAGAAACATGATTATCTGTCTGTTTTCCTAGGTAATGGGCCTGCTAGAGGAACATAAATTGTGGAAGCTTTTATCTCACCGAGTAGCAAATGGACAGTCTCTCAAATTCACAGTAGTTTTACTGAAAGGCATTCAGGAATTGTGAATGCAGAGAATCTCCCTAAGTCTCTACTTAGAGAACCTGCAGACTTGCTCCAGGCAGGAGGGCTTTGTCACAAATATGGAGAGATGGGTTTATTTCCTTCTGCAAAAAGGAAACCCCAGAGAAAGTGCTTCCTCTCCTCCCTGCTTCCATAAAATGTGCATATAACAGAGTTAGTGCCCTTTGTTACTAAAGGCCAATCAACCCTTCCTTCTTATCATCTCTACTTTGCCCTAGTGACTTGGGGGGTGGAGGGGAGAGATGATGATGATGATGATGATAATACCATTTCTCCCTCCCTGAAAAGCTTTGGAGAGAGGACATCTGTGCTGCTATATTTTTCAACTGAACCAAGGTAGTGCCTCAGTAGGCTGGAAAATCCCACTGGGAAGCCTGCTGGGTTCCTAAGCTCAGAAGAAAGGCACAAAGGAGGGCTAGCTGAAAGTGCCCAGACCTGTGGAGCCGCTACCCTGGCCCCATCACTGGGCAAGCAACAATCCTTGTTGCCCCAGTTGATGCTTGCCTGGGAATGGCTGGAATCCCACACCAGTTGGTCCCCAGTCCCAGCACCCAGAGTCAGGCTCATTCAAATCAGAGAAGGCAGAGGGGAATCTAAGCTTTCTTAAATAATGAGGAAGGAAGTTTGATTTATGAAGCATTTAATTCCTCAGCCTAAAGAACCTTTCCATTCCATCCAGTTATTCTCAAAACTAGTCCAAATGAGCTGTCCCCACTACTTTCAAGCTCTTCTTCCAGAACTTTATTTCTTACAGTCAAGCTATGAGGCTACCATGCACATGGGCTTCAGCTTTGAGGTAGAAAAACTGGGCAAAAAGGGTCAGAAGCACAACAGCAATGCAGGGGGATAACAAAACTCCTGCCATGAAAACTGATAATTTTTTCAAAGGTATTTGCTAGGCACCTACTATATGTCAAATACTGTTCTAAGCTCTGGAGTAGGTACAAGTTACTCAGGTCAGACACAGCGCCTGTCCTGCAAGGCGCTCACAATCTAAGAGGTAGAACAGGTACTTAATCCCCATTTTCAGTTGAGGAAACTGAGGCACAGGAAAATAAGTGACTTGCCCAAGGTCACAGCAAGCAACTGGCAGAGTCAGGATTAGAACACTGGTCCTTCTGACTTCTGAGCCCGGGCTCTCTCCACTAGGCTTTGCTGCTTGACTTAATTTGCTGGAATTTAAATTTCATTTAGGCAAGGGAAAAAGAAGAACTTTTTAAAATTCCAAATGAGATGTTCCGTGTTTAGATGCAAGAAAGCAGCAATCCTACACATGTGTTTCAGTTCATAGCTCTGTTCAGTAAGCTGGTACCGTGGAGGAAAACGGGGGGAAAAGTGTCCAAGACCATAAAAATACCTTTTGCATCGTCAGAACCTGAAGCCAAAAGTTTGGGGTCCATCAAGTTAAAGTCAACACTCCAGCACCTTTTCTCATGCTCCTGGTTGAAAGGGGGGGAAAAAAGAAAGCAAACTCAAACAGAGTGCAGGCTAAAGGGATACAGCCTGAGCAGCACATCAGAAAGGGGAATAAACAGAGCTCCCCTGACATGTGACAACCATTTAGAGTTCGGCCCAGGATATTCTTTAGGAGAATATTCATTTGGCAAATTCTTGGGGAACATGAATCTACAAAGACGTTTTGGCACCAATGCGAAATATATTTAGATGAAAACACAGAATTCATCAAGCTCTTTACGAGGCAAAGCAGACTGTGCAATTTGAGGTGGCATATCAGTGTAGTCTAAGCTGGGGCCAGTAGTCCACTGGATGCCAGGGAGCCTCTCAGCTCCACCAGAGATGGCACGCAAGTGTGGTACATATGGGTACCCAGCTGTGGGCTGCCAGGTGAGGGGGACATGTGCATGCCCTTTGGGACTCCCAGAACCATTTTTGCAGCCTTTCCTCCCTTTGCTCAACTTTCCCCGGACAACCCGGCAATTGAGAGCAATAAGAGCATCTTCTCTTCTAGTTTTGGGGCACCCAGCCTGGCAAAGATCCAAACTAAAATGCGAATTTAGTGGACAGAGGAAATAGACCCTTCCTTACCTGGTAAACCTTTGATCGCTGTCCTGTAAATCCATCCCACAGGATGACTGTGCCTTCATAGTCACTGCTGGCTAACAGATTCTTGTGGTAGCTACTCCAGCTGATACAGCTAAAGAAGAGAACAAGAAACATTTAAACCCTGAACCTAGTGACTACTTAGAGAAGCTGTAGAGAAATTCCAAATGTCTTTAAACCCACAAACACTTTCATCAGCCTGAAAAGCTGCCCACCAATATCAGAGTGATATTGCCTGTCTACATGTTTTGTTTTGTTGTCTGTCTCCCCCTTCTAGACTGTGAGCCCGTTGTTGGGTAGGGACCGTCTCTATATGTTGCTGACTTGTACTTCTCAAGCGCTTAGTACAGTGCTCTGCACACAGTCAGGGCTCAATAAATACGATTGAATGAATGAATGAATTGCCATTTGGGAAGAATGTCCCAGCAACAGTTCCTCTGAGCCAAGTGGGTACGATAAGCCAGATATAAAAAATACTAACACTCTAAGATTATCAATCAATGATATTTATTGAGTACTTACTGTGTGTAAGGCACTACACAAAGCACTTAGAAGAATACAACAGAGTTGGTAAATACATTCCTTGCCCACAACAGACTGTGCTCAGTAAAAACTGGAAGGTACAATTAAATTTCTTTAAATCCAGTAGTCAGTGAGTACACAAATTTATGTCAGTAACAAAAAATTCAATCTAGATGAGGCAAATATTTATAGACTTGATGAATACTACCCTGATAGCACTCGGTTCCATGAAAAGAGTGTTAAGCAAAAGTGTGTGAAAAGAAATATTATGGCCCAAAGGACTGACTGTAATATTTGTTCAAGATATCGAAAATTCTCCAAAGTGATATAAATATATTCAAAGAGAATAAAAAGCACAAAAACACATGATTAAATAATGTGACTAGATGGATAAAAATGAGATTTTAAATGAGATTTTATTTCCCCCTTCTAGACTGTGAGCCCGTTGTTGGGTAGGGACCATCTCTATATGTTGCCAACTTGTACTTCCCAAGCGCTTAGTACAGTGCTCTGCACACAGTAAGCGCTCAATAAATACGATTGAATGAATGAACCCATGTAAATATAGCACTTAATTCTAAAAGTGTTATCTTTCACCTCCTCAACAAGATGGCACCTTGTAACATCTGCCATTACCTATGCTAAATTGCCATCATTACACACACTAAAATGGAGTGCTTTACTCATTAATCCAATCAGTCAAAATATTGTAAAGGAAGAGGAAGGGCCCAAGGAAAGGCTCGGATGCTGGGCACATCTCCAGCCCTGGCCATCTCTCGCCCACCGCCACTTCATTGGTTCACATCCTGGCTCCGCTACTTTGCTGTGTGACCTTGGGAAAGTCACTTAACTTCTCTGGGCCTCAGTTCCCTCATCTGTAAAACGTGGATTAAGACTGTGAGCTCTATGTGGGACAGGGACTGTGTCCAACCCAATTATCTTATATCTACCCCAGCACTAAGAACAGTGCCTGGCACGTAGAAAGTGCTTAACAAATACCATAATTATTATTGTTGTTATTATCACATCATCATCATCAATCGTATTTATTGAGCGCTTACTATGTGCAGAGCACTGTACTAAGCGCTTGGGAAGTACAATTTAGCAGCCTCCCCTACTCGCCATCCCCGGCCATATTATGTTTTGGGTTTATGGTTCTTCAGTTCCTGAGGCTTGGACACCTCTAGGTTGAGGTTAGTGTCACTCCTGTGGGAATGGATTAAAAAGTGCATTTGAAAATAAAAAATGACTTTTCTTCGAACAATTGCAGTGAACCCGTAAGTGGGAATCGTTTACATATGAATTCATTTTCTCCAAGGGTGAGCATTTTGAATTTTGCTATCCTGTAGAAATTCACATTTCAGGGCAACAGGTTACATATTTCACCAATATGTGCGCAGCACACCAACCCTAATATATATTCCACCAGTGTTCAAAGATGACCATGCTGGCAGGGAGACAAGACCAAAGTGCATGGATGCTGCTTAGAGACAACTGCCTACACCCAGTACCGAGGAAAATACGGCAGGGCTCGTCTTCTGGGGCCTAGGAAGAGGGTGTGACGATGGTATCGCTAAGTGGCATCGCTCTCCCTGGCTCAACAAGGTACCTAGATGGGGCTGCCTATGTAAGTTTCATGAGACTTTAGCTGAAGATGAAGTTTCGCAGTAGTGAAGTGGTTGCTCCCAGTCTTCTACCCCCTCACTCGATCCCTCACTTGACCAAGAGGGCACGCACTGCAAGAAGGCTCACAAAGACAGTAGCAGATGCTCCGGAAACAAAGTATCTCCATGAAAACTACTCAGCAACAGACACTACCATGCCCACTCCCATTTCATATGCCACTCTAGCTTTAGAAAGGGTTAAGAGAGGGTGCGGGTACGGGGAAGAGAGAGAATCTCTTCTGCTTTCTTGGGAAAATCAGTTGAAAGGCAAATAGGAGCAAGAAGAAAACCAGGAAAACAAAAAGAAAATGAAGAAAAGGAAAATAAAATTACAGTTCTGGGATACAGCATTATCTATCATTGCTAGAGACAAGGGAAATCACCAGTTCATTGAATGCTAGTTAAGGGTGCCAAATAACTCCACAATTTTCTCCTGCTTCATAACTGGGTCTGTAAATGGTTATTTTTGTGGCTAGATATGCAATATGCATTTTTTTTATTTTTTGAGAAGTTCTGGAAATCAATCACTTTGGAAATCTCTAGTTGAAATGTATGCACTTTGGGGGTATTAGGATACTTTAAGAAACAAATGAAAAATAAAGTGTGATCATTTTCTCCATAGTCCCATTAATAAAGATCAGAAAACTAAAAGGGGGTGAAGGAATGTTTTTAGGAAGCAGGTGGGAGAGGGGAAGAGAAAAAAGGAAGAGATTGAGTGATACAGCTGGTATAAGGGCCCAGCTCCAAGACAGCCTACAGTGAATTGCATCCTGTGTAAAGCAGTCTTTCAGTGACAGCCCAGCTGGCACTCAGCTGAGCAGGGCTGGGAAGGTGCCAGCATGACACTGGGCAAGGGCTTCCCTTCTCACAGCTGCTCTAAGACAGCAGACCTGCTCTCGGCCAAACACGCATCCTCACAAATGCCGTCACCTGCCTGCTTTCGTGAGTTCACCTGTCAGTGCCTCCATTCGGAGAGCCGAATCGCAGGATCACGTGCCAAGCCTAATTTTTTCCATCGGCACAGCTTTGGATAGGGTCAACGAAGGTTATTTTGGGGTTTTGGGACACAGATACGGATGTGAAATATAAAAGATGTTCACCTTCCCATTCAACTTATTGAACATTTCTTAGAGGTATGTTGAGAGGTGAAATAAAATTATTGTTCAGGGACACAGCATCACCTGATATTGTTAGGAACAAGGCAAGTCATAATGAGCTCACTGGATATTACTTAACTGTAACAAATGAGCCCACAATTTTCTCTTGCTTTTCAGCCACGTCTGTAAATGGTTAATTTTATGGCTGGCGTATTGAGGAACCTCTCTGACTCAATCCAAATACATTATAATTTACGTATAATCGATTGACTCTGAATAACTGAATGTGTATAAGTAGAGTCTGGCCATCTGAGATGCATGAGCCTATACACGAGAAAAAAAACCCCACAATCAAATAATCAGTGACATTTACTGTGGGCTTACTGCGTGTAGACAGAGCACTGTACGAAGTGCTTGGGAGAGTACAATAGAATAGACACCCCATCACCTGCCCTTTAGTGAGAACCAGGCACTGAATCCAGTGTTGACACTTTGAACAACTTACTCAGCTTCATTAATCCCTTAATGCCTTTTTGGTTAGGAGGCCTCTCACCCACCCTGAGCCAAAGTAACACGCCCAGAAAGAAGCCCACAAAGTCTGAGAGAGGGAAAAAAAGACTGGTTTAATAGTAAGCTAATTGGGACAGATAATGGTAACATACAGAATTCATGATCAATGTAAAGGAGGCTCTCTACGTGGCAACTCTGGGAGGATAAACATCTCTCAAAAGAAGAACATGGATAGGAAACCGTGTGAGCTCTGTGTCTGGAAGGCAGTAAGAAAACGATTGTGAAAAGCAGAGGGGATGGGGAGGGAACAGATGGATGAAAATGATACTTTTGGGTAAGTGCAAGTGTTAACTAGCTCTGCTGGTGTATTGGGTAGGTGGAAAGGTAAGAAGATGAAAACGAAATCTTCAGGCCGTTAAGATAGTCTCTGCACTCACACGATACACAACACTAAATGTGTTAATGTGGCTGTCTTCTCACTGGAGGCTATCAGGGATGAAAAACCAAACAATAACCTTTACCCGAAGAGACTGTCGGTGTTAGATTTTTTTCAAATTTAAAATAGCAAGTTTTGTTTGGAAGCTCTCTCTACAGAAAAGCAAGGATAGAAATATCAGACATGCGCTAAGGTTTTCACCCGGCAATATAATAATAGGCCCTCGACAACTTAGATGTGAACGGGGAGGAAAACGTTTCTTTGTCTGCTCAGAGAGCTGCTTTTTAAACGGACAGTTAGAGGGGAGGGGCCTAGAGATCACTGTGGGCATGCCTCATCAATAGTCTGCCCAAAAACATTTACTTGAGCTTGAGGTTCAGGGTAATAATAATAATAATAAGGGCATTTATTAAGTGTTTACTATGTGCAAAGCACTGTTCTAATCGCTGGGGAGGTTACAAGGTGATCAGGTTGTCCCACGGGGGGCTCACAGTCTTAATCCCCATTTTACAGATGAGGTAATGAGGCACAGAGAAGTTAAGTGACTTGCCCAAAGTCACATAGCGGACAATTGACAGAGCTGGGATTTGAACCCATGACCTCTGACTCCAAAGCCCATGCTCTTTCCACTGAGCCACTTAGCTGGTGGGCCCAATTTTTGGGGACACTGAAGCAGTGAAAAGAGCAATTCGCACTGAATGCCTCAGGATTCGAGGGTGCAAGAATCCCCGGCCACCAAAGAAAATGAATCAAAACACCTGGAAAGTGCACATGAAGGCCACAAACCAAGATGGCCCAAAATGAGCAGCTAATGTTAACGTCCTCAAAATGAAGCTTCTCCTGAATCCATCAAATTTCGAGGTGCACTGCTGACCCGCGGCATTACTCACGTATGAGTAGAGACTGCAAAGTCTGTTATGTGTGACCCTATCCCCTTCTTACTGTCCTGAGATATAATCTGTGTGTTTGCCAGCTGTTATCTTCAGAATGGTTGCCTGTAGCTCTGTCTCCACCTAACAGGCTCTGCAAATGTGTTTGCTCAAATGACCCTCACCTGGACTTGCTGTTTGGCTGGTGAGTGTTTAGGCTTCTGCTGCTGCTATTGCTGTCTCATGGCATTCCATGTTTCATGAAACTTTTGGGCCTTCTCCTACCCTAGCAGCCCCACTATCTCCAAGCTATCTCTTCAGTTGCTTCTAGGAAATACATTTGGAACAGTAATTCTTCAGCTATGATTTTTCTCAACCCAAAAACGAGTTGTAAGAAGCCAGACTAACTTCCAAGCTAGAATTTATGCTAGGACCATCTTGAATTCTGCGTAGAAGACAGGCACACTGAAAACTTAATTATGCACTTCACCTTAATTGGCAGGGGCCCGGCACTGCCTCTCTTTTCTTTCCTTGCTTCAATTAAGAAAACCTTTCTAGTCTATGGAAATACGGAGAGGCGCCAATAGTTACACTTTTTGGAAATTACTCCTCTGAGGACAGACTAAAAGAACTGGGCTTATCTAACTGGACAAGAAGAATCTGAGGGAGAATTAGTCTTTTTTTCCAGTAACTGGATTATTGAAGGTAAAATGGGGAGCTAATGTTTCTCCACTCACTTTGAGGAAAGGGAAAGGAAAGAAAAAATTGCAGCAGGGGAAATTTAGGCCAGACATCAGCAAGAACTTCCTACAACTGGCACAGGCTATAAAGGTGGCTACAGTGTCATCTTTTAAAGATCAAACAAGTACTGTTCTAGGATCATTTAGGAACAGTCCCACTCCCTGGTTGCATGGAGAAAGGGTATGGAAAAGGCAAACAATACCAACAACAGGGGAGAGTGATTCCAGAAGCTTGAGGTGCATTCTGGCTGGAGCTTGCATACATTTTTTAATGGTACTTATTAAGTGCTTACTATGTGCCAAGCACTGTACTAAGCAAAAAAAAAAAAAAATCGAAGTTATTTCCCTTCCTTTTTTTGAAGCGCACCCTAAACCTTGGGTCCTTGAAGAAGTCTTCCCTGATTAAGTAGAAGCACAGTGGGTAGTTGGCTCTTGCGAACCACCAGCCAGCTCCACATTCTATAACCTAATGCTTACCCTAGTGATCTAAGCTTTCCTTTCTTATCGGCAATAGGATAGAAATTCCCCGAGAAACCTTATCAGCCTTGCAACTTTACAGATAATCGAATTCAGGGCCTTACAACAGAGGGAGATGATGAAATCATGGTACTTGACTGGACACTTACTTGTACAGCTCGGCAAAGAATTCATTTAATCATATTTATTGAGCACTTACTGTGTGCAGAGCACTGTACTAAGCGCTTGTGATGCACCATGCTGTTTTGCAAACATTTTTTCCATACCTCAAGGTAAAAACTGTACATACCTGATTTTGGAATTGCAGGTCATTTCATTCTCAGGGTAATGAATATCCACTGCATCCTGGATGACTGTGCCATATTCATAGACCTTAATCTTCTTTGTCACCCCAGCAATGGCAAAATAGTCACAATCCCGGTCAAATTCGATACTAAGGAGGAAAAGAAATAGACTGGGTAGACTAAGACGAAACACACACACACACGCACGACATTTGCCACCGCAACATTTCAGGACTTGGCATTCACTGGTCTTAATGTGTGTCTATCTGCCAGGATGTAAGATAGCTGCTTCAAACTGTGTAGGGACTCCTGTATCCAGGTTAAGTCATTATTGAGCCACATCAACTTACAGTGGAAAAAAGTAACATGGGGCTGCACAATATCCATTCTGCAGGTGGTACTTTTGTTCACCAGCCACCTGAAATGCTTTTCGATTCAGTTCTCCTGACTACATTATAACATATCAAAGCTGACACCTCACCCTGTGAAAGTAGTGAGAAGTCTGTGATAATATGTTGTATGACTAATAAGGCCCCAAATTATTGCCAATTGATTTTCCATAGGCGCTAGCTTCCCCCTTCCTCCCCTTCATGTGGAAGGTGGAATTTTCCAAGATTCAATGTTAAATGCTTAACAAATTAGCAACTGTGACAAGATCTCTACATCAACTAAGCAGCAATGGGGAGTAATTGTCATCAAAATTAAATAATCCTTCCTGAACCCTAGCGACAGAGTATCAATAGCAACAGTTTTTTTCTGCTTTGTGCCGGGCTGCTGTAGAAGACCTATTTCCACCGTTGAGAATTTTTTGAGAGGGTTGTTTTAATCAACACCAGACTTACAACCACAAAACCTTAGGGGTCATAGCAATTTACAAGAGGTACATTAACTGAGGGGGGTAGGAATCAAGGCTGAGATACACCCCCTCTGGTCCTGTCACAAGGCTAGTGATTTCTCCAGCTTTACGTCTTCAGATGATTGTGTTAGTCAAAAGTTCTTTGGGATGCTCTTGGCTGCTCCATCGAAGCTAAATAACAAAGTAAAATCAGTCTTTCCATATCCTGGAACTGTAACTTTTCTTCAAAATAAAAAAAAAGAAAGGGGTAGCGGAGAGGATGAGAAAAATGGTTTAAACTTCATCCTCTCCTCCCCCTACAAAAAATTAATTAGCTAATCTCTAGGTGCCATTTCCCAAAGGCAGTGAAGCAGTTAATGAAGAAGTCATAATTTCGCAGAGAAACATGTGCCAATAAAGGCTGGAAGACAAAATAAGTGAATATGGATTGGAAGCGATTCCTCCACAAGGACATACACAGAGAAACTCCGCTGTCCCTTCAGCTCTTAGGACTTGTTTTATGTGTGTACAATATCTGAGCCAAATCCTCTTCTCTTCAAGTGCTGTCTATAGTTCGGCATTCACTGCCTCATGGGCTCATTCTGACCCCACTAAAACAAAGCTATATAGCAAGGCAATGAATTTATTTGTACCACAATCTTAATTGAACTGCCGTCTCAGCTACTGCTCACTGTCCTATGGATTCTAGTATGGCATAACTAAAGTGAAGGCAGCTATTCATCTACCTGGATTCAATTTATACCCTCAGCCTTCTGCCACTTCAAAAGAAAGATTACTGTGTCTGGTAAAGGGCCAGATATCTGGAACCGAAAATCCTGTTATACCTGAGGAATTTTTGTTACCGTTCGTTGTACAAGCTTTGACCAGTTACCTCCCAGGCTAAACAATTCTGTCCCTACCTAAAGACACACAGTGCTGCTAATGAATCACGAACACTTCAATAAGTGTCAGTAAAAGTTAATGTACCATTACCAAAAATCACTTTCTAAATAGAATAGAGTATGAACATTGACCAATGAAGCTGATTTTTTGAGGACTGTGACCTTCAATCAACACCAAAGGCATTGCAGGGGGGAAAAATGAAGTAGAAATAAAATACAGTCAGAGGTTGATCAGCTTGGCAAGGAAGCCAACATAGCTCAGTCCAGATGATCAAGATGCTGTCTCACTTTTTGCCTCCATTATCACATACCACCACTGCAGCTGTAAAATAACAACAGCCACTACAAAAAACAGCCTTTTTCTTTAATGGTATTCCGGCATGGAGCTAGTACCTCGGGGCTTTGTGATTATCCTTATTTAACACAATGATTAGAACCTAATGGTGATATCCTGGACAGCTTTACAGGCTTATGAAGAGGTCAGAGATCATCGGATGAAAGACAGGAGTTCTCGAAATAAAAACTGGTTGGGGCTGATGCTGTTGATGAAGAGAAAGTACCTTTGATAAGAACCTGAGGTGGTTCAGGACATAAAGGCTGAGTTTAGGAAGTTCCCACAGTTCAGAAAATGAACAATGTGCACCACATCAATGACTGGTTCAATTCCATCAAAAACTTAAAACGCAAATGAGATGGAGATTTTTCCCATGGGAGGTGAAAGAAAATAGCTGCATTCCTCAACTCTGAAGGCTGGGGCAGGAAAACTGCAGTAGGTCATAATCCTGAATTTCTCTTCCCACCCTGGCTTCCCCATCACCTGAAGGAAAAAAAAGCATGGTAGGTAGCCTACTCCGGACTACTAAATTGTTGTCTTCCATTGCACTGCTTCAACAATAATGCATGCTAGCATCACAGACAACATTTTCAGGAGAACCAAATTTCTCAAAATGTGCCCTGCACCCTCCCTGCCGCCAATCAATTCCCTAATGATACAATTAATAGACCTGTCAAGAAGCAGTTTGACTCTCAAACCCCGCTGCATCGAACCTGGAGGGAAACTGGCTCACCTGAGTGACATTCTCTCATGCACATCCTTCCCTAACACATGTCCCAGAGTCAGGCTAAGGGACAGACAAATAACTCTAGACAATGTAGACAGCACTACCTTCCTTCCTGTCTTCCAAGTCCACAACCTTGGCATTATCCTTAACCCCTCTCTTTCATTCAATATACATATTCCATCTATCACTATATCCTGTCAGTTCAACCTTCACAACCTCGCTAAAATCTGCCCTTTCCTTTACATCCAAACTGCTACCATGTTAATTCCAGCACTTATTTGGTCTTGATTACTGTATCAGCCTCCTTGCTGACCTCTCTGCCTCCTGGCTATCCCCACTCCAATCCATACTTTACTCTTCTGCCTGGATTGTTTGTTTATCTACAAAAACGTTCAGTCCATGTTTCACCACTCGAGTACCACCAGTGGTTGCCCACCCAATCAATCAATCAATCAATCAATCGTATTTACTTAGCACTTACTGTATGCAGAGCACTGTATTACACACTTGGGAGAATGTAACAAAATTAGCAGGTGCATTTCCTTGCCCATAATGACCTTACAGCCTAGAGGACTCCATATATCATCTCCGCATCAAACAGAAATTCCTTACCATGGACTTTAAAACACTCCATCTTGTACCCTCATACCTCACCTCACTGTTTTCATATTACAACCCAGCCCGCACACTTCACTCCTCTAATGCCAATATACTCACTGAACCTCAATCTCGTCTGTCTCACCACCAACCTCTCACCCACATCCTGTCTCTAACCTGGAACACCCTCCCTCTTCACATCCAATAGACAATTATTCCCTCCACCTTCAAAGCCTTACTGAAGGCACATCTTCTCTAAGAGGCCTTCCCTGACTAAGCCCTCATTTCTTCTTCTCAGGCTCCCTTCTGCATTGCTCCCTTTATTCACCCCTCCCTCTGCCCCACATCACTTTAGTACATATCCAAAATTGACTTATATTAATGTTTGTCTCCCCCTCTAGACTGTGAGCATTCTGGCAGAATGAATTGTAGTTCCCTAAGAGATGAGCAACTTAATGAAACAATGTTAAACCAGAAGAGGTTAAGAGAGAAGAACCTGCAATATCAGTTCACACAAGAGCTTACGTAGGCTGTCCACACAAAAATAAGGCCTTAATTTTGGATAAACACTTTTTTGTTTTTAAATTGAGAGTCTGGTATTTAAATGTTTTCAAATTCTAAGAAAGTAAGTGTTCTGCATGTCTGGCCAGGTTTCTTTTTGCCTAGTGACCACCAAGGTTCTTAAGAAGCTGGCTTAAAATGTATTTCAACAATAACTTCACACTTTAATATGGCTTTTCAAAAAAAAGTTCACGGGAGTCTCTCAATACACATACATATTTTCTTTTAAAATAATGTCACTGTGGGATTACTTCAGATGCAGAAATGAATTATGCTTTCTTCTCCCTCAAGTAAAATGTTTGCACTGTTGAAATAAATGATTTATTTCAACTGTAAAAAATGTAATTCAGTAGCAGGAATCCAGCCATATTCCTCGTCAAAATGGCCATCAGTCAAGTGATTAAGCGGTAAGGCAACAGAGCGTGTGGGACAGCTGATTAATGGAAGCCTTTGGTGTGAAGTGAGTCACAAGGCAAGGCAGTGCCTCCAGCATGAACAAGTGAATTTGTCAGCTTCCTGTTCATCATTTTTTTTGGGGGGGGGGGGCAATTAAAAAAAATGGATATTTCCAAATGAGCTGAATTAACAGCTTTGAAAATTGAAGTCCCATTTATCAAGAGAACAGAGTGGGGGGAGGAGGGAGTTGTCAATGGGGAATGAAAGACCTCACCCGTTTACTCTGACAGGAGAGGACCTCTTGGGGAGAGAGAAGGCAGTTGGTGGCTGTGAGGTGACAGGAGGCAGAGGCAGGAAACTCAGCCTAGAAATGAAGGTGGTGTTGGTAGTGTTAGGGGAGGACCAAGACTGTTCTCTGACTTGGTGGCACTGCCACCTCCACAATCCATCTTGATCCAGGCCAGAGTCCACTAGGGTAGCCAACTACCTTGCCTGCCTATAGCAAGTGAATCTTGAACTCAGACCAGAAATCAATATGAAAGCTCCAGAAGCCTGGAACTAGTGACAAAATAACCCTGGAGATCCAGGAAGCTCTACACAGCAGTAGATCCAAGGAGATTGTGCAGTCACTCCTTCTACCTTTCTCTCACGCAATATTGCATTTACTTACTCCTTGGATCTACCAAGGACTGATTCCACTCCAGAGCATGTGATATATCTTGATACCAAACACAGTTCTAGCCCTTCCACTCCCAAAGAACAGCATGCACAGATCTGTCCTCTAACTTCAATTGCAATTAGAGCCATAACCCCAGTGAGGACAGCAGTGGATATACAGCTCAGCTCGTCACTGTAACTGGAAAAAATGACATTTCTAGATGATCTGGATATGCAATTATAAAACTCATAATTATTTTTATCAAGCACTTTGTACCAGGCACAGTACTAGATGTTAGGGTAGATGCAAAATAATCAGGTCGGACACAGTCCCCGTCCCACAAGGGGCTCACAGTGTAAGTGAGAGGGAGAACAGGTACTGAAGCCCTATTTTACAAAGGAGGAAAATGAGGCACTGACAAGTTAAGTGACTTGCCCAGGGTGACACAGCAGGCAAGTGGCAGAGCCAGGATTAGACCCCAGGTCCTCTGACTCTCAGTCCTGTGCTCCTTCCATGCTGCTTGTCAGTCCACAGAGGCTGAAGACATGTGATCATGAAAACATTAGGGTCAACTGTGACCCTTTCAACAAAGCAGCATCCTAACCTTTAGAGACCAGAATCTTTCAGTAGATAACTGGCTATTTCTCTTCACGGAGAGATGTAATAGGTTATCACATACCTACTAACTGTGGTGATAATGTCTTCCATAGGTCTAATGACACATTTATAAATGAAGAAAGTAATACTTTGATTTGAAGGAACATCTTCAGCCCCAAGACTGATATATTTTCCCCTGAATAATGAACATATATGTGTAGGATTCTGTGTCCTAGGGTCTGCATACTATAGCACTGAACTTGGGGTGAGCGGCCTAAAGAATTTACCTTCCCATTGGTTCAAAAACCGATGGCACAAAATAGTCACCACACTGCACTAGGAATGATAGGATTAAACACACACAAAAAATCCTGGTAAGGCTGGTAGTAGTAGTCTCTAGTTCTTCGCACTGAACTTTGATTTACCTAGAGAAGCGATTTAATCCTCTGTTAGCTGTACTTCCCTCTTCCTGCCCTCCATTTCACACTAGTGAATCTCAGAAAATTTTCTTCTCAGCCATCTCGAGGTGCCACTCCATAGCCAATATAAAAACTCTTCAAAACATTGTTTTTTAAATATTAACACTTCTTCCGGTGAATACTGTATGTGTGTGGCGGCGTGTTTCTGGTTGTTCTTGGTGGCTTTAAACCCACCCCACCCCAATCCCCTTGCATAAATGTTGAAAGACAAAATTAGCATTATGATGAAATGCTTGCCAAGCAGTTTTTTCTGCAAATAACTATGAAACAACAAAATGCAGTCACTTAGTATTTCAACTAAGGATCTTAGTCCCCACAAGAAGGAAAAGAGATCAGGACCTAACAAGAGAAATCTGCGTATTAAGCAAACCCATGGGCACATTAAATGCAAGTACTCTTCTTCTGCATTCCAGTAGCTCAAATCTGAATGCCTAAAATCTGGCCCAAACTAAATTGCATTCTAGCAGAGTTTAACCCATTGATTCCCCCACCACCAGGTTTTTCAGCTTGCAAAGTAATAATAACAGTAATAAAAATGATGACAATAACAATAATGGTATTTGTTACGTGCTTACTATATGCCAAGCACTTTACTAAGCATTGGGGTAGTTACAAGATAATCAGGTTGGACAAAGTCCCAAAGATGATCTTGGCCATAATTGTAACTGATTGAACATGGGGGCTTGGAACAGAAGCCATTTCTCAACATTAGCGCTGTGTCCTAAAATCGATATGACACAGTAAAGGTTGTAATCTAATACTTTGTTCTCTAAGGAGCATTAAGGCCATTTAGCCAACTACTCAAGTTAACTATTTCAGACAGGGCTTATATCTGTAGAGATGGTGTACGATCTCAGATCCAGCATCTTCTGGAGGAGGGACGGGAGTAGGGCCAGAGCAGAAAAACTAACTCAAGGACAAATGAGATCAAGCCAATTAGGTAAGGAAAACTCAGACACTGCCTTGTCCAACTCCTTCACTCCACCTCCAAAATAAGACTGACATTTAGATACTTCATCTAAACGGTCCACTTTTATGAGCAGAATGTGCTAATTGTTCTAGCCCTGTTATTCCAAAACAATTTAAGAGGATCACAGCCTTGCAAAGAGCCAATCATCCATTCACCAAGGACCTGATGTTGGGCGGGTGGTAAGCACTGATTTTACTACCTGCTGAACGTAGCCAAGGGGAAGGTAAAGGGTTTCGGGATGCATGCTAGTAAACACCATATGTGGGCTGATGCGATGAATGAATCATGTCAGTCTTACGGTAAGCCCTACTTGAAATGTCAAAATAAATCGCTCTAATCGAAAACTATAAACCAGCTTTTTTTTGCAGACACTCAAATGCCAAATTACTTCAGCATACCACTTCAGACATGAATGCTTCCTACACGTGTTTTAAAATCACCCAGTGTTAAATAGAATAGTATATTTTAAATGAGTTGTCAGTAGCTGAATGACTATTTCCATTATAAAATTTAGTTCTCAGCTCCAGAATCAAGGAATTTTCATTCAAGATAGCCATCTACATTATGAATTAGTGTGATGGACTACACCAACCACAAATTTTACAATCAGTGGTACTTCCTGAATGCTTACTGTGTGCAGAGAAATGTACTAAGCTCTTGGGAGAGTACAATACAACAAAGTTGGTAGACACGTTCCCTGCCCACCAGGAGCTTCTCATCTAGAGGGGGAGACAGACATCAAAAAAAATTATGGACATGTATATAAATAATGTGGAGATGAGGGCGGGGGTGAATATTTAGAGCTTACCTACTGAAATAGAAAAAGGTAAAATCCTGATATGCCTTGTATAAGCCAAAAATACAAAGAGCTGCAGCTTTGGCTAAGGTTGGCCAGTGTAACTTGATTTTTTTCCCCTCAACTGATAATGAGTAAACGATCTCTCTTGGAAGGATTCCCTATCAATCCCATCTCCTTGATCATGTCACTTCACTGGTTACCCACAGCAAATATGTGGACGGATTTATTTATTCCACTGCATTTTATACTTTGCCAATCTATTTTTCCTTCTGTTACTATTTACGTATACAATCGGGGTTTGCCAACCATCTCCAGTGGACTGTAATCTCTGAAAGTAGGGACTCTCTCATCTACTTTTATTCTATACTGCAAAGACTAGTGCTTGGTAATTATTGACGTTGAGGTACCTGAGGGAACGTTGGCATTTTAATGAGTTAAAAGGTGTTACATCTTCATAGCTGTCTTCGTACTTGATATTTTATTTTTACTTCCCAAGAGGAATGCGCCCTTGTGAAAAATAAGCTATGTGGTAACTGAAGCTAAGCAGCAGCATGGCCTAGTGGGAGCTGTATATCGGGAGACTGTGTGAACTTGGGTAAGTCACTTCACTTCCTCTGTGTCTCAATTATCTCACTTGCCAAATGGGGATTAAATACCTGTTCTCCCTCCCAGTCAGACCGTGAACCCCATTTCGTACAGGGACTATGTCCAATCTGGTTACCCTGTGCTTAGCACATAGAAAGCGCTTAACAAATGCCCGTTATTAATAGTAGCACTATCACCAAGCAGGGGATATGAACTCAAAGATACTTGTTCTCCCTCTCCCTTACATTGTGAGCCCCATGTGGGGTAACCTATATCGCATCTACCCCACCACTGGCACAAAGCAAGCACTTAAATGCTACAATTAAAGCAATGCAAAATGTCTTGGGCATTTAGGAGTTTAAATTCTACATGGATATACACATATTAAGGCGTAATTCCATTAACTACCCTCATGTCATTGCCACACCTATGTGCTCGGTGCTAATTTGAGCGAGCATCCCAAAGGACAGGGATTATGTCTAATTCCCATGAGTATATTTTTCCTGGTGCTTAGTACAGTGCTCTGCACGCAGTAGGTGCTTAATAAATACTATTACTGCTACTAGTTTTGATTATGGCACAGAGTTGTATACCTTCCCAGGCCTGACTGTTGAGTACTGAGTAGACATTCCTTCAAAACTGCTGTATTTTTCAAACAATGGAATGTAAACGATCAAACATATGGTAACGTAGCTCCTAGAAATTTCACCTCGATCAGATAACCTGGTGATGAGACACTCAAGGTTGCAATGAAGTCAGTCATGGCTTGCCCATTCATAGGCAGTTGAAATGGCTGAATGTAAACTAATCATTTTATATTAACTTTGTACAAGACTGGAAACTTGAGCAGAGTGACTTCGCGTGGCACTCTTTAGAGCCCTATTAAGTTAATGACTTTCACAGTAATGTTTCAAATAATGAAAATATTAATAATAATGACTGTGGCATTTGTTAAATGCTTACTAATCGCTGAGGGAGAGACAAGATAATTAGGCTCAACACAGTCCTTGCCCTATATGGGCCTCACAGGCTACAAAGGAGGAACTAAACCTCCATTTCTACAGATGAGGAAGCCGAGGCACACAGAAGTTAAGTGACTTGCCTAAGGTCCCACAGCAGGAAAGTGGAAGATTAGGGCCCAGACTCCTGATTTCCAGGTCCATGCTCTGTCCATGAGGATATATGTTGCCAATTTGTACTTTCCCAAGCGCTCAGTACAGTGCTCTGCACAAAGTAAGTACTCAATAAATATGACAATGAAAATGCAGATTGTGGAAAACATGGTATGTGTTCTTAATTCTTTTTAATGGGATGGGTACAGGTCTGCTAATGCTCTTGTACTGTACTCTCCCAAGTGCTTAGTTTAGTGCTCAACACATAGTAAGTACTCAGTAAATACTATTCACTATTTAATTATTTCTAGAACACTGCTCAGCCACATTAAATGACCCAGGAAAAGACGGGGAGGGAGTTTCAAGTGCAGTTGCCCCATTCCTCCTGTCCAGCTACCTAGCTGAAGAGGTGTCTCCAGTTGGTGAGATATAGACCAAAGTTCTCAGATTGACAACAGAAGATGAAATCTCAACTTTCTTCTGAACTGAGCAAACAAATAGACAATGGGGATTCCCCGCTGGCCCTCTGAAACTGACAGGCTAAGTCTCAAACTTTTAATTGCTAGGCCTAAAGGGTCCACGGTCCTAATTCAATCAGATAATCAACATGCCACTGTCCAGAGTCCCCCCCCGCCACAACTCCCACCCCGAGTCCTCCAGCCTGGCCACCCTCCCCAAATACCAAGTTCGGTCACTCTGGGGAATGGCACCTCTGCAAAGAGAATAAGAAGTTCAAATCACTATCGACAGGCAAGAGAAAGGAACAGAAAAGCAGATTAAAGTTTCAAAGAGCCACATACAGCAAGAGTTGCCTAAAGATCCCAAGAGGGGAAAGTCACAGAGGACCACAAGAAAAATATGAGTCAGTGACGGAATGCTGTTTTTATAGACAGGCAAGCATGAGACTAGAATAGGTAAAGAGAAATATAGCACAGCTAGGAACCACTATACCAGGCTAATCCTCCCAGTGTCCAAAGCATCTGCCAGGCCTTCCTCAGGTACCCAAGTCCAGTTTTGAGACCCACTGGAGAAAACATGGGACACTGCTTGGAAGGCTACGATGAAAGCAAAGGTTTGGAAAACAGAACTTGCACAAAGCAGCTAATAAATGAGGCCCCCCCTGCCCCCGCTCCGCCCAATAGAAAAGAGGGTTTTGGTGAGATGTGGGATAGGGAAGATAAGGGAAAATTTTTCAAATATATGAACCCACAGCTTTGCGGTGGCAGTTGGAAGCTGCTCTCTGTGTTTCTATTCAGAGAAACCAGGAAAGTTTTAAGTTAGCCATTAGGCTGATTTCCTCTGTTACAGGACGTCACGTGAAAGCACAGGAACGTGTTACCTCCAGAGGCTTTAGCAAAGGCCCTGGCAACCTCTAGTTCGGCGACTGAGGGTGATACACTAGGGCATTTTTGGCTTGTGCAGGCCAGGATCCGCTCAGAGCTAGTGCCCATCGGCAAGAGGCCCAATGCATCTGGGTTAGGGTTATTGCTTCCACAATTGGCAAAAGAATCCCTAGTCTCTCCTCCCTGTCTTCCCGCTGTCCTCCCTGGAGATCTGGAAGCAGAGCGGCAGCGGTTCCCTTCGCAAGTTCCGGCTGGATCCCATTTCCCTTGCCTAGGAGAGGAACGTAATATCATGGCTATCATCTTGGTTGCCAATGCTAATTAAAAATTTCCTGCTCTAGAGATTCCAGGATCATTTAGCTTCAAGAGGGATGGGTTAAAGTTTTTGCTTGCATTAGAAGTAGCAAAGAGGTCTGCAAATCCCTAACCACTGTCTGTCTACATTATAAGTCGCTTAGACTATTTTCTCAATTTTCTAGGCACTAAGTTTAACTACATTTAAAAGCACATCAATTATGAATTCAGCCTGTAAACAAATGCCCAAAGGACTTAGCTCGAAACAACTGCTTCCTTGGTTCTCTCGGCTGGCACTGACCGACTGATGCTGAAATGCTGTTTGAAACATCTTTCTCTGATGTGTTTCTGTGAGTTTCATCAGAGAATGTTATTTTTATTTGGCATTTATTTTTAATGTGTCTGCCTCTGGCACTTAACATGCAACATGCATCTCAAGGTGTTTTAGAAATAAAGATCAATAGAAT
Organism: Tachyglossus aculeatus; assembly: GCF_015852505.1. NCBI lineage: Eukaryota > Metazoa > Chordata > Mammalia > Monotremata > Tachyglossidae > Tachyglossus > Tachyglossus aculeatus. The sequence continues at coordinate 8,961,089 of NC_052081.1, forward strand.
GATTGCCATATATTGCTTCACTCACTTAGTGGGATGTCTTGGACCCAACTTGGTTAATTCTATCCTCTTGAATTAATTTTTGGCCCCTTATCTGTGGGCTGCATAACTCTGGCCAATTTGACTGCTGCCCAGGAAGAGCTCAATTTGAGGGAAAATGATATTCCACAATAGGCAGTCTTTTATTCAAGGAGTTTGACAGATTGGGAACACTTGCTGAAGTTGTAGAGGAAAACAGAGCGATAGAGTCAACTAATGTCAAATAAAGCAGAAAAGGTGAGAAAAATTACTTCTCTCCCCAATAAAGACCCCTTTCTATTTATTCCATTTCATGTGCTGTGCGGCAGTGAAGGTATGACCCATCGTAGCCTAGCAATTAAACTAGAAGAGCTCATTCTTTGCTTTGAAAACTGAAGAGGAAGCACGTCTGATTTCACAGTTCTGCATCGACTGTTGCTTTTTACCCAGCAACCAACCAAGTCATAATCTTTAATCGATAACAAGTTTCTAAATGCCTAAACTTTGATGCCAAAGAAGGGTGCTATTGCATGCTACCAGGGACATTGAGTTGGTTTATCTGGGGTGAGGAGTTTGGTAGTGAATATTTTAAAATGGTCCTCTGAAGCATCAAATATTAAGCAGGGTTGAAAAACAAAACATCCGATCTTACTATATGCTATCACTGAAGCTCAGGACAAAATCTTCCAAAAAGAACATAGTTGGGGAAGGAGAGAATAAACTTCACTGAGCTGTCCTTAACTGTAAACTGTCAAAAGATAATCCCTCCCTGTACAGCCTGAATGCCTTCAGCTTTTTCATCTTTGCTATGCCTTAACTTTCAACACTCAAGCACTGGAATTCCTCATTCCCCAACACTCCCCCTCCCCACAAATGGTGTTGTTACTTGGACTGAGAGTCCCATGTGGGACAGGAACTGTGTCCAACCTTATTAACTTGTATTTACCCCAGTGCTTAGAACAGTATTTGACACATAGCGAATAGGGGGTTGTAATATTATGAAATCTTGTAATTCATCCGGAATACAGGAAAACACAAAACTCAGCCAACCTTAGGGTTTGTAAGCTGAATTCTACAATTTGAACAGCTGTTCGAATCGACTTCACAATTAAAAGAATCTGTAAATTATGATTTAAAAACTCATTTAATCTGCAGATGAAGCAGCTTTAAAGTTTTGACAGAACTTAATAGGAATGAAATCCTAGTTTAAATTTTTGGGTCCCACTAGTGACTTTTGAAACGTATTTATTAACATTTTAATTTCAAACTACGCATACACTTCTTCCAACCTCCAAATAAATGTCCCAGAGTGCGGAGACCTAAGAATGCAGCTTTCTGTACTAAATTATTAAACTTGGGTTTTTTGTTGCTGCTATTCCCCCCCACCCCCCAACAAAAAAAACACACTGAGTTGTTCAAAAAACTTACCTGTGTTCTTCTGGAATGCCACAGTTCGCTAAGAGCTGAAAAGAAGCATGTTTGCAAAATAACTACAGCACTCTCCTAATCACAGAGTGGATATTTTCCAGTTCAGGAAATTTCTCTGCACTGCAGTTTATGGATAACAAAAGGGGGTAGTTTCTGGTACAACTCAATGCCAAAGAAACAAATGGTATTTTGATGAAATGCAAACCTATGGCTTTTCCAAACCCAGAGAATGAGCCCCAGCCAACTAGTCTCATTAGAAAACAGATCTTAAAATCTGGGCCAGAAACTGGGCATTACTCACTAGTATGACTGGTTCTTCAAGGGGTATGCGTTATGCCAAATCACTTCATGTGAGAGGTGTCACAAGATCTGGCCTGGCCCATCAACTCTGAAAAACTTCCCTTTTCACAGACTGAGGTTTACGGGCCTCACAGCATCAGTCATAAACGGCATAGTTCAGGCTGACATTAACACTCCACATCAACCTCTCATATTTCCTCCTTATGTAAGCCAAGGCTGAAAACTCCAAAAGCAATGTTTGCTCGGCTTCCTTTCTAGCATGGCCTTTTTAATATTTTGTAGGGTTAGGGACATTCAGTATTGTAAAGTTGACATTTTAACCTACAATGAAACAGTGGCATGTGGGCAGTCTTATCCCATGGCAAGGGAAATAACCATGAAAGGGCCTAACTTCAAGGCCACCTTGAGCAGCCAACGGTGCACAAAATTTACACTCCTGGAAGCAAATGCCACCCCTTAGATCTACTGAGTTTCTTACTCCGCAAGCTGTAATTCAGGAAATCTGGGCTGGGTTGGGGTTGGGGGGGGGTGCCCTCTTACACTAAGAGCCTTTGTCCCTTCATATTAATATTGACAAATTGAACAGACATGAAGTAAGTACAGATACTCTAGAAACTTCACTTTGGCCAATAACTTCAATCCCCTTCTCTCACCAAAGATGTTAGCACATAGGTAAACTCCCTCCACTTTTCCTGCCCCTCCCACACTTCGGAAGAGGCAAAACTTGAGAAGTGAAGGCAGGCAACAAAAGGGAGAAGCAGCTTGGAGCAAAATGTCTTGGATAATAAAGAGTGGCCCTATTACTCAGCAAATGTGTCTGCTTTGGAATGACTTAATGCTCTCCCACATTTACAAAATTTGGCCACCCACTTCCCATATTCTCTATAACTACCACCTCTCTGCAGATGGCTACCGAATCAATCTTATAACCCTGCCAAACTCTTCCCATCCTGTAATCTCGCAATTCCTCCTGCCCTTAAAACATCTACATAAGGATGCCCTACGGGCTCCTCAAGCTCAACGTATTCAAAATGGCATTCCTAAACTTCTCTCCAAAATCTTCTCCACCAGTCAACTTTCCCGACGTAGTTAACAACACTGCCATCCACCCTGTCTCCTAAACTTATAACCTTGGCATTTTCCTTGCCTCTTCCATCTCTTTCAATCCCCATATTCACTCTGTAACCAAATCCTGTCAGTTCTTCCTCCCCAGCAACTCCAGAATCCATCCCTAACTCTAAAATGCAAACCAGCACCAAACTGGTCCAAGCAAGTATCATCAGTCAGTCGTATTTAATGACGATTTACTGTGTGCAGAACACTCTACTAAGCACTTGGGAGAGTACGATATAACAGAGTTGGCAGACTCGTTCCCTCCCCACAATAAACTTACAGTCTCATATTCCGACTCGACTACTGCAGACTCCTCACAGAACTCCCTGCGCCCAATCTCGCCCCACTTCAGTCCATACTTCACTCTGCTGAGTGGGTTATTTTTCTAAAACAAAGATCTGTGCAGGTCTCCCCACTTCTCAAAACCCCTCAATAGTTGCCCATCCATCTCCACATTAAGGAAAAACTCCTGACCAATGGCTCTTTGATTGTAAGCTTGTCTCTAGACTGCAACCACGTTATGGGCAGGGAACATGTCTGCTAATTCGGTTGTACTGTAACTCCGAAGTGCTTCGTACAGTATTGTGCACATAGTGAGTGCTCAATAAATACCACTGATTAAGGCATTCAATCTGTTCTCTCCCCCCACAATATACCCTCCCTCATTTCTTGCTATCTTCCAGCTTGCATGCTTTGTTCCTCTAAAGACAATACTGTGCCTCACTCTCATTTCTCCCGCTGCTGATTTCTTGCTTCCATCCTCGTTTTTGCCTGAAACTCACTCCCACTTCACTTCAGGGAGAAGACTGCTGTCCTCATCATCAAGACCCATCTGAAACCACATCTCCTCCAGAAGACCTTCCCTCATTTACTTTCTTCTCCCCATCCCATATATCTCTCCCCACCCACCACCCAACTTTCACTTCAGTTGTCACCTAAGCACAACCCTCACAGCCCAAACACCACAGACCAAGTACTACCTTTGTACATATTTTACTCTCTATTATTTCTGCCTACTTAAAATTCATTTTAGTGTTGGTATTCCCCACTAGACTGTCAGCTCCTTGTGTGCATGGATGTCCAACTGATTCTATTGCACTTTCCCAAGCACACATACAGTGTCTGATACACATAGGTTTTCAATAAATACGTAGGATTAAGAAAGATAACTCCTTGGTGAAACTGGAAGCAGGCTTGGCCTAGTGAAAAAGAGCACAAGCCTGGGTGTCAGAGGACCTGGGTTCTAGTCCTGGCTCCACCATCTGTCTGCTGTGTGACCTTGGGCAAGATACTTTAACTTCTCTGTGCCCTAGTTTCTTCAAATGTAAAATGGGGATAAAATACCTGTTCTTCCTCCTATTTAGACTGTGAACCCTATACAGGAAAAGGACGTCTGACCCCATTAGCTTGTATCTACCCCAGTGCTTAGACCAGTGCTTGCTACACAGTAAGCATTTAACAAAAATACAATTAAAAAAAACCAACAAGTACCTCTGCCTTTACTCCATTTTGAAAAATTCTGAATGGTGCTCTCAAGATTTCAGTAACAGATTGACTTTTAAGTCTAAATATATTTTTAAAAGCTTATGGCAGAAGTTACTTCTCTCTACCTTAATAAAAACAAACCAAAATTCCTGAGTCATAACGAAAGCCTCTATTTCCTCTATACAGAAAAAACCCTCTGTATTCTACATCATCTGTCCCCCCCAAACGAAAATGTATGCATACACTTATTTCATTTCATTTTATTTTATTTAAAACACACCAAATGTGGGGATTTTTTTATAGTCTTTGTTAAGTGTTTACTATGTGCCAGATACTATGCTAAGTGCTGGGGTAGATACAAGATAATCAGGTAGAACACAGTCCCTGTCCCAGGTGGGGCTCATAGTCTCAATCGCCATTTTACAGATGAGGTTGAGGCCCAGTGAAGTTATGTGACTTGCCCAGGCTCACACAGGAGAAAAGTGGTGGAGCCGGAATTCGAACCCAGGTCCTTCTGACTCTATTCATTCACTAGGCTACACAGATTCTAAGACGCATCTGCCCCACTCAGCAAAATGAAGGGCTCATCAGTGGAAGATACACAACTGGCCTACCCACTGACACTTCAGTTCCTGGAATTTACAGAAAAAGGTCCTTAGGTCAATGCAAAAGGAAGGATTAGGAACTGAAATGGTTAACTGAAAACAACAGAGGAAATGCACTCAATGGCTTTCTTTTAGTATCGCTTATTTAAGAAAGCTTAGAACGTGTTTCACTGTCAAAGCATGAGAGTTTTAAAGGACTTATAAACCAAGACATAATGGCCTAGCTATTCCACGTTTTTGCATAACACTCCTCAAATCTGGATTTCTTTGGCAAAACTGACCTCTTGAAAGAAAACCACAAGATTCATTTAAACTTCACTGGAAGCCATGGCAAAAGCCTGGCGTCAAAGGAAATTCACACACTGGTTTAGTGCTCCAATTCTGCCCCAAGTGTTTTCATAGTATTGCTGTTGTTTCGCTGGACCATATACAAATGAGTTGGCAGTGGCCAAGGAAAACTCGTTAAGTTTATCAAAGTCATTAAATACATAGCCAGCTTGCTTTGTTTTTCTGCGGTTCTAAGATTATTTCAAGATATTTACATTTTTCTTTTCATTTAAGTGCTCAGTTTCTCTGACAGATACTGAAGAGATTTGACTGAATAAAATCCAGACCTATTAATATTGTGCCTTACATTTTTTCATTTACAGAAAGCATTCCAGCCACTTACTACAGTGACAGTTGGTGAACAGAGTGAAAAAAGAGAATATGTAAAGGCCCAGTGCCCAGACTTCTAGAGGCGGCAGTCATATATAGGGCACAGTCTTCTAGACTGTGAGCCCACTGTTGGGTAGGGACCATCTCTATATGTTGCCAACTTGTACTTCCCAAGCGCTTAGTACAGTGCTCTGCACACAGTAAGCGCTCAATAAATACGACTGAATATATATACTTAACATTTACAGCTCACCATCAACTTAGATCTGGTTTAACCCCTTTCTTCCAGCAGCTAATCACACAAGAACAGAAAAGCTCAGGCACTAAGGGATAAAAAATGGTAACCAGGCCCAAAAAGTGGATGGGCAGCTATGGATGATGAGGAGCAGCGTGGCTCAGTGGAAAGAGCCCAGGCTTTGGAGTCAGAGGTCATGGGTTCAAATCCCGGCTCCGCCAACTATCAGCTGTGTGACTTTGGGCAAGTCACTTAACTTCTCTGGGCCTCAGTTACCTCATCTGTAAAATGGGGATTAAAACTGTGAGCCCCCCATGGGACAACCTGATCACCTTGTAACCTCCCCAGAGCTTAGAAAAGTGCTTTGCACATGGTAAACGCTTAAATACCATTATTATTATTATGAAATGCATTCTAATGAGAGACTCCAAGAAACACCTGCGACTATTAAGAGTTCCAGAAGTTTTCACTATGTTCTAAATTGTTCTCCTGTCAATCAATAATCAAATTAAAAGACAAAAATGTGTCCCCTTGCTACCTTTTACAGAAACTGTTACCAGAACCCTTTCCCTGGTTCTGCGGGTGACTTTTCGCAAAGGTCTTGTGCTATTCATTCGGAAGACCCTGGATGTCAGAGTCCCAACTCTCCGTCCATTGTGAGCACTAAAGCCCGCTGTTGGGTAGGGACTGTATGTGTTGCCGACTTGTCCTTCCCAAGCGCTTAGTACAGTGCTCTGCACACAGTAAGCGCTCAATAAATACGATTGATTGATTAAAGCCCCTGGACTATTTGCAAACTAAACAAAGGCTGCCACCTTGTGGACTGGTGCTCATTTTACTAGGTAAACAGAGAAACTTGATTATTACAGCGGCAGAAAAGCCCATTTGAAGACCAGAATTGCCCTTCAGTTAGCTTGTTCCTTCCCAGGCTGATCTGGATTGCTTATATTCAGTTCTGCACCACCTGAATTCATCACGGAGAGCGAGATACGGTTATTTTTCCTCCCAGAAAGGAACCGTTTTAATGTCATGTTTCCATTCAACACACATTTCTGAAAGTCACAAAGGAATTTCCGTTGACAACCCAGTAATTGGAAACTACCCTTCGCTCATCCAATTCTCATTCATTCAATCGTATTTATTGAGCGCTTACTGTGTGCAGAGCACTGGACTAAGCGCTTGGGAAGTACAAGTTGGCAACATCTAGAGACGGTCCCTACCCAACAGCGGGCTCACAGTCTAGAAGGGGGTGTCAGACAAAAAAACATATTAACGAAATAAAATAAATAGAATATGTACAAGTAAAATAGAGTAATAAATATGTACACACATATATACATATTCATTCATTCAATCGTCTTTATTGAGCGCATACTGTGTGCAGAGCACTGTACTAAGCACTTGGGAAGTCCAAGTTGGCAACATCTCCACTCCTCCCTCTACAGTTCTGAGCACACGTGCGTGCGCACGTGCGTGCCCACACACACACGTGTGCGTGCCAAAAAAAATGCAGTAGGAAAAATAGTGAGGATATCTGAAACACTTTGAAAGCCTGTCATGTCTGATAGTGCTATGGATAGAGAGAGGGTAGCGGGAACTTCAGTTTCAAAGCAGAAAATGCTATTACCACCAGTATTCTGTTTCCGATTTGTTTTCACTCATCTCCCAGAATAGCCTGCCCAACTTTATTGTTAGCTCTCAATGACTGATTTCCTCCTGGCCTATTAACAAAGGCACTGTGGTCAAGGGACATCCGAAATTGGAGGTGCCTCTTTTGGAGAAGTTAATTCAATGTATAGGAGGACAGGACCAGATGATGGTCATACAGAGCCAACCCTTGAAGACTCTACAATACATAAGTGACATTTTTGGTAACTAACCTCATCTTTAAGGAACAATATCATCAAAAAGAAATCTTTCCTAAATATTCACTTATGGTTGAACAATATGAGAATTCACTTTTGCACTCTCCCAAACACTTAGAGAAGCAGCACTGCCTAGTGGATAAAGCTCGGGCCTGGGATTCAGAAGGACATGGGTTTTAATCCCAGCTCTGCCATGTGGCTGCCGCGTACTTTTGGGAGAGACGCTTAACTTCTCTGTGCCTCAGTTACCCCATCTGTAAAATGGGGATTAAGACTGTGACTGGCCTGATCAGCTTACCTCTACCCCAGCACTTAGAATAGTCATATACTATAAAACAAACACACAAAAAAACCCTTATTAGAGTACTTTGCCCAACACAGCACAGAGTAAGCAGAAAGAGTAAATATCATGGATTCGTTGACTGACTGATCTAGTGTAATACTGGAGCTGGTACAAATGGGCCCCAAACAGTTTAATATTCAACAATGGTACAGAGGAAAACAACATATACTGCCTCTTATTCTCTATTTGGAAAACATCTTACGATTTGATAGACTTCCAGCATTTTCTAACCAAATGCCACAAACACCAGGCAATGTGTCAAAAGGAAAGAATTTTTTAAGAAGATCCAAATCCAATCTCATCGACTCAAGAAGCTCCTCAGCTCCAAGGGTTGGTCACACACTGCATTACTTTTCACCTGGAATGAACCCAATCATCACAGGATAAACCGAAGTCCTACCTGGGGATTATTTATAGTTTGGTCTCCTTACATTTGGCCATTACGCACTGTAGGTGTCAAACATGCTAATTGAAGGGCAAAAACATAAAGAGGAAAAAAGGCGGTTTTGTTCACTTTTTCTGTAGAATCTGAAATTCTGTTTGCCTGCTTATTTCGTGTTATGCTCTTAACCTACTTTTACTAGCAATTTCTTCAATTATTTCAGTGCTAGATTGTAAGATCCCTTAGGACAGGGATCATGCCTACTTACTGTACAGCTTCCTTCAAAGCACTTATACACAGGCCTCAGCATACAGTAGGTGTGCAAAAACTACTACTGACTGACTAGCAAGATACACAACTAATACAGTCACTGGCCACCAGATTCCAATTTGCAGGTACTCAACCCAGTGTGGGGAATCTAGCTCCTGGTCCCAATGAAAGACAACTTCACCAACGCAATTTGCATATGAAATAAACTTGAGAGTTTTATTTGCAACAGACAGTAGAGCAGTCTGGTCATCCCCCCGCCCCCCCCCCCCCCCCCCCCCCAACCAAGATAACTCTACTTACCTGGAGACTATGCTGGAGCCATTATAGAGGTCACTAGCATACGATAATGTTGCCAAGGGTCTGACAGAGTTGTAGCGAGTGAACTTGGATAGGCACTCCTGAAACTCATCCAGTTGGCTTGCAGTCCTACTGTCATCTATGCAGAGAAAGTAGAGGGTTTTGGTTTGTTTGTTTTTTTAAATAGAAAGAATGAACTGCTGGTAAATAACGAGACTACAAGACGCCATAAAAAAAATGGTGAAGTCGAAATATTTGTCGGAGAATTCCTGGACAATGCACTTGGGAAATACTGCTTTCTACAAACTATTTAGCTGACCTCTCACTTAGCTTGCACCTAGGAATTAAACCCCCCATAAAATCGTACCTGGAGAGTTCCCAGTACTCTACCAGTCTTGGCTACAGGAGGGAGAGTCACGCAGAGGCCGACCCATTTCATTCCTAGTCTGGGCAGTGGCTAGCGAGTGGAAGGCAATCTGCTAACAAGTCAAAACTCACCCAGGCTGGGCAGCAGAGGCATGGAAGACAGTCGAGGATGGAGACTAGGGGTTTACTGCACAGAAGGTGGCAATGGTACAGAACTTCGGCATTTTTACAAAAGAACTCAATGACTACTCTACCAGAACGACTGCAGATGGAGATGGGGCATTTTGGGGGAGATGTGTCCATGGAGTCACTATGGGATGGAGGAATTAAACACTCTTATCCCTACAGGAAATTAAGTCTCTGTGGTGCTGAACTGGGTGAATCTATTATACTTTCTCTTGGCCTTTCAGTAGGAAATGGAAACATGGCTTCCCTGGAGTCACTAATTTTTTGAAAGAGCTGAGCTCTTGGTTCAGGAGGATCAGGTCATGAGACTAAAAATATTTTATTTCTGGGTGCGGGAAGGAGAAGCCCAAAGTATATGGAGCAGAAATGGATTGTAGAAACATTTTAGAGATATAAATGTACACTTCTAGCTCCTCTTACTCCCCCAAACTAGTTTTTGAGAGACTGGACTTTCCCATAAAAATACTGATTTGAGGGGGAAGAAAAAAAGAAAAGAAACCTCTCTTTCCATTGTGCTTTCCAAAACTGCCAACTGAATGACAGGGAGAGTTGGAAAACCATAAAATTTTGAGGCAGCATCCTGAAAAATCAATAGCAAAAAAATGGCTTCCAGTTAGAGCAAAACGTATATTATTGTTGTGAAATAAAAACGTAGAAAGTTCTAGTGGAAATTGGAAATATCTACCCCAGGAGGAGGAATGGAATGCATTTTAAGGGGTTTAATCTACATCCAAATCCTTTGTAAATTAGCAGTTTCTTCAATGAATTAGTCACAGGGTAATCATTTTGTATTCAAACTGTAATATTATGAACCTGGAAGAGATTTTGAGAAAGCATCGTGGTTTATATCCCAGCCTGCAAATAAGACTGCATTGAAAAAATTATCAAAAGATAGCTGACAAGCCTATTCTTGATATCCTACAACTCCCTGCTGCAAAACTGTTCATTGCTTCCCAAGAAACACCGCTGCTCAGAATTGATTGCGCTTTCCAAAACTGGTGGAAAAGATACAGCGTCTCTGTTTTAGCACTGCAACAATAACAGGGCTCCTTTATTTCAACACCCTGAGCCCTATACAAGGTCATATGCATGTTGTCATCCTTGATGAATCATGAAAATGCTTTGTTCTCCAGACAGAATCCCTGACACTAAATACCTGAAAGCACAATACAATATAATCCTTTTGTTCATGCTCATTTTGGGGGGGGTGGGGGTCAAATTTCATGTGAGGGAGATTTGAGGCCGGGAATAGAGGTGGAGAGTGGGTGTCGAACAGAAGAGCTTGGTTGATGTGCACTTATTTTCAGCAAAAATGACTTTTGAGTTTATTCTATGAAAACACATTTGCATATTGGTTTTACCTTAAAACATCTCAAATCCTAAAAGCCGTCATTAAAAATATCTGAAGCAGAAAGTTTGTCCTAGTGGAGAGAGCAGGGGCCTGGGTGTCAAAGGACCTAGATCCTAATTCCAGCTCTGCCATTAGCCTGCTGGGTAACAATGGACAACTTTTCTGTGCCTCATTTTTCTCATCTGTAAAAATGGGGATTCAATACCTGTTCTCCCTCCAAACAGATTGTGAGCCCCATGTGGGACAATGACTATGTCTGATCTGATGATCCTGTATTTACCCCAAACACTTAGCGAAGTGCTGGGCACCAAGTAGATGCGTAACAAATACCACAAGTATTATTACCTGTTACACTAACAGTAAATTCAGCCCAGGAAAGCAAAAAGTATAAAGTGGCTCATAAACTATGCAGATCAGCTTTCCTACAAGGTTTACTTGAAGAATAATAATAATAACAATATAATAATAATGATACTTGTTAAGTGTTTACTATGTGTCAAGAACTGTTCTAAACGCTGGGATAGGTACAAGTTAGTCAGGTTGGGCATAGTCCCTGTCCCACATAGGGCTCACAGTTTTAATCCCCATTTTACAGATGAGGTAACTGAGGCCCAGAGAAGTGAAGTGACTTTCCCAAGGTCACACAGCAGACATGTGGCAGAGCCGGAATTAGAACCCATGACCTTTTGACTCCCAGGCCATTGCTCTAGCCACTAGGCCACGCTGCTTCTCATTCTTTAGCCTTGAATGGTCAGCCTGTACTAGCTGAAGTAGCAGCAGCAACAGTAGTGATACTTACTGAGGGCCCACCTGGTATAGCCACCAATCTGGGGTCATCAGATTAAACATCTAAAAATAACTTGTAGGAAATCAATCTTGACAATTTTCTCTGAAGTAGTTTGATCTCAAGCCCACCAAGAATGAAAAGGGAAAAGAAACACCTCCACATGAGACATCTTTCAGGAACTGCAATAACGTTCTACCCCTAAAGAGCTCATGCTTCAGCAGGCAGCGCACGGCAATTCTGAAAATGAAACAATGGAGCCACTTCTGAGCACTTAGGCAATTCCCGAAGGCCGGCAGTAATGCTCTCGGGATGATTAGCAGATTACACTGCTCACTGATAATCTTGAAAACTATCCCCTAGGGGTCTTCTCATTTACAATCACAAATAATATGGACAAGTAAAATACCTCCTGAGGAAAATCAAAGCATCTTTATACTGGCACTGCACCCTCCTCAGGAGTGCACAACACTCCACAAACCAGATGGATATTAATCTAGTCTCACTTCTTTACACCTTTAAATCTAAGTAAAGATCATTCCCCATTGCTCAGAATGGAGCCAAAATTGCTCCAAAGCATGTATTATCTGGGCCGGGCCTAAACTCCTCTTCTCCTTCCTGCTGCTACAGGGCTAAGGCCCTATCACACATGGGGCTCAGAGTCTTCATTCGCATTGGACAGATGAGGAAACTGAGTCATGGAAAAGTAGTGACTTGCCCAAGATAAAACAGCAAACAGTTGGTGGAGCCAGGATTAGAACCCCGGTCCTTCTGACTCTCAGGCCCGTACTCTATTCATTAGGCCACACTGCTTCTCTATACAATATCCAGGCTTCCTCTGTTCCCTCGTACTGCTGACAATCGAGGGTGGGCCATATTATGAAAATTCAACTTCTCAAATCCAAAAGAATTTCTAGTGGGGAAAACTATGTTGCCCTGAAAACCTGTGTTAGCACAGTTTAGGGCTAGCACATCTTTCAGATATATCCTCTGCTACATTCACCTTAACATGACCTTGAATTTGGAGGCCTCCTCTGAAATGACAATGAGAAATGCAGTTAGACAGCTGCTTAAACCACCGTTCTTTTCAACATGGCTCAACCACGGAAATTGGTGTTAAAAGAAACGAAAAGTTGGATGAGGTTCGATGGGGTTTAGTCTGCTATTCTGAAGGCCAAGAGGAGGGCTGGTTTCTCAGTGAGCTCGTGGAAATGGGCTTTGAAAGGATAGGCATGGAAAAACTTACTGCAAAGAAAGACGTGAGACTATGATTATTTTGGAGAGCAGCCAAGTTCAATCGCACCCTACCTTTTTTTTATGAAACTTGATGTATAATCACCAGCGTCTGAAACTCAACTTTCCTGAACTGAATGAAGCTGGGATAAAACAAGAAATTTCTCTTTTGGCTTGGTCTTGCCTCGCATGTCAACAATAACATGGTTCAGGTCAAAATGCTTGTCCATCCGCTAGATTTACCAGTGGAGTGGGCCCAGAGAATGCTTCTTCCTGCTGAATGAGTTAACCACCAAAGGAAACGGCACGGTCTTATCCGGGAAGCAAACCCTGCTGCCCTTCCCTCATTTGTGGGTAGAGAGCCATGAAAATTGAATTTTTGCATAGAATATGTCATTCCCAAACAATAGTGACCTAACGTATTTTGGAGCCTTTTTTCAGTAAGGCGTGGGGGTGGGGAGATCTTCAAACTGTACTCACATTTTGTGGGTCTTTTGTAAAATCTCTTCAATCTTTTGACTATAAAAAAGCTTTCTTCTTATACACCCCTCCCATTGTTTTCATTGCACACCCCCAAGCTCCAGTTTCAGTTTGTCCTTGATGTGACGAGCAAGTTGGTCTTCAGGTATTTTGGTGGATCTTTCCCTCTTGAATGCCTCTTTATCCATTCTCCTCCTCTTTCCATAACCTATTTTTTCTTGTGAGCAAGGGAGATTTGCCCCCATTCCCACTTACACTCTGGTGGAAGCTACTTTTTGATGTGATTTAAACAGAAAGTTGGGGGAGTGGAGGCAGAGATAATAATAATAATGGCATTTATTAAGTGCTTACTATGTGCAAAGCACTGTTGTAAGCGCTGGGGAGGTTACAAGGTGATCAGGTTGTCCCACTTGGGGCTCACAGTCGTAATCTTAATTTTACAGATGAGGTAACAGGCACAGAGAAGTGAAGTGACTTGCCCAAAGTCACACAGCTGACAATTGGTGGAGCCGGGATTTGAACCCATGGCCTCTGACTCCAAAGCCCGTGCTCTTTCCACTGAGCCACGCTGTCCTTTGGTACAGTGTTAGGTGGTAGGCTACAAAGGTAATTAACTTCATCAATATGCTTGCCAGAAGTACACATTTTGTGATCAGGGCAAGACAGACTTGTGGACTGTGGTATATTCCTGGAGTTGGAAACCCTTGCCAGAGTTTGACTCTAAACCTAGCATTGACTACAGGCCCCAACGTCCCAGAGAATTCAAGGAGTAAAATACATGAAACCGGCATTGATCACCACTGGCCTTCAACAAAAGGGCTGCTGGCTACTTGCTAGGTTTTACAAACACTGAAACCACATTCTCTGCTCGCCCCCACTATTCTTTTTCAAGCTGGGTTTTGTTTCAGCACCATGCAGGCAAGCACGGGATAAATAGGTTAACAAGAGATCTCTGCCAGTCAGAATGTAGGATCCCGGCCACTTTCAATTTATCAGCTTCATGATGTAGTTTACAGACTATTACAGCTGGCAGAAGCTAAGGGCTCAATTCCCAAACAATAAAATAAAAATATGTTTTTCATTTGTAAAAACTGTTTACCATTAATTTCAGCTAAACTTGTACACCAATCCCAGTTTATGTTCCTCCGGGGTAAGGCACTATATAAATTCATGGTATTTCCACCCTTGTCTCCCCCCGAAGGCAATTTTACCAATGAGCATGAACACAAACCACCCAAACAACGATGCACTCGAGGCGGTATCAAAAAACCGAGTCCAAAATGACAATGGCCAACAGAGTGGCGAGCTGAGTTTTGTCTGGAAAATCTGACCCGTGAGAGAGTTCATCTTAATACGATGAAGCAGTAAGAGAAAAACTCATTTCTGCTTGGTCCGGGCAGTTTTCGCTGTATCCTTTTGCAGCCCAGTTCTAAAGATTTTTAAAATTCCCAACTGGAAAAATAAGGGGGAACACTGAAGAAAATAAGTGTGAATGGGATTAAAAGAAAAAAAAAGTTACCTATTTACAAGCTGTGAATGGATTAGACTGTGAGCCCACTGTTGGATAGGGACTGTCTCTATATGTTGCCAATTTGTACTTCCCGAGTGCTTACTCTGCACATAGTAAGCGCTCAATAAATACGATTGATGATGATGATGATGATGAGTAGGGCCGCAAAAGCAAGTTCTGGTTTTATGGTCTTATGGTCCCCTATCACAGAAGTTGACTCTGGAGATGTGCGGCCCACTGAAAACAGGCGTTCTGCTTGTTTAAGGCAGAGGATTCATACCTGAGACACGTGACATCCTTGTGGAAAAGTAGCACTGCTCCAAGTCCTCAAAATGTGCCGTGAGTCGCTTCCTCCGTGATGCTAACGTGCTGTTGTACCACGGCTGCTTCTTTGTCTGGGAAGGGATCGTGAGGAAAGGAGTATTTATTCCAAAAGAAAGAAAATGTGGCCACCTCGGTTGGGTGCATGCAAACTCTGCACCACAGCCTGAACAATCCCCTTACGTGTGAAGGACACAGCTTGACTTTTAATGGCATGGCATGACACTGTCATTGGGAGAACTGCTCTAGATCTACTCTACCAGGACTCCTAGCTATAAAGACAGTTAGACTCTACATCTGCTCTAAGGATTTTCAGTTGGTCTGGGTACTGATCCTTACTAACTCTTTCCTCACTTCATTTTCTTCCCTTACCGACTAGGCTTACTTCATTGGAAAGTACTGCCTAGGTGGTAGAATTAAATGAGAGCATTCAGCTCTCGGCCACCAGTGGTGACCACTGGTTTTGAAAGGTGTACACGTGCTCCGACCCTCAGTCTTCTTCAGACTAAATGTTGATCCATATTTTCGGTGTGTGTACTTCCAAATCAAAATCACAGTGCATAGGCTATAATCACAGTGCTTTTGATGAGGTTGCCTGCTCATTTGAAAGCTTTTTCTGCAGGATTAGTTTTATATCCTGACACCAGCTCCCAGATTCCTTGTTTTGTCTCTGAGTGTGGCTGTGTGCAACAGGGTAAATGTGACTGGATCTAGAGCACCACCCTGTTTCCTTCAATGGAAAAGGGAAAAGGATCAAACAAGGTTCCTACAATTCTGATACAGCCAGCCGTATCATCGCAGAATAATTTTCTATATCGATCATTTTTTTCTGGGCAAAAATGCAAAGCAACAGAAAATGGCTCAATACTCCAACTAGGGTGGAATGATGAATTAAATCCACTGTCACAATGTTTTATGGCACTGAGGGAAAGAATTACTTGTCTTTTCCACATTTCTTCCCTTTAAAAGAAAGCACATTGAAAACAAGAGAGGAGGTGATGACATTGCAAAAGGAATTCTTTGCATCAGCACCCTCACGCCTTAATCCCAGGGCCTTTGGATTGCAGGTGCATGGCTCTAGTGGAAATAAATGTTATCTGTTATCTGGAGGTTGACTGCAAGTTTTGTGCTGTCTTTCATATTTTAATCCAGGCTTACAACAAAAGTTGTGCTACTTTATGAGAGTACTGCAGCAAAAGTGACCTGCTCCTAGCATTTGGAACCAGTGTTTTCAAAGCAAAAGATTTCACTTACAATGCTAAGGTAGACTTCAAGGTCACACAGCAGACAAATGGCGGAGCAGGGATTAGAATTCATTCAATGATTCTCTCATATGTGCAATCTACATTTTCCAAAATTGATTATTTCCGCAAATAATATTCACTGGTGAAAATATGCTTAGGAAGGGCCCCTTGAAAGCAAATCACAAGTACAGCTAGAAATAACGGCTAAGGGCAATGCTATGGTTCATTGGAGGCCTTCCCAGACTAAGCCCCCTCCTTCCTGTCCCCTTCCTCCCCCTCCCCCCCGCCTTACCTCCTTCCCCTCCCCACAGCACCTGTATATATGTTTGTATGCATTTATTACTCTATTTATTTATTTATACAAATTTATTCTATTTATCTTATTTTGTTAATATGTTTTGTTCTCTGTCTCCCCCTTCTAGACTGTGAGCCCACTGTTGGGTAGGGACCGTCTCTATATGTTGCCAACTTATACTTCCCAAGCGCTTAGTACAGTGCTCTGCACACAGTAAGTGCTCAACAGATACGATTGAATGAATGAATGAATCTCTTTGTTTTAATTCTAGAAGAAAATGGCCAAAAACTTCTCCACTGGCTAGAGCAATGTTATCCCCTACTCCACAGATGGACGGATGACTTTGAAAACTTTACTCCTGCTAAGTTCACTTCAGTAATATTAAAGGTGCCCTACTGGATCCTCAGTGGAGGCTGAATTGATAACTGAAAGGGTCCTACCCCTATCTGTTGTAAATGTATGTCAAAATACACTAAAAAGTTAATAGAACCAATTCAACGTGTCAGGTACACAACCATAGATTGATTCTCATTACTTAGATTCGGGGGGTTGAGGGGAGTCTTTAAAGTATCATGACAACCCAAGAAACTGAATACCTAAAATGGGTTTAAATCGAAAACAGAGGTGAATCACTCAATGAAGACTACCCCTTCCCATATGCTGTCTGAGCAATTAGCGGACAGTGTAAAAGCAATGATCAAATACTCTCATTCTTTGTAAAAAAAAAAGGTAATCAATCAATTGTATTTATTGAGTGCTATATGCAGAGCACTGCATTAAGCACTTTGAGAGTACAACACAACGGAATTAATGACAACCTAACAGACTCAGATCAAATCCACTAACTACTAGCCTAACTAAATCAAGTTGAAAGCACTTAACTCCTTGTACTTTTGACAAATGCCCAAAACAAACATTCAAATGCACAACTTCTAAACTAATCCTTGAAGTTAAACAAGCTAAAATGAAAAACTAACAGAATTTGTATTGTTTACATGGCACCAGTTACAAATCCCAAGCCACTGTACAACCTAATGAAGCAAATCAACAGTTAGGAAAACACACAGGTTTCACAGGCCAACTTCAAAGACAAACTAATAATTGAATGAAGCACATAATATTATTAAAGAGCCCATAACACTATCTATTTGGACTTCCAGGGGCAATGCCATGATTTTAATGCAAGATTCATATAGGCAACCGAACAAAGCAAAGATAACATTGGGTTTCCAATTAAAGAAAAAAACAAATATTTTAAACCTAATCCTCAGGCTAAGGAGGAACAAATACTGTTTTTCGCAGTGTAACATTAGAATAATGAACACCAGAACCCTAGTAAGCCAGTCATGGAAAGCTTAAGACAATCAGCTAAAAATTTAAGCCAGAATCCAAAATTTAAAATCAAAGAACTCTTGCCCTGGTACTCTTAAAGGACTCAACAATTCATGAGATGGCCTGATTTATGATAACAGTCGATGAAATGTAAGACTAAAGTCAAAATAAAATACAGCATACCATCTGAGGTTACCAGGCATAATCTAACTGAATTAGCTACCACACATTGTGACCCAGGATTCATAATATGTACAATGGCAACCAGCCCTTTAGAAACAGACAGACACTGAAGTAATGATTAGTGTTCCCAATTAGGAGAACTTTGTTTTTGTCTATGTTTAATGTCAGAAATTATGCAACAACCAAGTAAAGAATGTCTGTTGGACAGTCACAAATAGGGCTATTAGCTCTATTAGGAAAAGGATGATAGACATGCACCTCAAAATCCCAAATCACCCCAATCTACTTCTAGCAGTTACCTATTTAATTACACTCTCCTCAGCACGTACACATATCTGCATGACTAACTGTGCAGTCTATTTATTCTGCTAATTCTATTTGTAAATATATTTGTCTCTCCTATTAGAATGAAAACTCCATGTTGACAAGGACTGTGTCTCACTGTGCTATGGGGCCCTCAATAAATACCTTTTCTATTATTGCTGCTACTATTATCACCAGTTACCAGTACTCATAATCACCCAACTTGTTTTCCAGGGACCAAATGAGAGGAAATGAAATTTGGTGTGCAACGCACTGAACCATAAAGCAATCTCTTCTCTACTGCCCCTCTACACAATAATCTAAATGCTATTAAGAAAACATCAGTATCAGTAGTACTGAGCACCTTACATTGCCTGACAATTATATTAGGGGCAAAGACAGGTAAAGGATCCTGCCCTCAAGAATATTACAATTTAAGGGGGGAGACAGTGCACATAAATTGATTATATTTATGCCAACACAAATGACAACAAGATAAATACAGGACACTGTATTAGGGAGCTCTTTGGGTCATATATGCCTGAGAAAATTGGAGCCGGGGAGGGGGTAAACCTTCAAAGTACACTTTTTGAAGGAGGACACTTTTTAGTAGAACTCAAAGAGGAGGGATGTGGCTTAATGAAGGGAGGCTTTTCCGGGAGGAATTGCACTGCTCAGTTTTAGATTTGTGCTGACATGCTCTCATCAAGTGTCTTTTCACTGATGGGCCAAAGGAAGTAGAATCAGCTACAACTTCTTTTCCCACCCCAGGCCAATTCTGTTTTACTATGAGAACTGAATCTGGGGGACTCGTGAGTACTTGGCTTCTTTCACTTCAGGAAAGGTAAGATGATATAAATTACTCGGAGCCGTGGAGAGGCAGAGGCAAACTCCAGGTTTCTTTACTCACTCAAACAGCTGCCTTCCACATTTGCTCCACATTCTTACCGCACCCAAAATCCACTCTTAAAAACTGATATTGATTAAAAATAGTTTCCAATAAGAAAATACTATGCTGCCTTCTCCTTCAGAACAACCGACAGACTACTTTTCTGATCGGGGCTGGGGCAAGCGCAGAGACGAATGCTACTAGCCATCTATATATGTCAGCACAATGTTGATAGAAACTTTATGTAGACTGGGCCTGCGTCCTAAGTAACTTAACTTGTGCTGATTGTCTTGAAAATCCTATATGGGGGCTCCTACCACACTTTAAGCACCTCTGCTTTGTGGCTGATTTTTGACAACAATGCTCTAAACACTTAGAATTTATGAAGATGGTACTTTCCCAGTCAAAGCTGCCATTTTTATGTTAATTACACCAGCCAGGAGCTAAGTGCTTCAGCCTCAGCAAATTGGACCTACCACAATGTAAGTGGTTCAGCCTCAAGCTGGCTGCATCTATCATACAGCAATCACTCCAGCCTCCTGCTGACCGTGCTTCAGTTCAAGAATGTGCCTTGAATGTGATCAGAAACCCAAGTACCGCCAGGTGCATCCCAGAGACTGGCCTTCGCGGAGGTGTGTTAGCCAGATGCTAATCTGAACACATTCAAAATTCAAGGCACATTTTTCTCCCAGTTATCTGAAGATAATTTGTTGAAAATGCCTCCGTTGAGATCGCCTGGCTGTTCCACTGGCTTCTAAGCCCTATAGAAGATGGACTTTCACAAGTCTGGCCCAATCCCCAGCACCTAAGTTGCTGGGAAAAAAAAATCCATTGAAATTTTATCGACTCAGAGATGAAAAGCCTATTTTAACTTCCCTCTTGTCTGTCAGCGCTGACAGGTCAGTGCCACCTCCTGCAGTAAGTTTCTACGGTCTTTAACACAGTCGTTTCTCTCTTTGAAAAGGCTTTCCATTCATCCCACATTTAATTATTTCACCAACAGGTCCAGAATTTATTTGCTTTGTTTAATCCTATCACTCAGAATGGTATTCAAAGGAACCTACTAGACAACTGCACATCCTTTTTTAACAGCAACTCTTTTTACCTCTCAGGACAGTTATCCAACTTCCACTTTATTGGGTTATTTTCCATTTCCCCCATTAATCGGTGCTTTCATACCCTTTAATTGTTGGTCCTGATCTTTTGAAACTTTGTGGCTGAACTGATTTCTTCAAAACAAAACACACTTTTCCAGCCTAGAAAAGTCCCATTTCTGATAGAGGGGTGGTGCTCAAAATAGCCCTAGGAATACTCTGACTTTCAGAATGATTTGAAAGAGATCTGTCATTATCTGAAACATATTTTTAAAATATTTGAAATAAGATGGGTCTCAATCTTTTCAGAGATTTGAGAGTTTATTCTGTATATTTCTATTTTCCTGATATCTTTATAATTTATTTTCTAAGTGATTAATAACCTTCTTATTGCTTGAACACACCCAATGCAACAACAATTTACTGTAATTTTCAATAGTACTTTATTGAGCCAATTTACAAAGCACTCACTGGGAGTTGTTAAATACTAGCTATACACAAACCAGGCATACAAACCAATTCTGTTAATTCTGCTGTCTAAATGCTGATCCGGCTCATTTCAATTAAATGCTAACCTCCCTTTCTTTCCAGACTCACTTTACACTAATTAAACCCATTTCACTTGTGAAAAATGGAATCTGAGTGCCCAAATGCATTTTCAACTTCCTTCACTTAAACTTGCATGACTGAAAAGCAAATAGCCTATAGTGTATTCAACCAGTAGTATCCAAAGCAACTTTGACCAGATTTAGCAATTAAGAGAGGTTTAGTAGCTAACTCCTAGGAAGGGAATAATAATAATGACAAAAACAACTTTGGAACTTTAGATGCTCAGTAAGCATTCAATACCTTTGATGATAATGATGCATTGCGCTTGGGAGAGTACAGTACAAAAGAGTTGGTACACCCATTCCCTGCCCACAGGAGTTTATAGTCTAGAAGGGAGACAGGCATTAAAATTATGGATATGTACATAAGTGCTGTGCGGCTGAGAGTGGGTGAATATCAAATGCTTAAAGGATACCAAGTCAAGTGCCTAGGAAACAGGGCAGGGAGACGGAATCAGGGAAATGAGGGCTTAGTTGGGGAAGGCCTCCTGGAAGAGATGTGATTTTAACATGGCTTCGAAGGTGGGGAGTATGGTGACCTGTTGAATATGAAGGGAGAGGGATTTCCAGGCCAAAGGGAGGATGTTTGTACATATTTATATATGTTTGTACATATTTATTACTCCATTTATTTATTTATTTTTCTTGTACATATCTATCCTATTTATTTTATTTTGTTAGTATGTTTGGTTTTGTTCTCTGTCTCCCCCTTTTAGACTGTGAGCCCACTGTTGGGTAGGGACTGTCTCTATATGTTGCCAATTTGTACTTCCCAAGTGCTTAGTACAGTGCTCTGCACATAGTAAGCGCTCAATAAATACTATTGATGATGATGATGATGTGGGCAAGGGGTCAGCAATGAGATAGGCAAGTAGGTTGGGGAAGGAAGAGTGAAGTGTGCAGGCTGAGGTGAAGTAGGAAATCAACGAGGGGGCAAACTGATTGAGTGCTGTAAAACCAAGGGCAAAGAGTTTCTGTTTGACGCGGAGGTGGGTGCACAACCACTGGAGGTTTTTAAGGAGTGAGGAGATGTGAATGGAAGTTTTTTTTTCTAGAAAAATGATCCAGGCAGCAGAGTGAAGTAAAGACTGGAGTGGGGAGATGTGGCACAACTTCAGCCTCTCTTGAAGAATCCTTCCAACTCTGAAGCATGAGGATACCATCCGTGCCTAACCTCAGGCATTCCAAATGGAAGGGAAAACGTCATTTCTTAATTCAGAAATTAACTAACCATCAAAGAGAATTTCAATGTCTGCTCTGTGGGAAAGACAATTCAACTTTTGTCCAACAGGTTAAAACCATGAAGAAGGAAAGAATTCATGAAGCCCTTCAAAAAAATTCCTTTGGAAAATAGTCTAGCCTAGTAATCAATTCAATGCTTATATAATTTTACTGCAGCAAAATGCTCCCTGCGATTTTTTTTTAAACAGAAGACAAAACAATCAGAAGAGAATTTTCTCTACGATGCTGCCTGAAACATCAGACTGGACCTCTAGGTAAGTGGAAGAAAAGGAATTGAAGATATGTAGCTATGAAGCGATAGGTGGATAATTGGGGATTTTCCTGAGACTTGCAGTTCAGGTTTTTGTTTTTTTTTTTATTTTTTCTTCCTGACTTAAATCTCTTGCCTGGGGCCCAAGACCATAACATGACAGAGCAATTAGAAAGTCTCACCTCCCAACAATTCTTTCCCGTTAGTAGTCTTGCAAAGTAAATGTAGCTTTAACTAGCAAGGTACACCTTTTTCTGAAATAACAAATTCTTTTTCTTTTTTTACTATAACCACCAGCTGCTAGTTGAAATCTCTGCCACTTGTCGAGGCTGTTAGCTGATTCTGCCAGGGCAGTTCAGCAATCCATCACAGCCGAGCCAGCCTCATGCACAATTAATTCACCCTCTCTTCTCTCAACTAAGCCCTGACAGCATTTATTGAGTGGCTACTCAAATAGGAAATACGTTTTTACTAGATATGGGTTTAGATTGGAAAAATCAAGGGCAGGAACTGTCATTTACTTTAGTTGTATTATGTTCCTAACAGGGATCTGCCCACAGCAAGATGCTCAATACTTTCCTATTCTTACCAACCACATTGCTTCCACACCTGCAGGAAATGGCAGCCAAAGCCCACTGCCTTTGGGAAGCTTTCTCCAATTAACTGCAATTTATTCTCTGATCACCCAACACAATCCACTCATCCTAATCAGTCTCTTCTCCTTCACTTTTTCTCCCTGTTGCTTTGCTCTCATTCATTCATTCATTCAATCGTATTTATTGAGCGCTTACTATGTGCAGAACACTCTACTAAGCGCTTGGGAAGTACAAATCGGGAACATATAGAGACGGTTCCTACCCAACAACAGGCTCACAGTCTAGAAGACGGGCTCACCGTCTCAGCTGCCATCCCTTTACCCACCCACTCCCAATATGGCTTTGCAACAATACCCCCACCGTGACAGCCATTTCCTCGGCTAATTTTTATGATTAGTATTGATTTTATAACATTGTACAATAAAATCTCAAGTCAAACAATCACAAATTCTAAACCCATGAATAATCATGGGTTTGCTGTAAGCAAGTTTATATTCTAACTGACTTTGAGATTACGCTCATCCATTTTTTGCTGGTACTAGTTAAGTATTATCCCGCCTGAGGGTATTAAGTACTCGAAGATGAAAAAACTATCCTATGATCAAATCTGTGAGTACCCGAGAGCAAAGGTTGGAGCTAAGTAGAGGAATAGAGTCCATCTACTTCTGACATTCCTGCAGTCTCCCTCCCCGGAGGAAACAGCTGTTAGGGGCATCACCTTACCTGAGAGCTGCCACTGAAACCTGGAGGTTGGCTATATTCCGTAGAATCAATAATACTACTGCAAGAGAGACAGAAATTATCAATCAATACAACAAAATAAGATAGTATTTTGTTTCCGCCTGATTTCCCCCCGCCCCCTTCTGCCAAAATCAGGGTTTTTAAAATACGCTACATAATCTGGAAACATCAAGATTTATTATGCAGAAGCGGGAACATGTGTTGCCTAGCGGTTTACGATATATCTAAAATATAGTCATCTTAAAGTCCCGTTCCTTCCAGCCCATAAAAAATCCCCACATATTTATGACACACCTGGGTGCCCAATAAACCATCTGAAAAATCAAAAGGTAGAAATACTCCCCACTTGCATTGCTCTGTAGCCCCTCTGTTCTCACAGTGTGAAGATAGTGACTTTAAAAAGATTCATACAGGGAAAGGTGTGGAAAGGGGAGGGAAGGGGAGGACGGAGGAAGGTGATGGTGGAGGGTGGAAGGAACGATAGGAGGCAGGGCACAAAGAGAGATGTTCGAGTTCAATCTATTCCGCCACCACAGCTGCTGTCAGAGAAGGAAGCAAATACTGCCAACTCTTGTGATTTTTGTAGGAACGCTGGTAATAGGAACAGTAATTATTTGCAAGGCTGGACCATTACATACAGAATCTTTTTTGTTGTGATTTCATTGTTATACATAAATGAATGAGTTATCCTTGATTTAGTTTGAAAAATGGAAGTTTGAGAGTGAATGCAACAACTGCACTTCTTATTATATCCTATTCCCACCTTTGTATCTGAATAACTGTATCACCCTTCTGGCCCCTTAGATTATTTCTCACCATCCTCTAACATCCTCTAGGCCTGACTAGTTTCTGCCTCTCTTTCCCCATAAGTTCCTCCTCCAGACTCATTTCTTCCAAAAGAACAGTAAAATGGTGAAGGAGAAAAGGCCATGTATGCCAAAAATTTCAGCGTGCTTCAAACAAAAATATACCTGGATTTTTAAAATGATAGTCACCCAGAGATTTAAAAAAAGGAAAATACCACTTTTTTCTAATTATGCGATCTTTATTTCATCTGCTTCTATTTTCACTGCTCTGGAGTTTTAAAGTTCCAAAGTATGTAAGGGTTAATATGTGAAAATGATGATCCTCTATTGGAGTTTATTTTTGGGTTAGCAGATGTTGAAACAGTCATAATGCTCATCCTTCCTGCTACCCATCAACAGTACTGACATTTACTGGAACACCGCTGTCAGCCTAGACTTTTGGCAAGCAGGGACTGGTGAACCAGAACAACTCCTAAATCGGCAGGCTTTCAAGAGTGCTCTGTCCCTTTACACTAACTGATTTCAATCTTATCAACACTTGGGAAAAAAATATGTTTTTAAACCTACATGTGGATGTGCACATTTAGAGGCCAACAGAACAAAGCGATTTCTAAGGCTAGAAAACTTCCCAGATCTTCTGATTCAGAACTCCCTGGCAAGAATGCTGAGCAGTGATGGTGACAATCCTGTGTGTATAGTGGGACTACTGCACCACCATCTCAATCATATTTCTTGAGTGCTTACTGTGTGCAGAGCACTGTACTAAACACTTGGGAGGAGACAATTTAACAGAGTTGGTAGACACGGTCCCTGTCACAATGAAGGTCCCCGTCACAATAGAAGCAATGTGGCTCAGTGGAAAGAGCACGGCCTTGGGAGTCAGAGGGTTCTAATCCCAACTTCAGCACTTGTCAGCTGTGTGACTTTGGGCAAGTCACTTCACTTCTCTGTGCCTCGGTTCCCTCATCTGTAAAATGGGGATAAAGACTGTGAGCCCCACGTGGGAGAACATTATCACTTTGTATCCCCCCAGCGCTTTGAACAGTGCTTTGCACATAGGAAGTGTGTAACAAATACCATTATTATTATTCTTATTCTTATTATGAGCTTAGAGTCTAGAGGGGGAGACAGACATTACTACAAATAAACACATTATGGATATGTACATAGGTGCTGTGGGGCTGAGGGAAGGGTGAATAGAGGGGGGAAATTCAATTGCAAGAGCGATGTAGAAGGGAATGGGAGAAGAGGAAATGAGGGCTTGGAGAAGGCCTCTAGGAGGAGAGCTGTGAGGGTGGGGAGTGCCACATAACTTTCAATACATATTTAAATTAGAAAGCCTAAAACACACATCACTCTGATCAAGGACCTAACCCTGAGAGAGAATTTGAACAGTGCTTACACTGACAGATCTCACGGCATTCCACATTTGGGATCTTTTAAGATTTTTAATATGAAATATCCCATCATTGGACGATAGGCTAGGAAACATGTTTGCAGTCAATAGAGAGGGCATATCTGCATACTATATATGAAAAAGCATTTTCACCTGTTTTTTTATTATAGCATGCACCAAGAAACAAGAACAAACAGGAGGTAACACAGTTTAACAAAGAGAGCACTGGATCAAGAATGGGAAGAGCATAGTTTTAATCAATCAATCAATCGTATTTATTGAGCGCTTACTGTGTGCAGAGCACTGTACTAAGCGCTTGGGAAGTACAAGTTGGCAACATATAGAGACAGTCCCTACCCAACAGTGGGATCACAGTCTAAAAGTTTTAATCCTTTCGTTGAGGTGTTTATGACTTCGATGAAGTCACCTCATTTTTCTGAACTTCGAGTTTCCAAATCTGTACAATCTCTGGGCCGAGGTAACGTGGTGGGATGGTGGGATAAAAGTGACAAAAAGAAATGCTTAATGCTTTTCTCGGCTTTGTCAAATAAACAGGAATTGATGGGGGACATAAAAGTTGAACAGAAAAAGAGGACCGGGTAGACGAGAGGAAAAAGCATTTTCTACAAGGTTGTTGGACAGAAAAATGTATGTGCTACTTCAGGTCCTTTCAGGAACAATGAATTTTAATCAGGATAAGGGCAGCCCAAACAATGAAGCTAACACCAAGAGTTTCTGCCAGTGACAGGGGAACAAGACGCATGACTGAGAAACATAATGAAAAATATGCAGCTGTTAGCGGCAGGTACAAAAGCAATTAGCAGAACACAAGTAGACTTAGAACATCTAGTCTCGTTCAGCTAGCGGTTCTTTGGGGCTTTAATTTGGCTTCTGGAAGGGCAGGTGCAATTTCTATTCGGAAGACAAATAGCAAGGCAATTCCAAACACAACCTATATCTATATTAAATCTGCAGCTTCCCTGAGACCAATGATTTTTTTTTGTAAAAATTGGCTTGCTGGTAATTTTAGATTAGGCTCCTATTTACAAAGGTTTGATTAATATTCATTTGGTGACTAATAGAAGCATCTACCCTCCCTAACTGAAAGAATAAATTATCGAGTAGATTATTCAGTCTAAAAGCATAAAAGGGGTGCTGAGTCGGCCTGTAATCCACCAACTAAACATATAGGCAATAAAATCCAAATCACGGATAAACAAATCATACATAAAATGCTATCTGAATAAATGAAATTTACCTAACTGATACTATGGATTTATTTCATCATGGCAAGAAATTCATGGATTGGAACAGTGACGTTTTACATTCTAATAGGGCACTGTAGCTATGTGTAAAATCTGCATTTTCACATACTTTTCATCATCATCATCAATCGTATTTACTGAGCGCTTACTGTGTGCAGAGCACTGTACTAAGTGCTTGGGAAGTACAAGTTGGCAACATATAGAGACAGTCCCTACCCAACAGTGGGCTCACAGTCTAAAAGGGGGAGACAGAGAACTAAACCAAACATACTAACAAAATAAAATAAATAGAATAGATATGTACAAGTAAAATAAATAAATAGAGTAACAAATATGTACAAACATATATACATATATACAGGTGCTGTGGGGAAGGGAAGGAGGTAAGATGGGGGGGTGGAGACGGGGACGAGGAGGAGAGGAAGGAAGGTGCTCAGTCTGGGAAGGCCTCCTAGAGTAGGTGAGCTCTCAGTAGGGCCAATCACTGACCTCGATATTCAGCTGTTAGCTCCCCGTACCAAGTTGTGCCATCCTGATAAACAAATCCAGGGAGACATGGGGCTCCTATCAATCAATCAATCGCATTTATTGAGTGCTTACTGTGTGCAGAGCACTGTACTAAGCGCTTGGGAAGTACAAGTTGTCAACACATAGAGATGGTCTCTACCCAACAGTGGGCTCACAGTCTAGAAGCGGAAGACCCACCGCCCATCATCTTTTATGGGTGGTGGGTCAGACTGAGGTGACTCTCAACCCATGCCTTGGTACCTACATGGGTGGGCTGCCTCGGGCTCCTCCGACCGGCTGTGGCCATCAGCAAGGAGCAGAAGCAGCACAGAAAGAGAGGGCAGATGGCTGACCACCTTGAGCATGAGGGAAGGGGATGAGAGCCGAATCCAGCCCGGGTGCTGGTGGCGAAACACAAGGCAAGGTGGGGGTGGGACGGGGCAGGGGCCGGCTCTTTCCCTTGGGCACCGGGCAGGGTGCGAGAATGACCCCCAAGTTGTGTGGTAAATGCACAGACGGCAGCCACAGGTAGACAGTGTCCCAGGCACGGCTCACCGGCTCCGGGCCTCATGTCTAGCGGCCACGGCAGCCTCCAGCCCTGCGGCCCAATGATGACCGACCACTAAGTGTCATAGGAAGACGAAGGAGGAGGATGAGATGGTGGCTCACAGCAGGCAAAGTTAATTCATCGAGTGGCTATTCCTACTGCGGACCAAGCAGTGTACTTGACACCTGGGAGAGTGACGATGACGACGGGGTGCCCTACTGAGAATGACCTACCAGTCTCGGTCCTGTAGAAAATTTCAGGGCTGAGAACCTACGTGAAGGAACCGGTCACAGTAGAAGAGAGACAATCTCAAGTGACCTCTTACTTTTCTCTCCCTTGCCTGCTCGACTTCCTCCTTCTGTGCATTGTCTTCCTCTTTTTCCACCCTGCCCCCAAAGCTATATCCAGTCAATGCTGCAACCCAACTTCGCCCCTAAGCTCAAAATGAGAAGTTGGCCTGCCTTTTTACATTTAGATATGTTCCCATGAGGGATACTCCTCAGGAGATTCTGGAAATACCCTGGCTGAGTGTGGGATGTGTGGTGTCATACTGAATGTGATTGTTTTGACCACAAAATAAAGACTGTCCAAGCTAAATACCTTGAGGCCTTTAGAGAGATCCATTACCTAGTCAATCAGGACACTGCATGCTTTTGGCAACTTTCCTAACCTGACTTCCACGTCTTTTTCCTTTGATTACCTAATGAAGAAAAAAGGACACTATACGGCTGTAATATGTGTTTCATATTTGGACCTGCCTTGACTTTTAGCATCATGTACCATTTTTTGGGTCAAAGATGGTATGTTTCTTGGATCCAATGAAATGTCAAGAGTTGGCTTCCATTCATCTGTCAGGATGCCTTACTCTTAGTGAAACGAAGTCACTTTCACCAGTGAATAGTGCTCCCACTGAATAACAGTAATTTTGGTATTTGTTCAGTGCTTCCTATGTGCCGGGCACTGTACTAAGCACTGGCGTATATACAAGGAAATCGGGCTGGACACAGTCCCTGTCTCATATGGGGCTCACAGTCTCAATTGCCATTTTGCAGATGAGGGAAAGTGAAGTGAAGAAGTGAGAACTGAAGTGACTTGCCCATGGTCACTGGGCAGACAAGTGGTGGAGCTGGAATGAGAATGCAGGTCCTTCTGACGCCCAGGCCTGGGTTCTAACCACTAGACCATACTGCTTCTCTAATGATGATTGCCTGGTCTATTTATTTATTTATTTATTTTATTTGTACATATCTATTCTATTTATTTTATTTTGTTAGTATGTTTGGTTTTGTTCTCTGTCTCCCCCTTTTAGACTGTGAGCCCACTGTTGGGTAGGGACTGTCTCTATATGTTGCCAATTTGTACTTCCCAAGCGCTTAGTACAGTGCTCTGCACATAGTAAGCGCTCAATAAATACGATTGATGATGATGATGATGATGATGATGGATGTGTCCCCCTAAAGCCAGGTTGGCAGACCCAGCCTCTAAAGACGACAGATAGAGAGGGTGTTTTTTTGAAAAGGTATGGCGGGGCTTGGCTAATATCATCCTTGGGTTTGGGGTAGATCAATGTGATTTCTAATAATAATAATAATGATGATGATGGCATTTATTATGTGCTTACTATGTGCAAAACACTGTTCTAAGCACTGGGGAGGTTACATGGTGACCAGGTTGTCCCACGGGGGGCTCACAGTCTTAATCCCCATTTTACAGATGAAGGAACTGAGGCACAGAGAATTTAAGTGACTTGCCTAAAGTCACACAGCTGACAACTGGCAGAGCCAGGATATGAACCCATGACCTCTGACTCCAAAGCCCAGGCTCTTTCCACTGAGCCACGCTGCTTCTCTGCACTTCTACCAAGTGTGCAGTGAGAAAAAAAGGTTCTTTCTACAAAATTTCTGTCAGAATAAGGCACATCTCCTCTTTTCGCAGAGAGTTAGGAAGGGGATGAGTAGTAGACAGAGTCTTATGGTCCTAATTTTTGTTCTTTCTTTAACATCTGTTACTGGGAGACTCCTCTCTGAAGATGTTTTTTTGAAAAGAGGAGGCGATTGAGGACGGAATTTTCAAGGAGAGGTTTTCCTTTGAGGGGAGTTTCCTTAGGGGAAAAACTTAACTGTTGGCAAAAGAAAAAAGTAAATGTCACGCAAAGAGTTTTGAGAGATGAGACATCCCTGGATCTACTGTTTAACTGCCTTTGGAAGAAGCAATATTGGCAAAATTTCTAAAAGGGTATTTCTTAGCTCAGAGGACTAAGAATGACAGGTCTGATCTCCCTCCAACTCTAATAGTGTGATGGGAAAGCCCCTGATGAATGGATTGTGGCTAGGTGACTTTACCATTCCAAGGAGCTGAAATATTAGATTGCAATTTGTATATTTTTTAAGAGAAAGGTTTAAACTGTCATTGAATGTAAAAACGAAGGCAGTGGCAAGGTTTTCATTACACAGGGTCAATTTCTATTAGGAAACTCAGCAAACTATAAGTCAAATCTGACATGTCACTCACTGCACCCTTGCCCAAAAGGAGAAAAAAAAAAATCAAAGATGGGTCCTAAGAGCAGAATAAATATAAAGGAGGCAACTAAAAGAATATGAAATGGGAGATCAACAGGCAAATCCCAAAGCTGGCTAACAATCTCTCCAAACACTGTAAAGCCACAGTGAACAATTTAAGTGAAAAATAAATTTATCCAAAAGACAAGGATCCCAAATGATGAAGCTTGGCCTACTGTGGATTAAACCCAAGAAAGGCAAAGCCCACATAAAGATATGTAGTAGGAAGGAGCAAGTTGAAGCAGTCTGAGCTATTCACCACCAGGACAGAATGGGAAAGTGGTTTTGTAATTTAAGAATTTAGAATCCCGGGGAAAAAATACATACAAATTAATCAGATATTATGGTTGTGCTTTGAAGAGACTTTTAAAAGAAAGATTATCTCTCAGGTCAGCCAACACTATTTTACAGAGATGGAATTAACCAGGTCCCAATTTATCTAGACTCCTTGATTCTCCCCACTGCTGTGCTTCCCCTCTGGGACAATTTGCTGAGGTTTGCACAATCTTCCAGAGGGGAGCTAAACAAATGAAAAGTCAAACTCCAATCTGTTCATTCTGCTACTTGAATGTTCATCCAAATAAATAGCAAAAATAAATAGCTAAAATGAGAATTTAATTCATACTCTCTACCTCTCCTCATTAAAGAGATAACCCAGAGTCAGTCATAAACAAATCTCACTTAGATGCATAATTCAAATCATGTTTCTAAAAAAGAAATATTAGGAATCTAAATTTAATGTTTCTCACCTAAAAGGATGAGCGAGCAAATGTTGGGAAGAAAATTAAAAAGATACAACCTGAATTTAAGAAGAGTATTCAAAAGCCTTTTGGATATTTTTTCCTCTTAAATCATTCATTTTATGAAACTTGGCTATTTTGGATTCTAAATTAAATCCAATTTATGGTAGCCAGAAGATTCCAAACATCAACAAACGATGCATTCTCTTAAAAAACTTTCAAAACAAGTTTCCTTTAGTCTCTGAAGACTGACCTGACAATGAAGAATTTGACAGAATAGCCACCTACTCCTCTGAAGACAAAGGATCAAGCAATTATATTCCCCATTTCCATAATGTTGATGATGACAGTGCGTATGTAAAACTATCCTTCACATCAGAAAACACTGTAGATGGTGAGATTCATCCATGTGTAGGTGTGTGAGTCCTAATGCAGGACCCACAGTCCAGGCCATGTTGTGCACACAGAAAGGTTGTCTGTTGTTGTGTTGTCACGCTTAGTGTGAACAGTGGCTCGTATAGTTATCTCTTTTGCCTCAACTAACGAATCTTATGAAGCTTTTACAATGCCTTTACAAAGGCAGTGTGAGGGGACAGGGCACTGAGAGCAGGGGAGGATGAAGTGGAGAGCGAGGGAGGGAATGGTAGAGAGAGGAAGTAAGTAAGGAGGGAGATGGAGGGGAAGAAAGAGGAAGTAAGAGGTGCAAAAGGAGGTGCGAGACCTCCCTTCACTGCCTTACCTCTGATCCTGACCAGGCACCCGGGCTAGAAGTGAGCAGCTCTCTCCCCCTCCCACCCTGAGGGCTCTCCCAGATCCGCTCGCATGTCCCAAAGCATCACAGAAATTATGCTGCCGGGGCATCCCGCCCGACTTGCAGCCGGCTTTGGGCCCAGCTCACCCTGGAGATCCCGGCACCTGTGCACACCAAGAGGATCTCAGCTTGGCCCAGGTCCCCACCCGCTGTGCGCCACAACGACCCCAGCCTGTGCTTAGTTCCTGCTCTTGCTGCGGAGAAACTGACCCCTACGAGGTCTCCAACCCCACCTGGAAAATCATTTTCATTTTCAAATCCAAAGGTGGGGTGGGCTAGTCATGTT
This sequence comes from Tachyglossus aculeatus, assembly GCF_015852505.1. Lineage (NCBI taxonomy): Eukaryota > Metazoa > Chordata > Mammalia > Monotremata > Tachyglossidae > Tachyglossus > Tachyglossus aculeatus. The sequence goes on from NC_052081.1 coordinate 8,994,008, forward strand.
ATCCTTCCTACTCGAAACACTATGGGGGCTAAGCTAATGCCACGGAGTGGGCACCTGTGACATAGCTCCTGTGCCATGGGGGGTTCACGGTCTAAGGGAGAGGGGGCACAGGCATTTTGTCCCCAGTTTATAAAGAAGGAAACTGAGGCTCAGAGAAGTTAAATGATTTGGCCCAGGTCATCCAGCAGGCAAGTGGCAGAGCCAGAATAGTGTCGGGGTCTCCTGACCCTCAGGGCCATGCTCCTTCCACTAGCCCACACTGCCTCCATAATTTTGCTCTTCTATTTATTAGAAAAGGATGGAGGATGGATGTCATAGGATTTTGTTTATGACAAGAGGTACAGAATATAGCCATTTAAGCTTAAACTACAAATTGAACTCCTTTAGTACGCAGAAAGGTCCACTTAGACTTAACTATACTCCAAAGTCCTCAAAGTAAAGACATCATACCATCTCTCAACTAAGGAAACAGCACTTCAGGCACAGTGTGGTGAGCAGTCAATGAGATGATTACATTTATAAAATCTGACAATGTAACTGGCATGGGGACAGAGCAATGTCCTGGCCTGTGGATCTGATGGGTTTATAACAGGGCCAGAAGGCAGGCTTAGAGGCCACTGCACCTCCAGGGAGGGATCCACGGTTAATTCTGTAAGCCCAGGGGCCTTCTGGGACTGGGATTCAGCAGTGAGACCCCCTGCCCACTCCATCAGTGAGCAGCTCTCCGGATGTGGGAGCAGATCAAACCTTGCAAAGCCATCCTGATTGGAATTTGGGGGCCAACTCAATCTGGGCCCCTTGGCTGCTTGGCCAGGGTTCGGCTTGGGCAAGTGCAAAGCACTCCGCAGGCCTGCAGGCTCCTCCAGCCCTGGCCGGACCACTCCAGACACCGGTCCAGACTTTGCTCGGCAACTACAGCCCCGGGTTGGGTCACTCAATTTTCTTTGATCCACTTCTCACGTTTGTGAGCACAGTAACAATTAACCGCGTAATGCTTCAAACTCAGATGAGGCATTTCGATTTAACCTTTCATTTCCAGCACTGGGGGCTTTCTGTGGATTCTGAAGGTCATCCACTTGACATTTTGACCTCCAAATGCTTCAAAGCATCCATCAGGACTAGACCTTTACTCCAGCTGTGGATCCACCACACCACAGTCCACCTTTCCCTAGCTGTTCCTGGCATGAACATACAGCACACTATGAAAACAGATGGGCCATCTGAATCTTATTTTTAAATCTTACTTAGAAGTACTTTCTCTGGGGTTTCGTACACTCAAGTACCACACGTGTGCTCTGTAAAATAAATCCTGAGCAACCGAGAGCTCGAACTTGTATACCTGTGTGACGGAGAGGGAGCTTCAAACTGAGGCACGGTACTATCCTCACTGACAGGGGAGTACAAGCCACTCATTTCCTGAAAACACAAAAGAACTGAATTACAAATCACACACGCAAACACACACAGACACACAGATACAAAAGGACACCTTGAAAATAAAGAGATTTGGAATATGGTCCTGGACAACACCCAACACAACCGTTTTTCTTTCTCTCCCCAAGGAACTTAAAACTTGCTGGTCCCCTTTCCTCTTTCTCCCTAATTGTACTCTTAAACAGTGATGGATAATTACAATAATTACACAGTCAAAAAACTAAAATGTTCAATCCTAAATATTAACTGCCTTGGATTTGAGACATGTCTTGCCTCCCATGTTCCTCAGAAGGAAGAATTCTTATACAGAATTCCCAGTACTCCTATCCCAGCTTTATATTAAGACTCAGCCACCAGTTTCTACCCCAGAAACTAATGTAATAGTGTCACAGAAAAATCCATTCATGAAAGGAAAAAGAAATTTATTCATTTCCTAGATCTACCACTAGGCCAGCATTAGTTCTTTTAGCTGTTTTTGCCAGACAGTTGCATGCTATGTGAACAAAACGTCAATCTGCAGATCAGTTGAATTACTTTTACATGCGGGTGGGGGGAAGGGTGAGTTGGGGGGCGGGGGGGGGGGGGGGGGGGGGGGTTCTCCCTCAGGGATACAGTTTCCCGCAAACAATAAAAACTAATCTATGGTGAGCGGGGTCATTACTAATAAAAACATCCAATATACACCTAATTTGAATAAGTACCAAATGCAAGGCAATTAATTTTAGCAAGAGACTTCATGGTACACTTTATGAATGATGAACAAATCATCTAGCACATAAAATTTTCAAAAAATCCCCTTTTCAACTCATGAACATTTGGGAACGTTAACTGTTCATAAAAGTCTATTGATATGAATAGAACACTGTAGCTTACTGTTACTTGGAAATGAGACAGCATGGCACATTACGGCCTTATTTGTTTTTACAGTGAAAAATAAATTTTATACCAGGCATTACTATGGTTATTATTATGGAAAATATTGGAAAATAATACTTCCTGAATTGAAAGATTTCCTTCTGGTTGATGGGAGTATAAACTCTTCCAACTGGTCATCAAAGGCCAGAAAATATCCTTTTCAACAGTCTTTCTTACTTAAACAATTAAAGTGAACCTTTCTGACAAAGTACTCTCATTTTTATTATGTATGTATGTCTGAAATGTAATTAATATAAGCTACAGTCTATGTGAAGTTTCCAGTAAAAATGTATTATCAGGCAGAACGGTATTATAGATTATTAAAAGTACCACCTGATCTGGCTAACCTACATTGGGCTAATCAGCACAGCATGAAAATGGCAGTAAAATCAAGTAACAGGCACAATTCTGCTTCAGAAAACCAGGCCTTTAGCTGTAGACCAAAGCAGAAAAATTCTGATATAATGAATTTGGCAGCTGATTACTCTAAGTTATCAGGTTCGTTATTTTTACAAAAGAGACATTACTTAGAAGAACACAGTGGTTAATGGAGGGCTAAAGCAAGTGGCTACAAAGAGTGGTCAAGAGGAAGAAATGAGGAGACAGACCCAATTAGTAGTCAAGAGCAAGAAATCTCACACACATACACACAACCCCGCCCCGCCCCCCCCATATCCAAACATAACAAGCACAATTCCTCCCAATGTCCCTTTGACCTAATAAGCCTCAGTTTTTCCAGGATCTACATTTAAGAGGATGGCTTTTTACTTTTATATTTCTACCAGTGATCTATAGAATGATTTGCAAGGCAGTAGGGCTCCATACAAATGCTAAGGATATTTAAGGCTTCTCAATCTCATTCCACTTTGGGCTACCGTTATGACAGCCCATTAACGGTGCCAGGAGCAGCTATCCCCAAATACCCAATGTAGACTTCCACAACAAAAACACACGAAAAACAAATATTTCTATGGATTACATAATAGGTGCTCAGACCCAGTGAATTAACCACATGGGTTCTTTCCATCTTGACTTTGGAAAGGAAAATCATGAACACATATTATGATTGCACTTAGGTAGCATAAAAGTGGGTTTCAGGCACTTCTTTTCACCCAAATGCAGTATGTATCTATTAAATATTGGAACAAATTAGAAAAGCAAGAGTAACACCTGCAGTTTTAGTCATCATTGAGGCTAATGCCATAAATTTAATACAGCAACCTACAGCACAACAGACAGCTGGATGGACATGAAAAATTGCCGGAGATGCAACAATGCCTGGACTGCTCACCTCCACTCGTTTAATATCCTCTTCCAGAACACTTAGCTCCTTCTGGATCTGCTCCAGTTGCTGTGGATAAAAGGATAAAATAAACTCTAGATGAACCTGAGTTGGCACCATTGCATCCACAAATTAACTCCTTTCAGTAAGGAAACCATGGTTCATTGAGCTGACCAACCACTCAATTCAACTATAGCACATCAAAATAAAAGTTATCAGCAGATATCCTTGAAATTTCTCTAAATAAATGTAACTACATACCTACAGTACAATAATAATCACACAGATAAACAGAAATGCAATTTTAGAAGATTCTGGTCAAAGAGTCTACAGCTGTGAAGACTTAAAAAGCAAAACAAAACAAACAAAAATCCAATAGGTCCACTTCTCAATTCTGCATCCCACTTGCCCATGCCCTTTCAAAGTGGACATTTTCCAAGATTCATAAAAGATCCAGAGCTAAGATCTGTCCCAATTTAAATCTTAGTAGTGTGATTCACTATGCAGCAACAGCAGAGGTCTTCCTTTGCATGGGAGTTCTTTTATGTGCCAATTTGCATCAAGGCAGAAGCAACAATGATATATGAGGGGTTCACAGAAAACCAAGCAATGCAAGATGACTCAGTTTCAAGGCAATTTGGCTGGTTTCTAATTGAGAAATGAATCAGGGCCTTATTTTTTTAATAATGTGATTGATTAATTGACCATACGGTGGTGATGTCACATTTTCAATGTACTTATGAACCTTCAAATTCAGTGATAGAATTTAATAACCTCATTAAAAAAATTCCTTCAATGACTGACAAGTACCTCAAAAACCGTGCCAATACCCTCACTTCAACTGCTCCCTAAAACTACTCTTTCATAAAGAAGTTCAGATATTTAAGTTCTTTGAGATATTAGAACAGTACTGTATTAACTCATCAGTTCAATTCCATTTAATTAGACATCATGCTCCTTCCCAATATAAATACTTGGCACTCAAAGTTGAATCTCTGACCAATGGTCACCTGGGAAGCAGTGACTTTTATTCCAATGCCTAGGGCAGCACACACTTGAAAGATCATGGGATGGGCAGAAGAGAATGGTCCTCTGGCTCTTAAGGCCTTGGTTCTAAATTTTAATGAATTCTTGACAAATTTCTCAGGAAACAGACCCGATGGAGAAAGTTACCACATAGTAACTTTAAGTTTTGAGAGGAGGAGGAGAACATGGAAGGCCAGGCTTCCATTCCCCAGGTTCACTTCCACCCAGGGAAAACGGCATGTAGGCCACAACTTCCTAAGTGTCACGATCTGCCACAGCCTACTCATTTCCGGGAGGAAGCAAAATGAAACATACCACAATATTAATATATCAGCTACCCTATTCATCCCTGACCATAAGTGATATATTACTAGTGGTCCCATATAAGCATAGAATAAAAACCATAAATGGCAACATACTTCTCACCTGGAACTGGCTCTCCCAACAGCCCGTCACACCACAGTCATCTCCATCTTAAGGACAGGATATTGCTCTCCTGCAATACCTCACCTCCTTGAACAAGCCTTCCCTGATTTGTTCCCCACAACCCAAGTTGTGTCAAAACACACTCAAAAAAAGCAGCATCTTTTGGCTAGCCTTTCAGCCAGAGGATGAGGTCAACATGACATGAAACTCTAGACCAAGAGGATAGTAGCAGTACTAATTCCCAACTGTATACTCTTTCCCGGCACTTACCACAATGCTCTGCACAAAGTAAGTGCTTTATAAATACATTATTACTACTATTACTACTACTAGCACCCCAGCACTTATTACTGTCAAATGCCAATGAGTCATTTCCGATTCATGGTGACTCCGGCACTTATGTACATATACTTATACAGACATTTAAATAAATTACATATAGGGGAAAGAGTAGACTATAAGCACTTATGTACATATCCTTATTCTCTATTTCCCCTACCAGTAATTTATTTTAACACCTGTCTCCCATTCTAGACTGTACGTTCTTTGTGGGCAGAGAACATGTCTACTAACTGTATTGTATTTTCTCAAGCACTTAGTACAGTGCTCTTAGTAAGTGCTTAATAAATAACACTGTTGACTGATTGATCAACTTTCTATTTGCGTACTCGACCTTTGAGAGAGGTAGCATTCTTATGCAGTTTCTCTGGGGTCACCTCGAGTTACGAGTTACGCTTCACATCAAAGGGCAAGTCCAAACCAATGCATTCAGCCAATCTAGCTCTGAAGTCCTTCTTGTGTCGCCCGGGCTCTCCAGGGCTATTCATGTGGCAAAGATACAGGATGGCAGGAAAGCTTGATTCACTCAGCTGCCATGGTGTCAAAAGTGGGACATGTGTAAAAGGGGCAGGAAGAAGAAATGCTTTGAAGATGCAAAAAAGCACAACTTTCAAGGGATTTGGTATGTGAAAGTGTAAAGGACATATCCTGTAGACTGTTAGTGCATTATGGGCAGGGAACATGTCTGCTAATTCTGTTGTACTGCACTATCCCAAGCACTTAGTACAGTGTTCTGCACATTGTAAATGCTCAATAAATACACTGATTGATCGATAGACAGGCATTTATCTTTGCAGCTAAACGTGCAGAAATGGACAGCAAAATGGTCAGAAATTTAGTCTTTAAATACAAAGGCCAAGTTTTAAGTTCATGTGTGCTAAGGTAGAATGAAGGTGTTCTAGAATGGAATTTAACTGTACATACATAATAGTTCACCACAGACAAAGGATGGAGACTGGACCAAGAGGGGAAGCTGCAGTATGGCGAGTCAGAATCACAGCTAAAAACCAGAAAAGAACTAGGGACACATTAGTCCTCAACCTCAGGCAGTACTGAACTGGCCCACAACTGAGAAGATTTATAAAGCAAATACAAATCAATTCATCCTAGGAGCTAAAAACTCAAAGAGATCATCTTCCCCGGTAAGAAAAGAATGCCACTTCGGAAAAATAGTCGGGTTAACTGATTAGTAAGTTGTCAGTTTCAATGGAAGGCACAATTTTTTAAAGTGAAGTGGTCCCGTCAGGAAAATATTTCACACATTCAACTGTGAAGAGGTTTCCTATCTCCATCCCATATTTAACATTAAATATATCCACTTAGACACTGAGGAGTTCTGAGCACCAAACACCAATATACTTTTCACACGATGTTACTGATATCCACAGAGTTAACATGGGAATAAAATGAAAGTCATTACTAGATCTGACCAATGGTCCAGCAGGGTATATTCAGTCTCATGGAAACAAGACATTTGAAGGGAATGTGTGGTGTGTCATCCGCCTCAATATTCACCCCAACATTTAGGGATGTACTAATATCCTAAATTTTTCCCAGTTACATCCCTAGCTTTCCTTCTAGTAACCCATTATAATCTATTCATCTACAAATGTACCCCGACTCCTCTGGAACCTGTATCTTCTACTTGCACAGCTTCCTTCAGTATCCAGTTCCATGCACTCACCATTTTCTGCTATGGGACAGCAGGATTTTGAACAATAATTAAAACCTTTGAGAAAGCATGATCTGATAATAAGCAGGGTGTTGACTTCCATTCTGAGAGGAAGGGCAAATCTGGGGCACAGCATTGGGAGAGGGGGATTTGAAGGGCTCGGTAAAAGCGGAAGGGGGGGGGGGATGTGACGAGGGGAAAGGGGAAGAAACAGAGGAGAAAGGGAGGTAGTGGTGACAAAGGATGGCAGCTCTGCATTGGCACCAGAGAGAACTCGTGATGACCTTCTACTACAACGATGATTAGTTTTTGGCCCTGTCATCACTCCCTCCTTATCTATTATCCCTTCCCCGTGTGGAGATACAAAGCACTGGGGTTTGATAGATAGTGATTAACAGAAGCAAATCTAGGCTCAAGAGGCTCTTACATTTCTAATTCTCTGTCATTCTCTCATAATAATCCAGTGAAAGCAAAGCAGCTTCATTCCTAAGCTTATCCATTTTATTCAGCTTAGGGGTGGAGAAATCCCATGCATCGTGAGGATAGAAAGGGGGAATAAAGGCTACTGATAATTCCTGCAGCTGTCTGCAGAAAAATGGCCTTGCAGGATAAATCTGCTCCCCTGAGAGCTTCACTACATTTCACTTCAGGAGGTATGAGAGAAAATATTATTTATACAATCGAACAGGCTTACGGGAACAGAGATCAGGGACGCTCCCTTAAGGGGAGACTTTGATTCTGCTATGACTGTCGTTGTGAGTTACAGGAAGCCAGCACTGAACAACCTGTATGGTTACTTCACCCCTTATGAGGTACTGGCAGATGGTACGGGGCTCCCCAAAGACAACGTGTTCTTGCATTTCTACGCATCTCTGTTATTAACAATCTATCAAAGATACAGGGACAAGGAGTGGGTTATAATGGGGAAGCAGGGGGTATTTCTCAGGAACTAAAATCCAAGCTAATCCAAGAATTAAAATCCAAGTTAAAAGACAAGTTAATCACCTTCAAACACTGTGTTAATTTATTATTATTATTATTAATAATAATAATAATGGCATCTATTAAGCGCTTACTATGTGTAAAGCACTGTTCTAAGCGCTGGGGAGATTACAAGGTGATCAGGTTGTCCCACGGGGGGCTCACAGTCTTAATCAATATATACATGCCAGTTTGCTGAAGGAGATGGGAATTAACTATTTTGAGAGAAGCAAAAGTCCCTCAGTTGTGTTACGCTAAATTTGGATGTATAGTCAGTTCCGTAATAACATGTGGTTTATTTACACAGCTTGAACATAATCCCAGCTGCACCACTTGTCTGCTGTGTGACCTTGGACAAGCCACTTAACTTCTCTGAGCCTCAGTTACCTTATCTGTAAAATGGGAATTAAGACTGTGAGCCCCACATGGGACAGGGACTGCATCCAACCTTGTATCTACCCCAGTGCTTACTACAGTGCCTGCCACACAGTAAGTGCCAAACAAGTACCATTAAAAAAACCCCAAAACACAAACAACAGAAGACTTAATGAAGGATCTCACTACAACATCAGTCTGGTCCAGATGATATTTGATCCACAAGTTGGTGCAATGGTAAGAAGAAACAGGTGTGCAATTGTGCAAGGCATTATGCAAGGCCATGGATCTGTTCCCTTTGGACGCTTGATATTCACCCCACCCTCAGCCCTTCAGCACTTATGTCCATATCTATAATTATTCATTCATATAAATTTTGGTCTCCCCCGCTAAACTGGAAGCCTCTCGTGGGCAGGGAACGTGTCTACCAACTCTGTGGTATTTTACTCTCCCAAGAACTTAATTCAGTGCTCTGCACATAATAAGTGCGCAGTAAGTACCCCTGATTCATGCTGCTGCCATGCTTTCTCAATCTGTGCCTGTACCATAGAGTACTTACTGTTTTTGCAACTTGGCAGTTATTTAACACAGCGCAATGCTAATGAGCAGTAAAGGTGTAAAGCATTCTAATAGCATGGAACACAACAGTAACATCCAAATTGGCACCAAAATTGACCAAAAAATGTCAGTCACGGCAGTCTCTCTGAACTATCTACTCCATAACCTATTAATTCCCACTTCATCAGTGGTTAATAAAATTACTGTCCCCAAACACAAGATTCTTCCAGAACTCAACAAATGTGTTATCGCAGAATGCCTGTTACTCTAAAATTGCTCCAGCCTAACTCAACATCAGCAACTGTTCAGGACCCTGTGACAATACTCAGAGAGAACTGGGAAATTTTGTTGTTTCAGAAATACAACATTTCCCTGTAGCCCTACTGATGACTTTAAAAAGCATTTTGAAAATAGAAATGACTGGGGCTCTAAAAATACTCAATAGATGCAGCAACTTGTCCTTCCAAAATACACCCTTTGGCACATCACTAAGGTTAAGACAACCTAACAGGAGACCATTCTCGCTCCATGCTGAGAGTGACAAAGCAACGAGTATTTTGTTCTCTGTCTCCCCCTTCTAGACTGTGAGCCCACTGTTGGGTAGGGACTGTCACTATATATTGCCAACTTGTACTTCCCAAGCACTTAGTACAGTGCTCTGCACACAGTAAGCGCTCAATAAATACGATTGATTGATTGAGTAATGAACCCCCATCGTTTGCTAGGGAATGTTACAATTGTTAACCAAAACATCTATGTAAAGCAGAACTGCAATGGAAAAAAAAATCCTAGAAATAATAACTTGCTCTATTAATACTAGCTATGGTGTAGTGCCAAAAGAAATGTCTGGGAGGATGAGTAAGGATTCGTAGAAACTGAAAATGACAAAGGGCTTGAAGATCTTTTAGTCATCCTCATTAAATTTTCTATAGAACATCCTCTTATTCAGTCAACACTGAAATGAGTTTAGCGATCATCTACTACTCTTTTCTGAATAGATTAGACATCCCAATAGGATAGACTTTGTGCTTCAGAATGTTCCAGTGCTCGTTCAAATTGCAACCTACAACTTCTAGTTCACACACCATTTTTGGGGGTGCCTATTCGTCAATCTATCACTCAATTATATTTATTGGCTGATTACTGTGGGCAGAGCACTGTACTAAGTGGTGGGGGAAGAACTGGAAGACATATTCCCAGCCCACAGTGAGCTTAGAGTCTAGAAGGGGAGAAAGACATTAATATAAACAAATTACGGATAGGGGCAGAAGCGCTGCAGGACTGAGGGACGGGTGCCTAAAGAGAGCAAATCCTAGTGCAAGGGTGACACCTGAATGGCAGAGGTGGAAAATAAACAAAAACCTAGCGTGTGCCTTATCACTTTTGCCATCTTCATTTCAAAATCAATCGTATTTATTGAGCGCTTAACTGTGTGCAGAGCACTGTACTAAGCGATTGGGAAGTCCAAGTTGGCAACATATAGAGATAGTCCCTACCCAACAGTGGGCTCACAGTCTAAAAGGGGGAGACAGAGAACAAAACCAAACATACCAACAAAATAAAATAAATAGAATAGATATGTAGAAGTAAAATGAATAAATAAATAACTAGAGTAATAAATATGTACAAACATATATACATATAAACAGGTGCTGTGGGGAAGGGAAGGAAGTAAGATTGTTCAACTCTTTCAATCTTATTTGCCTTTGAGCCTCATGATTGCCTCTTCTTGGTCTTCCCTGACACATCTACTCGCTTTTAACTGTTCTGTGAAAAGCTGTCGTCCGGAAGTCCAAAAGACGGAGGGCCCCGAGGCTGCACGTGCAGGATGAATTGAAGGCTCCAGTAGCTCCAGGGTCTCCAGTGGTCCGGCAGCAGGCCACAAGAGAGCAGCAGAACCCTCCCCAGGAAAATGGCGCACAAACACGACTCGGCCCATCCCCAGTTTGTAAACAGGTTTCGCAACTCAGGCAAAACCTGGATTCAAACCACAGAACAGAGGCCAGGAAATAATGTTCTGGAGAAATACGAAGAAAAGTCCTTGCGAAGCTACTGCCAATTTCCTGGATAGGAATCAATCACAAATTGGCAACGGTAACCGACAAGCCCCTGGATCAAACTGCCCTAATGTGATCATGGAGTTTTGGACCTCCTAAGGAGTGTCAGGGGGAAAAGGTGTAAATCAAACAGAGATTCAAACACCATTCTCTGAGGAGAGGTTGGTTCTACGGCATTAGTACCAAATGGCCGATGTGGCCTAGTGGAAGGCCGAGGACTGAATTCTAATCCTGGTTCTGTTACTTGCCCGCTGTGTGACCTTGGGCAAGTCCCTTAACTTCTCTGGGCCTCAATTACCTCATCTGCAAAATGGGGATTATGGCTATGAGCGCCATGTGGGACATGGTCTGTGTTTAACCTGCTTAGCTTGTGTGCTTAGTACATTGCCTGTCACATAATAAGCACGTAAATACCATTACGAAGGAAAAGGTCATAGAATGAAGGCCCAAAGAAGGAAAAAAAAAAATCAAACCTATAAAGATGAGTCACCTTAAAAAGGCTTGATGGAACTGAAGACCAAATTCAGCTAAATATGAAAATGGGCTTTCATTCATTCAATAGTATTTATTGAACGCTTACTGTGCGTAGCTCATCCTTCTTTTTTGAAGACTTACTATTCATCTTTAAGTCTCTGAGGAAGCCCTGACGAGGCTGCCGCTTCGTGGAGTCCTAGCATAAGTGTGCTTTGGTCCTCATTTCTTCGAACACAGTTTATAAAGGTATGGGAGAAATCTAATCGTATGAACTAAGAACAAAGCTAGTTCTGAGAATCGAAAAAGTGTCTCTGAACAAGACCAAACAAGATTTGGTTATATGTCTCATGGGTGCTAGCCCAATTTTGCTTCATGGCCCGGTTCTCTAACCCATATGTGTAAGGTGATTTTTCGGCAGGATTTTTTCACAAAATTTCAGGGTATTATCAGGAAATGATAACTGCTATTAGGCCATTCCTAGTCTCCGACAGACTGACAAGTCAAATTGAATAAATCCATCAACTATCTCTGCCACCTATTATTTATTCCTACTCAGTTGATATGTTTACAGATTGATTCAAAAGTATATTCAATTATTTGTTTATTATTATAACAAACGAACCACACCACTCTTCTCCATGAAATCAAGTCATACTAGTCATCCTGGACAGGAAGGAAAACCCCAAGCAGTTCTTAAAAATTATTCTCGGACAATCTTTCAGCAAACCTGGTACGCAGGAAAAACCTGGACTATAAACTAATGATCCAACTCCAACAAGCATAAGTACTATATGCCATCTCCATCACCCTGCAGGACTTCTTGGGAGGAAGGTGCTGCTCTCTCCAAGAATGGATGGTGGGCAGATGCCTAAATCCCAAACATTTGGGATGGGAAATTGTGCTGGATTGGGCAGAGCAGCCCAGAATAGAGAAGTGAAGAACCTGGGGGCGACAAACAACCTGTTAATTGTTACTATTGCTGAATGGTTTCATTTAGCCTGATGTTTTCTCCCCACTTGATCACATTTCCTTCTCTTAAACTGTGACCTTTTTGTGGACCAGAAATCATTTATAATCATATACTCTGGATCTCAATCCCTAAGACTAAATGCCAGAGACCTTGAACCACCGCTGCTGCCCAGCCATTCAAAGAGTTAAATTTGAGAAGCTGAATCCAAGGATAAGGTAGATGGCTCAACAACAAATAAGCATTACTTAAAATCCAGACGCTCAGAGCCTCTTGTGGTAATATGCATTGGAAACCTCAAAGCCACCAATGCGTAAATTCTTTAGAACCATCAAAGCCAGTAGTACAAGTATCAAGGCTAAAAGACTGGTGCAAGAACTTGGAACAAAAACAGCCCTCTGGCGAAGGTGGCTCCAAATGAGTAAACCTGATTTAAAACCAAAAAAGCTAATTAATGGGAAGAATTGCATTACACTCAACCGTCAGGCGAGCTATGACAACCTCAAGGCCTAAAGGAGGACCATAAATATTAGGAGAGAAATGGTGACCTTGAACCAAATGGCTGGGCAAGGAACTTTCGGGCTATTACATTAAGGGCGATGAAATGGAAACACTAAAATTAAAACTAAGCGGGTGACACTGCTTTCCCATCATTGTTGGCAAAGTTGATAAAGCGTATTGATTATCTGCTGGATGAGCCTCAAACCCGGCCTCAGTCTTGATACTGCTCTCATGAGGTCCAATGCCTTCTGGGGGCAGGGTGTCATCTACACAACTTTAGGTCTTCTGTCAACATCAACGATTAACCACAACTTGGTGATTTCTCCTAACACGAGAAGTGTTTTCAAATTTTGCTCAAGCACTGTGATCCAAGATCCTTGACTTGGAGATGAAGGCACAATTACCTTAACTGATTATATTTACCATGATAAATGAGAGGCACAATTTCAATAATGCTAATGACATAGACTGAAAGGCAGCGTGGCCTGCTGGAAACGGCATGGGACTGGGAGTTGAGTTCTAATCCTCGGACCTGCTTTGTGATTTTAGAGGCCATCACTGAACGTTCTTGTGCCTTGCCTGTAGAATGGGGATGAAATTCCCGTTCTCACTAAGACTGTGAGCCCTGGAAAGATCAGGGACTGTCTGATTTGATCATCTGGTATCACCCCCTGCACTTAGAATGGTTCTTTGTGGGAGGGATATATGTCTGTTTATTGCTATGTTGTGCCTTCCCAAGTGCTTACTACAGCTCTCTGCATGCAATAAGCACTCAATAAATATAATAATAATAATGATGGCATTTATTAAGCGCTTACTATGTGCAGAGCACTGTTCTAAGTGCTGAAATATGACTGAATGAGTGAGCTTAGGACATACACAAGTACTTTAGGTACATTCCAGAATAATGAGGGTGGAGGGAGGAGAGCCAAGAGGTAGAAGCCATGGGGATGGTAGCAAGAGCTATGGCAGAGGGGCTGGAAGCAGGGCTACCACCGCGATGGGGAAGTCCTGTAGGAGACAGAGATGGGGGAGATCCCGCTCCTCCTCACTCCCTGATCTGCTGCTACTGCCAGACTTGTTGACAGGCAGCAGGAACCATGACTGAAACCCAGACTGCCCTCTTGCTCCTCGGCCACCAATCCTGGTGACTGAGCGACTGCTGAGGCCAACTCCCCTGTGACATTTGGGAGGGAGCCGGGCCAAGGAACATGGAAGCGGACGAGGAGCAGACAGGCCTGACTGTGCACTGCCACCTCCGAGTCGCTGTATGAGGCAGGAACAGGGCTCCCAGCAGCCACAAACACCACCACCAGCACACCCTTCACCTAAAGCGGCCCATAATCCGTCCCACCAGCTACAGTTTGTGTAGCAGCCTGGCTCAAAATTTTAAGTCCCACCTATCGTGGGCTATTTAGTCACTGCCCCTCCTAGGGGGAAATCCCTGGGCAGCTCTGGCCCTGACTAACCAGAAACTCCTGACCACCCAGTAGCTCCCATTCCCCGAGGATGCCCAAGAACAGAGTTTTTACAATCACCAAATTTTGTACATGCCATTCACGAGTTTCCATCGGAGTAAAAAAACTTGGAAAATTTGACAACTACCCATAGGCAAAAAATGAGCAAACTTAAGATCATCAAGACCTATCCATTACCTGCTCACCACTGTTTTTTGGACATTAAAACTCTTCCAACTACTGTGCCGTAATCTAAGGAGTGCTCTGGTTCTGAATTAATTTTTCCTCAAAAACAGAGCTTTCCTTGCCTTCCTCCCACCATGAAATTCCTCGCCATTTTTCTGGCCTGTCTTCTAGCCTCTCTGTGTCTATTTCAAATTTCATTGTTTTCTTCATAGCTAATAACTGCAACCACCCCAAAAAGCCCTTTAATGCTTCAGCATGAAAACTCATCATCATCCCTTCCCACCTCCATCTCTCTCCCAGAGAGGGGGGAAAGTTTTCAGAACTGATTCTCTCCTGTTACTAGAGCTCCTCTACCACCAAAAAGAAATAATAGTTACGGTGAATTCAAAGAGCAACAGGTTAAGATACTTGTACTGTCACATAATCTCTTCTTGAACTGCTTCAAATGTGTTTAACTGTTAATAAAGCCCTGTGATGACTTAGAAATGGTCTCACAAAAAAAAGGGAACAGCAGATAGCAATAAAAGGAAAACCAACCATTAAATCAAACACAAAATAAAATACCTCTCGCTTATTTCTCCTGGCAACCTTGAGGAATTCCATTAGGATCTGTAGTTGGGCAGCATGGGACTCCTATAATAGTATAATAGAAAATTACATTTTGAGAGAAAACGTAATTAAAGCCATTGTTGTTTTAAAAAAACACCAAAGTATGAATGGTATGAGACTGCTTGACATCTATTCAAGGTGGTCTGTTTAGTCATGAGAAATATGCTGATTATGCATTGATATTAAACAGATACTAAAGGTTTCTTATTGTTTGACAAGCAATTTAACAAAGGGAATAGTTTTCCCAAATGACCTCTATGCATTACCAGAAGCAAGCGGATAGAGGAAGTAACTCTAATCATCACCCTGCCCCGGAGTGGGGAAGATGCCTAGTTCCAAAATTCTCTTCTACTGCTTAATGAGCTCTAAATTTCATTTCTGCCCCCACCAAGCCAACAAGAATCACATTCTGCAGTATTCCAAACATTCTTCTGCTGTACCAGAAAATAAGCATATGTTCTGAACAGGGGAGGAAACAGGGCTGACGGTGGTTTCACCAAAACAGCCCACCCCACACTTTCGGAGAGTAATGGAATTGTTCTAATAAAACACTACAATTTTTTCAAATGCAAAGTTTTAGCACGGTGCTGAGATGAAATTTGGGGTTCACCTGGAGGCGGTCTAACTGAAATTCTGACTTGGCTTCCCTATTAAGATTGCTTAGGGGAGAGTGGAAGGAGACAGAGGGCAGATGGGGGAGGAGAGACAGAAGCACCTTTACGCTCACCGTGCTGCTCTCCTACCTGGCTCCAGCTGCTCGTTTGCTCACCACCACTTATGAGAACAAGGCGGAAGCCAGGGGATGCCAAGAGCCACTCGGAACTTGACTTGGCCCAGAATCCTGGCAGGCCAATCTGGTCCTGGCTGTCAAGGCCATTATTTTTAGGGGCTAAATTCTTGCTGCTTTAAGAACTAATCCGTATTACTGCCTATTCCTGAGCAGTGACATGGAATTTAATGATAAAAAATGTACAATTATAGGACCCTTCAGGGGCTGAGGGGAAAGAGGAAGGCAACAATAAAGAACAGGCAGAGTGGGGAGGAAAAAGGAAGAGAAAGAAAGGGGGTGAAAGATGAAAAATGAGAGAGAAAGAAAAAGGAAAGAGAGGAGAGGGAGTGACTCTGAGTTGCCACAGTGGGCCACTTACACAACACTTTGCTGCCAACATCCCCCAGGAAACCCCACTCCTCCCCCAGCCCCCGGGGGGAAGGAAGCAGTGGTAAGAAATGAAGGGAGGGAGAGTCGAGGAGCATGTCATCATCCTCATCCTCCTCTTTTTGGGGTGAAAACAACAGCTGCCACCACCTCCTTGACTGTTCTGTCTCTAGCTGGAGCCCTTCATGGACGGGTCCAGCACAGTCAGATACACACCCACTTCGAAATGTTCTGGATCCGCTCTAGAGTGAGCTAGTTAAAGCTGTGGTGGCCAAGGGAGAGACATTTAACAACTGCTTCTGCTCCTGAGGGGGTGAAAGCTAGGGGATAGCTCCTCTTTTTTTATGAATGGTATTTGTTAAGCACTAAGTGCTAGACACTATACTAAACACTGGGGGCGGATACAAGCTAATCAGTTTGGACACAGTCCCTATCCCACAGTCTTAATACCCATTTTACAGATGAGGAAACTACAGCTCAGAGAAGTTAAGGTCACATGGCAGGCAAGTGGCAGAATCCAGGTGCTTCTGACTCGCAGGCCTGGACTCTATCTACTAGGCCACACTGCTTCTTTGCTCTTATCTTCCTCTCTCCTGCCATACCACTGCCACCACCGCTCCCTGACTGTTGGGTCTTAGCCAAAACAAGGCCCTAGCAGGTCCCGCCCTAGGTCTTGCAGGTGACTGGAGGAAACATAGGACCCGCTTGATGTATGCTCCCCTAAAGTTCAGGCCGAATTTCGTACATATCAGAGCCTCTAGGGAAAATGAGGAAATGAAAATAAGCCACAATTAAAATTAAAAAGCAAGACTTGAATACGCTGTTTGGGAAGGAAAATTGTAGTAGTGGCCCCAAATCACTTCTGGAACAAAGCCTGAGGTATGAAAAGCCCAGTAAAGAAAACGGTCTATTTGGAAACCTTTCAGATTCTAGGTCAAGAACAGAGCCCCATGGAAGAACAGACTTCCCATTTTAAAAAACTGATAATAGGAACTAATTAATACCAATGGAGTCCAGTAAAAGTACTACAGAAAATGGGTTTGAGATGGTCAAATGGAAGACACAGTCTCCTGGGGCATTATACTGAGGAACAAAGCAAATGGGAATTTCTCTCAGGTGGATGAATGGGAAGTAACAAAACCAATGTAGCTTTACAAAAGGACCGCTAAAGAAAAATATATCTGAAACCAACGTTGAACCAAAGGAACCAAGTTAAAGGTTGTAGAGGAATGACCTCAAAAGTATAAAAATAACAGGAGAGAGAATATGAGACAAATGTGGGTAGCAATCCTTTCTCAAATGGCAAGGGTGTTATTCAGAAATAGCCCTCAAGTACTTATGATAACTGATTCAAACAATAGGTGGGTCTGCATAAAAGAAAACCAAGAACACCTGGAGGCCAAATAAGTAAATGAACCATGTTTCACCCTTGAATACAAGCTATCTGGTTGGAATTTACTTTTCAAAATTGAAATGAATTTGAAATTCTATGCCACTTTGAATTCTGTAAGGTTATTTTTTTTTTTCAAACTGGCCATTTGCCTCATCAACGAACACTGTCCAGCTTTCACTTCAATCCCCACAGAGTGTTCCTATCCCCACTATCTCCAAAAGGGGAGTGAGTATGTGTGTGTGGGCTGGGGGAGAAGAGACAGACACACTGATAACAAAATGGGAAAATGCTTATACAAAGTGCAACTTTCCTGGCACTGACAGGCTACCTGCTTGCTGATATATTTTGACTCTGCCTACTCAGCTGAGGGCATAGGCCAGGTCTCTATTCTATCATGGGCAGCACTAAATATACCGAAAGCTCAACAAATAAGCATTCCCCATAGCCGCAGATTCTTAATAGCTTGTGAGCTGGGAAAATGTTCTCGCTTTTTAACTTCATAGGGGAAGGCCAGGGAAACTTATTTTGACTTTATATAAAATAAACTTAAGGAGACTAAGATTATGTCTACAGGTTTGCAGCTTCCCTAAAGGACTATTAGCTGAGAACAAGAATTTATGAGCATAGAGACCCTAAGTATAAAGGAAGAACCCAAGAGATACACTATATCTGACTAATCCTTCCCCCGCCCCTTTGTCTGGATGCACTTGGACGAAACTGCTGTTCTTTCCTAGCAGCTATGGTTGCTTCATAGAGAAGCGTTAAATGACAATGAGATTCCACAAGACGGAAAGCAAACATCTGAGCAAAACTAACGTGAAACTGACACATGGAAATACTTGGAAAGAAGTGAAGGCTGAAGGTGACAAAGTGGGTTGCATGAAAATGAGGAGCAGCAAAGATGTGCTAAAATAGAGACAGGAATTAGACTCCAAGGGGAAAAGTTAGGTCACAAATGAAAAGTAGGCAGGGGGAGTCAGGCAGATTTGTTCTACTAGGGTTGTGAAATTTAGCTAAAGTGAAGGCACTTCAAAGACTAGTGGAAGACAACTCAAAAACCATGACAGGAAACACCCCGCCTCACCCCGTCCCCAGGCTGACCACACTGCCCTGCTGGGGAGCACCAGGAACAAGTCTCTCCCCTCCCCTCTGCTTATGGCACCATATGACAATTTTTTTTTAATAGCATTTATTAAGCGCTTACTATGTGCAGAGCACTGTTCTAAGCACTGAGCACTGCTCTAAGCGCTGGACAATGTTGAGATTGCAACAACAGCAGAAGAGTTCAAAGAGATCTCATTTACTGTTTGTTCACTTCCAATTGTGGACAATGATCAGGTGCTCACAGTAACTTTCTTAAAATTCAGTAGACGGACTTAAAGAGGTTTGACCGTCCTGAACGCAACCAAATGCTCTACAAATACAAGTTTTCTCCAACCATCTGAATAATGTTTTCCAAGCTTAATGAAGAATTAGGCTTCCCAAACTTGGTTGTCTTTAAACTTCCTTTGAGGATGCCCACCTCCACTCCACTAGGAGGAGAGGTCCACTCCACTAGAAGGAGAGTGCTCCATTTCCCATTCTGGAGAGAGAAATATCTGCTCTGCTGTTTTGTGCAGGGAAAACCAGAAGGGATAGGCAGGGAAAAAAGAGGGACCTGTAGGATACAGCGTTAGAAGATGAGAATGCCGAGACCCAGACCTATTGGCTAGGTGCTGAGGGAGAAAATGTTTACCTGGGGAGAAGAATGAGCCAACAAGCTGACCTGATCCCAAACCAAACAGCTGCTCAGAGCAATGTGCTCTCAATAACAACCCTGCTTAGACTCCACAAGAACCAACTCGGGCCATGGTGTCCAACTTGTACATCACTCACTACATGAGGAAGTCAGATGTCCCTGCTTTCCATTTTCCCCTCTAATTTAGGATTAATGGTGAAATCTCATTAATTTGGACTCCATGATTTCAAAATTCACAATAATTGGGACTCCTGTTAGGGTTACCTGAAAGTTAAACTAAGAATGAGAGAGAAGGGCTGACAGGAGGGAAAAGAGGGAGACAAAAAAGAGAAGAGCAGCAAAGTTGAGAGAAGGGAGACTCTGGAGAAAAAAGGGTGGCTTGGGTGGAAGAGGTTGATAAGGAGGAAGTCTTGCTCTCGCTGTCTTTAAGCCCCACAACACTTATGTCCATATCCATAACTTATTTATTTAATGTCTGTCCTCACCACTAGACTGTGAGTTCACCGTGGGCAGGGAATATGTCTACCAACTCTGTTGTACTGTACTCTCCCAAGTGCTTAGTACAGTGCTCTGCAAATGGTAAGTGCTCAATAAATACCATTGATTGATTGATTTAAGGGTCTGTAGCAGCGTTGCGACTCGACTCATATACTTTCAACCCTGGGGAACAAGCCATGTATGCAAATCAAACCTGCCCTGGCTCCTCAGCAAGGGGGCACAGAGGCTCTCTAACGGACTTCCCCAGGTTTGCACCCATATTGACTGCGCTGAGAGGTCCTCCCCAGGCTCTGAGTTGAGTGGAGAACCAATGTCCTGTCTGCGTTCCCTGTCCTTCCCACCTCCAAGCTGCTGCTGCTGCTGCAGCTGAGACCTATAAAACTGGAACCCAAACATCTAAAGACATCTTGTGGAGGGAGAGACTGACCACACTCAGTAATCAGGGTGGGGTGGGATCGCCACCAACAAGAAGGCTGGGGAGGAAGAGAAGGAAGCAGCTGCTCCTCAAGTCTACACCTTCAGAGGACTGTTCAAACTTCTTATTAATGCTGCAAACTTTTGCATAACATGGTGTATTTGGTGACTAGATAATCACAAACTTGTAAACTACCCAAGTTCTAACAAAATACCAATATCTTTGGGGGTTCTGCTCCCACAGTTTGAGAAACACCAGGCAGGATTGTCAGGGGCAAGACAAATTCAATCTCTGTACTCTACTCCTTGAACTTTGGCAAATTCAATGCTAATTAACAGGAGGAGTTCCCCTTCAGACAAAGTCCAAATGAAGTCAGCACGGTGCTGGGACTTTCAATCACCGCCTTAGTTACATTTGGAAAGATCTTTCTAAGAGTAAAACTTTTTGGATGACATCACCACTCCCCACATTTACCTTAAGCATTAACTGTTATAAGCGCTTAGTACAGTGCCCTGCACATAGTAAGCGCTCAATAAATACGACTGAATGAATGTTAAACAAAGAGAACATAAAACAGTCACTTAACAGTGTCCAATTAAAGATGTCAGGGGTTGTGTTGTCTGAACTATTAAAAGAAAAGGAAAGCCGTCAGATTTTCGTTTTCAGCCCGATTGCCAATTTCAAATTTAATGGCTCTCCTGTTGACATGCAACAGGACTTAGGCTCTTAACCTCTTCCTACTGCAAGTTTCCAGCTTGAGATAATGAGTTTTAATGACCAGGAAAGGAACTTGAATGCTTAGCTCCTTCTTATGATTCACAGAGCTGTAGTAAAGCAAACAGAGGTAATCTCATACAAATATCACTTTGTACCATTCTGTAAAAAGTGGAGAGCCTCTGGTGTTAGCCTTGGAAATGCCAGCTAAAACTAAGTTTTCAAATGCTTGCTTTTTCCCACATTCACAAAAACTATCGTTTCTTTCCTAATTGTTTTTAACAGTCTTGTTTAGAAGACTAGAGCTTCCTTGAAGGAATTGCTTAACAACAAAATCCTTCAGGACACCCTTCACTGACCAATCACAACATTTTACCAAGAATTCTTAAGGAAGTCCTTTTAAAATATTTAAGTACTTTATTTCACTATTTCCCAATATCCTCCTATGGTATCCTTGCTCCCATTTTAATATCCCTAAGTACACATTTAATTTCAAAATGGAATGTTCAATTGTATTTCTCAGAAAAAGTCAGAGATGTTTACAGAAGTAGGTAACAAATCTTTACTATTGTGGCTGCGTGTATATTTCTATGCATGGGCCAAAGTGACAACATACTACAATATTGAAACTGCTGAGAATTTATGTCCTAATTCCCTAAAACATTTGACAAGTTGATCTTAAACTCCAATTTTTCTGTTTCTATTCCTTGGCCAAGGGGAAAGAGTTCAGGTCTGGGGGTCAGGAGAGACCCAGGTTCCAACTGGCCTGCTGTGTGACTCTTAGCAAGTCACTTAATTTCTCTGGTCCTCAGTTCCCTCATCTGTGGAACGGGATAAGAGCTATTATGGGACGCCCTTGCGGGATAGGGACGGTGCCCAATCTCGTACCTTGCAGCTACCCCAGCACCTAGCTCATTGCTAGGCACATAGTAAGTGCTTAATAAATGCCCTCATCCTCATCATTAGCCTGGTACAAGATTCAAATTGGTCACTAAGAAAGTTCCTGGTAAGTGAATTGCCCTGTTTATCACATTCATTTTAAGTAAGCCTTTTGCACAAGTCTTGTGAAAACAGAAGGAAGAGGCGGCTTGTACTACATATCACCAGTACTAAAAACATTTCCAGAGCTGCTTAAGTGCACGCCTGGCAGCAAAAAAACACCATAAAGAAAACTGTCACTTACTGCCTCCAGCTGCTTCTTCTTTTGCACTAGCAACTCCAACATCAGGTTGACGTTGGCCAAGTCAAGGTTATCTTGGTCGGTTCCCAATAAATCTTGAAATATCTGCCACCTGTGGCCATTCTGAAATAGAGGAAGAGAACACAGGAAGAAAGAGGAATACAAACTCCTGGCCACAAACTCAATCTGGAGATATGTGATACATTTGGGGAATTACAACATCCCATAACCATGTTTACTACAAAGGCTTCAAAAATCCTCTCCAGAAGGTGGTTCCCTCCTCCCTTTTGTTGGAGTTTTTTGTTTTTTCCCCAATCCTCCCCTTCAAGAAGTTGTTCCTTTACTTCCTTTCACACGTCCCTCCCATTTCCTTCCTTATCCAACTGTGATTCCAGGCAAAAAAAGAAAGAAAAAACTCTTCAACTGGTCACCTTTGTTCCCAAAGAAGGTAGAGGCTTCCTACTCACATTTCTAATTACACTGAAATAAGCGTGACTGCAGGGGCTGGATCACGGAAGAAGAGTACATTTAATGCTATCTATAGCTGTGTCAAGGAGTCCATACTTTAATAAAAACTGCCTTTGTCTTCTGCTAAGCTCATCAAGAAAATTTAGCTGCTGATGGGCCAAATAACTGAACTTTAATATTTTCTACAAGAAACATGTTTCCATTTGGGATAATCCAGTTTTCAAATTAGAAAAAGATTGTCAGAATTGGACCAACAACAGAACTGAGTTTTAAAAAGAGCAAAAAAACCCATAAAAATTGCCCTGCTGTTTCACCATTCCAATACAGCTCCACCACAGAAATGAAAACAGCCATGAGTCGATTCTACAAAATGGTTAATAGTTGATCTAAAAGACCCATGAACCCCGCTATGCTATTTGCAAAACAACTGCAGATTTTGTGGGCCTGGTGACCTCATGTCAGTCTCCCTCTCCTGCCGCAGGAATCTACAGATAGGGATTGTGCGGTGGAAATGGCAGCCTGGGTTCCAAGAGACACTGCCATCCTGCCAGCCCACAACCTAGGCCCTTACTTCACCACACAAACACGAGTCTTTTCTGTGCCGTTGTCAGCATTCTGCCCATCAATGATGAAGGGGCAATGGTGAGTCACTCCCAGTCTCAGGCTGGACTGGATAGAAAATTTAACAGAAATTCCTTCAATCTTGAATCCGCTGTGTTTTATTCCAAAGGAATATTTTCCAATAACTGAAATATTCTGAAATGCGTTGGACTCCAAAAATGAAGATGTGAAAATGAAGTGCACAGTTTGTCATGGAAGAAATTTTGCACATGGTTTTGAACTGTCCCAAATAAAGCTTTCTTTGGGCAAAAATCGTCTATTTTGCAGGATCCAGGAATTTTTCATTTAAGGACATTTTAGAATGACAATCCCAATTATTCTGAGATGACTAGGCTAAGAAAAAAAAAATAAGTCCTACTCCCGAAAAGGAGGAAGAAACAATAAAAACGACAGCTACATAAGAAATGGAATGAGACAAACATAAACTAAGCAGCTTCTTGCAGAGCTGTTTATAGATGCATATGTCTGCAATAATCAAGGATGCTGCTGATGGTGAAATTATTATTTTTCAAACGTACATTATTCATCCTTCAATTTCAGACCCAGAAATCTCCCCAACAAACTGTCACCTCAGGAGAACTGTGCAATGGTCCCCCGCAGGGTGGAGGAAGAATTTAGCACAAGAAAGGGCAAGGTGGGCTACAAGGGCAAATCTGCCTGCCAGCTGATGCTATGACAATTGTGAAAAATCCACCGGCAATAACTGCATATGAAAGGACTTGTATCACGTTTATAAAGGTAAGTTGGTATGGAGAAGGCAAGACAAAAATTTTGATCGGTACTGTGAATTCCAGACATTTTATTTGTGGTTCTCAGCAGCATATTAAAACTCAAGTCGCCCTTCAGCCCAATTGCTCAGCCTTGTCTCCAGCTAAGATCCTGCTCCGAGATGAAGCAAAATGATTGGAAAATAGGTGTCAATCACCTGTCAACAGGGCTGCATTATTCCCTGTTCCAAGGGGCCAACATTCCAATATTAGATCAAGCAGTTGGGTGTATTTGGTAAGTTCCCTTTGGCCCTTCAGACTAAAAGTTGTGGCCACCCAATTTGACTAGAATTTCTTTAAGAAAACAAACAACAACAACAAAAAAACCCCAACCTTGTCCATTCCTCAAGGTTTCCTACATTCTGTTGTACTGTACTCTCTCAAGTGGTTAGTCCAGTGCTCTATGGCCAATGAACACTCAGAAAATACCTCAGAATCGACTGATTTCTGTCTCCCTCCCATCCCTAGCCTAACCTCACCTAAATATTGTTCTTCAACAGCTGCCACCTTTCTGAAGCTGGTCTCAGTGAGGGACTAGAGTAAAACAAGGCCCCTTAATTCTATGTATTACAAATGAAGCTGTCTTCTACCCATTCTGGAGCTTAAGCACTATTAGAGAACCTACCTAATTAAGGAGAAATAACCCACTTCAGCAATCAAACTAGTTTATAGAATAAATTAGTGAAATATAGTAAAAAAAATTTGAAACATACGGTGCTACTCACTGAGTGGTCCAACTTGAACCTCTTTTCCTCAAATCTCTGCTTCTGTTTGAGGATGAGCTCATTTACTAGGGAGAAGAGAGGAAGAACAAATGTGTTACTTAAGTTTCTGGTACAAGTATCTACTTCAGCACTTTTGTATATATGGGGGGATTTTCGCTATATAAGCACAAAAATACAAAGTCATACAAGGCAGAATCTCCATCCATTTCCTTCTGATAAAGTAGGCCTTCCCCAGCATTAACAGAAGGAACATTCTTCAAAATAAACAATGTTTTTGCTAACCAAGCACTAATGTTGTCAGCCCCATACCACTTTAGACACTGTTGAAACCTATCAGACCAGTAGCGGTCTGAATTAAATTCAGCATTCCGAGTTTTTTCTCACATCTCCCCACAGCCCTCAAAAGGCATTCAGGAAGCCGCCCAGCTTAATTATTTGCCGAACAACTGACAAACTTATTCTCACAAAGTCAACCCACAAAAGTTCACTGTGAATTCTAATTGGAACAAGATGACATCTTCTTGGCAATGTTCATTTATAATTTAGAGAGGAAGGAAGAAGGAAAAAGGCAGTTCTGGGGCCATGCAGCTCCATCATCATCATCATCAATCGTATTTATTGAGCGCTTACTGTGTGCAGAGCACTGTACTAAGCGCTTGGGAAGTACAAGTTGGCAACATATAGAGACAGTCCCTACCCAACAGCTCCATTAAAATAGAGGCCTCCTGAGCAGCGGTGAGATCCTCCCAAGAGAGGAAAAGATACCCAGTGGAATAAACTGGCTGAACCAGTGAGGAGAAACTTGCACTAGCGCATCAAGGCAAAGCCCAATGGTATGATCGATATCCTGATCAAACAGAACACACACAATACAGTCAGGGCTTCCGTAATCATTCTCCCTTAATAATAATAATGATACTTGTTAAGCACTTACTATGTACCAGGCACTTACTAAGTTCTGGGGTAGATACAAGCAAATCGGGTTGGGCACAGCCCCTGCCCCAGGTGGGGCTCACAGTCTCAATCCCCATTTTACAGATGAGGTAAATGAGGCACAGAGAAGTAAAGTGATTTGCCCCAGGTCACAGAGCAGACAAGCATCCCAAAGAGAAGAATCCTCAGAGAACATCTGGCCACGGCCAACGGCTGCAATCCTCGCGACTTGCTCTTTCACTTGCGGGTTGTGGGGGGGTGAGTTAAGGCAGTCAGTTTCTGGGCATAGAGACCAGCCTCTCCATGACAAAGAGCGAAGAGAGCATCCTCAGAGAGAGGATGCTGACAAGCCACAGACTCTCATTCCCACTAGGCTGACCTTCTATACTTGGGGTGGCCAAGCCTCCTGAACTGAAGAGTGGTAGATTAAGAAAAATCCCTTTAACTAAAATGGTGAGCAGGCCTTCTGGTGGAGAAGAGGGAGGGGTGGCGGCGAGTGGCAGTAACAACCAAGAGGAAGCCAGGGCAGACAGAAGCTGAAGCCAGGCACCACGCTCCACCTCGGACTGGACCCCTGTGGGCGAAGATGCTGCTGAGGCCACGAGGGCCTGAAATGAGGCACACTTGAGCCCAGCATCATGGCTACCACCATGGAGATGAACAAATAGTGGCCCTTACTAGCGCAAGCTACCCAATAAATGAAGAGGCACTACACTCATCTCATGAGTCACAGCTTGGACAACCCAGCTACACAAAGTTGTCTTAACCGGGGCTCAGGAGAGGCTCCAGCCACACTCAGAGTGAAAGGAAAGGGGAGGGAAATGGGTTAGTGTGGATGTTTGAAAGTTAGGTTTTTTTCCCCTGAGTTGCTTTCTTTGCTAGACTGTAAGTTCTTTATGGGCAAGGGCTGTCTTCAGTTTATGTATCCTTTCAAAACCCCTAGTTTACTATTTACGAAGTGGCCACTCAGGGAATAAGTAGCCACTCAAGGGAATACTACTGAAAGATAACAGTGAGATAGTACAGTGCTCTGCACACAGTAAGCACTCAATAAATACGATTGATTGATTGATTGATTGATAAGCTAGCCATTAAGCTTTTCTTTCTATGGGTGTCCAGGGCTGCTCTCCTTCTTCCTCTCCTCCTCAACCTTTTCTCCCTGATCTTCTCCCAGTGCAGAAACCTGGAAGAAAAATCAGTTCAGTTCAGGAACGATTTCCTGGAACGAGATGCCCAGAAAATATGAACTTTTGGGAGTATTCCAGCCAAACTGGGGCATGAGAAGCAGCGTGGCTTAGTGGAAAGAGCACGGGCTTTGGAATCAGAGGTCATGGGTTCAAATCCTGGCTCTGCCAGGTGTCAGCTGTGTAACTTTGGGCAAGTCACTTAACTTCTCTGGGCCTCAGTTACCTCATCTGTAAAATGAGGATGAAGACTGTGAGCCCCTCGTGGGACAACCTGATCACCTTGTAATCCCCAGCGCTTAGAACAGTGCTTCGCACATAGTAAGCGCTTAATAAATGCCATCATTATTATTATATAACCACCCCGCTCATAGCATAACATTCAACACTCCAAAGTTACTTAAGTTAACTTCTTCCAGCTATGCACTTGTTCATTAAGCCCAGTCATGCACAATATAAATTCCTCTGTACTAAACCACTGTTTAAACCTTTACAAAATTCACTCATTTATACGTAACTGTTCCTCCGATTATACAACTGGGCTACAACGCAATTAAAGAACAACCACGAGTCTGTTCTGGGAAGAACATAATCATCAAGTTGGCAGAAATGCATTTGCTGTAGGAAGAAATAACTGTGCTCGTGTACATGGCACTGGTCAGATGTGATGCTGCTATGCCTCCCAGCCACTCACTCCCTCAGCCATACTGGACTGGACTGTCCAGTACTTGGTCTTCTTTCAATGTTTCTGGATTTAAAACAGTAAAATAACAATAAGTGGCATTGGTGTGAGCATTTTGTTAGCGACGGATACAAAGAAACATGTGTAATTGTGATCTCTGAATCACTTACCCCAACCCATTAATTTCCATTGACTCAGTGACTGCTAGAATTTGATTTTCCCATAACATGAGGTTCTTCAAAAACACAACCCCCACATTAGACCAGAAATTGCTGTCTATTTAATTTATATGTTTAAATAATGTGTAATGATCCAAGACTTTAATCAAGGAAATAAGGCAAGAATGAAGCCCAAGCAGGAGAAAATAAATAGTAAAGACGGACTCTCTGGAGAGTATAACTATTAACCAAAATGAAACATATAAATAGTTTACTAGAAAAAAATTTAGTGGATCTAGTTAGAAAAACACGATTAACGTGTCGCAGGGTACTGGGTTGTCCATAATGTGCCTGTAGAACAACTTTTTTTTTTTTTTTAGAGAGTCCACTGTTCATATCATCAAAACTAGCTGGGGCTTGCCCTGCCAGGGGTAGAACTATGATGCACCAACAACCTGGCGAACATTAAACTTAGAGGCCATTCTGAGGATACAGTCATATATGCCCCAAAACTGTCAAGGGAGAAAGGGCCAATGAGGTCAACTCAAACACTCAAGTGGGTAGAGAGATTCTTCTTGAATGGTCTACACCCTCCTTGTTCTCTCTAAGTAAGAGCACTGGGAATACAAAGTCCCACAGCCTGCACCGTCAATCAGCAATGGCCAGCTTCAGAGTGAAGGAGATCAAGAAAATGACTGTGGAAAAATTCATTTGAAGGGCAAAAAAATGCTTTCCAAATGCTACTTATTTTAAAGAGGCTTTCTTCTAACAATGTGTAATACACTGTTATTTCGACTACCCTGTCTTAGCCCAAATCATTTCTCTATCTGCTTTCTGTTTTCCCTTTCTGGCTCCATTTTTCTCCTCTGCTGGCTGGTCTTTTCTGACCCTGTACCCTTGTCACTCAGTCTCTGGTTACGACTCTTTTTGTCTCTGTCCCAGCTTGGGGTCTCTGAATTTACAAGCCTGTGTGTGAATGCCTGTGAGGGATCTGGATTTGTATCAATATTTAGAACGGTGCTCAGTGCTTAGAACAGTGCTCAGCACATAGAAGGCACTTAACAAATACCAATATTATTATATATGGTGAGTGTGTTTGGGAAGAACAGATAAACATGTGTTGGTTTCAGGGTGTAAGGCAGAGAAAATAAAACAGAAGCCACTGGGTCACAAGGACGTCTGCTGGCAGAGTCTGATTGTGACAATTTACAGGTTGGTATTGGAGGCGGAGTGGAAGTCAATGGGCTTGCAGAGAAATAGGAAACATACTTTCAGCACCGGCTCCCTGGGAACTACATCTCCCAGTCGACAAAGGATCATCTGAAGGTGACAATCAACCAAACTGGACTGAGCCTCTTAAATTCCCTCTCCTTTTGTGTCTAAAGTTGGAGTGTGTGGGAAATGTCTGCAAGTACCATGAACTTATTTCAGGTCCCTTCCCCATGAACTTGCGAGACCAACACTCACTAAATGCTGATCGGACAGTCATTGTCAACTTGGGCTTGGAATTATCATCCAAGACATGTTAAAGAGCTCAGAGTCCAACAGACTGACATCCCTGGCATCAAAGGATACAGAAGAATTTAGGAGAGCAATGAGACAAGACATTACACATCTTCAGAGTGACTTGGCTTAGGTCCTATCGGCCCAGGAATCAGGATGGGCCTGCTTTATACAGGTTGTGACTCATTCTAGCTAAAAGGCCCAGGGAAGACAGAACACCATAGCTTCTAGCTCAAGTTCTATTTCCTCAGACTCCCACAGAATGAAATACATGGCTTCCTAGAACTCTGAAACCTGAGAGGGGGGGAAAGAGACAGATAGACAGACGAACAGACACAGGCCTCACCAGCCAATTAGAAAGGTAGGCCCAGGCAACTCAGACCGTAACCCCAAGTTGGCTTTGGCATATGTCAAAGCCCAATTTATTACTTCTTTTCACGTGGGGTTTCAAGGCTTTGACGAACAGGACTCCGAACCTTAAATGTGTCAAGAGGGTCCACTCATCTCCGCGATGATTTTGGTGAGACGATTTCATTTCAACGCTTACTGGGCCTAGTCTTCTCTCAGGGATTCAATAAAACTCTTCTCTAACACTTGCTTTTGCCGCTCTGGTTTCTTTTTTTCCCCAAACACTAACCTTGCATTGATCTGTGCTCTTAATTCCGTGACTAAAGCTCTCCAGACTCAACAGTTTGCTTCCATTCTTATTGACGCAGGAACCGGATTGTATTTAATATAACAACATTTTAATGATTTTACAGTTTTGGAAGAGGCAAGGAAGCTGAGAATATTTACTTATGAAATGGTTTATGGCTAATGTGACCTTATAATTTTGTGCTTATGAAGTGAAAAACAACATCCAGAGAGGAAAACTATTGGAATTAAATGCCTGAGAAAAGTAAACTTCATAATCCAAATTTGTTTTCTGTTTTGTCAATTCCTTATAGTTTCCTTATTCCTTCTGTCTTACTGTGATACACTCTGAAATTGTAAAGCCCAGGTAAGTTACGTGACCAATTCTAATTAAGTACAAATCTAATCCCCAGGTTAAAATCATTCCAGAAACAATGACCCTTCTCTAGAATTCTACCTTCAAACTATCGGGCTCTCTCAGCAATAAGGAAAGAAAGCGCATTCTACAGCTGAGTTGGAATTAAGCAGTTGGCCACTTTCTGCAAATCTGAACACAGGGCAGTGGCCAGGCAAGTAGGAGGGCCCATGGACCTGGGGTGATCAGACCTCGCCCTTCCGAGGCAGAACAGAAGAGGTTACTTCTCCAGGACCTGAAGCAAATAAATCCAAGCTGCAGGCATGGGGGTGGGAGCAACTTGAAATAGCCCCATCAGGGCCCGGAGGGAGCCCGCGTGACCTCAATCTTGCGACAGCAGCCCTCCGCTCTGGGGCCGGGCCCAGTCAAGGGGAGGTTAGCTCAAACCAGGAATCGGCTGGAAATGATGATCAGAGCTCAGGGCAGGGGTTGAGATGCATGCCTCATGGAGAACCTCACAATGCAGCCGACTAGGGGAGCTGGGCTGGTTAGCCTACTTTCTTTACTGGCAAATGCTTGAGTCCCATGCCAGAAGGAAAACACACACACAATTTAAGGTAAGGGCTTTGATTTGAGTAGAGTGGGATTTTTTTTTTGACCCTTTTCTTTCTCCTTATGCTTGGTCTGTAGAGGAAGACTTCTGAAAGGTTTAATCAAAGACTGTCCCAAGCAGAGAAAACCTCTACAGAGCACGATAAAGGGGGTGAGAAAAATGTGGCCAAGGAGTGAAAAATGAATTGAGATACAAGTGCACAGTGGCAAGAGTTATGTAGAGATCCGAAAGGGACTTAAGTTTAGCACACAGCAAAGATGAAACCCACTGAAGGATACATTATTTACATTATATTAATGTCTGTCAACCTCCGGACTGGATGCTCAGTGTGGACAGGGAACATACCAACTCTGCTGCATGTACTTTCCCAAGCGCTTAGTACAATGCTCTGCATGCAATAAGTGCTCAATAAATACTGCTGATGAAGAGGAGGAGGCAGGAACTGAGAAGGGGTCAACACAGTCATTGACAATGTGGAGAAAGAGGGGCAAGGAGGAAGAAGGCTACACGAAGAAGATCCACACTATTTAAAACCAATCACGCTTCTAGATGAGGAAAACCAAGCTGTTTGGCAGCAAATATGTGTAAAGAAACAGAGTCCCTCAGAAGCACAACTCCACCTGGACCAAAATGCTGAGAGACTATCCTCCCGAACCAATCCCCAGGAAGGCACATCTCCGCTTCAGCCGGGGGCCCTATCAGCATCCAATGGTGTCCAGGTTTCAGGTCTCTTACCTATGCCCCTGTTTTTCTAAAGGTGATTTCTGTAGAATAAGAGGTGTTTAAAGGGTGGTTTACCAGATGCTGACTCACACCCCTGGAGTCTGGAGAGAAAAGAGCTGGGCTACAGAGGCCCAGGCTACATAGGCCTTGCGAGCCCAGCAGTTAAAAACACCATCATGTCCACAACCAGACCCATTTAAGTCATACTGACCATTTGCACGTAAATGCCACAGGACAACACTGCAGCAAAACAGCTCTTCTGTCATAACTGCAGGTCCAAGCAAGCTTGTTTTGTGACCATAAAGAAAATTATATGGACTCACCTAAGAAGTTGGGGTACAGGTGGTCAATGTTGTCCACAACGTAGTTACACTTGGGGCACCTGTTATTGTCTTCAAGGCTCTGGTGAATACACTTGTAACTGTTAATAGAAAAAACAAGTTTTTTTAAAAAATACCTCAAACCAATATTAAAAATGGTAAACAACTATCACTCTTAGGGACATCGGACTGTTCAATTTAAATTGAATCATTTTTATATTTAGCAGGTCAAAAACACTATAGAAAGTGCTGCAGGAAAGATACAAGCTGAAAAGAGAATGAGATGCATCATACAATTCTACTCATTCTGCAGATGATCTCACTTACCTGAGAATAAACTGGGTGAACAAAGGCAAAGATCCCAATTACGAATAACAATATTTCTACAAAACACATATTTCAGCTAATAAATATTCATTCTCCTGAAGAAAAAGATAGAAGCCACTCTGGTGTTAGGTGAGGTATGGGATTTATGAAAAGGTGAGCTTCAAAGGGCATCTCTTTTCTTCCATATACAAATAGCCGTGCTAGTCGTTTAGCTCAGGGACGCAAGCAAACTGGTAGGTGGAGGCAGGAGAATCATCAATCGTATTTATTGAGCGCTTACTATGTGCAGAGCACTGTACTAAGTGCTTGGGAAGTACAAATTGGCAACATATAGAGACAGTCCCTACCCAACAGTGGGCTCACAGTCTAAAAGAATGGGGAAGAATCAGCAGCAGGGGCACTGGGGAGAATTTCTAGGGTCACCATTTGCTACTCCTGATCTGGCAAGAACAGCAAATGCAATCAGTCCGTCAATCGTAGGTACTGACTGCCTACTGTGTTCTCTTTCCAGCTTGTGTTCAAGGTTCCCAATGACGGATCCGACAGACAGACAAACATACATACACCAACGAAAAAAAAAAACATATGTACAACTAGGGACCATAAGGTTTGGGGAGTTTGTACCTCTGAGCTATTGAGTGGTTTTATGAAAGTTATTTTTAACAATCCTAGATCTATATGTTAATATATGCATAAATAAAGAACACTCTTCCGTTTGCTTCAAAGCACTTGCCATTCGTATGCTGGGCGACCTCAGGCATGTAACCTAACTTTTCTGTGCTGCAGTTTCTTCACCTGTAAAATGGGGCCTCACTAACTGTTCTCTCGCCCCTTTAGACTATGAGTACCATGTGAGACAGGGACTATGTCCAAACTGATTGTTTTGAATCTAGTCCAATGCTTACTAATGGACTTGGCTCATAGTAAGTGCTTAACAAATACCACAATTATCACTATTACTATTATTCTTATTTGACACCATCAAGAGTGAGATTTTACCTACGCGTGCGCATGTGCCTAAAAAAGTAAATGCATCAATCAACTGTACTTACTGAGCCCTTCTATGTGCACAGCACTGTACTAAGCCCTTGGGAGAGTACAATACAGCTGAATTAGCATAACAGTATGCTTCTGGCATAACTTAATGATATCATAAAATAAATTCTACAGCACAGCTTCTCATCTTCAAATAAAATGTACAAGTAAATGCTGCTGCAGCACTTTCCAGTCTTTGCACCTCATTTGTCAACTTCTTACTTCCAGGCAATACAATAATTACAAACTTCTTTTCATCAAAATGGGATTATTGAGACTATCCAGGGATTCAGAATGGCCTTGGCAACTATGGTAATTTTCAAGCGCTTAGAACAGAGCTTGGCACATAGTAAGTGCTTAACAAATACCATCATTATTATTATTCTTATTTGTGAACAACCAGTTGATTATTAAGTACTTACTATGTGCTGAGCATTGTACTACACGCTTAAGAGTGTACAATACAACGGAGTTGACAGACATGATCCTTGCCCACAAGAAGCTAAAAGTCTACAGGGGATTTACCTCATGGATTTAGAAAATGATTTACAACCATGTGCTGATTATTCCTCACATCAGCCCTGCTGAGATCAGCAATATCATCCATCCCCATTTGATAGGTGGGGAAACTATCACAGACAGGTTTAGTTATTTTCTCCAATGTGATTCCACTCGGTGTTAAAAGGATTTCCTGAAAGCCTCCACTTATTGGCAAAGGATCATAAATTGTTTTTGTTTTTTTTTAAAGTGAGCCCAGCAGGACAGGTGCTGATGCTCTGGCTCCTTTCTCCACTTCAGAAAAGTGTTCCCACAATAAGAAAGACAGATGTTCCCACAATAAGTGCACAGTTCAGGTGCTTAGAACAGTTCAGGCGCTTAGTCCCAGTGCTTAGAACAGTGCTTTGCACATAGTAAGCGCTTAATAATGCTGTTATTATTATTATTTTTATTCAGGGAAGTCACAAAACTTCAATGCTAAACTTTAACTGCTAAAAATATATCGGACAGATAACTGCTCTCCTCCACTTCAAAGCCTTATTGAAGGCATATCTCCTCCAAGAAGCCTTCCATGATTAAGTCCTCCTCTCCTCTTCTCCCATTTCCTTCTGCGCTGTCCTGACTTGCTCCCTTCATTCATCCTCCCTCCCATCCCCAAAGCATATATGCATTTATTTACGTATATTAATGTCTGTCTCCCCCTGTATACTGAGAACTCGTTGTGGACAAGGAATGTGTCTGTTTGTTGTCATATTGTACTCTCCCAAGCGCTTAATACAGTGCTTTGCACACAGTAAGCGCTCAATAAGAAGACTGAATGCATGAATACAGGTTTCCCACACACTTAACAGGTGGACATCAGGTCAACCAATAACACAGGGCCGATGGAGTCACAGAGCATCTAATCTGTGAACCTTCAACAAAAAGCAGCCAAGGCCCATCTAAAGAGAAGCAGAACCAAGTAGGTTGGCAGTCCAGAAGCCCATCCCGAAGGGGTCCAGGGACACTTTGCTCAGGTCAAAGTTGGATTGCTTTGGTCAGTCCAAAAAGAAGCCTCTCCCATTCAGCATCCAGAGAAAATAAAGCCACTACGCTATGGGAGGCTCAACAAATAGGGAGAGAGTTCACTAGTCAAACAAAAATTCAACTGGTTTCTACCTGTCTGCAAGGCTGTATCCCGCTTGCTTATTTGCACTGGTCTGTCTGAGGTCTCATCTCAAAACATCTCTGCTTCCTCCTGCTCTGTTTGCTAATTACACATAGGATTATCCACTAATCAACATTGATTTTTCTCTCCAGAGAGTAACGGCACAGGAGTCCGGGAACGGACGAGGGTGTGTGCCTATGCATATTAATAGAACAAAATAAGACCACTGATGCAGGCAGGCTGTAAGCAGAGCTGATGAGAAATTGAATCTTGGTGCTGCGGGAAAAATCTTAGGCGCCCAATGCTATCTCCCTTCTTCTAATTCTTCTTCCAAATCCACACTGCTGATAGACTACACTACTGCTTTACAAGGCAATTTTATTCACGCTATATTGGTGACAATCTGTGAATAGAACCATGTGAACAAACCCTTAAAAATACAGCGGCTGGATTATAAAGAGAAGTTCTTATTTCTGTTTCTCATATCATGTCATCTACTAGAATTTCTTCAGCATCCACCCATGGCTGGTACAGAGTTCCACATTAGACAAGGAAAGCTAAATACCACAGACAACAGCACCAGCCACCTGAAGAGTTTACGATCTAAAAATGGATGTCAGGAATGCTGACAAACACAGGATGACCCATGGGCATATTTATAACATTACAACCCACCTAAGAGTCCACATCAGGACAAGAGCACGAGCTAAACATAAACATCTATTTACGATATGCACAATGTGTCAAAGCAAACTGCTTTCCCGTCTAAAAGGTGGCAAGAAGCCGTAACAAATAACCATGTTGAGTTAGCAACCTACCGATTCCCGAACACTAGCAATTTTAAAATACCAGGCACAGAATTTACAGCTCCAGCCTAGAATTTGGCAGGCACAATTAGACATCCGAACCATTCACCTTCAAAATTAAAGCCATCAAATTATTCCTGCGGAGGAAGAACGATAATTTGACTACACCCAAGCACAGAGAATTAAACACATAAAACAGCACTGAAAATTACCATGGGCTCCAAAGGCCCAGTGCCTGGTAGAAGAAGAAATCCATTCCTGGCGAGTAAAACCTTTAATAAAAACTTGAAATACAGGAGTAAGAAGCAGACAGTGCTTCTTCAGGCTCCTGACATTTTAGCGCCCACAGAAAATCAACGCCGTTGATAAGAAGTATGGGACAAGATGGCGAAAACATCAGGGGACCTAAGCTTATTTTGCTGATTGTGACAAGGCATAACTATGGGATGTTTTATGTTAATTAAAGAAACAATCAAAGATGAACAAATTCAGTTGGAGATAAGGATGTAACCAACTTAGACACTATTACACTGAACAAAACCACCTTACCAGAAGCTGTGGCCACATTTCGTCATGTATGCTTCCTCGATCATGTCAAAACAGATGGGGCTGAAAGGAAATGAACACATGAAATAATCAGAGGTAAGTTTCTAGAAATCCAGATGAGCAATACTGTCCCTATATCAGCAAAATAAAGTTCGAAGGAACCATTATAAAACCACTAAAAGATTATTTTCTGTACACAAAGAGAAAAACCAAACAGTTGTACCTGAGTAAATGAAAGACCAAGGGATGACTCGGTAGTTTGCTATTTGAATTTTACTAAGGCCTGGGGAAATCTCATGTCCAATCATTAGAACCCAGAAAAAATGCCTACGCAAACCTTTCAACAGCTACGAATAGTCACAAAAGCTCAACCACTACAAAATCATTAGAGCAAGCCATTTTAAACATAAAGGCCTCTTACAAATTACATGCAAAAGGTTCATTTTTACCTTCCTCTCCCTGAAAAAGCAAAAACAAATCACCCACAGTTACGTCCCACTGCCGGAAACAGCAATTCCACCACAGCTTTACCTATCCAACTATTCTTCCTTCCTCACTTCTCTCCCTCTCCCCCCCTCCCACCTAAACACAGTTTCTTCTGTCATAGCGTCAACTGGCATCAAGACAACTGAAAGAAAATACTTCAGATATCTTCACCCTGTTGTCAAATACTAAATATGCCTACAATTGATCCCGCTGTCAATTACAGGTCACTTACAAGTAAAAGCCTGAACTACTCTATGCAGGAGTTTAAAAGTGCACCAGGATCACCAGACTAGGTAAGCAGAGATGGAACCATAAAGTCCCTAAGGAATAGCAAGCCTAACCATTGCTCTCAAACAGAAAGATGAAGAAAGAGTCAGAAATCGGGGCAAAATAATAATAATAATGGATATGGATTTGCTTATTTGTGCTTATTAGGTACCCTATACTGTGCTACGCACTGGGGTAGTCA
Source organism: Tachyglossus aculeatus (assembly GCF_015852505.1). Classification (NCBI taxonomy): domain Eukaryota; kingdom Metazoa; phylum Chordata; class Mammalia; order Monotremata; family Tachyglossidae; genus Tachyglossus; species Tachyglossus aculeatus. The sequence goes on from NC_052081.1 coordinate 9,031,360, forward strand.
CAATCTCTAGCCCATATGAGGCTCAGCCTAAGGGGGAACGGAGTACAGATATTAGTTAATTTCTATCTTATTGATGAACAAATTGAGAACCAGAGAAGTAGAGGTCACTCAGTAGGCAAATGGCGGGGTCACAATAAGAATCCGGGTCTACTCACTCCCAGCCCTGTGTTCTTTTCACTAAGACATGCCAACCAAGACAAGAACGTGAAAATCACAGAATGGTATCTTGAAGGAAAAAAAAAAAGTCTACTTCCAATGAAATTGAATGGCTCAAAAAACGATTCCCCAATCAATCAATCAACCAATTGTATTCATTGAGCACTTACTGGTGTACAGCGCACTGTACTAAGCGCTTGGGAGAGTACAATATAATGGAGTTGGTAGACACATTTCCTGCCCACAAAGACCTTACAGCCTAGAAGGGGAGACAGACATTAAATCAGACTACAGACATGGACATAAGTGCTCTGGGGCTGAGGGTGGAGGGAATAAAGGATATAAATCCAAGCGCAAGGGCAACACAGAAGGGAGAGGGAATAGGGGAAATGAGGGCTTAGCCTCTGGGAGATGCAACTGTCCGTCAGACACAGAGGAGGAGTGAGCTCTAGGCCACAGGCAGGATGCGCGCTTAGTACAGTGCTCTGCACATAGTAAGCGCTCAATAAATACGATTGATGATGATGATGATGTGGGGGCGGCAGTGAGATGGATGACATCGAGGTACAGTGAGTAGGTTAGCATTAGAAGAAGCAAAGTAAATGTGCTGGGTTGAAGTAAGATACAGGCAAGGTGAGGTAGGAGGGAGCAAGATGACTGAGTGATTCACTATGCTAAGAAGTTTCTGTTTGATGCGGAGGTGAATGGGCTACCACTGGACATTCTTGAGGAGTGGGGAAACAGGGATTGAATGGTTTCACAGAACAATGATCCAGGCAAGCAGTGAAGTACGGACCGGAGTGGGGAGATTGGGGAGTTGTCTCCCCCTTTTAGACTGTTGTCTCCCCCTTTTAGACTGTGAGCCCACTGTTGGGTAGGGACTGTCTCTATGTGTTGCCAATTTGTACTTCCCAAGCGCTTAGTACAGTGCTCTGCACATAGTAAGCGCTCAATAAATATGATTGATGATGATGATGAGATGCAGGAGGCACGGAGGTCAGCAGGGAGGCTGATGCAGTAGGCAAGACAGCATAGATAAGTGCTTGGATGGAGAGAAAAGGGCAGAGGTTAGCAATGTTATGAAAATAGAATAGACAGAATTTGGTAGCAGACTAAAGATATGGATTGAATGAGAGAGATGAGTCGAGGATAATGCCGAGGTTATGGGCTTGTGAGACATGTGGGACAGTCTACGGTGGTGGAAAAGTCAGAGGGAGAGCGAGGTCTGTTTAATACCCAGACCCCTAACTGGACTTCAACCCCCTTTCAGTTGGGCCAGTATTTAGCCGCTGGTAAAACCACCTTTATATATTAAATCAATGGTATTTATAGAGTGCTTCACTGGGCGCAGACCACTGTACTGAACAACTGGGAAACTATAATACAACAGAGTTGTTAGATATGGTCCCTGCCCAATAGGAGCTTTTCGTTTCAAGGACAAAACAACATTTCAGAAAACTGTCACGATGTCCTCTCCAGGGCTTTTCTAAACAATGCTTAGATCGGCAGTGTGCCAGAGACCCCTGCCCAGACCAGCGACCCCCGCAGTGGGCACAAGTCAGGGCCCACACTGCCCACAACCCCAGTCAACTCAGGCAAGCTTGCCCGGGCCTGCCCACTAAGGGGAAAGGCTCACCAAGTGTGTTGCTCTGCATGTTAACCGTCGTGCATGTGTGATGCTGGGATCTGGCAGCCAACGATTCTCCTGACTCCTTCCCTACCTCCCCCAGCAGCCCTGGGCCTAGAGAACCTTACCTGATTCCTCAAGGGGCTGTTACTGATTTGGACCACTCTAGCTGTAAATATTTTTACGTGTCTCCCCCAGTAGAGTGAAAGCACCTTGTGGAGCTGAAAGGTGCCGCTTCATTAGTCTCTATTTCTCAGTACCTCACACAGTGCACTGCACCACATGGATGCTCAATAAATGCTGAGATTCAGGTAAGCCCTGACTTCTTTCTCCAGTGGAAAGGAAGGTACTGGTGGGGGGTTGCTCAGGGCCAGGACAGTTCCAACTTGAAGGACCAGGGCCTACTACCTCACAGGTGGACAGTAACCCTAGAGACCAGGACCTTCCCCATGTGAGATGGGCCAAGGTTTGGGAGAGATTCATTTAACTGGCCGAGCCACCTCTGAGCAATTAGCTACATTTGTCCACTTCCCAGCAGCCTTGGTTTCCAGACCCAGGGTGCACCCCATCAATCAATCAATCAATCAATCAATCGTATTTATTGAGCGCTTACTGTGTGCAGAGCACTGTACTTAAGCGCTTGGGAAGTACAAGTTGGCACTCCATCAGTGGAGTACTCAAATGTGACGCTGTCAGAGTTCTACTGCCTGTTGCAAGTAGGAGCCAAGCTGAAATCTCCAATGGCTCTAGATTACTCTCTTTAAGAGATTTAGTAAAATTGAATATTCAAGTAATCCACTATAAACACTTACTGTATTACAACCGCAAAATATCCGCATTTTAAACTACAGCACACTAGCCTCCATAGGCCAAAATATTTAAGCAAAAATACTTCCCAGAACTGGATGAAGCGTTCAGGCTTGGATCAATTTTTCTCGGCTGTATTCAGCAATTTTTGAAAGGTCTGGAGAATTACCAGCGAGATAAACCAAATTTGAACTGAATTCTGATTGGATTTGTTAGCTAAATTAGTAGCCCAGAAACAAAACAATACATTTCCTGTAGAAATGTGAAGCAGAAGACAGATTTTTTAAAAAAAATTCCAATAAAGCCTTTTTTTTTTTTTTTTTTTTTACAAAAGAAAGAGTGAAAAGAAGAAGCAAGAAATAAAACAGAACACATAATTGTGGTCTTTGTGAAGCACCAGCCCTGCTGCTTCCTTTCCAAATTTAGTCAGGGGGCAGGGGGCATTCTGGGCACACAGAGGCATACCACCGAGGCTCCCGAAATGCCTGCTTGGATGGCAGTAGCAGGGTTTCGGTTGTCTTCCTAGGTTTCAGCCCTCTCCCCACTCACATGCCCCCATTTACTTGCTCCCACTGCAAGTAACTGGAGTGGAGGCTGCCAGGGGGAACCAAAGAACCGATGGCCTGGGGTCACCGGGGGCTCCAGGGACGATGGGAAGTGGCGGAGACTTGGCAGGCACAGTGATCCAACATGCTCCTCTGGCACCTGGGCCATGTGAAGAGAAGCGAGCATTTTAGAACAACGATCATCTTTAATGATGTAATTACAGCGCTTTTCCTGAAGCAACAGTGGAAATGGTACTTATGAAGTGCCTACTGTGTGCCGAAGCACTGAACTGAGCACTGGGAAAAACTACCTACACGGATGAGAATTAGACGCAAGCTTTTTGTTCCCTTTTAGAAACCTAAGTCCTCCAGGTTTCTCCATTTGGCCACCACATGACATACCTCCCTACCCCCCCCTTCCCCCCGCCCCCCCATGGTACTTGGTATGCGCTTACCACATGTCAGTCACTGTACTAAGCGTAGTGGTAGATACAAGCTAATCAGGTTGGACAAAGTCCATGCCCTACATAGGGCTCACAGTTACAGAGAAATGAAGTGACTTGCCTAAGGTCGCACAGCAGACAAGTGGAAGAGCCGGGATTAGACCCAGGTTCTTTGACTCTCAGACACGGGCTCTTTCCATTGGGCCTCACTTCTTCTTGTGAGGAGAGTAGATGATACCAACCCCACTCACATTTCCTGGCCACTTCCCACTCAAGAGCCCTCCACTCCTCATGCATCGCACCCACACCCCACACCCACAATACAGATCCCTCTGCCCAGGCCAAGATGCTCCTCCCACCCTAAGCAAAACTCTCACCCCATTCCCACCTGATTACTGAGTTCCCTTTGTCTGACCCCATTAACTGTCATAATGGTTGAAATGAAGAACTTTCAGCTACCAAGGAATCTGCTTAACTGGAAGACCTGTTCACTGGCTGCAAACACGAAAAAAAAACCAAGAGGCCTTCCAAGCCACTCTCAGATAACCACTCTACCACCAAAACTTGAGACACTCCTTCTAAAGACTCTTCCCAAGAGGGTGGAGAGCAGATCCTATTGGAATCCAAACTTGACTATGGTAGATGTCACATTCCCAGTCTGTGGCAGTCAAGAAATCCAGCACTGGTCCCCCCAGGGTTTGGGCTTGGGGGCCAAGGGGTCCTCACAGTCTGACCTCCTTCCCTCTACCGGCTCGCAACAAAGCCTTCAGATGATCCTCACTCACACGGCCGCCATCGCCCTCCTCCCACCCAGCTTGTGTGGGGCTTCTGTCACCATAATTGCCACTTTTGCAGGGAGGAGGGAGGATAATTTGCCTTACGATATAGCCACAGTGATTTGCAACAAAGCAAGCCAGCTTCTTCCCTTGTTTATCCTTCACTCCTCTTCCTTCAGACCCCCACATTCGCTCTGTTCTCAGATGCTGGTGGGTCTTCCTCCACTACATCTCTGGAATCCACCCATTCCTCTCCATCCAAACCACCATCACGATGGCCCAAGAACTTCAATCAATCAAGCAATAGTATTTGAGCACTTCTGTGGGTACAGCGCTGTACTAAGTGCTTGGGAAAGTACAATGCATGATGCCTGCCCATGAGGAGCTTACAGTGTACGGGGGAGAAAGACATGTTATCTCTCGACTCAACTACTGCATCAGACTCCTCGCATACCTCTCTACCTCCAGTATCCCCCCGGCTCCGGTCCATATTTCACTCTGCTGCCCAGATTATTTTTCTAAAATAATGCTCTGCGTACATCACCCCACTCAGAAAAACCCCGAAACTTAGCCAACTTCTGACCTCTGACTTTGAGGTATTCAATCGACTCTCGCCCCTCTATTCATCCTCACTCTATCTTCAAGGCTCTTTTGAAATCACATCTCCTTCAGGAGGCCTTCCCTGATTAATCTCACCTTTCCACCCTTTAGCTCCCCCAGCTGTCACTTCGTGCTTGCTCCTAACTGAAATTTACTTTAGTGTTTGCCACCCATGTTAGACTATACTTCCTTGAAGCAGAGATCACATCTAATAACTCTAACGTACTCTCTCAAAGGACTTAGTACAGTACTCTAGAGCGTAAGTTCATTATGAGCAGGGAACGTGTCTGCTAATTCTGTTGTACTCTACTCTCCCACGTGCTTAGAACAGTGCTCTGCACATAGTAAGTGCTCAAATACCATTAATTGCTCTACACAGAGTAAGCACTCAATAATTGCCATTGGTTTGAAAGCAGCAGCAGCTGCAAGCTTGACGTATGGGGCAGTTTGGGAGCAATGACAAGAGAGTGGATTTGTGGTTTGGTGAACAGCGTTGGAATTGCCTTGGAGTAAAGCTCTGCACAGCCCAATCAATCAATGGTATTTAATGAGCACTTGCTGTATACAGAGCACTATACTAGGAGGTTGGAGGAGTACAATCCAAAAATGGTTGGTAGATACAATTTCTGCCCAGAAATCCAGAGCTCTGCCTACCACCCCCGTCTCTAAGTGCAACCCACTCCATCGCAGCTCTTAGCCTGGTACTTGAGACTTTTCTGCATGAAATACCTCTCTGCAGACTATCTACGTTTGGAACAATGAATTCCCTGTTTGGTTTAGTCCAGAGCCACAATCGCCCCCATGCTTTTTTGTGTTACAAAGGCTCATTATCCGTGTCTTTATTGGTGTTTGGCCAGTTGAGTTCAAAGAAGTTATCCTTTCCCCTGCAACAATATGGACTCAATACAATTTTTTGGTTTCTTCTCATAACCACTTATGACAAAGTCTGGTGGTGGTACTCTTACTCACATTTACTTATGAAAAATACCCTCTGGCTATGTTCACAGCTGAACCACAAAAATCTGCCAGTTATTGGCCTGGCCTTAGGGCACACTTCCCTAATGAGCAGTTACTCACTTGATGAATGGACAAATGATAGTCCTGGGGAAGGAGAACCATGCAGTTACCCAACATTCAATATGGATAAGTGGACAGATTTGAGACTAAAACTCCCACGTGACCGTCTCAGAACATCCTGTGAACAGGCCTAATCTGAATGAAGGAAAATGAAGAAAACTAGAGGTCAATTATTTTTTAATAACCTGAATTTGAGTGGGAAATACTAAATACCATACATCAAATCCTCCTAACAAAATCTTACGGTTTGAAATACTGAGGTCAAATAACTACAAGGAGGAAACTGTAGCACACTGTTCATAAGATGAAAGAGACTTGCTATTGTATGTTTCTGAAAGTAACACTCCCCCCCTTCAGACTGTAAACTCCTTGTAGACAGTGACTGTGCTAACCAACTGTATTGTACTTTCTCAAGTGCTTAGTACATCATCCGTCATCACCAATGGTATTTATTGAGCGCTTCCTGGATGCAGAGCATTGTACTAAATGCTTGGGACAACACAACAAAGTTGGTAGACACGTTCCCTGACCAAAATGAGTTTACAATCCAGAAGGGAAGACATTAACAGAAATAATTTATAACATATAATTTCTAGATATACACAAAAGCGATGTGGGGTTGAGGGTGAGATGACTATCAAACACCCAAAGATTACAGATCCAAGTGCCTAGATGCAGAAGGGAGAGCGAGCTGGCCCTAAGAGGGCTTCATCAGGGAAGGCCTCCTGGAGATACACTCTTAATATGGCTTTGAAGGTGGGGAGTGTGGTGTTCTGGCATATTTGAAGGGGGAGTCAGTTCCAAGTTAAGGGGAAGACTTGGGAAAGGGGTCGGCGGAGCAACGGACGAAGTGGAGGCACAGTAAATAAGCTGGCATAAAGTGTGCAGGTTGCGCTGTGGTTGATTGGGGAGATAAGGTAGGAGAGGGCAGGTTGATTCAGTGCTTTAAAGCTGATGGTAAGGAGTTTGTTGTGGAGGTGGAAGGGCAGCAATTGGAACGTCCTGGGAAAACACAGACTGAACATTTTTTAGAAAAATGATCTGTGCAGCAGAGACAAGTATGGTCTGGAGTGGGGAGAGACAGGAAGCAGGGAGGTCAGCAAGGAGGCAGATGCAGTAGTCAAGGCGGGATAGGATAAGTGCTTGGATAGTAAATAAGAATAATAATTATGGTATTTGTTAAGCGCTTACTTATGCGCCAGGCACTGCGTAGTGGATAGAAAACAGGCCTGGGAATCAGGTCATGGGCTCTAAACCCAGCCCCGCCACTTGTCTGCTGTCTGACCTGGGACAAGTCGCTTCACTTCTCTGTGCCTCAGTTGCCTCATCTGTAAAATGGGGATTGAAACTGTGAGACTCATGTGGGACAGGGGATTGTGTCCAACCCGATTTGCTTGTACCCACCTTAGCACTTAGTACAGTACCTGCCATATAGTAAGCGCTTAACATATACCATAATTATTACTATTATTACTAAGCATAGTTTGGATGGATAAGAAAGGATGTATTCTGGCAACGTTGTGAATGTAGAAGAAGATTTCGTGACATTGAACTGTGTGGGTTGAATGAGATGAGTCAAGGACAATGCTAAGGTTACAGCTAGTGAGACAGGAAGGATAACGGAATTGTCTATCGTGATGGGAAAGATGTGGGAAGGACAGGGTTTGGGTGGGAAGTTGAGGAGTTGTTTTGGATGTGTTTCACTGGAGCTTTCGGTGGGACATCCAAGTAGAGATATCCTGAAAGCAAGAGCAAATGAAAGACTGTGGAGAAGAGAGATGGGGCTGCAGATGTAGATTTGGGAATCCTCTGCAGAGAGACGGTAGGTGAAGCCATGGCAGTGCTCCGCACACAGTAAGTAATCAATGAATACACCCCGGTGGGAGTTCAATCAATCAACAGCGTTTCTTGGGAGGTTGGGGTGGGGAGGGGAGAGGGAGACACGCACAAATAGGACCTGAAAAGTCTTACTCACAATCAGCAATCCATTCTTCACTCTGTGCTCATAAAGACTGATCTTCGCCATTCTGACATGGGTGCCTACTTCTCATTTTGAAGGCAATGGCCAGAGGAAGGTAGGGGCTTCACTGTGGGTGGGGACTTTGGAAGGGGTGGCTTCAAAAAGCCAACAGGCCAGAAGGCCACAATTTTGGGGTTTTTCGGTTCTGACTGGAAATTTGGATCCCGTCAGGAGACCCCGGATGAACGAGATTCGGGAATCCAGTGCAAAAAAGCTATGGGGGCCGTCGTCCCCGTGGGGAGCTCGCAACTGCTATGGAGTCGGCCTCCTGGCATCCCGGCCCTCCCAAGGCCTCCGCTCAACCAGAGGAACCACTCTCTGGGTTGCATCTGCCAGGCTGGCCTGGTTGCTATTACTCCAGAACTTCTGTCGGACTCTGTCAGGAAAACACTTATACGGCCCTCCTTGCTTACACGTACGTCTTCTGATGCAGCCACCCAGCAACGGCTGAAACTTGTCTGTTTCCCTCACATGTCCTCCTCAGTGAAGTAAAGAGGGGGTGAGCATTGCCTTACCGCTGGCTGGAGGGTGGCATTCTGGATATGGTAACTGGGGAATCCCACTTTACCAGTAGTTTGCTATGGAGCATGGCTCTTGGGCGACGGGCCCGAGGCTGCTCCACAAGCCAGCGGTTCCTTTGGTGCGGGGTCTAGGTCTCAGAGCCATATGGAAGGATGGACGCTACTGCACCTTCACACGCCCCTAATTTAGAATGAAATGTCATTCCTCATCCTGACGCCTCAACAGAGGTGGCAACTCCACGGGGGTGAAGGCAACCATGGCTTTTGGGGCCAGGCTCCTACCTTGTTTCACCTCATCATCATCATCATCAATCGTATTTATTGAGCGCTTACTATGTGCAGAGCACTGTACTAAGCGCTTGGGAAGTACAAATTGGCAACATATAGAGACAGTCCCTACCCAACAGTGGGCTCACAGTCTAAAAGGGGAGTTTCTACCTCAGTTTCTACGTCAGTTTCTACCGAGATCTAAGCAGGGCTGAAAAGCACCCACCTAACCCAAACCGGATACTCTAAAGACTGTAAGCTTGTTGCGAGCAGGGAACGTGACTATCATCTCTCTTGTGTTGTGCCCTCCCCCAAGCACTCAGTACAGTGCTCTGCACACAGTAAGCGCTCAATAAATAACACAACTGATTGACCCGTTAGCGCTTTAAAACCTACCCAACTCCCTGCAAGCCCCTCTCCCGCTCCAAACCTCTTCTCCTACACACTCAAAATGAAAAGTTGGCACTTCTGCTCCACACTGACTAGCCTTGATTTCCAATTTGATCATGTGGGCAGCACCGGAAAGCGTACTGATTCTACCAGGCCAGTTTGGTGAACTCGTTCACCTCGGTGTGGGCGACGGACATCTGTCTAGGGGCATAGGACACGGTCGCCAGCCGGTTCATAACCTCCATCTTCCTCACGTTCGCCAGGCCACAGGACCGAGCTGACTCTTCAAAGCACTTTACGACCGTCAGGCGGCCTTCTCGCACACAGCACAGTCATCGGAATGGAGGAGCACATGACTGTCTCCAAGACTTAACACCCCCAAGCATTGGAGGTTTCTCAGTGAGTTCTAAGTCTATTCTAGCACTTTCAAATGTATTTATACTCATCCTCAGCACCTTTGCAAATGTTTATATGCATGATACATTCAATTATTTCTTGTGACTACTGTGAACGTTTTCATGTTTGCCTCCCCCATTAGAGTGAAAGCTCTCTGCAGCAGGAAACATATCACTTATTTTGTATTTCCCAAGCACTTCTGCACAGAGCGCCACACCAAGTGAGCATTCAAATACTACTTCCACTACAGCTATACCGCCTCTACCACCACCACCAGTTTCCAGGTCTTCGGCTGAATCAAAAATGGCACCGTGGATTAAGCTGATCAGGATCTGACCTTCCACACAATCCTCCTTTTCTCCAATGTCGCTAAGACAAGTGTTAGACGAGGCCCCTTCACCACGCCTCGGTCGGCCGGGCCCTTTGTACGGCTGCCTTAAAACCGTGTCGCGACGGCCCAGTTTGCTCAGCCTTGCCCAGAAACCCAGGTCCACTGATCGTGTCCAATGCTTCTGCCAGGGCTACAAACACCTAGGCAGCTTTGACTGCATCACAGACCAACTTCTTCCTCATCACTGGGAGGGCGCCGGCCTTCAAGGGATACTCAGTTAGTAGTCACCACCTTCTTGGGGGTTGGCCTCCCATCCCCAGCCGAAGGAAGAAATTACATTAATCACGCCAAAGGGACAAATCCATTTCAGACCAGGAACCTGGGTTCTGCCATTCAGCACCCATAAACTGTCTCCATTTCTTAATAAGTATGCTCAGAAGGAAGATTCAAACACGCCCCATATCAGCATATTACAAGCATCAATATCGGCATCATCGAAATTGTGAGGTCAGGGCCTTTGTGTAGGGAGCACAGTGCTGGGCACTTGGGGATATGGAGAAAACAATTAGAGGTAGGCCCTGCCGGTGAGGAATTCACAACTTGAAAAAGAAAACAAACACAGGGACAATTAAAAGTTCAATAAGGAATACTGAACTATCACTAATTAAAGAGAAGCAGCATGTGCTCGGGTGGCAGGACCTGCACAGTAAAAGCGTGAACCTCGCTATTCTCATCTCTCTTTTCTCTCCTTCCTCCTTAGTCCAATATATACTGGTTTCATCCCAATCCTACTGCACCAAGGAAGGTTTCCAGCGGGACGGCCACCCCAAGTATCAGGCTACTTCCCCAAGTAGACTGAGCTCAAACGCCTCTGCAACACCACCATCACTTGGCTTCATTTTCCTATAAGTCGAATTGGTGATTATCCCTAAAGTCCTAACACCTACTCCCCTCCCCCAATACCCACGGATCAACAGCGTTAGAACGAGAAAGCGCAGGATAACTCACTTCGCTTCAGTCGAACTCTCCCGACACATCAATGGTTTCAACACAGAAAGTAAAAACATGGCCAGGCCAACTAGCTGGAGTTCGCTTCCTTTGACTGCCTCTAGCTCATCTGACCGGTGGCCTCATTAGCCGTGAAATGGCCAAAAAGGAGGAGGCTTGGGGAGAAGGAAGAATGGCAAGGAGCCTGGATCCCCGGATGATTCCACCTTCTGAAACCCCTCGCCTATAAACCACGATTACAAAACTATTTCCCTTCAGCCTCCCCCATCCCGGGGTGTCCACCCCAACGCAAACACTCTGTCCTACACATCCAGCCTTCACTATACCACACAGCACTCACGCCAACTCTAGCCCTGTCTCCGAAAGGACGTATCTCCACGATTCCCTCTTCCCCAATGCCCATCACTAGCTAAAAGTTATAATCTCCAGTTTCCTCCCCGCTCGGCCGACTCCTCCTCCTCCAACGGTTGTGGTCCTTCCAGAAGTGCAACGAGCCTCCTACTGGGGTCCATCCGAACCCCAAATATGCTTTAGCCTGTGGGGCTGGGCAGTCTTGTCTGTGCACGCAAATTCCTTGGCTTCGGATCGAGCGCGAAGCTCCCGGGGCCCATCGCCTCCGGAGCAAGCACTGACTGGGGACCTTTAAGGAGGAAAACCATGAAGGCAAATGGTTCCCTGGAAATGAGTCAGATGCCCAAGGAGTCCTTGAAACTGAAGGACCGAAAATGAAGCGTTCCTCGCTGTCCCACTGGAATGCGCACACCTTCAAGCAAGTCCCTGGTGTGTGGTGGGCGCTGGTTTCTCTTCTGACCCATGAAGGCCAACCTCCATTTCTACAACAGTGATAAAATGCCTTGCTTCTGATAATATTGTGTAAACTCATGATGGGCACGGAACGTGTCTGCTAATTCTGTTGTATTTCTCTCTCCCAAGCGCTTAGTACAGTGCTCTGCACATAATAAGTGCTCAATAAAGACCACGATGATTGATTATACCCTGCGATGAAAACCGAAACAGAGGCGAGCACGAGAGAGAGCAGTGCAGCCTACTGCACTGGGAGTCACAGGACCTGGGTTCTAGTCCTGGCTCTGCCGCTTGACTGCTGTGACACTGGGCAAAGCACTTCACTTCTCTGTGCCTCAGTTACCTCATCTGTAAAATGGGATTTAAGACTCTGAGCCCTATGTGAGATGGGGACTGAGTCCAATGCAATTATATCTACCCCAGTGCTTAGTATAGTGCCCGGCACAGGGTAAGCGCTTAATACCGGTAAAAATTATAGTCCTTTTTTCCCCAATTAAAAAACGTCTTAGCTAGGTTTAAACACGCTTTCAAACATCCCTTAAACTGATGTTCAGACATTCTAGCAACACGCGTCTTAGGCTCGTTTCGCTTAGCCCTCTTGGCCAAGGCCGGGGAGAAGCCAGGGGTCCGCATTGCCAAGGGCGCTGGAGGGGGATCAGCAGCCTCATGGCCCCCGGTCTCCTTCCTGGGCACCCCGGGGTCAGGACTGTGACCAACCCAGACTCCAGTCAACCTGGCAGACGGAGATCACGGGGGTGGGAGAAGCACTGAATTCCACGTGGAGAACTTACACGGCAGCGTTACATGGGGCCCCAGGTCCGGCTAAGGGCCAACCGTTACCCGGGTTCAGGGCCTCTGGAAATGGGAGGATTTCTGGGCCACCCGGTCAGGGGGAGGAAAGCAGGTGCTCTCCCAAGAGCTTACTGCAGTGCCCAGCACATCACAGAAACTCACTAAATTCTCCTGACCGACAGCATCATCACCAATTTTTGAGCACCTACTGAGTGCAGAGCACATCCCCGAGTTCCAATCTCATCTCCGCAGCTCCAAACTAGACTGGCCTTCACAGGTCCGGAGATGGGGCGACTGACCCCTGCCTCACTCAGTTTTAGCCAGTGTTGGTGATCTGAATGACCCCAGAGGCTAACAGAATATACGAGGGAAAATCTGAAATTCACCAAGAGTTTATAGCCCACATAGCCCTATCATGCTCTTCCACCCAAGAAAACGAAAAGGAACAGGCTCAAACTGAACTCCTAAGTCTGAAAGAAATTCCACAAACTAGAAAGACTTAATAAGACCTGCTTATTGACCACTTACCTGGTCTCTTCCTCTCTCTAGCCATGATCTCTCATACAATTGGGCGTTGCTTTGTAATCTCCACTGCAATTGCTCTCTCTTTCCCACATCATCCATCCTTGCCCTACCCCGTAACTCCTCTACTAGGTTTCTGCTGGACGTTCAGGTGAAGGTATGTTTGTGGTGGTTGACAACACGCTGGTCCTCTCTCTGCCTACTGGAACCATTTGGGCCGGCAGGAGTGGATGTGACATCGTCTAGGAAGGCCACCAAAGCGGGAAGAGACAAGGAAGGGAGGCGACCAGGTGGCCGTCCCTCGGCCGAAAGACAACACTGTTGAGGGCAGGCTGTGCCCGTGGGCGTGCCAGTCACAGAGAGAATCCGTTGCAACTACTTGGGCTGTGAAAATGCAGCCAAACTGCATCTAACTGCACCTCTTTGCGTACCCCATGATGGGAAGGGACTTTGTTTAAGTTCCACTTGTGTATTCTTTTCTTCAGCCCTCCGCGTAGTCTGTAAGCTCCTTGAGGTCTAGGGGCTGTGCCCGATTCAATCAATGGTATTTGAGTGCTTACTGTGTGCACAGCACTGGTCTAGTAGCTTGGAGACCATACGCTACAACAGACTTGGTAGGCCCATTCCCTGCCCACACGAGCTTCAATCCACGGTATTTACTGAGCACATACTGTGTGCGGAGCACTGTACCGAGCGCTTGGGAGAGTGCAATGCAACAAGAGAGTTGATACGTTTCCCAGGGTTTTCCACCCAGTAATCGCTTAACCGCTTAACCAATACCATCACGACTACTGCCTCCCCCTCTAGACCGTGAGCTTGTTGTGGGCAGAGAATGCGTTAGTTACATTATACTCTGCCCAGCGCTTAGTACTTACTCGTCTGCTGTGTGACCTTGGGCAAGTCACTTCATTTCTCTGTGCCTCAGTTACCTCACCTGTAAAGTGGGAATTGAGACAGGGAGCCCCACAAGGGCCAGGGCCCCCCATCTTACCTCCTTCCCTTCCCCACAGCACCTGTATATATGTATATATGTTTGTACATATTTATTACTCTATTTATTTATTTATTTATTTATTTTACTTGTACATATCTATCCCATTTATTTTATTTTGTTAGTATGTTTGCTTTTGTTCTCTGTCTCCCCCTTTTAGACTGTGAGCCCACTGTTGGGTAGGGACTGTCTCTATATGTTGCCAATTTGTACTTCCCAAGCGCTTAGTACAGTGCTCTGCACATAGTAAGCGCTCAATAAATACGATTGATGATGATGATGATGATGATGATGATCTGCTTGTATCCTCCCCAGTGCTTAGTACTGTGCCTGGCACATAATAAGCACTTAACAGATACCATAATTAGTAGTAGTACTAGTACCGTATTTTGCACTGAATAAATGCTGAAAAAAATACGATTAATAATAATAATGGCATTTATTAAGCGCTTACTATGTGCAAAGCACTGTTCTAAGCACTGGGGAGGTTACAAGGTGATCAGGTTGTCCCACGGGGGGCTCACAGTCTTAATCCCCATTTTACAGATGAGGGAACTGAGGCACAGAGAAGTGAAGTGACTTGCCCAAAGTCACACAGCTGACAAGTGGTGGAGCCGGGATTTGAACCCCTGACCTCTGACTCCAAAGCCCGGGCTCTTTCCACTGAGCCACGCTGATTAATAATAGTAATTACTGAGAAGCGGCATGGCATAGTGGATAGAGCATGGGCCTGGGAGTCGGAAGGTCATGGTTTCTAATCCTGCTCTGCCACCTGTCTGCTGTGTGACCTTGGGCAAGTCACTTCACTTCTCTGGGCCTCGGTTCCCTCACCTGTAAAATAGAGACTGAGACTGTGAACCCCACATGGGACAGGGACTATGTCCAAACCGATCGGTTTGTGTCCACCCCAGTGCTCAGTACAGTGCCCGGCACATAGTAAGCACTTAAATACCACAAGTATTATTACTATTTACTAGCACACAGCAAGTTACAAACATACAGTTACCAGTAGTGGTAGCGCTAAAGCGCTTTGCACACAGTAAACGTTCAACAAATACAATTAATAATAAGAACGGTACTACTATTTGCCCTGCCGAGCTCCGGGATGCCCCCGAGGTGGGGCCCCGACTTCTCTGCTTTCCCTCCAGGGGAACTCGGGCCTTTCCCTCCTCCTGCCCCCTGGGCCGGGGAGAGGGAAGGGGTAATGGGGGAAAGAAGAAGGGGGATGGGGAAAGGGGCAGGGGGGAAAGAGGAGGAGGAGGAAGGGGCGTGGGTAAGGGGCATGGGGGAGGAGGAAGGGGCGTGGGAAAGGGGCATGGGGAAGGAGGAGGAGCAAGGGGGGTGGGAAAGGGGGCATGGGGGAAAGAGGAAGGAGGAAGGGGTGTTGGGAAAGGGGCATGGGGAAGGAGGAAGAGGAAGGGGATGGGAAAGGGGCATGGGGGAAGGAGGAGGAGAAAGGGGCGTGGGAAAGGGGCATGGGAAAGGAGGAGCAGCAAGTCGGGTGGGAAGGGGGTTTGGGGGAAAAGAGGAAGGAGGAAGGGGCGTTGGGAAAGGGGCATGGGGGAAGGAGGAGGAGGAAGGGGGATGGGAAAGAGGCATGGGGGAAGGAGGAGGAGGAAGAGGGATGGGAAAGGGGCATGGGGGAAGGAGGAGGAGGAAGGGGGATGGGAAAGAGGCATGGGGGAAGGAGGAGGAGGAAGAGGGATGGGAAAGGGGCATGGGGGAAGGAGGAGGAGGAAGGGGGATGGGAAAGAGGCATGGGGGAAGGAGGAGGAGGAAGAGGGATGGGAAAGGGGCATGGGGGAAGGAGGAGGAGAAAGGGGCGTGGGAAAGGGGCATGAGGAAGGAGAAGGAGCAAGGCGGGTGGGAAGGGGGCATGGGGGAATGAAGAAGGGGCGTTGGGAAAGGGGCATGGGGGAAGGAGGGAGAAGGGGATGGGGAAGGGGCATGGGGGAAGGGGGATGGGAAAGGGGCATGGGGGAAGGAGGAGGAGGAAGAGGCATGGGGGGAGGAGGGAGAAGGGGCATGGGGGAGGGGGGAGAAGGGACATGGGGGAGGAGGGGGAAGGGGCATGGGGGAGGGTCACGGGGGAAAGAGGAGGAGGAAGGAGATGGGGAAGAGGCGAGAAGGAAGGTGATGGGGAAGAGGCATGGGGGAAGGAGGAGGGGAAAGGGGAAAGAGAGAAGGGGGGAGGGGAAAGGGGAAAGAGGGGAGGGGAGAGGGGAGAGGGGAAGTCCCTCCAACCCACCAGACGAAGTCGTTGCTTTTGTCCTCGTAGGAGTTGATGAGGCCGTTGCAGAGCGGGGTGAGGAGAGGCCGCTTCCTGCTGCTGCTGCTGCTGCTGCTGCTGCTGCCGCCGCTGCTACTGCCGCCGCCGCCGGCGGGACCGCTGCTCGAGCCGCTCCCTCCTCCTCCTCCTCCTCCTCCTCCGGCCGCCGCCCCCGCTCCGCTCCCGGGCCGGGCCGCGCCGCCCGCCGGCCGGCAGGGGCCCGGGACCGACCCGGGACCGGGACCCGGACCGGGACCCGGACCGCCCGCCGCCGCCGCCGCCGCCGCCGCCCCGGGGCCCGCCGGGCCCGGCCACGGGGACGGCGACGGAGAGGTGGCGGAGCTGACCGCCGAGGAGCCGGGGCCCTGACCCCGGCCCCGGCCCCGGCCCCGCGCCGCCCGGCGGGGCCTGCCGGCTCCCGGACATGGCCGACCCCCGGACCGGACCCCCCCCCCCCCGGGCCCGCCGGCTCAGCGCATCCTCGGTGGGGCCGCGCGCCGCGGAGACCCCCGACCGCCCCGGGCGGCCGCCGGACGCCGCGCACGGAAGCCCAGGGCGACGGAAAAGGGGAATTAAAAAAAAAAAAAAAAAACCCACGCAGGGCCGCTCCTCGGGGCCGCCGCCGCCGCCGCCGCCGGCCGACCCGAGCGCCGACGCGGGAGCGCGCGGGCGCGGGCGCGCGCGACAGGGACGGACGGACCGACGGACCCAGTGGGAGACGAAAAGAAAGGGGAAGGAAAAAACAAAAAAAACTTTATTGACAGCGCGGCTGGCGCGCTCACAACACACACACACACACACGCAAACACCGCGACGGCGGGGACCGCTGAGCGACGGGGGCGGGAGAGAGAGTTTTCTTGTTGAAAGCTTTATTGGTTCGGGAAGGCAGACGGGGGGAGGGAGCCGGAGAGAGGGAGAGAGAGGAGGACGAAGAAGGCAGCCGGAGACTGCGCAGGCGCGCTCCGCAGCGCCAGCTTTGCGGAGGGCTGGACTGGCGGGCCTTAGTGGGCATGCGCGCGCGAGAGAGACAGAGTGAGAGAGAGAGCGAGAGCGAGAGAGCGCACGCGCGCGAGACAGACCGCGCGCGCGCGCGAGAGAGAGAGAGAGAGAGAGAGCGCACGCGCGCGAGACAGAGAGCGCGCGCGATAGAGAGCGCACGCGCGCGATAGAGAGAGAGAGCGCGCGCGCGCCCGGCCTTCCTGAGGGGGCGGGGGAGCGAAGGAGGGCCTCAGGCCGGGTGGTGCAATAGTGAGCGCCCAACCGGCCTTTTTTCCCCGTTTTTGGTGCTATTTCTTATTAATCATAATAATAATGATGATGATGGCGTTTGTTAAGCGCCTACTATGTGTCAAACACTGTTCATTCATTCAGTCATATTTATTCAAATAATAATAATGATGATGATGGCGTTTGTTAAGCGCCTACTATGTGTCAAGCACTGTTCATTCATTCAGTCATATTTATTCAAATAATAATAATGATGATGATGGCGTTTGTTAAGCGCCTACTATGTGTCAAGCACTGTTCATTCATTCAGTCATATTTATTCATTCATTCAATCGTATTTATTGAGCGCTTCCTGTGTGCGGAGCACCGGGCTAAGCGCTTGGGAAGTCCAAGTCGGCAACATACAGAGACGGTCCCTACCCAATAGTGGGCTCACAGTCTAGGAGGGGGAGACAGAGAACAAAACAAAACATGTTAACAAAATAAATAGAATAAATATGTACAAATGAAATAGAGTAATAAGTATGCACAAACATATATACATATATACAGGTGGTGTGGGGAAGGAGGTAAGGCGGGGGGGAGGGGGAGGAAGGGACTCAATCAATCAATCATTTATTGAGCACTTACTATGTGCAGAGCACTGTACTAAGCGCTTGGGAAGTACAAATTGGCAATCAATCATATTTATTGAGCGCTTACTATGTGCAGAGCACTGTACTAAGCGCTTGGGAAGTACAAATTGGCAACATCTAGAGACAGTCCCTACCCAACATTGGGCTCACAGTCTAAAAGGGGGAGACAGAGAACAAAACCAAACATACTAACTAAATAAAATAAATAGAATGGATATGCACAAGTAAAATAAATAAGTAAATAGAGTAATAAATATGTACAACCATATATACATATATGCAGGTGCTGTGGGGAAGGGAAGGAGGTAAGATTGGGGGGATGGAGGGGGGACGAGGGGGAGAGGAAGGAAGAGGCTCAGTCTGGGAAGGCCTCCTGGAGGAGGTGAGCTCTCAGTAGGCTCAGTGGAAAGAGCACGGGCTTTGGAGTCGGGGTCACGGGTTCAAATTCCGCCTCTGCCCATTGTCAGCTGTGTGACTTTGGGCAAGTCACTTCGCCTCTCTGGGCCTCAGTTACCTCATCTGTAAAATGGGGATTAAGACTGTGAGCCCCCCGTGGGACAACCTGATCTTGTAACCTCCCCAGCGCTTAGAACACTACTTTGCACATAGTAAGCATTTAATAAATGCCAACGTTATTATTATTACTATTATTATTATTATTCCCAGTTGTCCCTGAATATGGATACTGCTTCCCTGTGTACAGACCACTGTACTAATCAATCAATCAATCAATCGTATTTATTGAGCGCTTACTGTGTACAAAGCACTGTACCAATCAATCAATCATATTTATTGAGCGCTTACTGCGTACAGAGCACTGTACCAATCAATCAATCATATTTATTGAGTGCTTACTGCCTACAGAGCACTGTACCAATCAATCAATCGTATTTATTGAGCGCTTACTGTGTACAGAGCACTGTACCAATCAATCAATCATATTTATTGAGCGCTTACTGCGTGCGAGCACCGTACTAAGCGCTTGGGAAGCACAGGTTGGCAACATATAGAGACGGTCCCTACCCAACAGCGGGCTCACAGTCTAGAAGGGGGAGACAGAGTACAAAACCAAACATATTAACAAAATAAAATAAATAGAATAGATATGTACAAGTAAAATAAATAAATAGAGTAATAAATATGTACAAACATACATACAGGTGCTGTGGGGAAGGGAAGGAGGTGAGACGGGGGGATGTAGACGGCACCCAACCGGCCTTCTTTCCCCATTTTTTGTGCTATGTCTTATTAATAATAATAATGATGATGGCGTTTGTTAAGCACCTACACTGTGTCAAGCACTGTTCATTCATTCAACCATATTTATTGAGCGCTTACTGTGTACAGAGCACTGTACTAAGCACTTGGGAAGCACAAATCGGCAGCAGAGACGGTCCCTACCCAACAACGGGCTCACAGGCTAATGGGGGGGGACAGACAACAAAACAAAACAAGTGTCAATTCCATCACAATAAATGGAATTATAGCTATATGCACGTCATTAATAAAAAGAGTAATAAATATGTACAAATAAAAAGAGTGATGAATATGTACAAATATATACAAGTGCTGTGGGGAGGGGAAGGGGGTAGGGCAGAGGGAGGGCGGGTGATGGGGAGGGGAGGAGGAGAGGAAAAGGAGGGCTCAGTTTGGGGAGGCCTCCTGGAGGAGGTGTGCTCACAAGCACTGTTCTAAGAGCTGGGGGGGGGGGGGTTCATTCATTCAATCGTATTTATTGAGCGCTTTCTGTGTGCAGAGCACTGTACTAAGCGCTTGGGAAGTCCAAGTTGGCAACATATAGAGACGGCCCCTACCCAACAGCGGGCTCACAGTCTAGAAGACGCAAGGTAATCAGATTGTCCCACATGGGGAAGGAGCGTGGCTCAATGGAAAGAGCCCAGGCTTGGGAGTCAGAGGCTGTGGGTTCTAATTCGGACTCCGCCACTTGTCAGCTGTGTGACTTTGGGCAAGTCACTTCACTTCTCTGGGTCTCAGTTCCCTCATCCGTAAAATGGGGATGAATCCATCATATTTATTGAGCGCTTACTGTGTGCAGAGCACTGTACTAAGCGCTTGGGAAGCACAAGTCGGCAACATATAGAGACAGTCCCTACCCAACAGTGGGCTCACAGTCTAGAAGGGGGAGACAGAGAACAAAACCAAACATACTATCAAAATAAAATAAATAGAATAGATATGTACAAGGAAAATGAATAAATAAATAAATAGAATAATAAATAGGTACAAGCATATATACATATATACAGGTGCTGTGGGGAAGGGAAGGAGGTAAGACAAGGGGGATGGAGAAGGCGCCCAACCAGTCTTCTTTCCCCGTTTTTTGTGCTATTTCTTAATAATAATAATAATAATGATGATGATGGTGTTTGTTAAGCGCCTACTATGTGTCAAGCACTGTTCATTCATTCAATCATATTTATTGAGCGCTTAGTGTGTACAGAGCACTGTACTAATCAATCAATCAATCGTATTTATTGAGCGCTTACTGTGTACAGAACACTGTACTAAGCACTTGGGAAGCACAAATCGGCAGCAGAGACGGTCCCTACCCAACAACGGGCTCACAGGCTAGAAGGGGGAGACAGACAACAAAACAAGTAGACAGGTGTCAATTCCATCAGAATAAATGGAATTATAGCTATACGCACATCATTAATAAAAAGAGTAATAAATGTGTACAAATAAAAAGAGTGATAAATGTGTACAAATAAAAAGAGTGATGAATATGTACAAATATATACGAGTGCTGTGGGGAGGGGAAGGGGGTAGGGCAGAGGGAGGGGGGGCGATGGGGAGGGGAGGAGGAGAGGAAAAAGGAGAGCTCAGTCTGGGGAGGCCTCCTGGAGGAGGTGTGCTCACAAGCACTGTTCTAAGAGCTGGGGGGGTTCATTCATTCAATCGTATTTATTGAGCGCTTACTGTGTGCAGAGCACTGTACTAAGCGTTTGGGAAGTACAAGTTGGCAACATATAGAGACGGTCCCTACCCGACAGCGGGCTCACAGTCTAGAAGATGCAAGGTAATCAGGTTGTCCCACATGGGGAAGGAGCGTGGCTCAATTCGAAGAGCCCGGGCTTGGGAGTCAGAGGCTGTGGGTTCTAATCCGGGCTCCGCCACTCGTCAGCTGTGTGACTTTGGGCAAGTCACTTCACTTCTCTGGGCCTCAGTTCCCTCATCTATAAAATGGGGATGGAGACTGTGAGACAACCTGATCACCTTGTATCCCCCGCAGCGCTTAGAACAGTGCTTTGCACATAGTAAGCGCTTAACAAACACCATCATTATTATGGGGCTCACAGTCAATCCCCTTTTTACAGATGAGGGAACTGAGGCACAGAGAAGTCAAGTGATTTGCCCCAAGTCACACAGCAGACAAGTGGCGGAGCGGGATTAGAACCCATGACCTCTGACTCCCAAGCCCGTGTTCATTCCACTGAGCCACACTGTTAAGCACTTACTATGTGGTAGACACTGTAATAGCACTGGCATAGATACAAGCTAATAATAATAATAATAATAATGGCATTATTAAGCGCTTACTATGTGCAAAGCACTGTTCTAAGCGATGGGGAGGTTACAAGGTGATCAGGTTGTCCCCCGGGGGCTCACAATCTTAATCCCCATTTTACAGATGAGGGAACTGAGGCACAAGGAAGTTAAGTGACTTGCCCAAAGTCACACAGCTGACAATTGGCAGAGCCGGAATTTGAACCCACGACCTCTGACTCCAAAGCCCAGGCTCTTTCCACTGAGCCACGCTGTAATCATCATCATCATCATCATCATCAATCGTATTTATTGAGCGCTTACTATGTGCAGAGCACTGTACTAAGCGCTTGGGAAGTACAAATTGGCAACATATAGAGACAGTCCCTACCCAACAGTGGGCTCACACTCTAAAAGGGGGAGACAGAGAACAAAACCAAACATACTAACAAAATAAAATAAATAGAATAGATATGTACAAGTAAAATAACTAAATAAATGAATAGAGTAATAAATATGTACAAACATATATACATATATACAGGTGCTGTGGGGAAGGGAAGGAGGTAAGATTGGGGGGATGGAATCAGGTTGGACTCAGTCCCTGTCCCACGTGGAGTTCCCAGCCTGAGAAACAGTGTGGCTCAGTGGCAAGAGCCCGGGCTTGGGAGTCAGAGGTTGTGGGTTCCAATCCCAGCTCCGCCACTTGTCTGCTGTGTGATTTCGGGCAAGTCACTTCACTTCTCTGTGCCTCAGTTACCTCACCTGTAAAATGGGATGAAAACTGTGAGCCCCACGTGGGACAACCTGATTACCTTGCCTCTACCCCAGAGCTTAGAACAGTGCTTGTCACATAGTAAGTGCTTAACAAATGCCATCATTATTATTTTTATTACTATTAACCCCATTTTACAGGTGTGGAAATTGAAGCCCAAAGAAGTGAAGTGACTCGTCCAAGGTCCCTCATTAGACAAGTCGAGGGGAGAGCTGAACAGTGCCCGAGCGGGCACCCGCATTCCAGTCTGCTTCTAGTAAAGCCAGATTTTGACTGGCCATTTTTTGATTTCCACTAGTCTGCTTGGGAACCTGCCACTTTCATGTCTACTTTAAAATTTTCCGTTTTCATTTTCGATTTAAAATTTTTAAAAAGCCTCCCTCTCCCACAGCTCCCTCTTTTCCCCCGTCTCACTCTCCCTTCTGCTTTGTCTAACGCACTTGAATCTGGGACCAAGATATTTGATATCTGCCCCACTCCCAACCCCACAGCACTTCTGTACATATTTTTAAATTACATATTATAAATTATGTATTTATAGTGATGTCTGTCTCCCACTCTAGACTGTAAGCCCGTTATGGGCAAGGGACATGTACGCTAATTCTGTTGTATTTTACTCTGCCAAGTGCCTAGTACAGTGCTCTGCACATAGTAAGCACTTAATAATCAGTGTGATTGAATGAATGAATAAATAAAAAAATAAATAAATGTCATTGATTGATTGACTGATTCCCGCCTACTGAATTCTCCAGGTTGAACTTCCCGCCTGGTGTAATAATAATACTAATGGCATTTATTAAGCGCTTACTATGTGCAAAGCACTGTTCTAAGTGCTGTGTGCGACATCCCATCTATCTCCTTGTCTGGTATTTGTGAAATCCATCTGTGGACATCCTCGTTTTACTAGAAAGGCTGTTCAACCTGGGACAGAAGACCAGAAGCAGGACCTCCCTGCTCGGGCCCTGTCGTGGGTAGGGAAGAATTGCCCAGGACAGTCTTCAATGTAGCAAGGCCCAGCACGAATCCTAAAAAATCATTAGTTTCCTGGAGGTTACCAGGGTCCTCTGGCTCCAAGCTGCTTCTCAATAGATACTATCAATTGATTGACATAGATGCGTCTGTGGTGTAACCGCAGGGGCAGAGTCACGGAAGAGACAATCTGAGCACAGTGCTGTGCACAGAGTCAGCACTCAATAAATACCATTAATTGTTAAGTACCACCGATTGAAAATTGGATCATCTGGTATCATCATCATCATCATCAATCGTATTTATTGAGCGCTTACTATGTGCAGAGCACTGTACTAAGCGCTTGGGAAGTACAAATTGGCAACATCTAGAGACAGTCCCTACCCAACAGTAGGCTCACAGTCTAAAAGGGGGAGACAGAGAACAAAACCAAACATACTAACAAAATAAAATAAATAGAATAGATATGTACAAGTAAAATAAATAAATAAATAAATAAATAACTAGAGTAATAAATATGTACAAACATATGGTACATGTATGTGGTATAAAACTGAATGGTTGGCCACTCTAGGAGTATGCCAGTAGTAGTAGTAACAGTATTTATTAATAATATGGTGTTTGTTAAGCACTTACTATGTGCCAAGAACCGTTCTAAGCGCTGGAGTAGATAAAAGGCAATCAGGTTGTCCCACGTGGGACTTCCCGTCTTAATTCCCATTTTACAGATGAGGTGACAGGCACAGAGAAGTGAAGTGAATTGCCCACGGGCACACAGCAGACAAGTGGCAGAGCTGGGATTAGAACGCACATCCTCTGACTCCCGGTCCCGTGCTGTTTCCACTAAGCCGTGCGGCTTCCCAACCACTTGCTGTGTGCAGAGCACTGTACTAAGTGCTGGAAAAGAATGCCCTGGTGCAAATTAGACACAGTCCCTGTCCCGCATCCCATGGCGTTGCGTTTTGATTTCTGGCAGATTGCCTTCCACCTGCCATTCCTAGTTTGGGCAGTGGCTAGCAAGCAGAAGGCAATCTGCCAGAAATCAAAATGCAACGCCATGGGAGAGAGTCGCGGGCGGAGACTCAGGTTTACTGCGTGGAAGAGGCCAATGGTAAATCCCTTCCATATTTTTACCGAGAAAAGTCTATGGATACGCTACCAGATCGATTGCAGCTGGAGGTGGGCGTTCTGGGAGAGATGCATCCACGGAGTCACTATGGGTCGGAGACGACTTGACAGCATAAGACAAGACAAGAATGATAGTATAATCAAAAAGTAATGTTCCCATTTGCCTAATTGCTGTTTTGTGAAACGAGCTGGGCCATGTCACCTTTGGCTGGTGAGAGTGTATATTTTAAACTTGAATTACACTTATTTATTTATTCACCCTTCCACACTTCTGCTCTTCCAAATTATAGCCTGTTTCTTTTTCCTCCTCTAAAGTATGTGTGAATGGCTTGTGTCTGCCACTGGAGGACTGGGTTCGTGCCTCTTACTGAAAGCCTCTTTCTGAACTGTACTCTCCCAAGCACTCCACGCAGATTTCTGTTCTCCAAAAATTCAAAAATACTCCAAAAATTTTAGCGATTGATGGATTGATTTCATCGTCCTCTGCTTCCTCCCAAACCACAGAGTGATCCTCCTCATACTTTATTTGAGACAACAAATGAGTACGTTCTCCAAAAAGGAGGGGTAGAAACCGTCCCAAATAAATGTCCAGTGCCTAGACAACTTTGAGCCTTTAATAACTTTCTCCCGGGTTGATTTCATTTATTTTATTAGTTTTAAGATTTATGACAGCCTACCCAATTCCAAAGCCTCTAGACCCAACTGCACTTCAACTGCCCTGAATTCTGAATCACACCTGACTGTTTTTATCTAACTAAGATGCCCCAAGGCAGCCTTCACACTTCCTTTATATCTTAGATATCGCTGAGCATAACTTGGGCACACAGTCTAACAACAATGGCAATAATCACCACAACAATAGTTACAAGATTCCCCGATCTAGTAAGCCGTTGAGTGGCAGGAGAGACGTTTAGTTGCTCTCTAATAGGGAAGGCATTGCTTCAAGGCGGCGTGATGGATGGAGTGTGTTTCCGCAATTTTCACAAAAGCCATAAATTAAACAACTTGCAACTTCCCACCCGTAAAACAGTCTGGCACAGACTGTCCGTCTAAGCGGGGAAACCATCTTTTCAAGTGGAAACTGAGTTGGGTGAGTAGGATGTATGGGGGACCCTCAGGCGAGGGCAGGCTATAAGCAGAGCTGTTGCAGAGCTGGCCCCACTCGTCAGAAATCTGGGAGATAACTTTGGCTTTGTCCTAAAGGCAGTCTTTCAGCATGCTCCTGGCTTAGACAGATCCAAGACCACAGGGCACGATGCAGAACATCAGTGAGAGAGATGAGATCTAGGTACAGTGAGGAGGTTGGCAATAAGGGAGGGAAGTGTGCACGCTGGGTTACAGTAGGAAATCAGGGAGGTAAGGTAGATCATTTAAAAAATAATTGCTTTGCCGTTTGCGCAATATGGATTACCTTTTCTCATGTTGTTGGGTTTTTTTATAACTGGCTGGCTAGAAAAAAGGCAGTAGTGATTTTTAATAGGACTGATCTCTTTTATCTCAAGTTGTTGGGTGACCTGGTTTGGCGGGGAGACCAAGCGAGGACTCAGTGGTATTTATCGAGCGCTTAATATGTGCTTGGGAGAGTCCAGTATAATGGAGTGGGTAGTCACGTTCCCTGGCCACGTGGTGACTGACTGATATAGAACTGCAGACAAATCCATTAACTCCATCCCAACAACCCCAGCCACCTCTCCCCTTCTAGTCTGTGAGCCCGTTGTTGGGTGGGGATTATCTCTATTTGTTGCCGAATTGTACTTTCCAAGTGCTTAGTACAGTGCTCTGCACACAGTAAGCGCTCAATAAATATGTTTGAATGGATGAATGAATGAGGGAGCAAGCCAATTGAGGGCTTGATATCTTTATGTTACAGTGAATCCAGCAATAGTGTAAGCACCTACACTATGCAGAGCACTGCAGACCTGTGCATTGCTAGCGGGGGTTCAATAAATATTACTACTACCTCTACATAGTTTTTTTTTAATGGCGTTTATTAAGCACTTACTATGCGCAAAGCACTGCTGACCTCTGACTCCAAAGCCGGTGCTCTTTCCATTGTTCCACGCTGCTTCTCCCAACTGTAGTTGGGAGAGTTCAATTAAGTAAGAGGAAAGAAGCAGTGGAAAGAGCATGGGCTTTGGAGTCAGAGGTCATGGGTTCAAATCCCGGCTCCGCCAATTGTCAGCTGTGTGATGTTGGGCAAGTCACTTGACTTCTCTGGGCCTCAGTTACCTCATCTGTAAAATGGGGATTAAGACTGTGAGCCCCCCGTGGGACAACCGGATCACCTTGTAACCTCCCCAGCGCTTAGAACAGTGCTTTGCCCATAGTAAGTGCTTAATAAATGCCATCATCATTATTATTATTATTAAGAGTTATTATGGCCCTGTCTTCGAGAAGCTTAAAACTCTAATGCTAATTAGGATTGGCTTCGGGGCAGAGTGATCTCACAGGTTAACGGGTCTATACAGACAGAGTTCCCACTGTTGGGTAGGGACTGTCTCTATATGTTGCCAACTTGTACTTCCCAAGCGCTTAGTACAGTGCTCTGCACACAGTAAGCGCTCAATAAATACGATTGATTGACTAATAATAGAAACAATGATGAAATAATCGAAATAGTAATAATAACTGTAGTATTTTTTATGCTATTTGGTAAGCTCTTACTATGTGTCAAGCCCTTTAGTGAGTGCTGGGGTAGATACAAGGTAATCAGGTTGGACACAGAGAAGTGGCAGAGCTGGGATCGGAACCCAGATCCTTCCAACTCCCAGGCCCATGGTCTATCCACTAGGCCATGCTGCTTCTCCTAAGTTAAGCGTTAAGTGTTTACTATGTACCAATCACTGTGCTAAAGGATCGGGTAGATACAGAGCAATCAGACTGGATATAGTCCCTGTCCCTCATGGGGCTCACAAGTCTAGAGCACAGAATGGGGAGTTAGGGAGTTATTTAATTAATTGTGGTATTTGTTAAGGGCTTACAATGTGCCAGGCACCGTATTAAGCCCTGGGGTGGATACAAGCAAATCGGGTTGGACACAGTCCCTGTCCCCACATAGGGCTCAAAGGCACAAACCCCCTTTTACAGATAAGGTAACTGAGGCCCAGAGAAGTGAAGTGACTTGCCCAAGGTCACACAGCAGGCAAGTGGTGGAGTCGGGATTAGAACTCATGACCTCCTGACTCCCAGGCCCGCACTACACCAAGCTGCTTCTCCAGTTGGGAATTCAAATCCCAGTTGAGGCTGGACCACTGAATCCATGTATCTTTGTCCAAGGCACTTCATTTCTCCCTGGGCTCTGACTGCCTTCTTTGTAGCGGGGATTAAAAACACACCCTATCCTCAACTGCTCAGAAGAATAAAGACGAATGAGAAAGGAAGTGTAAAATTCTTGGCATAGGTCAGTTGAACAGTGCTATACAAATCAGGTAAATCTAGTGCTCCCAGTTCTCACTAATCCTTTTACGAGACTTTTCATGGAAACATCCTATGAATTCTTTTCTTCAACCAGAGTAGCCGTGAAATTTAACTAGTCCACTCTCTCCCAAGCAACTCTGGGGTATATGACTAAGTAACTGCTTCGTCCTTTCCCAGAATATCCCCAGGCTCCAGGTCATCCTGAGAACCGAAGTAGAGGAGTTCAATGAACGTCTGAGTTATGCAGCTCCTGGGAGCCGTGTAACTTAGAATGGAATCACAGGGTAAGTCCATTAGATATGCTTGGTTGTAAGTGCTAGAGCCTTTCTTCAACCCGTTGAAATCCCGGCTGGTGTTCTTTGCTCAGAAATGATGGATTCATCTCTGATTCCCCTCATCGTCTCGAAATTCAGTGTTTTAGTCCATTTATTAAGGAAACTGAACATTTGGCAACCTATAACTTCTTCATCAATAGCGAATAATTGCCTATTATTTTCACCCCTTGAGGATTTTGCCGCTCTACGATAAAATACGGCTCAGCTGGAATATAGTAAGTGAATCAATCAATCAATCAATGGCCTTTATTGAGCCCTAACTAGGTGCACAACACTGCACTAAGCCCTTGGGAGAGTACAATACACCAGAATTAGAAGACATGCTCCTTGTCAATAAAGAGCATACAGTCTAGTCCGTCAGTCAATCATATTGAGCTGCTTGGCATAGTAGCTAGAGCACAGGCCTGGGAGTTAGAAGGTCATGAGGTCACGAGAAGCAGCATGGCTCAGTGGAAAGAGCACGGGCTCTGGAGTCAGAGGTCATGGGTTCGAATCCCAGCTCCGCCGCATGTCTGCTGTGTGACCTTGGGCAAGTCACTTAACTTCTCTGAGCCTCAGTTACCTCATCTGTAAAATGGGGATTAAGACTGTGAGCCCCACGTGGGACAACTTGATCACCTTGTATCGCCCCCAGCGCTTAGAACAGTGCTTCGCACATAATAAGCGTTTAACAAATGCCATCATTATTATTATGAGTTCTGATTTGGTTCTGCTGCCAGGTATTTGCCATTATTGCCTTTGAATCTGATGATAGCCTCAACCCCTCTCTAAATGACCTCGTTTGTTTTGAAGCCTACTCCTGTTCCCCGTGCTAGACTCCTGGTTCTTTGAGGAAGAAAAATCATGTGCCTCAGATTTGGAGATGACCTCAATTGGAAAGGACTACTAACGCTTTGGAAGAGAGTATGGAAATGACCTCGATCAATTAGACAAATGGCCTGGCAAAAGGGGTTGCATTCGACAAGAGCAAAGTTATTGCACTTAGGGCTGAAGAGTCAACAGCCCTAATAGAAGTTGAGGAAAGGCTTATGAGGCACCGGGCGGGAGAAGAAAGGCCTAGGATCGGAATCAACCATAAACCGAATGTGATTCAGCAATTTGCACTGTGATTTCGAAAAAAAATCCTGGTCCTGAGATATATTAACAGGAAATAATCCTTTCGTAATACTCTGCATTGGTCTGACCTTTATTAGAATATTGTGCCCAGAGAGTGGGTCACCACACTCTATAATAGAGGTGGAGAAACTGGAGAGGATCCTGGGAACGGCAACAAAAATGATTAAAGGGTTGCAAAACAGGTCATATGAGGAAACAAGCATCCGTCGAGTCGTAATATAGTTTTAGGATTACACGTATCTAACTTTATTTATGAGGATCACCTGGGAGGCAAGAAGCAAACCTTGTTGCAGACAAGTTATATTAGCTCTCTTTTTGCTCCTCCAATCAATGGGAGCCATCAATCTGTCAAGGAAAGGAATTAGATTGGCCTGATGTTTTTTAGCCTTCACAAAGTCACACTGACTATTACTCAGCACCCTCTCAGTTGCTTGTGAATGGCCTGATTGATTCATTTGTCTTTCCAGTTATCAAGCATAAGTTGACCAGGCTATAATTTTCAAGCTTATCTTTTTTTTTTCCTTCCTAAGAGGTAGGCATTACTCATGGCCTTTTCTAGCTTTCAGGGCCTGACCAACTCTTAATGAGTTTTGTAAGGAATGGATAATGATGTTGAGATCATTTCAAAATCATTCCTTAAAAACACAAAGATCATTTTATGGGACTTACTAGTCTGACAATATTCAGGTTGACTGGTTACTTCATTCTTCTAACTGGACTTCATACTAGGAGATCTTCCCTGACTGGTCCCGCATTCCCACCTCCTGCCCTCCCCTCTGCGTTGCTTCTGAACTTGGGTCTGTACCCATCAAGTATTTGGATATTCCTCCCAGCCCCACAGGTCTTATTTACCTATCCTTCCACTCGGCTATTTCCCTTATCTGAAATTAATTTTATTATCTACCTCCCCTTCTAGACTACAAGCTCCTCATGGGCAGGGATCATGCCAATTTAGTTGTACTGCACTCTCCCAATCTCTTAGTATAGTGCTCTGCACACAGTAAGTGCTCAATAAATACCACTGATTGATTGATTGGTTAATTAAGGGATGCAGTCTTTCTGAACGAGGAGGGTCAGCCTTCTCAAAGCCTTTGGAAGACTTCTCAAAATGTCATTAGGCTAAAAACTGCTGTCCACGTTTACAGGGACCTGGGAGGGAAACGCAACATCCCTGAAGCAAGTGCTGAAATAGCCGTTGGGGTTTCCGAGGTGGGGAGATGAGAAGTCAATCGAGGAAGGTCTCCTGGGGGAAGACGTGATTTCAGGAGGGCTCTGAAAGCGGGAAGAGCAGAGGTCTGCTGGGTGTGAAGAGAGAGGTAATTCCAATCATTGAAGAGGGAAAGATCGAGAGGTCGGCAGTAGAAAAGAGAATGAAGCACAGAGAGTAGGTTATCCTGATACTTTTTAGCAGTCTGAAACGGTCCTTTTCTAGTGGCCTAGAAATGTCATCCCACTGCCTTACTGCTCCCACAGAAATGACACTCCTCCCAACCCACTTTGATTTTTCTCTCACTTCCAGCCCATCCATATATAACGCAGAAATGCAGCTGGGAACAATGGACTCCATCAGCCACACTGCAGCTCCTTAACTACACCCTGCCAGTCCCAGAAATAGAATGCAGGAGTGAGTGGCCCAAAGAGGGATGGGAAATGCATCAATCAACTGTGTAAAGCACTATGTGCAAAGCACTGTATTAAGCACATGGGTGAAACTGGGCTTCAGCTGGCAGAGAGGAAATTAGGGCCCAGAGAAAAAGCCTTGCCTGTCCCCAGGGTTGCTCCAAGTGAGAATGAAAGTGATTATGACCAAGAAAAGTTTCCATTTTGTATTATAGATTCTGTAAGCCCTACTGAGAGCTCACCTCCTCCAAGAGGCCTTCCCAGACTGAGCCCCCTTTTTCCTCTCCTCCTCTCCAACCCCCCCACCCTACCTCCTTCCCCTCCCCACAGCACCTGCATATATGTTTGTACAGATCTAGTACTCTATTTTAACTGTACATATTTACTATTCTATTTATTTTGTTAATGATGTGCATTTAGCTTTAATTCTATTTTTTCTGACAACTTGACACCTGTCCACATGTTTTGTTTTGTTGTCTGTCTCCCCCTTCTAGACTGTGAGCCCGTTGTTGGGTTGGGACTGTCTCTATATTTTGCCAACTTGTACTTCCCAAGCGCTTAGTACAGTGCTCTGCACACAGTAAGTGTTCAATAAATACCATTGAATGAATGAATGAATGTAAGATATCACCCTGTTTAAATATGTCTTATTTTCATTTGAATGTTCTACCTTATTTCTGGATTTGGCCTTCCTGATTTTATCCTGACAAGCTAGTACTATTTCTAGACTTTTGGTTTCAGATCTAAAGGCAAGTTTTAATTTAGTTAGCTTTGAATCTAGTCTACTTTTCCTGTACATCAGGATTGGTACCTCTGGGACACTTAGAATAATAATACTAACAATACTAATAATGGCATTTGTTAAGCACTTACTATATTCCCAACACTGTGGTGGATACAGTACAATTAGCTCAGATACAGCCCCACACCCACACCCAGCCTAAGCGGGAGGGAGAACAAGTACTGAATCCCCATTTTACAGATGAGGAAATGGAGGCCCAGAGAAGCTAAGTGACTTGCTCAAGGTCTCTCAGCCGGCAAGTGCACACTCAGGATTAGAACCAGGTCCCCTGACTCCCAGTCTTGGGCTCATTCCAGTAGAATTCATTTTAGACCTGTTTGGCTAAAGGTGCAACTGGTTGTCATGAACTTTGTACAAGTTCATGGTCCAGCGTGGGTGGGGTCTACTCCACTGCACCTGTGCAAGAATAATAATTTTGCACAAGCTTGACCTGTACTGCTCCAAAAGTCTGAAGTGACTGTATCTTTGCCCCAACACATCAGTTCACGACCGTTTTCATCCAAAGGGACCTTCCTGCTTTCAACCTTCAATCAGTTCCTCCTTGAGGAGTGAAGGTACAGATATCACTTCACTTTCTACATTGAAAAGTCCAACCCAACTCACTTTCAGACTTCATGGCCTACTCCGTGACTCGCTATGGCTTTTTCTAGATTTTTCATCCCACCCATCACCAGATGGCTACCTTGGCTGTTTTGCTAAATTCATCAGCAAAAGTCCCCTTGCCTTTTTTCTTTATTCTGAGGTGTAAATAGAAAACCTCCCACTGTGATTTCATCTCTCCCAATTCCATTCAAACTGAGAAGTTTTCTTTATTATCTGATAATCGTCCCCTATTTTCTCCAGTGCATTAGTCCATCATAGGATTGCGTCAAGAATGCCATCCAATGAACCTATTAAAGATCGCTCTTTGCAGGACTTTAGAACGAAGAGGCTCTAAATCAATGGCCAGCACTTTAGCTAACATCTGGCAGCCTGTGATGATTTGGGAAATTGGTTTATGGTAGTAATTGGCTCCATCCAGAAAGGGATTTTAATTTCCAGATAAGAACTCCAATAAAGGGTTATATTTTGGAAAACAGAAGTTTATCGGTCATGGGTGGACACAATTAGGAGACCCCTTAAGGCACCCTCTTTAGAAATAACTCCACAAGACTTCTCTCTCAGGTTTCTCTCTTTCTATAATCCTTTAAATGGAATCTATCTAGCCCAGATATTTTCTTATTATGAATCACATTGATTGCATTTAGAACTGTTGAGGTTCTCCCGGAGAGTCCAAATTGCATTTTTGAATCTTGGATATTTTAGGGATGTTTAATCTCCTGGAAAAAAAAACCCTTCTAGTTGACCTTTCTCAGGATGGCATCCCTCCAAATAAAGCATATTATTAAGGATCTCAGTGATTCATTTATATCCTTTGTGGCTGTAACCAAGTTTTTATGGCCCAAATTCTGGCTGGCCAATGTGCAATTGTATTTGCCAGAAATGTTTCAGATAGAATTCAGAGGCTGAAGCAAAACTTTTCACCTCAAAGCTGATTTCCCTGAACCCCACCGCCCCTAGAAATGCCCTCTCCTTGGGCAAGTTCAGTGTGAACAAATGGAGTGAGACTCTGGAGGGAAGTTTGAAAGAGGGAATCTATGTTTGTGCTGAGAATAACGGTGCCAATTTTTCCTTTTGAATAAGGAGTAAAGAGGAGAAAAGGGACAGGGATTTAAGGTGGCTGGGGAATGGGAATGGACAGGCTTCTAAGAGCTAACAGGCCAGGAAGAAGCCATTTTGGGTCCCTTCAGCTCTGAATGGAAACCTTTAGGTCTTGTACGAGATTTAGGATGAGGAAGACTGGAATTCCAGCTCAGAAATCTTGAGGGAACCACCCCCCTCATTGTACCCATTGAATTGGCACCTATGGTGGAGAGTGACTATCTCTAATGCCTCCACTGGCTTTGTCTTGCTCTTTTGGCAGTTTAGTTAGCCATAGCTTGCTCACCTGCTCTGCCCCACAGGGGTCACAGGCTCAGCCCCACCTTCCCCAGCTCCTGCTCCCCCATGGCTGCATGGCCATACTCTGTTGAGGGTAATTGAGGGATGGCACTGTAGCCTTAAAAATAACAAGGACAACTGTGGTACGCGTGACACACTTACCAGGTGCCAAGCACTGTTTTCAGTATTGGGTAGATACCTTACAGTCAAATGAGATATAGTCCCTGCCTGCCATGGGGTTCACAGAGTAGGGAGAGGAAGAACAGCTATTTTATCCCCATTTTATAGATGGGGAGATTGAGGCACAGAGAAGTTAAGTGACTTGCCCATGATCAAGCAGCCAGCAAGTGGTGAAGCAAGTCCCAGAACTGTGCTCTTTCCACTATGCCCCACTGCTTCTCAACCTCACCCACCCATGAAAATGCCAAAATTGCGCTTTACATGCCTAAAAGGCAGCCTGTTCCCTCTGGGCTTGGAGGAGCAGGGTCACTGACCTGTTTTCAGCTGGCCTGCCCTTGTCTGGTTCAGAAGTGGCACCAGATGCTCTTCAGTCTGCTATTTTTATTCTCACTGCCCAGCCTCCTCCCGCCTCAGCCCCTGCCAAGTGCCATGGCTTGGAAGCGGTGCTCTTGTTCACAGAGGGTTTTGGGAGCCTGAAGAATTGCTTTGTGCTCAGGCAGACTTCTGCAAAACGTTTTGACATCATTTCAGAAGGCTGGGTGCCCAGCGTAACACCCAAGACCATCATGTGTGTCCCGTTCCTGGATCTGGCCAATGTCATCAGTGACCACCTGGACTGGGGATGGAGTATTGGATGGTTGAGACAGGAGAAGCAGAACTTAATACATAGTAAACCCTTACAAATATCACAATTGTTATTATAGTAATCCCTACTGGATTGTCAGCTCCGTGAGGGTAGGGGATGCAACTTTGACTTCCACTAAAATGTCCCCTAGCCTCCAATCTGAAGTCCCGCCCACAGTGAGTGCTTCATAAAAATGCAGTTGACTGTGGAGGTAGTTAACCTCTGTCTAGACAAACGTTTTGTATTCCTTTGAATTGCATACAAAGTGAATTGCATACCAAGAATGAAATGGGATACGGTGAGAGATGCCAAAGAGAACCTGCCTTTAAAGAAAAATTTTGTCACACACATGTCCATCCCAGTGAACTGAGGAAAGAAAAGATTAATTTCATGTCTCTATGCTTTGTAAATCTGTTGGAGATATACCTTTCCCAGCTAAATCTCCAGAGGTGGAATGTAATGACTTTTTTAATTGGTTCAACAAAAAAATCCTATGTTTAGTAAAACCTCCTTCAATAATGCCCCTGTTTATAATTCCTTCACAGTTGAAGAAATACCATGGAAGGAATTTGTGAAATTTAAATTGTGGAGATAAATATTTGCTTACATTTTTATTCATGGGGTAACTTTTTAGCAATAGCAAAATTTTCTAGTCTTTGACTTTAGTCAGGCGTTCTTACTTTCCATTCTCCTGCAAGCCTACCACAGCAGGCTCAGAGTCTAATTTGGAGTTTTATCTACTGGGTCTCAACAACTATATTACGGGTTCCCTCTCCTCTGGATGTCAGGTTTGTAATGAGCTGTGGTTATGCAGTTGGCTCTCACCTCTGCGAGAGAGAAATCAAGCAAATCATTAAGCAATTTAAAAAAATACATGATAGACTGAGATGGTCTATTATCTCAATATAACGCTTTCCTTTGTAACAACAGACCACTGACCATATTTCCTTATTTCATGCAGCATAATTAAGGGTGTTTAAACTAAACAAGAAAAAAAAAAAGGAAAACCAAGGCAAGTTGGAAAATCTTCAACTCTGGACATCTTTTAAAGAAGACACCCTTATCATTAGTAATAATAATAATAATAATAATAATAATAATAATAATAACAGATTGACCTCTAAAGACCTCTCTCCCAGAACTATGATTCCATGCAACATTTCATGAATGTTTTCCTCTACTTCCCAATGCCTTGGCAGTCAAACATTCCAGCCTGCTGTTACAGTGAGGTGGAGTTGAGATAGGAGATCATATTGGCCCAGAATCAGGGTTGTCAATAATAATAATAATTATTATTGTGGTATTTGTTAAGTGCTTACTAAGCATTGAGTACTGTTCTAAGCACCACAGTAGATACAAGGTGATCATGTCAGACCCAGTCCTGCCCGACATGGGGCTCACAGTCTAAACATTGCTTGGCACATAGTAAGCGCTTAACAAATACCATCATTATTATGAAATAGGAAGGAGAACAGGATTTGAATCTCCATTTTACAGATGAGGAAAGTGACTTACAGAGAATTTAAGTGACTTGGCCAAGGCCACAGAGCTGGCAAGTGGCAGACCCGGGATTAGAACCCAGGTCAGACTCCTAGGCTCGTGTTCTTTCCACTAGGGCCCCGCTGCTTTCCCCGGGGTGGGAACAGGTTCTTTTCTTCTCCCTTTCCTTCCCTTCTGTCCTGGGGGTGGGAACCGATTGACCTCTAAAGACCTCTCTCCCAGAACTGTGATTCTATGCAACATTTCACAAATATTTTCCTTTACTTCCCAACGCCCTGGCAGTCAAACATTCCAGCCTGATGTTACAGTGAGGTGGAGCTGAGATAGATCATATTGGCCCAGAATCAGGGTTGCCAAACAACGAATCAGTTCATCCATCAATATTATTTAATGAGCACTTACTCTGTGCAGATCATTACACTAGGTGTTTAGGAGAGTACAACAGAGTTAGTAGGCAAAATCCCTACCTTCAAGCATCTTAAAATGGTAGATGAGTACAGAGACTATAAAATAAACTACAGGAAGGAGGAAGCAACAACGTTTAAAGATTTTCTTTTAAATGACATTTGTTAAGCATTTACTAAGTTCCAGGCACTGTACTAAGCACTAGGCTTAGTACAAGCTAATCAGGTTAGACAGAGTCCATGCCCCACGAGGTACAGAGAAGCAAAGTGAGTTGCCAAAGGTCACACAGCAGACAAGTGGCAGAGCCAGGATTAGAACCTAGGTCCTTCTGACTCTCAGGCCCGAGCTCTATCCACTAGGCCACGCTGCTTCTTTTTACGTGAGTGCTTCTCGGGTCAGGGGAGGAAGAAGAGTGGGTATCCAAGTGTTTAGAGGTAAAGACTCAACGGTCCATGAACTCATGAACAGTCAGTCCATGAAAATAAACTAAAATTGGTCTAGTTCACAAATCCCAGGCAAATATTTCAATATCTGTAAATACCGGGTGGCTGCCACACTGAGGTAGAAGCAGGAGAAACCTCTTCGGGTCTGCATTGAGACTCAGCTGCTGCATTCCTGGGGCATATGCCCTGTTCTCTGGGGGGACTGGGGGGCAGTAGCAGTCACCAGGGCAACAGCACAAAGCTAATAAGTGCCTTTCCCAGGAGGGCTGGGGTGGGAGCTCGCGTGCTGCCCAGCCCTGCCCTCCCCACCTAATAGGCAGTAGCAGTGGAAGTGCCAGCCTCAGCTGGCAAGGGAGAACTCATCTTTTGCAGCAGCTGAGTTCAAGACCAGTGAGATGCCCACTGGCCTCCTCTTTGTCCTCCTTGTCCCTGTGCCCTGATCCCAGGCGTGTGCTGTGGGCCATCAGGTTTCCCCCCACTTATGTGGAGGGACTCCTTTCCTCCCTTCCTGAGGGGTTTGAGCTCCTTTTGTTTCACACCATTTTTCAAAGAATACATGTGGGGCTCCTCACCAGTCCGGTTACAGGGCAGAGGAGTAAGGGACTTGGAGGAGTGGGAAGAGAGAAGGGAAAGAGAGCTCCTTCACACTCTCCCTTTCCTTCCTTCTGTTCTTCCTTTCCTTCTTCTCCCCTCTTTCTCCCTTTTTCTTTTATTTCCTTCAACTCTTCCTTTCCTTTTTCCTCCCATCTCCTCTCCTTTTTCCTCCTCCCCTTTTTTCTCCTCTCTCCCCCTTCCCTTTAGTCCCACCTTTCCTTTTCATGCCCTCCCTGCTTTTTTCTAGGTACGTTTTCCTCCTGCACCCAGGCCAACTTTCCTGGGAGTGACAGGCTTGAGAGGACCATGGCAGGAGAAAGCAGGAAGGCAGGGAGGGAGGGAGGAGTTGGGATTTTGAGATAATTTGTAGTTGCCCCCAACCCCCTTCCCTCCTTCTGCACCTAGGTTTGCAAGCCCTGCAGAACTCTATCTGATTCTTCCTAGGCATTAAGCATCATCCATCTGTGGACCATTTCTGATATCCCATTATCATCTTCTATAATGCAAAATGAGGTCAGTTAAGAAGTTTGTAAGTCAGTAATTTTTGTTCATACTCTTTGGAAAAATCACTCTCAACAACTGGCATCCCTTCCCGGAACTCTTTGGAGTTTGTCCTCTTGAGGTTAGAGATTGGTCTTGCTGAGAATTCTTTGGGCCATGTCCTCCTGAAGTGGAGGTTATGCTGGCTCAGAATCGTCTAGGGTATGTCCTCCAGCACTCATTCATAGGGTGAACCATATAATAATGATGATGATGATGATAAGTATTTGTTAAGTGTTTACAACGTGCCAAGCACTCTACTGAGGTAGAAGTACTAAGTAACCCAATATACATACCACTGGGTTAAAGTGTAGTTTTGAGGGTTTACCTCCTAATCAGATGATCTGGAAAACTGTGCTGTGGGTGGCTTAGAATCTTAAACCCAATCCTATTTGTAGTTCCCTTCCTTAGCCTTGAGTGTGTAATTTCTTCTTTAAAAAGAAGAAAAAGACAAAATGCAGGGAATGACATTCTCAAAGATATAGCATCGATCTCCGAGGCCACATTCTAATTCCTCAGTTGCATTAGGAAAGTAGAAATGCTTCAGAACCTGTGTTCTGTGATGATACAGTCTCCCATCATAAATGAAATGACAGGCCAACTTTGGCCCAGACCTGAAGACTAGAGACCAAGAGCCCATGCAGAGGAACTGATTACGGTGCTTAACTGGTTTGTGCGGTGCCACTCTCATGCTTCGTTCCTGTCCAATTTCCATTGGGGGCATCAGGCGAGGAACGGGTGGAGGTTTAGCACTTTGTGAAGTGTACGCAATAATTTTAGGTACAATAGTCATTTAGGGCTCAGTGCCAACGCTGGGCCTTAGAGAACTGTGGGCAGTTGCCAGAGTAATAATTATGGTACTTGTTAAGTGCTTACTACTACTGACAATAATAATTGTGCATTTGTTAAGTGCTTACTATGTGCCTGGCAGTGTACTTAGCGCTGGGGTAGTTATAAGGTAAGCGGGTTGGACACAGCCCCTGTCCCACATAGGGCTCACAGTCTTAATACCCATTTTACAGATGAGGAAACTGAGGCCCAGAGAAGTGAAGCGACTTGCCCAAGGTCACCCAGCAGACAAGTGGAAGAGTGCCAAGTCCTGTTCGAAACGCCAGAGTAGATGCAAGTTAATCAGGTTGGACACAGTCCCTGTCCCACGTGGGACTCACAGTCTAAGTAGGAGGGAGTTGGATTGAATTCCCATTTTACACATGAGGAACGTGAGGCACGGAGAACCGAAGGGATTTGCTCAAGATCACACAACAGACAAGGGGTGGAGCCAGGATTGGAACCCAGGTCCTCTGATTCCCAGGCCCATGCTCTTTCTACTAGGCCACGCTGCTTCTCCTTGGTGGCTGCTGCTGTCTTCACCGTTGAGCTTGTCCACCAGGAGAAACACTTCCAGGGATCCCTCAGTCAGAAACCTTCACCACCATCAGTGTAGCTCCTGCAGACCACCCCCCTCCCTCCTCCGCTGTTTCTAGCTGTTTCACTGTCCCCGTGTCGTTAGGAGGGATGGGTCAGATTTTGTTGGGGTGCAGTCAGTATAACTACTAGAGTGAGGCTTCTAGGAACACAGGACTTGGGATGTCATTGCAGAACAGACCTAAGAATCGCTTTCTCTGGGAAGAACGAAGACAGGGCAAGGGCCTTTAAAGCTTCTCCTGGCCCCCAAGCCCGGTCACTGACAGTGCAAGCACTCCACACCCATCCATTGTGCAATTCTAGGGATTAGCAAAAAGTGAGGTATTGTGGGACACAGAGTCTTTTCAGGGTGCCAAATCTGGGCGATGATTGATTCAGAAGGAAAGCACAACCGGGAATTGGAGATTGGCACGGAGAGCAGGGAGGTGAAAAAGAAGACAGACTTGATACCACAGACGTTCTGGTTCCGAGCCGAACAAACACCTTTCTCCTCCTACCTCTCCTGAGCTCATGTGGCCCCAGCCAGAGTCTGCAGGGAGACTCCTTGGGCTCGTTTGAGGTCCACGGCCTCAGTCTACTCTGGACAAAACCCGGTCAGGATTTGATGACTTCACTTTTCGGCCGTCTTTCCTGTCAGCACTGAAACAGTTCTTCGCATCTCACTTTTTAGCCAAGAGGCATGTGAGTTCCAGTCTCTCAGGCTGTTTTGGAGGCTATCTGAAGAAATCCCTCCTCCCAGGTCACTGAGGATGCGGCTAGGCAAAGTCCAGGCCAGCATTCAACCACCCTGCTGAGCAGCGGCGCCTTCAGAACTCTGCAGGTGGGAACTCTCACCTCCGCAACATCGCCAAGATCCGCCCTTTCATCTCTATCCAAACTTCTACCTTGCTGGTTCAATCTCTCATCTTATCCCGACTGGATTACTGCAACAGCCTCCTCTCTGATCTCTCATCCTCCTGTCTCTCCCCACTTCAGTCTATAGGTCACACTGCTGCCCGGATCATCTTTGTGCAGAAATGCTCTGGGCATGTTACTCCCCTCCTCAAAAATTTCCAGTGGCTACCAGTGAACCTATGCATCAAGCAAAAACTCCTCACTCTCAGATTCAAGGCTGTCCATCACCTTGCCCCCTCTTACCTCACCTCCCTTCTCTCCTTCTCCAGCCCAGCCCGCACTCTCCACTCCTCTGCCACCGCTCACCTCCTCACTGTGCCTCGTTCTCGCCTGTGCCGCCGTCGACCCCCGGCCCATGTCCTCTCCCTGTCCTGGAATGCTCTTCCTCCGCACATCTGCCAAGCTAGCTCTCTTCCTCCCTTCAAAGCCTTACTGAGAGCTCACCTCCTCCAGGAGGCCTTCCCAGACTGAGCCCCCTTTTTCCTCTCCTCCTCCCCATCCCCCAACCCTACCTCCTTCCCCTCCCCACAGCACCTGTGTATATGTTTGTACAAATTTATTATTTTATTTATTTTACTTGTACATAGTTACTATTCTATTAATTTTGTTAATGATATGCATCTAGCTTTACTTCTATTTATTCTGATGACTTGAACACCTGTTCACATGTCTTGTTTTGTTGTCTGCCTCCCCCTTCTAGACTGTGAGCCCGTTGTTGGGTAGGGACCGTCTCTATATGTTGCCAACTTGTACTTCCCAAGCGCTTAGTACAGTGCTCTGCACGCAGTAAGCGCTCAATAAATACAATTGAATGAATGAATGAATGAACAATTGTTTCACTGCTAACACATGGAATGGGTTAACCTCTTTGTGCTGGGAGGGC
Organism: Tachyglossus aculeatus; assembly: GCF_015852505.1. Lineage (NCBI taxonomy): Eukaryota > Metazoa > Chordata > Mammalia > Monotremata > Tachyglossidae > Tachyglossus > Tachyglossus aculeatus. The sequence goes on from NC_052081.1 coordinate 9,072,702, forward strand.
CACAGTCTACCCACATGTTGAACCCATTTCTAAATGCCCAAGACTACAAAATCTCACTGCCAAACTGTGGGGACCTGCAGAATGTCTCCCCCTTCGGTATTTTCAAATCACTTTTTAACTCTATTGATCTTGATTACTATGTAAATACTTTTATACCTGTCTCCCTCCGTAGAGGGTAAGCTCTTTGTTTTGTTAATCCCAAACAGTGAGTGCAGTGTATTGCAACCACTGGGCACTCAAGAAATGCTATTTGTGCTGTAACTACTACTATTATTATTACTACCGCTACTACTACCATTACCGTTACTAACTATGGTATCTGTAAAGTGCTTATTATGTGCCAGGCACTAAGCTCTGGGATGGATTACAAGCAAATCGGGTTGGACATGGTCCATGTCCCACGTAGGGCTCACAGTCTCAATCTCCATTTTACAGATAAGGTAATTGAGGCACAAAGAAGTGAAATGACTTGCCCAAGGTCACACCGCAGAAGGGTGGCAGAGCCAGGATTAGAACCTATGACCTTCTGATTCCCAGGCCCATGCTGTATCCACTACACCATGCTGCTTTACTACTACTACTACCACCAAAAGTCATTTTTCCCCAGTTTACCTCAGCTTTCCTCTCACTGAGGTCTATCCCTCAAGTTCAAAGTTCGACTCTGTGTCTTGAAAATTGTGAAATGGTCCCCCCAAAAATATTTTGATATGACACCAAAATTGAACCTTTAAGCCCACAAAATAGATTTTCAGGAAGTTATTATTAGCAAAGGGATCCGGTGGAAACGGTCAATTCCTTGACCTTAGAATAATTGTCCTTGAAAGCTATTAATGTAGGAAATTGACCTTACAACCTTTCTAACCCAAAGTCATTTTCTCCAGAAGGTATCGCAGGGTACAGATAACTTTATAATTGTGCCAATGGCTACAGGTTGATAGGGTTATACTAATTTCAATGATTCCAGGATCAGGAAAAGGAAAAGACAAATGACTTTCCAGACTATAAGGCACTAGCAAAGAAAGTGAAACCTGGGAATATGGAGATAAAAAAGGGAAAAGCTGAGATTTTTTAAAAGAAAGAGAAAATGTCAGTGGGAAGTGAAATCTTCCAAGGGTTAACGCTGTGAACTCTGGTAAAGGATAAAAACCCCAAGCCCTCCATATCAAGTAGGGTGACAGTACACAAATTATTTCCTAATCTTATTCTAAACTCAAAAATGAAAGTAGTGAAAATTTACACGTTCATTTTGTGAAAGCAACAAGGCCATTTATTAACTAAACCCCAGGCTGATCAACATCAGTGGTATTTGTTCATTCATTCATTCATTCATTCAATCGTATTTATTGAGTGCTTACTGTGTGCAAAGCACTGTACTAAGCGCTTGGGAAGTACAAGTTGGCAACATATAGAGACGGTCCCTATCCAACAGTGGGCTCACAGTCTAGAAGGGGGAGACAGACAACAAAACAAAACATATTAACAAAATAAAATAAATAGAATAAATATGTACAAATAAAATAAATAAATAAATAGAGTAATAAATATGTACAAACATCTATACATATATACAGGTGCTGTGGGGAAGGGAAGGAGGTAAGATGGGGGGGATGGAGAGGAGGACAAGGGGGAGAGGAAGGAGGGGGCTCAGTCTGGGAAGGCCTCCTGGAGGAGGTGAGCTCTCAGTAGGGCTTTGAAGGGAGGAAGAGAGCTAGCTTGGAGGATGGGCGGAGGGAGGGCATTCCAGGCCAGGGGGATGACGTGGGCCGGGGGTCGATGGCGGGACAGGCGAGAACGAGGCACAGTGAGGAGGTTAGCGGCAGAGGAGCGGAGGGTGTGGGCTGGGCTGTAGAAGGAGAGAAGGGAGGTGAGGTAGTAGGGGGCGAGGTGATAGAGAGCCTTGAAGCCGAAGGTGAGGAGTTTTTGCCTGATGTGTAGGTTGATTGGTAGCCACTGGAGATTTTTGAGGAGGGGAGTAACGTGCCCAAAGCGTTTCTGCACAAAGATGCTTATAGTGTGCAGAGCACTATACTAAGCACTTGGAAGAGTACTATACAACAGAGACAGTAGACATGCTCCCTGCTGATGTTTATAGCTACCCACCGGGAACAATTAGCTGGTGGTCTCTGCCATGAATTGCTATCTTATTACATAGATGGACAGACACCAGACGGACACCAGACGTTATCTCTGATTCATCGGAAATAGCTGAAACAAAAATCTCATAACAGGGTGAAAAACAAGCTGACAAAGGAAGCAGCGAGGCCTAGTGGAAAGAGCACGGGCCTGGCCTGCCTATCTGTCTCACTTGTCTGCTGTGTGCCTTTGTTTAAATCACTTAACTTCTCTGTGCCTCAGTTACCTTATCTGTAAAATGTAGATTAAAGCATTGTCCTTTTGACTTAGTCTGTAAGCCTCATGTGGGATAGGGACTGTGTCCGACCTGATTAGTTTGTATCTACCACAGTGCTTGGCACATATGAAACACTTAACAAGTACTATTAAAGAAAAAAGAAAAAGAAAAAGGAGGTTAAGGGAATGAGGGAAAGGATCAGGCTGGTGAAGGATTCCTAGGAACAGGCTGGCAGGGCTGGAGCCAGCATGGAGAGTCTGGGAGAACTGGCCTTGGCATCCCTGAGCTAGGGAGTGGTGGAGAGCAGAGTCTAAAGAGCAGAATTACATATGGCCCCAAAGTTCTGCTCCCCAAAAGGCTCCCAGCCTGGAGTGGGAACTCAGTCTGGCCTAGGGAAAGGTCCAAGCCCAGGACAGGTTCCACTCTGGTCCCCCTCCAACCCCTAGATCAGGATCATAAGAGGCCAGCGGTGAGCACTAAAACAGTCTCGGGCCAGCATTCCCTCACACAGAGCAGCCTGAGGGCCACCACATTTCCCTGACCAAGTCAAGATCATTCCTGATTTGGCATCCCTTTAAAATTGGTGGCCCCAGGGGCCCCTCATCTTCCACCGCCCTGAAAGTTTTCTCCCGGTGAGGGAAATGTCTTATTCCTCCAGCACTAAAACAAGCTGCTCCCCGGCTGCTGCCTGGCCACCCAGCGATGTCTTCCTGATGTAAGACTGTTGGCTTTAAGGAGCCCCAGCTCCACCACCACTTTCTACTCCCTTCACACTTCCCCATCCAGTGTGCTGTTCTTGCCCTCTTCGGAAGCTGGGATAGTTGGCATAACCCTAGCAAGATTATAGACAATTGAAGACGTTATTTATGCTTAGCACTTGTATGATTACTTTGTCCCACCTCCAACTTCTCTCTCTTTCTTTCTCTCTCACACACGTACACATCCTCTTCCTCCATTCCTCCCGTCAACCCTCTGTGCACACCCACCCTCTCCCCCCTTCCCTAATCCACTCATTCTCTCCCCCCCTTCCCTAATCCACTCACTCTCACTCCCACCCACCTATCCCTCCACCACCTCACCCACTCCCCAATTCATTCACTCTCACTTCCTTTCACCTAGCCCTCCACCCTCTCTCCCACTCCCAACAACTCACTGTCAGTCTCCCTCAGCCCTATTGCATGCTGCATCCCTTGCCAGGTGGCAAAGACAGGGGATGTTGGGAGAGCAGCTCATCAAGTTGTCGCTGCAGGGAAGACGGGAGCTATGGCACAGTGAGGGGCAGGGGTAGCTGTCAGCTCCAAGGGTGAACGCTGATGGCTTGCTTCGTAAACTTTGGTAGCCAGAGAGTGGACACTCTGTTGTAGAGTCCTCTCCCAAGTGCACTCAATAAATACCTCAGATTGAATCATCAGCCATGGGTGGGAGTAGTTGCTGGCCTCAGAGTGCTTCCTAGGTCATGCTCTGGGTCACTCAGAATGTTGATTTCCCTGCTTGCTCACTCCCAGTCTCACTCTTCCCTCACTCTCTCTTCTCTCAGGTCAACTGAGTTTTCCCGTGCTCTTACTGCTTTTCTCCCCTGAAATCTACAGTCAATCTAGAGACCCATAATGATCAGTTCTAATCATTCAATTACCTTCAGGATGATAAATGCAGGCCATTTCCAAGTATCTCAAAGCTGTAGCATAACAAGAAAAAGACATGATTATATTGTTTAAAAAAATGTACATCAAGGCACTCCATCAGACTCAAAACTATTTTCCAAAGACATAAAATCAAATCTCTTGCAGTGTCTTAAGCCAGATGCACTAAGCAGTTATTTAAGGAAAAGAGGATAATGCTCATTTGCTGGACTGAGAGCTGCTTTTTTTCTTTCCTTTTTAATAAACTATCAGTGCAGTTTTGAAGCCATCTGATGTTTTATAACCTCAAGAAAAAAATCCAGCTGATAAGCAGGCATTAAATCATCTACATGAACAAGCAGCCTACTCCCCTTTTGGGGCATCCAGATGTAGATTAATCGAAACTAAACCCATAAATCTTCTACTTAACATATGTTCTGAAGTTTCCCGGTGCGTTTTCAAGTCTATGCCAGCACAACCTATACCATACAAAAAGACTTGGATAGATCAAAGCCATTTTTTCCAATTCCGTGATTTATAATTTCCAAATCAACATGAAGAGAAAAAAGCAGGCATCAAGCATCAATCAATGCTATACCGGGTCACATGGTGTAATTCTATCCAAGTACAAGTTTCCATGGTAAACAGAGCAGGGCTCGCCAATATATCCCAAGTTTCCAAAAAGCAGATGTGTCCCTCTTGGGAGAACATTATAACTGGAAAAAGAAAATCCCAGCGGATTGGCGCTCCAGTAAAATAAAGTCACATAGCATGGCTTGTGCCAGGTATGGCATTTACAGGGGCAAATCCCATTGCAAGATGGCAAAAATGCTCCCATTAGAACTCTGTTTTCACTTGCTCACAACTTCCTGGAAAAAAGTCATCCCTTGAGCTGAAATTTTCCATGTTTCATTGCCTTCCAGAGGTGAATTTTTTTAAAAAATTGGAAAGTTGTGTTAAATTCAAGTGAAGTTTGTAAAGTTTAGCCACTTTGGGAGCTGTGTATACAAAACACCTACTGAGTAACCCCCCAAAAATGACATTTTCCCTTTACTGGTGACTTTGTGATGGCTGAATCCCTTTGGCTGGTCCTCTAACAACAATTCAACCATGTCTGAGTTACAGGAGCCATAAAATGAATTTTTCCATTTTACTCGGAGAGATTTTTGCTCATGAATAACTCCAAAACAGCAAAACATTACAAACTTCACCTGTGGCTCTCTTTTTAATGAGAGGATCTTCACCAAACATATTTGAGGGGAAACAAGTTGAAAAACAGTTACACTGTAAACAGTCCCTATTTTTTATTCATGAAATGTTAATAGATTTACAATGATGCCTCTTCCTTCAGACTACATCATATTACATTGCAGAACTGTTTGTGCTGTAACTAGGTTTTCTTTTTTTTCCTTTTCCCAAATTAATATCATATGGTAAATTCAATATTATAAAAACAAGATTTTTAAAGGGTGACCATAACACCCTCCCCACAACACACTTTCTAAATATAGAAGATGGTGAGAATCCACTTGGAGGCTGGGAGGATTTGTTTAAAAACAAACCCTTTCCTCAGTCTCATTTTCGATGGTATTTTGTTTATTGTAATCCCTGCCCTGGCTCCCGGACCAGTGGAAGGGGCTTTGGGCAATAGCACTAACAGTTCTTGGTCCCAGAGGGCAACAGAGCTGTCACTTTAAGTCGACAGGCTTAGGATCAGAGGAGGAGGAGGAGGATCAGAAAGAGCATCAGGAACCGTGCTTCTGAAAGTTAGATACAACAGGGCTCACGGAAAGACAGCAGAAAGACTGAGATCAGTAGTCCGACGGGAAGGGTAAATCCCTCATTACTGAAGGGTTAGACCCAGAGGGCATGGTCACCCTGACAAAGGCTTTGATTTCTGGGATCAAGAGGTTATCCTGACCCCCCCACCCAGTTATGAGCACATCCTGTAACGTATCCTCCGCTCCCAACTGCTGGACCCTGCTGCCTCCAGGTTCCCCTAAGTAACACTTGGACGAGTCTGAACCGGCTGAGGACCAACCACAGAGATGTTTTGCTTAGATTTTTCCCTGAGAAAAATCTCTTTAAGTGACTTTCAGGTGGTTTTTCATCTGAGGGAAAACAGTGTGTTGGCACTCTGGGCGGCTAAAAATTGGGTTCTGAACCAAGGACCAAAGCCGTCTTGTGAGGCGAAGCTGAAACGAGGCAGGAGTGCGTTTTCACAGGCTGTTTCCCTGCAGGATGACCTAGTGTCCACCAAGAAATGAAGGCAAAGCCAGATGCCTCCCCAACCACGCCATAACAGTGGAAGCTGGGCCTTTGGAAGGGAAATGTCACTGAAGGTTCGGCTGGCCACGTTGCCACTCCACCGTTCAGAAACCACCATCCTTTGCAGAAACAGGATGTGGGCTGGATCAGGGAGAGGAGAAGGGGGTGCTGGGGGGTGGTGGTGAAGATTCCCTGAAATTTTTCACTCCTTGAAGGGTCCACATTACTTACTGTAGTTGATTTTCTTGTGCAAGAGTTTCCTCTCCCTCTGTGGTTTCCTCTCTTGGGAGAAATCTTTATTTTTCTTCGTAAACTATAGCAAGGGGAGGTATATCGCAAGATACCGCCTCACTACTTGTGTACATATGGGCAGACTATTCATTTGAACATTCGGTTGATTTATTCCCATTCCACTGCTCATTGATATTTTCACGTCGGCCTCCTTTTTAGAGTGTAGGCTCTTGGTGGGCATTCGTCCATTCGTTCAATTCAATCGCATTTATTGAGTGCTTACTGTGTGCAAAGCACTGTACTAAGTGCTTGGGAGAGTACAATATAACAATCAGCAGACACATTCTCTGCCCACAATGAGTTTACAGTCTAGAGGTGGGGAGACAAACATTAATATAAATAAATAAATTACAGGGAACATATACATCGGCTAGGTATTACAGTGGATTTGTGGGGGCATATGCCTACTGGATAATAATAATAATAATAATAATGGTATTTGTTAAGCACTTACTATGTGACAAGCACTCTTCTAAGCGCTGGGGAAGATACAAGGTAATCAGGTTGCCCCACATGGGGCTCACAGTCTTAATCCCCATTTTACAGATGAGATAACTGAGGCCCAGAGAAGTTAGGTCACTTGCCCAAAGTCACACAGCTGACAAGTAGCAAAGCCGGGACTAGAACCCATGACCTCTGACTCCCAATTCTGCGCTCTTTCCACTAAGCGAGTACGGGCCTACTGGATGAGATTTTCTGTGGACATAAAGAGGGTCTAGATGTATTCATATTTAATTAGGAATATAGTTATAATGAGTTTTGTTTCTTTAGAAAGCCAACAGATGGTGCACCCGCTTGTCGTTCGCTTGGTAGCGGGAGCATGTGGTTAAATGGTGCTTTTGACAATTAAAAGCTGGATAGGCTGTCACGGGTCAATCGTACATCACTCAGAAATAATGCCAACATTACCCATAACGAGTTTCCATTCATGGGGAATGCCTGCACGAGCCAAAAGGAGTTTCCATTATCTGTGGCTTCATGGTATAAAAAAGATTTCCGTATCAACGGATGCTATTAAAGGGGACGGAGGACAGCAACCCTGATAAAGCTACTCAGCGTGGCTCAGTGGAAAGAGCACGGGCTTTGGAGTCTGAGGTCATGGGTTCAAAACCCAGCTCCGCCACATGTCTGCTGTGTGACTTTAGGCAAGTCACTTAACTTCTCTGAGCCTCAGTTCCCTCGTCTGTAAAATGGGGATGATGACTGTGAGCCCCACGTGGGACAACCTGACCACCTTGTATCCCCCCCAGCGCTTAGAACAGTGCTTTGCACATAGTAAGCACTTAACAAATGCCATTATTATTATTATTATTATTATTATTACTCACAAGCTTCAGACATCGAGGAACTGCTCTTAAAAACTCACAGTGAGAAGCAGCGTGGCCTAGTGGAAAGAGCACGGGTTTGGGTTCTAATCCCAGCTCTGCCACCTGTCCGCTGCATGACCGCGAGCAAGTCACTGCACTTCCCCGTGCCTCAGTTACCTCAACAGCAAAATGGGGATTAAAGACTGTGAACCCTATGTGGGGCAGAGATTATGTCCAATATGTTTAGTTTGGATCTACCCCAGTGCTTAGTACAGTGCCTGGTATATAGCTAGTGCTTAACAAATACCCTAAAAAAAGTATTATTCTATCTCATTAGCTTCTCAACGGGCGAAAGGAGAATCAGCTTGGCCTAGTGGAAAGAGGTCAGGAGGTCAAAGGAACTGGGTTCTAATCTAGGCCCTGCCACTTGCCTGCTGTGTGACCTTGGGCAAATCATGTAAATTCTCTGTGCCTCAGTTTGTCACTACAGGCCTTGCTTCTGCATCATCCTTTTTAGTTCTCAAGTGTTTGTTTATTTATTGGTATCTGAGTATTTATTTAAGTGCCTACTTTGTATCATTTCTACTTTGTATCATTTGTACAGTGCTCTGCACATAGTAAGCGCTCAATAAATACGATTGATGATGATTTCTATTTTTTTGTTTTTACCCCTTTGTTTCAGTATTTTTAATTCCTTGAGTCAGTCTGTCTTTCCCATTAGATTGTAATCTCCTTGACAGCCACCCCCCCGCCCCAACAAGTCCCTGACTAAGTCTCTACATTCAAAAATGTGACCGATGATGAAGGTGAGAATGACACCTAAGATGATGCCTGAGAAGCAGCATGGCCTAGTAGACAGAGCCGGAGACTGGGAGTTGGAAAGGCTGAGGTTCAAATCGTGGCTCTGCCACTTGTCTGTTGTTTGACCTTGGGCCTTCATTCATTCATTCAATCGTATTTATTGAGCGCTTATCTTGTGCAGAGCACTGTACTTAGCGCTTGGGAGGTACAAATCAGCAATGTATAGAGACAGTCCCTACCCAACAACAGGCTTACAGTCTAGAAGGGGGAGACACAACAAAACAAAACATGTAGACAGGTATCAAAATCGTCAGAAAAAATAGAATTTTAGCTATATGGACATCATTAAAATAGAGTAGTAAATATGTACAAGTAGTAAATATGGGCAAAGGTCTTAATATCTGAGCCTCAGTTATCTCATCTGTAAAATGGGGATTAAGACTGTGAGCCCAGTGAGGGGCATGGACTGTATCCAACCCAATTATCTTGCATCTATTCCAGTGCTTAGTACAGTGCCTGGCCCGAATACCATAAAAAAAGATGTCTGCGGAAAATAAGTAAAAGATATTGGATTCAAGATCTCTGAAAGGAAAGCGTGACGCTTGGTGGAATTTTGGCAGAACTTTCCCAACATTTACTAGATGTGTTAGCCTTCTGGCTGATAGCTCCCATAAAGATGGAAACAAATTACTTGGGAAAGGCTGGCTGAGTCTAAGACTATGTGGGGGGTCCCAGTGGAGCAGAAATTGAATTTAGTAATATCAGCTTATTTTCCCCACTAGATTACAAGCTCCTTGAAGGCATAGATTATGTTGTTTATTTCTTCTGGGTGTCTCCAAACGCCCAGCAAAGTGGTTTGCAGAAAGTGGGTGCTCAGAAATAGCACCGCTGAAGATGGTGCGTTGTCCCATAAAAGCCAACCTGAAACTCCGGAGCCTTCCATCATGTATGTTTTTACTACCTGCAGTCAGAGAATTTGGGAACATCGAGGAACCCAATTCCCCCGCTATAAGAGATCCGATGTATCTGCTGGGATGTGGTACAAAGACCTGTGGAATTCCACAATCCTCATCACTGATCAGGGTATTATGCAGGCATTCAATACAGTTTAGGCCTTCCCAGGAGTTTAAGGAAGGATGTGGAGGAATTGGTTGGGGGCATTGAGAACAACAAAAATAGTGAGAGGGTTGAAAGGTAGGGCCAGTTAGGAAAGCCCTAAGGATTTGAGATGATTGGTTCAGAAGAAAAGACCGAGGAGGATCTTGACAACCACCTTCAAGTGTATGGGAGTTATTTCAAGTGGGGAGTCAGTGAGATGTTTAAAACTTCAATCACCTTGGGGGATTGAACGAGAGGAACTGGTCTTACACTGCAGTGAGAGACAAGAGACAGAATTTGAGCCTGTTCCTTAACTTCATAATCATCTGCGATCCTGGTGAGGATCATTTAATGTTAGTTTGTCATCCTAACCTGGAGCCCTACATCTAGGGATCCTGGAAATAGAGAGAAAAAAAGACCCAGTGGACATTTTGATTAGACAAGAAGCCTAGGGGTATGGAGAACAACAAGGCACTGTCCAGGGGAAGGGGGGGTCTCTTTCAGAACCCCAACTTTTAATTCTCCTTTATCTGTCACATTTCTCTCGCATTTCTCTGAAGGATTTTCAGGCTTCTCCCGGGATCCTGATTGGACCCGGCTCACTATTTAGTGGCAGCTGATAATAGGGATGGACATTAGAAGAGGCCAAAACCTTTTTGCCAAAATGTGGCTAAGAGGCTTCTCTATCAACCAATCAGTCATATTTATTGAGAGCTTACAGTGTGCAGAGAGAGAACAGTATAGTAGTTACGATCCTTGCCCTCAAGCAGTTTACAATCTAACAGATTCTATCTAGAATCTCTGGGTTTCAGGAATAGGAGTTCTAGAGCGGGGAAAGCTTGTTGCGAGGACCATCCCTCCCAAACCCAGAGGGGCCTGCTGGCCAATAATTCCCCCTCTCCCTGGCCATCCATACAGCCTAGTCTAGCACCAATCTTTAATAGCAGCCCACCGCCCCTTTCAGAGTAGAGCTCACCACCGGTCTCCAAGGTCACGAGCTTTCTTTTTCACTGATACCAGGAGCTTGGCACTGACAGGGCAGGGGCAACCGCAGGTCAGGAAGGAGGTTGAGGAAACTGCAGGTGTTGGGAGTTTTTGCTAATGGCCTACTGCAGATGGTCTGGTAAACCTTCCCACCTTGGCTCAGGAACAAAGATAGGATGCCGAGCCAGGCAGGTGCAGAGTGAAAGGGGATGATGTTTCAGGGAAGCAGAAAATCGAGAAAGACAGAGGGGTTGCCAAGGAGGAAGAGGTTACGACTTTGTGAATAAAATCACTTGGAGCCTATTCCAAAATAGGGGAGAAATATGTGGATTTGGGGAGCACGGAGAGGAGACGGATGTTTTAAGGTATCTAGTGAAGGGAAAAAGATCAAAAAGGGGTAGGGAGAAGAAAGAAAGAAATGAGAGAATGGGAAAGTGAAATTAAAGTCCAAAGAATACTGCAGGGAGACAAACAAGTTGCAGTTGCAATCAGAAATACAGGACTGATAACGGCTGCATCTCCAATGCAGCCCTGACTTAAAAGTGAGAAAATAAGAGATGAGAGACATTCTGCCATTAAGTTCATCATAAAATACTTTTCATATTGAAGGATGTCAGCCTGATGTCCTATAGAAGAAAAGATTAAGTTTATTGAAACATTAATACAGACTCTTTCCCCCTCTCAGTGCCAGCTCAATTGATTAAATCCCAATGTGTTTTTTTTTCAGTAAAATAAAGTTTTAAAGGTAAGCACTGATGACTTTAAATTAATCTTTAATTGAAGGTTATGAAATACAAATTAGGGAATCGGACACATTCCAAATTGAGAAATACTTCTATTTGAAACGTTATTTCATTCATCTAACTCATTCTACCTCCTCAAACCCCTCCAGTTTTTCCCCTGTGCTTTTATCTCATGGGAAAAACATAACAAATGAGTAGTAAAGTCCACTAATCACCTTTCTTCCTCATCATCAGCATCTTCAACATGATCCTCACCTGGTAGTTCCTCTCTGGTGGTAGCGGAGGACTGAGGGGAGACTTATTTTGCCAGCCATTTTCTTTGTGTCCTGTGGTCCCTATCTACATGAGGTGAAAGGTCACTTAAGTCATTCTGGATGGATCCAAAATTACAGTTGTCTGAACACAACTGAGCAAAAGACAACGGAGTGCTGGGATCTGGTTCTGGCGGCTGTTGTCCCACCATGTGACTATAACCAATTCACTTAGTCTCTATGGCCCTCAGTGTCTTTATCTGAAAACTAGACCCCAAAATAACATTTTCCCCTCCCCTAACAGATGTGATGGGGTAGATAAAAGCAAGGTACAATCTATAAAGAGGTTTAAGATCCTAATTCATTACGTAAATCTAAAAATTATTGTTGCTGTTTAGATCTTAATCTGATTCTACAGCAAATGCATGGATAAACATCTGAACAATTAGATTCTCTCTGTGTTCTCCTTGGTTCAAGACAGTCCACTTAGACAAACCTGGCAGGACAAAGAGCTCAGAGCCCTTGTAATAATCCTGAGGTCCGACCTTCAATTTGGAGCCTGAGGTTGGATGGCATTAATACAGAGGGGATGAGGGAAGGGATTGGGATAGCTGAAATTTCATCAGTTGTCCTTCCCAACCCAGCCCACTTCACCTCCTTGTCAGCTGACTATTTATTTATTCAGTCATTTAGGGTATTTATTAGGGACGTACTCTGTGAGAAGACCTCTCCTAAAGTCTGTGGGGAGGGGGGATACATGGTAGTCAAACACAGTCCCTGTCACAAATTGTGGTTCCCAAACAACAGGAGCTAGAGTAATAGTTCTCTGTCTCCCCTTCCTGGATGAAGGCACGTTGACTCAACCCATGCTTTTCCCTTTCTGGCATTTTACATTGGAATTGTACAACCGATTCAAGAGAGAATATAAGGTTAGGGAGGAGGCATGTGGCACTATGGAGTTGGACATATGTGCACATGTCATAGATATGTCATTCATATGTATGTAACTAACTTATTTTAATGTTGATCGTCCCCTTTAGGCTTTAAGCTGTTTGTGGGCAGGGAATGTGTCCACCAATTCTGTTGTATTGTACTCTCCCAAGTGTTTGGTACAGTGCATTGCAGACAGTAAGTGCTTAATAAATACCATTGATTGATTGATTTCTGGTCCTAATAAAGAGCTCTTACATTGGAATTACATTCTGTGTGTTTCTGGGAGGGTTTGAGGAAGAAAAATACGAAAATGATGGTGGAACCTGATAGGTCCTGATGGGGCCTGGTGGAGTCAAGGGAAAGGTTGGTAAGACACAAGGAAGAGTCCGAGGAAAGAGCTTCTGATTGTCACTAGATTGGAAACTCCTCCATTATATCATATTATTATTATTATTATTTTGTTATTAATATATTTGTTAAGCACTTACTATGTGTTAAGCATGGTTCTAAGCACTGGGGTAGAGACAAGGTAATCAGATTGGACACAGTCTCTGACCCACATAGGGCTCACAGTCTAAGAAGGAGGGAGAACAGGCATTGAATCTGAATTTTACAGTTGAGGAAACTGAGGCACAGAGAAGTTTAAGTGACTTGTCCAAGGTCACACAGCAGGAAATTGCCAGAGCTAGGATTATAACCCAGGCCCTTGCTCTTTCCACTAGGCCATGCTGCTTCTCAGTATGACACTTCTGAGTAGGGAAAGAGTGTTCTGTTATGCTCTCATTCATTCATTCAATCGTATTTATTGAGCGCTTACTGTGTGCAGAGCACTGTACTAAGCGCTTGGGAAGTACAAGTTGGCAACATATAGAGACAGTCCCTACCGAACAGAGGGCTCACAGTCTAGAAAGGGGAGACAGAGAACAAAACCAAACATACTAACAAAATAAAATAAATAGAATAGATACGTACAAGATAAATAGAGTAATAAATCTGTACAAACATATATACATATATATAGGTGCTGTGGGGAAGGGAAGGAGGTAAGATCAATCAATCAATCATATTTATTGAGCGCTTACTGTGTGCAGAGCACTGTGCTAAGCGCTTGGGAAGTACAAGTCAGCAACACATAGAGACAGTCTCTACCCAACAGTGGGCTCACAGTCTAGAAGGGGGAGACAGAGAACAAAACCAAACATACTAACAAAATAAAATAAATAGAATAGATATGTACATGTAAGATAAATAAATAAATAGAGTAATAAATATGTACAAACATATATACAACAGAGAAGCAGCATGGCTCAGTGGAAACAGCCCGGGCTTTGGAGTCAGAGGTCATGGGTTCAAATCCCGGCTCCACCCATTCTCAGCTGTGTGACTCTGGGCAAGTCACTTAACTTCTCTGTGCCTCAGTTGCCTCACCTGTAAAATGGGGATCAAGACTGTGAGCCCCACGTGGGACAACTTGATTACCTTGTATCTACCCCAGCGCTTAGAACAGTGCTTTGCACATAGTAAGCGCTTTATAAATGCCATTATTATTATTATACATATATACAGGTGCTGTGGGGAAGGGAAGGAGGTAAGATGGGGGGGATGGAGAGGGGGACGAGGGGGAAAGGAAGGAAGAAGTGGGTGAGGGCCGGGGGGAGTGACCTCACTCTCTCAAATGCTTAGCGCAGATCTTTGCACTCAGAAGGCTATCAATAAATGCCATTGATTGATTGATTCATTGAGGGAGGGAGACGGTAGAGTGAGTTCCCAAAGTAGATGATGGAGTTTCCTTTCCTAGAATTCTTAGAGGAGTAGACAGCCATTGGTATTGGGGCGGGGGGGGCATCCATATGGGAGACTGAAAGCTGGATTAGAAGACATGCCAATTTGTACTTCCCAAGCGCTTAGTACAGTGCTCTGCACACAGTAAGCGCTCAATAAATACGATTGACGATGACATCCCTCCTGCTTGGGGATCCTTTAAATACCATGGAAGGCATTGACCACGGGATGGATGGGTTCTCTCCAGAAGCCACAATACCTATTTTATCCACCAGAGGGGGCTCTTGATCCAGAAAATTGGCAATCCCTCAATCTTCCCGTTCAGAGCTCTGCCAATGTGTCACTTCCCAGTCGGTCTTTGGAAGCTGAAAATCAGATCCCAATCCCCGGGCCCTTAAAAACGTGACTGGACAACTGCGGAAAGGAGATCCACACAGCTCTCCTACACACCACGGACCAGACCAAAGAAGTGGACTTCACTGGAAGTGAACAAAACAAACGGAAGGGGAAAAAAAATCACACGTCTATTTGTGGGAGAGGTTGGCCAGGGGATGGTGGGAGAGGGAGGATGAGAAGGGGAGAGGAAGAAATGGGAGGGGAAAGAACAGAACAGCCCCAAATGAGGCTCGCACTCTGGGAATTTCTGGAGGTGGCTTTCATGAACTGTGAATTCTGGTTCTCCACAGATGCTACAGCCTTAGCAGGAGTTCTCGGTAGTTCACCTCCCTTCCTGTGCCCTGGTATCCAGGCAGGATGGAAATAATTTGGGGACAGGATTCCTTGGGCATCTTCCACTGTTCTCAGCCTGTGTCTGCACTGTCCAAGGGAAGTTGGATTTGTTGAGATATGAGACCTGGAAATTCAAATAAAAATACTTCTTCCTCCATAGCAGGGCTTGTGGGGAGGGAGGAATTGAGCAAAATAACCGGGATGATAATACTTATGGTATTTGTGAAGCGCTTACTTTGTGCCGGACACTGAACTAAGCGCCGGGGTGGAAACAAGCAAATCAGGTTGGACAGCATCCCTTTCCCACATAGGGCTTACAGTCTTAATCCCCACTTAACAGAGGAGGGAACTGAGGCACAGAGAAGGCAAATGATTTGCCCAAGGTCACACAGCAGACAGTGAAGCGGTGAAGCCAGGATTAGAACTCATGACCTTCTGACTCCTAAACACATGTTCTCTACCTCTCCACTTGGATTGTCCTGAGTAGACCTAGCCTCTGCTTCTGAGAGTCTCTGCATCCACCTCAAATCCATGCTTCTTTGTACCCTCGGCCTGCACCGCCTAGGGATTAGACGCTCATGTTATGTTCTTCTTGGTGGCTTCCCTGTAGGAATTTTCTAACAGGTTTAGGCCAAAGAGGATTTAGCCTCAAATGCAGAAATGAACAGCAACATCATTCATCCAAAAGAGGGAATTCTTTTTATGCACTTTAAAAGACGTTTGTGGGCCCTGGCATCTCTCCACCTGGGAAATGAGGTTCCAGGTTTCCCTCACTGGTGAAGGACAGCGGGGCCTCTAAGTGAGGTGGCTGGAGAGCAGGGTGGGAAGGACTAGGGGATCAGATTCTGCTGCTCTTCCTTCTGTCTCCCCATCACCCAGGGGCAGGTCGATGCCAGCAATGGGGAGAGGAGCAGGAGTGCCGACGAAGAAGACCTTGAGTGTAAATCCCGGGGCATAAAGTGGGTTCTGCCCCTGAGAACAAGGTTCCGATCCTGCCTCTATAAGAAGCACACACTGGGGCAGAGAGGCTCTGCTTTATCCAACGGTAGCCATCACTCGCTTGGCCCAACAACAGGTGGTATAACCCACCCTCTGCTGCTGTCATAGACACTGTGGGCGGACTGAGCCCCGGCCTGGTCTCATCCTACCCCAGGTGGGCACAGTATTTCTGATTTTTGGGTTGGTTCTTTTTTGGGTTATATTCTTGGGGGGCTGGGAAGAGGGCCAACGGAAACGTAGTTCCATCTGGCAGAAGAGAGGAAGTAGAGGGAAGGAAAATGTGACTTGGAGAGGGAAAGTGATCCACCCGGTCACCTAGTGAGTTGGTGTCAGAGTCTGAAATAGAATCCAGGTCACCTATCCTCCTGGCCCCCCGCCTCCCACCTCCTTTCAGGGGTGCAAATAACACACTTGTTCCATTGCTTAATAGGAAGCCTTGATGGAGGCCCTGGCTGGCAGCCAATGGTTGAGCAGCCCCAAAGCCCCACCCAGAGGAAGCCTCCGGTTCGGAAGTTACGCAGGAGCAGTCGCTATGTAAATACACCCAAGAGATCAAAGCAACGAGTCATCCCGTGTCCAACCCCATCTCCCTTCACTCTCTGGGACCACCCTTCGGATGCAATTTACGGACTGCGATCGACCAAATAGTTGTTGCGGTTTCAGAGCGGAGTGATCTTCATATGCTTATTGTTATGGCAACCATCAATAATATTAATAAAACCCCATCTGGTGGATCCGGGTGAATGGGACACATAAACAACGATGAGAATAGCCAACTCAGATGTTAACATTGAAGCAATGTCAAGCATAACGCGTCTGTTATAATGAGTTAGGGAGCCGATTCTTAGCCTTGCCCCACCCGACGCGACCCATTCCTGCAATCCCCCTGCAGGAGCCAGATTTAATCTTCCTATGCATGGAGCTCCCACTGAATTCCAAGGAAATGGCCTGCGTGGTATAATAATAATAATGGTATTTGTCAAGCGCTTGCTATGTGCCAAGCACTGTTCTAAGCATTGAGGCAGATACAAGGTAGTCGGGTTGTCCCACGTGGGGCCCACAGTCTTAATCCCCATTTTCCAGATGAGGTAACTGAGGACCAGAGAAGTGAAGTGACTTTGCCCAAAGTCACACAGCTGATAAGTGGCGGAGCCGGGATTAGAACCCATGACCTCTGCCGGTGCTCTTTCCACTGAGCCACGCTGCTTCCCATGCATGGTATGGAGCACGTTACTGTAAGAAGGTGGGGGTTCACTGTCACATCTAGAAGTCCATTGTGTTCATAGAGGTAACAGCATGGCTGGGTTTTGGGAGATCTTCTCTTTGGTGCCATGGGAAAAAAAAGAGCCCGGTTTCTTTTCTGAACACTGCATCCCTTGCTTGGACCCCAAGAGTGTTGTCGAAAGACACTCTGTCTCTCCCTCAACAAGAGGCTGGAATGTTCAGGCTTCCCTTTGCCATCTGTGGCTGTTTGCATTCCTCAAAAGAATACAAGTCTGTTGTATTGTACTCTCCCAAGTGCTCAATACAGAAAGCACACAGTAGGTACTGAATACGATTGCTTGATTGATTGACTGATTGGGGGCTGTCTGAACATATGGGCCTGCAGACCGAGGGTCGGGAATTATTTGTGTATGAACACCTTCTGGGCATCTGGGCATTCTGGAAGAAAAGAGACCTCAGAGATGCTTGGAGGCTGTGTGGTTTCCTGACAATTCCTCTCTCCACCCATAAAGGGGAAAATGCCTTATAATCTTGGTTCATACATCTAAGGCCCTGAAGGAGGAGGTTGAACTGACTTTAAGGATAGCTCGCAAGGCTGCACCCCTGCGTAAGACCTCCTATAATCCCGTGTGCACCCCCAACCCAGCCCTCCCCTTGTCCTTCATGATTTCTCATAAAGAAAATAATGACATCCTCTTGGCATCCCAGGATGCCTTAAAGATTGGGTGGATGACAGTGTAGGAGGAAAGGCCCGGGGGTAGAAGAGGCCCTGTGGTTTGCCACTGTCGCCATCAAGAGCTCTTCAGCTTGGGGCTCCACTCACCCTCCTTTGCCATCTTCTTCTTCTCCTACCCGCCAAGGGCAATGCCTAGTCCCCGGAGGAAAATCACTGGCCCAGACCAACAGACGTTCTTAATTGGGCTGTATTATTCCTCTAACGGGTGTTCTATCTGTCTGATTATTTTTTGATCTCTTTTTGCCTGCTCTGAACACAATAGGCTTCCTTTCTCTCTCTGCAGTCATTCCTCAGCTCTCTTCTCGAGAGGAAGCGTTTGTGAGCATCACTTCTCCCCCAAGACGGGAGAGCATTTTTCCGACATCATTGAGCTCCGGATTGCTCCTGAGTGGGAAGCCAAGCGTGTACCCTACACGATTCACAAGCAAGATTTAGGGGTAGATCCTCCTTCACTTCCCTATGTGCCATCCTGGTGTTCCAGACTGGAAAGGAGGCTGGAAGCAGGGACGGTATCCCCTTGTACAGGGACGGCAACTCTGAAATTCCCTTTTCCTCCAAGAGAACTTGAATCCGCTGGTTTGAGGCACTCTCCATGGGGCTACGGTTACATCTCATTGATCTTTTCTGGAACATACTCTCCTAGGCTATGGCGTGTGGATACTTTAAGCGTGAACATATGTATAAGTACTACCAAGGCTCTTCTTGCTTGTGCAGGCCTTGGGGGGAGACTGATTCATGTCCACCCCATTCCCCCGACTTCCCAATCTTCCCCACCCCTTGCCACCCCCTGAGCAACATAGTTCAACATTCTGAACTAGAACCCTCCCAGGATACCATGGGGAGGGAGGGGCAGGATGTTATCAACCCACTGCCTTCTACAACGGATTCCAATGCATTAGCAATCCACATTGGCCGCATCCTATGCTCCAGAGTAGTTGGTAGGGCTGGGCTGGGTGGCCCCGGACCTGCCTGGAAGGAACTGAGCTACCTGGCACAGGTGGGAGTGTGGGCGACACTTTCCCAAGGCCCTCCGCTTCATGGGACAGCTCTCTCTGCCACAGGCCAGAGTCACCCTGTGTGGCTCCCCTTTCCTCCGTGAGAGACTCCCAATGCCATGCTGGTCTCTCTGGGAGGTGGATTCTTGATTCTGTCCCATCCCCCTCAAGTATAGGACCCATGGATAGAGGGACCACTGAGTACTCTCATTATAATAATAAAAAGAACAATAACTACAATAATAATAATTGTGGGATTGGTTAAGTACTTTGTTCAAGCTCTGCACTAAGCTCTGGGGTATAATTATATTATTGCTATTATTATTATTGTACTTATTAAGCACTTTTTTTCTTCCAATGCTGTCTAGTTGTTTCCAACACATCTTCTTCAGAACACCCCCCCCGAGAAGGTCCTATCTTCTATCATAAGGTCGTTCTGTTATGCTTATCCATACAGTTACTCATCATTCATTCATTCATTCAATCGTATTTGTTGAGCACTTACTGTGTGCAGAGCACTGTACTAAGTGCTTGGGAAGTACAAGCTGGCAACATATAGAGACAGTCCCTACCCAACAGCGGGCTCACAGTCTAGAAGGGGGAGACAGGCAACAAAACAAAACATATTAACAAAATAAAACAGAATAGTAAATATGTACAAGTAAAATCAATAGAGTAATAAATATGTACAAACATATATACGGGTGCTGTGGGTTGAAACAAAAAAACAAGGTTGGACACAGTTCTTGTCCCAGCTAGGACTCACAGTCTAAGTAGGTAAATAGAAGATAATCAAGTCACGCACAGTCCCTGCTGCACATGGGGCTCAGAGACTAAGGGGAAAGGAGAATAGGTTTTGAATCCCCATTTTTCAGGTGAGGGAACTGAAGCACATAGATGTATGAAGGGACTTGCCCAAGGTCACCCAGTAGGCAGTGGAGGAGCTGGAATTAGAACCCAGGCTTCCTGGCTCTTAGGCCCATGCCCTTTCCACTAGACCTCGCTGCTTCTCCCAGTCTATCTGCTCGGAGGCGATGGAAGGTTTCCAGGGGCTAGCTATTCCTACGTCCTGGAAGATCAGGCCAACGCCTAGTGTAGTGAATAGTTTGGTTGTGGTTTACACTTTTATAGCTGTTGTCTCTCAACTTACTGAGGCTTGTGGGCAGCGAGGATTCTCTGCCTTGGCCCCCAGCCTTCCAGCCGCAGACATTAGTGTCGAGCAAAGATGCCAGGGCTCTAATAGCTGGGGAAGGACTTCAAGTTGTCCACCATGCATTCCTTTCCTTGAGTAGCCCGAGGTACGGGTCTTGTTCATTAGCCTTGGCTTGGTCCAGTGGGTTTTACTGTTCGTTCTTGGAGCATTTTTCCCCTCGCAAGACTAACTTTGTGGTAATGTAGACTTACTGTGATGTGTTCAGAATCCCATGTTTTGGCATAAAGGGAGAAATTCCTTTGAGGATGACTGTGGCTCACTGTCAGAGATAATCCTTTCAGGAATTCCATGCCTGGCAAATGGGGCCTTCAATTTGTGAACTCTTGTGGTAATTTGGTATTGTTCAGGCTTTCCAATGCAGAGATTTTACTGTCGTTATCCACACTAATGATATGGTCTTTGTTCCTATTCTACCAGATAAACAGATTGGTGCCAACGGTCTGCTGTGGTCTTGGTATTGAAGCATGTGATATCATTAATTCTTTACATAGCCCGAACACCTTTCAAGTGAGCCTGGCTTTTGGGAGGCAAGTCGGTCGGTTTGCTGACACACCAAACAACCTCGCAGCCAGAAAACTCTCTCCTGGATATCTCGATTGATTTTCCAGATTGAGGGGTGCCAAAAGAGTCATTTGTAAATATCTTTCTTTGGAGCTGGTGGAAGGATGGTATCCTCAGCCATGTGCGATTGCCTTTCCAACCTCCCTTAATTTCTGCCGGTACTCTTCCCTCTCTGGCAAATTCCCCAATGCACTCTGGGACCCCAGGGCCCTCCTTGTTTCCCGGGATGGATTTACACATGTGGGAACTTCTTGTCGGGATTCCTCTGAGGATTGTGCTGGAGTGGCAGTAAGAGCACTGGGGAAAGTGCTTAGTACAGTGCTGTGCACACAGTAAGCGCTCAATAAATACGATTGATTGATTGAAAGGGAAGGTCAAGAGGTCACCTATTCCATTCCCCTGCTTCAGGCTTCACTCAGCTGACTACAGACAGCATCTCCATATATATCTCCAGTCTCTTCCTCCTCCTCCACTCTGTGCATTATATCATGTTTGTCTCCCCCAGTAGACTGTAAGCTCCTTGAGTGCAGGGGCTGAATGTTCCACCTCTACCTCCCACTCTCGATAGGTTCTCAATAACTTCATTGATTGATTGTCTGATCTATGATATTTAAAAATCTCAATAAAAGAAGAAACCCTGAAAATAAAGCATCTTCAGGGCATCTAACTCTTATAGACTATAACCCTACAGACTGTAAGCTCCTTGTGCGTAGGGATGGCACTTACCAACTCTTCAGTATTGTATTTTCCCAAGTGCTAAGTGCAGTGCTCTGCACACAGTAAGTGCTCAATAAATACAATTGATTGATTATTCTTCCTATTGCAGATGAAGTTCAGCAGGGCTGGGAGTTAGGAAACACTCTGCATGCAGGGTGTGGGTGGACTTTCAAATGAAATTATGACATTGTGCTATGTGCCGCCCCAACAAAAAACAACAGGTCACAAGCAGCATGGCTTAGTGGAAAGAGCACAGGCTGGGAAGTCAGGGGTGGTGGGTTCTAATCCCGGCTCTGCCACTTATCAGCTGTGTGACTTTGGGCAAGTCACTTAACTTCTCTGTGCCTCATTTACCTCACCTGTAAAATGGGTATTAAGACTGTGAGTCTCACTTGGGACAACCTGATTACCTTGTATCTACTCCAGAGCTTAGAACAGTGCTTGACAAATACCATCATCATTATTATTATTATTTTCAAAGTCATCTGCCTCCAGGAAGCCTTCCCTGATTTTCATAACACCCCATTCTTATCAATCTCATGTCACCCTTAACATTTCATTCCTATTCTCAGCACTGATGTACTCCTGGAAATGTATTTGCATATTTATTTGCAAATCCAATTTTTTATTCAGCTCTTTTGCCTTATGCTTTTACCAACTTCCTCTTCTGTCCTGTGTGGCTTCCTGTTCCCTCTGTTTATAAATTATCTTTTCCTGTCCATCCCATTGGATTGTCAGCCCCTGGAGGACAGGGATCACGTGTCTCACTTCTGCGGTGCTCTCCCAAGCTCTTAGGACAGTATTTCGCACCCAGTAGCCTCTCAAAGCCACCATCATTGATGAGAGCCTGGCAGGTCGGCTTCTTAGCAAGAAGGGGAAGAAGGAGGAAAGAAAGGAAAGACTCCGAGGCTCTGAGGATGGAGTCCCCAGGAAGAAGAGGAAGGTGCTGGTGATTAGCGTTTCTCTTCCGAGAGATTCAATCTGCCAGCCAGATGTTGACGGTGGAGTGGCACGCTCAGATCTGAGCCGTCCTGGAGATACTGGCTGGGCTCATTCGGCCTATGGACCGCGACCCCATGCTGCTTGTCTGTCTGGGCACAGATGAGCCATCCTGCCTCACCTGGAGCACATCAGGATTGACTGCTCAGCCCTAGGAGGGAGGCGGAGGGAGGCTCAGGTGGTGTTCTCATCAATGCTCCCGGTCAAGGGGAAAGATGCCCCACAGGGGCCCGTGCCCCGAAGAGGTGAATGCCTGGCTGTGTGATTGATAGAGGGGAGAATGTTTTGGATTCCACGGCAAAGTGGGCCTCGGGAAAGGGGGCCATCCGAGCCTGGATGGGGCTGGATCTGGAGGCTAGGGAATGGGGTCGGCAGCAGCGGGACCGCCGACTTTACACAGGGCTCTGAACCAGGCTTGTCTTAGAGGAGCCACTGAACCTCAAAGAAAGTGAAATTCTCCATCCATCTGGGGCACAATCTGAAACCTAGGGTGGATGACCATGGGACAAGGAGGAAAATAGATGAGAAACCAACTGCCTGCCCTGGGCAGGACCTCCAGAACTTCCTCTTTCGGCTGGGGTGGGGGGCGGGAAAGATGGCATCAGTGCTCGGTAGCGGGCCAGGGTGGTGATTTGTTTTTATTATAATGGCTTTTGTTAAGCGCTTACTATGTGCAAAGCACTGTTCTAAGCACCGGGGAGATTGGGAGAGCTGGAGAGAGGGGCTGCCATTGGCCCTCCCCTGCTGCCACCTCCTCCTTGGGCCAGTGGACCCATTCCAGGCTGGGGCCACAGCCATGGTTACAACTGCTGCTGCTGCTGCTGCTACTGCTGCCAGGGGCTTCTGCCTGCAGTCTTCCCTGGCCATCCTGCCTCCTGCTTCCCAGCCTGGAAGCCCCTAGGCCAGTGCAGCCAGTAGTGGTGGTGGCCAGTTTGGAGCAAGGTGACCGGTTGCGTTTAATGTCTGCCTCCTACAATAGACTGTAAGCTTTCTGTGGGCAAGGTTCGCACCAACCAACTCTATTGTATTGAACTCTCCCAAGTGCTTACTACAGTGTTCTGCACCCAGTAAGTGCTCCATAAATACCATTGGTATTGTTGGAGGTAAGTGGCTGTTCCAAGGGGAACATATCAACAGAGTGAGACTTCTGTGGGTGACATGTGTGAGTGTGTGTGAATGTGAATGTGTATGTGTGTGTATCTGTTGTCTCTGCTTGCTTATGTCTCTGTCTATTTCCATCTCTCCTTTCTCTCTCTCTCCCTCTGTCCCCTGTACCTGTGGCACCCTTCCCATGTCTTTTTCTCAGTCTGCCTCTGATTGCTCACCCATAGTCTTAGACCACTGGTCTTTTTCTCTGGACATCCCAGCCCCTCTCTGTTTTAAAATGGATCAAAATGCCCAGACTGTCTAGAGCTCAAAGTTACAAATAAAAAGGGAAATGCCTTGAAAGACATTTATCACAGACCTTCAGATGAGGAAAACTAGATGAATAAAGCCTTCTTTTATCTACTCCCACTGGCAACACCTCAGCTCTGATGCACCAAAAACCTCTCTTCATATTTTGATACATCAATTGATGTGCTCTACTATTTGAGCACTTCTTCCTCCTATCAATCAATCAATCATATTTATTGAGCACTTACTGCATACAGAGCACTGTACTAATTTGTCAATTATTTTATGCCTGCCTCCCAAGTTAGAATAGAAGCTCTTTGAGGGCAGGGATCCTGTCTTCCACCTCCGTTTTATTTTCCCAGGTGTCTAGTACAGTGCTCTGATTAAAGTAGATGCTCAATAAATACTATTTATTGATCAATCATTTTTTTCTCAAAACATCACTGTGAGATAGGTAGGCAAGTGTTGTTGTTCACAATTTACAGGTGAGGAACCTGAAGCACAGAGAGGTTAAGAAACTGGCCCAAGGTCAACCAGCAAATAAAAGGCAGAACCCAGATTCTTCAACTCCCAGACTTCCACTCTTTTCAGTAAAATATCCTGCCTTTAATTCTTGATGAGGTAATCATGCTAAACATTTCAGTATCCATCTGTTACAGTAACGAACTGTAAAGGCAATTTGAGAGGCAATGGATGTGATCTATCTCAACTTCAGTAAGGCTTTGGATTCCATCCCTCCAGACGATTCTCATTGCCATTTGGCGGAAGAATATTCTCAACTGATAAAAGGGTGCTCTGCCACCTGGAGGGTTCACTGTCAACCGGAGATGGGGTTGGGGGAGCGTATTGTATGATCCATAGCGATAAATTCTGAGTCAGTTCTATTCAGTGTCTCCATTGATGACTTGGACAAGGCAATCAAGAGCATCCTCATTAACCATGCAGATGGTACTAAATTGAGCGGCTTTGCTAAACACTTTGGAGGGCAAGAATGGAATACGAAACAAAAGACAAACTGGGAAAATGGTCTTAAAAAAAAGCATGACATTAATGCAAGGGTGCTTCCCCACCTGGGATTTAGGGAGGAAAACTAAACCACGCAGTTCAAGAAAGGGAAGATTAGTTAGGTATAAGTATGACTGGAAAGAAACCTAACAATAATAATAATTGTGGTATTCATTGATCACATAGTATGTGCCAAACACTGTACCAAGTGCTGGAGTAGATACCAGGTAATCAGATTGGACACAGTCCACATGGGGCTCACAGTCTAAGTAGAATGGAGACCAGGTATTGAATCCCCATTTTATAGATGAGGAAACAGGCCCAGAGAAGTTAAATGATGGGAAAATTCTACCCATGAAGGCAAGTGTAGCCAAAAGGACCCATACACAGCCACATAACATGTCTCCCCCTCTAGACAATAAGCTCGATGTGGGCAGGGAACATGTCTGCCAACTCTACTGTCTTATACTCTCCCAAGTGCTTAGAACAGTGCTCTGCACAAAGTAAGCATTCAGTAATACCACTGATTGATTAGCCCACGGTCACACAGCGGACACATGGCAGAGCCAAGATTGCAACCCAGACCCTCTGGCTCCCATGCCCATGCTCTTTCCACTATGGCACACTGCTTCTAGGAATCACAGCCAACAGCAGGCTGGCTCTTGGTCAGCAGAGTAAGGCTGACATTCAAAGACCAATATGGTATCAAGATCTAGCATAAGAACGTAAGTAATACCGACCGATCAGACCGATCAATGGTCCATTCACCCCGGTACACTGTCTTTGACAAAAGCCACAAGGTCCTGGTTGGAACGCCATGATCGCTGTCCTCCTCGACAGTCATCCTGATGTCCAGTGCTTAGCTTAGTTCTCTGTGCCCAGTTGTCCACCGGTTGGGAGATGACACACAGAGTAGGGGCTCGAGAAACACGGTGAGGGCAGAGGGGTGAACAGGATCCGAGCTCGAGAGTGACTAGCCATCGGCAGTCCGATTCAACAGGTAACACGCTTGTGCCTGTGTGAAGCTGCTTCCTGTCCAACAGGCTCGGGGCTAACTATTTCTTTCCCTGAGCTCAGTTCCACATGAACGGCTTTGAAGCACGCACTAGTGGTTGGCCTTTCTGGAGCAAGGCTGCCCTGAAAACATTCCTCTCTATCCTGGTTTGATGAGTTAGCTGCCTTTAGGAGACAGGGGAGAGCAGCCACTGCGCTTACTGGATGCCTACTGGATGCAGAGCACTGTACTGGATGCTTGGGGACAAACAACAGACTCAAGAGACACATTTCCTGAGCTTGAGGAGCTGATAATCGAGTTGCGGAGTGGTGTGTGTGTGTATGGGTGTGTAGGTGGGGAGGGTAGTGGGGAGAGGTTCTAGTACCGGTTCTACTGTGGGTTTTCTGGGTGATCTTGGGCAAGCCACTTAATGTCTTTGTGACTCAGTTTCCTTATCGGCAAAACAGAATTAAGATACATGATCCCCCTTCCTCTTAGACTGCGAACCCCATGAGGGAAAGGGGCAGTGTTCTATCTCATTATCTTGTATCTGCTCTAGTGCTTAGCAAAGTGCTTGGCTCATAGAAGATGCTTAATAAAAATCATCATTATATTATTATAAGTGGACACAAATTGCCAAATATGCATTAGGTTGAAAAGGACGGGATAGATGGAAATAATGAAAACTAATAATGAAAAATAGTGAGCAGAATATCTGTGCCATAGCTGGAGAATTATGGCAGGGAAGTCTGGGAAACCCAAGAAAAGTCCATCTCGGTCTGTCCGTCTGGGTCACCTTCCATAATTCAAATTACTGTGACTTTAACTGGGTCTGGCAGGATCCCCTCTGAAGGAAACATATTTCCAGAACACTTAGCTGCTGCAATGCCATTAGGTTTTCAGGGTTGGGGCCTGGAAATGTCTTTCGTGGGGGACCCTCTGGAGCCCAGCCCAAGAGTTTCCATCCCAGTCTGCCTGTGATTAGTTAAACATTGCGTGAGATTGTCCCTGATATTTGCTTCTCTGCGATGGATTTCTTGGTCATGAATATTTGCATTATCCTGGGCCCACCTAGCATTGCGAGGTTGCCAAAAAGCAGCTGAAGATCTGAAGACAGAGTTGAGGACGGTCAGCTGAGGGAACTGAGACAGTTTCAGGGTCCTGTGCCACGGTCTTTTAACCAACAAAGGAGAAGCAGTAAAAGCAAATGATCTGATAAATTCATATTGCATGAAATTCAGCAGTGCCTTCCCATAGATTTGCAAAGAATGAGGAGAAGATCCAGAAGTCCCAAGTGAGCACTGCAGATGCATAAGGATTTTGGCGAGACAGAGGGACTGGAAGGGAATGACGAATGCTCAACTACATCCCTCTGCCTTCAGACAGAACCACAGAGAAACCAACCCAGACCAATGAGAGAACTACGGCATTCCCAGGTACTAAAGCTCCTCTGGAGTAGAAGATTCCATAACCTATCTCGGGAACTCTATGAAACTTACTATCAGATGTTCCTCACATCAAGATCTTTAGGAACTAAAATAGTGGATACTTTATAGAAAAAAATTAACCTAGATGCAAGAATTTAAGATCTTAATGGAAAAGGGGTTATCTCTATATACAATAATTGTCCTTCAGGGTTTTTTTTATGGTATTTGTTAAGCGATTACTATATGCCAAGCACTATACTAAATGCTGGGGTAGATACAAGATAATCAGGTTGGACACAGTCCAGGTCCTACATAGGGCTCACAGTCCTAATAGCCATTTTACAGATGAAGTAACTGAACAGAGAAGTTAAGTGACTTGCCCAAAGTCACACAGCAGACAGGTGGCAGAGCTGGAATTAGAACCTAGTTTTGAAGATGATGTCATAAAAGGTTTTTTTTAATTTATTTTTATTGGTGTGTGTGAGTGGGAGTGTGTGTATATGTGTGTGCTTGACTGACAATCTCATCATGTGCACTAAAGATTGCCTGTTGCTATTGACTACCCACAGTGCCTGGAGCTGTGTTCATTTCTTCTTTTAGGTATCATGACCATCCCCAAGTTTGAAACGAGAGGAGACTTTGAGAACAACAGGATGCCCATGTTCTCAGAGTCGGGAGGACCTGGTCTAATCCTGGCTCTACCACTTGCCTGCTCTGGGACCTTGGGAAAGTCACTTAACTTCTCTGTGCCTCAGATGCCTCGACTATAAAATGTGGATTAAGACTTTGAAGCTCCACGTGGGACATGGACTGTGTCCAACCTGATTATCCTGTATCGACCCAAACATTTAGTACAGTTCCCGGAACATAGAAGGCTCTTAATATATGTCATTTAAAACCCCCTCAAATTCACAAACCCCTCCCCGATACCTTAGAAGGACCCTGGCCTCTAGACTGTGAGTTGTTTGTGGGAAGGAATGGATCTGTTTGTTGTTATACTGTATTTTCCCAAGCGCTTAGTACAATGCAA
Organism: Tachyglossus aculeatus; assembly: GCF_015852505.1. NCBI lineage: Eukaryota > Metazoa > Chordata > Mammalia > Monotremata > Tachyglossidae > Tachyglossus > Tachyglossus aculeatus. Next base: position 9,101,153 of record NC_052081.1, read on the forward strand.
ACTTTGCACACAGTAATCGTTCAATAAATATGAATGAATGAATGAATGAAATCAATCAATCAATCGTATTTATTGAGCGCTTACTGTGTGCAGAACACTGTACTAAGTGCTTGGGAAGTACAAGTTGGCAAGGCTGGGACTCAGGAGCCCTGGGTTCTAGTCCCAGCTCCGCCACTTGCCTACTGGGTCACCTTAGGTGTGTCACTTCACTTCTCCATGCCTCAGTTTCCTCATTTGTCCAGGAGAGATTGGGAGCTTGGCTACGAGGTGTGGGCACTCCTGCTGTGTGCTAACGGTAACTGTTGTGTTTGGTAAAGTGCTCGTCACACAGTAAGCATTAAATAAATATCACTGATTGATTGATTGATATTGATTAATTGATTGGTTATCCTAGTGGGTTTGCCCTGCGCCCAGTCCCCACTCTGCTCTGGGATGTGTCGGCACTCAGTGATGGAAAGAGGTCTGCATCTGGTACATTTCTTGGGGAAAGGAGGCTGCCCAGTGAAGAAATTGGTTTTCAATCCATTGCACGGCACAACACAGACTATCTGGTTTGTCATGCTCTACTTGGCAGAGTCGGGTAGCTTGCCCATGGGGTAATGTTAGCTTTCACCTGCTGGATTGCACAACATTTTTTTCTTGCATTTAGTAAAATGCCTCCTGCTGAATAACCGACGCTTTAAACCCTTAAAACCAAACTGCATTTTTCTCTATGAGCAAGTGGACCTAGCATTTCTGAGGATGCTTCAGAAATGTTAAATGATGGTCGGAACAGAAACAATAAAAATAGTCACTTATTTTAATTCTATTAATATTTCTGGCCCAGAGACCTTCAGATGATAGGGGCAAAGCTAATGACTAAAGGTAATTAAATACACTCTTCAATCAAGGGACGCTTTCTGCCTTTAGCTGACATTGTACAAATCCTATGGAAGACAGGCATATAGAGTGAGTCTGTTGACTCGAAGTGAGCCTTATAGGATCACGAATCTGATCCTATTAATCAAGCACTATTATCTATTGAGTGCTTACTGTGTGCAGAGCACTGGACTAAGCTCTTGGGAAAGTACGATACAATAGAGTTGGTTAGATATGATCCCTATTCACAAGGAGCTTACAGTATAGAGGGGGAGACAGACATTCAAATAGATGATAGCTAATAATCCTAGCAAAGAGACACCTTCCCAGTGTACAGATATGGTGCTGCTTTAAAAATCCATTCTTAAAAATGGAAGAATACAGTGCTATTTGGGGGTAAAGGTCTAGGCCCTTCAGGTTTGTATTTTTTTTTTTTGTTTTTCTTTTTTTGCTACCAGTAGACTGTAAATTCTTTAAGGGCAGGGATCATATCTTCCAACTCTACTGAACCATCCAGTGTTCTGCACATAGTAGGTGTCCAATTGATTTTTAAGATGGCACTCAGAGGTGAAGCAAGGTTCTGGATCCATAACAGCATGAGAAGCTGAGAAGCAGCATAGTCTAGTGGAAAGAGCACGGGCCTGGGCAACAGAGGATCTGAGTTCCAATCCCGGCTCTGTCATTTGTCTGCTATGTGACCCTGGGCAAGTCACTTAACTTCTCTGAGCGTCAATTTCTTTATCTGGAAAAGGGACATGAAATGCACATTCTCTCTCTCCCTTGGACTGTCAGCCCCATACAAGAGAGGGACCGTGTCTGACATGATTATCTTGTATCTACTCCAGTGTTTAGTACAGTGTTTGAAACACAGTAAGCCTGCAACAAATACCACAATTATCATTATAGCAGAGAAGGGGAAAAGGATCCTTTTCTTACCTCACCATTAATGCAGTGCAGGGGAAGACTGTGCAGAAGAATGTAAGCGCTGAGCTTGACCCCCACTGGCTTCCAAAGGAGGTTGGGGTGTCGGGGGGAGAAGTGTTGGATCTGAAGATCTGAGGAAAGGACTTGGATTCAGAACTAGCTTCAGCACAGTTGCCAGCTTGATCAGATGTCCCTTTGGTTCCCTGAAGTTCTCTATAAAATTTCATAAAATTTGGATCTCGGAAAAACTGTGTTTGCTATTGGCAGGATATGAGCTTTATATCTATCAAAGTCAAGTTTTCAACGCTTCAAGTTCCCTCTCCTATCCCTCCATGTGTTCTGAATAATTCTACCTTTTCCCCCAATCCACAGTTGTGGCTAAGTGGTGCTTTGGATTTTCTGTGCACAGATCAAAAAACATTAGCTTCAGAAGTCATCCGATTTTTTTTTTCCCATGGTCCAAAGAGGAGAAATGCCAGATTTCCTATCCGTGCTGGACACGGGGCATCCAGTAACATCCAAATTAATATAGATTACCATTGACTTCTCTTTATTCTGACAACATGGAATATTTTGTGTCTTGTTTAATCACAGAATGGAAGGACACTTCTTGCTGACTCACTCACCGTAACCCAGCTGCAGAACATTTGATTATGCTTTAATATTAACGTAGTGCCACAGACGTACATAGCAGCGTAAAATGGGGGAAATGGTGCCAGAAAAATCTGCCCTTAGGAGATTCCAGTTGACTGGAATGAACAATAGAACAGGAGAAAAATGAGAAGAAACATGGTTTGAAGGAGGTCCAGCATCAGAACCCACAATGGGATGGAGAAGGTGGGTGGGGCCCCGAAGGATTCTCGGGGGAGTGGAATGGGAAGGGTCCTGGCTCCCACAGAAGAGGAGTCTGAACCAAAAGTTGAAGTGAGTTGAGAACCCTGAGGGCAAAAGGAGCGATGAGGAGGGGAGCTGGGGTGTGGAGGGGTGTGGAGGGTGGAGAGGAGAGTGTGTATGAACATCTAAAATCACAAACCAGGGACATGTATCGTTTAGGTATCTTTTCAATTTCTAAAATTTGGGAATGGGCGCTGCCTCTAGGAATGAGCTGGGGGAATCTATGAATAATAATAATAATAATAATGATGGCATTTATTAAGTGCTTACTATGTGCAAAGCACTGTTCTAAGCGCTGGGGAAGTTACAAGGTGATCAGCTTGTCCCACGGGGGCAATGCCTTGACAGCCAGGGAGTCTGGGAGAAGGCAATTGGACAAGGGAAAACCCCTTCTAGACAGTAAGCTCTAGACTTGGTTCTGTCTGGGGCCTGCTGTGTGACCTTCAGCAAGTCACTTTTTTTTTGGTGGCATTTATTAAGCGCTTACTATGTGCAAAGCACTGTTCTAAGCGCTGGGGAGGTTACAAGGTGATCAGGTTGTCCCACAGGGGGCTCACAGTCTTCATCCCCATTTTACAGATGAGGTCACTGAGGCACAGAGAAGTGAAGTGACTTGCCCAAAGTCACCCAGCTGATAAGTGGCAGAGCCGGAATTTGAACCCATGACCTCTGACTCCAAAGCCCAGGCTCTTTCCACTGAGCCACGCTTCTTCTGCTTCACTTGACCTCTCTGGGCCCCAGCTTCCTCATCTATAAAATGGTGCTAATAATACCTACCTCTCCCTACCTCACAGGCATGTTGTGAAGATAAAATCAGATGATTTAGGTGGAAGCGCTTTGGAAAAATAAAAGCACTTTACAAAAAACAAGATACTATTCTTATTAAATAACCTTTGAGGTCATTCACTGGCACTTTGCCCAAACTGCAGGGAGATACCGCAGTAGCAAGTTTCATAGCTCTATCCTCATAACATTGTATTTACCTTCCACTCGTTTACAACCCCCACGGTCGTGTTTTGTTTTTTCCAACGGTACTTGTTAAGTACTTATTATGTGCCAGGTGCTGTACGAAGAGCAGGGTTAGATACATGATATCAGGTTGGACACAGTCCCTGTCCAGCATGGCAGTTACAGTTTTAATACCCATTTTACAAATAAGGTGCTTCTCATAGATTAATAAAATTCTCATATGGGTTTATTTTCGTCGTGTCTGTACTTTCCCAAGTGCTCTGCACAAAGTAAGCTTTCAATAAACATCATTGATTGATTGAAAAAATGACTGTGTTTAATCAATCATAGTTATTGAGCGCTTACTGTGCACAGAGCATTGAACTAAGTGCTTGAGAGAGTACAACAGAGTTGATAGACATGTTTCCTGCCCACAAGGAGCTTACAGTCCAGAAGGAAGAAGAAGACTGGATATTCGGTGCTACACAAGTCAGAGTACCAGACCCGAGCCTTGTCTTCAAGACACTTACAGTCAAAAACAACAACATCTATTCGTATCACAGGCTTTGTCTTTTTGTTAAGTTTTTTGTTAGGGCTATTCCTGTTAGCATCATTTATGTGTTCAATTTTTCCTGACCACCCACGAAATCCTGGCTGGGTGTATTCCTTAGGAGCATTGATTGTTAAATGATCTCTTGGCTGAGCCTGGCAGCAGACCCAGGGTTAGCTCTGGCCCTACTTGGGGATCTCTCTATTTTGTCCCTGAGGAAAGAGAAGGACTCAGGAGAGAGAAAGAGAGAGATGGGGAGGGGTGGGGAGGTGGGGTCCAAGCAGCTCAGAAGAGACAGCTCAGAAGAAGAGACTGGTGGGTAGGGGAAGGGAGAAGGAGAGGAAAACGGCATTTGGGATGCAGAAGGGAAGTGACCCACAGAGGAAGGGGAAATTGCAAGAGTGGCAGTGGGAAAAAGGAGGGAGGAGCAAGGGAGAAAGACAGCAAAAATGTGTCCAAATGCAGTGGAGGAACGTGGGAAAGAGGAAATGAAAGCAAGACTGAATGGTGAGGACTAGAAGATGAAATTACATTTGGAAGGCAATGGGGAGCCTTGGAAAGGGGATGATATAATTAGCAAAACCCAAGAACAGCATAATTAGCATGATCTAATGCCAGCATGGAAAGAGGTGTGTGGGGAAGGGTGAGGAGAGAAAGGTGTGAAACATGTGGAAAAGGCTCATTTTGGTGTGCTTGTTTTATGAAAAATGTGTTTATTCTTTCTCCCTCCTGGGAAAAACAACCTTCTAAAAAGAACAAGAAAAAACACGGAAGGGTAGTCATAATGTGGTATTTCTTAACTGTGGTATTTGTTAACCGCTTACTGAGTGCAGAGCACTGTAATAAGTGCTTGGGAGAGTAAAACATAACAGAATTAGTAGACACATTCACTGTCCACAGTGAGTTTACAGTCTAGAGGGGGACACAGACATTAATAGAAATAAATGAATTATGGATATGAATGTAAGTGCTGTGGGGTTGAGGGAAGGGTGAATAAAGGGTGCAAATCCAAGTACAAGGGTGATGCAGAAAAGAATGGGAGAAGAGGAAATGAGGGCCAGGTCAGGGAAGGCCTCTTGGAGACGTGCTTCTAGACTGTGAGCCCGTTGTTAGGTAGGGACCATCTCTATACATTGCCAACTTGTACTTCCCAAGTGCTGAGTACAGTGCTCTGCACACAGTGAGCGCTCAATAAATATGAGTGAATGAATTAATTAATGTGCTTTTTAAAATGCCATTGACCAAATTATTTCAGCTGATCACAACTCAGGGGTTACTGGGGTTGCTGCCACATTCGACATGAACAGAAGACAATTTCACCCTTCAGGCTGGGCCTTGGCATCCTTGCTGGGATGAAGGAAGCTTTCTTCTCCTGCTCCTGCTCTCCTATTCAAAGCCTGAAAGACCAGGGCTGGAAAACAGACCACATGACAGGTGTCCTTTAGGTTCTCCTAACTAGGAATGGCTCCACAACCTGCCTTTGCTGGGAGTTGCCAAGCTGTGCAAGACACTTGGTGTATCATCCCACACCCAGACAGGGTCTGAAATTCATTACGGGTGGGTGATGGTCTCTAGCTGTTCTGCTTTGGACCGGCCACGATTTCCCAGTCTTCATGGCTGGGCCCTGGATGAGACCCTCTTCTTCTAATGTTATTGGTCTCCTTGTCCCTTGGGCTGAAAGCCAAGTAGCCCGCTCTCTCCACTCACGAGGGCCTGCCTCGGAGAAGCAGCATGGCCTAATGGATAGAGCACGGGCTTGGGAGTCAGAAGGTCATGGGTTCTAATTCCAGCTCCACCACTTGTCTGCTGTTTGACCTTGGGCAAGTCACTTCATCGGGCCTCAGTTACTTCATCTGTAAAATGGGGATTGAGACTCTGAGCCCCTCGTGGGACAGGGATGGTGTCCAACTCTATTCGCTTGTACCCACCCCAGCACTTAGTAGAGTGCCTGGCACATAGTAAGTGCTTAACAAATGCCATGATTATTATTATTATTTTCCTTACCCTTCCCTTCCCTGGTGGAGGATCTCTGCAAGGGAACCCAAGGGCACAGAGGTTTCAAGTCCTCCATCCTGAGGGACCCATCAGGAATTTCAAGGATTTACTGAATAACAGGCAATAACAAGAGTCCAGCCCAGTAAATTTAATAAGGACCTACCACAACCTTGGCATGGGTGGCGACCATGTCTGGGATTGGTTTGCCAATTAACACAACACGTGTTTGGTTAAGTCCCCTCCTTTCCTCCTAGAAAGATTAGACCCGCAGATGCCCGTTCTTGACTTACGTAAGTGGCCATGGCTTCGGCCCCTTCTGGAACCAGCAGACCTCAGAGCAGAGGAGAGGAGAGGTGGCCGCCGGACAGAGCTGGAAGTCCTAGTGGTCCCCGGAGCCCTGCTGTGGGTCATGGCCTGGGGCTCTCTGGTTCAGTGCCACCCAGCTCCTCCTTCTCCAGAGAGAGGGCTCCCTTGCCGTAGTGACTGGCTGCTACAGCTGCAGGAGCAAAAGGAAAATTGTTTATTTCAGCTGGCAGCAGAGAGAGCCCCACCACGGCAGCCCAGGGTATCCATAAAGTAGCCTGCAATATATGCTTTCCTGCTTCTCATATGGCTGAAAAATCACCCAGCCCTCACTGGGGGCCAAGAGAGTCATCTGGAAGTAGGGAGGGAACACTCACAATGAGGGGGACCTTCCACGTGGGATCAATTCTCCCCTATGCACCCAGTAAAATGCCCGCATATACCCAGAAGGAAGACAACAAAGAAGAGCTTCCTTCCTCCCCATTCCCAGGTTCTGGGGCCCTGCCTGATGCCCTATTGCTGGCTCGGTGGCGGGGCTGGGGAGGACTATGCCCTTAAGAGAAGCAGCGTGGCTTAGTGGCAAGAGCACGGGCTTGGGAGTCAGAGGATGTGGGTTCGAATCCTGCCTCTGCCACTTGACTGCTGAGTGATCTTGGGCAAGCCACTTCATTTCTCTGGGCCTCAGTTACCTCACCTGTAAAATGGGGATTAAGACTGTGAGCCCCATGTGGGACAACCTGATTACCTTGTATCTACCCCAGTGCTTAGAACAGTGCTTGGTACATTGTAAATGCTGAACAAATACCATAATTATTTATTATTATTTATTATATGCAGTTTTGTATGTGGAGGAAAGACCCGCTAGAGGAGGGGGTCACACGATGACACAGTCTGGGGAAGGGGTGGTTCCCCCAGAATCTTGAGAAGGCCCTGACTGGAGCCGTTACTGCGGTTGAGGTGATCAAGGGCTGTGGTTTAGTGGTACAAGACTGACAAAGGGATAGGGGAGCAAGGGCACTGAGTTCAGTAGAGAGGGTAGTGTTGAGGGTGTCAATTTGGTCATCAAGGGAAGGTAATTTGGTTATAGAATCAATCAATTGTATTTATTGACTGCTTTCACATTGACCAGCATGAAGCACATTCTTTGGCACAGCAGTCAACACTAAGCACAGTGCTTGGTAAGCACCTATTATTATTATTAGCCACATACACTATTAAGAATATATTTATTTATATTAATGTCTTTCTACCCCTCGACTGTAAGCTCACTGTGGGCAGGAAACATGCCTACCAACCTTGTTGTACAGTAGGTACTTAATGCCATTATTATTATTATTTATTTATTAAGCACTTACTATGTGCAAAGCACTGTTCTAAGCACTGGGGAGGTTACAAGGTGATCAGGTTGTCCCACGGGGGGCTCACAGTCTCAATCCCCATTTTACAGATGAGGTAACTGAGGCACAGAGAAGTTAAGTGACTTGCCCAAAGTCACACAGCTGACAATTGGCGGAGCCGGGATTTGAACCCATCAATCAATCAATCGTATTTATTGAGCGCTTACTATGTGCAGAGCACTGTACTAAGTGCTTGGGAAGTACAAGTCGGCAACACATAGAGACAGTCCCTACCCAACAGTGGGCTCACAGTCTAGAAGGGGGAGACAGAGAACAAAACCAAACATACTAACAAAATAAAATAAATAGAATAGATATGTACAAGATAAATAAATAAATAAATAGAGTAATAAATATGTACAAACATATATACATATATACCCATGACCTCTGGCTCCAAAGTCCGTGCTCTTTCCACTGAGCCACACTGCTTCTATAGCGTTAATAGCATTAATGATGATGTGTGTGTGTGCATATATATATATGTAAACTGCAGTGTTTTTCCTTAGCGGTTTGAGGTAAAATAGTCATATTTCAGAATGACAAATACTGGGCTCTGAATATATATCCAATACTCGCTGTCTTTCTCCACATAGTACCTAAATTTATGTATGTTTGTAGGTCACATTACACATGCCCATTAATTCACTGCACATATTCACCCTCAACTCTAGCTGCACACTACCCCCATTCAGGGTATGGCTATAGAGCTTCCTCCTCTGGCACCGTCTTCGTGTGAAAAACAGTCTGCAAAACAAAAACCAACACAAGATCTCTGCCCAAAGACTCTGCCAACTGCCTCGAGAATGAGGTGTCTCGGCGGGCAATGCAGCTAGGGCAATTGGGGAGAAACCAGTCCCCACGACTTAACTTCTCTGTCTCCCCGCTGGATGCCTTTCACTTATGGGGAGAACTTTCTATTCCAAGCATCGACATTTCCTGTGAGGTGCAAATCCCTCCATTCCAGGACAGGCAGGGGAAACAGGCATGAATCCCTACCTGTCATTTATTTCAATGGATGCCTTCCCCATTAGACTGTAAGCTCCTCGAGGGACTCCGTTGTACTCCCTAAGTGCTCGGAACAGTGATCTGCACACTATAAGTGCTCAATAAATTTCACTGATTGACTGACATGCCTGAAGCGTTGGTGATGCTATCAGACTTCTCCCACTGAACCCGTATCATCAGAAAGTTCTCATCATGACTGCACGGACTGCAAAGCCTGGACAGTGTGAACTGTTGATGCAGAGACATGCTGCAAGGCGCAGAAGACCGTCTCCCGTGCTGAGGGGGCAGGAATGTGGCCCAGAACTCGTGGACAGAAAGATTGCCACAAAAAAGCCAATAAGGCAATGATCGAAATCCTCAGCTTCGCTTCCAGTGGAAGTTTGGTTTAGCAATCACTGCAGACTAGTGGCCTGTGGAACAGGCTCAACAAACGTCAGCATTTTGAAGACATCTGGTCTTCATTTTGGAACTTTTCTATGGACAGGGGGATTAGGATTGTACGATGTAGATGCCATTCATTATCACCTATCTACAGAATTGGAGTTCTGAAGGCTTAGCTTCTTTGCAGAACAGTAATCCTGAATGCTTAGAACAGAACCTTTCTCTCCAGAGTCTCAACATGCTGTGCAGATGTGAATTCCTCAACCCTCAGGATTTCTGCAAGGGAAATGATTTGATCCCGGATCTTTTGGATGGGAAAACTGGGTCAGGGAGGTGTAATTTTCCAAAGGTCACACAAATGTATGGTAAAGCCTCCAGAATGGCCTCATTGGCCTCTTAATAATAACAATAACAATAATAATAATAACAACAATATTAATGGTATTTGTTAAGTGCTTACTATGTGCCAGGAACTATACTAAGTGCTGGGGTGGATACAAGCAAATTGGGTTGGACACAGTCCCTGTCCCACACAAGGCTCACTGTCTTAATCCTCATTTTACAGATGGGATAACTGGGATAACAGCGGGAGAAGCAGCGTGGCCTAGTGAAAAGAGTTTTGGAGTCAGAGGTCATGGATTCAAATCCCAGCTCTGCTGATTGTCAGCTGTGTGACTTTGGGCATGTCCCTTCACTTCTCTGGGCCTCAGTTCCCTCATCTGTAAAATGGGGATTAAGACTATGAGCCCCACGTGGGACAACCTGATCACTTTGTATCCTCCCCAGCGCTTAGAACAGTGCTTTGCACATAGTAAGTGCTTAACAAATGCCATCATTATTATTTTTATTATTATTATAACTGAGGCACAGAGCAGTTAAGTGACTTGCACAAGGTCACACAACAGACAAGTGGTGGAGTCAGAATTGGAACCCAGGTCTTTGTGACTCCCAGCCCCGTGCTTTAATCCACTAGGCCATGCTATTTCTGCTGCACTGGTCCCCTTGTTGTACCAGTGCCAATTTCTGTTGCTTGATTGTTCGCTCTCCCCTCCCTTTCCTTTGGCTCTTTCGGTATCCAACTCACCAATTTCTAATGACTTTACTCAGGTTTGGCACCACCAGAACAGGCCCTGCTTGAAAATGCCATTGAGGCGTAGTAGGCGGTTAATAAATGTCATTGATGGATGGCACTCAATGGTTCCGGTATTTTGAGTTTTCATTTTGAGAGGAGAGGTGACGGGGGCAGGGGATTTTAGTGGGGAGGGGGACTAGGAGGCGGTGGGCTTCAAAGAGAGAACAGTCCATAAGGCCACCATTCTGGTTCTTTCCAGCCCTGACTGGAAACTGTCAGGTCTTGTCAGAGGCCTGGGTTAATGGAGGTGGCGGAGTCCATAGTGCCCCATCGCTCCCTTAGCAAGGGCACCGAGGCCTGCACTGCTCGTATGGGACTCCATGTTTACCTACAGTGCTTCCCATCTTTTACCTACAGCTGCAAGGGGGTGAAATCAGTCAGTCAGTCAGTCAGTCAACAAGTACAGTAGCTATGGAGTGTCCTTAGGGGATGTCACAGCACTTAAAGTAAGAAGCCCATGTTAAGAAATAGATAAGGTTCTTATCCTCTAGGTACATAGAGATCCAGTACAATGATGACCACAAGGGAGGCAGTGCAGCTGAGTAGAAAGAGCCCAAGGGCTGGGACTCAAAGACCAAGGTTCTAGTTGTAGCCCCTATGCCTTGCCTGCTGTGTGACCTTGGACAAGTCCCTTAATCCCTCTGAGCATCGGTTTCCTCCTCAGGAAAATAGGGATAAAACAGATTGCCAGTTCCGTGAGTGACTAGGGCTAGGCCTGACCTGTTGACCGTTTTCTACCCTAGTGTTTAGTACATAGTCAGCACTTAATAAGTGTCCCAATAATGAATGTGATGAAGATGTATATATTCCACGGATGGACTAGATGACCGAAACCTTGGACTAGTACACAAACAGGACATCCTTGCCCTGGAAATACCCAGCGAGTACCAATGACATCATCTGTCAAAAACAAATCCATATGTCTTTTAAAAATACATTTTTGGCTAAATATAGCAGGAATGACCATTTGTCTGTGCGGTTCCGGGGGAGTCACGACGGGCTGGCTGGGGCTAATGGCTTGAGGTGATTCCTCTCCAAGAATCATTCATCTCCAGGAAGTGCTTGCTACTGGAGCTCCTTCCTCTGCTTCAGGAAGGTGTCCGACATAGACCCACAAAAGCCAGATGGGCAGTTGCTGCGGCACAGGACATGCCCTCATTCTCCGAACTGCGTCCATTCCCTGCCTCATCACAGCCTGGGCTAACGGAGCCCATGGCTCCTCTGAGAAAGGGCAGCTGCCAACCTCTGAAGGAAATGGCCAATCGGTTGCACCTTCGTCATTTGGAGTTGAAAGGGATTCCCAAAGCCAGGACAAACTCCCAAGGGGGTGGTGTTCTCCTAAGAGCACCTAACCTGGATCGATCGCCTAGTGAGTTGGTTAGGGCAATCCTGCAGCACTCACTATGTACTACACCCTGGACTAAGCAACAGGGGAAATGCAAATATAGCGGATCAGGCCCAATCCCTGGGTCTCACCATCTAGGTGGGCTTTCTAGTCAGATAGACAATGGCAACAAGGGACTGTGAACAACAACAACAAGCTACAGAGTCAGAGCTAGAGGTTCTCTGCTAAGATGAGCAGATCAAGACTAGTCAAGGAGGAGTGCTTAGAGAGGGGCTTCCTCAGGCTTCCCCAGGCTCCCCACCACTCCAGGTAAACAGGCTAGCAGTAGTGAACTGGAATAGGAGGGAAAGAGTGTGTGTGTGTGTGTGTGTGTGTGTGTGTGTGTGTGTGTGTGTTTTCACACGCACACATGTGCGTGCATGCGTGTGTGATCAGCCCTCTCGTATTTCTTCGGCTTTAGCACTGTAGCTATGGACTGAGGTCCTCGGTGACCAAGAGCTCCCTTTTTTAGCATTCCTCCAATTCAAGGGTCAAATTCCCACTTAAAGGCTCGGTTTCCACAGTCTTATGAATTGCTCCAAATTGTCTCATTTTTCCCTGATAAGAGATGACCCCGACTGGCTTGTCTCCTCACAGACTGCGACCGGTCCCACAAGCTGGCGACACCGATTCCTCTGGGCCCTGGTGAGGCCAGGATGTGGGCTGATGAGCAAGGACATTAGGGTGATGGTTATTCACATCCTGTTCAGACAACTTCCGCGACTCATATTCTGCTTGGCTGGTCTGAGCGGGCAGGGAAGGGGAGTCGGGGGAGCAGGGCAGTGGGAATCGTGGCTGCCAAGTGCCAAGGGCCAAAGGTCAGGAGAGGAAAAAGGAAGTTCTTTTTTTGGAAGCAGTTTTGCAGACCCGTATCCAAACGTCCTGTCCAAATGGAGGAGACAATCATAATGCTTTGCTTTTCTGTAGCCCACACTTTCATCCCAGAATCCTGAAACACTTCGCATGCTTCGATTAATTACACGGTCTGACAGAATCTCCCGTCTTCTTCCCAAGGGGAAATTGAAGCTTAGAGAGGTCAAATAATTTCCTCTAGGTCATCCAACAAACCAGCTGAGGTGCCAGGAATAGTTCTGGGCTCTCGGCTCCCCCAGCCCCTGCCCTTCACAGTGCCAAGTCGGAGACAAGAGGGGATGGCCGGCTCTCCTGGAGGGGCCATGTGGTTAATCCCCCTGCCTCCAGGCAGGACTCTTCCAAAACCATCCCAGAAAGATGGTTGTCTATCCTTTTCTTAAAAAAAAAAAAAATCCAGAGGAGCCAATTCTCAAACTCTCTTCGTAACGCAACAAAGTGTATCACCACTGTCTGAGCCAGGAAGTAAAAAGTGAGAAAGGCAGGGCTGTTCATCCAATAGCTCACCTAGCTGCTAAGGGAGTTCCAGCTCAGCAGCCAGCCAGTGATTCTTTCTTCTGATTGGGAGCCCCGTGAAGGGCTGAGGCTTTGGATGACCTGATTATTTTCTAACTACCCCAGCGACCAGCACAGGTCTTGGCCCACAAAGAAGCCCTTAACAGATACCACGATTATTTAAATTCTCCAGTCATTTACAGTGGGTATAATTAGGATTTCCACATTTCCTGATCTTTTTTTGAAGACTTCTGCCATTGAGAAGGCTTGACCATTGTTCTATCATTGCTTTGCCATAAGAACATGGCAACTCAACATGGCTACTCTATGATGTGGGACTACATTTAGTCCTGCAAGTCAGTGTTAACTAGACCAATGTCAAGCATTGAGAAGCAGCATGGCCTAGTGGAAAAAAGCATGGGACTGGGAGTCAGAAGACCTGGGTTCAAATCCCGGCTCCGCCACTTGACTGCTGTGTGACCTCGGGCAAGATACTTCACTTATAATAATAATAATGATGATGGCATTTATTAAGCACTTACTATGTGCAAAGCACTGTTCTAAGTGCTGGGGAGGTTACAAGGAGATCAGGTTGTCCCACGGGGGGCTCACAGTCTTAATCCCCATTTTACAGATGAGGGAACTGAGGCCCAGAGAAGTTAAGTGACTTGCCCAAAGTCACACAGCTGACAAGTGGCGGAGCCGGGATTTGAACCCATGACCTCCGACTCCAAAGCCCAGGCTCTTTCCACTGAGCTACGCTGCTTCTTGTGCTTCTCTGTGCCTTCTGTAAAATGGTGATTAAGACTGAGCCCTGTGTGGGACAAGGACTGTGTCCAACCCAATTATCTTGTATCTACCCCATGGCTTGGTTCAATTTCTGGTACATAGTAAGTGATTAACAAATGCCATTAAAGAAAAACAGTCAACTCAGAAGCAGTTTACTCCAGTAATAGTAATAGTAGTAGTCATTGTAGTAGTAGTAGCATAAGTAGAAGCAGCAGCAGCAGCATGGAAAGAGAATGTCTGACAGTAGCATACCAAACAAACTGCTGTATAGAGCTGAAATTGTGAAACCAAAAGCCACGAGGGCAGAGGGAACGGGTTGAGGGCTACCCACTAAGGGAACAGGTTGAACCCTAATCAGTAAAACAAAGTCTTGGACAATACTACATCCCAGCTGAAAACTGAGAGTCAACTGCTGAGTAGAGACAAGCATAGCGCAATGCTATCCAGAATGGAGTGGCTCTCTTAGAAGCTTCATAAGGAATGAGAGACTAGGAGGCAAAAGGGGAAATACCCCTAAATGCTACAAACATTATGCATGACAACACAAGAAGGGATAGCCTTTTTGTGTGCACAATGTGGCTGGGATTCCCTCTTCCCCCTCCTCCCCTCAATCCCAACACACACACACACACACACACACACACACACACACTCGTAAACTTCACTGTCAGTGGTATCTTTGAATGCAGAAGGTAACTATAGACTACATATGTATATATATAAAATACTGATAATAATTATTAATAATATTTATTAAGCACTTCCTCTGTGCCAGACACTGTACTAAGCGCTGGGGCAGATATAAGCAAATTGGGTTGGATAGAGTCCCCGTCCCACACGGGGCTCACAGTCTTAATCCCCATTTTGCATATAAGGGAACTATGGCACTGAGAAGGTAAGGGACTTGCCCAAGAACACCCAGCAGACAAATGGCAGAGCTGGAATTAAAACCTAGGTCCTTCTGGCTCCCAGACCTGTGCTCTATCCACTAGGTCATGTTCTCAATAGCATGTCTTGAGTGCCCACTTGGTGCAGTAATAATAATAATAATAATGATAGCATTTATTAAGCGCTTACTATGTGCAAAGCACTGTTCTAAGCACTGGGGAGGTTACAAGGTGATGAGGTTTTTCCATGGGGGGCTTACAGTCTTAATCCCCATTTTACAGATGAGGCCATTGAGGCCCAGAGAAGTTAAGTGACATGCCCAAAGTCACACAGCTGACAAGTGGTGGAGCCGGGATTTGAACCCATGACCCCTGACTCCAAAGCCCGGGCTCTTTCCACTGAGCCATACTGCTTCTCAGTGTACTGCACTAGGCACTTGAGAAGTACAGACTAAAGAAGGGACATAGAGAACATAAAGAACATAAAGATCATGTTGCCTGTTTTGCCAAGTGGTCTTGATTGTATCAGTCAATTGAGGAGTGAAGGTAAAACATGGAAAATCTGCCGAAAGGTGGGCACTTATCTTGTTGAACTTCTTAAGAGCCTCCCACTACCATATTCTTACTTAATCCTCTCATCCTCAGGGAGAATCCTTTAGGAAAAAGGTCTTCCCTGGGCCTGGAGTCTATCCTTCATTTCTTCAGTCTCTTTGAGTGTTCAAAGCTTCAGGCCCATTTCTGTCCTAAGGTGGCATTTGAGCATTCCCGTTCGTGCTTCCAGGAAAGTGAGCAAAGTGATGTAAGATCACAGTTCCTGTGCCCTCTCAATGGAGCTACTTAAAATCACCTCCCACTGTGTTGAGAAGGGAGGGTGGGCTGGCACCATCTCCAAGGCCACCCTGTGTCAGTACCATGATGCTGTAATCTCATGGAAGACATGATCTCTGCATCAAGGTAGGGTGGAACTTGAGACTTGGTTAGCACACCCCCAGTTGATGGGCTCTGGCATTTGGACATTTGAGCTGAGAGTTTTCCAGATTTCATATCCTGTCTAACCCCTTCATGATGGCTGGTTCTGTAACTGCTTTTCTGGA
Organism: Tachyglossus aculeatus; assembly: GCF_015852505.1. NCBI lineage: Eukaryota > Metazoa > Chordata > Mammalia > Monotremata > Tachyglossidae > Tachyglossus > Tachyglossus aculeatus. Next base: position 9,117,062 of record NC_052081.1, read on the forward strand.
TCATCCATGTCTGGCCACTCCTCATCGGGTGCCTGGAAGCTCGTGGTTGAAAGGAAAAGACTGGTTTAAAGGAAAAGGTGGAATTTTTCTCGGCTTTGTTACTTGACGGCTTATCGGCGGCAGGACCAGTAGACACCGGCTTTCCCCACCCCAATCTCTGCTTTACAACTTCCACAAACCTGACTGTCTCTTAAGGATTGGCTGTCGACAGAAATATTGAAGTTCCTGACCAATTTCCAGTGCCTTCCAATGGATTCTCTCCCACTCCTTTTTCTTGTCTTTCCCTTCCCACCCCCTGCCCCCTACCCCAGAGTTAAAACGTGCTAACGTTCCTGGCACAGGGTCCAGGAGCATAGTGCAGCACACACAATCCCTCCAGCGAAAAAGCATTTCTGAATGACAAATGGAAGAGAGTCCAAAACTAACTAGCTCGTGGGTAGAGATGTGCTTGGTAGCCTCCGGGCTGGGCTCAGTTACTGTGGAATGCACCTTGGGAAGTCTCGCTTCAGGACCGCCTGTCTCCAAGAGATTGCACCCATTACCCTGTGCTACCTTCCAGGCACCAGAGAACAGTTCCTAAGAGGAGAGGAGAACCCCTACTATGGTATTTCTTGAAAGCCAGCCCAAGTGTGACTTTTTGTGAGAACATGCGATAGGTCAAAGGTCCTGGCTTGTTTAGCAGGGAGTGTCTTCTCTTGCCGCCCTACAGTGAGCTGTCAGCAGCTCCATCTTGGCTTTTGGGGTGCCCAGCAACAGAACTGAGAATTGAGAGAGGAAAATCCAATTACAAAGGGAAATTAATGTTTGGCTCACGTTCTAGACTGTGAGCTTGTTGTGGGCAGGAAATGTGTCCACCAACACTGTTGTACTCTCCCAAGAGCTTAGGACACTGCTCTGCACACAGTAAGTGCTCAATAAATATCACTGATAAAAAGCTGTGAGAGGCAACAGAAATGAAACCCTAAGATGCTGAATCGCAGAAAGGTTCCCTGAAGAAGAGAAGCCCTCATCTAGGCTCTCCCATCCAGGCCCATAAGGCTTCTCCCCTTATCACAGCTGGGCCTGATTTTTCACTTGGGGAGAAATGCTTTTACCATGGGGCCGAGGCCTGAGGTGGCTCTGGTTATTGCAGAGGAAGGGCAGGCTCTTATTCAGCTTCAGCTCCAAGGTTCCATTAAGGCTGGAGGGTGGATGGGCCTCAGTGCTGGGTCACCTGGAGTCAGACTTGGCATCTGAGTCCTGGGCATCCCTGCCCAAAATTCAGCTTTGAGGGAGAGTATGGTGGAGGGAAGGAGAGCATGGCAGAGGGAGGAAGAGAATGCTGGAAGGAGGAAGAGAACGGTGAAGCGAGAGAGAGCACGACAGAGAGAGGGAGAGTATGGTGGAGAGAGGGAGAGAATGGCAGAGGAAGAGAGAGCTTGGTGGAGGGAGGGAGAGCAAGGAGGAGAGAGGAAAGGAACGATGGAGGGGGAGAGAGCATGGTAGAGGGAAGGAGAGCATAGCGGAGGGAGGGAGAAGGCATAGTGGCAAGAGGGAGAGAGCATAGCAGAAGGAGAAAGGGAGCAAGGTGGATACAGCCTTTGAGGATGAGGTAATGACCCAGTCTCTGGAATCTGGGGGAAGGTCAAGTATCCGTCCTCCAGCTGCAATGAGAAACCTGGGCAAAACCCTGGGTCCCTGGAAGGGCAGTGACCTCCCTGCCTCTTGTCTCTTCCCTCTCCAGTCCACACTTCACTCTGCTGTTCAGATCATTTTTCTGAAAAAAAATTTAAGCCCACATCTCCCCACTCCTCAAGCATCTCTATTGGTTGCCCATCCACATCTTCATCAAACAGAAACTCCTGACCATCCGCTTTAAAGCACCCAATCACCTTACTCTCTCCTACCTAACCTCACTAATGTTCTCCACTCTAACACTAACCTACCTCGTTCTCATCTCTGCTGCCACTGGCTCTTTGCCCACCTTGGCCCTCGGGCCTGGAACTCCCTCCCCCTTCACACGTGACAGTCCACCACTCACCCAACTTTCAAAACCCTCCTAAAATCACATCTCCTCCAAAAGGCCTTCCCTGACTAAGCCCTATTTCTCCTACCTACCCACCCGCTCCTCTGCATTAACTATGCACCCACCCCGACCCTATAGCCTTATACTCTCCTAGTTTCCCATCTGTAATTGGTTCCTGCCACCCCTTACCACCTCCACCCCCAAAACCCAGCTCTTCCCCCATTCTATCAGCCTTCTCTGCCATGTCCCATCACTGTCCACTCCCGGGCCCCAGCCGGCTCTCTGCTTGGCTAATGGGGCAGGAATGTAAGAGGGACAGAGGTTCTGAAAATAATTCTGAGCTCAAAGTGAGGGAAGGAGAGGAGAAGCTTTTTGAATATTGAATTAAGGCTGTCTCCAGGATTATTGATATTCCCATAAGAAAGCAGTTAGCCAGCCCACTACTTTAGAGCCCTATGAATTTTTCATTGTTTGATTTAAGCTCCGTGGCTTCTTTTTTTTTTTAACCAGACTAAGCACCTTCTTGGCACGGGGGAGGGATCTCATCCTCCTCATGGAGTGCTTGGTACCCGGATGCCTTGCTTGGGGGATGAGGTCATGATGCCTGTGAGCCTGAGCCATTTGACACAAGGCCATCCAAATTTATGTCTAACCGGGGACATCTCCTGCCATAGCACGGGGAAGAATTTCCAGAAGTTGAGCAGGAGAGGTGCCAAAGCATTAGTGGCGGGGCTGAAGAGAGTTATTCTGAGACGGTGGGTTTCAGGACTGATACCCTTACACCTGGCAGGAACCCGGAACCCTGGGTAAAGAGGAAAGAGGGGCTTAATCAGAGAAGCCCAGGCCGGGCCATCTCAGCCACCCCCTGCCTCTGTGCAGGGCTGTGCCTCAATCCTCTGAGAAGGAGAGGTAGTCTTTCGCCACCTCTCTCTAGTCTTCATGTATTGATTCATGTCCACTTTCAGCACTTGGATGTATATGAGAAACAGCATAGCCTAGGGCAAAGAGCATGGGCCTGGAAGTGAGAGGACCTGGATTCTAAACCCAGCTCTACCACTCGTCTGCTGTGTGATCTTGAGCAAGTCACTTCACTTCTCTGTGCCTCAGTTTCCTCAGCTGTGAAATGGGGATTGTCCTATTTCCTCCTACCTAGACTGTGAGACCCACATGGGACAGAGACTTGTCCAACCTGATAATCCTGTAGCTACTCTGTGCCACAAATACTATAATAATAATAATACATTAATAATAATTATTATTACACTTGAAGTGAAATTCCATCTTATTTATTCTGATATTGCTGCAATATTTTTATGTTCAAATGCAACAGGGAAGGAGTACCATACTTCTGGTGTACTTTCCCAGGTGCTTAGTACAGTGCATTCCACTCCGAAGGTGCTCAGCAAATGCCAGAACCATTAAGACTACCATCTCACTTAACCTGGAGAGAATGAGATAGAGCACAATGGGCTACTAGGATAGAAAGCCTCACAGATCGATCTGCTTCCAAACCCTCCTTAAGTGCCCGCACAAACTCAATTCCAATGAAAGCCCAATGAAAATGCCACAGAAATGGCCAGAGGGGTGTCCGCCTGGACTGAGTCCCTTAAGTTCCAAGAAACTGGGAGCCATGCCAAGTGGGAGCCATGCTTATTTAGGAATCTGGATTCGTGTGAATGACCTTTCTCGGGAAGGGTCTGTTGGGTCTGAAGGGAGGGGGCCAGAATTCCCACTGTAGGAGTGACTTTAGTGACCTTGGTTGTTCTGGCCTGCATCCCCTTTAGACTGTAAACTCCTTGTGGGCAGGGGACATATCTACCATGTTTACTGTGATATTGTACTCTCCCAAGTGCTTAGTATAATGCTCTTCACACAGCAAGTGCTCAGGAAATTCAATCGATAGCTTGATGGATCTGGACCCAAGATGGGACCATTAAAGGAGGAGCTCATCTAGGAGGGGAAATGACCTCTGGAAGTTTGCTGCTCAATCAAGGGGCTGCCATCGTGGCTGAAATATGGAAGCTTCCTGAGAAAACTGTTGTCCTGAATGGAGTAGACATCGCCCGGCAGCCCCAGGGTTGACGTCCGCCAGCCTCCTCAAGGGAGGATAGGAGCCAGGGTGAGTGGGAGAAGAAGAGGGGTGAGGGAAGAAGGCTTGCAAACCAGAAGAATGGGCCAGAAAGGGCAGGGGGTGGCTCCAGGCATTTGGTTTCCATGAGCAGTGATGAGTCTACTGACTGCTTCCATCCTATGTGATGCCATTACTTTAGTTTCACCAAGCATGCGGTGTGATGCGATGAAACTAGATGGAACTTTTGGGGAAATCAAAATGATTCCCCTGGGCCTGCTGCCACACCAAGGTTTGTCGTTAGTGAAACTCAAAAATCCATGCAGATGATAAACCAGAGTTGTGATGCCACCCTATGTCTGCTGAGTCCTGCCCTTTTGAGGCAGTTGCCTCTGGATCACTGCCAACCTGAGAAGTGTAACGTGCCGCTTCTTGTAGTCATAGCTTCCATTCCCCAAAGGCTGGGAGGGCAACGTGGAGGAGCAGAGATGGGGAGAGGAGAGAGGAAATTGGGAAGGACAAAACGTGGGGTAGAGGAGAGGGAGGCAATGACAGCATTTGCTGCCTTCTAAAATTTCCCACTCTAGCCTGGGAACTGGCCTGGTGAGTAGATTCAGGCTCAGGGTTTTAACTTTGACTAAATTCTTCTTTTCTGAGTCCAAAGAATTGTAGGAGGCCTTTGAGTAACTCATATAACTCCTCTGTTCTTTAGTCTTTCCACCTGTAAGCTTGGGATACTTGCCATCAAGTGATTTGTGCAAAGTGCTTTAAGATTCTGGAACGAAACATGCTATATAGGCTCAAAAGAATATATTGCATAATAAAATATCCTTTCCCCTACTGTTCTCTCTCAGATGGAGCCAATGCGGTGGAAGCCAGCGAGACACATATTTCTCTTCCTTGCTTATATTTCTTTAAGTTTGAGCTAGCCATCCTGGAAACACGAAAGTAATGTCCATGCCACAGGCCAGACCTGACCTGATCCAAGGTGAACAAAAACAAATGGAAAAAGAAATAAATCAAACTTTGACTAACTGCGGTGAAGGGCTTAGTTTGAGTCTTTGTTTACCTTTGAAGCAGAAATTGGGATGTGGAAGAGATCTCAATTTACCTGCAGCAGTTACCCTGTTTCTGGACATGCGCCTGATTCTTACAAGGTTCTTTATTGATGAGAAAACATTGTGATGCCGCTTTTGCCCGAATTATCCCTGTGAGGCACAGCTGGACTGGGAATATGGTTTGTGCATTAGAAGGGAGGCTCAGTGGACTGGAGTATTTAAAACTCCAAGGAGCCTTTTGGGCTGCTCCTGGCTTGGAAAAAGATAGAGGAGCAGAACAGCTTGGGCCTGGTATTCAGAGGACTGGGTTCTAATCCCAGCTCTGCTAGTTGCCTGCTGTGTGACCCTGGGCAAGTCACTTTACTTCTCGATGCCTCAGTTTCCTCATCTGAAAAATGCGGTTTCAATGTCTGTTCTCCTTCCTACTTGGGTGGTGAGCCTTACGTGGAATAAGGACTGTGTCTCACCCCATTAACTTGTATCTACCTCAGCACTTGAACAGTGCCTGACACAGAGTAAATACTCAACGAATACCATAATGATGATGATAATAATGATAATAATAATAGTAGAGATCTGTAATCTGTGGAAACTCATTATCCTGGCAAATATCAAGGATTGTGCAGTTGAGGACAAAAATAATCGATGTAAATCAGGCCAAAGTTTGGATGGTGGAGGGGCTTGTAATAATAGTAGTATTTGGTGAGTATTGCCAAACACTATGCTAAGCACTGGGGCAAGTACAATGCAATTAGATCTTAGTCCCTTTTCCCACATGGGGCTCACAGTCTAAGGGAGAGGGAGAACAGTTATGCAATTCCCATTTCACAGGTGGGGAAATTGAGAGACGGGCAAATGACTTGGCCAAGGTCACACAGCAGAACTGGGATTAGAATCCTGAGTCCAATGCACTTCTCACTCGAAATGACCTGGGAAGGGAAGAAAGGTGATGAGGAACCACAGAGAAAAATTCAAGAGTGTTAACTGTTCACCCCAGAAGGAAAAAGAAATGGCACAAACACCATATGGGGAAGGACTGGGTTAGAGTGAGTACAGCGAAAACACCTTTTTGGGTCAAGGAAGAACAAACTGACCCTGAGTTTGAAATGCTGTGCTGTTCAAAACGGCATGGTAGCATGAGGTAGGATGGAGGGAGCCTTCTGTAGCCTTCAGCACTGGTCAGGCTCCACTAGTCACTGGGTCCAGAGCAGTGGTCTCTGCAGAGCAAGGATTTATACAGAGAACTCAGAGAACACTCACAGGAGGTCTACCAAGATGAATGAGGTACAGGCAAACAAAATCTACCTCTTACAGTTTTAGGAACGATGATTATTGGATCTGGAAAAGATACTGCTGAGAGGTGACGGAACAGAAGCTATTGCACAGAGAGTGAAGACCAGCTGGCGGAGTAAAGGGGGATGGGTTGATGATGCAGCCGGAGGAAGTCAAGCTGACAACCACCTTTAGCACTTATGTGCTTATTTATCTCTGTCCTTAGCATTTGTGTTTATATGTTTATTTCAATGATTTATTCTGATTAATTTTTTTGTATGTCTGTCCCTGCCACTAAAGTATAATCTCCTTTTGGGCAGAAAACGTGACTACCAACCCTATTTTATCTAACTCCCCCAAGAGCTTATTACAGTGCTTTGCACATAATGAGTGCTCAATGAGTACCCGATTGATTGATTGATTGTTGTAATTTTCCAATAGCTTAGTTCGGTGTATCACACCCAGTGGGTGCTCAATAAATACCATGCCTATTACTATTCCTACTAGATATAAGGAAGAATTTACTGGCCATGGAGATGTTTAAAAAATGGGAAAATGGTAATGGGTTATCAGGGAAGGTTGTGCAATTCTTTCTTCTGGTGATCTCACCTGAGGATTTTAGCTGAAAGCTTTGAGATGGAACAGAAGACAACAATGATAACAATTATTACTTAAAACTGATCAGTTTACAGTGTGCAAGGTTCTGAGATGAGTCTTGGGAGAATGGCAGGAAGAACAATTAAAAGCCTGGTCTACAGGGAGCTCACTGTTTAAGCATGGGAAGAAAACAGACAGAAGCAGCGTGGCCTAGCGGAAAGAGCGTGGTCCCGGGAGTCAGAGGATGTGGGTTCTAACCCCAGCTCTGCCACTTGCTTGTGGTGTGACCTTGGGCAAATCACTTAACTTCTCTTTGCCTCAGTTTCCTCATCTGTCAAATGGAGATCACATTCCTCTTCTCCCGCCTACTTTGACTATGAATCCTATGTGGAACAGGGATTGTGTCTGATCCAATTACCTTGTATCTACCCGAGCACTTAGAACAGTGCTTGTCATGTAGTAAGTACCTTACAAATAGCATAATAATATTAGTAGAACAATAAGAGTATTATCCAGACAACGGTGAAAACATGTGAAAATTTAACCCTCAAAAGTATTATAAAGTATGTAAATTAAATCCTAGAGACCCCCATTTTATATGCTTACTGGATTGTTCAGCAACTGGGCTTGTAAAAGAGAACCATGCTATTTCTGACCATGCATAATAGCACCCACTAATGACACCTGCGCCATGTTTCCCTCTAGCTTGCTGAAGATCCTTTCCAGTCCTAGGACTTTGTGAAATTTGAACTAGAGGACTGCAGAGCTCAAGGAGGAAGTTGATGGAAAGCCCCACCCACCCACCAATGCAGCTCAGACACAAAAAGAGAAAGAGTTCCATCTGTTTTGGATGCTGGCAACAGATCGGTTAGCTCCTATCAGCTCAAGGAGTTTGATCTGATAGAGAAGGAGCATGGCCTGTTGGATAGAACACAGTCCTGGAAGTCAGAAGGACCTGTGTTCTAATTCTGCCTCCGCCACTTGTCCGTTGTTTGATCTTGGGCAAGTCACTTTGCTTCTCTGTGCTTCAGTCACCTCATCTGTAAAATGGGGATTGTGATACTGAGCCGTATTTGGGACAGGGACTGTGACCAACCCCATTATCTTGTGTCTATCCCAGTGCTTAACAAATACCACAATTATTACTAAAGAGTCTGCATTTGGTTTCTAGGAAGAAAATGATGTAGTGCACCTAGTGCAAAGCTTTTAGGGGACCAAAAATAAAGAAAAAAATCAGTGTGATGAATGAAAAAGCACCCCAAGGGCAAGTAAGTCTCCAGGGTTCTGAGTAAAATATTCTTTTTGAATAATGCTTTATTCTTACAGGCCGCCACCTAGCAATCTTAAATTGTTTCGCAGACATCATCTGATTAATCTGCTCAATGTTCTTGGGAGTGGGTGGTAAGTTAAAGCTGGTAAATGCTACTGGCCATCCCGGCTGCCCTAAGGACTTGACCAAAGCACTATGGCCACAGTGACTTGGTGTTGTGGGTCAGAGTTGAAGGTGTTGTCTTTGATCTTACTCCCAATACCACTGGGATAAAGCAAGGCTGCATAAAAGATGGATCTGAGTCCACTTATTCCAGGGTGGTCTGTTCGAAGGGGCAACAATGGACTTAGAACCAGGTATTAGACTATGCCCCTAGACCTCCGAAAACCTAATTCATCACAATGGGTCCAAGAGCGTGATCAAAAATGCTTAAATTGACCTTATAAGACCAACTAGTACTGGTGACTTTGCTCCTGGAGCATGCTTCATTCAGTCAACCAATCAGTGGCATTTATTGAGCAAAGGATGCTTGGTAAAAAAGACTAAAATTTTATAAATACTGCATATCTAAGAGCATGGAAAAGATGAGGGTGATTGTGGTGGGGAGGAGACATATACCTTAAAAGAGATTGCTGAGGTTTTAATACCTATTTGGATTCAGGTCCCACCAAACAGAGGACCCCTAATCTAATCTAACAGGAAGTGATACTCTAGGTCCCCCAGACTAGGGATTCCTCGGTCCCATCCAATGATTCCACCGCAGCTGTAGCGGCGATTCTCACACCCAGGACCGTGGGGCTTTGACAGACAGTGGTCTGCATTATCTCCTTTCCCAGGGAGGCATCAGACAACCACAAGATCATCCAAAATGCAGAACAGAAAATGCGAGCCAAGACCATTGCTCTGTGACAGTTTGTGATAGCGGGTAGACAAAAATGTCCAGCTCAGTGGCTGAATGGCCCTCACTGGGACAGGTCTGGTGGTGGAGTTTACTGTTGAACCCCTCATTGCTCTCCTTCCTCCCCCCACTCCCGCTTATGCTGCCACTCCCCCCCACTTCCACCTAGCCACAAATTAGACCACATGGAGGTGGCAGTGGCAGAAAAGAGAAAGTTGGGCAAGAGGCTTCTTTCACTTCCCAGCCAAGTGTTCCCCGTGCAGGGCACCATTTGCTCCCTGTCTGCCTCCTCCAAGGGACCCTGCCACCTTCCCCACCACCTCTGAGCAGACATGATAATTATGGTCTTTGTTAAGCTCTCACTCTGCACCAAGCACTGCACTGAGCATTTGGATAGGTACATACAGTGCCATCAGACACAGCCCCTGTCCCCCATGGGGCTCACAGACTATGAGTTATTTGTCAGGAGTGGCAAAGAGGTGAGTAGAGCTGGCAAGACAGTAGGTTTTCACCTCAACCCACCTTGCTCCAACTCTCCCGGTGAAGTGGAGGTGGCAGGGTCATGCTCCACTCTCCCTCTCCCTCCCCACCAACTTGGCCTGAACTTTGCACATCTGGGGAGGCTATTTCCCAACCCTCGATTTCCATATGGGCTTTTGACATTCTTTCTTTCCATACTATCCATCCATTCATCCTCTCCATTCTCCTTTCACATATGGAAGTCCTGGTTCACTCCTAATTTAACACCCTTGCCAGCCAAGGGCACTTCCTGGCTATTTTTCCCAATATCTACCTAACACCCAAAGGCTAAGCCCCAACGTTAATAACAGAGATTGTCATTCATTTTTGTGTATTCCACTGCAACTTAAAGATTACGTTGCAGTGCTAAGCCAGCCTCACTACGCAGGCTTACTGTTTTGGGTTCCAAGATAGGCTACATATTGAATTACAGCACTCGTTGGGTGAATGAGATGAGTTGCTAGGAAAAATGATAAGCGTTGCTTTTCCTAATTCTTCTAGATTTGAATTTGAAACCTGCATCATAGCTTTTTTTACATTTAATTGTATTAAATTTCAGAGCCTCCTTTTACATAAGCACAGCATTTAATGACGTCAATGAGAGTTTTGCAGGCGCAACTGAGGGCAGAGTTTGGCTTGTATTGTAGGCATATGAAAACTGGTCCACAATGCTTTCAACAAACCTCCTTTACTTGCAACTTTCTGGTGCCCTGTAGGATTGTCTATAAGATGGGACTTGTACATTAATATGAAATGCAAACAACTACAGCTTCCTAATAAAGAAACTACAGAAAACCACCAGAAGTTGAATAGCTTCTATGTGGTCCCCTGGAATCCTGATTTAATCAATCAACCATATTTATGGAGTGTTTACTGTGTGCAGGACATTGTACTAAGCACTTGGGAGAGGTCAACACAACAATACAACAGACACATTCCCCGCCCACATTGAGCTTACAGTCTAGAGGGGGAAAGAGATGTTAATATAAATGAATAAATTATGGCTACGTACCTAAGTGGTGTGGGGCTGGAGGTTGGGGTGGCGAATAAAAGGAGAAAATCCAGATTTAAAATTACGGCAAGTGAGGTTCATATCTATTTAGCTGTTCTTTGGGTGATTATGAGATCCATCTGGCCTGGTGTCACTGATAAAGTCAGCGCATGACTGATAATTCCTTCCACATTGCACGCACATCAAGGCAGCCCCTTGCTGAACTGTTGCATCTGTTAGTTACAGGGCCAGGCGCTGTTTTCTTTTCTTCCTCCTGTTGTCCTGCCGGGCCCAAAGCCTCTGCTCTAAATCAGTCCCTCATTTCTGACCGCTGCATGAACAAGCTATCTTCAGCAGCTGTCTCTGAAGGGCCTATTTCTATGTCTCGTCATTTGAGGATTTGTTTCCTCGTGCCTTTAGACAATCTCTTCTATCCATTCTTTTCAAGGTCCCCCACAATTCCACCTCGTCACAGAGCAGCTGTTGGGGTTTCTTACTCTTGTCCATTCTCCTCGCATGTCCAGTCCAGCAAAGGCATAAGGTGCAATGCAACGAGCACTGCTTCGAGGTTGGTCAATGTTGGTGCTCTGACTGCAGTCCTGGACTTCATTGTTTGTGATATTGTGGGCATTCCACTAGGAGGCATTGGTGGAACTGCTCTAGCAGTTTCATACTGTGCTGGCCATCAATCACCTCCTTCTCTACAATCGCCCTTTAGTTTGGTCCGACACCACTTTGTTGGCTGCACGCCCCATCTTGAAGTCTTCCAAAGGACACCTCAGTCTTCAGAGCCCGGCCTTTGGAGTCAGAGGTCATGGGTTCAAATTCCGGCTCTGCCACTTGTCAGCTGTGTGACTTTGGGCAAGTTACTTCACGTCTCTGTGCCTCAGTGACCTCATCTGTAAAATGGGGATGAAGACTGTGAGCCCCCCCTGGGACAACCTGATCACCTCATAACCTCCCCAGCGCTTAGAACAGTGCTTTGCACATAGTAAGTGCTTAATAAATGCCATTATTATTTTAGGTCTGTGTCAAGCCTTGCCTATCCTTGTCTTTTCAGACCACGGGACCATCTGTCCCCTAGGTAGGGGGATTCAGTGGCAGCCTGCAGCTGTGTCACCGTTGCTGATTTTTGGTTGAGTATGTGGTTTTCTAGATGTGGGCTAGTACGAAACTTCGGCCTTCTTCAGACTTTGCATATGGGGCTTTGCCGATTCTGAGAACCGGTTCATAATCATTGGCATGTCTTCACTCGTCGGCGGCAACGAGCTCCTCTACGAGGGATTCAAGGACTCTTGGCGATGCTCTCAGCCCGGTGAGATTAAAGAGCTTCCTGAAGGATTGGAATTGAAATACTGACATCCAGATCCCCTGCTGTATCCTCAAATGTGAATGTGTAGAACAGGCTGGATCGGAATGCTTACAAACCCAGACCGAATACCCCAGACCTGCTCCACACTTTTGGTAACAGGGAGATGATCTGACAAGGCCCCTCCATATTATGATACAGTGTACTTAGCAGCCAAACATTTTCCATTTTCTATTAATGGTATACTGGTGGTTTGACCAGATTTACAAATGGTGTCCACCAATCAATCAATCATATTTATTTAATGTTTACTGTGTGCAGAGCACTGTACTAAGGCTTGGGAGAGTACATTATAACAGATTTAGTATATACATTCCTGCTGACAACAAGCTTACAATTTAGAGGGGGAGATAGACATTAATAAAAATAAATTACAGATATGTACCTAAATGCCACAAGTGCTGTGGGGCTGAAGGTCTGAGCACTGCATAGAGAGGCTGATGTTGTTCCCTGCATTTCTCCTGTATCTGACATGCAATGACAGTCATCACTGCTCTGCCTCCATGATTTCCTGGTTTGGGATAATAATTAATAATAATAATTATGGTACTTCTTTAGCACTTACTATATGCCAAGCACTGTTCTACACTGGGGTAGATACAAGTTAATCAGGCTGGACACAGTCCATGTCACATGTGGGCTCACACCCTTAATCCCCATTTTACAGATGAGGTAACTGAGGCCCAGAGAAGTTAAGTCATTTGCCCCAAGTCAAGTCACCAGGGATGCCCAGTTCTCTTATAACATGAGGGTTACGTTCTTGCAAAATCCTGCACTGAAGAAAACATGCTCAGTAAGACTTGTGCCGTTTCTTCCAAACAGGCTCTGGTTGTTGGGAGAACGTTCCCCGGTTCCTTAAAAACATTCTAGCCAAACCACAGAGTGAAAACACACATTATGGCAGAACTGAGTGTAGTTAGTCCAAGAGAAATTTGAGGAGAATCTTGCCAGCAATGGAGCAGAGTGAGAGCCCATGGTGGGCTCATTCGTAACTCTTCCCCAGATCAGCTTGGGCCTAGTGGAAAGAACACAGGCCAGGGAATTGGAGAACCTGAGTTCTGAGACCATGGATGATTATATTTTATTATTATAATTATACAATTTTTATTGTGTAATTATTATATTAACATACATAAGACATCACTTCACTTCTCTGTGCCTCAGTTTCCTCATCTATAAAATGGGGATTTAATACTTCTTTTCTCTCCTACTTAGATTGTGAGACCCATGTGGAACAGAGGCTGTGTCTGACTCGAATATCTTGTGACTACCCCAGTGCTTAGTGCAGTGCGTAGTGCAGTGCTTGGCACATAGCAAGTGCTTAATGATATTATTATTATTATTCTACAGTAATTTGGGTGATTAATAACTGTGGTATTTGTAAAGTGCTTACTCCGTGCCAGGCATTGTACTAAGCACTTGGGTGGATATAAGCGAACCGGGTTGGACACAGTCTCTGTCCCACATGGGGCTCATCCCCATTTTACAGTTGAGGTAACAGGCACAGAGAAGTGAAGTGATTTACCCAAGAGCCACTGCAGCAGATAAGTGGTGGAGCCAGAATTAGAACCCATGACCTCTTGACTCCCAGGACTGTCTGTATCCACTACACCATGGTACTTGTACCCAACCCGCTAAGCCCAGTTGGAAGGAGACTCATCTTTATGGAAGAGACCGTGGAGCTGAGCCCCTGTCCCACAATCCCTTCTTGGATTTGGATTTATGGATCAGTGACCATCTAATCAGTTGGAGACCAGATGGCTGATGTGATGCCTTCATGCCAATCTGCAAGTGCTGTCATCCTAGTCTGCCATTACCTTGTATCTACTGCAGTGGTTAGTACAGTGCCAGGCACACAATAAGTGCTTAACAAATACCACAGTCATCACCATCAGAAGTCTACAGAATCTGCCTGGATTTAATATCTGGTTTGCTCGATATTGCACTTACCAGGTTTTTGACAATTTGATTGGTGCTATATTGTTTATGGCTGTCATAGGCACATTCAGATATGTGTTGCTACCCAGACACCATCAAACACAGTGAAATGGCTATAAAATGGCTACCTATAGTTGCTTTAACTATGGGGCTGTGACCTAGTATATACTTTAAGAAGCCCTTATTTATTTATTTATTTATTTATTTATTTATTTATTTATTTATTTATTTGTCTTACTTGTACATATCTGGTCTATTTATTTTATTTTGTTAGTGTGTTTGGTTTTGTTCTCTGTCTCCCCCTTCTAGACTATGAGCCCACTGTTGGGTAGGGACTGTCTCTATATGTTGCCAACTTGTACTTCCCAAGTGCTTAGTACAGTGCTCTGCACACAGTAAGCACTCAATAAATACGATTGATTGATTGATTGATTGATTGATTGAAGCAGCATGGCCTAGTGAATAGAGCATGGGCCTGGGAGTCAGAGGGTCCTGGGTTCTAATTCCAGCTTCACAACTTGTCCGCTGTGTGACCTTGGGCAAGTCACCTCACTTCTCTGTGCCTCAGTTACCATAGCTGTAAAATGGGGATGAAGACTGTGAGCCTAATGTGTGTCCAACCCAATTACCTTGTAACTTTTACCCCAGTGCTTAGGACAGTGACTGGCATGTAGTAAGTGCTTAACAAATACCACTATTATTATTATTATTATTTTTATTGAATTTGACAGCTGACAGCTGGGGTTACTGAGTCCTATTGTACCCCATAAAAGGCAGGGAGTGGGTGTGCAAAGGGCACATAAAGCAGGGACAAACCTGGACTTTGACCATCACCAATAACTCACCTGGAGGAACTACTTTTGAAGAAACAGTTTCAACCGAGACCTCTAAAATACTACACAGACCATATATGTCAAGGAGTGTGTAAGCTAAGAGTATTTTAACACAATTAAAAAATGAATATACTTTACTCTAGAAAAAGGAGATCAGTGCTTACATTTCTTGCTTTGCACAGCAGAGCATTGGATTGGATTCCAGCAGAGGTCAATCAGAGCCTTCAGAGTAATGTGTCAATAGGATAGGCACTGAGATACTGCAAGAATTTTGCTGATTGGAATAAGTCACTGGCGTGAGGATGCCTTGGGGATTATTTCATACACTAAGATCAGGAGGGAGTGAGGTTGGCAGAAGGTAGGACCAGGTCTCCTGATTTCCTTAGCCACATTCGATTTTCAAGTCTCCTTTCCTCAGTTCCTCTTCCGGCCTCTCCCATTGCCATGGTCAAGGATTTTGATCCTTTTTGCCTCCCTTCTGCCAGGTGAAGCAGGCCGGGGCCCAGCCCTCCTCTGCAGAAGTGAAATGGGTAATGCATCTGTACTCCATGCAGATCTCAGCCTCTGGCCACTCATTCCTCCCTCATCTTCCACTAAGTCAAAGGTACCCATGACTGTCCCTGTGTTTCTTTGCTCCAGCCCTATCTGTCTCTTTGCTGGACTACCTCTTCTCTGGCCTCCTCCTAGAATGCAATCAATCAATCAAACGATGGTGATTGAGTGCAGAGCACTGTACTAAGCACTTGGGAGAGGAAAATACAGTAGAGTTAGTAGACAGGATCTGCCCTCAAGTAGCATACAATCAAGTAGCTCCCAGACTGAGCCCCCTCCTTCCTTTCCCCCTCCTCCTGCTCCCCATCCCCACCGCCTTACCTCCTTCCCCTCCCCACAGCACCTGTATATACGTTTGTACAGATTTATTACTCTATTTATTTTACTTGTACATATTTACTATTCTATTTGTTTTATTTTGTTAATATGTTTTGTTTCGTTGTCTGTCTCCCCCTTCTAGACTGTGAGCCCACTGTTGGGTAGGGACCGTCTCTATATGTTGCCAACTTGTACTTCCCAAGCGCTTAGTACAGTGCTCTGCACACAGTAAGCGTTCAATAAATACGATTGAATGAATTGAATGAATGAATGAAGTAGGTGAGACAGACACTAAAATACAATACTGGTAAAGGGGAAGTAGGAGAGTATAAGGATATGTACATATGTGCTGTGGGGGTAGGGTGAGTATCAAAGTGCTTTGGGGTATGGATTTAGGTGCATAAGAGATGCAGAAGAAAGGGAGAATGGTGTGGGGAGAGGAGATGCTAGAATGTCTTAGTAGAATGCTTCTACAAAATGCATATTTTGTGTTTGCCTCTCTGACTAAAATGTCTCCTCTCCTCAGAACCACTCTGGAGTTCCCTACTACCCTGTTTTGGGTATAAGGAACTAAAACCCTCCACTAGTCTATGCCACCCTAAATTTCTCCTTTTATTTCCTGCTATTGCCCTGCCTGGTCACCCCATCCCACACAAGATGACTTGCCCACTGTCTCCTGCCCTCACTCTTCCCTGCCATAGCCTCAATCACGATCCAGGATGTCCCGTGTGGGGGTGACCTTCCTCCTTCCATAATCCACTTGATAAAACAGCCCTTCATTTTCTAAAATGATGCTACTCATGGGGAGATCCTATCCTCAGAGAAGCAGGGTGGTCTAGTGGAAAGGACACAGGCCAAGGAGTAAGAAGACTTGTGTTCTAATCCCAGCTTCTGCCATTTGCCTCTTCTGTGACCTTGGGCAATTCACTTAACTTCTCAGTGCCTCGATTTCCTCATCTGGAAATGGGGATTAAGTGCTTGCTTCCTGCTCCCTTAGCTGTGAGTTCCATGTGGAACAGGGACTGTGTCTGATCTGATTGTATTGTATGTACTCATGCATCACAGTTGAGAATTATTATTAATGTACGTGAGTTTGACTGGAAAGATGGATGCATGACCAACACACCTTGCCACATTATATGAACTTAAAACTAGATTCTCTGGTGGCCAGGTTTGACTTTGGTGAGCAGATAATTTTAGGGTCCCCTTTGATAGTCCCTCAAATCTACACCAAACCCATCCTTCAAAGCCCAGCTCATAACTCTCTCCCACCTCAAATCTGCCAGATCATAGCTCATCACACCTTCAAATCCCTCTAATAATCCTCCCTACTCCAGGAAGCCTTGCCCAATTAATTCCCACCATCCCAAGTTACGGAAAACCAACAGCCATCCTTGGTACTTATGTATTTATACCCATTCTCAGAAACCTTTATAATGAATATTCAATTGCATATTCAATTATTTATCCTGATATTTCATCCTGACAGTTCATACTACTACCTATTCCAACCTTGTTTCCCCTCCTACGCTCACTATTTGTAAATACATTTTGCTGTCTTGTACATAATTTTTGTCTGGAAGCAGCGTGTTCCGATGGAAAGAGGATGGGGCTAGGAGTCGGGACACTGTGTTCTTATCCCGGTTCAGCTACTGGTCTGCTGTGTCACCTTGGGCAAGTAGCTTAGCTTCTCTGTGCCTCAGTTCCTCATCTATAAAATGGGGAATAAGGTAGCTGGCCCCCTTACTGTCTCTGAGATTATGAACCCCGTTTGGGGCAGAGACTGTCTGATATGGTTATCTTAGACCTACCCCATGCTTAGCACAATGCTTGGTACATGTTAAACTCTCAAAAAGTATCAAGCTACCTGTTTGCCTTACAAAGTCATAAGCACCTTGAGGGCAGGAGACTTTTTGTACTCTCTCCTGCCTGGAGCTGGAAGCTCAGCCACCAGCTCAGCGGCCGCTGTTCCTCCAGGCACCAAGGATATAAGGAGAAGCAGCGTGGTCTAGGGGATAGAGCATGGGCCTGGGGGTCAAAAGGATCTGGTTCTAATCCTGGCTCCACCACATGTCTGCTATGTGACCTTGGGCAAGCCATTTAACTTCTCTGTGCTTCAGTTCCCTCATCCCTAAAATGGGGATTAAGACTGTGAGCCCCATGTGAGAGAGGGACTGTGTCCAACCTGATTCGCTTGTATCCACTCCAGCACTTAGACCAGTACATGGCACATAGTAAGCATTTAATAAGTACTATTAGTATTATTATTGTTACTATTAGAGGACTTGCCTACCAGAGCCCTCAGGGGGCTCAAGGCTCCTGGTAATCTTCCAGGCTAGGAGGTAGCAGGGAGCAAGGAGGAGAGGATCATTTTAACATCAGGTATGCCACTGACCTCTGCTTATAATCTATTCACTACTTAGCAGAGACACAGGTTTTAAACCAATCTGTTTGAGGTGATCTGTCATCCACATGGAAACGCCTTCCAGGCAGGGGCTGTGGGCTCCAGGCTTTGTCACCATCAACCCATAATGTTCAGGAGAGCACCACCCACTCTGAGGTGCTCAGTACAGTAGCGTGGCAAAGCGTGGACAAGAACAGAGCGAACTAGAACTGACTAGGGTCCTGCCCTCGGCCTGAATGCAGTGATGCCCCAGTGCAGTTGTACAGACAATGACGATCCAGTCTTTCTTCTTCATATTTATCAATCGGTTGCCCCAGTGACCCTCCCCAAAGAGCTGAAAGTACCAGGTCTTCAGGGAAGGCTGGATGGCTGTCTCATGGGCCTGTATCCAGCCCTGCTGCAGAGCTGGCTGGGATGTGCTTTAAACAGTTCTGATGCCAAAAACCTTTGGGCCTGTGATTGGGTTTACTGTCCCTGTCTTAGCTCATTGTGGCTGAAAAAAATGCCTCCGAGCATTTTTCTCGTGTCTGCCTCTGCGTTGAGAGAGAGAGAGAGAGAGAGAGAGAGAGAGTGTGTGTTTGTGTTTGCACTTGGAGAGCAGCCTGTTCTTTCAATAATAAATGAGAACACACTGCTCTTGGTTTGAAATGTTTACACCCTTTCGCAATTTAATTAGAAACAAGAATCCTAGGTAAAATGGGCATATATGCTTAAATGTATATGGGCAGGTATTTTTAAACGTATGTGGGCAAGTATGTTTAAATGTAAATGAGCAGGTATGTTTAGATGTAAATGGCCACGCATTTTTAAAGGTAAATGGGTGTGCATGTTTAGGCATATATAGGTGTGCATGTTTAGAGGCATATGGCCCTGTATATGAGCAGGAAGCAGCGTGGCCTAGTGGAAAGAGAACAGGCCCAGGAGTCAGAAAGACCTGGGTTCTAATCCCTGCACTGCCACTTGCCTGCTGGGTGACCTTATGCAACTCACTTAACTTCTCTATGCCTCAGTTCCCTCATCTGTAAAGTGGGGATTAAGACTGTGAGCCCCATGTGGGACAGGAACTGTGCCCAATCTAATTAGCTTGCATCTACCCCAGTGCTTAATACAGTGCCTGGCACATAGTAAGTGCTTAACAAATGCTATTAAAAAAATGTATGTTTAAATGTACATGAGGAGCAGTAGACCCTTAATTCAGGTGAGGAAGAGGCTACTGATGGACATTTTCTCATTTCTATAACTGAATGTGTCTCTTCATACTGTTTCGTGAATGACTGCCACTAGGCATTTGTGTGGTTGAGTACAAGAGAGCTGTTGAGGGAAGGAGAGAAGGGATGTGTTTTAAATCAAGTCACCTTGTCTATAGATTATCCCAATTAGCCCATTAGCACCAAAGAAGTGCATAAATAGGATACAGGGCTGACCAGTGCAGTAAAGACCGGAAGACCTGCTCCTCCGGAGGCTAGCTGAGGCCAACACTGCCAACACTGCCCTTAGAGCCTTGTCCAGTCCCAGTCTTGCAGACGGGAAATCCTGGCCAATAACCTACCAGCCGAGAAAGGCTGGACAAGCCGAAAAAGACTGGGGGTTATTTTGGGAGTCCCTGGTTCCATTTCTCTGCTTTTCAGGTCTCAGCTTTTTCTTCAATATGGAAATGGACGGTTCTATTCTGTTGAAGAAACATCTCCATTTTTTCATTCGTTTAGAGGGATCCCCATTTTCCCCACCCACAGACAGAGGTGGATCCCCCCAAAGTGTGGAAGGGAGAGGAGCTGGGAACTCTGGGAAGAAAATTGAATGGAGCCATACCCTTCCTGCCAGCTTCCTTCCTTCCTGCCAGCATCCTTTCTTACCACTCAGCCCCAGCTAAGGATGAGGCCCTTCTGTTTGTTGGCGATCAGTCAGTCAACCAGGTCATCGACAAACTCTCACTCTGAAAGCCTGCTCTATTCAACACCGACCAGAAGAAATGCAACATAGATACCAATGGGCTAGGGGTGAGGGAGCGCCTTACTGAGACCACCTCAACTGGAGAAGAAAGTGACCGCTGAAGCTGCTGCTAATAACAACTCTAGTATTTGTTAAGTGCTTACTATGTGCCACACACTGTACTGAGTACTGTCAGCTGGGTGAGCTTGGGCAAGTCACTTAACTTCTCTGTGCCTCAGCTACCTCATCTGTAAAATGAGGATGAAGACTGTGAGCCCTATGTAGGACAACCTGATTACCTTGTATCTATTCCAGCACTTGAACAGTGGTTGGAACACAGTAAGTGCTTAACAAATACCAACATTATTATTATTATACAATGCAACCAGATCTGACTTGCTCCCTTTGTTCTTTCCCCATCCTCCCAGCCCCAAAGCACTTATGTACTTATCTGTAATTTTAGTTATTTGTATTGATGTCTGTCTCCCCTCATCTGGATTGTAAGCTCATTGTGGGCAGGGAATGCATCTGTTTATTGTTGTACTCTCCCAAGTGCTTAGTAAAGTGCTTTGCACTTAGTAAGCACTCAGTAAATACAATTGAATGAATGAACCAGATCAGACACAGTCTCTATCCCTCACAGGAGGGAGACAAGGTACTTAATCCCCATATTACCTATGAGAAAACTGAAGCACAGAGAAGTAAAATGACTTGTCCAAGGTCAGACAGCAAGCAAGTAAGCTCTTGATGGGCAGGGTATGTGTTTACCAACTCTCTTATATTGTAATCTCCCAACCACTAATTCAGTGTTCTGCACACAGGGAGTGCTCAATAACTACGATTGATTGACTGACTGGTAAAAGTGGTGGAACCTGGATTAGATCCCAGATCTCTCGATTTCCAGTCCTGTGCTCTTTCCATTAGGCTATCTTGTTTCTCGTTGCTGTTGCTGCAAAGAGTTTGAGGCTTTGACATTCTGAAAGTAACGGGACATAGAAAAACAGTAGGTTTTCCTCTCCCCTTCCCCCCAGACTCACAGGGCCTTCTATTCTCCTGGAAAATATGTGGCCAAAATGCAAGACAATCTGGCAATCCTGGGCAGTGTTGTCAGTCATTTAGAATCCAGTGTGACAACAAGCTAACTTTCTATCTTTGCTTATCGGTCTCTGTCACTAAACACTAAGCTCCCTGAGGGGAGGGATTGTGTCTACCAACTTGGTTGAGCTGTACTCACCCAACTGCTTAGTACAGTGCTCTGCACACAATAAGTGCTCAATCTATACCACTGACTGATTGTTATACTCTCCCAACTCAGTACAGTGCTCTGTGCTCAGACAAATGCCTCTGAAGGATTGATTGAAGACATTTATGGACAGTATTCTATTTCCTTCAAGCCTTCACAACTAACCTTCACTGCCATCATCGGCACCATCATTAACCCTTTCCCTCTAGAATTTAAAGACCTCCAGACCTTCTCAAGATGCCCCTGAGAAGGAGACTGTGACTCCAGATTGTTATCTAGCCATTTCAGGTTTGGACCAGCCTCTACCATTCCATGTTCCCATGTAGGTGTCAGCTGATCAGTCAGTTATTCACTGGGCATCCATTAAATGCAGAACTTCATCAGGCCCTGGAAACTGCTGTTTTTCAAGTGAAAACCTAGGGGGGCCAGAGCACATATGAACAAATAGTAATCAATTCGAGAGGTGGGTTGGCCAATGGCCCTGGCCAATCCTAATTCCCCTTTTGCCAATCTCGATCCACCACATTTCAGAACATAAAGTGGCCCTCCCACTCCTCTCCCCAGGCCAGTCAACATTTTCAGAAAAGATTCTCTCATAGTAATAATAATACTAATAATAATTGTGCTATTTGTTAAGCAACAACTATATGCCAGGCACTGTACTAAGCTTAGGGTTGGATACAGTCCCTGTCCCAGGTGGGGCTCACAATCTTAATCACCATTTTACAGATGAGGAAACGGAGGTACAGAGAAGTTAAGTGACTTGCTCAAGGTCACATAGCAGACAAGTGGTGGAGCCAGGATTAGAACCCAGGTCCTTCTGAGTCCCAGGCCCATACTCTATCCATTAGGCCACACTGCTTCTCTCCTTCTTTCTCCTGAACACCATACTGTCAAGGCATCTCTCCTCCCCCACCCCCACCTCCTTCTGGCTGGTATTTGGATTAATTAGGCAGTGATCATTCTCCTAAAAGGCAGCAATGTGGGACTGGCAGGTCAGGGGAGGGAAGCATGAATATTAATTAGCTAAGATGCCAAACGGAGGCCTTTTAATTATATTAAAAAGTCCCCGCCTGCAGGCAGTGGCTTACTACCTGCTGTAAATCTGTTGACAGACCATACCCCAGCAACATCGATGCCTTTTAATGAATGAATATATACATTTCAAATCGGGGAGAAAAAATACTTTCATGTTTATTAATGTTCAATAAACTCCTAGAGACATCCATGACAGCTTCTCTCAGGCTGGAGGGGTTTGCGGAGGGCAGGCAAAGGCATCTTAACTAGGCCATCCATCTTGGGCAGTGACACTGCAGGCTGGAGTGCTACATAATGATGGTATTTGTTAAGTGCTTACTGTGTGCCAAGCACCGTTCTAAGCGCTGGGGGAGATACAAGGTAATCAGGTTGTCCCACGTGGGGCTCACAGTCTCAATCCCCACTTTATAGATGGGGTCACTGAGGCCCAGAGAAGTGAAGTGACTTGTCCAAGGTCACACAGCAAACAGGTAGTAGAGGCGGGATTAGAACCCTTGACCTCTGACTCCCAAGCCCGGGCTCTTTCCACTAAGCCACGTTGCTTCTCAATGGGATGCGGCCCCACTCTATCGCAAGTCTACAAGAGAACCGTAGAGCTGGGTTCTCCCGGAGCCAAAGGCATTCTCTGGGAATGAGTCTGGCAGTGGGGGAGCTGCGTGGACTATTTCATGGACTCTCAGTGGAGAAAGAGCAAGGGGCTGGGAGCCAGGATACCTGGGTTCTAGTGCTGGCTCTGGGCTAGTCCTGGCTCCACCGGCTTGCCTCCTGGGTGACCCTGGGCGGGTGTCTTAACTTCTCTGTGCTCTGGTTTCTTTGGCCACTAGAATGGAGGAACCAAGACCGATGTGGTTCTAGATTTGATTCGCCAAGAGGGAAAAGGCCACTGGGGATCTGAAGGTGGAAGGCCATGAGTTGGTGGCATTTAGCAACCCAAGGGAGAAAAAAAAATCAGCAAGATGAAGATGAAAATTGTGACTGATTTGTGGAGCTGTTGGAAAAGGTTCATGGGAAAGACATGTAACCATGCAAAGGGACAAAGGATAGGGGGTGTTCCTTAAGGCAATTGTTAGAAGCATAAAGAAGGACCATCCCCATGGACAGTGAAAAGAACTGGAGATTAGGAGGAAGTAAAGAAGAATGCAGGAGCTGAAAGCCACAGCTCGGATCGATGAAGAACACGAACAAACTGCAATGGCTGGTAAGAGTTAGGTGACAAGAGCTATCTGAATGGTCAGTTGTCTAAGTGCCAAACTCCCTCACCCACTAGCCTGCAGCCTGTCTGTGACCAACCTGTCTCTGTGACTGACCACTGAGCCCCAACAAAGCTGGGAATGAACAGCATTAAAGGAGAGTCTGTACCTCAATGGTTCGTCCAGCTTCTCTGTCGGTAAAACCCCAGTGAGCACCCCTAACCATAACCCTAACCCTAACCAAGAGGCTGAATAACCAGGGAAACCACTGAAACTGAGAAAAGCCCTCTGTGCCTGAACAGAACACATGGAGCCCAAAGACTCTCCCAGAATTGGAAGCCTCTCCTGTCCTAACATCTGTTGACCCCCCTAGACTGTAAGCTCCTTGTGGGCAGGGAATATGTCTATCAACACTGTTATATGATACTCTCCCAAGTGTTTAGTACAGTGCTAATGTTTTGTTTTGTTGTCTGTCTCCCCCTTCTAGACTGTGAGCTCTTTGTTGGGTAGGGACCATCTCTATATGTTGCCAATTTGTACTTCCCAAGCGCTTAGTACAGTGTGCTGCACACTGTAAGCGCTCAATAAATATGATTGAATGAATGAATGAATGCTCTGCACACAATAAACGCTCAACAAATTTGATTGATTGATTGATCTAGGCTTTAGCAATCTGAGGACTCTAAGAGTCCTAAGAGCAGTCTGAGGACTCTTAGCTGAATGGCTCGCACTGTACCCACTGTGAGCACATCAAGGCTGAGGACCTGGAGAGCCAGTTTCACACAAGAGTCAACAAAATATCCTGCAAAATCACTTAACAAAAACCATAATTATTATTATCTTGTATCTTAACCTAGCATTTAACGCAGTGCTTGCCACATAGTAAGTTCAAAATAAATACCATCATTATTATCATGTACGTGAATATAAAACATTTGGTTCCATTACAAGTTGGCATCCTAGAACTAGGTTTACATTTGATGTTGTCTAGGGTTAGTGTTTTGGGCTTGGTAGGTAGGAGTTAAGCTACTGAGGGGGGTGGTTGGGTGAATAAGGAAGAAAATGGTATGTGGGAGAGATAAGGAGGAGGCTTTAGTGACCAGAGAAAATGTAAAGAAATGCCACAGGCTGAGTAAAGCAGAATAACAATACTAGGGATGCTATTGCTAGCTAATGTTATTAACAAAAAAGTCAACTTGTAAGCCTTAAGAAGATACAAGGTGGGCTTCGCTTGAGATAATGCACAGTCATTTTCACAGATAGGTAGTTCCCAGGTTATGGCTGATGGTGGAATATGCTGATGTTTGCATACGTGTGGTTCGGCTCTGTTTACAGCATCAAAATGGACTCATCCCCTACCCAGGCTCTGGTTGGACAGTGAAAAGTCCAAAAGGTGAATAACAACCGGGAAGAGGAGGGGAAGCCATCACGATTGACTTTTGGACTGAATTGTGGAAATTTTGCTTTGATGCAATGTTTTAGAGGGAGAAGAGACATAAATATACAAGAGGCCATGTTGGGTTGTACTGGAACAAAAATCCAGACTTGAGCAGGCTGGGGGGAGGGTTAACTGGGGCAAGCATTGTGCTAGGAAAAACTGCAAACCAGGAAAAGCTTGCTTGGCATTGCACAAGGGATATAGCAGCTATGAAAATAAGCTCCGGGCCCATGTGTTCAGGGCCTAAAAGCAATCAGAGTCGGCCTAATCAGTATCAGGCAGTGAGCCTAATGAGAAATTGAACATTCTGAACTCTGTCTCTCCTTTCGAATCCCTCTCTGGGTGGTTTTCATGGGAATCTTTGCCTGGGGACGGAGGAGAGCTGGCTGTGGACCGAGGCTTGGTGTTGTGGGTTCTCTTAGTCCCTAGAAGGGGAAGGTGAGGGCATGCCAACATCACAAATGCTAATTACAGATTCTGCCATCCAGATGGAAGTTTTGGGGGCCTGATGCTGTTTGTAAAGCATCTGTAAACTGAGTTATCTGCTTGCAGACGTCTTCCAAGGTGATTTCACAGTCCCAGGATCTCTCCTTTGACACTACTACTACTACTACTACTACTACTACTACTACTACTAATAATAATAATAATAACTGTGGCATTTAAGAACTTACTATTGCCAAGCACTGCACTAAGTGCAGAGATAGATACAGGGCTAGGCTGTCTGGTAGTGAAACTGGGGAAAACTCAGTAAACTGCCACCCTGAGAAATTTGAAGTGCTCTGCTCATGCCCAGGTACCTCAGTTTTCTTTTTTTTTCCCCAGAAAGAGACATTACTGTTGGTCTTACTGTTACATTCAGGGCTGCCACTCTTACTGCCCAGCCTCCAGCCTGGATTGGAGACCACTGCTTGGCCCTCTCTGAGCTGCCTACTCTGTGGTGGGACATTTGCCAATCACGCTCTTTATGCTCAGGTTTAAAACTGCCCAACTTCTTACCCCAAACATATTATGACTGATCTTTGCCTATTTCCTTTGCTTTCCACTCTAACCTGCTCATGGGTCCCTTTCATGGATTCTCCTACTCCTGGACTACTTTTTCCTGGTCTTTTTAACTCTCCACCCCTCCCTCTCCCATTCCTCCTAACCCCGCAGATCCTGGAAGCCACCACTCTTTTCTCCTTCTGCTCCACCTGACAGTTCACTTCCTCAACAAAACCTTTCCCAGTGAGTGATTATCCACTCTGCCTTCCCTCATCCAATGCCAAGAGACGGTCCAATCATGACACAACCTACCACCCCGGAACATGTCTCAAATATTTCACGGTTTATTAGTTGTTTCTTCAGTCCTAATAATATTCAGCTCATCTATTACAACCTCAGTTCTTCCCTTTACAAGGGGAGGAGCAGACTGCTGCCAAGTTCTGGAGCCTCTCTGGACAGGCTCAGCATCCTCCGTGGCCTTGTGCAGCAGGAGGAGGAGGAGGAGGAGGAGGAGACTGTCTGTCCTCTAAACTTGGATCTGGCACTACTGAGATTAGTCCTGATCATGTGCTGCTCTAAGGCCTGCAACTGAGGCATGCCGAGATGCTGCTGGAGGGTAGGATTTATGGGCCTTCCTGCCAGTGTCCCAGCATGCCCTTGGAAGAAACTTTCAATGTGCAAAATAGGCCATGCCTGCAAGCAACTTTCATGTGACTAAGACCCCAACCCCAGGTGCAGTCAGCTTCTTCTGACCAGGCTGAAGGACTAGAGTAGGAAGCAGGGAATAATAATAATGAAAAATAATAATAATGATTACGGTACTTGTTAAGCACTTACTATGTGCGCTTAATCAAGTTGGACACAGTTCCTGCCCCCCATGGGGCTCACACTCTTAATCCTCATTTTACAGATGAAGTAATTGAGGCCCAAAGAAGTAAGTTGCTTGCCCAAGGTCACACGGCAGGCACACGGCAAAGCCAGTATTAGAACCAAGGATCTTCTGACTCAGAGTTTGCTCCCCCTGCTGAGTCCAATGCTAGCAGCCTCCTTCACACAACAGGGAGGATCCAAACTAACATACATGCTGACTGGGCCGTGAATGACTCTTGAGCCCAGTTAAGTATCAGAACTGGGTCAGTTTAACTGGCCCTGATTAGAACCCTGCAGGGGGTCGGGAATATGAGAATGATTGATAAGCAGTATTCAACCACAAGGACAATGAGGAAGATAGAGATCATGCTTGCAGTACAGTGCATTGCTGCCTGACACAATAGATCTTCTTCACAGATGGGAAACCCCTAATCCCCTGCACCCCCCAGGTGGAGAGAAGGTACATTTTCAACTAATACAACCTCATCTCTTAACTGATGATGAGTGCAGGACACAGCATCCTCCCAGCTCTGGCTTGCTCCTGCATTCCCATCTTGCCATTAGCATGCTTTTGCTGCCGATAATCTCCAGGAAGAGGAGGCAACAATGAATGCCCATCACCTGTCTGAATAATGAATTGAATTTAATCAATATGAGCCAAGACTTAGTGATTTATCACAAATTCTCTTCACTTACTGAAAGCTTGTTTTCCTTTTTAATATTCATAACCAGAGGCAAAGCCTTTAAGGTTGCTGGAAGTTCCAATCGGAAGAATCTTCATCAAAGCCTCCCCCGATTGTTACCGGGCTGGCTCCTTCACCGCTGCCTGCTGTCATTTGCCTGGTACTGGACACTGGCTACAGTAGAAACCCAGCTCTTTGCAGCTCAATGGCCAAAGCCCCGGGACTTGGCCTTGGCAATGAATTTTGAGTTGGGAAGGTTGGGGGAGGAAAGCTGCCTCCTCCCTTCCCCCCCCCCCCACCCAACCCCGAGGAAACAAAGACATCAGATGTGTAACTGGCGCTCCCGAGGGACAGGAACCCAAGGCAGTTATTCCCCAAACCCAATTTTCACAGAGAGGAGGAAAAGGAGGGGGAATCCTCTTCTTGAGAAGAAGCGTGACTTAGTGGAAAGAACACAGGTCTGGGAGCCAGAAGACCAATGGTTTTGTTTTTTTTTTTTGTAATGGTATTTGTTAAGCGATTTGCCAGGCACAGTACTGAGTGCTGGAGCGGATAAAAGCTAATCAGGTTGGTCACAGTCCATGTCCCACATAGGCTCACAATCTTAATCCCCATTCATTCATTCATTCAGTGGCATTTATGGAGCACTTACTCTGTGCAGAGCACTGTACTAAGTTCTTGGGAGAATACAATATAATAGTAAACAGACACATTCCCCAGTCACAACAAGCTTACAGTCTAGAGGGGGAGGAAGAGATTAAAAGAAATAAATTACAGCTATGGACTGAAGTGCTATGGGGCTGAAAGCGGGGAATGACTAAAGAGAGCGAATAAAGAGAGCATGTCAGGGTGGCACAGAAGGGAGTGGAAGAAAAGGAAAAGAGGGCTTAGTCAGGAAAGGCCTCTTGGAAGAGACGTGCCCTCAATAAGGCTTAGGAGGGGGAGAGAGTAATTGTCTGTTGGATATGAGAAGGGAGGACGTTCCAGGCTAGAGGTAGGGTGTGGGTGAGAGATGGGTGGCGAGATAGACAAGATCAGGGTAGAGTGAGAAGGCTGACGTTAGAGGAGTGAAGTATGTTGGCTGGGTTGTAGTAAGGGAGTAGCGAGGTGAGATAGGAGGGGCAAGGCGATTGAATGTTTTAAAGCCAATAATGAGGAATTTCTGTTTGATGCCGAGGTGGATGGGCAACTACTGGAGTTACCTGAGGGGTGCGAAAACACGGCCTGAACATTTTTGTGGAAAGATGATCCCGGACGCAGAGTGAAGTATGGACTGAAGTGGGGAAAGACAGGAGGTAGGGAAGTCGGCAAGTGCTTTGAGGGAGCTGAGGTACAGCGAAGTTAAGTGACTTGCCTAAGGTCACACAGCACACAGGTGGCAAAACTGGGATTAGAATTCAGGTCCTCTGGCTCCCAGGTCCATGCTCTATCTCTAGACTGTGAACTCATTGTGGGCAGGGAATGTGGCTGCTTATTGTTATATTGTTCTCTCCCATATTGAATATTGTACTTGTGCTTAGTACAGTGCTTTGTACACAGTAAGCGCTCAATAAAAACGACTCAATGAATGAATGAATCCACCAGGTTATGCTGCTTCTCAGAACCTGGGTTCTAATCACAGGTCTGCCACTTGTCTGTTGTGTGACCTTGGGCAAGTCACTTCACTTCTCTTTGCCTCAGTTTCCTCATCTGTAAAATGGGGATTAAATCCTACTCCTGCCTACCTAGACAGTGGGCTCTATGAGGGTCAGGGATTCTGTCTCATCAGGAGTGACTAGGTGATAAAGGGGCTCCTTACCATGAGGTATGAAGTCTAGGCTCCAGAACTCATCTCTCTCATTTCCACCCACATATTCAATCTGTCATCAAATCCTATCAGTTCAACCTCCACTGCTAAAAGCCACCCTTTCCCCTCCATCCAAACTGCTACCATGCTGAGCCAAGCATTTATCCTATTCCACCTTGACTACTACATCAGCCTCCTCGCTGACCTCCCTGCCTCCCGTCTCTCTCCGTTCCAATCCATGCTTTACTCTGCTACGTGGATCATTTTTCTAAAAAAAAGTTCAGTCCATGTCTCCCCACTCCTCAAGAATCTCCAGTGGTTGTCCATTCACCTTCGCATCAAACAGAAATCCCTTACCATTGGCTTTAAAGCACTCAATCAGCTCAACACTCCTACTTTATATCAGTGATCTACAAAGGCCCAGCCCACATACTCTAGGGCCAGCATACTTATTGTGTCCTGATCTCATCTTTCTCTCCATCTACCCCTTTCCCATGTCCTCCCTCTATCATGGAACTCCCTCCCCCTGCATATATGCCAGACCACCACTCTCTCCATTTTAATAGCCTTATTAAGGTCACAGCTCCTCCAAGAAGCCTTCCCTAGTGAAACCCTCTTTTCCCTGGCTCCCTTTCCCTTCGGCGTCGCCAATGCACGTGGATCTGTGACCTTAGGGCATTTGCTATTCATCCCACCCTCATCCCCACACCACTTATGTACATATCTATAAATTATATATGATGTTATTTATTTATATTAATGTTTGTCTCCCTCTGGAGTGTAAGGTCACTGTGGGCAGGGAATGTGTCTACCAACTCTGTTGTATTATACTCTCCCAACTGCTTACAACAGTACACTTCACACAGCAAGCACTCAATAAATATCATTGATGATGATGGTTAACAAATACCATAAAAAACCCTGAAATAAGGTAATTGAGATAAAAAACACTTTGGAAATATTCCAGGGTGATTTAAATTCTAGTTTTTAGTATATTACCCAACTCACTGCAAGGTGAGCTCTACCTTAAAAAGAAGTTGCCCCTCTTTCTGAAGGCTCTTGCTAATGAACGACAAAATCCCAGAACCCAAGTTGTAAAAGTCATCAGCCAGCACCAGCATTTAGGTACTTACCTATACTCATCCTCAGTACTTGCATATACATTTATTCTGTGGTACATTCAGTTATTTGCTGTATGTGTACATGTTCATGTCTGCCTCCCCCAGTTGGCTGTAGGCTCCTTGAGGGCAAGAAATGTGTCATTTCTTTGTTTTGCACTTCCCAAATAACTTATTACTATGCACTGCACTTAGTGGCCCTCAACAAATCAATCAATGGTATTTACTGAGAGCTAATGTGTAGAGAGCTCTGTACTAAGCACTTGGGAGAGGACAAATGCTACTTCTACTACTGGCTGCCAGAGCTAGAGTCTTGGGAATAGCAGGCTGGGCTTTTTCAGGAGGTGGCAAGGTTGCCCACCGCTTTGTTGACCTTCAAAGTGAATCCTGACCCTTCAATCAGCTATTAGGGTGGAGACTTCCTCAGTTGGGGAGGTTGCATGGGATCTTCTTGTACAAGAAGGCTCAGGATTAGGAGTAAACAGATGCAAAATATACCTGGCTACTTTTCCAGTCTGGGATCTCCTCTGTGGGACTTTGCTGGACCCTTTCCTGGTCTCGGGCTGCTCATCCATTGGAGGCCTAAACTGTCTTCCGGTCATTGGGTAGGTGAAAGGCAGTGCCTTCATCGTTCTTCCTGCCATATTAGTTCCCTGACAGGCAGAATTAGAAGAACCCATTTTTCCATGACAACCCTGAGAGCATAACACATGACTCACCAATGACTTTTACCCAATATGCTCAACATGATTTGCAAACTATTTTTATGATGGGAGGCAAAACAAGGCAAAATGATCATTTTCCTCATTATGTAAAGAGAAGCTGTACTGCAGAGAGGTAGTGGTTGTTGATAGTAAACATTTGTGCGGTGCCAGAAGTAGCTTGGCACTGCCCAGAGAGCACTGTTAGACACAGCCCCTACCCAATAGGCCTTCAGCCTGCAAGGGACCGATGATAGCCTCATACTCTGGGGGAAAAGGAGAAAATTACACTTGTCAGAGAAAGAGATGATCCTAGAGAGAAGAGGTCGATAAGTCTGCCTGCTCCAGGTATGGTGTTATCCACAGAGGTGATCCAAGAGCATATTTCTGGAAGAAATTAGTTTTGAAGAGAATTAGGGGGAAGCGGGTTATTTCATATGTGAGGTAGGAATAGGCATGAAGGAGGAGGTAGGAAGAGGAAACAGAACAGTGAGTGATTGTGTACTGGCTCAGAGCAAAGGGAGGAAGAGAGGAGTATGGAAAAATGAAGGGTGACAGGGAGCTTGAGGCACTGTGGTGGGAAACATCAAACGTCAAATGAGAATGCAGAAGGTGGCAGAAGAGACTAAATGGAAGGAAGGAAATTTTGCTGATGTGGAGAAAGAGACACTGAGGTTCACTGGTTTTGTGTGGAGAGGTAGTGATTGAGCTGTGTTCTGAGAGTGAAAAGGATGAGTTGAAATGCCGTGTCTTTCTGAGCAGAGAGAGTATCACTACTGATGGGTGGCCCTATGCTTAAAAAAAGTTGGGAAGCTGGGATGCACAGAAGGAATAAAATGAGTGGTTTGCCTGTGAGCTGGCATGGGGGGGGGGGGGGGGGGGAGAGAGAGAGAGAGAGAGAGAGAGAGAGAGAGAGAGAGAGAGAGAGAGAGAGAGAAAGAGAGAGAGAGAGGTGAAAGATGGTACAGGGACTGAATTATTGCTAAAATTATTAATTTTTAAAATGTCAAATGTGTTATACACTGGGGATTTGGAAAATCCCAGGCCTGTGTTCTGACACCCCACCCCCACCCCCCATTTCGTTTCCTATAATGGAGAGGAAGATGATCCATAGGTCAGGTCAAAAGCCTCTCCAAAGCATAAAAGGTGGGAGAAGAGACTATCAAAAAATGTTCCAATCACTGGTTGGAGGAGGAGGAGGAGAGCCTGAAGGAGAAAGAATTCCAGGAAGAGAAGTGGAGGAAGATCCCCTAAAGAGTGGTTTAGGGAGCTAAAGAAAACCGCAAAGTAAATACAAGGAGAATCGAGGAGTAGGAGATCTTCCGGTTGTTTCTGACCATGGGGAGAAGAAAAGCAGAAGAGTGTGAAGTGTCTCTTTGAAGTCTGGAGGCTTCTAAGTTCCCTTTCCTCCTCTATGTAAGTTCATTCACGTCTCTCCCTGGGGCAGTCCTTCTATTCTGGAAATTCCCGGGATAAAAATGGGACCAGGGCAAGCTAGCCCCTCTGGTTCTTTTGGCTCCTGGCCTCAACAGGAACCTTTGAGGTGAGCAGATAAATGTGCCGGGGAGCAGTTAAATGGTGGCCACCCTTGAGGAACTGCTCTCCATGCAGAAAGACTCTTCCATGGAGAGATTCAAGCCAGCAAGAAGCTACACTGCACACACACTGCACTTCCATTTGCACACCCTAAAGTCCTTCTGGTGGCCACCACCTGTCATTTGTGCATGCTTCTGTCCTTCTGTGATTGATCTGAATAGCTTGTATCTACCCTTCATGCTTAGCATAGTGTGTTGCGTACAGTAAGTGCTTGACAAGTTTCAAAAAAAATAAACAAGTCATGAATATGGGAGTGATAATACAGCTCCCATATGTTCTCCAGTGATTAATAACTTTAAAGATCTGTCAAAACTGCAGTGAGAGTGAGGAAGTGATGGACTTACCCTTCTTCATCCCTTGGGCTGAGTGTCAAAGATTTTAGAAATACCGCGAAAAAACAACTACAACCTACGAGGAGGCTTAAGACCCAGTACTAAGCAGCAAGGAGAACCAATACAGCAATTATTAACATTAATTCCCTCTCTGGACTGTAAACTCATTGTAGGCAGGGAATGTGTCTGTTATATTGCTGTGTTGTACTCTCCCATGCACATAGTACAGTGCGCTGCACACAGTAAACGCTCAATAAATATAATTGATTAATTACAAAGAAGTGGTCAGAGAAAATGGTCCCAGGAAATTTAAGAGGGAAAAGATAAGAGGTCCAGAAAGCCTTGAGTATTTCGAATATCAAAGGGTACAGAGCCACATGCTTAGGTGATGCAGAAGGGAGAGGAAATAGGGGAAATGAGGGCTTAGTCGGGGAAGGCCTCTTGGAGGAGATGTGACCTTAATATGGCTTTGAAGGTGGGGAAAGTGGTTGTATGATATATACGGAAGGGGAGGGAGTTCTAGGTTAGAGGAAGGTTGTGGGAAAGGGGTCGGTGGCGAGATAGACCTGCTCAGCAAGCTGGTGCTAGAGGATCAAAGTGTACAGGCTGGGGTGCAGCGGGAAATCAGTGACGTAAGGTAGGAGCAGGGGAGCTGATTGAGTGCTTTAAAGTAAATGGTAAGGAGTTTCTGTTCGATGCAGAGGTGGATGGATTAGCACTGGAGGTTCTTGAAGAGTGGGGCGATTTTTTTTTTTAGAAAAATGATCCTGGTAGCAGTGGGAAGCATGCATTAGAGTGGGGATAGTAACCTACTTTGATCAGCAGTTGGGATGGAAAGGAGACGCCAGATTTTAGTGATGTTGTAAAGGTAGAACTCAGATAATTTGGTAGCAGATCGAATATGTGGGTTCAGTGAGAGAGATGAGCCAAAGATAATGCCAAGGTTATGGGCCTTGAGACAGATGGAGCATTCTATAGTGGTGGGAAAGACAAGGGGAGGGCAGGGTTT
This sequence comes from Tachyglossus aculeatus, assembly GCF_015852505.1. NCBI lineage: Eukaryota > Metazoa > Chordata > Mammalia > Monotremata > Tachyglossidae > Tachyglossus > Tachyglossus aculeatus. The sequence goes on from NC_052081.1 coordinate 9,151,071, forward strand.
GGGTGGGAAGATAAGAAGTCCTGTTTTGGACATGTTTAGTTAGAGGTGATGGTGGGACATCCAGGTAGGAATATCCTCAAGGCCGGAGGAAATGTGGCAAATGTGAAATTGCAGAAGAGAGAAGTCAGGGCTGGAGATGTCAATTTGGGAATCATCCCTGTAAAGATGGGAGTTGAAGCCAATGAGCTAATGAGCTCCCCGAGGGAGTGGGTGTAGATGGAGAATAGAAGGGGACCCAGAACTGAGCCTTGAGGGACCGCCCTTCACTGCCAGAAGGAGGGAGGTAGAAGGGGAATCTGCATAAGCACCTGAGATAAAGCAGTCAGAGAGCTAGAAAAGCAGCATGGCCTTGGGAAGAGAGTCTGGGCCAAGGAGTCAGAAGGACCTGGGTTCTAACCTTGACTCCGCACTTGTCTGCTGTGTGACCTTGGGCAAGTCACTTCACTTATCTGTGCCTCAGTTACCTCATCTGTAAAATGGGGATTTAGACTGTGAGCCCCATGTGGAACAGGGAATGTGTCTAACCCGATTTGTTTGTATCCTCCCCAGTGCTTAGTACAGTGCCTAGCCCATAGTAAGCACTTAATAAATACCATAATTATTATTATTAGGAGGAGAACCAGGAGAGGACAGTATCAGTGAAGTCAAGGTTAGATAATGTTTCAAGGAGCAGGGAGTGGTCCATAATGAATAATGAATAATTTTGGTGAGGCAGGAACTTCTAGTCTTTTCGGACTTTGCCTTAGTGGGATACTATACAAATGACAATTTCATGCAATTAACCTTTCCATTATTGTTCACCAGGCCCAGAGATCCTACCTGAGACATTTTTTTGAACTTACTCGCCCTCTCACTCTGTCTCTGCCTGCCTCTACTTTACCTCACTTGCTCTCCTGGGCAATTCAGTCCTCTCAATCAATCAATCACCAGTATTTATTGAGCACTTACTGTGTGCAGAGCAAACTATACTAAGCGCTTGGTCCCCCTCGATCCCTGCTGCCTGGAATTGGTGTCTTAGCCCTGGTTGACTGTGTGACCATGGACTGAATTTGTCAAGAGACATTCCCTGATTAAGCCCTCTTTTCCCCTACTCCCTCTCCTCTTCTATGTTGTCTATGCACTTTGATCTGTACCTTTTGAGCATTTAATATTTGCCCCACCCTCAGCCCTACACCACTTATGTACGTATCCATAATTTAGTATTTATATTAATGTCTGTCTCCTCCAAACTGCAAGTTCCTCATAGGCAGGGAATGTGTCTACCATCTCTACTGTACTGTACTCTCCCAAGCTCGGCAATGCTTTACACACAGTAAGCGCTCAATAAATACCACTGGTCAATAGTTTGATTCTGAAGTCTGTGATGCAGAGATAGTGAAAATAAAGCATCTCCCAGAGGCCAGTTTCCAGTTTATAAAGCAGCAACAATATCGTAGAAGACCTCCGCAGAAATGGCAAGGGAAAATATAATACACACAAAAATTTGCAGGGCTTCATATTCCTGCACATTCTTACTGCCTCTGGTACCCTCTATTTAATTTTCTGAACTATAAGAATTATGGTCCCAGAGTTCAGTGAATTGGAAGAGGTGAGCTTTTATGCCTCTGAGCCAGCTTCCCCATGAGCATTAAATCCAGAAATAAAACAACATTTCTATTTATATGTTCTGGGGTTTGTGTATTTGCAAAGCTAAACACGCACAAGCAGCTTGATGAAGGTGACTGCATGGTCACAGCACAATGCAGGTAATGCAATCTACCCTCACAGTCTCTGCCAGAGGAAATAAGCAAAGCAAATGAACGCTAGGTGATGAGAAAACACACACACACGCACACACACACACACACACACATCAAACACCAGGTTGTGTTAGATACATTAGGATGAGAAACACTGGTTCCAACACTATCTATTGAAGCCCCGCAGTGAGAAGCTCAGAACAAACAAAAGACACAGTGTATGCCCTCAGAAAATAAAATAAATACAAGCAACATATACCTTTTTCTACCCTTTTAAAAATAATCCACGTTTTCTCCTTCTATTATTTTTGTTTGTTGGAAACAGGTAGATGGGGTTGGAAATTGTCAGGTATTGTAGCCTTGGGCAATTTAATCCAGAAAGAGCCTATGAGGTGAGCTTTGACTCTAGATACAAACTCTAAGTACTTAACAAATACCACAATTATTATTTTCATCATTATATGGATTTAAGGAGACCAGTCTTCTTCATAATACAAGGCTTTTCTGCAGGCTCTGGGGAGGTGGCTATTCATCATCATCAATCGTATTTACTGAGCGCTTACTGTGTGCAGAGCACTGTACTAAGCACTTATTCATGGTCATTGACCCCCATGCTTCCCCTACTCAAGGGTGAGGTTCATTCAGTTGTATTTATTGAGCACTCATTGTGTGAAGAGCACTGTTCTAAGCGCTTGGGAAAGTACAACGCAGCAATAAAGAGAGACAATCCCACCCACAGTGAGCTCCCCCAGTCACGAATAATACATCCTGGGAGTTTTTTCTGGAATAATGATAATTGTGACATTTGTCGAGTACCTACTATGTGCCAAATACCATACTAAGCACCAGGATGGATACAAGCTAAGCAGAACGGGCATAGTCTGAAAGGCTTAGACCTCCAAGTCTGGGGTTTGAAACGGGCTCTTGGGCAGTTCAGGGAGCTCTGACTGAGCCCAGCTGGGTGGGTCAGGTCCAGCCCTGGAATCGTGGCCCTGGAGAGCAGTAGCAGTGACCCCCTCACAGAACTTGCTCCTGTTCCTGATGATGAAATGCATCCTGGGGTCATGGGGTAGGCCTGGGATGTGACTTAGCAGTGGGGTTCCCCTGCTCCTAGCTTCACCCCGGGGTCAGGGTTCTGGGTGTGCTAGGTCTGAGCTGCAGAGCTGTGGAGCAAGAGGAGACAGGGAGGCAGTACCAAGAGGGAGGGAGAGGGAGGCGACAGGGAACAATACAAGGTGGGGAAAGAAGGTGAATCAGGAACAAAAGGAGAGAATAGGGAATGAGAACATTTCAGTATTTACAGCAATTTAATGAACAGCTCGAGCCAATTCCACTATCATGGCCAGATGAATTTTAGCTAATTAACAATTTGTCATGATAGCCTGTGAGATGCTGTCATTGTGATCACTACTCAGGGTAAAAGTAATAGCATCATTAACTAAAAACTGTCAGAAAAACCATGATAGAGGGTCAGAAGAGTCAGCCACCTGCTCATGTCAAGTGCTTTCTTTTACTTCTCTGGCAGAAAATTAGGCAATGAATAAAAACCGTACTACAGATAGTCCAATATTCCTGGCCAGCCTACAAGATCTAATCCATCAGTCCCCTTCAAACTCATTGGAAGTCCAAGATCTTACACCCCTGGATGATTCAACTGGGGAATAGCTGCCACTCAGTATTGGGTTAACGGAGGATTTGTTTGTCAGAGACCTTTCCTTGCAGACTTCATTAAACCTAGATGATGACAAGGGGAAAACATGTCCTAGAAATAGTTAGCTATTTAAAAATGCTGAAAAAGATGCCGATTGCAAGAGCCCCCAGGGAAAGATAACATAACAAACTGGACCAGCCACTGAATCCCCACCCTCAACAAACCCTCCTCGTCTCCCCACTTCACACTCCCCATTAAGGAAAGGTCAGAGGGAATGGTGTGAAGAAAGACTGAGATTGATCCAAAAAAAGCTCTTGGAGGGGAGGGATTGAGCCCTTCTCCTAGACGCCAAATAAAGCTAATCTCCGTGTTTTGGTAGCACTCCCCCTCGGTTCTGAGAATAGCCTACAGGTCAGCAGGAAGATCCAGATGAATGAACGCATAATCTCTATCTGCTACAAAATCCCCAATGGAAAAGGACGGAAGATGATGTTTGGGGGGATTGTTTAAACACTTACTATGTGTCATGCACTGTCCTAAGAACTGGTACAAGGTAAATCAGGTCAGGCACAGTCTTTGTCGCACAGCCAAAGAGGGAGGGAGGACAAGTACCTTATCGCCATTTTACAGATGAGGAAACTGAGGCCCAGAGAAGTTTAATGACCTGACCACGGTCACACAGCAGGAAAGCGGTGGACCTCTGATTCCCAGCCTCATGCTCCTCCTCCCAGGTGATGCTGCTTCTCAACAGAGAACTGGAGACTCCATTTGCCCCCCACTAGTTGTTTTTCTATGTCAGGAGAAGCATTCTGTTTTGCTTAGAAGAAACTCCCAGTAGCCGGAGGGCACTGGGCTTCTGTCCGAGGATCTAGCCACGAGTCTTGCGAGAGCAGGCAGGAAAAAACCTCCTTCACTGTATCTGAGCCAAGAGGGAGGGTTGGGAGAGCTCAGCTACAGAGGTAGAATGGTGGAATCCACCTGCCTTAGTAGGGTGTAGAAGAGAGCTGATTTGAAATCTTGGGAAGCATAAAGATCAAAACTCTTTCTGGGAAATTAGGTGCAGGTCTACAGCTCGAGCTCCTTGCCTGCCAAATGCCATCGAGCCAAACCGCAGTGTAACTAATGATCCATTTATGCTAAAAAAAAGGGGGTGGGGGGGAGTAGGAAACTACCACTTCTGAAAAGTGATATGTGCCTTCATGTGTTTGTTGTTGAGTTCAGCCCAGGAGCTGATGTAATGGACTGAACCACCCTGGTCCATAGAATCTAAGCCCTTGTCTCTGACTGTCATTGCTCTGAACAGGACAGGACAGAGGAGCAAAGCGATTAAATGGCAAGGTCTGAAGGAAGCTACTACTGCATCTCACTTCTCTTGTCTCTCTCCCACACTCCCCTCTCCATTGGTCTCTCCTCAGACTGGGGGGTCGGTGTCCCCCTCTGGGTGGGCAGTGACCTAGGCAGACACTGAGCCTGGTACATAGTCAGAGCTTAACAAATACCATAAAAAAGAACAGAACAAAACAAAACAAAAACTTCAGTAGCTCTGTCCTTTAATCACCATTATGTTATTATAATGGTATTCATTAAGTGCTTTTTTTAAAAAAAATAGTGTTAGTTTAGCTCTTACTATATGCCAGGCATTGTACTAAGTGCTGGGGTAGACACAAACTAATCAAGTTGGACACAGTATGTTTCACATGAGGCTCATGATCATAATCCCCACTTTACAGATGAAGTAACTGAGACCCATAAAAGTTAAGTGACTTGTCCAAGGTCACACAGCAGACAAGTAGCAGAGTGAGGATTAGAACCCACATCCTTCTGACTCCCAAGCCTATGCTCTATCCACTAGACCACACTGCCAAGCACTGAACAAAGTTATCAGGTTGGACACAGTCCTTGTCCCTCATGGGGCTCACAGTCTAAGTAGGAGGAAATCGTCTCCCAGGAGATGAGAAGGAGATGAGAAGGAGGTAGGCTTTTTTCCCATGTTGGGGAGAATGTACTGCTGTGTGGCTGTCATCTGGACTCCCCTCAAAGCCTAGAAGAATCTACCAAAGCAAACTTGATGTGGTCTGCCTTGGGACAAACCATCAGGGATGCTGCTATCGTAGGTAATGAGTCCTGGTTTTATCATTCTTCTCCTTTTTTCCTCTCAGCTCCACTAGCAATCTTAAAGTGGGAGTTGAAAAGTCAAGGATGTTGATGTGAGGGCTCCCAGTCAACATCATCAACAATCGTACTTATTAAGTGCCCTTTGGTGGAGAGGGCTGGGTGAAGCGCCCTTTCAAGTGGCAGAGCCAGGGAAGCAGCATGGGGTAACAGATAGATCATGGGTTCTAATCTTGTCTCCGTCACTTGTCTGCTGTGTGGCCTTGGGCAAGTCACTTAACTTCTCAGTGCCTTAGTTACCTCATCTGTAAAATGGGGATTAAGACTGTGAGTCTCATGTGGGAAAGAGACTATGTCCAACCCAATTTGTGTATATACACCCCAGTGCTTAGTATAGTGTCTGGCACATAATAAGCACTTAATAAATACCACGATTATTATTATTATTATTGTTAACCCCTCCTTATTTAGAGCAGGTGGGGCTGATCTAGGATCACCCCACAGTTGCCCATCCACAGGTTCCAGTGGCTTCAGGGATTATCTGGAAGACCCAAACACCACAGTCCTTTGTGACCCTCTGAACTAGAACTGCTTTGTTCTTCCAACATTCCCCAAGCTCGGAGCCAGACTAGAGGTGACTTTGGATCCCTTCCCAATCCTCCGAGAACTTCGTTGGTGCCAAAGACTCCCTGAGACTGGGGAAGAGGGCAGACGACACCTCCAACTAAACTGGTGCCTTTCGTTGTAGTTCACTTCATCAAACAACAGACAGAAACACAAGTCTGTGCCCACCTAAGGAGATTACTAGAATGCCCTCCGGAGTGATGTTTTCTCAAAAGGAAGGTGGGGAAGGAAAGGGAGAAAGTTGTTTTTGTTTTAATGCTTGCTGCATTACTGCCGAGGGTAATGAATAATCATGTATGAAATTTGAGACAGGAGATATTAATAGAAGCCCCAAGCAATCCTTCTAGCAAATGACTACTCATGTTGTTGTCGCAGGTTTCTAAAAGACGTTCTACCAGAGAGAGCTGGGGCTGAAATGTTCACTCTCCTGTCCTCGCCCTATAATAATGGTGTTCCGTGATCCAATCACACTCAGTGAAATGAGAACCGGCCCGTCAATTCTTCCCTCACCGGCCAAGAGGCTTTAGCTGCCTCTGTTCTGTGGAAACCAATGGAGGAAACAATTGAGGCTACAACACCAAATTATCAATTAATTATTTTTTTTCCTGGCAGTGCTATTATTGTCTTGCTGCTAGCTATCAGAATGGCCTGACATCCCTCGTGCAGTTATCTATAACTGGGGAAAGAGCCCTGCTCTGGGAAGCAGGAGACTTGGGTTGTCATTCGGGCTCTGTCTGCTGGGGCTCCACCTTCTTTGGTCAAGGTTTTATGGGGTACATAAAACATACATACACTTGCCTGCTGTGTGCCCTTGTGCAAGTCACTTGTCTCAGTTTTGTCTGTAAAATAGGGATTAAATACCTGTTCTTCCTTCCCCTTGAACTGAATATTCCGTATCTATCCCTCAGCATTTAATGCAGTGCTTGGCACCTAGTAAACACTTTAATACCAGAATGAATTATTATTATTAGCAATAATAATAACATGCCTGCATCTATTTCACATATATACACACCCCTACTAATCTTCTTCATCCTGAACCCGGACTCCCACCCCGCAAACAAAAACTCCTTCCAAAATGCCAACTCAAAGTGTGAGAAATACCAGAGGGATGCTATGCTATAAAGTGAAGAACAAGGAAGTCCTGGACAAACGATTTCTGGGCAATATAAAAAAAAGCTTCGAGTTTACCACTGAATGGTTAAGTGCGGACACATCCACTGCCTAGCATCAACCACTGACATTCCATTCTAGACAAAACCAATTAATACCTACCGAGCACCACCCTTGTATTACAGGGAATTCTCTGCTTTTCATTATCCAAAACAGCTTGCTTCCCCAACTCTTTGTTACTGACTTTTCCCTTACTCCTCCTCTCCTCTCTCCCCCACCTGGACCAAGCAATCAATCAATGGAATTTATTGAGTGCTCACTGTGTGCAGAACACTGTATTAAGCATCTGGGAAAGTGTAGAGTTGGTAGACACAATCCCTGCCCTCAAGGATCTTACAATCTACTGCTCCCTCATCTAAACCCCTCCCTCTCTGCCCTGATCACCAGCTCCCACCTCCCTGGAAAAACTGACTCTCAAGTTAGCCATACTCTCTCTGGCTCTCTCCCCATGCTCTTGCCTTTCCTCTTCTCCTTCTTTCCTTTCCTGCACAGCCCCCTCTCCTTTTCCCTTACCTCTAGTCTTCCCTTTTTTTCTCTCATTTTTCTCTCTTCTCTCCCCTTCTCCCTTCCTCTACCCATCCTTTCCTTACTTCTTGCATTGTCTCTTTACTTTCACCCACCACTGCTTCCTCCTGGAAGATATGAAGTGGAGAGGAGAGTAAAGGCACCTGAGGAACACTGAGCACCAGGCTACAAAACTTTGCCCCTTTAAAGATCCAAGGGAAGCAATCAATCAGAGGGGAAGAGGAAAAGTAGGTTAGGAAGCACCAAGACAAGGAAAGGATAGAATCCACTAGATTATAAGCTCCTTGAAGGCAGGGATCACGTCTGCTGACTCTCCCAAGCACATAGTATAATATAGTATAGTATAGTTCTGCACACCATAAGTGCTCCCAGTACGGTGCTCCACGCACAATAAGCACTCAATAAATACCATGACAGCAAAAATGGAAGAGTGAGTGAGAGGCACTTTCCCTGGAAGGCAGAAAGGGCCTGGAAAGGGGGTACTAGGGCTAGTTAACGGAAGAAAAGTTGTTAGGTCACTATAATTTCTTCAACATTAATTTTATGAGCTAAAAATCTTCAAAAAGCCTTTTGTGCATTTTAGAACATTACAGTGAAAGCCTTCCTGCAACTCAGGTGCTGAGTTCATTCCTAAAATGAATTCAGTCATAAATCACATTGAAAGGTAACAGAAAGGAAATGCATGATGCACTGACTTTGTTTTCAGGACCACTACCCAACTTTCTTCTAAGATTTGGAGGTACACATCTCCTGGGTTAAGTATGTTGCCTAAAGCCAACCTGCAAGTAAATGGCAGCATTTGAATGTTCCCCTCAACACTGTCTGGTGCTTCCTAACCTATTTTCTTCTTACCTCCTGGTTCAGTTGCTTCCCCCAGATCTTTGAAGAGCCAAAGTTTTAAAGCTTGGTGCTCTGTGTTCCTCAGGTGCTTTTACTCTCCTTCTTTCCTTGCAGTTCTGCTGGGAGGAACTATATTATCCAGCATTTCCTTCACCACTTTGACCAAGGAACATTGGAAGCCACCTGCCATTCTACTTGCAGCACTGGCTTCTGCTGTATATTGTTATTGTTATATTGCACTCTCCCAAGTGCTTAGTATGGTGCTCTTCACACAGTAAACGCTCAATAAATAAGATTGACTAGCCGACCTGTCCTGACTCTCAAGTTGGTGGCACTTCTTAATATCACCCACCAGGGCTTCCAGAAGCCCTGGGGCCTAACGCTGTTCTACCCAGACTGACCACATGCTGAGAAGCTTGTGCACTGGTGAAGTCAGAAATGGCCGACAGAATGGCAACTGGCTGCTTTTTTTGTCCAGGGATAATGGGGCCAGTGAGCAGAAGGGGAAACTCAAAAAGAAACCCATTTGGGCCCACACCAACTGGACACAGGGTGGAACCATTTCTCCCCAGGACTTCCCGGAATGGGGGCTGTCCCCCCTGCCAAAATCTGTCAGATTCAGAGTAAAACTGGTCATCCTGGACCTGAAGAACCCTGGGGAGAACAAGGAGCTTCTAGACTCCTCCAGTGGTGCCTTGCCATGATTCTGTTGACCTGGCGGACCTCAGGGACACCCTGGACATTTTCAATCTCATTCCATCATTGAGGTCAGAGAGTGTGTCTATTTACTCTGGTACAGTGGTACAATGCTCTGCACACAGTAAGCACTCATTAAATATGGTTGATTGATTGGTTCATTCATTCACTCAGACAACAAAGCCCAGGACGTTTCAAAAGTACAGGTTTTGCTAGTGCCTTGAGCTCTGGTTGTGCCAGGGCTGGCCCACAACTGAGATCCCCTGTTCTTGGTAGTAGACCCACTAAGGGAGCCTGGGGCAAGGCCCACCAGGGACGGGGGGCACAAAAGGCTGCTCGCCTATCACTTTGGTGTCTCTGGCTTCCCAAGGGCCAACCTTGAAGGTTACAGTGCCCCCCTGGAAGCAGGGTGGGGAGCAGAAAAGGTAAAGAACCCAACACGTCCCTCACAGACTTAAAACGGCCACTCCTCCTTCTCTACTTATTTTATTTTACTTTTTAAAAAATCCTCAGGTCTCTGAAAGACAGACTCGGAAAGGAAGCCAGCAAAGATTTTTGGTTTTGAAAGTTTTAGAGTTTGTTTTTGCTTTCCCCTGCAGGTTTAAAAAGTTTTGGTTCTAGTTAACGGTTGTTTATATAACCTTTAGAGATTATGCCTCAGATTCTTGAAGAGACTTCAGTCAACTCTGAACTCTTTTCCTTTCACCTTCATTGGAATATTTTGGCCAATCCCAAGATTTAATAGTGATGAATGAGATTGGGATTAGAGTTTAATAGGTGCGAAGTAAAGAACTTTCATTTCCCTGTTGGATAAGCAACTCCACCAAGCCCTTTCAGTTCAAATACCCTTGAATTAACTAGAGTAGACAGGCGAGAGATATTCTGACAGCACAGCTGAAATAGCCACATAGTGTCTGCTTAGATTTGCAATGGGAGTAGGTATGGTTTTCGTGCCCTCCTCAAGCCTGGGGCCTATTGCACAGGAAAGGGGAATGTTTCCAAGAGGGAGGTTTGGGCATAGGAGGAGTTTTCACTTTTCAGGTACTTCTCTGCCTGGCCTGGGGTGACCTCCAAACAGGCTCTTCCACTGGGAAGCGCCTGGAATTTCCATGTTCTCCCTTTGCTTTGAATAGCCAGATGGTTATCCCACACAACTGCGGGGATGAAAACAATGACTTTGCCCCTAGCACCCAATGGTAACCCAGTGGGGCAACAACCCCACCACCCCAATGGGGTTGGCATCTATAAGCGCTTAGTACAGTGCTCTGCACATAGTAAGTGCTCAATAAATACGATTGAATGAATGAATGAATCTATACTTATGTCTTCAGAGTGTGAAATGTGCCTCTTGCTTCTGTGTTCTTTCCCAGGTCCTCAGTACAGTCACTTCATCCAGTGGGGACTCAATAAATAACATTACCAACTACTATTACACCAGTACAATCACAACCTCCAGTGGGGGCTCAATAAATGGCATAACCATCAATCATATTTTAACCACCATCGCCACCACCGCTACTACTGCTGCTACTGGTACTATGCCAGTAGTTGGCTGGGAGAAATTTTCTTATGGAAAAGCTGAAGAGCAACAGGGAGAAGAGAGAACTTTTCCTTCTGCTCCAGTGATGATTGGATGCCCCAAGAAAGGGGTGAGAGGGGCCCACCAGCCACCTTTCGTAATAAGGCAAGCAGGTCCACATTCGTTCATTCTCCATCTAAGCCCTTGTTCCTTTCTGTGCCATCACCTAAAACCTTCTGTGATGCCCAAACAGGTTCCTTGAGGGGGTCGGTCCTGCCTTGTCCTCTCCTGGTTAAAGGGAGGAGTCAGTGTTTCTTCAGAAAGTATTCTGTCATCGATGAGAGGAGTTGTTTAAGAGAGTAAATAGTAAGTGGGGACAAAGACTCCTTCGCTAAGGAGGGGGTCCTTAGATCGAGGGTTTCTTTTCAGACAGGCCATGTCTGACTTGATTATCTGTCTCTACTTCAGGGCTCAGAACAACGTGAGGCACCCAGTAAGCACTTAATATCATCATCATCATCATCATTATTATTATGGTTCCTTAAAACTTGAGCTTGAAGGATTAGACAGAGGGAATGCTTGAAAATGTGTCAGGGTCTCAGACAGTGTAAAGGTTACAAAAGATGCTGCTGGCTCTTAGCCTTGATGTTGAGGAAAGTGCATGAACAGGAGGGACATGTGCATACACACACACACACACACACACACACACACACACACACACACACACACACAGAGCTTTCATCTGTCTTAGAAGATGATGCTCCTGATGGGAGTGAGACTGAGGTGGGACCGACACCCCCTCCCATGTGGTTTCCATGTAATGATAGACCCTTGCTTGCTAATGGGTTTGTTTGCCCCATGGGTTTGTCTCTGTTTTCAATCATATTTACTGAGAGCTTACTGTGCTCAGAGCACTGTACTAAGCACTTGGGAGAGTACAATATAGCAATATAACAGACACATTCCTTGCCCACAATGAGCTTACAGTCTAGAGAGGGAGAGAGACATTAATATAAGTGAATAAATAACGGATATGTACATAAGTGATGCGGGGCCAAAGGGTTGGTGAACAAAGAGTGCATCAGGGTGATGCAGAAGGGAGTGGGAGAAAAGGAAACTAGGGCTTAGTCAGGGAAGGCCTCTTGAAGGTGATGTGCCTTCAAGAAGGTTTTAAAGGTGGGGAGAGTAATTATCTGTTGGATATGAAGAGGAAAGATGTTCCAGGCCAGAGGTAGGATGGGGATGAGAGGTCAGCGGCAAGATAGATGACAGAAAAATAGTCGGCATTAGAGGAGCAAAGTGTGCAGGCTGGTTTGTAGTAGGAGAGTAGAGAGGTGAGGTAGGAGAGGGCAAGACGATTGAGTGTTTTAAAGATGATGGTGAGGAGTTTCTGTTTGATGTGGAGTTGGATGGACAGCCACTGGAGGTTCTTGAAGAGTGGGGAAACATGGAGTGAATGTTTCTGTAGAAAAATGATTTTGAGCCTACCTTCTGGTATATAGATAGATCTCTGCAAAGTCTTTTCTGGAGAGAGACCTCTCTCGGGATGGGCGACCCTCTGGCTGGTCTGTCTGCTTGCATTGGTCTCCCAGCAGCCCTCTGACATGCCATATGGCCTGGGAGTGCTCCATTCTGTCTTTATCCAGAGGCTCATGACACTTAGTGAAATGTGGGGTTCTTTTCTTTCATTTTCTTTTATTGTATTTGTTAAGCACTTACTATGTTCCAGGCACTATTCTAAGTGCTGGGGTAGATATAGAGTAATCAGGTTGGACCCAATCCATGTCCCACATGGGGCTCACAGTCTTAATCTCCATTTTCCAAATGAGGTAACCAAGGCACAGAGAAGAAAAGTGACACAAGGTCACATAGCAGACTCCCAAGCCCGTACTCTATCCCTCCACCTACATCACAGTTTCTGGAGTGCCACGTGTCTGCTCAGTCCTTACACAGGTGTGGTTCTTAGAACAGTGCTTTGCACATAGTAAGCGCTTAATAAATGCCATCATTATTCTTCTTTGCTATGCTCCTTATTAGGTCTTCTGACCTGTATTCTGATCCTCCCTTGGAAATCTTTCTGCCCCTCAGGAAAATGGACACCAGACCAGTTCTGCTCAATGAATGCTGTTGACCGACTGATTCGCCTTCTCTATGTCAGACTCGGAGCAACTCAGAAGGGTCAGGCTTTAGGAGAACGGCCCAGTACAGGCAAAGGCACCCAGAGGGACAGACAGAGATAGAGTTACACATGGAGAGTCCTATCCTGAAGTTGCCAGGGAACATTTGGATGGACCAGCATAGGTTCAGCAGGTTTTGTAAGGTTATAGGTCTCTTTGTTGAGGCCCAGGGCAGGACCTCAGGGTTGTAGGGAGGGGTAGTCTGGAGCAGAGAGACTAAGGGCAGATGTCAGAATGGATGAAGGCAAGCCTGAGAAGAAAGGTGGAAGACAAGGCAGAGGAAGAAGAGCTTAGTCCAGTGGTAAAGAGTATGGGGCTTGGAAGCAGGGCATCTAGGTTTTAGTCCCAGCACTGTCATTCAGCGCTTAGAACGGTGCCAGCGCTTAGAACAGTGCTTTACACATAGTAAGCGCTTAATAAATGCCATCATCATTATTATTATTAGCCTCTTGTGTGACCTTGGGTAAGTCATTTATTCCTCTTTATTCTTCATGCTGTATTCCCAAAGAAGCAAATTCCACTCCTCAAACCCTGCTCTTCCTCCGCTCCCCAGCCCCAGCCCTGCCCACTTCCTGTAAGCCTCTCTCCCAATCAACTGTATTGCTGAGAGAACTTAAAGATTTCCCAGTAAGATTTCCAAGGCAGCTCAGTCCCTGAGAAGAGAGAAGAAATAGACGTGGGAGCAGAGAGAAAAGAAGGAGTAAGAATATGGGAAAAAACAAAAAAGATTGTATATGTTGTGGGAGGGGCTGTCCCATCTGCAAGCGGGAGGGAAGATTGTTCCTGGCAAGTGCTCTGAGGTTCTAAAAGAAACCACCTTAAATGCCTCCTGGGATACATGTTTTCTTCTGTCTCACCCTCATTGCTGCAAATAACCCCCAACCTATCATCATCACAGCTACAGACACAAAGCTATTTGGTAGCTGAAGGAGTGTAACCCTGTCTCCAGGCCAAAATAAAACAAATACCCACACTTTTCCCCTCTCACATTGTTGTAATCTGTGCTTATGCATCTGGGCACGTGCCCTCAGAGAGATAGCTACATTTCACTGGGGATGAAATCCAAAAATCGAATTCCTGTGTTTGAGAACTGAGAGTTTACCGAACATTGGAAAAGGGGAAACTCAATGTCCCTCTTTTTTCAAAGAGGAGGAATAAACTTATCAGCACTGGGGCTTCTAAGGGAACAAGCTTTATTTTCATATCTGCTAAAGGAAGAGAGAAAATCACTAGTCCTGCTCAATCACCTTGAAGACCACAAACTAGTGAGTGGAAATAAATATGGCACATCCTGTCAGTCCAACCTAGTTTTCCTCTATGATATAGCAGTACATCATATGAAGGAAAAGGGCAATCAATCAATCCAATAGGTTGTAAAATCCTTGATCTCTGGGATTGTGTCTAATAATTCTATTGCACTGTGTTCTCCCAAGAGCCTAGGGCAGTGCTCTGCACACAGTAAGCACACAATACATACCACTAATTGACTGATTTCATCCCAGTTAGCCTGCACTCCACAAAGTTAGCAATGACCTTCCCAAATCCCTTACTAAGCCTTCCTTTTCCTCAGCTCCCCCTCATCTCCCCGACTCACTCCCTTGCTCTACTCCCCTGCCCCACAGCACTTGTGTATATATGTACATATCTATAATTCTATTTATTTATATTAATGCCTGTTTACTTGTTTTAATGCCTGTCTTCCCACCTTGTAGACTGTAAACCCGGTGTGGGGAGGGATTATCTCTCTTTATTGCTGAACTGTACTTTCCAAGCTCTTAGTACAGTGCTCTGCACACAGTAAGCCCTCAATAAATAGACTGAAGGAATGAATGAATGAAAATCTAATGGACTCTATCATAATCCACCTTGACTTCTCAACTACCTTTGACACTGTGGACTACTCCCTTCTTCTCGAAATGCTATCTAATTTCTATTTTATTCGTTGTGGGCAGGGAATGTGTCTGCTATATTGTACTCTCCCAAGTGCTTAGTACAGTGCTCTGTACACAATAAGTGCTCAATAAATATGATTGACTGAATGAATGACACAGTTCTCTCCTGAAGACTGTAAACTCCTTGTGGGCAGGGACCATGTCTGCCAACTCTTTTGTATTGTACTTTCTCAAGTATTTAGTACAGAGCTCTGCATAGAGTAAGTACTCAATAAATACCATTGACTGATTCATCCACACTACTAAATTTACTCACAAAATTGCTCCCCTTCTGGGAATAGTTTTATTACAATATGCCTGTCATATAAAATTGAAGTCTATCAATAAGGGCAGGAGAAAAAATGAGGAGGAAAGGAAGGGAGAATGAAGAGGAAGGAAAGGGACACTTAGCACTGTTTTTCTTCCATCTACTGCTCTCTTTCTTTCTCTTTGGGGCTGCGTACAATTTGCCCTCAACGAATTAAGTCCCCCATTGCTTTGCAGTAGAACTCTCCCTCTTCTGTTTCTCTCCGCTGACTCCTACAGTCTTAATGACTGAACTCTCCACTACTGCTGTGTTGTCGCATTCTTACCCTTCTGTTCAATCTGGGAGGGCAGAGTAAACTATTAAATGACTCAGAGGCATAGTTTTAAACAATGTGTCATAGCAAGTAGGAAGACCCTGGCAGCGGACAGACCAGCCTAGTGGGCTGCAGTCGGAGGCAGGAGAAAACCCTTCACAAAAATCAGAATACTGAGAGGTAGGCTCAGCAAGTAAATTGGTATATTTACAAGCAAATGATGCAGAAGAGACTGTCAGACACTGTGGTCTTTTCAGTCACACTCTCAGGTATGCCTAAAATCTCACCTGTCATCTTCCGAAGTGAAAGATAGCTATACATGAATAGGCACAGACATGCATTCGGACAACAGGATACCCACATAACCGCCATATGGAGAGCCAAAATTGGAAGACAGAAAGCAAGGAGGCTAGAGGGAGCGCGTTAAGGGCATGGTAACATAAAGCCTCCACCAATACTGCATCTCAGTTGAAAACTGCATGTCAATCACTGAGGCTAGACTAGAACGGTGCACTCCTATCAAGATAGGAGTGGCTCTTTCAGAGCAAAAGCTTCAGAAGAAATGAAAGACAAAGAGGCGAAAGAGAAAACAGCGCCAGGCATGGCAAACATTAAGCATCACTGCACAACAATGGACAGCTCTTCTGTGGCAAGTGTGGCCAGGCATTTTTCAGCCAAATGCACACTCACAAGTGTACTTCTCACTGATGGTGCTTTCTTAAAGTATGGAGGGTGACTATATAATTCAGACAGAGTTCCTGTCCCGGCGGGGTAGGAGGACACGGGCAGACAAGCCCTCAGGGAGGATATCCCTAAGGGAAGCTAATAATCTCTCAGCTTTCTTCCTACCCCTCTTCCATTTTTTTTTTCCCAGAAGGGGGAGCAAAATACCAGTTCCAGTTATCTTCCCAACTCGGACACCAACCAAGGTAGGCGAGACTGATGGTGACCGCTGGGTGTTCTTGGCCAGTCAGTGAATCCCATCAGTCTACATGGCATGATCCCATCCCATCAGTAGGACGGGTCTACATGGGCAAACTTCAAATGGAAACATCTTAAGGAAAATATTCGGAGCTGGTGCCCTGCCTTCCACCTGCTTCCATCATGGGAAATGATGGGAAGACTGAATTCCAAGGAACATTGATCTTCTCGAATGAGAAACACCATGTAATGACCAGCTATTGGTGTCAGGAATAATTTACAGTCATATCTATGCAATGATCAATAATAAAGTAGTATCCTCTAACATTTTAGGAGCTGCAACATCGAAGTATGTGCTCAGCCTAAAGAGGGAGAGAGAAAGTTCCCATGAAATAGCTGTAGACAAGGTTTCTGGCTCACTGGACTTCAATTTATATGTGTAAGTAGACATCTGTTTCTATTTCTAGGTGAGACTATACCAGTTTATAGATTACTCCCTGTGAATGAGCCTATACCCAGAGCACTTAAGGACATTTTATTTCATTATTTTGCATTAACTTCCCGATCTGCTGGCAATGATACTGTGTGTTCAACAGATGTTGTAAGACCCATAGCAAGTGCCATTAAAAAAAAAAATGCCTTTGCATCATGAAGGAGAATGGGGAAAGCTGTAAGTCATAATATCAATGAATTCAAGTGAAATTCTCGAAGAACCCTACTCCTTCCAGCTCTTGCTGAATAAGATTCCTACAAACATATGGCAGAAATGCCGGTTTCTGGGTGTCATTTTATCTCCGGGATGACACGGACCCGCCCATCCCTAGATCCAGATACTGACTTGGGTGCAGTTTGGGAGGTTTTACTACGTGAGTTTCTGGATCAATCTCAGCTGAACACCTCCCAAGGGATCTGTTTTTGGGTCCGAGCCGAAGGAAGGACAAGCAGCTTTTTAAGGGGTCCCATGGATCCGGCTTACTGTGGGTGGGCACCGGCTTAGAGCAGCTAACCCCGGGATTCAATTACTCTGACTAATAGTGACGAAAGCGATAAAGATGATTGATCAGCACAACAATAGCAGCAAATCCAAGCAAAACAGCTCAGAGAACCTTGAGATTTCTCCGGCTTCAACATCTCTGGAGGTTGTGAATGACATTCAGATGGTTTGAGCTGGTCTGGGGCCATGGGCATTAGGGGCTGGGGATTCCCCTGGGGCCCATGGAGGGAGAAGCAGAGAAGAGGGCATGTGGGGGAAGCCCTTCAGCTGGAGCAGAAGCCGCCAGGTAGTGCTGTCACTCTTGCCCTACTAAGGTCTGTCCCTGAAGGTTGGGCAGGAAAGAGACTGGGTTGGGTTGTGGGGTGCAGGGGAGAGCAAAGAGGAGGAAGAGGAGGGGAAAGGAGAGGTGGAAGAGAGAGAAGGAAAAAAGATGAAGAGGAGGAGCAGAAAGAGAAGGGAGAGGGGAAGGAGGAAAAGAACCAGAAAGATGATGAAGAGAGAAAAGAAGGGAGAGGGGAAGGAAGAAATGAAAGAGAAAGGAAGAACAGAGAAAAGGAGACAGGAGAGGGACAAGGATTTATTTGACAGATCAGCTTCAAGACTGGTTTTGCAATGTTTTTAAATTCCTGAATTTTTAAGAGCAGGTACTGTTTTGAGTACCTTTTATTTCCTATTTACATCATCTACCCCCTCATCTTCCTAACCCTTCTTTTGTCCATTTATTTGGTTTTATTCGGTCTATCCATCAACTAACTTGTTTCTATGTAGTTCTTGGTCTCCAGATTCTATTCTATCTTTCACTCTGTCCTTGCATGCCCTCTCTCTTCCTTCCTTTTCTCTCTCCTTCCTTCTCCTCTCTTACCCTCCCGTCTCCCTCGCTCTGTTTATCCGTAAGCTTCAATCCTCGTAGATTTACCTGTGGAAGAAGACTCCATTCCTCTTGTTAGAATGGTTTTGAGAAATCCGCAATCTCTCCCTTCATTCCCTGGGCAGTGATATTTCTCCCCATGCTATCCCCGTCAAAATAAAATAAATTCAGCCAGCTCCTGCTGTGTATCCTTAAATCCATTCCCTCCAGCTTTGCTGGTTTGAAAGCCTGTACCCTAGAAGGGGCCTCCAGCGTTTGCTGGCAACTCTACTCTAGTCTGATCGCCACAGATAGTGCTTTGGAGTGAAAAAAAAAAGGGGGGGGAACCCTCTTCAGTGCAGATTTCAAAACAGATCCCACCAACCTTCAGAGCCCTGCACTTGTGTAACAGCAGGGCTGGACGGAGGGAGCTGGGTGGAAGGGAGGGGGCTGCTGTAAACAAATAAGCAACTTAAAAAAAATAATTTTTGGGTTTCCTTTGGCACATTTGGTGTCTTTTCCTCTGGCACCAAGGGTGTGGGTCGCAGGCAATTCCTACTTCTTGCTGTCTCTGTCTCTGTTTTTAAATGTGTGTGGTGGGATTGAGGAAGGGTGGGTGAAGCGGGGGGTGGGGTGGGAGGGGAATACAGATGCTATGTTTTTGATCTGGCTTGTCTGACAGATTATTTGAATCCAGCCCACCTTTCCGCACATGTCAAACAGATGGGATCATTGTTAAAAGCTTTGAGAGATCGGAGGCTTAGCGGTGGGTGAGGGAGGGAAGGGGGGGGCAAAGAGGAGGAAAAGGGGCACCCCTCTCTTGGCTTTGTAAATTTTACACACCAAAAGGACACAAGCACTCCCTCTTAACAGGGGGCTGTTTTAGGGGAGCGGGAAGTCGATGAGTGGGGGGGATGAGAGAGAGGTGAGGGGTGTTGGTGGGCAGGATTATGATGTCACAGCGAAAGTTACAACAGGAGGAAAACACAGAAATGGTTCAACATTTTTTTTTAAACTTTGGACTGCCAAGAGCTGAAGTGGAGAGTGGTGAGCAAAGGAATGAAGGAGAGAGAGAGAGGAGAGAGAGGAGAGGGGGAGAGAGAGGGAGAGAGAAGGGGAGGGAGGGAGGGAGGGAGAGAGAGAGGAAAGAGGAGGGAGGAGAGAGAGGAGAGGAAAGGGGAGAGAGGGGAGGGAAGAGAGAGAGGAGAGAGAGGAGAGAAAGTGGGGGAAAAAGAGACAAACTAAACTGGAAGCTGGAGTTTAGTGCAGCTGCTTGAAACCTTATGAATGGAATACTAGCAGCAGCCACCCAGCTGGGAAGCATTGAGCCACTGTAAGATAATTCAAACATTAAAGAGGGGGTAAAGTCAAAGCGGAATCTTCTCCGTTGCTATGTTATTCCTCTTCTTGAAATGAATGGTATGATATCTTGCTTTTGGGTCAATTGCTTTCTTCTTCTTCCTCCTTCCCAATCTCCTCCTTACCTGATCATCTTTTCCCTCTCTATTGGTTGCTGGGATCTCTCCTTTTTCATTCCAAATGGTGTTCCTTATTTCAATTTCTAGCTTTGCTGCATTGTTTCTCCTTCTCTCCTTCTTTCACAGTATAGCAGCCTTCTCTTAGGAGAAGTGTCAGTAAGCAAAAAGGATTAGAATGAGGAAAGTCATCCCAGAGAGGGGAATAATAAAATACCAACGGCAGAGCACAGGGAAACCTCTTCAGCAGAGTCCACGTGCAGGATTGGTGTATACACACGGAGCTCAATTTTCAGTCTTCTGTGGATGACTTCTTAGGGAGACAATGGATGAGTGGGTGGGGGGCTAAAAATAGACCCTTTCTAGGCAACAAAAGCAAATTATTGGGGAGCTTGTCTGGGGAGGAGGGGAAAAGACCCAAAGCAGAGGGGAGAGTGAGATCTTATATTGGGTTTTTTTTGTGCCCTGTTGGCAACATAGAGATTTTAGGAGGTTGAGTTATTTTTCACATTGCAAAATGATGTAATTCAGTTCAGCTACCTGCAGTCAAACACACGCACAGTTGCAGTTAAGTCAGCGTGTGAGTGTTTGCATGCCGTGATAGAGTGGGAGAGGTAGAGTGAGCTATAGCTTGACTTCAGGTTGATAATACAACTAATTGGGTTTGAGAGTCAGACAGAAAACAGAATGCATGTATATCTTTCTGCCCTTTTCTGCTCATCTTCCATCTTCTGACTCATCTCTCCATTTCCCCAGCTATCCATCCTGTCATAGGTCCTATTTGCTAGCCACTTATTTTGTGTGTTTTATTGATTCCGGTTGTTTGTCTCTGCGTTCACCTGCTAGTGCTTTTTAGTAATTTCAGACAAGACTACATTTTAATGAGAGATTGAAATAGAAAGAGAAAGTGGGGAAATGACACACAATGTGATTTCAAAATCTCTGTATAATGTTTCTTATATCAGGATAGGTGACCATTCCTTATCTCCAGGGGTCCTCGGGAGATTTGGGGTGACTTCTAGCTCCCAAGAGAGTCCTCAAGCATGAAGTACCTTGGGCACAAGAAACCAAGATATGCTTGTTCAGAAGATGCTGAGCACAGAAAGGAAAGGCATGACTGATTTGCAAATGGTCCCAAGAAACCTTGTATTAATTGATTCTCTCCTAGGCAGGAATGGCCAAGTTACTCTTTGGGTCTGTTTGTGTGGGTGTTTTTTTTTTGTTTTGTTTTGTTTTTTTGAGTGTGTGTGTGTGTGTGTGTGTGTGTATAGGGCAGAAAGAGAGAGAAAGAGGCAGAGAAGCAGAGAAAGGAAGTCTGTTCCGAAACACTATTGATTGTTTGATATTGATTGTGTCAGCTGAGCCTGCTGAAAGAGAAAGCCAGAGAAATGTTTACTGGGGAAATGGAGAGGAGCATCTGGGCAGGCTGCATCTCCCCAGGGCCTGAGAGAGGTGGTGATGTTTCCAGGAGGGAGGAGGGGACCGCGAGTAGGTGGAGTGATGCACAGAACTTATTAGCTTTGACATCATCATTGTCTTTCATTTAAATGAAAGAAACAAGAACATAATTACAGGCAGAGAGAGGGAGAGGGAAGGATAGAACAGGTCCCTTGAAGTACATCCTCCTTTTCTCTCTCCCTCTCTTTCTTTTTATCTTCTCAGGAACCTGCGAGATGCCACGGAGGTGAGGTGGCCTATGGGTCTCCCTGATCTGTGAAGTGATTAGGGCATCCAACAGGCCCCCAGACGGAGATCTTCAGGAAGGCTGGCAACAGACTCACAAGTTGGAAAGGGGGCAAACCCAACGAGCTGCAACCTTAAGCCTGAAGCTGTGGACAGAAACCACGTTGGTGGGTGGCTGGAGCTGACTGAGCAGCACAACTGGGATGGTGGAAGTTAAGTAATAGCTTGAATTTTATATCTCCGGATTCTCTAGGCAGTTTCTGGACAGTCCAGTTCACGGACTACTTGTGCATGTGTAAGGGTGCGTGTATACCTGTGTGTTTGGGCACCTGTGTCTAGTGCTTCTTCCAGGGATTCTATTTTAAAACTAAGAAAGTGTGGTGAATAAAAAGGATAATTTGATCATGAAGAAGTGAGAAGGAGGGGAAAATGAAATGAAGAGAAAAGGGGCCTGAAGAGAAGTTTCTAAAGCAATTTCAGAGACAAATGTGACTTGGGGTGAGGGGAAGAGAGAAAGAGAGAAAGAGACAGAGAGAGAGAAAGAAAGTGGGAGGGGGGAATGGAAAGAGAGGGAAAAGGAGGCAGAGAGACAGAGAAAGAATTTGGCTCAGAAGAAAATGCCTAAGATTTTGTCTTTTAGTAGCAGCGGGAGTAGGTGCTGTAGGAAAAAAGAAACCTGAGTCCTCTTCCCCGGCAGGAAGCTCAAAGGAACCTGAGAGAAATTAGCTTCATTCCATTAAGGTTAAAGAGTGAAAGGAGTGGAAGCTAGGTGCTGGGGAGGGGTGGGTGAGGGAGTGAGGTGGGCTTTTGGGAAGTTACACCAGGTTGAAAAAAGAAAGAAAAAAAGGAGGGAAAGAGAGAAAGAATTTGAAAGGAGAAGCATCAAGCTGCAGGTTTTGAGCAAAGACACTGTGTTCAAGCCCAGTTGGAAGAAATTTGGTGTAGGGCAAACCCTGCTTCTCAGATTCACTGAAAGCAAATTACAGGTCTTTCCTGTAGGTTTAAGGTCCCTGTGAAAGAATTGGGGAGAGGTATGGTGGGCTTAAAGATACTGGTAGTCACACTAGTGGTTCTGACCGTGTGGGTGCTCAGCACTGCCGAGTCTGACCTGGCCTGGAAGCGGAAGCGGGCACTGGCCCTGCGTGGCCACCAGAACCAACTGCCCCAAGAGGGGGATCTCTGCTGGCTCGGGGCCAAAGTCCACCAAGCCAGAGCTGCTCCCCAGTACCACCCCTTCGGGGTGTACCCCAGCAGACAGGTGGAACATTTTAGCACCCTCCCTGGGAGGGAGCTGGGAGTCCAGAGCCCAAGGGGAAACCAGCCAGAGGCCAAGAAAGGGGCAGCGGGCCACGCCCTCCAAAGCAGAACTAAAAGTGAGGCAAGAAGCGGACCCAAGTGGTCACCTGGGAGCGGAGGGGAGGATGAACCTGAGGGGCAAACTGAGGCCCAGGGACATGATGAGAATTACTCTGGTAGTCAAGTCACATTTGAGTCTCCAGGTGAGATTGAGAGCAACAGAGGAGTGGTCCCCACCACTTCGCACCTGAACAAATCAGAACCAGAATCCAGGAGGAAGGTCAGAAAGAGTGGCAGACACCGCCGCGAGGCAGAAGGCAGCGACGCAGAGGAATTGTGGGAAGACTCCGGTAGCCCCTCTCGCCGCTTCCATTCCATTCCTAAGCAGCCAAGGGACAGAAACAAGCCCTTGGGGGATGGCATCCAAAATGGCAGGGCTTGCCCTACCTGGGAAGGGAATGCTGCCGGCTCTCAGGGAGGGATGCCCATCCTGTACTTTTCCGGAAGGCGGGAGCAATTGCTACTGCGTCCAGAGGCGATGGCTGAGATTCCCAGGGAGACGTTCACGGTGGAAGCCTGGTTGAAGCCCGAGGGAGGACAGAACAACCCAGCCATCATAGCAGGTAAAGACATTCTCCTTTCCACGGTCCTACAGGCTTGCTTTGCACCTGACCCACATGGTGCAAAGAAGAGGGTAAGGGAGGGAGAGAGGGATAAATCACAGGAGGTAATATCAGAATCAAAATCAGGAGAAGAGTTGTGCAGGAACCTCACCAGTGGGTTTAAGCCCAAGAGGTTACAGATGACAATAATCATGTAATAACAGTACTGATGAAGTTGAAAATCAACTTGATTGTCCCATATTTCGATAAGTGTGTCAATTCAAGTCCATGGGGAATGGTGCTGGGGGGTGGGGGGGAGGAGGGCAGGGAGAGTAAGATAGGTTACAACCTAGAAGATGATGGTGACCAGAGTGGGGTTTCCACATCTTTTCCCTAAAGACCCTGCATGGCTACATTTCAGTAGCTTCAGTAGATGTGCTAGGTTTAAGGAAGGGTCAGACAATATGCCCACAGTGCAGTATTGGAGGGAAAGGATCGGATGGTAGGTGGCATCTTTGCAGTCATGAGGACCCGATTTTATACCCAATTTCGCTTTGGTGTCTCTGTTGGAGAAAGAAAATTGGACTTGATGGACCACTTGTCTGAACTCATATGGCTCTGCTTATTCTTACTTTCATAACTCATCCAACCATTAAAATGGAGTCGAGCTCAATAGCCCTAATGCTCTTTTATTTTCTTGAGACGATTCATCTGAAAAAAAAAGATACATTGTATTTGTCTTGCAAATTGCTACAAGGAGCTCCAATTAGGCTGTCAGCTTAATTCTTCCCTCCAACTCTGGAAAAGGAGGAAACTCTTTGCTCCTCTGGGGAGTGAAGGGAGGGGAAGGGAAGACCAGGCTTCTGGGGGTTCCAGGAAAATCCCCAGAATGGGAAACTTAGGCAGCTCTGTAAGGGAGCATAGATGGCGAAGCTCGTTTGGGATGGACCGGTCAGGTTGGCAACAGTGCAGGAGTCCGGTCAGGTTCCCTCCCGGGAACATTTCATGGTGTGGCTCAGTGGAAAGAGCCCGGACTTGGGGAGTCAGAGGTCGTGGGTTCTAATCCTGACTCCGCCACTTGTCAGCTGTGTGACTTTGGGCAAGTCACTTAACTTCTCTGTGCCTCAGTTCCCTCGTCTGTAAAATGGGGATTAAGACTGACAGGGGACAACCTGATTACTTTGTATTCCCCCAGCACTTAGAACAGTAAATAAGCACTTAACAAATACCACTATTTTCAGCACTTAGAACAGTGCTTGGCACTTGTAAATGCTTAACAAATACCATCATCATCATCATCATCATTTTGCTCTCCAGGCTCCTCTCTCAAATGAGACCAAGCCCAGAGAGATGCTGTCTGCCCAGACTGTTGCATCCTTCCCAACCTCCCTGGGACTACTCAGCCCCCACTCCCAGCCCATTCTTCCTCTGGGATAGACTCAGTTCTAAGTCCGGAGTCTTGGATTGAGAGAAGACATGTCCTTGGGGAGTTGGTAGGGGGGAGGAAGTAGGAAGGGAGGGAGGGCAGTTTTCCCCACACTCTAGTGAGCACGCAGTAGCACAATGAGAGGAACATTCGGGTCTGACAATTTGCACCCACCTTCCTTGCCCCAGCTGAGAGGGTGGGAAAGATCATCCATTCCCTTTCTGCAGGTGTGGGAAACTGAGGCGGCAAGCAGGGAAGGAAGTTTGGAACTGAACCCTGGTGTCTTCGACTGGTCTAAAAGCCACAGTCTTGTCAGGCGGCAGTGCTGCCAGAGAAGGAGAGGATGAGTTTCAGTTCCAGAGGGAAAAGGGAGTTGTAGTGAGTGGTTCTTGACAAACAAGGTAATGCTAGGACATCCCTTTCCAATCCCGTCTCCCTTTCCCGCCTCTGACTTCCCCTCCTTTGACCGTAATTTTGGCTTTGGCAGCTGGGATTCTCAGACACTGAGCACTATAATATTTAGCCAGTTAGTGGGGAAGGGCCAGGACTGCAATGGAGTGGGGGAAGGGGAAGGAGGAGGGAGGGATGGAGTTGGGGGAATCCAGGTTCTGGGGCCAAGTGGGAGAAATAATAAAATAAGATTATTATCTGATCAGGGCTGGCTACTTCACAGCTTTTTCCCTTGATGCCTTCTTCTCACTGGCCAATGCTATCCCACCAGGGACTGCTCTTGCATCCAGACCAAGAACTGGGAACTGCTGAATTTTCCCCTTGTAGTAGCATCAAAGGGACCTGGGATCAGTTCCCTGGCTGCAAAGCAGCTAGTAAGGCTCAGTGGAGATTGCCTGCTGGAGATTTACAGGGTCTACCGCTCTGTTACCGTGAAGGAGGAAAAAAAAAAGCATTGAAAGTGATCCAGGGGCTCTGCAGCACCTGACCCTGGCTAGCTCTCTGGTCCTACCTTTAGGTCTGTCACTACTGTTTAGCCTGTAGGAGGTCCCGGAGTCTGGTTTCAGATAAAAGACCTCCTGCTGTCGCTTTTTCCCCTCTGAGCCTGTCATCCTTCTCCCTCCGCCCCGACTTCCCACTCAGTCCTGTCCCCCACAACCCCTGTTCAAACCATTCCCCAGAGCACTTATCTGAACTCCCTTAACCTATCCTGCATGCAAAATTGGGCCGGAAATCTTTTGCAGACAGGCGCCCCTGTGAGGTTTCTCCTCTCTCCTAATCAGGCTGGAAAAGCCCGGGGAACAGCTGCCCTTGTGGTGCACTGGCATTTCCACTTCAGGTCCACCCCAGGAAATAAGGGGGAGGGGGCGCTGCCAGCGGAAAAAGAACCCGGCCCTCCTCCCTCCCACCCCTCCACCCAATCCCATTCATCAGACTTATTCAAACCTCAAAAAATGTCTGGTTTGTGTTCTGGGCAAAGGTCTGGGGCCCATGGGGAAGGTGCGGGGCGGGGGGGGGGGCCTGTGCCCAGGCTCAGTGATTGCAAGCCAGGTTCCCGAGGGTGCCCAAGGTACCCACTAAGGGAGAAGCCTGAACCCTCCCTGCTCTGCTTCTCTCTGCTCTTGCAGTATGCAGTTTAGCTCTGGGCTGGGGGAAGCCAGGGCAATGGCAAGACTGCCCAACTGAAGAGTGGGTTTCCTCTGGGCGGTAAACAAGACGTGGATAGGTCTCTTCCTGGGCAGGGGAGGAGAGGAGAGCTAATCCGGGTCTAGGCTTTGCCCTTCCCTCACTGCGAGCAGCTGTGGGGACTCTCCCAAGTTGCCAGTCGGTCTCTGGATGGGCCCGTGCTGAGCCAAGGTGTCCAAAAGGCCTCCTTGAGCCAGCCTCTGGTGCAGCTGCGCTCCTCTGGGCCCTGACCCGGATTCCTCCCGGACATAACGCTGGGAGGTGCAAGGTTTTGCCTAGGTCACTCCTGCTCCTTCTCACGGCCCCCAGCCAGCCGGACTCTGTGACTGAGCGGGATTTAAGGGAGCTCTAATTCAAGGGGGGGCCCACACCCGCTCCAGCTTGCGGGAACCCCTGGAGAGGTTGGACCTCAGGGAATACTTCCCCTGATGGCCACTAGATGGCCGTGTTGGTTCACGCAAGGGGAGGTGGGCGGCCAGCCTGGTGACCACGGGAAAACCAGCAATCCTGGGCAACTGGGCCTGAACTCCTTGCTGGGACTGCTCATTCCCAACCCCCGGGGAAGGGTGAAGAGGGGCAGTGTCCGTTGGAGGGTAGGAGGAGGAAGCTCAATCAATCCTAGGGAGGTCACTAGGACGGCAGGAGACAGATTCAGAACCAAGGAGGGTGCCTGGTTAGAAACTTGAAAGAGCGCCAATGTGAGAGTCGCCGCTCTCCTTCTGGGCATATGATTCTGAACTGGAAGGTGGCCTATCAGGGGCGTTAAGTGTGTGCCTAGAAGCAGCGCTGGGCAGAAAGTCCCAACCCCAGAAAGAGGAATAACGGGCACAGACGAGGGTACCCTCCGCTCCTCTGCCGCTAATCTCCTCACCGTACCTCGTTCTCGCCTATCCCGCCATCGACCCCCGGCCCACGTCATCCCCCGGGCCTGGAATGCCCTCCCTCTGCCTATCCGCCAAGCTAGCTCTCTTCCTCCCTTCAAGGCCCTACTGAGAGCTCACCTCCTCCAGGAGGCCTTCCCAGACTGAGCCCCTTCCTTCCTCTCCCCCTCGTCCCCCTCTCCATCCCCCCATCTTACCTCCTTCCCTTCCCCACAGCACCTGCATATATGTATGTATGTTTGTACATATTTATTACTCTATTTATTTATTTATTTTACTTGTACATATCTATTCTATTTATTTTATTTTGTTAGTATGTTTGGTTTTGTTCTCCGTCTCCCCCTTTTAGACTGTGAGCCCACTGTTGAGTAGGGACTGTCTCTACATGTTGCCAACTTGTACTTCCCAAGCGCTTAGTACAGTGCTCTGTACACAGGAAGCGTTCAATAAATACGATTGATTGATTGATTGATTTGCGGTCTTTGGGCTGCCAACCGCTTGGCCTATTGGTAGGAGCCATGCGTGCTGCCCTTGGGGAACGGGCATGGAATTTGTCCTGGGTTGGAAGTGTTTCCATCTGCAACGTTAACATCTACACTGGGTGGTGTGTAAGTGAGGTGATGTGGTGTGGGGGCTGTGGCCGGCTCCTAAAGCTCTCTCGTGGTGAATAAGCTACTTCTATAAATGGGAACAGGAAGGAGGGAGAGATGAAAATAACGACCTCTGGTTGTTTAGCGGACAAACGGACCTTGGTTGATTGTGCAAAGCAAGGCTCCTGTACAGCTTTGGCCTCAATGTAACGAGTATGGTCTACGGTGTGAATCTCATCAGAGCACGATAAAACAAAAGCACTACTGAAGGGAAGCAGCTTGGCTTATTGGAAAGAGTCCAGGTCTGTGAGTCAGAGGATCTGAGTTCTAGCCCTGGCTATGCCACTTGACTGCCGTGTGACCTTGTGCAAATCACTTAACTTCTCTGTGACTCAGTTTCCTCATACCTGTTCCCCCTCTTACTCGAGACCATGAGCCCCATGTAGGACAGGGACCTGATTAACTTGAATCTACCCCAGTGCATAGTACAGTGCTTAACAAATATGACTATTATTATTATTATTATTAATACTTGGGTTTATGATGTCTCTGTGCCTCTCATTACAGCAATAAATTTTCTGAGATTTACAAAGTCATATATATGTTCTCTCCTTCACATTCAGAAATACCTCTTTCTACAGAACTTAAATATACAAAGGGTACATAGGGTCAAACCAATGTTCCATCCACTCCAATCATTCATTCATTCCTTCATTCAGTCAACTGTATTTATTGAGCACCTGTGTGCACAGCACTGTACTAAGCACTTGGGAGAGTACAACATAACAATAAACAGACACAATCCCTGCCCACAATGAGCTTGGTTGAGGTAGGGAGACAGACATTAATATAAATAAAATAAATTATGGATATGGATAAGTGCTGTGGGGCTGGTGGGGGCGATGAATAAAGGGAGCAAGTCAGGGAGATGCAGAAGGGAATGGGAGAAGAGGAAAGG
The DNA here is from genome assembly GCF_015852505.1 of Tachyglossus aculeatus. Classification (NCBI taxonomy): domain Eukaryota; kingdom Metazoa; phylum Chordata; class Mammalia; order Monotremata; family Tachyglossidae; genus Tachyglossus; species Tachyglossus aculeatus. The sequence goes on from NC_052081.1 coordinate 9,179,950, forward strand.
AGGGCTTACTCAGGGTAGGCCTCTTGGAGGAGATGTGCCTTCAATAAGTCTTTGAAGCAGGGGAAGAGGCATTGTCTGTCATATGAGGAGGGAGGGCATTCCAGGCCAGAGGCAGGTGCCTCTGAGGTGGCAATGGCATTAAAGGATGTTGGGAGGAATCCTGGGGTGGTTGCCTTCCTTGACATCCATAGTCACGGCTACAAATGTACCTACCATCTCTAACCTTTTCTCAAGAGGCAGCTAGGTCCCATCACCCTGACACCTCAGCACTTCTGGGCCTACTACGTGCAACCACTTGTAGCACTTCTGGATAGACCACCTTCCGTAGATTATTATTTAGCCCATCGAGGACTACATCCATTTTGAGATTTTCTCTGACCTTCCTTAACTTTTCCCAGGATTGACTTCTTATCCATTAGGTGATCCTACCCCTTCTTGGACTTATCAATATGCTCAGTTTGTAATAATGAAACCCAAATACTCACCATTGGCTGTGAGGAGAAAAGGAGCCCTTTTTCTTACTTAACCAATCTTATCTAGAGATGTAGTGTGGCCTAGTAAAAAAGAGAACAGGCCTGGGAGTGAGAGGACCTGCTTTCTAACGCTGGCTCTGCCACTTGTCTGCTGTGTGATCTTAGGGATTCACTTTACTTCTCTGTGACTCAGTTCTCTCATCTATAAAATGGAGATCCAATATCTGTTCTCCCTCGCTCTTGGACTGTGAGCCCCATGTGGGACCTGATTATCTTGTACCTCCCTTAGGGTTTAGTACAGTGCTTGATAGTAAACACTTAATACCACAATTACTACTATCAAGAGTTTCCTTTTTATTAAATCCAAGATCTTCAAGCTGGTTTTGTGGGAATTCACTCTACCCATACCCTTCATGATCTTGTAAATGCTGAGGCTTATTTTCAGTCTATTCTCACTGAGAATCTACTCCATGCCCCAAACACTTTAGTTGCCCTTCTCTATTCCTTTTCCAGTTATATATTTTCTGAAAAAGAGTAACCAGTCCAACTACACCATTTCAAGTGTACCTGGTGCCATTGATTTATCACGGGAGACAGTATCATCTAGTGGGAAGAGTAGGGGACTGGGCTGTCAAGAGACCCAGGTTCTCTGCCCCTGGCCTGTCACTGGGCTAGTCCCTGGACCTCTTTGGGCCTCGGTTTCCACATTTGTACCATGGGGATAATAATAGCTATATCTCCCTTCCTCAAACAGAGATCAAGAGACCATATGAGACCAATAATGAGAGAGGGCTTTGGAAAGTTAAAAGTGTGCCACAAATTCAAGGTAGGATTGTTATTATTTCTCTGCTGGCTCCTTTTCTCCTCATGGCCTGTCCATATCTAAGAAAAGCAGCCAACAGACAGCTCAGTGAGGCTGTGGAGCCATGCTTTGTAAGTAACAAGGAGGTTCCCATTTGCTAAAAATGAGTGAGAAGGGAACCCAGAAAGGTGTGTGTGGAGCCAGCTAGGTTATAGCCCCTTGACACTCAGCACCTACTTTCTCACTTACTTAATCACAATCACCTATAGCCCTTCTGGGCATATTGCTTTACATCACTTATCTACTTAACACCTACAGATCTTTCTTCCCTTTACCTGGAGAGAAGCAGCATGGCCTAGTAGGTCAAGCAGGGTTCTGGGAGTAAGAGGAACCTAGGTTCTAATCCGGGCTCCGCCACTTGTCTGCTGTGGGCACTTGGGCAAGTTACTTTACCTCTCTGTGTCTCAGTTACCACCTCTGTAAAATGATATGAAGGCTGCAAGCTCCATTTGAGACATGGACTGTGTCCTGTATATATGTTTGTACATACTTATTACTCTATTTATTTAATTTACTGTACATATTTATTCTATTTATTTTATTTTGTTAATATGTTTTGTTCTGTTGTCTGTCTCCTCTTCTAGACTGTGAGCCTGCTGTTGAGTAGGGACCGTCTCTATATATGGCCAACTTGTACTTCCCAAGCGCTTAGTATAGTGCTCTGCACACAGTAAGCGCTCAATAAATACGATTGAATGAATGAATGAATAACCTTATTAGTTTATATCTACCCTAGTGCTCAGTACAGTGCCTGGCACATAGTAAGCGCTTAACGAATTGTGTTAACTCTTTTGTAGTCTCCCAAGTTCTTAGTAGAGAGCCTAATGTGGGTCAGGGGTTGTATCTGATCTGCTTATCTTCTATCTATTCCAATGTTTAGTACAGTGCTTGGCTCATAGCATGTAACAAATACTATTATTATTGTTATTATTATTATTAATACTAGGGGCTCAATAAAACTATTGATTACTGTTACTTTACTATCTCCCCTATTCCTAATTTATTTTAATGTCTGCCCCCCCTGCTCCTTGTGGGCAAGATCACAGTCAATCAATCTACAAAGTCTGTTATATTGTATTTTCATTATTATATTTGTTAATTATTTACTTTGTCTCAAGCACTGTTCTAGGCACCGGGGTGGATACAGGTTGAATCAAGTTGGACACAGTCCTTCCTTGACCCACATGGGGCTTACAGTCTAAGGAGGGAGAATGGGCACTGAACCCCCATTTAACAGATGGGGAAACTGAGGAACAGAGAAGTTAAGTGACTTGCCCAAAGGTCACACATCAGTCAAGTTAGAACCCAGGATTAGAACACAAGTTCTTTAACTCCCAGGTGCATGCTCTTTCCACTAGGCTATGTTGCTCCTCTGTACTTTCGCCAATATTTAATAGTGTTCTGCACACAGTAAGTGCTCAATTCATTCACTCATCCAACTCATTCAATCACATTTATTGAGCACTTACCGTTTGCAGAGTACTGAACTAAGTGCTTGGGAGAGTACACTACAGAGTTGGTAGACACGATCCCCACCCATAATGATGGAAAATGGAGATAATCAATAGGATTTTCCCACAAAACTCCCCTCTGCTGACCCTTTCCCTCCTCCTCCTCAGGTGGTATATCGGGATCCTTGTTACCCTTTCCAAGCACAACAAAAGCAGATTTACAATGCTAAAAGTAGCAGCCTTTTGTTCAAAGACAGACCCGATCATCTTCTTTCTTCCTAACTAAGCACCAAGTAAAGGTCATGCTAGGAACACTCAACCCCATATCAGATTCTGACGGAGCAGGGCTCTGAGGAGAAAAGGAGAAACTAAAGCCTTTGTAGTTCCCTTCGTTATTCCAGGGGATTTTCCTCTCCCCTGGTTTCTGCCTCCCTGCCCAGGTTCCTCCCAGCAGCTTTCACCACTAACCAACTGAAAATGTCCCAGGGTGTCTGAACTGCAGGTGCTGGGGCTTGGGAGCTTGCTGGGCTTCTCTGGTGATGGGCAGCTTTCCCAAAGAGAATGAGAGAGTGGTTATGACCATGAGCCCAGATGGTACCTGTGTCAGACACACATTGCTCCCATTTCGTCATCATCATCATCAATCGTATTTATTGAGCACTTACTATGTGCAGAGCACTGTACTAAGCGCTTGGGAAGTACAAATTGGCAACATATAGAGACACCTTTTCCTCTTGATGACCACCTCCACCCGCCCCCAGCGTCAGCATTAACCTACATATTCTTTCTCTCCTTTTTTTTCTCTCTCTCTCTCACACTCTCTTTGCCATTCCCTTTATTGAGCAGGGAAGGTACATAATTATCTTCTCCTTGGTTTTGCCTTGGATAACTGAGCAGTCCTCGAATTTAGAGATCCTAATCATCAGTGATATGTACATAGTAAGCGCTTACCAAATACCATTATTATTATTATTATTATTTCCCCTTCTTTGCTCCCCTTACTCTTTCATGCCTCCCCAACCTCTTGAGGAAGCCCCGGGGGCTCGGCGGCTACAGAACAGTGCATTGCATATAGTAAGCACTTAATAAATGCCATTATTATTATTATTATTACCACACCTTTCAGCAATAGGCCTTGTACTCCCCCCTCTAAAGCCTCCAATCTCCTTTACCGGCCATAGGAGGGGTCCCTACAGCAGCCTGGAAGGTGATTGTTCCTTGTACTCACCAGGCAGGTTCCTTCTTGCTCCTTTTTCTTCTGTTCCTGGCTTCGCCTCTTGTCTGCTGTGTGACCCTGGGCAAGTCATTTCACTTCTCTTGAGCCTCCATTACCTCATCTGTAAAATGGAGGTTAAGACTGTGATCCCCATGTGGGATATGGACTACGTACGATCTGATTAGATTGTATTCATTCATTTAATCGTATTTATTGAGTGTTTGCTGTGTGCAGAGCACTACTAAGCGCTTGGGAAAGTGCAACACAACAACAAAGAGTAACAATCCCTGCCCACAACAAGCTCACAGTCTGGGTTGGGGGGTGGGGAGGGGGGAAGACAGACGTCATTATAAACAAATAAAATTACAGAGATATACATAAGTGCTGTGGGGCAGGGAGGGGGAAGAGCAAAAGGAGCAAGTCAGGGCAATGCAGAAGGAAGTGGGAAATAAGGAAAAGTGGGGTTTGGTCTGGGAAGGCCTCTTGGAGGAGATGTGCCTTCAGTAAAACTTTGAAGGAGGGGAGAGTAATTATACCTATGCCAGTGCCTAGTAATAATAATAATAATAATGGCATTTATTAAGCACTTACTACGTGCAAAGCACTGTTCTAAGCGCTGGGGAGGTTACAACGTGATCAGGTTGTCCCTCGGGGGGCCCCACAGTCTTAATCCCCATTTTACAGATGAGGTAACTGAGGCACAGAGAAGTTAAGTGACTTGCCCAAAGTCACGCAGCTGACAATTGGCAGAGCCGGGGTTTGAACCCACAGAGCCTGGCATATCGTAAGCACTTAACAAATACCATAAAAAAAGTGTACCCTGGAATTTGGTTCTACAGCTGCCTACCCAGGCAATGCTGTATGCTGGTTCCCCCTCTAATCAATGGGCAGCTGTGGGAACTATATGCTGGGGAGGAGGGTGGAATTAAATGGCTCAGGGGATCCAGTAGCCCAAGTTTGGAATAAGCCCTTCACCTGTGGACCCCATGGCAAGCATGCTTCTCCTGGAAAGAGCCCTCTTCCCTCAAGGGGAAGCATTGTGGCTCAGTGGAAAGAGCACGGGCTTTGGAGTCAGAGGTCATGGGTTCGAATCCCTGCTCCACCATATGTCTGCTGTGTGACCTTGGGCAAGTCACTTAACTTCTCTGAGCCTCAGTTCCCTCATCTGTAAAATGGGGATTAAGACTGTGAGTCCCACGTGGGACAACCTCATCACCTTGTATTCCCCCCCCAGCGCTTAGAACAATGCTTTGCACATAGTAAGCGCTTAACAAATACCATTATTATTATTATTATTATTATTGTGGCCTAGTGGAAAGAGCCTGGGGCTGGGAGTCAGAGGACCAGAGTTCTAATCCGAGCTCTGCCAACTGCTTGCTGAGTGATCTTGGGCAAGTCACTTAACTTTTCTGTGCCTCATTTTCCTCTGATGTAAAATGGGGATTCATTACCTGTTCTCCCTCCCACTTAGACTGTAAACCCCTTGGAAGACCGGGACTGGGCCCCACCTAATTACCGTGGACCTATCCCAGGGCGTAGAACAGTGTTTTGCACCTAATAAGAGCTTAACAAATGCCATAATAACAAAGATACAGACTAAAAACGGGGGCTGACAATGGGCTGTGGCCTCGGGCCATTTTCCCAGGTGAAACCAACCCCTGAGATGAGAAGTCCCTCCCCATCGCCTCCACTCCCTTCCTACGCCCTTCCCCTCCCCAAAGCACTTGCGTACATTTGCACATATTTATTCCTCTATTTATATCATTAATGATGTGCTTATAGCTATAGTTCTATTTATCTATTTTGATGGTATTGATACCTGTTTGCTTGTTTTGTTATCGGTCTCCCCCTTCTAGACTGTGAGCCCGTTGTGGGGTAGGGATTGTCTTAATCTCTTGCCCAACTATACTTTCCAGGCGTTTATTACAGTGCCCTGCACGCAGTAAGCGCTCAATAAATACGTTTGAAGGACTGACTGACTGAATGAAAGGAAGCAGCCCCCCTGTTGGGCATCGGAAGTCGGGGCTATCAGCCCAGATCAAGTTTGCAGGGAGTTTGCAAGTTTGTGGGAGTTTCCAGGTTTCCATGGCAACCAGCTCGCCCCAGCCTGGCCCTGCACGGGGGCAATTAGGGCGACCTCGTGGAGTTGCCGGAGGCCCAGCTGTGCCGGCCCTTGTGAGGAAGGGGAAGCGAGGCATTGGGGTTGGAGGCTCGGTTGACCTCTCAGGGGTCCCCCTCAACCCTAGTTTCAAGCCATCATCCTGTGCAGAAAACCCACTGAACAAAGGAATGAAAATAGTAGTTCCTCAAACAGAGCTGGCAAGGACCTCAGCTGGATTTGGGGATGGGCCAGAAGGATCGAGGACTGTCAGGAAAAACACGAATTTGTAAGGTATAATTACTTTTTTTCGCTGGAATTTTAATTCAGTCTCTTGTCAGGGCTTCTGCTTATTCCTTCTGTTTCACGTGGTGGCTTTTGACTACAGACTCTTGGTTTAACTTAGTGGATGGAGCGTGGTCCTGAGAGTCAGAAGGTGGTGAGTTCAAATCCCGACTGTGCCACTTGTCTGCTCTGTGATCTTGGGCACGTCCTCTGGGTCTGTTGCCTCATCTGTAAAATGGGGATTGAGATTGAGCTCTATGTGGGGCAGGGGTTATGTCCAACCTGAATTGCTTGTATCCCTCCAGTGCATAGTACAGTGTCTGGCACACGGTAAGTGCTCAACAAATACCACTATTATTATTATCATTGTCTTTCGAGCCCACTGGTGGGTAGGGACTGTCTCTATATATTGCCAACGTGTACTTCCCAAGCGCTTAGTACAGTGCTCTGCACACAGTAAGCGCTCAATAAATACGATTGATTGATTGCAGGAGGATTTTCACCCATTTACCTCTCTCTCAACCCAATATCACTTATGTACCTACCTGTAACTTATTTATTTATATAAATGTCTCTATTTAGACTATAAGCTCGTTGTGGGCAGGGAACGTGCCTACCAACTTTGTTATATTATGCTCTCCCAAATGTTTAGTACTGTACTCTGCATACAGTAAACATTCAAATATGATTGATTTGAGAGAGCGCTGTGGAACATGCCGACTAGAAAACAGACACAATATGAAAGTTAAGCTTCTCTATTTAATATTATCAATCAATCAATCGTATTTATTGAGCGCTTACTGTGTGCAGAGCACTGTACTAAGCGCTTGGGAAGTACAAGCTGGCAACATATAGAGACAGTCCCTACCCAACAGTGGGCTCAGAGAGTACAGGATACCTGGGTTCTGGTCCCATTTCTGTCTGCTAGGGGCTGTGTCAACCGTGGTGAAGATTTCTGACTGGAAAACTACATAAGGAATTAAGTGAGGTGAACAGACCTAGTAGGAACCCTGATAGAAAGCGGGGAGACAAGCTACTAGCCCCTGAATCAATTTATCCTTGCAGGTTCTTAGTCGGAAATTTCAAGGCCTTTGGAAAACAGAGTTTTCATCAATCAATCAGTGGTATTTATTGAGTGCTTTCTATGTGCAGAGCACTATACTAAGTACTTGGGAGAGTACAATAAAGCAGAATTAGCAGACACAGTAATGAGCTTAGTCTAGAAGGGGAAACAGACATTGATATGAATAAATCATTTATAATATGTAATTTTCTAGACTGTGAGCCCGCAGTCTGGTAGGGATTGTGCCTGTTGCCAAATTGTACTTTCCAGGAGCTTAGCACAGTGCTCTGCACACAGTAAGCGCTCAATAAACACGATTGATCGAATGAATGGTGTTGGGGATAGGGTGAATATCAAATGTTCAAAGGTCACGGATCCAATTCATAGATGACTCAGAAGGGAGAGTGAGCAGGGGAAAAGAGGGCTTAATCTGGGAAGGCTGGAAAAGATGTGACCCCTTCATCATTGTGATCTGTTGTATTTTTTGAGAACTTACTACGTGCAGAGCACTGTATTAAGCTCCTGGGAGAGTACAGTGAAAATAGTCACTAACATATCACAGTCTTGGTACTGCAAGTGGTGGTGAGGAAGGAAAATTAGCCCAGTTGCAGCTGCTTGGGGGAATGTCCCATAGGATCTGATTGTCTTGTAAATATCCCAGCGCATAGTTCAGTGCCTGACTATAGTAAGTGTTTAACAAATACCATTAAAAAGGGGGACACCAAAAGGGTCAAGTTTGTATCCATCATGTCCCTTGCTAGACGTAATGTACATACCGCAGCGCTTAGTACTGTGCCTAGCACATAGTGTTTAATACCGTAAAAAACGGGAGACACCCAAGAGGGTCAAATTTGTATCTTTCATTTCTCTTGGTAGAGATAGTGTAATTAATTAGGGGAGAAGAGAGAGGAGCCTTGACATCCTGTCTTGGGCAACACAGTATCTCAGTACAGCTGTGCCTGTGTTATGTATTAAGGTATCATATTTTCAGAAATCTGGGCTGGAGCATACTGTGACTTAATATTGTTCTTTTGACTCTGCATTGCCTGACATGTGTCTTTCAGATTCAAAACCTTTACATTTTATTACCATAATTCAGGACATATAATTTCCTTTTTTTCTTTAAACAAGGGGAAGGCAAATAAAAAGAATAAACCTGCAGGCAGCTATATGTCTCTGCAGTGAAATAGCAGCACAAAACCACAGCTTCTCAACTATCAGATGGCCATTATGCAAATCACAGCCTTGTAACTATCGGGCATTGATACACTCTGTTTATGAAATTCTGTAGTCATGGAACCAGCAATGAGTACTGAGGGTTTGTGAAACTTCATACTGCTGATGCACATTGGTGATTTTTTTTCATGGTTTGAAACGACATTTAAAAAAAAAAATCCATGTTTTTGAAATTACCCCGGGGACCCCTTTCTTTGGGAAGACTAGACATATGGAAAGTTTCAATTCTTAAACTCAGCCTTTTCTTGAGTTATCCCTGTAGGGGGGAAGGAACATGTCTCACATTGCATTGTTTACGCCCAAAGGGCTGGGGCACGGTAAAGACTATTGCAGTCTGAAATAATAATAATAATAATTGTGGTATTTAAGACCTTACTACGTGACAAGCACTGTACTAAGTACTGGGGTATATACAAGATAAGCCGATCAGACACAGTCCCTGTCCGGCACAGAGCTCACAGTCTAAATGGGAAGAAGATCAGATATTAAATCTCCATTTTACAGATGAGGTAGCTGAGGCACAGAGAAGTAAAGTGATTGTCTGCTTCCCTCTCTAGACTGTAAGGTTGTTGTGGGCAGGCAACATGTCCACTAATTAGGTGGTATCATACTCTCCCAAGTGCTGCACGTAGTAAGCACTCAATAAATATCATTGATTGCCCAAGGTCACACAGGCAAGTGGCAGAGTCAGGATTAGAACCCAGGTCCTCTGACTCCCAGCCCCACACTCTTTCTGGAGGAAATTGCAAGCTAGGGCTGAGGAGTGATGGAGGGGAGTTTGTTTGTTGGACTGGCTGCCATTCCACTAAAACTAGAATCTTGTTCTGTTTTCAGGATGGGTCTTCCTGGGACTTTTTTATGGTACTCGTTAAACACTCACTAAGTACCAGGCACTGTACTAAGCACTGGGGTAGATACAAAGATACGAGATACTGAGAAGCAGCGTGGTTCAGTGGAAAGAGCATAGGCTTTGGAGTCAGAGGTCATGGGTTCAAACCCCGGCTCCGCCAATTGTCAGCTGTGTGACTTTGGACAAGTCACTTAACTTCTCTGTGCCTCAGTTACCTTATCTGTAAAATGGGGATTAAGATTGTGAGCCTCCGGAGGGATAACCTGATCACGTTGTAACCTCCCCAGCGCTTAGAACAGTGCTTTGCACATAGTGAGCGCTTAATAAATGCCATTAAAAAAAGGTTGGACACAGACCATTTTCCATGTGGGACTCACAGTCTTAATCCCCATTTTCTTTAATTCATTCAATCATATTTATTGAGTACTTTGTGCAGAGCACTATACTAAATGCTTGGGAGAGTGCAATATTAAAAATAAACAGACACATTCCCTGCCCACAACGAGCTTGCAGTCTAGAGAGGGGAAGACAGACATCAATACAAATAAATACAATTGCGGATATGTACAAAAGTGCTGTGGGGCTGAAAGCAGGGAAGAGCAAAGGGAGCAAGTCAGGGCAATGCAGAAGGGAGTGGAAGATGAGGATAGGTGGGACAATCTGAGAAGTCCTTTTGGAGGAGATGTGTCTTCAATAAGACTTTGAAGAGGGAGCAGAATAATTGACAGATTGACAATATTAAAATTATAACCTGTAGATTAGCACTTGATGATGATAATGATAATAATTGTGGTATTTGCTCAGCACTTACTATGTGCCTTTTCAGGAAGCCACCTGGCTGGTTCCCTCAATGGTACGGATGTGTCCCAGGAGGCTTCTGTCTAGGATCTTTATTTTAATAATAATAATAATTATGGTATTTGTTAAACACTTACTATGTGCCAAGCACTGTTCTAAGTGCTGGGGTAGATACAAGGTAATCAGGTTGTCCCACATAGGGCTCACAGTCTTAATCCCCATTTTGCAGATGAGGTAACTGAGGCATAGAAAAGTTAAGTAACTTGCTCAAAGTCATACAGCTGATAAGTGGCGGGGCCGGAATTAGAGCCCACGACCTCTAGGGCCCAGGCTTCTGTCTGTCCTATCCCCTAAATTCTGCAGCTTGGACCCAACAACTTGTACTCATGGGGGACTGGGAAGGAAGTGTGAAAGCCCTGGAGCCAGTTGCGGGCAGAGTCAGGGATTTCCCTCTCCTCTTTTTTCTTTTTAAAAAAAATGGGATTTGTTAAGCACTAACTCTGTGCTAAGCTCTATACTAAGCTCTGGGGTAGATTCAAGCTAATCAGGGTGGACTCAGTTCAGGTCCCATATGGGACTCACAGTCCTAATCCCCATTTTACAGATGAGGTAACTGAGGCACAGAAGTGAAATTATTCACCCAAGGTCACAGTGCAGTCAAGTGGTGGAGTTGGGATTAGAACTTGGGTCCTTCTGACTCTCAGGCCCATGCTCTATCCACAAGGCCATGCTGCTTCTCCTAGAGAAAGAAATATTCCAGATTCGGGCAGATGTGACATATTTCTGCAAAATGGTGTGCATGATGTCACCTCGCTGCATGCCCAGTATAATGCATGGGATGTCACATGCTTCCCTCAGCCCTGATATTTTTTAATTCCATCCTTAGCCATCCTACTTCTCATTCTCCCTTGGGTGGGGGAACCCCTAGCCAAGGTCTGGATGCAGACCCCTTCCTTATTCCCCACGTTGGTGGACAGGGAGGACTGGGATAGGGATGCTCAGAGAAGCCAGGCGAAGGCAGGCTTTGAAGATTTGAGAAATGCAGGAGGACGCCAGCGCTGTGGAAAAAATGCCAGGCCAAACATAGGGAAGTGACTCTTGTCGAAAGTTTGAAGCAAGCCCTAGAGGGCCTGAGATCTCTGCATCATGAAAGTAGCAGAGCCAAATGGCAAGAGTAGGAATTGATCAGGAGTTCTGGCTTCTATTTCTAGCTCTATCACTAACTCTCTAGGTCTCAGGTTTTCATGATTTGTTTGCTGCATATCTTTAAGGCCATTGGTGGGAGTTGATGTATTATAAGTGTTCTGCTCTCTCTGTGAATGAAGCATGCTCTGTAGACCTAAAGTGTTAATATTATGGAAAGGCTCCGCACTTCTGCGCAGACTAACTCCGTGATATTTACTGGTGTTGGGAAGACTAAAGAGGTTCAGAAGTTCTGTTTGAATGAGTTGAGCTTCACAGAAAAACCCTAAGGTGGAATATCTGGAGTTTGAGGATATCTCATTTGTCTATGGAATGAGAAGATTCGGGAGGATACCTAGGCAAATTATTTGGCTTTAGTCAAGATTTCACATATACTGTCCAAGAGAGATGTTTTACTTTAAGAGTCTCTTTCCCTGCAAATCTTTTAATCTGCTACGGGAACCCATTTCTGCAGCACCAAGGCTTGCCAGAAGGAAGTTATTCCTGATTCTAACCTGAATCCCTACGATTACAATGTGTTGGTTATTCTGTTTCTTTCTCATGCAGAGGTAAAGGAGAGGAAAAGGGTTACTTGTGGTTCATAATACTTTTGGTCCATGCTATTTGAGCATGAAACGACTAAAAGGGGGAAGACAGAAACGCTCTGCTGTTTAAACTTATGAGTCCAGATCCATAAGAAGAACCTCCCAGGGGGCAGAAACACAGATAGGCAGGACCGGCCTCACTTTGCTGGGGCCAAGGGTATCAGAACTGGGAAATGGTCATAAAGGAAGCAGTGTGGTCTAGTGGATAGAGCAAGGGTCTGGGTTTCAGAAGGACCTGGGTTATAATGTTGGTTCCACCACTTATCTGCTGTGTGACCTTGGGCAAATCATTTCTCGGTGCCTCAGTTCCCTCATCTGTAAAATGGTGTCCAACCTGATTAGCTTCTATCTACCCCAGTGCTTAGAACAGTTCTTGGCCCATAGTGCTTAACAAATACCAAAAAAAAAAAAAAAAAAAGGAATGTCTATGCAGGAAAACACTGTTAAAGGTTCTCTAGCCTGAGGGGTGGAGCAGAACCTGCCACTATGCTGAAAACAGGGACAGATGGTGGTAGTGCTGATATTTGAGAGCCCACTGGGAACAACATCCTGGACTGAGCTCTAGAGGAAAGTACCCCGAAAGTATGATACTGGTCCCGTGCCCACAAGGAGCGTCTGTTCTAAAGATAGTTGGGAGCCATTTGGAAATTTAGGGCTGTTTCTGAGGTGGCCCGGGAAGGCAGATTTAAAAAAAAAAAATTTAAGAAATTATTGTGTGTCAAACACTTGTTCTAAGTACTGGGGTAGAGGTCTGGGATACAAGTTAATCAGGTGGGACACAGTTACTGTCCCACACGAGGCTCATAGGCTAAGTAGGAGGGAGAGCAGGTATTGAATTATCCATTTTGCAGTTGAGGAAACGGAGGCACAGAGAAGTGAAGTGACTTGCCCTGCATCGCAGAGCAGGGATTAGAACCCAATCCTCTGTATCCCAGGCCCATGCTTTATCCACTTGGCTTCGCTGTTTCCCAGCTTCAATCTAGAAGCCTCCAGACCCACTACCTGCGGTCTAGAACTGAACCAGCCTTGCAGGGCCCCCTGAACCAGAAAGGCCTCCAGCCTGCTCTGGAAGTGACTCAGCTGTCAAGGTTAGAGAAGGAGGAGGGACTGCTCTCTGTCCTGGAGGACAGCTCAGGCCAGTTTTGTACTGCTGACCTCAGCAGAGCCATGGCTAGCTGATTTGGGAGGAATTCAAAAGAAGAGTCTTTGGTAGCTTATAAAAGTTACACAGGGTTGACTTGGTCTGAAGCTGCAATCGTACCATAGAAGTTAAAGACCCCAAAGGACAGGGCTTTTTTTGCGGGGTGTGTGTGTGTTGTTTTTAATGCTCGTTGTGGGGAATGTGAAACTACTAATCAGAGCTCCTAGCTCCTCCTGCTCCCCTACCCCTCAACATCTGTGTCCAATCAATGCAATTCTCCAAATCAATAAACTTGGCATTTGACACCTTGGAAGCAGGCAGCTGGACTAGTGACTTCTTGAGGTCTATGTGATTAGCAGAGGAGAGTGGTTGAGTGCCTTCCTACTCGGCAGGCATGGGAGGCTACCAAAAGTGGGTTGGTAATGTCACAACAGGTTAAGCCATCTCTGGGTTGCCAATTGTCCCAACGAGAAGCAGTGGGGCTTAGTGGAAAGAGCCCGGGCTTGGGAGTCAGAGGTCGTAAATTCTAATCCCGGCTCCTCCACTTGTCAGCTGTGTGACTTTGGGCAAGTCACTTAGCTTCTCTGGGCCTCAGTTGCCTCATCTGTAAAATGGGGATTAAGACTGAGGCCCATGTGGGACAACCGGATAACCTTGTATCTACCCCAGCGCTTAGAACAGTGCTTGGCAGCCCGGATCTTCTTTTTTTATGATATTCATTAAGCGCTTCCTGTGTGCCCAACACTGTTCTAAACGCTGGAGTAGATACGAGTTAATTAGGTTGGAAACACTCCCTGTGCCTGCAAGGGGCTCACACTCTATTCATTCATTCATTCAATCATATCTATTGAGCGCTTACTGTGTGCAGAGCACTATACTAAGCCCTTGGGAAGTACAAATCTGCAACATATAGAGATGGTCCATACCCAACAACGGGCTCACAGCCTAGAAGGGAGAGACAGACAACAAAACAAGTAGACAGGTGTCAATGTCATCAGAATAAATGGAATTATAGCTATATACACATCATTAATAAAGTAGAGTAATAAATATGTACAAATAAAATAGAGTAATATGTACAGATATATACAAGTGCTGTGGGGATTGGAAGGGGGTAGGGCAGAGGGAGGGAGGGGGCGATGGGGAGGGGAGGAGGAGGAGGAGAGGGAAAAGGGGGGGCTCTAGGACGACAGAGGTGAAGTGATTTGCCCAAGGTCACACAGCAAGCATTTGGCAGAGGCAGGATTAGAACCCAGGTCCTCTGACTCCCGGGCCAGTACTCTTTCCACTAGGCTGTGCTGCTGCTTCTTGAGTAGTGGGTGGGGAAGCTCATCCCTCCCCATCTGCAGGGCCCCAGACAGAGTGCTTGGAGCTTGGAGCCTCTCCTTTCCTCTTCTCCCATTGCCTTCTGAGTCCCCCTGATTTGCTCCCTTGATTATTCCCTCCTCCCAGCCCCATGGCACTTATGTACATATCTGTAATTTGTTTATTTCTATTGATGTTTGTCTCCCCCACTCTAGACTGTAAACTCCTTATGGGCAGGGAATGTATCTGTTCATTGTTGTGTTGTACTTTCCCAAGCTCTTAGCACAGTGCTCTGCCCACGGTAAGCACTCAATAAATACAACTGAATGAGTGCCCCACCATGTGAGAAGTCCTAATGCTGGGTGTGTGTGGTGTGTGTGTGTGTGTGTGTGTGTGTGTGTGTGTGTGTGTGTGTGCTCCAAGCAGCTGACTTTGTAATTTTTTGCTACCACTGGCTTCTCTGACATGGGAGATGGTGGCAGCCTAGTGGAGAGAGCATAGGGCTGGAAATCCGATGATTTGGGTGCTAGGCCCAGCTCTGCCACTGACCTGCTGTGGGACCTTGGACGAGTCACTTAACTTCTCTGTGCCAGTAAAATGCGGCTCAGACACTTATTCTCCCTACCGCTTAGGTTGTGATCCCCAAGCAGGACAGAGACTGTGTCTGTTTGTGTTTTTGTTTTATGGCATTCTGGGAGAGATGTGTCCATGACGTCGCTATGGGTCAGAGACAACTTGACAGCCTAAGACAAGTGTTTTCTTAAGCATTTACCATGTGTCAAGCACTGTTCTAAGCAGTGGGGTAGATACCAGTTTATTAGATCGGACACAGTCACTGTCCACATGGGACTCACAGTCTCAGTAGGAAGGAGTAGGATTTACTCCCCATTTTACAGTTGTGGAAACTGAGGCACAAAGAAGTTAAGTGACTTGCCCACAGCAATCAGTTGGTAAAGGCAGGATTAGAACCCAGGCCCATGCTCATTCCCCTAAGCTGTGCTGCTTCTCTTGTCTGACCTGTCAGTCTTCCTCCTATTCCGGTATTTAGCACAGGGCTTGCCACCTAGTATTTAAATACCATACTGATTTAGTCCCAATGCCTGGGGAATGATGATGGGTGCGGCTGCCCAAGGTGTATAGGAAATACTGGACATGGCTTGTTAGGGGCAGGGAACGGATCTGCTAATTCTGTTGTATTGTACTCTCGCAAACACTTTCTTCAGGGCTCTGCACATAGTAAACGCTCAATAAATGTCATTGATTGATTGGAGCAGGGTCCCTTGCCCTTGGGAGGTCATGGACAGGTGGACGTTCTGGTTTAGGGAGGATGCAGGTTTTAGTGACCGGTGGAATGCCTGATTAACCTCTTCACTCAAGCAACTATTTTTCAGTGGTTAATATTAACAATAATAATAGCAGAAGTGGTTTGTTAAGCACCTGTATGGGCCAAGTACTGACCTAAGTACTGGGGTCAATACAAGATAATCCAGTCAGACAGTCCTTATCCCACATGGGACTCATAGTCTTGTTGTCTCCCCTGCTAGACTGTAAATCCGTTATAGGCCGGGAACTTGTCCGCTAACTCTCTTCTATTGTACCCTCCCAACCCAAGCACTTACTACACTGCTCTGTACTTAGTAAGTACTCAGTAAATACCATTGATTGAGTAGGAGAGAGAACAGGTATTTTGTCTTCATTTTACAGATGAGAAGTGGGGGCACAGAGAAGTTAAGGGACTTGCCCAGAGTCAAACAGCAGGCAAGTGGCAGAGCTGGAATTCAAACCCAGGTCTCCTGACACTCAGGCCTGTGCTCTGGTCCCTAGGCCATGCTGCTTGGTCTGTCTACTGGTAGCGATAGTTAGTGCCTTTTCTGAGGGTGACGATTTGCCCTTAGGTGTTTTGAATGAATTAGGAGAGGGTGTCACTAAAAGGGTAAGGGGGAGAGAGAAACAGGAGTGGGGCCTGGGCTACAACTATCAACTCCCTGCCCTGGACAATTTGGTCTCCAGCCTCTCTTGTGGAGGCAGGGGTTGTCAGTCAGTATTTTATTGCTTAACACAGGGTCTTGCTCTCCAGTGCTCCGCAAACACCTCTGCTTCTACTATTGAGCGCTTGTTTGAGGAGCATTGCATTAAACGGTTGGGAGCATACAAACTGTTCACCTTGGCTTACCCCTCTGATGGCCCTGTTTTTTTTATAGTTTTTTGTCCCACAGAGATCAAAAGCACTCAAACTCTCAGCTCCTTTTTTGGGCTGGAGGCAAGGCCCTAAAATGTACTGGGAGGTCAAGATCTGGATGGGGAATCTGGTTTGTTGTGCCTTTGCGTTGAAAACCTTCAAAGGTGTGCTCCCAGGCGGTGTGTATTCATGGATTTTCTTTTCTCCTCTCTTCTTCCCTCTCCTCCCCTCTCCTCCCCTCTCCTCCCCTCTCCTCCCCTCTCCTCCCCTCCCCTCCCCCCCTTCCTCCCCCCTCCCCCCCCCCCCCCCCCCCCCCCCCCCCCCGACAGGTGTGTTCGACAACTGCTCCCACCCAGTCAGTGACAAAGGCTGGGCCTTGGGGATCCGCTCCACGGCACGGCAGGGGAGGAAGGATGCCCGCTTCTTCTTCTCCCTCCGGACCGACCGTGTGCAGCAGGCCACCGCGGTGACTGGGCACAGCCGCTACCGGCCCGGCGCCTGGACCCATGTGGCGGCCACCTATGACGGCCGGCGGTTGGCCCTGTACGTGGATGGCACCCGGGTGGCCAGCGGCCCGGGCCCATCGGGGCCCCTACACAGCTCGTTCATGGCCTCGTGTCGCGCCTTACTCCTGGGCGGCGATGGCTCGGGCGACGGGCACGGGTTCCGCGGTCACCTGGGCTTCCTGGCCCTCTGGGACGTCGCCCTCCCGCAGGGTGGCCTCCAGCGGGGCTTCCTGCAGCCGGGTGCGGCTGGCGGCCTCGGCCACACCCCCGTACTCACCACCCACCTGGCCTCCTTGGAGGGGCAGTGGGTGACCTTCAAGGACGGGGAGTACCCACAGGTGGAGGTCCTGCGGGTGGCTGAGCCCGAGGCCCTGCGGCCCCTGGCGCCCCCGCCATGCGGGCGGGCTGCCTGCGACAACGTGGAGCTCATCTCCCAGTACAACGTGCACTGGCCTCTGCGGCGGGAGAAGGTCATCCGCTACCGGGTGGTGAACGTGCTGGACTCGGCGGGGCTGCACCCGGTGGTGGGGCCCGAGCAGATCGCCCGGCAGCACCAGGCCCTGACCCTGGCCTTCGGCCGCTACAACATCAGCTGGGAGCTAAGCGTCCACGAGGTGCGTGACTCCACCCTGCGCCACCGGGTCGTGCTGGTCAACTGCGAACCCAGCAAGATCGGCAACGACCACTGCGACCCCGAGTGCGAGCACCCGCTGACCGGCTACGACGGAGGCGACTGCGGCCTGCAGGGCCGCTGCTTCTCCTGGAACCGTCGCGACGGCATCTGCCACATGGAGTGCAACAACATGCTGGACGACTTTGACGACGGCGACTGCTGTGACCCCAAGGTGACCGATGTGCGCAAGACCTGCTTTGACCCTGACTCACCCAGGAGGTAAGCGGGAATAATAATAATGATAACGATGAGATTTATTAAGTGCTCACTATGTGCCGAGCTCTGTTCTAAGCGCTGGGGCAGAGACAAAGTATTCAGGTTGTCCCACCTGGGGCTCATAGTCTTCAATCCCATTTTACAGATGAGGTCACTGAGGCCTAGAGAAGTGAAGTGACTTGTCCAAAGTCACACAGCTGACAAGTGGCAGAGGAGCCGGGATTAGAACCCATGACCTCTGATTCCCAAGCCCATGCTCTTTCCACTCACTAAGCCACCATGCTGAAGGCCTTGAGCCTCCCAACACCCCCCACCTCCCCACCGGGACCCACTTCCTCTGTGTCGCTTGCCGCCCCCCAGGGAGCCCTGTTGTCACACTGAACCCATCTTGCCAAGGGCTTCAGTGGGGGTTCAATACTGACCCTCGGTTGTACCAAGGATCACAGCAGTCTTCATGCACTGGTGTGGATCTGCGAGCTCCCATCCTCAGTTGAGAAAAATGACCAGAGGGGAGAGTACAGTACAACAGAATTAGCAGATACTTCCCTGCCTGTAACGAGCTTACAGTCTAGAGGGGGAGACAGGCATTTCCATGCATATGGAAAAGGGTGGGTTATCCTTTCCTGTCTATTGTCACTGTTGGAAATTTTTCCCACTCTGGCAGGGGTTGGGGATGGGAGGTGGCAAAAAAAAAAAAGTAATTCAGAAAAACATGGAGAAAAAAACCCCCAAAACAGCCCATGGTAAAGAGTGTTTTAAAGACAGTCCATTGGGCTCCAAAGTGCCTAGAGACTCAAAGCAGAAGTTGCAAGAGTGAAGTGGACCAGCAGCCCGGATCATGAGCCAACAGGCTGTGTGCAGGGGTGAAGGAGCTGGGCTCAGGGACAGTCAGACAACTGGCAGAATCAGTCGCTGCAATTGCACGAGCAAGCCAGTCTTCTGAAAAATCTGTTGAAACGGCTGTCCTCCAGCATTGCCACTCTTCACCAAATTTATTCTCAGGAGCATAGGCAACCTCACCGTTACTCTATGAACCTCAAAGCCAAAAAAGTTGAAAAGCTAGGTGTCCAGTTTATCAATTAATCATTCATAGTAATAAGGTGATGATGGTTGTATTAAGCGTTTACTGTGTGGCAAGCCCTGTCTTGAGCAGTGGGTTAGGTGCAGGATAATCAGATCGACACCGTCCCTGTCCCAGGTAGGGCTCCTAATCAGAGGAAAGTTCTAGCTAGGAGGAAGGAGACAAAGGGCCCCGGATCAAATCTTCGTGGCCCTGATGGTCGAGGTGGTAGGATGGCCATGTGCCCAGGTGTTTCCAAGGAAGACACGGGGTAGGGGTGGACTCAGAGGGAACTTGTTTGGAAGTTGAGCAAGGAAGGGGCAAGCCAGAGCCGCCCTCCTCCAGCCTTTTAGCGGCTCCACCTGGGAGAGGTGCTGTCAGGACATGAAGAAATGAAATCCCATAGTCCAAGATCCCCGGCCCACTCAAATCTGTGCCTCGCTGGGAGCTGAATGCTGGGCCCGGGCACAACTGGGCATCCCCTGTACTGCTCCACTTTGACCCAACCATTTTCTTAGCCCAGTGAGTTTTTGGTGTCCTCCTCCACCTTGCATGAGTGAAATGACAGGGATGCATGTGGGACAGGGTCTTTCTGATCCGATGAGATTGTGTCTGCCTCAGTGCTTGGCACATATTAAATGCTTAACAAATACCATTATTATTATTATTCTTTCCTCTCCATCTTTTCCCCAGCCTATCATAGCAGAGCTCCGTGACTGTGAATCTGTCTTTTGTCTCTGACCCCATTATTTTTGCACAAAAAAGCACACACAAAACAAAAACAAGTGGCTCAACATGGTTTAACAAGGCCATCAGTCAGCCTGTCCCAGTCCATGCTGTGTTAGAGACAATGGGTGACCAAAAATTTGTTTTCTGCAGTGTGCGGTGAGGCCACTGTCTCAATGTGTGTCAGTGACTCATTGTTTGTCTTTGGCCGTGTCCCCCTCTGCCTCGGGTGGTTTGTCTCTACTGGACTGGCTCAGCTCACCACTCCTTTCTTATCCAGACAGGGGCTCACATCTAGTAGCTTAGAGTTAAATCACCACCATGATGCCTCCTGGACCAGGAGACCCCAGGGACAGCTTCTAGGGAAGTGTGCGCTAGGAGAAACAGGTAGAGAAATTTGCCCCCCTCTTGGCATCATGGCAGGCATTCGCCTGGTCTACCTGGCCCTCCTGTTTGTCCCAGCCAACCCGAGGAGCAATTTATTCATTCATTCAACAATATTGAGTGCTTAAGCACTTGGGAGAGTACAATATAACAATAAACAGACACATTCCCTGCCCACAAGAAGCTTAGAGTCTAGAAGGATCTGACTGTGGCCCTGCAGCTCTGCTAAACATCGTCCAGCCTTCGTTGCCCTTTTTGTTTGAAGTTGGGATTGAAAGTTCCCCAAAGCTAACGAAAACCTGAATGGGGCTGGGGGTCGGGGGCTGGAGGAATGGGTATGAAGGATAGGAGAGTGCAGCGAGGGAAGAGAGGTGAGCAAGAGGAAAGGCAAAAGCCAAACAGTAACCACATTCGGGGACTTCATCTCAATGTGAGTAAGTGGTAGAAATCTCCCTTTCTTACTTCAGCTGGTGAAGGGAGATAGACAAAGAAACCATATATGCCTGTGACTAGCTTTTGCAGATAAGCTTTAAAGGAATCAACCAGCCCAGAGGAGTTGCTTTATATCCTCCCACCCCAGCACACGTTGTTCCAACCCTAGAGTTTTGGGGGAGTTCCTTGGAACAGCTTTTCTCTCTTGCTTTGTTGTTCTCCAGCAGCTTAACAGAAGTGTGTCCCGGCCCATTTGGTGTTCAGTTATTCAGGATCCCTGAGCCTTTGCTTAGGAGCTAGCATGCCAGTCCTGGGTCCCTTGGGGAGATGACAATATTGTTTTAGGCCATTCGGCTTCATTCAAATCTTCACCTGCTTTTAGTGGATTTGTCATATTTTTCTTCTTCTCACTCTGCCACCACTTTGATTTCTAGTCCCGTCCTCTTGCTATGCCCCAGCAGTGAGTGGCAGAATAAGGCATTCCTGGTTTCCCACCAAGAGCCCTGACTTCACTTGTGTTAAGTGGCTGGACTGGGGGATCCCAGACCTGCGTCCTCATGAGATGGGCCCCGGCTTCATCCCTTTGTCTCCCAGTTTGCTTCTTTCTCTGAGGTAGGCTAGGGTGGGCTGGAGCCCTGATGGATCCCATCAGATCCACCCCTAGCTTGTGCCAGGCTACTAGGCACCCTCTCCCCTCCGTACTACCAAAGCTGGAGAAAGGAAAAAGGCAAAGGGATGGTCAGGGAGAGTGAAGAAGAGCTCCGAAGCTCCTTGTGGTGGGGGAATATGTTGCCTTCTTGATTCTGTTCTTCCCAAGCACCTAGTATGGTTCCCCAGCCCCCTTCCTCCCCCAAAGTGGGCACCCAAATGCTACCACTACAACTCCAAAGCCGCACGCTGTGCCCAATCCCCCAAGTCAAGGCCACCCGCAGGAGGTCAGCGAAGTGGGGGTTTGCCCTGCCCTCGCCATGGCTGGGCTCCTGGGGGAAGCCACTGTCCCAGTGACCCCATGCCAGGGTTGTCTCGACTGGCCCGGGGAGCAGACTGCAAGGGCCCATGCAGTGCGGAGCCATGAGCCCTGAGCTGCATCGCGATTGCTACAGAAGAAGAGGGATTGGGAAACAAGGAAAAAGTCCAAGGATGAATGGGCAGAGAAACCCCTGTTCTTCTTCCAGAGTAGGCAGAGTGACAGGAAAGGCCTGCTTTGAAGAGTGAGTAAGCAGAGAGGGGCCCATCCTGGAAAAAGCCAGGGGTAACAGTGGGGCGGTAGTGGTGGTGGGGGTGCTTCAGGGGAGGGAGCGAGCGTGACAGCAGAGATGATTTTTGTTTTCAGTCTTTTTGCTGCAATTGTGTGCTTGCTTCTTAAATTACCACGGTTTAATAAGAGTCGCATGGAGATCGGAGCGGCCCGTGCTGAGCCACATGACTGGCCACCTTGGCAAGTCTCCTGTAGACCTGAGGCCTGCCCCAAATTTGGCTGAACCCCTAAATGCCACGGTAATCATAAGTAACCACTGGCGAGCCTACACCGGAGCATGCTCATCATATCTGCCCTGATAGCCACCCTTCTTAATGGAGCAAGTGCCCAAAGTTTGCAGGTGGGCCTAGTGGGCTTAAGGAAACCAGCCTGGTCAATACCCTGGGATCAGCGTCCCCGAACAGGTCTGAACCTGCTCCCCATATTCTCCCAGAGGCCTCCTGAAGTCCCAGGAACTTACCCAGTGAACTTGAATGGTGGTTTAAGCCAAGTCTGGCTGCAAGCAGGGCAACTTTTTACAACTTTTCAGGCACTGGTGAACATGAAGCCAAGTGTCGCCCTAAAGGGGATCCTGGCTTTGTCATGCCATGGAGAGCGCAGAGGAAGAGTAGATCTGGCCAACTGATCTCCTGAATTGCTTAGTCCAGGCCACTCTACGCCTGAAAGATATTTTCTGAGAAGAAAGGTAGGGGCAGGACACCTGCTTAGGGCCCACAGGGTCATGGGTGGGGCAAGCCTAGGAGCAAACAGAAAAAACCTACTGCAAAATTTGGATGAATAAATATTGACCGAATCCCTTCGATAAATAGAGGTAGTTTGCCTCTACTGTTCAGGGAGACTCCCACTTCCCTTCCCTGCAGATGCCTTCCTCCGGCTCTCCCCAGCCACCTGACTTTGGCTTCTCTGAAAACAGAGGGGAGAGAAGTGAAGAAACAGTATGGCTTAGTAGAAAGAACTTAAACCTGGGAATGAAGAGACCCGGCTTCCAATCCTGGCTGTGCCACTTCTGCTGTATGACCTTGGCCGAGTCACCTAATATCTCTGGGCTGCAGTTTAATCATCTGGAAGCTGCATGGTTTAGTGGGTATGGGCCGGGGGTCAGAGGACCTGAGTTCTAATCATGGCTCTGCCACTGAATGATTAATAATAACTGTGGTATTTATTCGGTGCTTACTATATGCCAAGCACTCTACTGAGTGTGGAGGTAGATATAAGACAATCAGGTCTCAAGTGGGGGCCACAGTTTAATCAGTCATTCATATGTATTGAGCTCTCACTGTGCAGAGCACTGTAGTGAGTGCTTGGGAGAGTACAGTATAACATTCAATCATAATAATGATAATGTTGGTATTTGTTAAGCGCTTACTATATGCAAAGCACTGTTCTAAGCGCTGGGGGGAACACAAGGAGATGAGGTTGTCCCATGTGGGGCTCACAGTCTTAATCCCCATTTTACAGATGAGGGAACAGAGGCACAGAGAATTGAAGTGACTTACTCAAGGTCACACAGCAGACATGAGGGGGAGGCGGAATTCGAACCCATGACTTCTGACTCCCAAGCCCGCGCTCTTTCCACTGAGCCACGCTGCTTCTCATATTGAACACCTACTATGTGCAGAGCACTGTACTAAGCACTTGGAAGAATAAAATACAACAGTAAACAGACACATTTCATGCCCACAACGAACTTACAGTCTGGGAGAGTGGAGACAGACATTAAATAAATTAATTAAAGATATGTACATAAGTGCTGCGGAGCTGGAAAGGGGAAGAACAAAGGAAGCAAGTTAGGGCAACGCATAAGGGAATGGGAGAAGAGGAAAGGGGGGACTTAGTCAGGGAAGGCCTCTAGGAGGAGGCGTGCTTTCAATGAGGCTTTGAAGTGGGGGAGAGTAATTGTCTGTCGGATTTGAGGAGGGAGGACATTCCAGGCCAGAGGCAGGATGTGGGTGCAGGGTCGGTGGCGAGATCGAGGCACAGCGAGAAGGTTAGCATTGCCTGCCCACAACGAGCATACAGTCCGGAAGGAGAAACAGACATTAATATAAATAAGTAAATAATGGATGTGTACATAGTGCCGTGAGGCCGAGGGGGAAAATGAAGCTTTCAGTCTGAGGATACAGACCGTACAGGTGTAGATACAGGATGGTGAGATCGGACATGTCCCTGTCCCAAATGGCACTTACCATTTAAGAGGAAGGGAGAAAAGGTGCTTTATCCCCCATTTTACTTGTGAGAAGCTTGAGCTAGAGAAGTTAAGTGTTCTGCACACAGTAAGTGTTCAATAAATGCGATTGATTAATTAAAGTGACTCATCCTAGGTCATGCAGCAGGCGGGTGGCAGAGCTGGGGAGAGAACCCGGGTCTCCAGACTTCCACAAGAAATGTGTCTCCCAACTCTGGTTTATTGGACTCTCCCAAGCGCTTAGTACTCTGCAAACAGTAAGCACTCAAGAAATACCACTGGTTGATTGATTCCCCCAATCTGATGCCTTTTCCATTTGCCCATCCTACCTCATGTACCCTGAAGCACTTTCTCCACACTGAGCACGGGAAGTGATGGAGACTTGTGGGGTGCTGTAGTTAGTGCCCCAAAAGGTGAGAAGAATCAAGAGGAAAGCTACAGGTTTAGCCCACTTCCTGGAGACATTCACCCTCTGGACTGCAAGCTTGAAGTGGACAGGGAACATGTCTACCACCTTTGTTGTATTGTACTCTCCCAAGTGCTTAGTCCAGTGTTCTGCACTTATAAGCACTCAATAAATACAGTTGATTGATTGACATTCACCAGTCCCCCTCCTGCCTTGTACATTCCTTACACTGTGAGCCCCATGTGGGACAGCGACTGATTCCGACCTGATTATCTTGTATCTACAGGGGTTGGCACATAGTAAGCGCCTAAGAAATACCACAGTCATTATTATCATTATTGAACTTAGGATTTCTTGGTCTTCGTGTTGCCAAGTTCAGGAGGGAAAGTGGGAAAGGAAGGAGAAATGTGTGGTTCTGCAATCTCATTTAGTGGACTACAAGTGAATGAACGGGGTTCCCAGTGAAAGGAATTCCCATTATCCCCTCTGGCTACATTTCTACTGTTGAAGGATCCACAGTTGGCCACGCCAGCTCCCACTTAGTTTCTCCTACATTGACCTCATGTCTTCATCTGCTTCGAACAACTGTCCTTCTGTCTCACAGTTCAGTGTGCCTTTTTCATACTCTGAAAGAGATGGGCAGATCTACGTTGTGTTTCTGGTGATTCACCATTGGCTGGATGGATAATTGAGCAGTTAAAGAGGTTCTGGCAGCCAGAGGTCCCTTGAAATGAACAGTGCAAACTCAAACGTTTCCAATAAGAACCCAAGCCAAAACCTATTAGGGTGAGACAGGGAAAAAAAAATCGAGACCTCGCTTCACCTGTGATTGTCTCTCATGAAGCATTTGGAGAACACTCCCACTTCTTCTGCCAGGCAAGGTGGGAGGGAATTGTGGAGAGAGAATCAGGAACCTCAGGCCATCCTCTTGTCTCTCCTACTTCCTCGTGTCAATTAAGAAAAGTCACTCAGCTTTCCCAAACCTCACTTTACCCACTTGTACAATGCGGTGATTCCTTATTCGACCCCCATGCCCAGAAGAATAAATAATTGGGCTATCTAATGAGTGCTTACTATATCACGGGCACCATCCTAAGCACTGGGTAGATAGACTACAATTGTATATAGTCCATGTCCCACAAAGAGCTCACAGTCTAGGTGGGAGGGGGAATAGGTATTGAATCCCCATTTTACAGTTGAGGAACTGAGGCACAGAGAAGTTAAGTGACTTACTCAAGGTCACACAGCAGGCAAGTGTCTGAACTGGGATTAGAGCCCAAGTTGCCTAACTCCCCATTCCATGCTCTTTCCACTAGGCCACCTTGCTCAATTTCTTCCCTCTATCTGTAATTTTAGGGTGTATCCTCGATTAAACTGAAAGCTCCTTGAGGGCAGGCCACCTCTTGGAAAAATCTTTACCCTCTCCTTCAAGCAGCATGCCCATTCTGTTGCGCTGAACTCTCCCAAGCTCTTAGAACAGTGCTCTGCATGTAATAAACTCTCAATAATTAATAAGTACCATTGATCGATTGACGGAGCCACAGTGAAAAGAGGTGACCTAGACAGGAACCTCCTCCTCTAGACTGTGAACTCCTGTGGGTTGGGATCTTGTCTACCAACTCTGTTAAATTGTACTCTCCTCAGCGGTTAGTACAGTGCTCTGCACACAGTAAGCACTCAATAAATACCACTGATTGGCTCTCCAAATGTTTCTACGTGAACTGGGCAATCTTTCCAAATGAAGGTTTGTCATCTCCTTCACTGCGAGGCAGTCGGAGTCAAATCTAGGTTTCAGGAGTTCTCTTCTACAGTATGGAAACAAGTGGTGGGCTCCCCCCGACCCCCCCAGCCACCTCCCATAGGCGCCCACTCCTTTGGTGTAAGGGAGATGACCATTCCCACAACTGTTTGATGGGGGCTCCCAGCCTTGTTCATCCCTGGTGTCTGACCAGGCTTGAGAGTTTCTTTTCAGGGATGAAAGCACCCCCAGATGAATGCTTTCTGTCTGGTCCACTCTTTGAAGCCATCCCTTCCCAGTTCCCACTCCCCCTTGAAGCCTTCATCCTTTTTTCACCCCGGGCCCTCAGAATGAAAATCATCTCAATCAAAGTAGGAAGGAGAGGATTCAATCACTATTTTACAGACGAGGAAACTGAGACCCAGAGAAGTTGAATGACTTGCAAGAAAGAGAGAAAGAGAAAGAAAAAGAAAGAGAAAGAGAGGAAGAAGGGAGAGGGAGAGGAGTGGAAGAGAATATGAATGAGAGAATGAGAATGTGTTCCCCTCCCCATTCCCTGGATTTTGGCAAAAAGGCTGACTAGTTTCTGTCAGGCGGTAGGCTCCCAGAAGGGAGGAATTTGTTTTTCAATTTAACTACATACCTTCCTGAGCCAGCACAGAATCATGCCTTTGGTAGGCACTGATCAGTGCACTTGTACAATGCAAGGTGAAATCTACATTGCTTGGGTGATTTTAAAGACTGTTCTCCAATTGGCTGGCCAGGCTTTTTAAGAAGGCCACTCACTGCTTGGGTCGCTTATGGTTGCTTTCTGATCAGGCTGGATTTCCTTCACTAGGTAATGACAACATCAGTAGGTTAAATTTGAGTTTTGGGGTTTTGTTTGTTTGCTTGTTTTTCCAAAGGACTTTCATTTGGCCTTACAGTTTGTCTGCTCTTCCTCTGGAAATGAAGTTGGTTTTCTTAAACTGGGAATGGAGGCTTAAGTTCTCTGGATTCTTTTGCCCAAGAATAAAACTTCATTTCCCCTTTCAGCCAGCCTCCCCACAGGATGGATTGCATTCGTCACGTCTATTTGGATACTGATGGTGACTTAGAGACCATCATCAGTATCCAGTCAATCAATCAATGGTATTTATTGAAGGCTTACTGTGTGCAGAGCACTATAGGAAGTGCTTGGGAGAGTACAGTGTAACAGAGGTGGTAGACACATTCCCTGCCCACAGTGAACTTATGGTCTAGACGGGGAGACAGACATTAACATACATAAATATGTGTCAGGCTCTCTCTCTGTGCTCCCAAAGAGGGATCAGCAAGCAGTACAAATGGTCGTACTCAGGAGCAGGCCGTTAGGTTGGACTGGTTCCTGCCATTTGATGTCAGCCTCAGGCATTCCTCTCAATTGGCCAGGGAGTCCACTTGATTGACAGCTGCTGCCCAGAGGTTCTTCCACCATCCTTTTAAACTTGCTGCAGCCTGCCTGGAGTTGAAGAAATAACAGGGATGAGGCCTCAAAATGACTGGAATGAAGAGTGTCAGGTGCACCTGCTGGCAACAGGACTCACGGAATGGACTCTGGGATGGGATTAGCACCTTGAGGCACAAAAGTCTACCCCCATAGGTATAGTGCTTTCCCTGTAAGATTTAGTTGGTTGCCATGGGTTACATTTGCCCCATGGAAGTCCCAGGAGGGATTTTCCAATGGAAAATCCTTCTCCATTCTCCATTCAGTCTTGGAGACTCTTCTGAAGATGTTGATATTATAACTTATCAGGATTTGACGAGACAAGTTTTTTGGTTTTGTTTTGTTTTTAGATGTAATAACATTTCCAGGAAAATGCTTCCCATTCTATCTTTTTCTACCTCTTGCTTTCATGCCCTATATATTCAGCCACTCAGCCACTCCCCCAAATCCATTCACTTTGGTGGGAGTAAACTTACTCTGAAGTCTCTCGATTTGGCATGCCCAATGCAATCCCTGATTGGCCCCTCGTAAATGGGAAGGGGATTTAAGTGTTTCACATGGGTGCCATCTTTAGTAAATTTTGGGAATTGTGCTTGGAGCCGCCTCTCTGCCTTCCTTTCCCAGTATTTGTTTTCTCCTTTCTTAATTTCCTGTTTTCCATTCAGCTTGCCTAGGTCCCCTTTGGTTTAGAAAACAATTCTTCCTGGGTTTGTTCTTCTTTTTTATTGTGTATTTCCCCCACCCCCCCTTTGTTTTTTTTTCTAAATGAATTTAAGTAATTTGGGGGCTGACCTTTCCATGTCATTTCTAATCTTCCCTCGTGGCTGTTTTATGTTCAAATATACTCTACCACATCAGGAGAATAGACATTTTACCATGCGGTGTATAGTTTTCATTATATAATAATTTGATTACATAGTCCAGGAGGTTGCAAAACTGTTGTTACAAACAGCACCTCGTTGCATGCAGCCGGTTGTCCCAGATTGACCCAAATTTACCAGGAATGAATCCCAGAGGCCAAAAGCCTATGGATCCAGGAAGACTGAGAGGCAGCTCTCTCTCTCTGCTGAATCCTGGGAATAGTAAATTCCAAAATCAGGGACTCAGGGCTGTCAACCTGCCACAACTCTTACCCATGCTCTCCACACACACTCCTCAGACCTCACTGGAAAAAATGCTTGTGGCCCAACTCGGGCCTTGGGAAGCTAATGTAGGGTTTGCCGACAAAGCTAAGGATTCATTGCAGTGTGATGGAGTTTCTGGACCTCCTCAGCTGGTCTGAGCCCTTGCTGCCATTCTGGAAGGAAATGGAGTAACTTCTAGTCCATTTTCACCTGGAAAAGTCCAAGGTGTTGGGGGATGGAGGGTACAGACAGCTTCCCTCCAGGTTATCAAAGGACCTGCCCTTGTTGCATCTTACACGCCCTCAGGAAGAGAAAGTGAATTCTTGTAATACTGTCCACAGGGCAGAAGAGAAATCACATGTTGAGACCTGAGCAAGGACCGTTCATTAGAGGCCCGAGAAATTCTTTCTAGGAAGGGCCATTCCTTTCTTACCCTCCTCCATACTGACTTTTCTCAACAGATCCACAAACTCTGATTTCAGGAGCTTTGTGTACTATTCTCAGATGCGTTGACTACCTGAGTAGCTTTGGACTGAGCTCCTTGGGGTTCAAATTTCTACATGAATGAGAATGCTAGGAGCATCTACTCCTTCCCGATCCCATTAGCACAAGGAGTCATTTTACAATCCTCTGGATCCTGGGATCAGTGTCTCTCTCCATGCTGAACACTTCCACAGGGAGATGATCCTCTCTATTTCACGGGGATTGCATTGTGCCCGAAAATGTGGTGATGAGGATTCCCTCTGTTGTGGTGCCCCCACTAAAATATTTCTAAGGCTCTCTTACAAGAGAGAGATGGGAGAGAATGTTTTTGTTGTTGTGGGTAGGACGAGGAAGGGGCCAGTGAAAGTTTAGTTCAGGACAGAGGGCCCTTAGAAGCTTGGATCAAGGCATCTCTTTGGACTGTCTACCTTCTGTCCCTGATATTCTGAGTGCTTCCAGGAGGGGTTAATGCAGAGCCCATCTCCTTTGGGGGTGCCAAGCAGATGATGTTGACCTTACTTTTGTCTTTCTAAAGGTCAAAGGTTAGGGTAGGATGTGACAGTGCTCTCTCACACTCATACTGGAAAAGTCCAAGTCAAAAAAAGAGAGAGAAAAAGAAACTGATTGGCAAGGATTGGGGGAGGTGGTGAAAGGGGTGGCCGATGGAGATTTGGGCTCTGTTCAGCACCGGTAGAAGGCCTCTCTGGAATGATTTAGCCAGCGTTTTCATTGGCAGGCTCCAGTGAAACCATCAGAGCTATTAAACAATTGCATTGTTTTGAGTTTTCTTTGGCCCAGCCACCCCCATTATCTAGGGAAGCAGAATTGCCTATTTGCAGGGAAGAGGGCGGACACACCGCCACCAATCCCAGGCTCTCCAACATGGTGCAATGGAACCCGACATGATTGAAGGCTGAGGAGAGCGCAGAGAATTCCAAGCCCCTCTAAGGCTACTCGGGCCAAGTGCAATATTGGAGCCGATCAGAGGTCTTGGATATTTTCTTCTCTTTCTGGTTATGAAGCAATCATAGCTTTGCAAAAATTCCCCAATAAATTACCCGATGGCCTTTTTATATCCGGCAGTGAAGCATTTTTAGAATGCCGGCCCAGAAGCCAGGGGCTCCGGGCTGGTTCACCCAATCTCTCTGACCTAAAAATAAATCTCAATTTTTTTTCCATATTTTCAGGGGTGGGAGGCAACTGGGAAAAATTGAGCAGCGCAAACACTTTTCAGAGAATTGTCAAGGTTGGAGAAGGTGATTTCTTTAAAGGACGGTTTGTTGAGCAGAGTCTCTTTCTGACTGCTCAGTTGGTCAAAGGGATTCATTGGGATGAATCTCTGGGGGAAGCACCCAAAACACCCCTAGTCCTTTCTGGACCACCTCCATCCACTAACAGCCCCACAGCAGAATCAGAAACAAAGGATCCTTTAAGGCCAACTTGTGCCTCAGACAATGAATAAGACACACAGAATTCCTGCACCCCAGCTCACACACTTTGTTTCTCTGAAGCCACCTTGCTGTGCTTCATTCTCAATATCTTTTCCTCATTTTCTGTCTCTTTCCCTCCCACCCTCCTTCCTGTCCTTTTCATTCTTCCCCTGTAGACTGTAAGCTTCTCATGAGCAGGGCTCATGTCTGCCAACTCTGTTGTACTTCCCAAGCTCTCATTACAGTAAGTGCTCAATTCATGCTATTAACTGATTGATTGATGGAACTCATAACTGACCCCTTGCTAATACCCTCCCTCCTTCCTGGGACTCCCTTCCCCTTCAAATCCAGTGGGTCACTACACTGTCTATCTTCTAAGCCCTAGTGAAATCACATTTCCTCCAGGGAACCTTCTCTAACTAATCTCTCGTCTTCCCATCTAATTTCCCTCCCTACTTAATCATCTGTGCACTTAAGTTCTCACCCTCTAAGAATGCTGGTAACGTTCCCACCACGGTACTTTATGTACTAGTAATTGTGGAATTTGTAAAGCATAGGGGTAGTAACAACACAGTCAGATTGGACATACATTCATTCAATCGTAGTTACAGAGTCCCTGCCCCGGTGAGGCTGACATTCTAAAGGGGAGGGAGAACAGGTATTTTATCTCCATTTTACTGATGAAGAAACTGAGGCACAGAGAAGGTCAGTGACATGCCCAAGTGACAGGTACAACAAGAAAGTGACTGAGCAGGTTAGAACCCCGGTCTCTGGATTCTCACTCCTGTGCTCTTTCCATCAGGCCACCCTGCTCAGTTGCCTCCTCTGTCTGTAATTTAATTTAGGTTCTGTCTTTCCCACTAGACTGAATGCTCCTTGAGGGCAAGGATGAAATCTGTTTATTGTACTCTCCCAAGCGCTTAGTATGGAGCTATGTGCAAAGTTAACACTCAAGTACTATCAATTGATTTTAGCACTAATGAATGGAAATCACAAGCTTTACAAAACCTCACCTTTATTCTTTGGTTTCAGTCTTTATTCTTCATCTCTCTTTTCCCCATTCTAGTAATGAGTAGTGAAGTGGACTAAATTGAATTTTGCATCCTTACCCTCCTACTATTTAGTGGAGGTAAGGGTGAGATCTGAAGTTGAGAAACAGAGTAGCCTAGTGGAAAGAGCATGATCCTGGGAGTCAGAAGGACCTGGCTCCGATATATTTAAATATTTGAGTACATAAATTGATATGTATAAAAGTGCTGAGTTGGTAATCAGTCATACTTTTTGAGTCCTTACAATGTGCACAGCACCGTACTAAATGCCTGGGAGAATACAATATAATTGGTAGACACATTCCTTGCCCCCAGCGAGCTCACAATCTAGAGGGGGAGAAAGGCATTAATATAAATCAATTAATTATGGATACATACATAAGTGCTGTGAGGCTGAAGGAGTGGTGAGTAAAGGGAGAAAACCAGAGTGATGGAGAATGAAGTGAGAAAAGAAGAAATGAGGGCTTAGTCGAGGAGGGCATCTTGGAGGAGATGTGCCTTCAGTAAGGCTTTGAAGAAGAGAGTAGTTCTGTCAGATATGAAGAGGGAAGGTGTTTGCCAAAGTCAGGATGTGCATGGGAGGTCGGCAGCAAGATAAGATAGATGGTATTTGTATTCAGCTGTGGTAGCTAGGACCTGTAAAGAAGAAAAATTAATCTCATCATCATCAATCGTATTTATTGAGCGCTTACTGTGTGCAGAGTGATGATGATTATTATTGTCAATCAGGACAAGTCTCCTGTAGGAGATGAGATTTCAGGGGAGTTCTGAAGATGGGGAGAGCTGAATTCTAGCAGATTTAGGAAGGGTTAGAGGTGGTAGAATTGAGAAGGTCCAATGCAAAGGTGAGTCTGGGAACAGTGGAGTTATTCTTGCAGTTACTGAGAAAGCTAAATTTGTATAATGATTGGTTAAAAAGAACAAGCCATGCAGCAACTGGGAAGTAATTTTTCGCCTATATCCTCAGTTGGTCAGACCTTATTAGAAGTTTGACTCCAGTTTTGGTCATCATATTTAAAAAATGTCCAGAAACTGGAGGTGGTCCAGAGAACAGTGACAAAAATAATTACAGGAAAAGTTAAAAGAATGGAGGTTATATTTAGCCTGGAGAAGAGAAAGCTCTGAGTGACATAACCGTCTTCAGTTCTGTGAAGGGTTTTTATAAGGAGGACGATCACTTGTTCTCCAAGGTCCCTGAGGAGTCAAGTAAGAAGCTTGACTGAAATCGGGTAAGGTTTGAATTGGGCATAAGGAAGAGCTTCTTGACTATTAAGGGGATAAACTCTGGAATGAGCTTCTCTGGAACCGAGAAGGGATTCTCCTAGGTCTTTAAGGGATTTCACCCGCTGGGACGCAGGGAATTTATTTAGATAATCCTCCTTCCCCCTTCTATGATTCTACAATAGCTAGTTGGATTTAGTAACTGGCCTAGGGAAAAGAGCATGGGCCTGGGAGTGAGAGGACCTGGGTTCTAATCCCAGCTCTGCCACCTGTCTGCTGTGTGACCTTGGGTAAGTCACTTCCCTTCTCTATGCCTCAGGTTCCTCATCTATGGAATGAGGATTAAATCCTACTCCCTCCTGCCTAGACTGTGAGCCTCACATGGCGACATATACTTCCCAAGCACTTAGTACAGTGCTCTGCACACAGTAAGCGCTCAATAAATACAATTGAAAGAATCAATGAACATGGGAAAGGGACTGTGTCCAACCTGATAATCTTGTAGCTATCCCAATGCTAACAGTGCTTATCACATAGTAAGCACTTAACAAATAACATTATTATTATTATGGTTGTTATTAGTATTAGTATTAGTATTATTTCCTGCTAATTGATTTTTCACTGACTCTTGAGAGGGTGGTCTGGGCCACACCATGACCAGGTGTGGAGGGGTGGATCTAGCTGTGATCCTTGGTGGGTTATTCCATGACCAGGAGTGGAGGGGGCTCATACTACTGACCCCTATCAACTCCCAGTAGAGCTACCCCACTCTTGCTTATGGTGTCTTCTACCCCCTAGTCCCTTTCCTGCAAAATGAATCAATAAGATTTATTGAGTGCTTATTTCATGCAGAAACACGAAAGACTTGAAGAGAGTCCAGGAGCATTAGTAGACTCGATCCCTGCCCTCAGGGAGCTTACAATCCAGTGGGGGAGGCAATACACTCAAATAAATTTCAAGTAGGGAGAAGCAGCCAAGTGTAAAAGTAGGGACATAAGTGCTACCAGGTGCGGGGATGGAGGAAGGAGCGAGTACCCTGAGGTGACATTGAAGGGCAGAAGTCGCAATAGTAGGGGAGATGGGATGGGGAGATGTGATGAATCAAGGAAGGCCTCTTGGAGGAGATGTGATTTTAGAAGGGTTTTGAAGAAGGGGAGAGCAATGCTGTGCCGTATGTGAAGGGGGCAGGAGTTCCAGATAGGCAGGCAGGTGCAAGCAAGAGCTTGGCAGGAAGAGAGACAAGTAGGTTCAGAGGCCTTCCCAACTAAGCCCTTATTTCCACTCCCCACCCTCCCCTCTCTGTCGACTGTGCATGCACGTAATGGTGTATCCCTTAGGAGCTTTGATGTTCAACCGAACCCCACAGCACTTACAATAACGGTGGTATTTGTTAAGCACTTACCATGTTCCAGGCACTGTACTAAACGTAAACGTCCTTGCGCTTTACCAATTCCCCCTCTGTAGTTTCTTTTAATGTCTGTCTTCCCATAGAACATAAGCTCCTTGTGTTTTGGGGTCCCATCTACTGACTATTGTATTATACTTTCCCAAGAACTCAGTACAGTGCTCTGCACACAGTAAGTGCTCAACGAATACCATCAATTGATTGAATGATTAACAGGTTAGTTTGAAAGGCGTGAAACAAGTGAGCTGGAGTGTAGGAGAGGAATGGGAGAAGAATGAGGATAAATAGAACTGTGCCTAGCTCACAGTAAGCACTTAGCAAATACCAGAATTATTAAATAGTTTGGGAAGAGAGCTGATGGAGCACTCTGAAAGAGTAGTCAAAATGCATAGGCCCCTTTTCCAGCACTTTTTACGGCCATTTTTATAGCCGCATTGGGAGCTCACAGCCAAAGCCCCATTCCCAAAATGGAGTTGGGAAGTGCTATGGAGAGTCCTGTATGTTCGAGTTAGGGGTCAAGTGTTAAAGAGAAGCCTCATCCCCAAAAGTCAGCTCCCTTCCTTAGGCTCACACGTTCCCCTTTCTCCTTTGGCACCTGCCAAGATTGGCTTGGGAGAGGGAGGGCCAATTTCTTGGCCTGCAGGCCAAACCCCTGGCTTACTCTACGGGACCAGAGGGCCCATGGCTGATTGATAACGGATCCACCAGTCCATATTCCGGGGCCTTGCCCTAGGGTTCCGAGTCACAGCCAGGAAATCCCAGGTCATTTAGAGGATGTCAGTGGCAAAAGAAGTGGGAGAGTGAACCGGTAAAGCATTTCTAGTGTTAAGTCTGCTGAGAACTGGGAAATCCATGTTGTGATGGAACGCCCCTGGTAAACACAGAGAAACCAAACAGAGCGGTGTTTGGGAGCCAAGGGGGCCTGGGTCTGATTCACGTCTAGCACATGCTCAGAGCACCCAGCCAACAAACCCTACTCAGATGGGCTCACGGCGCTCTGATCAAACGAGGCCGGGAGCAGAGACGTGGGGAAGAGGTGATGGAGAAGGAGGTGGCGTTCCCCCGGGAGAAGCAGGTGTTCTCTCCCGTCCGCGGTCAGGATGGGATGGCCCGGAAGTCGGTTTTCACTAGGCTTCAACCAGACCCCTCTGCTAGCCACTGCAAAAGGAGAAGCCGGGACTGGGAAGGAGGGTAAGGATTCCCTCTCTTCAGCCACCGCTCTTGAACCTGGCAGATGGACAGAGATGGTCTGGCGCCCCGCCAGAGAAGCATCCAAGTTTACAAATGATAATGCACAAAAACAAACAAGATTCCCATTTCAATCCAAAGGCCTGGTGCTTCCAGCAGTGGGCTTTCGCACGGAACATCTGCATGTGGTTTGTGGTTGTGTGTGCCTGTGTGTGGGCGCTTATCAAGGTAGAAGGGTAAAACTTGGAACTCCAAAACCCCAGAGGCCTGATGTTAATTGCATCCTGGCAGCTCGGTCTCTCTGCTGCCTCCAACAGCTGTGTGCATCACTGGAAGCTCCCATATGTGCAGACTGCAACTGGATTTTCCCGTCTCTTTCTCCTCTGCCTTAATAGGATTGCCCTGGCAGAGCTGAGCGATCAGTGGTTCAGCCGCAGATGCACTTATCCAGCCTGTGAGGAGTGGGCTCACCCCTGTGAGCCGAACACCTGCGCTTCGGCACCACTTGCATGCATGTGCCCACCCAGAGCACTTTCGTGTGTGTCGACTTACATACCTTACTTAGTCATCTACGTTTTCCCATTCTCTTTTTCTTTCTTAATGGTATTTGTTAAGTACTTACTATGTGCCAGGCACTGTTCTAAGCTCTGGGGTACATACAAGGTAATCAGGTTGGGCACAGTTCATGTCCCACCTGGGGCTCACAGCCTTAATCCCCATTTTACAGCTGAGGGAATTGAGGCACAGAGAAGTGAAGTGACTTGCCCAAAGTCACACAGCAGACAAGTGGCAGATACGGGATTAGAATCCAGGTCCTCCTGACTCCCAGGGCCATGCTCTGTCCACTAGGCAACACTGCTTCTCTCTCTCTCTCTTCTCTCTGATCTTATTTTCCCACTATACTGGAAGGTGCCTGAGGGCAGAAGGGTGTCTTCTTACTCTATTGCTCTCTCCCAAGTCCAATGACCGACTGCGCTTTGCACCCTGTAGATGCTCAGTGCTCATGCTGGGCAAGCAATGTGGCCTACCGGTTAGAGCACGAGCCTGGAGTCAGAGGATCTGGGTTCTCGTCCTGGCTCTGCTACTTGCCTGCTGGGTGACCTTGCACAAGTCACTTCACTTTTCTGGGGCTCAGTTTCCTTATCTTTCAGTGGGGATTAAATACTACTTCATCCTATTTAGAGTGTGAAGGACAGGTACTGCACCTGATCTGATTAACTTGCATCTACCCCAGTGCTAAGTACGGGGCTTGGCACATAGTAACAAATACAACAAAACAAACAAAAAGAGCTAGCGATTAATTGAGACCCTCCATTTGGACCTGGGCACTTTGAGGTGCCGATGTCCCATGAAACTGATGGAAAATCCTAGGTTCATACATGCAGGCAAGCACTCCCACTCCCACTCATGCATAGTAGGTATAGGTGTAGTGCTGCGAGGAAATCTGGTTCCCGGGAAATGCCCCGTTTCTTCCTCTAAGGGATTGGGGAGGGAGCTTTTCTTTTTGAACCAAGTATCCCGAGGGACCTAGAAGGATTCCTGAAACCTCCGGTGGTTTCATCAGATTTTGCAGTTAGGTGGAACTTATCAAGTATGTTCCCGATGGTCCGTGAGGGCCCCCGGAAGAGCACTGCCCCTCCCCGCTTTACCCCTCGACTCATTTAACGGCCTCTGGAGAAAATGGTGTTATTTTTAAATGCCAAAGGAATGCTTGTGGAATTGCAGACCACATGTTTGCCCGGCCCCTGGTACTTCTGCCAATGGTCTGCTTCTCCCTTAGGCTCCCTTTGCCAATACCAGGGGCTCGGTCCTATCACAGTGAGTCTCCTGACTGTCCCCCATCCCACCACTCCCTGTCCTTGCCCCTTCCCTCCATGGCCTGGGAGAAGTTCCCAAGCCAGGGTGAGCGGCAGGAGGTGGTGGAATAGTTTGTGCTCTCTTCCTCCACTTTTCTCTGCTCTCACTTCCCCTTGGCCTCTCCTCTACACCAACAGAATGGAATCCCCCAAATCAGAAACATCTCCAACCCAAGGATTTAAATATTTGGTGTCCTCTAGCAATGAGCTATCCTTCTGTCTGTCTTGAAATGTGAGACAACCCTGCAACCTTTCCCAAGGGCCCCATGTAGTGCCAGGTACGGGCGGGCTTCCAACCAGTATGCCAATTGGATGATGGTGGTGGCCATAATGGTAGTCCACTTGCCAACTTTATAGGCCAAAAGGGCTTCTGGGTGGGTACGGTGCTTGGCACATAGTAAGCGCTTAACAAATACCATCATTATTATTATTACACCATGCCAAAACTGGAGAAACTCTGCAGCACTGGCTCACACCCTGAACCGGTCCCTGTCCTCACTCCCACAACTGTGGACAGTACATCTAGTCATGCCGTAAGCAGATGGCGATTGTGCTCTATCCGGGCAGCCAGTGGGTTTCTCTTTGACCTCCCCCTCCCAGCTTGTTTGGGTTTTTTCTTTTTTCCCCAGTTTTGGGGACTACCCTCCCCCTCACGAGTAATTAAAGATGTAACTTGGTGGAGTGCTGGAGCCTCAGCACACCACACCCAGCCTGCCATGAGTGTGTCCCAAACACTCCCGTCTGGAAGGGAAGATTTATGGCCGGTGGACTGTGGCGGCGGGAGATGAGTAGACACAGCTAATTAGGTTTGCGGTGGGGGAGGAGGCCTCTCTGATGGCACCCAAGGGGAAAGAGCGGAACTGCTGAGGACGAGGGAGGACGGAACCGTGCTGCCAAGATTGGTAAAGGACAGACAGAGACGCCGGTAGCATGCTGAAAGCCCAAGCTAAGGGTGCCAGGGAAAGGGGATGGGAGGGGAGGGGAAGAGCGAGAAGGATCTGGCTAGTCACTTCTGGGTTATTTTATGCATCCGTATATGGTGGGGATATGAGCCAGGAGAGGGGAGAGAACAGATTCCCTCACTCGCTTCTTTGATGGGGGTCTCACTGCCCAACCCCCTTCCCCATCCCTGCTTTCCCCTTTCTCTCTTGCCCATTGAGGTGCCCCTTGTGGGACTCATTTAACCTCACTGTGGCCCCAAACTGTGGAGTCTGTCAATGGAGGAAATTGGACTTATTTCTAATAAAAGAGGAGGGGGAAGGGAAACGCTGCTAATGTCAAGGGAAAACCAGGCGGCGGCCAAAGAAACATCATGTCTCCAGGAAAGAGGCGGCAGGAATATCCCTGTGATCGTGCCTGACGTCACCCCATGGAATTTGGAAGGCTGCTGGGGCTGAGGGTTGTTTTTCCAAGATATCATAGGTCAGAAAGAAAGGTTATTTTTAAAATCCGTCCCTTCTGCCCCTCCAGTTGTCCCCCCCCCTCCCCCCCGCCCCCGAACCTTGTCGAGCAGTCCTGGTCCTACAAAGAGATCTAATTTATTTTCCTCCATCGCTGGGGGCTTCTGTTTTTAGTCGTGCAAGGAAGTGCCCACCACGTTCACCTCTCAAGTTAATTTCCCCACCTTGTCCTCCCTGCCAGCCCATTCATTCATTCAGTTGTATTTATTGAGCTCTTACTGTGTGCAGAGCACTGTACTAAGCGCTTGGGAAGTACAAGTTGGCAACATGTAGAGACAGTCCCTACCCAACAACAGGCTCACTGGCTAGAGGGGGGAGACAGACAACAAAACAAAACCCACGAATGAAGTAGAGGATGTGTCAGCACTGTAGGGGAGCAGGAGATGGGAGGGAAAGCAGGCCCTCGAGGAAGGGGGTCATGCTGTCCTAACTTGTGCTTCTGGGTTGGGTGATTTCACTGTCAGCCAGAAAACCAACTACAACAAAGCACTGTCTGGGAAAAAATTTTTTGCCCCGAGAGGGAGAGAGAGAGAGAGAGTGGCCTGCACAACCAGCAAGGCCCATTATGGAAGTTTTCCTCCTGCGGGAGCTGGAGCCCCAGACCCCAGCGGCAGGCCGGCCCATGGGCTATTTGGGATGGTGGAGAGGGTTGTCTGGTTGGCTCAGCAACCCAGTGGATGGGCAGAGGGTTGGGTTGAGCTGTGAGCCGAGCCACAGTTTAGATTCCTGGCATTTGAAAGAAGGGGTGACGACACCTATTGTTCG
The DNA here is from genome assembly GCF_015852505.1 of Tachyglossus aculeatus. NCBI lineage: Eukaryota > Metazoa > Chordata > Mammalia > Monotremata > Tachyglossidae > Tachyglossus > Tachyglossus aculeatus. The sequence goes on from NC_052081.1 coordinate 9,219,724, forward strand.
TCGGTCTGTGGACATGAGGGGGTCTCATGGCAGAGGCGAGATAGCTGGATGTTTTGAGATCAGAGAGAAATCTCTTGAGAATCCAAATTTCAGCTGCTCCGTTAATAGTGGTAATACTCCTCCTGGTAGGGTTGACAGCTAAGTAAAGTGAATCCTTCTGCTTGAAGTTTACTAGGCCTTTTGCCTTCCAGCTAGACATTTTTATCCCTGTTTTCATTTCTTCCTGCCTCCAGGTCTCTCTGTTTATCATCCTCGTTTCCCACAAAGAGAATGCTTGAAAGAGGCCTGGGGGGATTGTCTTGCATCTACCCCAGTGTTTCAAATAGTGTTCGGCACATAGTAAGCACTTAACAAATACCTCAGTTATTAGGATTATTATTATATTCTCATGTTCCTCCCTCCAGCTTCCTGTTTCGCTTCCAGTAGGCTTCTGCTTTTGCAGTCATTTCTCAGGTCTCTACCCCAGGAGCAGTGGTCACTTTTAAAGCTAAAAAGAGACCAGATGCATTGAACTTAATGTACCGAGCTTGTCAACAGGCCAGTGAGGGACAATATAGAAGCGCTAGTCGAGCAGCCATATGAGATGTGATCAAATGTGTAGGCACACTTCTAAAAATGAAATATGAAATAGAACCTCCTGGAGAACAGTTAGGAGATCTACGTTCTGCCTTTGGCTCTCCCATTGGCTGGATGATGACCTGGGGAAAATAGCCACGTCATTCTGGATCTTCAGTTTGGGCACCCATGTATGACAGACCACCACTCTTCCCACCTTCAAAACCTTATTGAAATCACATTTCCTCCAAGAGGCCCTTTCCAATTAAGCTCTCATTCCCCCACTCCCTCTCCCTTCTGTATCATCCATGGAGTTGGATCAGTGTCCTTTATGCTCCTGATATTCACCTCACCCCCAGCACCATAGCCCTTATTTATAAATCTGTAAGTTAATTTATTGTCTGTCTCCCCCTGCAGACGTAAGTGCCTTGTGGGCAGGAAACATGTCTACCAACTCTGTTGCATTCGCCCAAGTGCTTAGTACAGTATTCTGCACACATTAAGCACTCAATAAATACCACTAACTGATTGATTCCATTTCTCCATGTACAAATTGGAGAGGCAACTCCCTCCCTTCATAAGTCTAAATAGCAGCAGAAGTTGCAATAGCACTGGGGCATCTGCTGGTCACCATTTAATTTACTTAGCGCTTGGTAAATCTGAAACAGAAGCGGCATGTATCACAAGGAGCTTACACTGAAGTGGGGGAGACAGGGAGGTGACCCCATTTTGCAGTTCTTGGAGGGAAAGAGCCATATTGAATAGTTAATTTTTTTGACCGCATTCAGCTCTACCGGGGAGGCCAGATAGACCCTGACGTCGCCCCAGATTAGTCCCCCCGCCGCAGGGTCTTGTGAAACAAGGGCTGGGTTTCTCAGGGAGGAGCTTGGGGAGGGCTCTGCTGTTGGCTTCCTGCTGTCCAGGATACTGACGGGCCGCTTTGCCATTTTAATAATAATTATGGTGTTTGTTAAGCATTTACTACGTGTCAGGCACTGTACTAAGTGTTTTCTCCCCTGTCACCCCTGCAGGGCATACATGAGTGTGAAAGAGCTGAAGGAAGCCCTGCAGCTGAACAGTACCCACTTTCTCAACGTCTACTTTGCCAGCTCAGTGCGGGAAGACCTGGCAGGAGCTGCCACCTGGCCTTGGGATAAGGAGGCGGTCAGCCACCTGGGTGAGTAGAGCATTGGAGCTTTTGGTTGGGATGGGACAGGCAGGAGGGAAATGGTGGGGGAAGAAGATGGACAGGGACTGCTCACGCATGACTGCATCTGGGTTCAGTAGCTCAGGGATGTGTGGACTGTGGTGAAGGAGAGGTGGTGGGGAGGGAGAGAAAGAAGGCCAATGAATGACCAGGCCACAGTTGATGTAAGTAGGACGTCCTAAAGGGTCCTGCAGGCAGTGGGACATGAGGGTAGGAAGGGAGAGCAGCATTAATGAAAGATAAGGGCATTATTGTCCCAGCCTTTTGATGCCTAAGCTAAAATCCAAATCTAAAATCTCAGCTCTAAATAACACAGAGTTTTGTTTGCAAAAGGGTAAGCAAGCCCATGAACATTTCAAGGTCTAAATCCAGTCAGTCCATCTACCCCTGACCCCATTGTGACCTGGAGGTCAGAGTCTCCCCGAAGCCCTGTTTCTCTAAAGCACTGGGTTAGCCTATAACCTGAGGGTTGGGATCCTGCAGACCCCCAAATCAGGGGATGCTCCTGGTGGTGTCAGCTGGGCCCCTGGTGCAAATGTGCACAGTCGGGTGGGTATGTGGGCATAGCTGCCCATGCTGATGGGGGAACGTTCCCTGTTGTCCAACAGCATTGTAGTCAAAATGCCTCATGGGACCACATGTAGCAGAACATAGTGGGAGTTGGGAGGTGGCAGGCATCCCTCGCGTGAACCCCCCCCCCCCAATGCCTCTGGTTAGCTCAGGCCAGGTGCAAGACTGAAACCTCGGAACTGAGAATTTGAATCCTTCCATTTGCTCCTAGCACACCGTTCCAGGAGTGGCTCCAGGAAGCTCCTTGAGAACTCTCCAGAAGTGGGGAAATTGGTGACTAGGGTGTGGCAGGGTGGGAAGTGTTAGATGATCTCTCCTTCCCAGTGCCAGGACTCCTGGTGATTGGATTAGACTGGCGCTAGCACATGTGGGCAGCCTATTCAGAGCCTCTTGGAGACTCTTCTGTGCCCTGGGGTGGGGTGGAGTGCTGCAGGACCAGAGGACCTGTCCTGTACTTGTGCCAGGGAAACTCAAACTCGGAGCTTTTCGTGGGGTGGCCAGGCAACCTAAGGCGCAGCATATAGGCAGCAGGTCTCGATCAATCAATCGCTTTTATTGAGCGCTTATTGTGTGCCCAGCACTGTACTAAGTGATTGGAAGAGTAAAGTATAACAAAGTTGGTGGACATGTTCCCTTGCCTACAAGGTGCTTACTGCCTCCCCTGGAAATGTTGGTGTGAATCCCACTTCTGCCAGCTTTTCGACTACTCGAGGTGTAAATATTTTTACACTGGAGACCTAGGTGGGTGCTTAGTAAATGCTACTGCCAGTACTATAGACCATGCTGCTTCCAACCCCAGAATTGAGAAGCAATGTGGCTTAGGGAAAATAGCACAGGCCTGGGAATCAGAAGGACCTGGGCTCTAATCCCAGTTCTGCCACTATTCTGTTGTGTGACCTTGGGCAAGTCACTTCACTTCTCTGTGCCTCAGTTACCTCATCTGTAAAATGGGGATTAAGACTGTGAGATCCATGCTGTGTCCAACCCGATTTGCCTGTATCTGCCCCAGTGCCTAGTACAGTGCCTGGCACATAGTAAGTGCTTAACAAATACCATAAAAGAAAAAAATAAAAATTGGGCCTTTGCTCGAGTAGGTGCTGTCATCCGGTTTCCTGTGGTGGTGCTGTATCTCTAGGCATGGGGTGCTCAAAGCTATCTCAATTTTACGTTCTTTGATGGGGGACCATTTTGCAATGCCCTTCCCAGAGGCGTAAATGCCTTTTCCGCTCTTGCTACACCGGGGAGCCAGCTCTGCTTCCACAGACAGTAAGCCTTGAGTAGCAGCCTCCCCATTCGCACCCCTGCAGTCTGCCAGTGGCTTTGTGCAGTGTGTCTGCAGCTGCGTGGGGATGGAGTTGGGCTGTGGGGAGTAAGGAAGATCTTAGGGACCCGTCGGCCTCGGAGAATGCCCGCCTCTTCTTGGACGGAGAACGCCAAGGCCTGGAGTGGGGCTGACACCTGGCCCAAGTACTGGGTTTGGTTAGGGTCGATAACAGCTGGCATTTCTTCCAACAAGGTAATTGTAATAAAAATTGCGGCATCGGAAAGCCTTTACTCTGTGCCGCGACCCTTTGGAATAAGGGACACAGCATGGCCTAGTGGAAAGAGGTTGGGCCTGGGGGTCTACAAACCTGGGTGCTAAGGCTGGCTCTGCCAATTTGCTGTGTGACACTGAGCAAGTCACTTAAGCTTTCCGGTGCCTCCGTTTCCTCAACTGTAAAATGGGGATTAAATACCCGTTCTCCCTCCTGGTTAGACTGTGAGGCTCCTGTGGGACAGAGACTGTGTTGTGTCCAACCTGATCAACTTGTATCTACCCCAGTGCCTAGAACGATTCTTGACACATAGTAAGCACTTAACAAATACCATAAAAAAAAGCCAAGCCCTGTACTCTAAATGTAGAGGTAGATAACAAGATTATCAGATTCGACATAGTCCCTGCCCAGATGGGCTTCACAGTCCAGGGGGAGGGGAAGAGAACAGACAAAACTGTGGCAGAGAGAAGTTTGTCCAAGGTCACACAACAGGCAAGTGGCAGAGCCAAGATTAGAATCCAGGTCCTCTGATTCTCAGGACCTTGGGTCTTTCCACCAGGCTCTGCTTCTTCTCATGCTGCTTCTGTCTACAGCCCTGGTGTTACTTCTCTTTCTTTTTCTTTTACCCATGCCCTTGTATCCGGTTTCCCTATTCTCCTTTCCCTGCTTACCCCATTCCTTGCACTACCTCAACTGTCCTTCCTTGGCTTCCACACGGAACACTGAACTGGCAGTGGCCTTCAAACTCCACAGTCAGAGCATGACAACACTTTTTTTCAGCAAGTAACTGGAAACAATTACCCAGACACCTGCAGACCAGACCCCAACCTTCCAGTTTTACAGACGTGTTATGTTCATCCCTAAAAGTTTTACAATGTCTTCACAGAGCTGTTCTAAAGTTGTTTTAGCCAGTGGCCTTTCCTCAATCCAGTGAGTGTCCATGGCAGAGGTGATTAGGGGGAGTTAGTGTCTGTATCCTCAGCTCCTCTGGCCATCTGTGGTAGAAAAGGAAAATCGAGTCTCGAGGCTTCCAGAAGACTCTATTGAAGAGTGGGGTATAGGATTCCTGAAGGTTTTCTGATGACCAGTTTATTTACCCTACTCTAACCCTTACCCAATCCCCAGTCTTTGTTCTCAAAACGTTTCTATGGCTCACTGATAGAGTCGGGGGGGCTGGCCACAGACTTTCCCTTTGCCAAATTTGTTGCTCAAATCTGTTCCTTCCTCCCTACTATTATAATGGTAATCCTTGTGGTATTTTGTACTCACTCTGTGCCAAGGGTGGCTAGATAGAACACAATCAGATCAGACACAGTTCTTGTCCTTCACTGGGCTCACAGTCTAAGAGGTAGGGAGAGCAGATATCTTATTCCCGTTTTGCAGATGAGGAAGCTGAGGCCCAAAGAAGCTAAGTCCTAAGGTTCCACAGTGACCAAATGGTCTAGTCAGGATTAGAACCCAGATCTCATGATTCCCAGGTCCGTGTTGTGTGTGTGAGTGTGTGTTTTACACGTACATATGGGGTAAACAAGTCCATCCAGCAGTTTAGGGCAAATTATCTTTGCGACTTTGAGCAGGCCCACCAGAAGTATTTCTGCTTTGCTTTTATTTGATTGGAATCAGCTCATCCCTAAAAGACTCTCTTTTTTCATAGAACATCTTTCTCTGGGAAAATCAAAAGGTTTTATAGCTTTCCCCCGCAACAGAGAAATGCTGTTGGTTCTCAGTACAGGGCCAGTTTCCACCCCAAACATTAGAGCCATCAAACGCTCATCAAGCGAGGCAGGATCTTTTTCATGGCGGAGGGCCCTGTCCTTTTGTGGGTGACCCTTAACCATAGGACAAAGCTCATGGTTTGACTGGCCACTTGTCCATTCACTGTGTTAGGTGCTGAGGAAAATCCGATGAAAATAAGTTGACATGGTCCCTGCCCCTATCTTCTCTCTTCCCTAGACCTTAGTACAGAGCTCAGTACATAGAGGTGCTCAACAAACACCACGGTGATTATCTTTAATAACTGAAAAAGATCATCAGAAGCAGATCATGTCAGTCAACCTCCAGAGCCAGCGGCCTGTCCGAGGCCACAAAGGCTCATGTGGTCCTAAGCGGTGCAAGTGGATTCAAAGTTTTATATATATATATATATATACATAGAGAGAGAGAGAGAGAGAGAGAGAGAGAGAGAGAGAATATGTGTGTGTGTGCGTGTGTAGGGTTGAAGCGCGACCAGGCATTGGGCTTCTCCCCGGCTCACCACATCACTCTTCTGTAGCCTGTTGTATCACACAGCTGGTTTTCCTTCCCACGGACCTCCATCTTGGTCTGTCACTGGCCTAGCGTCCTCCTCACTTAATGGTTGGCCCTGAGTGATGGTGGGGAAGAGCAGAAGAAAATGAATGTTGACGCAGCAGGTTCAGGGCCAGGCATTCCCAGTAGACAGGAACCCAGAGTGGCAAAGGGCTAACCGCTAAAGGGAGGCCCTGCTCATTCAAAACCCACTTTGGTCAGGCAAAAATGACATCCAGAGTCAAACGTTTCCTGAGCCTTGGGCTGGGTCACTGGGGCTGAGGGAGGGAAAGCGAGGAGAGGAATGAGGAAGGAAGATTGAAGAGTCTCTAACGAGCCTCCCCTACCCTGGGATAGAGTTGACTTCTTGCTACCTCCTCCCCACATCCCCCTCCCCTTTTGTCCCTGCCACTCTGGAACCAATTCAGTTTGCTCTTGGGTCAATTTGGTTCCATCGCCCAGGAGAGGGAGGCTGGAGATGGGGAAATGGCTGGATTCTCCTGGATCTATTGCTCTCAGCTGCCAAACTGGCAGAAGGGTTGTGCAGTCACGGTTCACCACCTGCACTTTGAGAGGGCGAACCCAGAGCCGGAGCCCTGGACAGCTCGGAGAGAGGAGGCTCCAGAGGAAGCCATGGGGATGGATCCATTGGAAGGAACAGCTGGAGGGAGGGGATGCAGAACTCTGTGGGGGGCGGGAGAGATTGAGAGAGAGATTGATGCGTGAAGAGAATGTGGAAGACCAATCAAGAAAGCCAAAGGACTCTAAAAGGGGCCCTTGCTAAGGACGATTTTTCTCTTCTGCCTCCCAACCCTGAGACAGTGTCTCGCTTTCCAGGGCCCAGGCGTATTGGTTCTGGCCCCGGATCCCTTTCAGAGCCTTTAGACTGAAAGCTCCTTTGGTTAGACTGCTAGCTCCTTGAGGGCAGAGATCATGTCCACCAACAACAGTGAACTCTCCTAAGTGCTTAGTATAGTGCTGTGCACATAGCACTCATAAAATTCTCTTTATCAATTGATTAGTTTGGGAGAAAGGAGTCGGGCCGCGAGAGCGGGAGCAGCAGTCAGGCGGGGAGGTGTTTCAGTGGGAAGGAAAGCTCCCTGGCTCCCCAGGATCAATTCACTCATTATGTTGGCCTGACAGATGTGGCTTTACTTTCTTGGGGAGTGCCGGGGGCAGTGGGGGATAAAAGGGGATTTGGCAAGTGCTGTACTCTGTATTCCAGTAACTTTTCTCCAGGAGGAAGGGTTTCCGATTTCCCCTTGAAGGTGGGGATATGAGACCTTGGGGACTCTCCCGGCCTCAGTGATCAGACCCAAATGGCTCAATGCATCTGAGGGAGTGGTCAGCAGCACGATATTATTCCAGGGTTTGAATGTTACATTAATTCATTTATTATCATTGGGTTTTTTGGTTTTTTTAGCTCATGCATTCCTCCTTTTAGCTCTTGGACTGCAAGCCTCTTTACTTCACTCAGACTTGTTTTTGGCTCGAGTAGACAAGGTTTTTTTTTATTAAAAGTTGAAAAACTTTGTCTTCATTTTCTAGAGTTTTGAATCAAATTAATCCTTTTCTGCCTTTCCTCCTCTGGGGCATGCGTGCATGTGTACATGTATGGAGGGTAGCCTTGCTCTTTGTTGAGCTCATTGGTTTTAATGGGTAATATTTTAAAATTAGCAACCGTAGAGAGCAGAAGTCATGGGCTCTCAGGGTTGGAGGAGCGGCCTGGGCTCTGAGAGCGTGTGGACGAAAGACTCCGGGAGGGATGGAGAGTGTGGTGGCCGCACAGCAACCATCAGGGACGCCATCACGGTGCAGCTTGGAGTGTGGTAGCTAAGAGATGGTCAATCCATCAAACGTATTTATTGAGCACTTACTGTGTGCAGAGCACTGTACCAAGTGCTTGGGACAGTAAAGTATAACAATACGTCAGACAAATTCCCTTCCCACAGTGAGCTTACAGTCTGGAGTGGGAGACAGACATTAATAAAAAGAAATGAATTGTGGATATAGACATAAGTGATGTGGGGCGGAGGGAGGGGTGAGTAAAGGGTCCAAATCCAAGTGCAAGGGTGACACAGAAGAGAGTGGGAGAAGAAGAAATGAGGACTTAGGGAGGGCCTCTTGGAAGAGATGTGCCTTCAATAAGGCTTTAAAGGTGGGGAGAATCCTTGTTCGATATGATGAAGGAGGGCATTCCAGGCCAGAGGCGGGACTTGGGCGAGAGGTTGGTGGCGTGATAGATGAGATCGAGGTACAGTGAGTAGGTTGGCATTAGGTGAAGTGTGCAGGCTGGGTTCCCAGATAGCAGTTGGTTAACAGGGCTGGGGCCCATGGGGGGCATTATGCAGATGGCCCCTCATGCCCCCAGTGCAGCCCCCTCTTGCCTGCCACAGCCCAATTTCCATCTTGCAAATATTTCTATGTCTGTCTCCCCCATTAGAGTGGAAGCTCCTTGTGGGCAGGACAGTGGCCTTGCAAGGACCTGGTAAGTGTACTACATCCAGTGGGTGCTCAGTAGGCACCACCATTCCTCCTGCTGCCTCCTGGAGGAACAGGTCTGGAAATGTAAATAATTCCACTGGGGGAGGAATTTATCAGCCTTCCTTCCTCCCCTCCCTCCTACTGGCCAGCTGCCACTGTATGGCTGCCAACCCTGGCTTTTAACATGTGTGTTAGGCATGAGTTTCTGTCTGTCTCTGTTTCTCTAGCAGACACCTCCACACTTCTCTTTCTCCCCACAAAGCGTGGGCCTTTCTACTAGGCCCTGGATAGGTTTACCGGAAATTAATTTGAGAACTGGCACAGGCAGGGTGTTCAATCAACCGATGGTATTTATTGAGTGCTCACTGTGTGCAGAGCACCGTACTAAGTGCTTGGGGGGGTACAGTACAACAGAGTTGGTAGACCCATTCCCTGTCCACAAGGAGCTGACAGTCTTGAGTGGGAGGTAGGTAACATATATATATATATAGATATATATATATCTAAGGTATGGATGCCTACGTAAGTGGAGGGAATGTGTTTGTTATTTTGTTATATCATTCTCTCCCAAGTGCTTAGTACAGTGCTCTGCACACAGTAAGTGCTCAATAAATGATTGATTGATTGCCGTGGGGGTGAATATCAAATGCTTAAAAGATGCAGATACTACCATTCTGCTGCTGTTACTATTACTATGACTATTACTACTACTACTACTACTACTACTACTACTACTACTACTACTACTACGAGTGGGAAACTCTGTTTACTTTGTAAACCTTTAGTGATCCAGAAGTTGAGTCCCCCAAGAATTTCTGATTCCCCAAACCGATCCCTAGGGCTCTCCGCTCCACTCCTAACTCCCACCCCCGAAGTTGAGAGAAGAGAATTGTGGGAATCAATCAATTGTATTTATTGAGCGCTTACTGTGTGCACAGAGCACCATACTAAGCACTTGGGAGAGGACAGTATAACAGACACATTCCCTGCCCACAACAAGCTTTCAGTCTAGAAGGAAGGGGGACTTTGACCAGCTCAGGAACAGCAGGTCAGATCAACACTTGGGTGTCATAGGGTGTCATAATTATTTTCCTATTGGTAGATCTCCCTGTGTCCCCTCTAAAGTTTGGAGAGGAGCCCAAAACCACAGAAGGTAGATGACTCATCCAGACTCAAAGAACAGGTCTCTGGTAGAACTATTAAGTACAACTCAGGTCTCGATTCCCAGTTCTGTGTCCTGCCCTCTAGACCACCCTGCCTCTGAAGCATATGAATATATGTGTGTAATGCACATACATATTAAAATATGTAATATGTACATGCCCACACATTTAAAAAGTCCATTATCATATATTCAGTACAGATGACGTCTGCCAAAAAAAAAAATAAGTGCCCACTTATTTGGGATTAAAAATGTATCTCTTCCACATCAGTGAGTGTGTTTTTCAGTAACGATGTTTTTAATTAAGATGCAATTGCTGCCTTATTAAATCTATATTATTGTGTATTTTGGAGCCCACATTTAAAGTGCTACAAAAGAGAATCTCCGGGCCAGATGTACTGGAGCTGAAGTCCGCCAGGAGCAAACTTACCAGGGACAGCGTGGGGTTGCCAGGGGGACTGGCAGATCCTGACTCTTCAGCCTTTTCCTTTCCATTAACCACTTAAAATGAAAAGATCCTACCGGGAGGAGCCAAAAGGTCCTTCACAGATCTCGCCTACATTAGGGAAATGCAATGTTTGATCTTCGGCCGGGCATTCTCGGAGATTAAATTGAAGCTAGATCGTTTAAGTCTGCCTTCATCCCTCGTGTCTGTCACTCCATTGTGCTGTCCCAAGCATTTAGTACAGTGCTCTGCACGCAGTAAGTGCTCAGTAGATACTATTGATTGATTTCCCCACCCACCCTACTTGAGCTCCCTTTCTCCTGCAATGTCCTTCTTCCTTTATCCCCTCCTTCAGCTCCCCACTTTGGGGCCCCAAACTAGAGTCTCTCCTTCGTGAATCCTATTCTTCCCCCTTCTCCCTTCCAGCCTTCCTCAGCTTGTGTTGCAGGTGAGAGTGTGAGAGAGTTCAAGAGGTCTGGGGCAGCTCTGCGGTTGGCAAAGACCCCCCCCGGAGTGCTAGGGGGAGGTGGGTCCAGCTGGGCCAGATCTGTCTTAGCCATTAGGCAGAGATTTGTTTGATAATAACAATGATAATGACGGCATTTGTTAAGCACTTACAATGTACCAAGCACTGGGTAGTTAGCTGTCCCACCTAGGGCTGAGAGGTAAGGGACTCCTCAGCATTGGTGAGTTTTCTATAGTCTGTGGCTGGCTCTGTGCCCCGGGAGGGAAGGAAGAAGGGGAAGAAGTTAGGAAGGAAAATGTGTAGATGTGTTGGTATTAGAAAGATGATGGAAAGATGGGGTGGAGATCAATCTGGAAGGACTGTAACTGCAGCAGATTTTGAAGAGCCATTTTTTCTCCAGGGGTAAATTCTAATCAAAAGATCACATGACATGGGAATCTTTTTAACAAATTAAAAAAAGATTTAAAAAAATAAGAAACTGGCTTAGACCTGACAGAGTAGTTGAACGAAACTATTCTGGGAGGGTGAATAAAGATGAAGTTGCTGAGAGAGCCCATTTTGACTGGCATCTATTCAGCCATGATCCCGCCTGCCAAGCTTAGGGATCCCACTGAGGGCAGCTCGACTGGGGCTGGGCATGGGCACCCACAGCTGGGCCAGGTCAGTCATGGGAGAGGCAGACAGGCACCCCAGTCTCACAATCTGTCCCTGGGTCAGCCCCTGGTGCTGCTCGCTGGCAGCGTACAAGATGCCTACCCGGGAGGAGAACCCGCAGGTCCAGAGCTTTAGCATTTTTGGTGATTTGGCAGCACAGTGCCAGGAAGCCCAGAGCACTCACCCACGATTTGCCCACTGACAGTAACATCTGGTGAGTTAAATGTCATAGATAGTGAAGTTGACGACCAACTACTTCTAGTTTGCAGTAGTAACAGTGGCAACTGTGGCATTCATCGAGTGCTTACTATGTGCTAAGCATTGAGGTAGACCAGTTTATTGCTCTGGTACAGTCCCAACTCACGAACTAAGGACACAGATAAGGATACTAAGGCCCAGAGAAATGAGGTGACTTGCCCAAAGTCCCACACAGCAGGTCAGTGGCCAAGGTGGAATTAGAACCTGTGCTTCCCGACTCCCCGTTCTGATCTCTTTCCTCTAGGCCACACTATCTCCCATCATATGCAGTATTAGGTATTATTCATGACACTGGTATAAGTGGCCTCTAGATCCCAAAGAACTTGCACTTTCGTTCCAGAAGATAGATTAGACTTCAAGCTAGTACTTTCTGGAATGAGACAGGAAGGGACAGGTGCCTGATTTCTCCCTAACATCTACCTAGAGATGGTGGATGGGGTAAAGGCAGGTTCAGCTTAGAGATTAAGAGGCACTTAGTAAGCATTCAGCAAACATCATTGATTGATTGACTGAGGCCCCAGAAGATTGGGTGCCCAGAATTCTTCACCCCTTCTCTTTGTTCCCCAATACTGCCATCACTGTCCTTGCCTCTGATCTCTTGCGGTCTGGGCACAGTGAGCCAGGTTAGCTGTGCAGGCGGAGTGGGCGTAAGCCCCTTGAGGGCAGGGATAATGTCTACCGACTCTATTGCATTATATTCTCCCAAGGGCGTAGTACAATGCCCTGCACACAGTGAGCTCCCAATAAATACCTTTGATGGATTGATTGTTGGGGCAGGAGGGGAAGCGGAGAGTGCCAGTGGAGATCAGGATTAATCAGGACCATCTTTGTAAGTCGAAATTAATTAGTAGTGATGTGTTGGGAGCAGCTGTGTTCATCATCATCAATCGTATTTATTGAGCGCTTACTATGTGTAGAGCACTGTACTAAGCGCTTGGGAAGTACAAGTTGGCAACATATAGAGACAGTCCCTACCCAACAGTGGGCTCACAGTCTAAAAGTTGGAGGATGGAGGGCCCCTCTCCCCTCCCCTCTTTGATCTGCTTCTTCCCTCTCCCGCCGCAGGTGGTGTGGTCCTCAACCCAGCCTACTACGGCATGCCCGGCCATACCAACATCATGATCCACGAGGTGGGGCATGTCCTGGGACTCTACCACGTATTCAAAGGGGTCAGCGAAAGGGAGTCATGTGATGATCCGTGCAGAGAGACGGTGCCGTCCATGGAAACGGGAGACCTCTGTGCCGATACAGCTCCCGCCCCAAAGACCAAGCTGTGCCAGGACCCAGAGCCCGGCAATGACACGTGTGGCCAGAACCACTTCTCTGGGACCCCATTCAACAACTACATGAGCTACACAGGTAAGGGAAAAAACTCCGGGGGTCCATGCGTTCTCCCAGAGCGGGAGCGAGGGTTGCCTTTTGGGATGTCGTGGTCCCAGAGGCCTGTGGGCGAAGGAAGGGGACATTTGTTTTTGCTCACTGGTATTTCCTTTGTCTTTGGTCTTGTCGATAACACCCGCTAGAAGTTCACCATAAAGGCAATTTGGCTACCACATAGTAAGTGTTTTATCAGTGCCTCAATTACTAATAATATTACAAACTCCTAGGTCCCAATGTGTCTCAACGTATATTTCTGAGACTGATTTCGAGACAGGTGGGGCAGTCTGAAGTCAAGGATCTTCTCCTCCCAATGCTGGCCCAAGGAGCCCATTGTTCAGCTCCTTCGGCCCAGGCCATTGACGATTGGAATCAGATCTGAGGTCCGGCCCAAATCAAGCTCGGGTCAAGACTGATTTGTTCATTCATTCATTCATTCAATCGTATTTATTGAGCACTTACTGTGTGCAGAGCACTGTACTAAGCGCTTGGGAAGTACAAGTTGGCAACATGTAGAAACGGTCCCTACCCAACAGTGGGCTCACAGTCTACAAGGGGGAGACAGACAACAAAACAAAACATATTAACAAAATAAAATAAATAGAATAGTAAATATGTACAAGTAAAATAGAATAATAAATCTGTACAAACATATATACAGGTGCTGTGGGGAGAGGAAGGCGGTAGGGCGGTGGGATGGGGAGGGGGAGAGGAAGGAGGGGGCTCAGTCTGGGAAGGCCTCCTGGAAGAGGTGAGCTCTCAGTAGGGCTGATGGTCACTGAGATCAGATCAGACCCCACCAAGGAGGCATTGACCTGAGGAATGTCTGTCAGTGCAAAATTTGGGATTGGTGAGGAAACTTTTCCTGAAGGTCTTCCAGGGGACCTTTCTAGAATCATAATAAAAGTCATTATTATAATGATAATTATGGTATTTAAGTGCTTACTAAGTGTCAAGCACTGTTCTAAGCACTGGGGCAGATTCAAGTTAGGTTGGACCCACTCCCTGTCCCACAGGGGGCCTCACAGTCTCAGTAGGAGGGAGAACAGGTATTGAATTTCCATTTTACAGTTGAGGTAATTGAGGCACAGAGAAAAGTTAAGTGACTTGCCTGAGGTTACACAGCAGACAAGAAGCAGAATCAGGATTCTGCTGTGATCCAGAATCCAGAATCAGGATTTTTAGACTGTGAGCCCACTGTTGGGTAGGGACTGTCTCTATATGTTGCCAACTTGTACTTCCCAAGCGCTTAGTACAGTGCTCTGCACACAGTAAGCACTCAATAAATACGATTGATTGATTGATTGATTGATTCAGAACCCAGGTCCTCTGACACCCACGTCTGAGATGTTTCCACTAAGCCACTGAAGCAGGAGTCCCACTCTGGATTTTTTTCTGAAAGGGCTTATAATTGAACACCCAACCCTGTAGTGACAATTACTACCTTAACAGGCATCATGAAGAGAAACCTGAAAAAGTCATTTGCCTTTGGAGTCCAGCAAGTATCTTCCATTTGAATCCCACTTAAAGTCAGGAGCCTGGGGCTTCTACCTCCCGGCGAACCAGAAGGTTTTGTTCAGACTTGCCCAGCTTGTATTCCTGCTTGAGAGGAGGGGGAGAAGGCAACAGTGGAGGAACTGGTTGCATAGCAGTGTTTGGTTTAGGGGAGGGGGCTGCCCAGGGATGACCACAGAATTAACCCCCAGGAAACGTTCCGTGCCCTGCACCCTCCTATCCCCACTTGCAGGTTTGTCATTTCAGTCACTATTAGAATGGGAGTGGGGGTGACCCTCAAGTTCCTTGAGGACTCCTGGTCCTTGGGAAACACCTGGTTTAGACCCTCTTGACTCTTGTCACCCCATCAGTAAGCAGCACTTTTCCAGAGAGGACAGTGGGGAGCAGAGCCTCATCGTGATGTCACATGAGATGCTACACCAATCTCCCAAACTCCCACCCCATCGGACACTCCTTTCATGGGCCCCGCATCCTGGGCCACACCCAACCTCCTGGGTGAAGGTAGTCTGACCCTGCTCCAAGATTGGGCTCTCACAGCCGCAACAGGCAAATTCTTCATGTGAGGAATGAGACCCAGTCCCTTCCGGCCTTCAGGGCCCTGGCCACACCAGCTACCTCAAACTACTGCAGTGGTAGCCCCGTCTCTGCCCAAGGATGACAGCCAAGGCTTCTTCTGAGTGGATGAAGGGTTTCTACAGTGGACATAATCCCACTCCCACCTTCTCTGTGAAGAACAGCGCAGTAGCCATCACTCGTAGGAATTTCCCAGGATCCCCCCGGAACACCATCCACTTGCAACAGAGCACTGACCTCTCTGGCTTGAGTCTCTGGGTGGTCCCCCGGATTACTTCAGTGCAGTGGCTGTTCCCCGCATTAGAAAGCGAGTGCTGAAACACTACCATCTTGTGGTAGTTTGGTTTGATAACATGGTCGCAGCCTCCACGGACAATAATGCTGTGTTTCGGGGCATCTGACTCTCACCCCAAACTCCACTTCAAGCAATTGCTCACCACCTCCCCGATCCCCTTCTCTCAGACTGCTTCGCTGTTTGTCTCCCTCTTTCTTCCCTCTCCCTCCCCACCCCTATTCTCGCAGATGACGACTGCACTGACAGCTTCACCCCAAACCAAGTAGCCCGAATGCACTGCTATTTGGACCTGGTGTATCAGCAGTGGAGCCACACCTGGAACCCCACCCCTATCCCCATCCCACCGGTGGTCGCTGGACAGGAGCAGGACTCCCTCACCATCCACTGGCTGCCCCCCATCAGCGGAGTTTTGTATGAAAGGTGAGGCGGAGACTTACCACAGTGTTGTGTGTTTGGTGGGGGAGGGAGGGAGGGGCCTGGGGTGCATTTGTGTTTCCCTGAGCTTAGGGGAGGGGGAGGATCGAACGTGGAAAAAAACCCCAGAAAACCTAAACAAACCAAATGCTTTCCAGCACATTTATGCGTTCCATAAGGAAAAACCCAAGGCATCCTCTTGACCCTCATCAATCCAACTTTCCAGACCAGAGTCCACGGCTGACCTCAGTTGGGAAACCGCTTCCCAGCTCACTCTTTGGGCTCGCCTCCTGGGGGAGGGGGTGCCTGCCAGGCGTTGAGGCTGGACTCCCATCTAGAGACTGTCACATCTGGCGTCCCACCACGAGCCATGCAGAGGTTGACGAAGGTGATGAGGATGAACTGGCAAAACCCAGAGATCACCTGCCAACTGGTTGACGTGGTCTGGCTCTTTGGCTGCCTCCTCACAGAGCGGCCCCAGGGGAAAGAGCAGAAGTCAGCCCATCCCTCCCACCCCTGCCGTTGGGAGCCTCACAAGGGCCCCGCCATGTCAGATGCATGGCTGGGGGTGGTTGCCAAGGGATGGGCGAGAGTAGCTCAGACTTTCCTCGGTGTTTTCAAGCACTCCGGGGTTCATGGGGAGAATCAGGAAGTGGCAGCTGTGCAAGAGGGGAGAGGGCAATGGCAGGCCTAGAAAAGAGCCTAAGGTGCTCAAACTGCTGGCCCTTAGTTCCTGGGGTATATCTATAATAATAATAATAATAGTAATTATGGTATTTGTTAAGTGCTTACTATGTGCCGAGCACTGTTCTAAGCGCTGGGGTAGGTACAAGGTAATCAGGTTGTTCCACAGGGGACTCACAGTCTTAAACCCCATTTTGAAGATGAGGGAACTGAGGCACAGAGAAGTTAAGTGGCTTGCCCAAGGTCACACAGCAGACAAATGGCAGAGCCAGGATTAGAACCCATGTCCTCTGACTCCCAAGCCTGTGCTCTTTCCACTGAGCTAGCTGCTTCTCTGTCTCCGACTCGTATCTCTGACTTCAATCGCCCCAGGAGGAGTGGAACAGGCCGAAGGTTGCCTGGGCCAGGGCCTGTGTGCTGGGGCTGGGAGGCCTGCGGAGCAGCAAGCCAGGGCTTTCAGTCAGTTTACATAGCCCATGTGAACAGTTTCACCAGCAGCTCCTGCCGGGACAAATGTTCCGCTAAAGCCGAAAGCCGGTCCTATGCTGTCCCATGGGAGCCACGTGAGCTGGAATGTCGAGCCCTCCTGATACCCGCCTCACCCAGGGACTTGCTGCATTGTCACCCCAACAGTTTTACCTTTTGCAGGAAGCTGCATCTCCCGGCCTGGGAGGGATTTAGATGAGGACTTACGTCAGAGGGCAGCCGCAGCCCCATCCCCTCCCCGGGCAGTATTTAGAAGAGCCCTCATGTCAGAGGGTAGAGGGCAGCCCCATCTGCACGGGCAATGGGCCTGACTGGGAGACAGGACGGAGCCAGGGCTAACTGCCTGCAGAAAACAGAGGTTCCAGTCTGTAAACGTGCAAGTATGCATTGGTGCCAGAAAGAGGGGGTCTTGAAAGGATCCCCTCAAGTTCCAAAGAGCCAAAAGCCAGACACCTAAACCCTGGTTGCCCTCCAGCATTCTGTACCCAGTCAGTCAACCGATCAATGGCATTCAAGTGCTTATTGTGTGCAGAACCCTGTACTAAATGCCTGGGAGAGAAGTAGACACAATCCCTACCCTCGAGGAGCTTAACAGTCTATTGTGTGCAGAGCACTGTCCTAAATGCTTGGGAGAGTAGAGTTGGTAGACATGATCCCTACCTTCAAGGAGCTTACAGTCTTGTGAAGAGGAGGACCCTGCCTGGGTGGCAAGCGATTCCCCTGTCCTGACCCTCCACTGCCCTGAGACCGGACCCTGGTTTCAGGGAGCAGCTTTGAGGACCTGGGGGGACAACTAGAGCCCTGTCACTACCAGTTTCTAAGTTGGAATGGGCAGGTGGTGCTCGTCCACATCCATGCCTTTAACTTTATCTTGGCTTCCTCAAGCTACGCCTTTAAGAAGCTTTAGGAAAGCTGTGTCAGGGTACATGTTTATGCATAGTCAATGAAATCCTGTGCTCTCAGAAAAAATCTGGGTGCCTTATTTCAGAAGGAGTGTTCCACCTTTGGGAAGGGGGTGGGGGACTTTTACCCCCTAGACGTGAGAGCCTACCTCTGTGGAGGGTGGGGGTAGGAGGGAAGTTGGAGTAGAGGAAGGCAAATTGTGATCTTACATATTGATCCTCCTCTGGAACGAACTGCATTCTCCCCCGTTCCCCTCCTGCCACAACCTCCAGACTTTCAGATTCCGAGCTGGTGGTTTCAGGTGATGTTGGAATAATTGCTGGTAACTGGGAGAAGAGACCCCCTCCCTCCTCTCTTCCTCCTCCCTGCTATGTCTCTCCCTCCTCTTTCTCTTCAGGGAACCTGGCAGTCTGTGTGGGGTCTGCACGGAAGATGGTACTTTCCGACAATATGTGCACACAGCTTCATCCCGACGGGTATGCGACTCTTCTGGCTACTGGACTCCCGAGGAGGCAGTAGGTAAAGCACATAAACATCTTGCTCTGTGTCGGAGGCGGGCTCTGTGTCGGAGGCGGGGAGGGGGGCAGCACTGGAGGCATGTTGGGGCTTGGGTGAGTTAAGGACCCTGGGAGGAGTCAGCCGGATGGTTGGCGAATGGTCTTAGCTTTAGGGAAATACCCTCCCATTCCGCTTCTATGGTGCAGGAATGAGTCAGTGTTTGCAAGTTAGTAAGGGGAGGAAGGTGTCGGCTCAGTGCAATGTGTAATTATCTGACCCAGTTTGACCTTGCAAACCCTAAGGATCCTCTTCTTGCTCTGGAAACCTGCTATTGTCTTTTCTGGGAGTTTGGAATGGATAAGGAGCCTGGGATCAATCCAGTGGCTCCTCTTTGTGCTCTGGAAACCTGCTATTGTCTTTTCTGGGAGTTTGGAATGGATAAGGAGCCTGGGATCAATCCAATGGAGAGGTCCCATCCAATTTTCTTGGACCTCTTTGGAAAATGTCTTTCCTATTAAAGGCCCACATTGTTTTAATAATAACTGTTGTATTTAAGTGCTTACTATGTGCCAAGCACTGTACTAAACTCTAGAATAGATACAAAATGGAGGCTCACCGTCTAAGTAGGAGGGAGAACAGTTATTGAATCCCTATTTTGCAGATGAGGGAACTGAGGCACAGAGAAGTTAGGTGACTTGCCCAAGGTCATACAGCAGGTATGTGGCGGAGCCCAGGTCATCTAACTTCCGGGCCTATGCTCTTGTGTTTGTAATAACTGTATTTATGTGGTGCAACGTCACAACTGTTTGGAAAGGCATGTCCATCGACCCTTCTCTGGCCAGGTCTCACTCCCCAAGAAGTTTACTGTATTGGCCCAATTGACAGTGTTAGAGTCGAGGGCACTGTCTCCAGGTGAGTTAGCGCACCTAGGAGAGTTACCTAGAGGAGAAGGAAGAGGCCCTGGGTCAGAGGGCTGAAAGGTGAGCCAGGTGCTGTTTTCTGAAGTGTGAAGAGTGGCAGCCCACCACCCAGGTCCCTTCCAAGAAAATAATGGAGAAACTCATTGCTGGGGGCACTCACGTGGGCTGTTGTGAGGCAGGGGGCTGAACAGTTTAGGGTCCTAAACTGATCGTTCGGGTCTATGCCTTTTACGAGTCTGTTAATCACTGGGAACTGGCTGTACTTTGGAAGTGATCTAAGCCAGGCTACCCCGCTTGGAAGTGTTTTCAGCTGTCCTCTGCTCTGTTCCCCTCCCCTCACTCCAACTCATGCATGCATGCACGCACCCTCACACATCCACACACGCACACACACACACTCACACTCACTCACTCTCTCATACCTCACTAGTATACTCTAACACCCCTTCAGCCAATTTATAGCATGAATCCTTCCCCCGCCCCTCAGGCAAGAAGTCAGACTTTTATGATGCTAGTGACATTTAGTATTACCCACCTCTTGGTGAGAGCCAAGTGGAAAAAGTTTTTCGCCACCCATATCATCACCATTATAATTTCACATTTATCAAGCTCCAACAATGCAGCCAGTGATGAGAGCACTAGTGTTGGACGTAATCTCTGCCCAGTGGGCTTACACTTGGAAGTCCAGTGAGCAGAGAAGACATAAGCGTGGGGAGGAGATAGGGGAAAAAGCCAAAACTAAGACTGGGGTCAAGAGGTCCCTTTGCTTAAAGTGTCCTCTTTTGGCCCCAAGTGAGCATGGGAAACATTTTTGGGAAAAGAGCGTCTTGGAAGAGGATGCTAGGGAGGGCAAAGTGGAGACTTCCTCAGTAGAGTTTTTCAAACTGGAGAAGTTTTGGAGGAAGAATGGAAAACTCAGATAGCTGTGCCCTGGCACCATATTGAACCAATTTAAAGATTGGCATGTCCCAAAAAATAATTTTGAGGAAACAGCTTGTCCCGTACCAGTATTGTGTTTCCCATTTTCTACTCAGGTCATTTATTTTCCTTGAATCCTTGGAAAGGCTCAGGACTAGCCTGGGGCCACCCAGACAGGGAGAGGACAAGGAGTCTTGAGCTCTGGTTTGCAAGCCATCCAGCAGGCCAACTTGTCTGGGCTTGTCCTGTCCTACCTAGCCGAGGGTCTGTGCATGCTAGTATCCGGCTGGTTTTTGTCTCAGGCTACCCTGGGGTGGGTTGGCTTACCAGGAAATGGATATTTCGGGTTCTCACTGGTGTGGGAAGATAACGCCGACAGGAAAATAACACCACTCACTCCAAATCCTGTGTGGGTGCTGGACTTGAATAGGTGGATTGTTTTTAAATACCAACTTCCATGGAAGCTGAGTGCTGTGCTTTCCCATCCGCCAGAAGCATGCACTGGATAGCTATAATCCCCTGAGATCCCAACCACTTCACCAAATGTGTGTATGTGTTAACTGTGTGGGGTTCAAGTGGCTGCAGCAGAGTGGGGGCAGGAGGGAAGGAGGGAAGGGAAGGCCATTTCTCCTGCTCAAGTATCAGTGGCTAAAAGAAGCCCTCCCCCTTTCTGCGTGCCACTCGCAACTCTGGACCCGAGAGAAACAGTACACCTCGACTTGTTTAAATGTGTTTACACTAGTTGAAACTCGTGCCCAGGGCTTCGGGGTAGCATCAGTCACATTTGTTTAAAAACTAGTGGGGGGTGGGAGGTGGCTCTGCACCTAGAGCCAATGTGTATCTGCAAAGGTCTTTGTGGAACCTTGGCTGAGTGAGCAGGGGTCTGGGGCAAGTCACAGTCTTGATCAGAGTGATATCCACTGAGGGATGGCTTAGAGATTGTGAACCCCTGGAGAGCCAGAGACTGGGTCTGACTCTTCGCTGTGTAGTCCTTCCTAGAGTCTTGCTCATGGTGAGTGTGGTGGTAATGGTATCTACCAAGTGCTCACCTTGTGAAGAGATGCTGTACTAAGTGCTATTGTAAAATCCACAGGTGCAGATTGGACCCAGTCCCGGACCCCCTCAAGGGGTCCAGAGTCTCTTAGACTCAGGGAGGGGAGAGGGGATGGGGGACAGACATGGGAGGAAAGATCAAGCGGGGCAGAAATGGTAAAAAGACAAGCCGGTGCTATGTACGGTGAAGCGAGGAGTAGGGCACAGAGCCCCTGGCTCTTTGCAGTTCAGCGCCTGATGGCGTCCTGGCGTCCCGAGCGAATGACATTTTCCCTGCTTTGTGGCATGGTGCCGGCTCCCAGCGATGTCTTTCTGGCTCCCGCAGGCCCTCCGGATGTGGAGCAGCCCTGTGAGCCGAGCCTGCAGGCCTGGAGCCCCGAGCTGCACCTATACCACATGAACATGACGGTCCCCTGCCCCACGGAGGGCTGCAGCCTGGAGTTGCGCTTCCTGCACCCAGTCCACCCGGCCGCCCTGACCCTGTGGGTCACCTACCTCTCTGCGGATATCACCCGGGCCATCTTCGACTTGGAGATCTTGACAGAGCACAGCGAGTCAGTCCACCTGGGGCCATTCGACACCTTCTGTGACACGCCGCTCACAGTCCAACTTGACGTCAACCGGAAGGTCTGGGGGGTGAACGTCTACACCTTTGATGAGCGGATGGAGATCGATGCGGCCCTCCTGACCTCTAAGCCGCAGAGCCCACTTTGCTCTGGCTGCAAGCCTGTGCGCTACCGGGTCCTCCGGGAGCCCCCTTTTGCTAGCCACTCTCCCGTCGTGGTGGCTCATCCCCAGCGCCGGTTCACAGACAAGTGAGTAGAGAGGCAGATCCTCCCCGCTACTGGGCCACTGTGGTTTCCAAGAGAGACTGGCATTTTTCCAGCCAGAGAGCCTGTTTTCAGATACGTGAATCAAGACTCCTCTCTGGCCCTGTGAGCTTTGTCCAGAGGGATGGAGTCAGAATGCCCAAGTAATAATAATAATAATAATAGTAATTGTGGTATTTGTTAAGTGCTTACTTTGTGCCAGGCACCGTACTAAGCACTGGGGTGAATACAAGCAAATCAGGTTGGACTTAGTCCCTGGCATGCATAGTAGTGAATGGGGGAAGAGAGCCTGGAAATAGAAGCCACACCTCACTGTAGCCAGGACTTTCACTCTCCTGGCCTTTTACCAGAGCTCCTGGCTATTAGTGAATACCCTCTCCCCTGCCCAGGTCACCAGGGGTGGCGGTGGGAAGCATCCATACATTGAGAAGTCTGGAGACAGATAGCAGGAGGGAGCTAGCAATTACATACCGGGCAACTGGGTAGTCCACAGTTGCTGATTCTTGGAGAGCTGTCCTTGCTGCTCTCATGTATTGGTTGCAGCTGCACCAAAAACACACACACACACACACACTCTCTCTCTCTCTCTCTCTCTCTCTCTCTCTCTCTCTCTCTCTCTCTCTCTCTCTCTCTGCATTTTTACATGCTTTCATAACCTTCCCCCCATTTGCCTCTCCATTTAGCAGCAGCTCCCCCTCCCTCCTCTTTAACCTCCTTCTTCCCTCTCTCCTCCTCCCCTATCATTTTTCCCCTTTCCTCCTCCTTCCTCCTTCATTCTTCTTCCCTTTCCTCATCCTTCTTATCCTCTTTCTGCTCCTGCTCCTTCCTCTCCCCACTCTACTTTCTTTCCCTCTCCTCCTCCCTCTCTGCCTCCTTCTCCTCCAACTCCTCTCCAAACCTTGTCCCTCTCCTCTGACCCCTCTCCCTCCCTCTCCTCCTCCTCTTTCTCTCCCTCTTCCCTCCCTCTCCTCCTCCTCTTTCTCTCCCTCTTCCCCCTTAAGAAGCAGCATGGCGTAGTGTATAGAGCCTGGGCCTGGGGGTTCTAATCCCAGCTCCACCACTTATCTGCTTTGTGACCTTAGGCAAGTCACTTCACTTCCATGGGCCTCAGTTACCTCATCTGGAAGATAGGGATTGAGACTGTGAGCCTCACATGGGACAGGGACTCTTAGCTATGATTGCTGGGTGCTGGATATGGTCACTGTCCCTCAAGTCAAAGTGTTTTCCTGCTCCTATTAAGAGCCTCTGCAAAAGTAAAAGAAGATCTCCCAGTTTCTACAACTGAGATCTTCTAGGGCAGGTGAGCCATCAGACGATTCCTTGTGCAGACCCAAAAATACCTGATGGAGGCAAGTCTGTGGGACAGAAATCCCTGGTTTGGCTTTTCTTACCTTTCAGCAGCTGGGTTTAATTGATTTGTCTATTTATGCTTCTGTAAATGTGTCCAGTGCCATTTGCTTGTACCCACCCCAGTGCTTAATACAGTGTGTGGTACAAAGTAAGTGCTTAACAAATAAAGTTATGATTATTATTATTCCCTTCCCTTTCTCCTTTCTCCTCCTCCTCCTTACTGTGCCTCCTACCTAAATAGGGAATTAGTCTTTTTACTTTTTTCCCAGCCCCCAATATTCACCCCACCAAAGGCCAGTCCTTTATTTATTTTCCTCAAACTTGAGCCATGTGTTAATAATAGTAATGATAATAATAATAATGACTGTGGTATTTGTTAGGCGCTTACTGTGTGCCAAGCACTGCCTAAACACTGGGGGTAAACACAAGATAAGCAGTTCAGACATAGTCTCTGCCCCATATGCGACTCACAGTGCGAGGTTGGGGCTGGAGAACAGGTATTTAATCCGTATTTTACGGATGAGAAAATGGAGGTGTAGGGAAGTGAAGTGACTTGCCTAGAGTTTCAGGCAATTGGCAGACTAGGATTTGAACTCAGGTCCCATGACACCCAGGTCTGTGCTCTTTCCTCTAGGCCATGTTGCTTCCCTTTCCATTCCTCCAGATCCTGGGAATCAGCTACAGAGATGTTCTTAGGGGTTTCTCCCTCTGCCCTACCCCACTGTGCCTCATCTCCCTTTCTGATTTGAGGGGTTTCTCTATGGTTTCTGCAGGGAAGTCACACCTGGTCAGGTGTATCGATACCAGGTCCAGGCGGCAGCTGGAGCAGCCCTCGGAGAAGCCTCCCCACCCCTGTTCCACACCCACGGCACCCCCTTCTGTGGCGATGGGCTCTTGACAGAGTGAGTACCTCGTTCCGAGGAATCTGACACCGGGGCAACTGAGAGTCTAAGGCCTACTGGCAGTGGAGAGGCATTGGACTGAGAAGAGATTTTGAATGGTCATCTAGTCCATCGTCACTTGCCTTTCTGGCTGGACCGTTCTCCTGCTGTCCCAGGTCCAGGAGAATTTATCCTATTCTGAAGACTTTGGGATCGGACAACAAGTGAGGGCTCTCTCCATGACCCAAAGCCTGGGGAGAAACAGCCAGAGTAGCTATGAGGGAAACGGTTCTGTCTGGCACTTCCACCATCCAAGGTGTGGTGCACTTTAAAGCCACTCTAAGAACCTGTCCTTCCACTCTGGCTCGGGGAAGGGAGCGAGTTCAGTGTTCAGAGAGGGTCGCCGTGGGATATGTAATCTTCCGGCATTTGATATCTGCCCCACCCTAACCCCACAGCACTTATGCACAATTCTTTAAGTTATATATTATAAACTAATGATTTAGTCATATTCATGTCTGTTTCCCCCTCTAGACTGATAGCTTATTCTGGGCAGGGAACGTGTCTGCTAATTCTTCTGAGTTGTACTCTCCCAAGCACTTAGTACATTGCTCTGAACATAATAAGCACTCAATGAATGCCTTTGATTCTGAGAGTAGGACTCTGGCCAGACTGGCTTCATTTACAGTACCCGGCTTTGCACATTGAATTTGGAGGTAGCCAAGAATAAACTTCAGGAGGTCCTGGGGACCATCCAGTGGACTCTTGGCTATGATTGCTCGGTCCTGGATATGGTCACTGTCCCTCAAATCAAAGGTTTTTTTTCGCTCCTATTAAGAACCTCTGCAAAAGTAAAAGAAGAACTCCCAGTTTCTACAACTGAGATCTTCTAGGGCAGGAGAGCCATCAGATGATTCCTTGTGCAGACCCGAAAATGCCTGATGGAGGCAAGTCTGTGGGCCAGAAATCCTGGTTTGGCTTTTCTTACCTTTCAGTTGCTGTGTTTAATTGATTTGTCTATTTATGGTTCTCTAAATGTGTCCAGAGGCCAGTGGGCAGCAGGAGTATTTTAATCTCCTAAATAAAAGTAATAATGGTAATTGTAATAATGGAAACAATCTGTCGGTTAAAATCCAGGCCCTAAGTTATATGGCCACTGTTAGCCCACAGTGGACAATGGTGGGAGCAAGATCCAGTTATTCACCAGGCGGAGACTTTGCCAGGTTTGCTTATCTACCCTAAGGCACCTCAGCCTTGTCGTGCCAAACGCTTTGGTGTGCCAGGGGCAGACCTGAACTGAACCCAAATGTGTATGCCTACCCAGGGCTAGCTCCAAACCCACGGTCTTATGGACCAGAACCAAACTGGTGACCCTGACACAGAACCATTGCTCTGCCTGACCTGCCATCTTCCTGGGGGATGGTCAGTTGTGAAAGTGGCTGACCACTTGGGCAGAGCTTAAAACGTTTTTAACGGCCCAAGGGACTGCTACCATTTTGAGCTGTGTTTTGTTTTCCCCAGGACCCTGGGGGAAGAGTGTGATGATGGAGGCCTATTGGATGGAGATGGCTGCTCTAGAAAATGTGAGAAGGAAGAAGGCTTCAACTGCGTGGGTACGTTCAGGAGGTGCTGCCTGATCTAGCCTTTGGCTACTCTTGGTGATATGGATTGCTTTGTTTAACTGTTGGCATGCCCTAAAAGCGGCCCCTCGTTCCTGAGGCTTCATTGTGTATGCTGGCATTTTGTACTTGGGTATTTTGGGAAGCAGTGTGGGTTGTGGAACCTGGGTTCTGTTCCCAGCTCTGCCACTTGCGGAGTGTGTGACCTTGACCAAGTCACTGAACTTTTCTGTGTCTTTGCTCATCTTTAAAGTGTTCTCCTTCTCCCCGCCATAGACTGTGAACCCAATATAGGATAGGGACTGGGCCTTATCTGATTGTATTTTATCTACCCTAACACTTAGATCAGTGTTTGGCATGTAGTGCTTAATTAACACAACAATTTATTGTTATTATTTATTATTATTGTTGTACTTTTTGTATAGTATATAAAATCATAATATCCTAGGGCAAGGCAAGATCCCATTTGTTTTTTGGAAGTTAAACTCACAGAATGCACAGCTCAGACTACCACTAGTGAGATTGTGCTTACCTTCCTAAAGCTTTGCTTTCTAAAATCCTCAGACCCCTCCCTGTACCTCCATACATCATCCCAGACTGATGGGAAACCTACACATCCTACCAGTTGAGACCTCATAACCTCCTATTCAAGATTTCCTTGCCCCCCTGCAAAGCCCTTCCATGGCTGAACAACACTCACATCCAGATTCATGTGTGAAATCACAGCTGCTTAATGACCTCCTTCTGGGCTGGTCCACACTGGTCACCCCCCTCCCACCCGTAACTTGCTGGGCCCCGCTGCTGGCCCTAGACCGTGGTTCGGCTGTCTGTACCTCTAACATCGAGACTCATTGCAGGGGAGCCAAGCCAGTGTTACATCTATGAGGGGGATGGGATATGTGAGCCCTTTGAGCGGATCCTCAGCACCGCAGACTGTGGCCTCTACACCCCCAGAGGTTATCTGGATCAGTGGGCCACCCAAGCCTTCACCTCTCACCAAGACAGCAAAATGTGTCCCGTCTCCTTGGTGACAGGAGAGCCCCTCTCAAAGGTAAGTCCAGTGATTGGTCCCTGGTACATTCACAGTCTGCCTCGAATATCCCCAGGCTAGGTTGGGTGATGGAAGGGTCAGTTGGTTAACCACAGAGGGGTTGTTGGGATGTATTAACCAAGTTCTGAAATGAGCCCCAGATTGGATAGACAACACCAGAGGGGTTTCCCAGAGTCCTGCAGGGCAGCTGGCTGGGTGTCAGTGGGGCACCTAAGGGGAAGCAGAGGAATGAGGCTGCTGAGCTCCACTCGAGGCATCCCATCTATCAACTCTGCTGTACTCTCCGAAGTGCTAGTACAGTGCTCTTCTACAGAGCAAGCTCTCAGTAAATACAGTCAACTGATTGAGTTTGCTTGCCGCTGAGATTTGGGATCAATGGGCTTTCTCTCCAAACTGCCCAGGCCTGAGCCTCACCTCTACCCTTGTGATTTGGAAATCTTTTCCAGGTTTGCAAATCCCACCAACCAGGTTCACCGGGGAACCATTCGCTTACTGGTTGGTCTCCCTGTAGTGCCAGCCAAGAACTTGTTCCTCAAGACACAGAGAGAAGCAAAACTGATCGTGACATGGAGAGAGATGAGAAGTTTTGGCTCAAAGTAAGTGATTAAGATCATTCTTGTGTATTCTAGAGCGTATGTGTGTGTCTGTATTTTGAACTGGGATGGTCAAAGCCGTGGCCTAGTGGAAGATCGATGCTGGTCCAGCACGGCCTAGTGGATAGAGCCCAGGCCCGGGAGTCAGTAGGACCTGTTGGTCGAGTGGTCAGGAGGGCATGAGTAGTAGTTAGGGAGAGAAACAGGGTCCAATTAGCAGGCCAACCGCCAGGACAACAATTCCAGTTTAGCGGTTTGCCTAATTCCGGTTCTGCCACTTATCTGCTGTGTAACCTGGGCAAGTCTCTTAACTTCTCTGGCCTCAGTTACTTCATCTATAAAATGGGGATTAAGACACTGAGCCCCATGTGGGACAATTAGCCAATTACCTTGTATCTACCTGAGACAAGCATTTAATACAGTGCCTGACACACACACAAAAAAGAAACCCAGAGGGTTCCTTTTTCAGATGAGTTATAAGTAGATTGTAAGTGCCTTGAGGGCAGGGATTGTGTCTACCAATTCTCTTGTACTCTCCCAAGCACTTTGTATGGCGCTCTGCACACAATATGTGGTCAGTAAATACCACTGATTGATTGGGAAAGAGTAAGGGTGTTGAAACTGTTGGCTGAGTGGTCAGGAGCGATCAGCAGGCTGACCCCCAGGACAACAATTTCAGTTTAGCGGTTCTCATTTTGGAACCTGATTGTTCGGTTCCGGTCCTCTCTGGGCAATCAGGTGTATTCCATTGGAGACCGTTGCTATGAAGCTAGTTAGCCAAGAACTGTGGATGGTCAGGATTTGGCCTTGTTCAGCAGGGATGTTTCTGCCCCAGGCAAAGCAGGAGCAAGGAGGCAAGGTGGGGCCAGAAAGCCCTGCTTTATCCTCATGGGCACATCCACCGACCAGCAGAAAGTACTGTGAAAAGTTCAGGCTACTCTCCATCCCCAGAATTATTCAGAGTGGCTCACAGGCCTTGTTTAAAAGCCCTGTAGAGATTTTGGTGGCTCGGCCACAGCCGTGGCCTTCTCCGGTTACTTATTTATCATACTCAGTGTCCTTTTTGGAGCTTCAAGTCTGCCGGTCCGGTTTCGCCCTAAGGACTTTCTTAGATTCTCTTCCTCGGTGGATGAGCCCATGTTCATTGGCCATTCCTCACCAGACCCAGCTCAAGGCATTTGACATTTGTCCGGAAAATAGAGTGTCCCCCAAATTCACTTGCTTTCCTGGTGGGGTTCACGATCCTTGTTCTCAGCTTACAGATGGTCCCTTTACAGCCCTGCACAGAGGAGAAGGGATCAAACCAAGCTCCTCCATGAGGGAATGAAGTCGTACGCTTGTGGTTGGACAACAAATGGGTGCTTGTGGGATTTCCCTCCATTGACTAGTCCACTAGTGACCCTTGAATTTTGTGTATTGGTCATTTCACCATCAGGGGGCCATTATTTCCTCAATTTTCTCTCAAAGTTCTGCCCTGAGTGTTGACTCCTGAGAGATTTGATATAGACATTCAATTGACTTCTGACTGAATCAGGTTACCATTGAAGAGCTCCTTTTTATATTTTCCCCTTCTTCCTTCCCCTCCCTCCCGTACTGCGACACACAATCCCCATTTTCTGGCTCTCTTCCCTGATACTTAGGTATTCTCTTTCATCAGTTTCTCCCCCTTCCCTTCTACCTTGGATCCCAATACCCCCACCCTTGTGGATGGAACATGCAGACCCTCAGACTGTGGCACCTCATTGTCTCCTTTCTTTAATATGGAAAGTTCTCTCTTCTTGCTCCTTTCCCCCTCCCCTCTCCCTTAAGAGGCTTGCATTCCATTTTCCCCTAAGGTTGACGGAACGTTCCATTTTCATTGGAACTTGTAGCCCGGTTCTTTCCTACATGGATGTTTGTAATAAAGACTTTCACTACTGGTCCTGCTTAGTCATTTTTCAGAGTTTTGTTATTTTCCACCTTCAAAATTATTTATGGGCAGGTAACAGATATACCCACTGAAAATTAAATATACTGCTCTTTTTTTTTTTTTTACAAAGTTAGGAGGACCAGCTGCCAAGCTGGAAGGGAGAACAGTGTCCACCCACATGCACGTAGATTCTGCCTCCTCCCAGCAGGCCAGTATTTTCACAGCCCCCTCTCCTTTGTAGGAGGAAGTCTCACTTTCACACAAGTTTTTTTCATTTATTTTTAAAGATGCATTAGATGGGGCACACCTATTACTATTACACGAGGGGAGAGACGATTTGTACAGTTGACATTATTTTATTGTTCAAGGGTAACATCAGAAGGGACAGCCAAGTCGAGCAGCCCCACAGGAAAACTAAAGAAAAAACTACTTCCCTCTTCCTTACTCTCTTCCTCAAGGATAGAAGCACAAAACCGGTGCCTTCTGCTGTGTAACATCAGTTCCACAACAGGACGCTTCCAAAGTGTCTTAGTTTCACCCCCAAGGGCCCTGGGCTCCAAACTCCCATGTTTTCAGGAAGCACTATGGGAGAGCCAAAAATCTCTCTGAGAGGCTGGAAGACAGCACAGGAGTAAGTGTTGGGGCACAAAGCCCATCCCAGCTGTCCCCAGGCACATAGAAGTGTCCTTAGCTGAAACTGATGGGAGTTACGCTCTTGGAGATATGTAAGATCCGAACCCTGATTTGCAAGTGTTTGACAAAGAGACTTCTAACCGGATGCACGCTCAACTTTGTGAATGCATTTTCACATGCAAGCAACTAGAGTTTGCTGAAATCCTCTCCCCAGTGACCCCTACTTTGTTCTCTATTTTGTACAAATCATATTTGGGAAATGTTTTTATTTGGTTTATTTGTTATTACAGGCTTTGTGTTGTTGGTGTGTTGGGGGGGGTATGTGCACACGCGTTTGTGTACTTTTAGCACAGCTAAAAGGACAACTGGTGGTGACAAAACAATTGTTAACTGAAAAGAACAGTTGAGAGTAGTGAGGGTAGACAAGATGGGGAGGGGCGAGATATGATTAAGAAGAATATAGGCTGAGTAGTAGGAAGAATTGCCCAACACTGGTACTGGGTTAAGGAGGAGTTTCTTAAAGGAAATAGCATTGTCCACCGGAGTCGAGTCATTAAGAATCAGACTGGACCAAAAGCTAATCCTGGTTCTGCCACTTGTCTGCCGGGTGACCTTGGCAAGTCACTTAACTTCTCTGTGCCTCAGTTACTTCATCTTTAAATGGGAATTAAGACTGTGAACCCTATGTGGGACATGGACTGTATCCAACCTGATTACTTCGTGTTTACCCCAGTGCGTAGAACAGTGCATAGCACAGAGTAAATGCTTAAAAACCAAAAAAATGAGAGACCACTATTAGAGACCACCTCCACCTTGGCCAGTCGGTAAAATGTAGTGAATGAACACTGTATCGAAAGCCGTCCTTACCGTGCTTTGAAGCCCTCTGTCTGCTCACCCCTTCCCTTCTTACCTCACCGTTCTCCTATTACAGCCCAGCCCACACACTTGGCTTCTCTAACTTGCTGTCCATGCTCCAATCTCATCTCTCTCACTGCTGTTCCCTTTCCCATGTCCTCCCTCTGGCCTGGAACTCCCTTCTCCCTCCGTATATGCTACACCAGACTATCACTCTCCCCATCTTCAAAGCCTTATTGAAGTCACATCTCCTCCAAGAGGCTTTCCCTGATCAACCCTCTTTTCCCCAACTCTCCCTCCCTTCTGCATTGTCTGTGCACTTTGGACGACATATTTCCCCCACCCTCAGTGTCACAGCACTTATGTACATATCCATAATTTGTGTATATTAATTTCTCTCTCCCCCTCTAGACTGTAAGCTGATTGTGGGGAGGGAATGTTTCTACCAACTCTGTTGTATTGTACTCTCCCAAATGCTTAGTACAGTGCTCTGCACACAGTAATGGCTCAATAAATACCATTGATGAATTGATTTATTGACTGCCTGTGGGATGGGCCCATGGACTGAGAAGGCACTTAGAGCCCATAGAATTCCTTCTCTCCTCTTATGTCTTTGAATCAATAAATGGATTGTATGAAAGAATGACAAAAAAAATAAAATAAGTAATTGAAATGGATGCACCCCCAAATCACTAACAACCTTGTAGCCAGATGGCAAATGATTTTGCTTTTGGCTCTCCTTTTTTCCTGGTTGGCATGATTGCTAATGAAGATCATAATACAGTGGAATTGAATTTAAACAGTACTTCTCTTCCAAGCAGCTTGACCTCGTGGCCTGTGAGATTAGTTGTGCTTTTGAACTTTTCCACCAAAGGAGGGTGAAGGGGATTTCTGCCCCTCTGGTTCACCCCTCACTCAAACCTTGTCCTGAAACCTCCACCCAGAAGTCTGGTACTGAGAAATGTACCTTGCTTGTTGAGTGAAGCAACTTTAGCCCTGAAAAAAAAAAAAAAATGAGCTTTAGGAGTTTTTTCTAGAAATTCATCTCAAATTCATCCAGAATAAACTAAAGCCCAGAAGTCTGGTTTGAATGGGAGATGAGTTTGATAATGCTGCCACAAAAATTAAGCCTCATCAGATTTTGAAAAAAAAAAAGTTAATGGTGCCCTCTTGTTGCCAAGTTGTCCCACGTGGGGCTCAGTCTTAATCCCCATTTGCCAGATGAGATAACTGAGGCACAGAGAAGTTAAGTAGCTTGCCCAAGGTCACACAGCAGACCAAGTGGCTGAACTGGGATTAGAACCCAAGTGACTTAGAGGCAAGAGCAAAGGCTTGGGAGTCAGAGGACCTGGGTTCTAGCGTGGCTGTACCCCAGTGCTTGGCACATAGTAAATGCTTAACAAATACCATAAAAATAATAATAATTATTATTATTATTGTCACTATTATTAACTGCCCTGCTGGCATCAACTCCATTGGAAATCCATTGATAACAGGGGACTTGGAAACTTGTATTTTTGTTTTCTTATTCCTGGTTCACCTGGCAAGTGTTTTGTTAGTCCTATGGAGTCCAGGGAACTGGTCCTTGGTGTGTGCTTCCTGGTAGACCTTTTCTAATAATAATAATGGTATCTGTTAAGCACTTACTATGTGCCAAGCATTGTTCTAAGCGCTGGGGGAGATACAAGGAAATCAGGTTGTCCCACGTGGGATTCAGTCTTAATTTCCATCTTAAACTTGAGGTAACTGAGGCACAGAGAAGTTAAGCAGCTTGCCCAAGGCCACACAGCAGTAAAGTGGCAGAGCTGGGATTAAAATCCATGTCCTCTGACTGCCAAGTCCATGCTCTTTCCACTAAGCCGTGCTGTCTGTGATACTGAAGGATTACTGAGGGCAGAGACTGTCAACTCTTTTATACTCTCCCAAGTGCTTAGCACACAGTAAGCACTCAATAAATACAACTGATCGATCGATTGATTGAATGAATGATCCAGAAGTCTGCCTGACCACTGGCCTGAGAAGGGGAGATGGGAGTGGCTAGGGCCCAGTGCCCTACCTCATTGCTTGCCCGTCTGGACCCTGGAGACCCTTCCCTTCTGCCTTATTTCCTCCATTTTTCTTTTCCTTCCATCCTCACTTCCTCTTTCAGAGAGAGCCTAATCAGGTGAGGTGATCCATTTGCAACATCTTTGCCTCTGTAGTTTGAGTGCAGTCAACAGTCAATCAATCAGTCATATTTGTTGAGGACCTACTGTATGCTGAGCACTGTACTGTGCACTTGGGAGAGTAGGGTAGAATTAATAGACACGATCCCTGCCCTCAAGGAGCTTACAGTCTAACACAGGAAACAGACACTAAAATAAATTAACTGTACATAATTACAGTTAAGGGAACTGGCTTTCTTTGGCAAAGACAGAGGGAAAAGAAAAAGCAACTGTCTAGTATCATATTGGCAATGATTTAACACAAGCACTTTAACATTTAACCAAGGAAAAAGTACCTCAAACTGCAGTGCTGGAGCAGAAATTGTGTTGAATGTCATTAAGAGGGTAAAACGAGGATTTAGACAAGAACGATCCTACATTTAATTACAATAAACAGTCATTACTGTCCTGGCTTCGTTTTCGGTGCTGGTTAAAATGAGCTGCACCTGCTGCTGACTTTAATTTTTCATTTCCAAAACTTCCTCTTGAAAGGGGAAATCGTTGGTAGAATTTGATTTTATGAGAGAAGTGAGGGTGCTTGTGTGGGTGGGTTGATCCAGTGAGTAGTAGTAATTCACTGAATTTACAAGATCCACAAGTTTCCCTCTGGAATTTTACAAAGTCTGCTCGTAACTTTTTGGCCCAGCTGAGTTCAAGCAATCCAGATATCTGGTCGGCCATGCAGAATCCCTGATTTGCCAAGATACTGGGATCTCATGAGATCTAAAACATTCCATGGGAACTGGTTTATTTTGGAAATCCTCACAAGTTTATTACTCCAGTGTGTTCTGAAAGTGCCTTCTCTGAATCGTTCATCGAGGACTATCATCAGTTAATGTTTGGAGTCTCTCCAAAGAAGGCATGCCACTAATAGGTCATTTGACTGGGCATTCTTGTTTCCCAGACATAATGTCTTGTACTATTGGAACCCACTGCAAGATGTCATCACCACCTCCACCGTTTATGGAGCGTCTACTGTGTGCTTTGCGCTGCACTTGGTGTTTGGAGTGTCTATAAGAAAGAGAAATGAAAGGCAGTTCCTGCCCACAAGCAGCGCATAATCCAGGAAGGTGAAAACCTTTTCATAGTCAACATCCTAAACATTAAAACAAGGGCAGGTTGGCAAGGTAGATCATCAAGACCAAGCCTTTCCCTCTTGGCCCTCCTTCATGCTCTTCCAATGTCTCTACAGGCACACCCTCCCCTGCCCTCTCCTCTTGCAGGGGGGTGGAGGGAAAGGAGTGTTGCATGTCACAGGGTCGGGTCACTTTAATCCATGCAGAGCAATGTACTAAGCACTTGGGAGAGTACAATCTAACAGAGTTGGTAGATACATTGCCTGCCCCCAAGGAGTTTACAATCTAGAGAAGGAGACAGACATTAATAAAAATAAATCAATTATGGCTATGTACGAAATTGCTGTGGGACTGAGGGAGGGGTGAAAAAAGGAGGCAAATCTAAGTGCAAGGGTGATGCAGAAGGGAGTGGGAGAAGAAGAAATGAGGGCTTAGTCAGGGAAGGCCTCATGGAGGAGATGTGCCTTCAGTAAGGCTTTGAAGGTCGGGTGTGTAATTGTGCGTCAGATATGTAGAGGGAGGGCATTCCTGGCCAGCAGCAGGATGTGGACAAGAGGTCAGCGGCACGATAGGCAAGATCAAGGTACAGTGAGTAGGTTAGCATTTGAGGAGCCGGGTGGAGCCCAGCCCTCCCTCTCAAGCTCCCAAGATTTCATCATAGGAATGATGTAGACAAGAAAGTACTTAAGTCACTCATGTACAGAATATAGCACGTCCTGCCAGGTTAGCTTACATACACAAGCAGCAGGCTATCGCAAACGGAGCTTGGGTAGATACTATATTTTTCCTACCTCCAATTCAAAATGCACACATCATAACTACAGCACTTCCTACACACAGAACTTGCCTTAGGTAGGACACCTGTGCCCCCTCCCTTCGTTAGGTCCTGACAGTGACAGAAATGACAGCCTCTGTGAGTAGAGTGGTCGTTTCTTCACAGATGCTCACGGCAGGGCAAGAGAGGAGGAGGGATGTTACACTGAATTTAATTGTCCTGCCAAAAGTGGCAGTTGGGCAAGTGGTAGACTGAGGAAAGCACAGCAGCCCAAGGAGCCCTATTCGCAAATGCCACCTGTGAGGAGGGGATTGCACACATTCTGCTAGTCCTCAAGAAATGCTTCCAAGCACTAGGCTTTCTCTCAGAGGTCAGCACATAACCAGCAATGGTGAACCATAGTAAGGAAAAGAACCACTATAGTAACACTATATCCTCGAGTATCTACCATGCACGCTTTAGGCACTTGAAGATGGACAACAAAAACCAAGGAAGAATCTGGGTCTCAGATTTTCAGATTTTTGAAAACTACCGACCACAGACCTGATTTCTTTTAGATTCTTTCAGTTATCCCTCAGGCCTGTGGTTGGGCTGTATGGCTGTTAAACACACTGCGCTAATCCACTGTTCTCTTCCTCTGGAAGAGTTCATTCACCACTCAGCGGTGAAGAAGCTGACTTGCAAAGTGGAGTTCACATGGTTTCCCATAGGGCTGTTATTAATTCAGTCATTGATTGATTTTTATGGAGCCTTTTGTAAGCACAAAGGAGGCCTAATGAAATTGAAGAGTGTGTGTTACCCTGATGTTTTCCTTTCAGCGATTATTGAAGTCAACCCATGCTGGGGTGCACGCTGACAGCTCTTATTCACTGTAGGTAGAGCTACCCTCTGCAGGCCTCTTCCTTCGCCCTCCCCGTAGCTGGGAGGGTCCTGCTCCCAGTACCCCCTCCCAGACCCCTGTCCCAAATGGCTAGCACTGTGTCCATTAGTGCTCTGTGGGCTTTGGTGACCCCATCCATAGGAAATCAGACCCTGCAGCGCTCTCATGTTGGTGACCAGGAACGTCTGAGAAGTCCCAGAGGCTGCTGGACAGCCGAATGGGCTGACACCCGGGCTAGTTAAGGCGGTTGAACATTTGAACACACGAGAGAGCGACTGAAATGGACAGAGGCCGGCCCAGGTTGTATTTGAGCAACCTGTTGGCCAACCCCAGTAGTCTGGGTTCAGTTAACTGGTCTGTCCAGATGACAGGCGTTGGGATCATTCATTTTTTCCTACTGCAACTTGTCATTTGGCCTGGGGGCATCACAGCTCTCCTCTCCTCAGTTCCATTCCCCAAGGCCCCCACCTTGACCTGGGGCAGCCCTACCAGAGCTGAGCTGGAATGGACCAAAGGGCTCTGCTGGACATGGGGTGAGGGCTGCTTCCTCCACCGTTCATTGTCCCCACCACCACAACCATTAACCTTCACATGGGCCCAACCTCCAATTGCCTGTGTGCTTCACCTCTCAATTCCCCAACTAAATCCCTCTCAGCACCTCCCACTCTCCCATTATCCCAACAGTTCCGCCACCCCCACCCCCTGCTCCCAGAGAGTCAGGAAATGCCAAAAGGAGTGAAAATTGAAGGACATAAGAAAAACAGCCTAATAACTAACCCCAAACCCATTTCAAACCTCAGAAAAGATTCTTTTCAAGTCTGTGGTGCAGTTTTGGGGTCAGTTCCGTAGTGACCACCACAAAGGATGCCCATGAAGTTGAAATACTTGGCAAGGGAGTGTGCCCAGCAGGCAGAGTCAAAGAGGAATTTCTTGATCCCTGGACTGTTCTGCATTAGGTAGAACATTCTTTTAATTTTAACCTCTTGCCACTGGCCCTTGGTTTGCTTGGATAGTTTCATGTGGAGCTTTCAGATCAAAAAGCAACTGAGCGTTAGGGATTTTTTTCCTCTCGCTTTCAAAGAAAGCCCTTTCGAAGTGATTGATGCACTAAGCTCTGCTGCTGTCATCTCCCACAGTCTCGAGGGCTGCTACCCTGGCCCGAAGAAGTGTTGACTTTCCTCAGAGGCCTCTCCTCTCTTCACCAGCCGGGCTGATGTAGGACCGAGAGCCAACGGGGTTTCCTTGGCTCTTGGAGTTCACTCTCAGGGGGCCACTTATCCCCTCTGGGACCCCAAATTTGAATTTTCAGGGAGGCCACTTGTCCTGAAAGCCATGTAGTTTTGTGAGTGGGGGTGTGGAATGTAAAGTAAGTGGAGATGAGTACGCATCTTCCCTTTCAAGAGCATGGTGTTCACTCACTGTATTAAAATTCACCAAGTCCTGGGTATTTACAGTCTTAAGAAGTGTTGCTGGTGACTCCACCAAAGGTCTCCTTCTTCATTTTTTTAAGTAATTTCAGTCTTTGGGTGTTGAACGATGTGCCCTTCCCCCTTCCCTTTCTGAGGCCGGGCCTGGGACCGCTTCACCTTTGATCCCTTTTGTTCTTCCTCTTCTCTCCCTCCCATCCCCTTTATCCATTAATCCACTGTCCACGCTGCACCAGGTCATTTGCACATTAGAGCGTGGCTCTGTGCCCTGCTGGTGAGCAGCCCGTGACACAGTAGAGTATGGGTGTCCTGTCCTGCCCCCAGAGACTTATGCAGCATTTCCCACAGGCAGAGAGCGGAACAATTCCCACCAGTGAGGTCTTGGGGCTCACCCAAAAAGATGTCCCAAGAGCTGGGCACCCACCCTCTAACCACCCCATTCTCTTCTCTTCCCTGAGGGTCAGACTCTTCCCCTGTGTTTTCCTTGAGCCAGGTCTGGAAAACGAGGCCCCAGCCCCACCCTGACAAACCAACCCACCAGAGCCCAAAGCACCACCGGCCATGTTTGCTGAGGTCTGGGGTTCAAAGCGATGGGGAACCTAGCCTGGGAAAGGTGACCTAATGTGGTGGCCTCAGGCTTAGTGCCCCGGAGAAGAAGCGGAGTCCACTTCATTAGAATCACCACCATCCCAGCAGGCCTCATGACCAAATCAATCAATCAATCAATCGTATTTATTGAGCGCTTACTGTGTGCAGAGCACCGTACTAAGCGCTTGGGAAGTACAAGTTGGCAACATGTAGAGACAGTCCCTACCCAACAGTGGGCTCACAGTCTAAAAGGGGGAGACAGAGGACAAAACCAAACATACTAACAAAATAAAATAAATAGAATAGATATGTACAAGTTAAATAAATAAATAAATAGAGTAATAAATATGTATAAAGGTATCAGGGGAAAGACCAGAAGGAGCCATTGTGTTAAGGAGACTGAGAGTTCCCCTCCTTCCTTAAGGTGATTCTCTCCTCTCAGGTTTGAGGCCCAATGGAGTGGGGCAGGCCAAGACCCCTGCCTGGCGTTGAGTTTGTTCACTGGCTCAGGGGCGAACCTTCCTGCCAATACTGCACTCAAGTCTCCTTAGTGTTTAAGGAAAAAGGGAGAGGTTGTGGGAGTTCCTTGGGCTTTGATGTCTTTTCTGCTTCTGCAGTTGACCCACCACGAAGGGCTTTGAACGAGGCTCTCTGCCGCTCCGCCTCCAGACGGCTACCGCCCAGGCAGCCTCGAAAGACCTCATTTTGCAAGTCCTGTAGCAAGGGTCAGGGAACTGGTGCAGTCATTAAGAAGATTTACTGCCCGACAGAGGTGGTGAGGCGGGGAGCCAGAGAACTCAAGAAAGAAAGAAAAAAACCCTCGGGCTGAGTAAGAATGCTGGCGTCCTCCAGGGGGCAATGGCAACTGGGGAGACTGGTTTGTCATAGTGTCCAACAGGATTTCCTCCCAGCTAGGCAAATGAGCACTGCCCTGGGGATTGAAAAATGTTAGGCAAGACTGAATTTTAATTAGAATAGAAACTGTAACCCACAACACTAGCACCACACGGTGACCAGCCACCACAGTGTCCTCCTAGCTGTTGAAATGGATGATTGGGGGGGAATCGTTCTTCTGGGCCTCCATGCGCTCCACCGGCGCTGCAGCGGGAGGGGCGAAGCCCTCCCTCTCCCTTCCCCCTACTGCTGCTGCTGCTGTTATTATTATTATTATGGTATATATGGGTTGTCTGCTGTGTGACCTTGGGCAAGCCATTCAACTTCTCTGTGATACCTCATCTGTAAAATGGGGATGAAAACTGTGAGCCCAGTGAGGGACATGGACTGAGTTCAATCTGATTAATTTATATCTACCCCAGCACTTAGTGTAGTGCCTGGCATGTAGTAAACACTAAACAAATACCATAAAATAAAATAAAAAGGAGTGGATCAAGAACAGTGCACACTGGGTGATGATTGAATCCTTGAGTTGGAAGCACCCCGCAGAAGTCCTCTAATCCAGCTCACTGCCTCCAAGCAGGGCAGGGGCTGACTCCCTTATTCTCTAGTAATAGAGGATCCACTAACCTGGTCCAAGTTTAGGTCTGAGAAGAACTGAATTTGCTGCCAATTCATTTGTAACCTATATCCTGCCGTGACCTTAGAGCAGGCTCAGGATACTGGGTGTCTTGCATCGGAAAGGGTCCGGCTGAGCAGTTGTCCCGGATTTGGTTCTGGCACTGAGTGTACCGAGTTGCACGCAAGAGGCTGCTATGAAGGCAATAGCTGGCCCCTGGGAATGTGGGTATTGGCTCGACTGCCTGGTCGTAGCCTTACCTGGACTATAAGTCACATGGAGATCATTTGCAGAAAGGTGGATTACTGAGAACCTTAGCGGCCCCATGGCTGAAGGAGCCCGGCACAGAACTGGGAATTGTGTGGCTGAGAGGGCTACTTGTGTTTCTGCTGTTGAACAAGACAGTTAACCAGGGGCCTCCATGTCTTCATCTGTAGAGTGGGGAGAAACCATATTGATCTACTCCACTTAAATATAGGGAATAACAGATCCAGAAATAGGCTTCAGTAACTCTTACGGCCAATATCAAATCCTACTCAGGTAGGCAGGCTGCATAGCCCATTTAACTGGAGCCGTCTCTGCGGTAGGCCTACTGTGTAACGACCCCCAGCTACTCTTGCCTGGACTTCCCTTTCTCAGGTGGACTGTACTCAGCTGATGACCCGGAAAATCCTGGGACCGGTCCAGTGGATGACCCAAAATGCTGGGGGACTTTTATCACCCCACACTCAACCTCTCCTCACCTGCACTCTCAGGATCTTGAGGTGGAGGGTGTAGGGGTGAAAGCTTAGGATAATGTCCCAGCACCCCAGTTTTCAACCAAAATGATGTAACTTAACTATAGATCCAAGTGCTTCACCAGGTATTTCTAGTCATTTATGTATATATCTATGAACATAATTTAAAATATAAATATATGTACATATATTAATGATTCACTGGACATTTATATTTCTGTTGTTCCTGTTCCCAGGTATGTTTTGAGAGACCTGGAGCTGCCACAGCCATTCTCATCTTCTTGGCATCCGATGGTATGGTGCCTGGGGACCAGCACCGCTCAACAGTGACCCTTCATCTGAGCGATGTCAGTGGACACAGCCACTCCCTGGGTGAGTGGGACACCCACCCTCATAAGGCTCAAACAGTTGATGGCCACCCGGAAGAGCAGGATGACTCTAAGTTGCTGTTCCTTGAGTCTGTCCTGCCCTCTTTCCCTCCTCCCTCGTGTCTGACTATTTGGGCAAACAACAGGAGGGAAAGTCCCACAGGGCTTAGGGCCACTTGTAGGGACCAGAATCATACCTCTTCATCCCTATGGACATTTCCTCCTCTGGTGGATGGTATTTCTCCCTCGGGTCATGCCTCGCAAGTAGACTGATGAGCCTCTCCCCTGTTTCTCCTCAGGGACCTATGAGCTGTCATGCCAGCAGAACCCACTGGTTGTCAATGTGACCCACAACCTGAATTTCCCCTTCCACCGGACCGCTTCAGTGCTGCTCAACTTCTCTTCCCCTTCAGTGGCCATTTCAGCTGTGGCCATGAGGACTCCCTCTTCCCACCTCAGCCCTCCTATTCCCAACAGCTGCATCCCGGAACAAGAGAGAGAGAGTCACCAGAGACTGAGGTACGTGTGGCCCCTAGGAAATTTTATTGTACTGCTGTCAGGCACCAGTCTGACCATCTGCTGGGGACTCTGGCCCTCAGAATAGTCCCAATGTCATTTCGCTGCCATTAGTTGTTCTTTAGGTAGCTAAATATGGTTCAGCTAAATTAAGTCATTTCAGAAACATTTAAATCATGCTGTTGACTGACAGGAGATGGGAGAAGCAGTGTGGCTCAATGGAAAGAGCCCAGGCTTTGGAGTCAGAGGTCATGGGTTCAAATCCCGGCTCTGCCAATTGCCGGCTTTGTGACTTTGGGCAAGTCACTTCACTTCTTCGGGACGCAGTTCCCTCATCTGTAAAATGGGGATGAACCCTGTGAGCCTCCTGTGGGACAACCTGATTACCTTGTCCTCCCCCCAGCACTTAGAACAGTGCTATGCACATAGTAAGCGCTTAGTAAATGCCATCATCATTATTATTATTATTCCCCAAAGGGTAAAGGGGATTACCAAAAGCTCACCCTTCAAATGTTTAAACCAAATGACCAGCCTAATTCCTTTCTGCTCAGTGGTTTGTCCACTTTGTCCCAGGCAAACTTCATGTCTGTAAGTTTCTGAAACACATTATTATTACTATTATATTTGTTAAGCGCTTACTATATGCCCAGCACTGTTCAAAGTGCTGGAGTAGATACAAGTTAATCAGGTCAGACACAGTCCGTATTCCACTTAGGGCTCACAGTCTAAATAGGAGTGAGAACAGGCAGTGAATCCCCATTATACAGATGAGGAAACTGAGATACAGAGAAGTCAAGTGATTTGCCCAAGGTCACACAGCAGACAACTGACAGAGCCAGGATTAGAACTCAGGTCCTCTGACTCCCAAGCCCTTGATCTTTCCACTAGGCCATGCTGCTCCTCTTTTGAATCTATTAAATATGTGTATGCATAGGTATATCAGCCAGATTTTGATTCTGTTCATTTGCCTGCCATGCACGAGTGGCAGAAGTCCACTGGCCCGGGTCCTGAAAAGGACTCCAGCTGTGCACGCAGTATTTTAAATAGAAAATGTAAAAAGACCCACAGAACCGGTAGTGTATGTCTCCGGGTAACTGACGGTCACAGCCCTCCTGTGTAACATTGCTTTGTTTTTAGGATGGCGGGACAAGGGGATGTAGGAATGCTTAATGTTTTCATGAGCTAATGGAACGTGAATTTGTAAAGTAGCCTTTTGACCTTCAAGGTTGTTATCAGCTCAGCAATTTCATAAGCTTCAAAATCCATTCCCCCTTCAATAAACATATCTCATACGAAGGTATTAGGGAGGGCTTCAAGCAGAAACTTATGGAACTAATGCACTTTCCCTCACCTAGTTACTCCCTCGCTAACCCAACTCCTCTACAAA
The DNA here is from genome assembly GCF_015852505.1 of Tachyglossus aculeatus. NCBI lineage: Eukaryota > Metazoa > Chordata > Mammalia > Monotremata > Tachyglossidae > Tachyglossus > Tachyglossus aculeatus. Next base: position 9,262,174 of record NC_052081.1, read on the forward strand.
GCTCTGAGCCCTCCAAAGCACTTTCTACTTTTCAGTGTCTACCACCACCCACAAAAAGACACATTTGACATTTTCCAAATCTACTTTGGCATTCTTCATAAGAGAAACACAAAAACCCAAGTGCAACAACCCAGAGGGAAAACATAAGGAACAGGACTGCACCACACATCTTCCAGGAGGAGGGAGAGGCGTCTGGGTTTGATTTGTGGGTTTTTAGCATGTTTTTCTTATTTTGCCATCAGATGTCCCAGGGTGGTTGGAACAGAATCCTCTGAGCTCTGCTCACATCCTCCTCCTTTCCACCTTGCCCCCCTCCCCACCCCCATCGTCTCTAGCACTGTCTCCCCAGCATCAGTGCCGCAGAACTTCAGTCGAGTCCTGGGCAAAATTGCTTTAGGTCCAAATCTCTTTTCTTTTCTGAGAGCCAGGGCAGTGATATGCTGAGATACTTTACAGCTCCCAGCTCCGAAGGCCTCTGGGTGTCTTGACCAAACAACCAAAGACAAATTCTGTTTATCCAATGCGGGCGTTGTGTAGTCAGTAAACTGTAGAAAAATAACCAGGCTGAAGAAACCAATGCCTAGATGTTATAAGCAGCCCACCGACATAGAACCGAAAGGAAAGTGAGAAAAGAAAAGAAAACCCAAAGTCTCACCTTTCCCAGGCCCAAGGACAAGTGGTCATCACCCGGCTCTTGATAAGGAAACTGAACGGCCACAATCTCCACTGTTCCATCATTCATTCATGTCTAAACAGTGCTCCTTGGAAAGGGAATGCTTTGAATACATTCATGTCCACTGGGGGAAATAGGATACACAGAGGGTATCTGGGATGAATAAGTGTTTCCCAACCACATATGATTGACAGAAGCAATGCAAACTGGCTGCTCTCTCCCAGCTAGGAAATTGGTAGATGGGGAGATGGACGGGTACCGGATAAGTCCTGTGGGCTGAGTGAGCTGTTTTATACCCCGGACCCATTTGCAGTCCCTAAAGAGTAAATTAGGCACAAATCAAGAACAGATCTGTGTCTGACCCAGTTGTGTGTATCAGAGACACCGATGTTTCTGAACTCCACCAAACCATTAGCCCTGTGCAAAGTAGAACAGACAGGCCTTCAGTAGAAGGAGTTGTGCTCAAGCAGGAGGTCAGAAGAGTTGTCCAGTGGTCCGTGGTCCAGTGCATTTTTATATTTGGAAAGTTCTGAGTATTCATTTTGGCCTAATTTCTAAAATACGGTTTAGACCCAGTGACCGCAAGACATTGTTGAAGCGGACAACTGGGTCGTGTGGAAAACAAATAACCCAGGTGTCCTTGAGGGGAATGAAGCAAAGAACCATAATTCCAATCGACCATACTTATCGATCGCTTACTGTGTGCAGAGCACAGGCTGACAAGCTTGGGAGGGTGCAGTAGTGTTGTGAGAGAAGATCCCTGCCCACAGGAGCTTATAATCTAATTCCAGACCAACAACTCACTTCCTGGCTGGTTCAGTCACTTAGCTCAGTTGCTATCCAGGCACCAGTGAAAGTGTTGAATAACGCTCAGCCATTGGGATGGTGTTTGTCTACCTTTCCCACAAGAATAGTTCATTGATATTTGAAAGAAACATCTGAAAACCATCCCCAAAGCCCTCACTAGTCTGGCATTGGTCAGGGGTGGGTGAAACTTTCTTCTTTAGCCCCAGCATTATTGAAATAAAACATTCTGTTCTGCAGCAGTAGAGAATTAGAGAAGCAGTGTGGCTTAGTGGAAAGAGCTTGAGCCTGGGAGTCTGAGGCCCCTGGGATCTAATTTCAGCTCCACCACTTTTCTGCTGTGTGACCTTGGGCAAGTCACTCAACTCAGTTCCCTCATCTGCAAAATGCTATCATTATCATCATTATTATTATTACTACTATTACTACTAAAAATAATAACAATTCTCAAACCTTTTCCTAAAAAAATGATTTTCACCAAGTCCCCATGCCTTATGTAGACACAGTCATTCATTGATTTTGTTTCTCCCTGCTGGGTAGTTATGTTAAACCATCAAGGGGACACCCTCTCCCCAGACATGATTTCCTGCACCTCCACTGCCCTAATAGGAACAATCCTTGCTGAACTGGCAGAACAACTGGAAATACATATTTTTCATAACTTATTTTATGGCCAAAGCAAATATACAGCAGTATAAATAACCCTAATAATTCATTCAGCATAAATACACGGGGTGAGTGAGATGGCAAAAAACCAAAACAAAACTTTAACAAATATTCACAAGTCTGAAGTCATAATTGGTTTGAGTAAACTTAGAGAGAAGGATCCAAATAGCCAAGTCGGTTGATTGTGAGTTCTTTCAGATACATGGGCAAGACTAAACAAAAAATTCTAATAAAAAAGAGAGGGCCGAAGTTTCAAAGTTTCCCAAATTACACGTAACTCTAGCTGACATTTAATGCTGGGGTTGTGTGTTTGCACCTTTATTCATTCTTGTTACAGTATCGTTTACCTCTGGTGTCTGACAGGTGTGAAATGTTTTGATGTATCACTCTGGTTTCACTAGGCAATTTCAGAATGCCCTCTGTTCAGTGCCATAGCTGAGTCTGGATGGGGCAGTTGTGCTTCTTGAAAAGAATGAAGATAGAGAAAAAACTGTCTTTGCCCTAAGACTTCACTGGGCAAGTCTCTCGCTGACTGTTTGCAATTGAATTCTTGGACGAGGCTGTGAAGACAAGATTAAAGCTTTTTATTGAGCCAAGAAACATAAGACCACTCCCACCCTCCACACTTTCTTGTCCCTTCCCACCCCATTCCCCTTTTCAAAGTGTTGTTGGTGAAGGGTTGATGGCAACTTGCGGCCCCTGCTTTCCTCCTCCTCCTCTTTCTCCACCTTCTCTTCCTCCTCCTTCTCCTCTTCCTCCTCCTCCACCCTTGGCCCCAGGGTTGGCCTCTGCCAATTGTCATTTGGCCCTGAGGCGGGGACAGAGGTGGCTTCATCTAAGCCTTCAGGGGCAGCTCTGGAGCACCTGTCCTGGCTGCCCCAGTGGCAGTTCCAGTGCCAAGAGCCTGTGAGTCAGAATTTGAAATGGGGAGGAACCTGGGAAGGAACCCAAATGTGATGATCACATGAGATCAGGTGCTCTTCTGGGATCATTCCATCTCTATCAGCTCTCATTCCTTCACACCCCCATCTTCTCCCTGGACTTACTGCTGCCTTGGCACAGTCCCATCGAGGCCCTGGTGTTTTGAGATGGATATGTAGGACCCAGTCCCCTCAGGACATCCCTCAGTGTGAAATGGTGTTCCCTCTTCTGCTAGGTTCTCTTGAGTCTTGCCCCCATTATGTAGTCAGACAACTCAGGATGTCTCTCCTATTTCCCCCACAGGTGAAAGAGATTGTTCATTCTTTTGCCCTGTCGTTGTCATTTTTCCCTGGTTTTGCTTTTAGTGCTCTTTAGTGAGTGGAGTGCCTGGGTTTGCTGCTGAGAAAGGGACTGTGGACAGTAAATCTGTATTGTATTCTTACACACTGTATTCTCTCCTTCCCTAAAGCAATTTAGCAAATTAACATGAAGTCTGTTTTTTGTTGTCTTTCTTCTAAGCAGGGAAGGAATTATTGCTGCTAAATTGTTTCCTACATTTCTTGCCCAACTTATTTTTCCAAGAATGATTTAAACATAATATGACAGATGAGCAGGGGAAGCTTAGGTCCAGAGGCTCTCTGTGGCCCTCAATTTGGGCTGTTTCCACACTGGGCTTGGGGTGAGATTTCAGGCACTTTAATGCATTTCAAACTTTTGGGGTTGACAGGAGAGTGCAGGAATGTTCAGCTGAACTCCAGGGGTTGGTCAAAGCTCCCCAGTTCCTCAAGGACTTGAGGTGACCCCAGGGATGACCTCGCTGGGGTGGGAGGGAGAGTCAGAGTCAGATGGGAGTGTTGCAGCAGACTGAGAATCCATGGATCCATGGGACCTTCCGGGCTTTGGCGCCAACACGGTACCTCATCTGGTCTCCTCTGTGCTGAAGCTGCTCCTTGAATCCAGGGGAACGGGGAGCAGGACAATGTTGGTAAAGTGCACTGAGTTACTTGGGCGAGAGTTGCTGCATTGGGTGGGTGACTGATTTTTCCACCCATGCAGGTGGGAGAAAGGGCAATGCAGATGTGCAGGAGGTGGTTGGAAATGTGGGGTGGAGGGAGGGACATCCTTCAGCATGTTTGTAGAGCCTGGGACAGAAAATAGGTCCCCTCTTTCTTCCCCTTGCAGGGCTGCTCACAGGCTATTAGGAGACTCTTGGAACTGTAAAGCTTCTGCTTTGACTGGCCTTCCATCCTCTGGATGTGGGACTCAGCATTTAGAAGAAGAAAGGCAGGATCATGAGGGATGGGAGGAAGAGGAGAGAGGTGTAGGTGCCTGGGATTCAGGAATCAATCCTTCCAAGATCCTCTAGACTGTCAGCTCATTATGGGCAGGGAAAGTGTCTGCTAATTCTGTTGTATCATACTCTCCCAAGCGTTTAGTACAGCACTCAATAAATATCATTGAAGGAGGAGGAATTAATTCCCATTTTACCAAAGAAGTAACTGAAGCCCAGAGAAGTGAAGTGACTAGCCCAAGGTCACACAGCAGACAAGTGGCACAGCCGGGATTTAAAACCAGGTCCCCTGACTCCCTGGGCCAGGCTCTTTCTACTAGGACACACTGCTTCTCTGAATTCCTACTTCTTATGGTCCGATTCCTGCCCAACACCGTTCCACAATGGAGCCTGTAGATAATGTACTGTTCTAAATATGGGGTGATTTCAGAGAATCTCCCATAAAACTTCAAGAAGCTGTATGTTCTGCTTATTTCAGAGAACAAGGAGGCCTTTGGTGGAGTCAGTATCTGATCTGATCGGCCAGAATTCAGGAACTCAGTACATGCTGAGCTCTATTCCATCCACTTAGGCTGTAGGAAAATGACATGTCTCTCTCCAGTCCAGAATTTCATCTTGCTCTCCTCAGTTATGGACAGTACCATCCTGGTCACAAGTGCATTTCTTTGAGATTGTATCAGATGTCATCTTGGGCAGGGGTATTTGTTTATTGACCTCAGTGGGTCTGGGGCAGTTTGTGTAGTTATTCCCTTCTTTGGCTCTCATGCACATTGACACCCATTCTCAGCCCTCTAGCATAAATGTTTATTCACTTGTACATTCAATTACCAAGCTATTTCGTCCTGACAAACACCTATTTACTGTTCTATCCTTGATCTTCTATTTATAAATCATTTATGTCTACCTGTCTCCCTGATTAGAAGGTAAGCCCCAGAGGGCAGGGATTACCTCTTTTGCTTCTGTTGTACTTTCCTCAATGCGTAGTTCAGTGGTCTCTACCCAGTAGGCCCAGAATGAATACCAAAGCAACTTGGCCTAGTGGATAGAGCACAGATCTGGGAGTCAGAAGGACCTGGGTTCTAATCCCAGTTCTGCCACTTGTCTGCTGTGTGACCATGGGCAAGTCACTTCACTTTTCTGTGCCTCAGTTAAATGCCATCATTATTATTATTATCTGTAAAATGGGGATTAAGACTGTAAACCCCACATGGGACAGGGACTGTGTCCAACCTGATTACCTTGTATCTACCCCAGCACTTAGAACAGTGCCTGGCACACAGGGAGTGCTTAAAAATACCACAATTATTATTGTTATTATTAATTGAAATGGCAAGAATTGCATGGCGATATGGCAGTAATCATGGGAGAAGCTTTGATGTGTTATGCAGTCCAGCAAAGTCTTAGACATATCTGCATCCCAGGATCGGCGTGAACGGAGCACTGGGATTTATGCCTTGGACTTGCTGTGTGGCCCCACGCAAGTTTTCAAAGTGCTCAGTTTCCTCGCCTATCAAACCAAGATAAATACCAGCTTCCTACCTCCCTGGGATATCATGAGACTTCATTCCACTCTTCCACTAAAGTCCTCTGAGGACCCCAGAGGCGAGGTGCTGAAGAAGTGTTTAAGGGTACCATAATGGTGGTGATGGGATGTGTCCAATTAGAGCTGAAATGAATTAGGTAGGGGTAAAGAATGGGCCACGGAGGGGCAATTGAAAGTGAGCTAAGAAAGCTAAGGAGCAAAGCAGACTGCATTCAGAGAAATGGTGTATGGGATCAGGGAGTGGGTGGGGAGGGAGTGGGAGATTTACAATTGGTACCAGATGCCATCAGAAGCTAACGACCTGACAAACACCATGCTCATAAAACAAATTCTTCAAAAAGGAAGCAAATGGAAATATAAGCTAGTGAAAGAATTTGCAACGGCTGCCCTAAAACCATTTCTCACTTCATAAACAGGTCTGAGTAAAAAAGGACTTTGCTCTTTTTTTCCTTTTTTCCCCCTTCGGTCTCATTTCATGCCACTTTTTCCTCTCCTACAACTCCCTCCCGCCCACACCCCATCTCCCGCCTCCCCGCCCCCCACCACCCCCCGACTTCCATCCCATTCTGAAGGGGCTCTTCCACTCCAGTAACAGTGGAAACCGTGGCTTAGGGACCCCCCGCTGTAGTCCCTGGCTGGGCAGAGGTAGTTTGTGTGTGACTTCTCTTGGTTCACATTTATACACGGCATTGACATGAGTTAATTGGATGTAGTCACTGCTAAAATAGCATGTGTTACTTCACGTTAATTCCTTTGGCAGCAAGCTCCCCTAAACCAGAACTTGTAATGCTGCTCCATTACTTAGGACTCTTTGTCTCCCTGGCCTGAAGAGAATGTTACCCTCCGTGGACACTGAGATCACATCCCACCCCTGGACAGCGGAGTGTTTTAGGACATCTCCTGCCCTGACACCAACAGGTTGGCATGCTGGAGTTCTCTTCCTCAGAGAAGGCTAACAGAGACTTTTCTAAGGATACTGTTGATCCTAGGACTTTCAAACCCCATCACTCTGCTTTACCCCTGGATGAGCCCTTGGGGTCAGGCAGGGCTATGTTTTTTATGGTATTGGTTAAGTATTTACTATATGTCAAACACTGTTCTAAACATGAGGGTAGACACAAGTTAATTAGGTTGGATACAGTCCCTGTCCTGCATGGGGCTCATGAGTTCTAAGTAGGAAGGAGAAGAGAAGAACTGAGGCTAAAAGAAATTGTGACATGCCCACGGTCTTGCAGCCAGCAATTGACAGAGGCAGAATTAGAACCCAGGTCCTCTGACTCCCAGGCCTGTGCTCATTCCACCAGGTCTTGCTGCTTCTCTATTGTATTGTCTTCTGGAGTTGGTTTCAGTAAGGCTGTATTGGTCAAAGAAATCGAGATTTTTCCCATTCCTGTCTGCCCACCCTGTCCTAATTTGGACATGTTTTCCATTCCCTTGTCATTCCCACCAAAATATGGTAAAGGCTCCACTAATAATTGAGATATTTACTAAGCACTAGGGTAGATTCAAGGTAATCAGCTCAGACACAGCCCCTGCCCCCCCTGGGGCTCACTGTCGAAGCAGGAGGGAGAGCAGGTATCGAATCCGTATTTTTCAGATGAAGGAATTGAGGCCCATAGATGTTAAGTGACCTGCCCCAGGTCACACCAATCATTGGTATTTCTTGAGCATGTATGGCATGCAGAGCAGTGCACTTAGTGCTTAGGAGAGTACAATACAATAGGGAAACAGGATTCCTGTCTACAGTCCCATGTGGGGAGACAGACATTAAAGTAATTTACACGGCAGGCAAATGGCAGAGCCAGGCTTTAGAACCCAGCCCCTCGGACTCTTAGACCTGGACACTTTCCACTAAGCCATGCTGCTGCCCAAATTTGCTTGTTCAATCACTGGTATTTATTGAGCGTGTACCAGGTGCCTAGAATCATACTATGTGCTTGGGAGAATACAATCTAATAGAGTTGGTAGACAGATACATTCCCTGCCCACAATAAGTTAGGTATCAATCTATGGAAGGCAGCATGGTCTATTGGCAAGAGTCTCGGGCCAGGAGCCAGGAGTCCTGGGTGCTAGCTTCAGCTCTGCCCCTAATCTGCTGTGATCTCAGGCAAGTGGCTTAACTTCTGGCCTTCATCATCATCATCATCAATCGTATTTATTGAGCGCTTACTGTGTGCAGAGCACTGTGCTAAGCGCTTGGGAAGTACAGATTGGCAACATAATTTTGTTCATTTTGTTCATCTGTAAAATGGCTCTAGTAAGACCTGCCTCTTCCCCTTAGAATGTTGTGAGGATAAAATGTAATATTTGATGTTGAAGTGCTTTAGAAAGACAAAAGTGCTGTACAAAAAGTGAGGAATCATTGAAGCCCTAGGCTTCAGCTGCCAGCAGGGAACTCAGCCTGCAGACTCCAACCTTTGATGCTTAACTATCCTGATTTGCCTTTCCCCACGATTCTAGATCATTTGGGGTCGGTGGTAGCTGATGGATGGGCCATTCTTGTTTCCCCTGTAACCTGCCTGGGAAGAGGCTGATAATTCATTCATAGTATTTTTGGAGATAGGTGAATGCCACCCAAGTGCTTATTTGTGTCAGGGAATACTTGGGCTCAGTCCCGCCCAGTGCCACTAGACTTCAGGGTGACCCCTCCGAGATAAAAAAAAAAAAAAGGCTGCATCCTCCCCTGAGCCCCACCATCTTTTCTTGTTTTAATGGTATTTGTTAAGTGCTTACTATGTGCCAGGCACTATACAAAGCGTTGGAGTAGATACAAGCTTATCGGGTTGGACACAGACTGTATCCCACATGGAGTTCACAGTCTTAATCCCCATTTTACAGATGAGAGAACAGAGAAGAAGTGACCCGCCCAAGGTCACACAACAGACAAGTGACAGAACTGGGATTAGAAACCCAGGTCTTTTGACTCGGAGGCACATGCTCTATCCACTAGGCCACCCAGTTTCTCTTTCATTACAAATTCAGTGCTGGGCATCCCAAGAGAGGAGAGCAGAGGGTGCCTCGTGGAATGGGATGATGAAAGCCGTCTGGTTCTGGGAGCAACGTTGGTCTGCGGCTGTGGGAATCTGTGTGCATATGATGGTGTTGAAGACCGCACTTCTGCATGTGGACTGGGTGGATTTATGTGGATGCAAGTGAAAATTCATTGCATAGCTGAATGATCAACGGATCCCTCTGGGGACAACCTCTGGTGTGTGTGTGCAGTCTGGGTTCTCCACTTCCCTCTCCTCTCTACGCCCTCCTGGCTCCCCAGAACGCAAGTTTGGAGAGAAGCCTTGAACTCACCATTAATTCTTGGCTCCTGATGTCTGGGCTTTTGTTAGAGGTGAGAAAGAATCATGTTACAGGTTTTGTAGTGTAAATCACGAACTTAAGCAAAATAATATGTGGATGTCTCAATATGAGAACAGCCCTTTGTGAAACAATACTATTTTAGAGTCCTGGGTAAATGGGGGTCCCCACAACTCCCTCTTCCTCCCAAAACTTTATAAATTCAGCGTTAAATTTCTTCTGGTGGTGCTGTTGATTGAGGAAGATAAGAAAGAGTTTTAGTTTTGTAAGGAATTTTCCCTGTAAAATGCAGGGAGTGAAAACTGTCTAAGCTGTGTGTCACCTTAGATTTTTACTAAAGACATTAAAAACAAAGTCTTTTTCTGCACCATTTACCTTGGTTCCCTTCCAAATGCACGTTTTGTTCTTCTGGGTCCAAACCCAGCACAACGTATGCTTCGGCTGGGAGACTGGTCAGTGTTCATGTCCATCCTTGGGAGACAGCCATCACAGATTCTGTATGTTATATTCAATCAGCGGTATTTATTGAGCACTTATTGCATGCAGAGCAGAATGCTGAGCACTTGGGAGAATACAAAACTGTTGGTAGAAACGATCCCTGCCTTTAAATTTGGGAAACAGTAGTCCTCATTTTCACTTCTCGGGTTTATAACAGCGGGCAGCTTGGGAGACTAGAAACCACAATGGTGTAGGGGAAAGCCATGGTCAATAGGTAGCTGTCTGGTCAGACCCAAGACTCTTGCTACTGACCTGGCTGAAATCAGCACATGTCAACAAGCATTGTTGTCAATCATTGGAATTTAGTGAGAGCTTACCGAATGCAGAGCACTTGTATTAAGCACCTAAAGTACAATACAGTAGAGTTGGTAGATAAGATCCCTACTCACAAGGAGCTTACAGTCTACTGAGGAGCTTACACAGTTCTCACCCACCTACTGGGAATGCTGTCTGGAAGTGAGCACAGCAAACCTGGAGTAGGACTGCTTGATTTGACTCCTCCATTTGCTGTGGAACCTGGTCATCACTCTGTGCATCTGTTTATCATCTGTGGGAACTCTTGAGCATTTATAACGCTTTCACCCATCCCTCTAGATCATCTTCTGAGAGCAGTGTGCTTATGCATGCCTTTGAGTTCATTGAATTAGGTTCTGAAGATGCTTTTTAAAATTGCCATATATAATATGCTGTTGGGTGCTTTTGTGGCTTCATTGGCTTTATCAAGTAGTTTTAACCCTGGCATTTGCACTGGAATTCCAAAGGGACAATTTTATAAACGTAAATAATTGTAATAAATGAATACATCATTTCATATCAAAGAATTGTGAGGGGAAAGCAAAAGGGAAATGTACTACAGTGGACTTGCTGGACAAGAAAGAAGAACATCGCTCTTCCTAGAGAATTCTCAGATTTGTTACAATTCATGCCTTACTAAACCCTGTCAGTGAGGGCTGCATGTCTTAAGAAAGGCAGATGACATGATTTTTGGCAGGTAGAGCCAGAGGGGAGTGGGGAAGAGGAGAATGAAAAAGCAGAAGAGGAGAGAGGGAAGGGAAACTGGAAGAGAAGGGGGAAAAGAGGGAGGAAGAGTGAGGGGTACAGTGCTAAGCTCATTATTAGCGCTTAATCCTTGTTTAGACTCGGGAAAATTGGATGGGGGTAGAGAAAGGCTTTATCTGCTTTCTTGCCACCCGCTGCTCTTCCACCACACTGCAGTTGCTCAATAATTACCATTGATTGATAGGTGTGGCCTCTCACCCTCAGCTTTGCCCCATTTGAATGAGAAGAGAACAGAACAATGGGGAAGAGCAAGAAAGTTTCTCATATTACATTGTTAGCCTTGGGGGGAAGGAAGCAAGAGCCCTAGTTCCCCCACAATAAGCCGTTCTTTAGACTCAGTAGTTGCTTCGTTGGAGAGGAAGTGGAATTTCCTGGAAAGAAGTCTTTGGTGAGCTCTGCCAGGGCGCTGCAACAACTGAGGTGGAGTTAGCAAGCTTTCCCCAAAGACACAGGCTCAGATTTGATTCGAGATCTAGGTCCAGCAAGACTGGGCATTCAGGAAATGTGGTAGCTGATCACTTCCAGCGAGCGCCTGCTCTCTAAGGGCAGGGTGGCATGCCCACAGACCCGGGGTGTTGGTGCAGGGCAATCCAGGGCAGGCTCCCACAAAGGACTAGAGGGGTCCAGCTGCGAGGTTTCAGTCTTTTGGGGCCAGACAAGAAGAAAGCAGCTGCCTGTGCTCATGCCTTTCCCACGGTAACAAACCAAAAGCAACTCAGTGAACAGCCAACTGAACATCAGGCAGGGGCAAAACTTACAGTTAGGGGGTCGGATATTTCCAATAACGGTCTCCATGGCAGTGCAACTCTGTATTGAGGTTGTGGTCAGCTGGGGGCTGGCCTGGCCAGGCTGCTGGAAGCGGACTCCTGGCCATCTACCCGCACCCCAAACCTCCCTCTGGCAGCGATGCCAAAGATGGGCATGTGAAGCAGGGAAGGAATTGGGGGCCAGAGGGACTCCCTGACTCTGAGAGAGGTTTCAAAGTCCATCTGAGGATTCACTTGCCTTAACCTTATTCCTTTCTTCCAAGCAGCTGCTCCCGGGACCCTTGCGAGCAGGAGGAGAGCTGCATGCCCCTGCTCCTCGACCACGCCTATGTGAACTGCACGGGCAGTGACCTGGGACCCCTGAAATGTGTGGTCACCTGTGACAGAGGATTCTTCCTCCAGGCTAATGGGGATCAGAGACTCGGCCCCCCACAGGTGAGTGGGCTGGGGGTCAGCCGGAGTCGGAGGAGGACTTCTCATCCACTCTCCATGGCTGGATCGTGCGCAGCTTAGTTCCAGGAGCAGGGGGGCAGCCTGGAGGCAGGGCCAGCTCCACAATCTGTGGGGATTTTCCTAGCTGTTTATGCCCAGTATCCTATTCCAGGCATGTCCAGAATCATCTCTCTCACTTAAATTTTCCCATTTTGTCACTAAAACTTAACATCTCCGGACTTCCTCCAGTAAAATGGGAATAAGATTCAGGTTGTCTTAAACTTTGAGCCTCATGTGGGACAGGTACATAAGTACTTAATAGTATCACTCTCATTATTATAGTAATCGCGCATTAGAATCACTAGCTCCAGTAATTACCTGGGTGTTCTTATTTGTCATGGGCCATGGATGGTCTGGAGACCCATGTGTGAAGGATGGCAAGAGTCAGTAAAAGTAGTAGCAGCAATAGTAATGAAGGTTTTATTGATCATTCACTGGGGACAATGCACTGAACTAAGCGCTTGGAAAGTATGTGACATCGAACATGAAGTCTTGTCTGAGAATCACTAACCAGGAGTAACCCTGAAGTTGAAAGTCAGTCTTGAGAAAAGAGGTAAAATTCGAATGGCAAGAGTGATATCCAGGATTTTGGAGTAGAGTTACGTGACCTATAATAAGGGGTTTGGCCACCGTTCTCTGTTCCTGTTGATCCCATGGTTCATAGGGTCGGGGCATTGCTTCTTTGATTCAGTACCTAAGAGAACCTGGAGATTACAGCAGATAATTCAGGCCAAAACTCAAACGTCAAAACTCTCTACAGAGCATAGTTTGGGGCTGAAATATCCAGGCCTTTGCTTCAGTTCTCCACTACCCTTTACCTGGGTTCAGGTAAGCTGGATCAGCTCCCCTAAAGTGCTTACTTCAAGTCTGAAACCACATCTCGGGCAACAGTGGGCTCTTTGGGCCCCATGGTAAGGCCCAGGCTCCCCTCAGACACAGTATTAACGGGAAGCCATTGCTTTAGGTGACCCGGATGAATAAGAGCTTCTGGGACTCACCCCTGGGGACCTGATGTGCTCTCTAATTTTCCTTTTCCACTATATCTGTGCAAACCCCTCTCGGCTTCTTGCCTCCAGAAGGATGCTGTGCTTACCTGTGTCTTTGGCCGCTGGGACCAAGCCGTCAGTTGTGAGCCCCTGGACTGCGGTGTTCCCCACCAGTCACACGTCTACTACGCGAGCTTCTTCTGTCCCGAGGGAACCGCCTTTCAGAAGCGCTGCTTCTTCACCTGCAGTCCACCAGCCAAGCTTCAAGGTATCGTGTCCTCTGTAGGCTGTAGAAGCATGTTTGTCCTACCATTCTCTTTGGGTCTCCTTTTCCCCTAATGTTCAGGGTCTTCAGGGGACTCTCCTGGTCTGCCCTCAATCTCTAATCTTGGGTTCTACTAGCAAAGCCCATAGGGAGAAAATCAGGCCTCTCGGCTTGGGGGTGAGGCTGACAACGCTAGCTCTGTCTAAATTCAGTAGGAAGTCTTGTCAGCTGCTCCAAGCCCTTTTCAGAAAGGAGCTTCCCTGGGACTCTACTTCAAGGGGCAGCAGTAGTAGCAGCAACAGCAGTATTCAGAGCCCCCTGTACTAAACGCTTGAGACAGTACAACAGGAACATGAGACCATTTCTTGCTCACAAAGAGCTTACTCTAAATGGAGACAGACATGGCAGTATGTATAATTGGGGTCATCCAAATAAATAGGCTTTACCTTAGATTGTGTGTATTCTGTTGTATTGTACTCTTCCGTGTGCTTAGTATAATGCTCTGCAACACAGTACTTAAAAAATACCATTGTTCGATTGATAATCATTTAAGTGCTGAGGGAGGCTTTAGGTCAATCACTGTGTAAGTGGGAGAGGGGACTGACGGGTTGCTCTGACTCCTGGTGTAGGGAGTTCATCGGGGAAGCCTTGCTGGAGGAGGTGGGATTTTTTTGGAGGGGCCAAACTAGTAGGGGAGTCCAGTGCAGTTGCCCTGGTTCGGCCAGCCACTGTTCGTTTGTTTTCTGGGATAGCAACCAGAAGAAGAAGGGAAAGTTGCTTATCCTAAACATCACCCACACCTCCTACTCCCCAACATCCCTGAGAAAGGTCTACTGAGGGGGCTCATAGGAACAAACCTCTGTTCTGAGCTGCCTGTTTTCTGTCTTCTGGAGTTAGGAATGAACCAGTGGCTCATCTGCCTCGAAGATGGGCTTTGGTCCCTGCCAGAAGCCTACTGCAAACTGGAGTGTGACGCCCCTCCGGCCATCCCCAACGCCAGCCTACTTGTGCCTCGCTGCCTTCAAGGCAATCACGACGTGGGCTCTGTATGCCGATACAGATGCAAGCCGGGCTATCACGTGGCCGAAAAGGGGGAGAACAGGCTCAAGAAGTAAGTCAAATGCCCCTGGTCTCGGAAATCACTGCCACCCTCACGTCTTTGCCGTGTGACCCATTCAAGAAACCACCAAGCCTTGGGCCTGGAAAGAGGCCTTTTGGGTGGTGAGGAGTGAAGCTGCAGTCGCAGCAGTCTGGCTTTTCCCACATTTCTTAGTCCCTTCGCTTTCCCCACCACTGGGCCGGGCCACGTGTGGCAGCCATTTGTTGACGCAGCTTTGCTGGCTAAGACGATGGCTGTTTGCATCACTGTGGTGGCCACAGGTTGGGAGGAAGCGTTTACATCCGCAAGCGCCGTGCGTGGAGCGATAAGTTCTTTACGTGCACTGTGTAAACTGATGAAATCTTGGTTTACACACGTGTACACAGCGGTTGCGGATGAGGTCATTAGATGCCTGCGAGGCGTATATAAATCACTATTTTCTGTTCTGCACGCGAGCCGTACAGCTGCATCCCTCTGGCTCCAGGGACATCCCTGGGTTTAAGAACTGGAACTTATCCCTTTGGACATCCGGGAATGAGGAAGGGAACTGAGGAAGGAGGGCAGCGAGTGTGTCCCAAGCCTTACAAAGTGGAAATGCAGACCTCTTATCACATTTCTGGGTAGAGGGATCCCTCGCTCTTCACGTTAGCCAGGAGCATGTTGTTCTCCCCACCATCCCTCATCTAATTAAGATACTTGACCTAACAAGTGCAGGGGGAGAGGTACCAGATCTAAGCTCCTCTGAAATCTTGCCTGATTTAAAGCCCTTTTGTATGGAAACAGTCACTCCTCTCCCCTTTTATTTTTCCTCAGTATCCCAGGCTAGACATTCTTTTTTCTTGACTCAGTTAACCTTATCTTTTAAAAATAACATTTCCTACATGCTGTGCTAAGAGCTGAGGTTGATACAAAACATCTGTTCTCCCTCCTATTAGGCTATGAGCCTAATGAGGGACAGGGACTATATGCAACTAGATTATATTATACCTATCCCAGTGCTTAGTTCAGTGCTTGGCACATAGTAAAGGCTTAAATGCCATCATTATTAATATCTTTATTATTATTTCACTAAGGCAATCAGAATAGGCACCTTTGATGTCCCAGCCGAGGCTTACCAGGTAAGGGGAAGAGAGAGAACAGGTATTTTATCCACATTTTACAGTTGGGGGAACTGAGACACAAAGAGGTAAAGTGAGTTTCCCCGGTTACACAGCTGACCAGTGGTTGAACCGGGGCTAGATCTAGTTTTCCCGACCCTCAGCTATGCTGCCTCTCCCCTGTTTTGGTTTTTCTTTTCCTATTCCATATGTGAATTCCTTATTTGTCATACTCAGAAGAGTATTTCAGTAAGACTGTGTTTTAGTTTTACAAACTACCCTTGTATTCCTACCTTTTGTCCCCTCCCTCACCTGGATGAGAAATTGCCCTTTAGCTACATAGCAATGGGAGTAGAAAGCTAATTTTGTGAACAAACTGGGACAGAGTTCAATTCAGATCAAGTTAGGATAACCAGGCAAAATTGGATTGGGGTGTCTCACTCAGCTTTGTTGGATCATCTGATCTTTTCTGGGACTATTGAACTTGCCTGGATTTTGATATCTGTTTGGATAATCAGCTTTCCACCATATAGGACAACAAGGTTGTGTGATGAAAACATAAATCCTGAGCAAGGTAAATAGCATAATGCAGCCAGAAAAGCCTGGCTAAAAGCCTGTAGTAGTCAGGACCAGGAATTCCATTTGGAACATCAATTCTGAAGGCTCCCATCTGACCCCGAAGAACTCTGTGAGTTTCATAGATTGGGTTAAAGCAGAGACATTGTGTCTCTGTGTGTCGGGCCAGAGTTGTGGAATGAGGAAAGGAGGGCAAATTCCCTGGTTTCTTGCCCAGGAAGGGGAAAGCTCTACACAGTCAGGATGGGGAGAGCCCAGCACTGTTCTGGGATGAGGTGAAGTCTGTTTGTCCTGGGGATAAAACAAAGGCATTGAGTTGAGGGCTCAGAGCCTCCTGCAACTGTTCTGGAGTGCCTAGGGGTAGTGACTGAATCTCCTGAATGCCTTCTTCTCCATATAGGAGCTTGCCAGCAGAATTGGCCAGCCACTTAGTGTCTGAGGTGGAAAATAATGCTCAAGCACACCGTCTGCTCATGATCCAGGACCCAGCACAATGGCTCTACCTTGCATAGACAAACTCCCTGAGAGTGTTAACCAGGTAGAATAGCTCGGCAGAGTCTTCAGAGGATAGTCATGGTATTCATTAAGTGTGTACTATGTGCCAAGCACTGTGGTAATTACAAGGTCACTAGATCATGCCAGAATCCCATCCCACATGGGGTTCACAATCTAAGAGGGAAGGAGGGCGGGTATCTTATCCCCACTTTACAGATGAGTTAACTGAAGCTCAGAGAGCTAGTGACTTGCTTGAAGTCGCACTAAAAGGCAGTGGCTGAGCAGGGATTAGCAAGCAGGCCTCCCAGCCTCCAGTCCCGTACTCCTTCCATTAGGCCATACTGCCTCTGTGAAGTCAGGAAAGGGAGACTTGGCTTACTCAGGATGAGCACGCAACCAATAGACAAGTGTGGCTCCTAGGAGATGGCCATTCATAACTGTGTGTGTGTGTGTGTGTGTGTGTGTGTGTGTGTGTGTGCGTGTTTTCCAGGCAGTGGATGTAGTGGAGATGGTGTTCATTACCCAAAACAAATTCCACTGATGTTCCCTTTATTGGTGACCTGTCTCCCAAGATGGGGTTTCTACCATTCTTGTCCTTCACCCAGCACAATGGCTGCTGCAAGTTATTCACCTCTCTGGAGCTTAATTCCATTATGCACCACAACTGGGTTCTCACCCTGCCAGTTTCTGGCAAAAGTGAAGGACTGCTTAATTGTTCAGAAAATTCCAATATTGCACTGGGAGCTGAAAAGTTAAACCCCTCAATCTCTCACGGCCTCCCCTGCAATCCTTGCATCGGGGAGATCCGGACCTGACTTTTATTCCCATCAATTAACTCTCGTTTGGGGACTACAGTTCATTCTCATCTGGTTAAAATCCTAATTCTGGATTTTCATATAATTCACCATTACACCTTACTCTTACCATCCCTCCTCAGATACCTCACCTGATGACTCTCTTACCCAAAGCAAAATCCCTCTTCTTTTGCACCAAAGTTCTATTTGCTGTTCTCCTTGAGCTTTCATTCCTATGTCACTTCAACCTCCTTTTTTCACAAAGCCGCTCGCCGTCTGTATGTCTGGGAGACACAAAGGGGAGCGGGCTGGGTTTGACTTCTGATGATCGAGGCACATTGAATTGAATCTAAATGATTCCAACTGTCTTGGCTCATTAAGTCAGGCTCCGCAAGTCCATTTATCTCCTTAGTTGCCTCCTACAAGGTGATGTGGCATTTTAGAATTATTTTCTCAAGGCCAATTACCATCTGCTTTTCCTGACTTCCCGCCACGTCAGCCTTTCCAAAGTTGGTGTGTCTGTGGAAGGGACCTGCGATAAATCTGTTCTAAAGCTGCCCATCTAGGCTTTACTGCAGGGCAACTGGTTGCCTGACAAGCTATTTGTGATTATGAAGTTTATTAGCCTGAGGGGAAGGAGGCGTTTGATCCTCTTGCCCTGTAAATTTGAGGGCAGTTGCCATTCTCCTTAGCTTTGGAGAGCGTGGTGTCCTTCAGAGTCCATCACCCAGCAAGGCCAGTGGCTAACAACAGGTGCTGGGGCCAGGGGGAGTGGGCTAGACTACTGGTAGAAGGTCACCGAATACAGGCCAAGTAGACAAGCGGAGAAGCTTGTCTGGAGGGAGGGTTTTATGGGGTGAGTGGTCATGAACGTCTTAAAGCTCTCCTTTGCATTTCCTGGGGATGTAGACCACCGCCCTAATAGTAATAATAATGGTAATTAATAATAGTTAAGCATTTACTATGGGCCAAGCCCTACTAAGCTCTAAGATACAAGATAATCAGGTTAGACGTAGTACTGCTCCCACATGGGACTCAAAGTCTGTGGCGGGGGGAGAATGGGTATTGAATCCCCATTTTACAGATGAGGAAACTGGGGCATAGAGAAGCCAAGTGACTTGCCTAAGGTCACACAGCAGGCAAGTAGCCAAGGTGGGATTAGAACCCAGGGCCTCTGGGTCCCTGGCCCATGCTCTTTCCACTAGGCCACACTGCTTAGTCAGGGGAACAGTGGATTAAGGGATTTGATGAGATCAGGGATGCTCTCCATGGGCCATTTTCCAAGTCTGGTCCAGACCCTGGGTATCGCATCTGACTCTGGCTGGACAGAGAGACTTTCTCTGACTTGTGGCTTCATGGGCAGGAGCTCTACCTTCTGCATTTCTTTCAGACCTGGCAGCCTTGAGCTGTGGCTCCTCCCACCACCCTAGAAAGGCAGCATTGAAACTGGCAGGCTAGGAGCTGGCCATCACCTCTCCCCTCTCACCACCCCTGCTCCCTGCCAGAGAGGTGCATTTTCATCCCCTCCAAAACCTTGCTCCTCTGTGCCACACACACACACTCCACTAAATATGAAAAGCAAAACGCTCCCACCCTCTCCTCCACAACCCAAACCATCCGCCTGCTCCCTTATCCCAGCTTCAGCCTCCCAAACCATCCAAGTCTCACGGTGGCCTCAAGCCGACCATGAAAGAGGAAGAAAGATAGATGTGGCAGAGATGAAAAGAAAATGAAAGAGTCAGCACAACAGGGCTGGAACTCCATCAGACGGGGTACGGTGGGCATATGAGGGGAAGACAGTCTGGGAGGTGAAGCTGCCGGGAAGAGAGGCAGGCCTGGGATTTCTAGGGCCTGGTAAGCAGGGCCTCAGCCACAGCCCTGGACATCCGAAATGAAAACTCGGGATTTTACCTGCTGGGGAGAGGGAAAGAAAAGAAAGGGAAAGAAAAGATGGCATATCAGGCAGCCCAGGGTGCTAAAAGAGTTTCTCCATAGGGTCTGAAGGGACAAAGCCGCATCCTCTGAGCGCTCATCGTGAAAATCTTCTACCAGATGGTGCAGACTCTATGGTTTCTCACTCGACGATGTTGAGACCCAGAGATGTGCAGACTGACTACCTGAAGAAGCAGCGTGGCTTAGCAGAGTCAGAGCACAGACCTGGGAGTCAGAAGGACCTGGGTTCTAATCCCGGCTCCACCACATGTCTGCTGTGTGGCCCTGGGCAAGTCACTTACCTCATCTCTAAAATGGGGATAAGAGTGTGAGTCCCAAGTGGGACAGGGACTGTGTCTGACCTGATTAATTTGTATCTATCTCAGGGCTTAGAACAGTGCTTGGCACATAGGAAGTGCTTAGCAAGTACCATTATTATTACTATTTTTGTTGTTGTGGTTACCGGTTGTCAGGGACAGAAGGTTACAGCAGGTTCCCTGGCATAGCACCCCCCAGAGAGCATGCAAAAATGGTGAATGAGTGGGTGGGAGCACAGGAGAAGGTACCAAAATCCCACCATCTGCTCACCCCCCACCCCCATCCGGCTGGCTGGATTTGAGTTTACAGTAAATACGTTCAGAGTTGAGCCATGGAATCCTTGAATCGTCTGCTATTGGCAGTTCCTATGAGCTTTAGGCTAATTTATTGTAGTCTGGCTTGGCTTTAGAGCAACCGACTCCCTGCTCCAAGCCCTGGCCACTCTATTACACACCTGGGAGAGGGCCAGCTCCCTGCTGCATGGTTCACGGAGCTTTCGAGATTGACATCCAGGCTTTCACATCAAACACAGACCTCGCCAGCCTCATAAGTCTTCCGCATGGCCTTCAAACGCTGGCTATTAAGGACCCTATTTCTTTTACACTTTTACTTGGCCCCTGGTTTCTCTATTCATTCTGCCGAGATGCCGTTTTTGAAGTTCTGAGAGAAATAAGAGGGTTGACGTTATATGGCAAAGTTGAGCTCCATGACGAGGGTTTTCCCATTCCCTCCACTTTCTCCTGGGCAGATTTGGACTTCTCCTTTCCCAGACGATCCCTGTCACCTCCTCTGTCCTTTTCTCACTCTGCTCCACCTTTCGCCCCCAGCAGTTAGCGCCCCATCCCTCCCTCTTGCCAATGTCAGGGTCATCTTAGGACAGACTTATTTGTTAAGTCTCTAAAAAGGGAAAATCTGGCTTTGGCAAGCATCAGAAGAATTGAGTGATCTTTTGGGAGGTTGAAGGATTTAGCAGGCAGAGGACCTGTGGTGATGCGTTTGAGCACGGATCTGCTGTCGGGTGGTGGGGAGAGACTGGTGGCGGGGAAGCACTGACTTCCAGGTTGGCTTCCATGGCTGACATGCATGTCCCGTCGCTGCCGAGGGGAAGGGGCTGACAAGTGGCAACCCGTGACAGGGACAGAGCTCAGATGGCGGGCAACTGACAGGCAGCCATGACCATCTTAGCCCTCTTCCTCTGAGCTGCAGTTAGTTCCAAAAAAGCCAGGTTTCCCACTACACTCCTCCCTCCCCTCAGCGCAGACTGGCTAGGTGGAGAGAACAGCTGGCCTAAGAATGGGAAGTCCGGGTTCTGGCAGCAAAAATGGTCAAATGTCGCTTCTGTAGATCCCCTGGGAACATGCCTGTATATCCCTATAGGTCCTTTCTCCCTCAGGAACAGCGTGGCCTAGAGGAAGAAGCACAGAACTGGGAAACAGGAGATCCGGGTTCCAATCCCAGCCCCACATCTTTTCTGCCGTGTGATCTCGGGCAAGTCACTTCATTTCTCTCATCTCGATTTCCTCATCTTTAAAATGGGGTGTACATACCTATTTGCCTTCCCCCTTAGATTGTAAGCCCTGGGCTAGTCAGGAACTGTCAGATCTGCTTATATTGTATCAATCCCAGTGCTTGGCGGTGGTGAGTGCTTGACTATTTTTTTTTATCACTATCATTTTTATTATAATTATATCTGTGTAAAGGGAAAAAGCTAACCATGTCCCAGGTACTTGGCAGTCCTTTAGAGGATTAGGGATTTGTCAGGGCTAGGGCCAATGAAGAGGAGTCCTTTTAATGCATTCTGGAAGAACAACAGTGACATGCAGTGGTTGGTTAGCTCACTCCCAGATAAAAGTGTCAGTGTAAGAATATCTGACAGCGTTTGGGGGTCAGGGGAGGTGTTGGTCCTCCCGTTTCCTAGCAGTTGCTTCCTGGTCCAAGGTGACAACCCGCATTAAAGTTTGCCAGCAAGGTCCGACAGCTGGCTCGTCTCACAACCTTAAAGTTCTGGGAAAGTGGACAGTGGGGCACATCAGTGTTAGAACTTAAAGTCCTCCGCACAGAAGCAGTGCAGGTAGGAGAAATGGGAGCATGGGTCCAGAAGAAACCTGAGGAAAACTCATTAGAAACAGATATTGTCCAGGAGCCCACTAGATTGGAAGCTCCTTTAGGGCAGGGATCGTATCTCCCAGTTCTGTTGCACTCTCCCAAGGGCTTAGTACACTGCTTTGCACACAGACACCACTCATTAAATACTAGTCGATTGACTGACCTTAGCCCAGAGTCATTTAATTCTTAAAAGTCATTTTAGTTATTTAAAGAGCAGAAGCATCCCTAGTGAGTGGGTGAATGAATTGAACACTCGGTTCTGCCAGAACAAGTTTTCACTACACGTTTTGGCTAGAACATTGTGGAGTAATTAGGGAACACTCGAACCACTATGTGAGCCTGTTTGGACGCAGTGTGCTGCCATGTCACAAGAAAAGTCTGGTGAATATATTTGTGGTGTCAGACATGGTGATGACAATGGGACTTTGCCTCTATGTGAATTTTTGAGGGAACATAACCCTTGATCTTAGGAGAACTGGGTATGTACAATGCTTGTAATTTCCTCAGGCCAATTCTCGCTCTCGTGCATTCCACAGTGAAACATGCCCAAATGTTTGACTGATGCATGCGTCCTCCACAAATTACTGCTTTCCCCCAGGTGTCACTGATTTGGAAAAATAGGGGCCCCATTTCCAAAGGGTTCTCTGAGAATTCTGAGTTCCCTGCACAACTTGGAGAGCCCTGTTGATTGGCTTACCTTAGGTCGGTGGGCCCAGGGATGGTACTCACTTTATCTTATACCAAAGGATGGCATGGATCTCCTGGTGGAAAACTTTGCTGACAAAGGTGCAAAGGCAAGGCCCAAAGCATAAAGCATGTGCTGACTAATCAGGTGTTTTAGAGGTGGGGGGAGTCCTGGTTGGTTTTGAAACCCTCTGCTCTCCAGCTTGGGAACCCAAGGAAGGGATGAAGAGATAGAAGTAGTAACAGGGATCAGGCATCAGTCCCTCCATTCTGACCTGGACCCTTGACTTGAGGAGGGAAAAAGCTTTGTTTTTGTTTTGTTTTTTTCAATGGCATTTGTTAAGTGCTTATTATGTGCCAGGCACTGTACCAAGTGTTCGGGTAGATACAAGTTAATCAGGTTGGACATAATTCCCACACAGTCTCACAGGCTCACAGTCTTAATCCCTATTTTACAGATAGGGTAACTGCGGCACAGGGAAGATAAGTGATTTACCCAGGGTCACACAGCAGACAAGTGGCAGAGTCAGGATTAGAACCCAGGCCCTTCTGACTCCCAGGCCCTTGTTCTAACCACTAGACCATGCTGCTTCTCAAACTTTGTGCTGGAAAAGCCTACTGACCCAGAAAGTCGGGAAGCCTAAGGGAGATGTTTTGCTGACACAGTATGGTCCCAGGTAGTAGTAGTAGTAGTAATAATAGTAATAGTAGTAGCAATAATAATAATAATGATAGTAATCGTAATTGTGGTATTTGTTAGTGCTTACTGTGCATCAAGTCCTGTGCGAAGCACCAGGGTACACCAGGGTAGATATGTGAAATTCAACTGGGACACTGTCTATGCCTCACATGGAAGGAGGGCAAAAAGGTATTGAATCCCATTTTAAAGATGAAGAAACCGAGGTCCAGGGGTCCAGTATTTTGCCCACAGTCCCACCGCAGGCAAGTAAAAAAGCCAGAATTAGAACCCAGCTCCTCTGACTCATGGACCCAAGCTTTTTCCACTAGGCAAAGCTGCTTCTAGGAGACCCAAAGATCTGGTTCTAGTTTCAGGTTCTTATTTGTCCTGCTGGAGGGTCTGGGACAAATCACTTAACCCCCTGCTCTGAAGTTGAGTGGAGCAGGATATGGTGAGGGTCAATCTGTACGGAAGTACTTGGAGTTCTTTGGAATAAGGGAGGCTCCCTTGAAGATTTTCTCTGAGTGGCCCTCCAGGTCACATCTATGTGGTTTTCCAACAAAAACACCATCTTCTGTTAGCCCTACAGGACTGATACAGGGATGGGAAAGCTGCAGCTCCAGCCTCTCCCGCCTCAAGGAGCATCAACCAAGTTGTCAGCCAAATGTTGATTACAAAATCTTCGTTTCTGGCAATGATGCAAAAGGCAGAGAGCACAGCTGCATTTTTGGACCCTAGATGGAGCCTACAAGAGCTGGCAGTTACAAAAAACACCTTCTCACTTGGAAACGGAGCAGGTTTGAGCTGGAAATGTAAGGGGAAAATAAATACTGACCATCGCCCCCTAGCTCTACACGATATAATTTTTACAGTCAGATTTCTGGCTCCGACTCCCCTGTTTTGCCTCCCTAAGCAACAGGCTCCTTGGCCTGTTCCCTCACACGAGCTTTATTTTCCTCTGTGCACAAAAGTATCCTGGACAAGTGGAACAAGGATGGTGTTGGGATCCAGCAGAGCTGGATTCTAATCCTGGCTTTAGCTTTTGATTTGCTGGGAGCAGGCTTGGGCAAGCCTCCTCACGTCTCAGTATTGCCGCGGTTCCGTTGCCAGGATCCAGCTGGACTTACCTTCTGGAAGGGTTGAGTGGGTCAGTGAGGTGAGGCAGGCCCAAAGAAGCACTCATTCATGGTTCATGGGGAATAAATAAGTGAGGAGTCATCCTCTAGACTGTAAGCTTGATGTGGGCAGGGATTGGTTCTACCAACTGTGTTGTATTCTCCCAAGAACTTAATACAATGCCCTGCACTAAGTACTCAGTAAATACTATTGAGCGATTGAGTCTTTATAGGGTTACTCACTCTGGGCAGAGGATGAGAAGTTCTTTCCCAAGTAGGAGTGTTCCAGCGAAGCTGGGAGAAAGGTATCAGCTGACATTACCTTATCATCCGATTAGCCAGGCAATGCTTCCCCCCTCCTCATCTCCCCTAACAAATGCAGCCAATCCTCCTCCTTCAGAGGTGTGATGGGAATCAGATGCCAAGGAGAAAGGAGAACCTCCCTGTGTGGGAGGCGATGGGAAGGAAAGAGTCCCCGGGAAACCATAAACCCTGGCAAGAGTACAGTAGTCCAGAGAGGGGGTGAGTGGCTTACCAGAGAGTGGCTGGCCAGTGCCAGAGCAGTCTTAGCTTCTGTGTAGGGAGATGAGGGTGAGCACTCAGCAGAAATAGATCTAGATGTGTGCGTACTGGCCTTCCTCAGGAAGCCGCTGAAGATTTGGGTTCCTGAGTGTTAGGGAGGTACTGGCAGCCCCACAGAGTGGAAGGTCCCCAGGAGCAGGTTTTGGGGTTTGCTGCCTGGCCTCTTCAGACTAGGCCTCTCCCAGGGGTCTGCAGGGATGATTGCCCCCATGAGAGTTGCAGTAAGGAGCGCTGGGCTGCTTTATCCTCAAACTGGCTACTTAAGACTTGTATTCAGGGATCCATTGGAGCCCAGGGCTCATGGACAAAGTCTGGAGACCTGAAAAGTGACCGCTCTGGGGCTAGTGGGGACCTATTGGCCAGGCAGTCAGTTAGGTGACCAACAGTGAGCAAAGAGTGGCGTCTTGGCTTGTCCCCTGCAGACCTTTCTGGAAGGGAAGAGGGAGCAGCCAGAGCACAGTGGGATCAAGGGCACCTTGTTCTCCACTCCCCGGCTGGCGGGTCACTGGAGAGCGGAGAGAGGCTGTAGATTGGATGCCCCTGCCTTGGCCTGGAATTGCCCTGCTCTGGAGCGCAGGAGTCCCACGGGGACAGAAGAGTCAAAGTTAAGGGACTGAAGCCAAGAAAAGATCTATGTCCCTGCCTGTAACTTGGCTATTTGATTTATTTATTTTATTTATGGTATTTGTTAAGCGCTTGCTTACTATTTGCCAACCTACTCACGGTACCTCAATCTCATCTATCTTGTGGTCTATCTTGTGGCTGACCTCTTGCCCATGTCCTGCCTCTGGCCCAGAACTGCCTTCCTCTTCATATCCGACAGACAATCACTCTCCCCACCTTCAAAGCCTTATTGAAGGCACATCTCCTCCGAGACGTGCCTTCCCTGACAGCCCTCATTGTCGGTTCTCCCACTCCCTTCTGCACTTGGATTTGTACCCTTTATTCACCCACCCCTCAGCCCCACAGCATTTATTTATATAACCTTAATTCATTTATATTTGTGTGTCTCCCCCTCCAGACTGTAAACTCGTGTGGACGGGGAACAGGTCTACAACTCTGTTATATTGTACTCTTCTAAGTTCTTAGTACAGTGCTCTGCACTCAGTAAGCACTCAAATATGATTGACTGATTATAATAATAATGGCATTTATTAAGTGCTTACTATGTGCAAAGCACTGTTCTAAGTGCTGGTCCACTGTTCTAAGCTGATTATGTGCTAGGCATTGCATTAAGTACTATGGTAGATATAAGCTAATCAGATCGGATACTGTCCTTGTCCTATATGGGGCTCCCAGTCTTAATCCCCATTATTCAGATGAGGTTACTGAGGCACAGAGAAGTGAAGCACTTAGTACAATGCTCTGCACACAGTAAGCTCTCAATAAGTACAGTTGATTGACTGACTGGCCCAAGGTTACACAGCAGACAAGTGGAGCAGGGATTAGAACTCAGCTCCTCTGACTCCCACGCCTGTGCTCTTTCCATTATGTATATGTCTGTATGTACCTGCAGTTTATTTATTTATTTATCTATCTATTCATTTATATTACTGTCTCTCTCCCCCTCTAGACTGTGAGCTCGTTGTGGGCAGGGAATGTGTCTGATTTTGTCTGATTTTATAGTGTACTCTCCCAAGTGCTTACAACAGTGCTTTGCAATAAATATGATTAATAATAATAATGATAGGCCATGCTGCTTCCATGTGTAGTAGTAATGATATTTATTAGCACTTACTGTGGGCAAAGTACTGTACTAACCACTGGGAGAAAATACACAGATGAGAATCAGATGGTCCCTGTACCTCGGTGGGTTATAAGACAAATATTACATTCTCCCTTTGGAGAAATGCATATGGCCAAATGCCGCTGTTTCCCTAGAAACATTGAGCCCTTCTTCCTGGAGCAGGGAGTCTCCACTAGCAGGTTATCTGGGTAATTCAGGCCAGGTAATTTGGATGAGGTGGTGGTGCGGGGAATTATCCAGATAATTTTCTGGTGGAGACACTGTCTGCTCGAATGTTTTTTTCTTTGTGGGTTTTGACTAGTAGTTTCCCGGGCAGTGAGTTGTTGGCCAGATTCAGTACTTGTGAATCCCAGTAGCATTGTCCAAACAGAGGGGTAGATTCTCTTGACCTAGAAGCATGGTGCTTTGAGCTTGAGTCCTCAGAGGGTGTTTGTTCTGTTTCTTTTTTGAAATGCAGGGTTGGGGAGGCTGGAATAAGAACACACAATTTCCCAGTTCACCCAGATCTGGGCCCGAGAGGGGTATCCCTGAGCCTCTCCCAAAGGCTGTTTGGTTCAGAAATGGCCACGTGCAGAGGAGTAGTCAGTCCTGGAAGAGTTGCTGGAGCTCTGATTGTATTGTTCTCATCCAAGTGCTTAGTACAGTGCTCTGCACGATCATCGTTTGCTCAATCAGTAGCATTGACTGATTGAAGTCTCCCCACAGAGGGAGAAACTTGGCTGTACAGTTAGGAGAGGGGGTGGGAAGGGGTGCCTTGAGGCATGGAAAGACCACCCACTGCAGCTCCACAACTCACATTATCCCCTCTCAACTGGAGGGAAGCCATCTTCTGTAAAGAGTGTCCCTTTTCATGATTCCTGGAGAGGAGGATTGGGATTGCTTTGTTCCCTTTTGTTGGAAATTTACACCTTAAAGGTCCCAGGACTCCAGCACAGGCTGATCCAGAGAAAGTCCCAGTACAAATTAAGCCCTTGGCTAGACCGAGTCAACCATCGGCAAAAAAACAGAGGTATCAAGTGTGAGAAACAGCCAGAGCACTGGATGCTAAAAAAGACCAAGACTGATGGACTGAGGCAGTCAGGGAGTAGTTGTTCCCATGATGGAACGGTGCAGAGGACTGGCCGACCATAGGCTGGGAAATGCAGGACCCAAAAGCGACTGGCAGGCTGAGGCTTGGAATTCAGAGAGCATTAAATAGACAAAGTCTCAGTTTTCTCACTGGGAACTATTCAGTTTGATGGCTTCCCCAGAAAGGAGAGATTTATCTGGCTTTTGAATAACCCTACTTACATACCGTATTGCTTTGAAGAACCAAAGCGCTTATCACTGCCTTGTGAAATATGAGCTATTTATTTTAACAGTCTTATCCACCCTGAAAGCAAAAAATAAGCTGTTTTTTTAAACGTTATCTGTTAAGTGCTTACTACGTGCCAAGTGCTGTATTAAACACTAGGTTAGATACAAGCTAATCAGATTGGACACAGTCCCTGTCTTACATGGGGCTCACAGTCTCAACCTCAGTTTTACAGATGGGGTAACTGAGGCCCAGAGAAGTGAAATGACTTACCCAAGGTCATACAGCAGAGAACTGGTGGAACTGGGATTAGAACCAAGATCCTCTGACTTCCAGGCCTTTGCTTTATATTCACTAGGCCACGTTGCTTCTCAAGTTGCGGCCCATTGGGTGGGAAATGAAGATTTGGTCCCAGACCCATTTGATCCCTCTCTGCCTCCCATCAAACACCTCTCTCATCCGACCTATGGTCTAGATGTTCCATTTAATGGTAAAATCCAAGAACCACCTGTAGATCATGAAAACCCTCAGCCAGTGAAGGAATGCCAGCTTCACGGCCCTTACCTACTTGGGATGGAAATTTAGGCTTAAAAATTGGAGATGTTGTGTGGGAGGAGTGAGGATTTCTGGTTCTGTCCCCGACCCTGGAATCGGCTTGGCCTAGGAAACTGCCATGTCAGAAAACCTTTTGGCTCCCCGAAGACTCTGTATGGGCCCACATTGACCAACGCCATTCCTCTCTTGCCCCCTCTCCCCCACATCCCTCCTGCTGCCATTCACACCTCCTACTCTCCCCAGCCCAGGGAAGATGCAGAGACTCCGGTGGCCACATATGCAAGAAAAGCTAAATGCCTTCAAGACCCAAACAAAATGTGGCTAGGAAGGAGAAGCAGAACCTAGTCAACTTCGTTTCTTCCTGTAATATTTGCTAAGCGCTTACTGTGTGCTAGGTACTTTACGGAAGCAGTGGGATAGATACGAGCTAATCAGGTTGGATACAGTCCATGTCCCATATGGAGCTCACAGCCGTAATCTCCATTTTACAGATGAGGTAACTGAGCCCCAGAGAAATGACGTGACTTGCCTAAGGTCACACAGCAGACAAGCGGTAGAGCCAGGAATAGAACCCAGTTCCTTCTGAGTCCCAGGCTTATACTCTATCCACTAGGCCACGTTACTTCTAGACTTCTTTTCAGCTCTCTGGCTGATTTTCAATAGACCCCATTGCCTGGTTTTCCTTAGGCTGGTGCTGATTGTTTGTAGTCCCTAAGCCCATGGACCAATGCTTTGTGCCGTGTCTGGGATAATTCCTCCTCCTACCTCATACGATCCTTCTTGGTTTACCGAGACTGCTATGTTGGCATTCTACTACCATGCTGTGACCAGACCTGCTTTTCACAGTTTAACATGGTGATCCTTGGTCGTCCCTGGACATGGCCCCAAGCACCGCACCCAGTACCCTGAGATAACTACGTGCCTTCGGTTGGGCCGCAGTGGTCCACCAAGATGGCTCTGATAGGTGTTTCACCTTGTGTCTTGCCAGCAAGGTCCTGAAGATCCAGTGCCTGGAGGGTGGAGTCTGGGAGCAAGGAAGCTGCATCCCTGTGGTGTGCAAGCCCCCGTCGCCTGTCTTTGAGGGCATGTACAACTGCACCAATGGCTTTCAGTTGGGCAGCCAGTGTGTTATCCACTGCAACCCACCCAGGAAAAAGGTAAGGAGAAACTCTTAGCTTCCCCGCGGATCGGAGAAGGGGAAGATGGGGAGGGATCATCATCATCATCATCATCATCAATCGTATTTATTGAGCGCTTACTGTGTGCAGAGCACTGTACTAAGCGCTTGGGAAGTACAAGTTGGCAACATATAGAGACAGTCCCTACCCAACAGTGGGTTCACAGTCTAAAAAGGGATGGTGGGGGGGTATGAGCCCAGACCATCCCATCCCAGAGGAAAGGGGTGGTGAATGTTCAGAAGGACGCTGGGGCCATGGGGGAACCTCGGGGATGGTTTATGAGGTAGGAGGCCACCCACCCCTCGCCACTGCGGAAGGATGTTGCTGGAAGTCGAGGCTACTCCTTGGCCGATACATGTACTTGGACCAAGGAGATGTTGACCGGGTGTCTGTGTGTAGTCTTACACGTCTATGGGTCCCCATCTCTGATCACGCCGGCTGCCAGCCTACCTTGGCCTGGGACCCGGCCTGCGTCTCTTGGGAGCAGCATCTGAGCAAAACCCCCATCGCCTAGCAAGGCTGAAAGGGAGCAGTGCCATCTGCCACCTTTCCTACCCTAGATTTTAACTTGAGCTCAGAGACAGGAACCTGCAGCCTAGAAGCTAAGGTCAGGAACATATCAACTGTGGCACATATAAACGGTAGTGGAAGAGCTGCGTGGACTGAGGCGGGCAAGGAGTGGTGACCTCTGCCCTCCTGGAGGGCCCTGAGCTCCAGGAAAGGGGACAGATCAGCTAGGTCTCTGAGGAGTCGGGGTTAGGTGGAGAAGGCTCAGTGGACTCCTGAACTTACGTGCCGCTTTCCAGACAGGCTCTGTGCCGCTGCATTCTTCAGCTGGCCTGCAGTTGCTGGAATCATATACCTTGGGAATGTTGGAAAGAGAGCCAGGAATGAACGTGTCATGCCAGTGGAGGTTCTGAAGAAGGGAGAATTTGAATTTGGCCAGATCGAGGGTTTCTGCCCTACTCATTCTCCTGTTGACTCCCGAGAGGCAGGGAGAGATGGAGGGGAGAAAGCGTAAAGTGTCAGGAATATGTTCAGGTACTTGGTGGGAAGGTATTAAACAGTTGGCATAGGTTTTGGAAAGGCTGCAGATCCTGCCATTGGGAGTCCTGCTCACCAGGGAAAGTCTCCAAGGATCTCTGGGACCCCAGCCCCCTCTCTGAATCTTCTCTATCCATCTCCTTCCAATCCTGGCCCAGAATTAAAGACCACCTCTTCTATTGGAAGTCTCTTAGGACTGTAAGCTCCTTGAGAGCAGGGACTGTGTCTACCAACTCTTTTGTTTTGTACTCTCCCGGGTGCTTAGTACAATGCTCTGCACACATGCAGTAAGCATTCAATAAATGTCACTGATTGATTGAAGGATGGACTGCCACTCCTCTTTATCTCCACTGTTCCAGGGACCCACCTTCTGCACCAAGGAGGGACTCTGGACTGAGGAATTCAAGTTGTGTGAGAACCTTCAGGGAGAATGCCCCCCACCCTCGGAGCTGAATTTGGTGGAGTACAAATGCAGCCAAGGATTCGGAATTGGTAAGGATGAGAGGGGATGTGGAATTTACCTCCCAAAATCCTCATCTTTTGGGGACTGGCTGGTTGGCGAATCAGGTTTGCTTTTCTCCTCCAGGATTAGAGGGAAAGGCATGTTGACTTTTGGCCGCTTCAGTAAAAATGAAATTTATGGCAAAATTCTGTTTTCTTTTTAGACTTCTGTGTGCACGCAGAGTCAGTCAAGCTGCTTAGGTATTTGCATCATGTCTGGTCATGTTACCAGCAGAGCCATATAGCAGAAAATGCCTTGTGAATGCACATTTGCTCTTCCAGGAATAAGGGAGAACATGGAGGACAGCCCTCCCTTCCCCGTGGCCCCCTATTTGCCGGGTTCCTCCATGCTCTCTGCCACTGTTACTGGAGTGGAGAGTTCCTGGAGAGAGTCTCTGATGTGCTCCTCGCCTGGGCGCCTCCTCAGCCGTTTTTTCTCTATGGGAGACTGGGAGACGGAGCCTGTGAATGACCCTTCTTTAAGTAAATGGCACTGAAAGGCCTGTGTAGGGAGGTCTGATTTATGGTGATGTTGAAAACCCAGAGGCAAACCCAGTGCTTGAGTCAGCATTGTATTGGCCGCTCCAGTCTATCACTTGAGAAGAATTTCCTGAGAACCCACAGGAAGAGCAGCAGGATCCCAGGGACCCAGAGCCATGTGTCCGTCCCCCCAAGGACTTTCAGCCCAATGGGAGAGTGAGTCAGGCCTACAGACCACCTCAGTCAGTCAGTCCATCAGTAGTATTCACTGAGCACTTGCTCTGTACCGAGCCCTGCACCCAGTACTGGGGAGGGGACGGTAGCGTTAGTAGGCATGATCCCTGCCCTCAAGAAACTTACAGTTTACATCTATGGGCATTTGTCCAGAAATGGCATGAAGGTGCTGGAGGTGGAGGAAGGGAGTGAATTGCACTCAGGGCTGGTGGGCTGGAGAATGGGTGGGGTCGATTGGAGAGAACAAGCTGGAAAAGGTGGATGGTAAACTAGGATTTTTGAGAGGGATTTGGAGAGAGGACAGGAACAGAGAAAGTGTGGCCCTCAGACAGAACGGCTTGAACAGACACTCGGGAAGAGTTATCACTAGGAGTTGATGGATGGTTCCACCGGGAAGAGCCTCTTATTCTTTGGGGTCACAGGTCATGGTCTGATCCTGCCCCTGGACCATGACATTACAGTTCCCGTCCATCATTATTTCAAGAGTGGTGAAGGCGGCAGGCAGGGAAATTGGGTCCAGTGAACCCTGAGATACGTAGGAGTTTCAGAAAGCGATTTTTTAAAAAAATTTAAATTGGTATTTGTTAAGCGCTTCCTATTTGCCATGCACTGCACTAATCACTGGGGTAGATACAAGCTGATCAGGTCAGACACAGTCCCTGTCCCATGTAGGGTTCACAGTCTTTATCCCCATTTTATAGATGAGGTACTGAGGCACAGAGAAGTTAAGTGACTTGCCCAGGGTCATTCAGCAGACAAGTGGCGGAGCCAAGATTAGAACCCAGGTCCCTCTACTCCCAGCCCCCAAGGCCACGCTGCTTTTACATTTGAACCCAGTTGCCTGGTGGGTCCTGGGCTCGAACTACAGACTCATCTCCTAGGGAGTGGCAGAAAGGGTGACCCTAAAGGGATGGGGTCTGGAGAATGGAAACAGCTCAGAGATGAATTCTTCCAATACTGTTTTTTCCCACCCTTTGGCTAGATGTGTCAGGGCTTTGGCCCAGAGTTCCAGAGCACTGCTATAACTGAACCCACCAAGGCCCAGCCCAAACCAAGCCCTGCAAGTGCCCAGTGACCCCAGGTGGCTGCCTGACTCCAAAGCTTCATTTGGCCTTCCTACAGTTTTCTACCCCAAGCACACCGAGTTTCTTGGTCACCCCCAGTAAGGTCTCGACACAAGGATTGAGTGCTTTCTGCATCCCCCCTCCTCATCTCTGGATCACCTGCTTCTTCTCATCATCTCAGAGGCCTTGAGTGAGCAGAGTTCAAAGGCAGCAGCTGGAGGGACCATTAAAGATGAATGGTGTCTGACTCAAGAGCCCATGAGGTGATTGGGAAGGCTCCACGGGCAAAAGAGTGCGTCAAAGGCCATTTCTTTGAACTCTGGTTTAGATGTGCCCTTTCCCTGCCATAAATCACAATCTCTCTGGGTTGAGAAAGGGTCTAGATCTGAGGCTTCAAGACCCTTGAACTGCCTGGTTCTCAGAAGCCAGTATTTATTTAGGTGTTTGTCTTTCCTGTTGGTTTCTCTAGGTGCAGTGTGCACACCATCCTGTGTAATCCCCCCCAGCGACCCTGTCATTCTGCCGGAAAATGTCACCGCAGACACCATGGGGCACTGGATGGAGCCTTCCAAAGTCCAGGTAAGGGTGGGTCCTTCCAGCTGGCTTCAGTGGGCCGCGGAGGCTTGAAATGAGCCTTTCGCTTCTCTATCAGCCGAGGGTTTCAGTCTATTTTGGAACATGGCAAGGATTGTTCCTGCACTGAATGATTGAGGCTCTAGGGGTAGGAGAGAGAGTGGAAGGATAGAGAGAGAGAAACTGCTCAAAAAGGAATGCAGGAAAAAGAGCAGGCAGAATAAGGATGAGTTTTTTTTAAAGATCAGCGAATGAGGGTGCTGTGCAGAAAATGAGAGAGTGGGAAGGAGGTAGGAGGAGATGAAAGGGTCATGAAATTAGGGAGGGAGAGAGAGTGAAAGGAAAAGAAAGATTTGGGATGGGAGACAGGCTAATCAATCCCTAAATTGATCAGGCCTTGGAGAATCAATCAGTCAATCGACATTTATTGAGTGTTAACTGTGTGCAGATGACCATACAGAGCTCTTGGTAAAGTACCATACAAAGAGTTGGTGGACACGCTCCCTGCCCACATGGATAATAATAATTGTTTCCAATCTAATTTGCTTTTATTCCCCCCAGCACTTAATACAGTGCCTGCACATAGTGCTTAACAAATACCACAATTAACATACAACAGAGTTGATAGACATGTTCCCTGCCCACAAGGTGCTTAGAGTCTAGAGGGGAAGGCAGACATTAAAATAAATTAAAGATATATGTATATGGTGCTATGGGGCTGAGGGTGGGGTGACTAGCAAGTGCTAGAATGATCACATGACACTCCAGAAAAGACAGCAAGATTGTAAAGACCACCCCAACCCCTGATCCTTCCTGGCCCTCCACACAATGAACAAGCTGGACTTCCCGCAGGAAAAACAGAATCGAAGGGTACCATCTGTCTGTCATTTCTGTCCGGACTTAAGCAGAGAATTCCAGCTGTACAGACCTGTCACCCAGCCAGAGGAATCTCTCATTATTGTCCATAGGGTTGTTATCCCTATTTTCAGGCAAAGATAATGAGTAATTGGCCCAAAGTTGCAAGACGCACCTTGTTGTGTTTAAGAATTAGAACCTGTGACCCTCAAAACGTCCATTCAGGCTAGGGAGACGGTGATTTAGGCTGCTCAGGATTCTTCCATTTTACCTCATTTGTGGACTCCTCCCTCTGGTGTCTGGAGTCTCTTGTTGGCACCCTCTTCCATTCTCAGGTGTGCAGCGGGCTCGGATTGCATAGGTGTGGGAGACCGGGAACGGGGGTAATCACGGAGCTTAGTCTCTCCTAAAGGAAAAGGGAAGGCCACGGCTGCATGACATTTTAAATCGTAATGTAAAAAGAGAGATCCAAGACACCGAGATCTCTTGAACCTCTCAGAGATCAGAGCCGCCTCTTATCCCGATCTGGCTGTGTTCTAAGTTAGGAAAGACCTGTGGTGATTGGTGAAACAGGGCTTGTGGGGCGGCGGGAGCCAGTTCACGTTGATGCATGTTCTTCCCGGTCAGTATTCTAACAGGATGGACTAGGTTTGGGTGCAGCAGCCCCAGGGAGGGTGAAATCTCAGTAAAACCCCAGATGATTCACCTCTCAAACTAAAGGCCAAACACCAAGAAGAGAAACCAGATGCACCTTCTCCCTCATGGGCAGCTAATTCCATCAAGTAGGGTAACTGTGGCCTGGTTTTATCATGAAAACATTCATTCATTCATTCATTCGATCGTATTTATTGAGCGCTTACTGTGTGCAGAACACTGTACTAAGCGCTTGGGCAGTACAAGTTGGCAACAGATAGAGACAGTCCCTACTCAACAGCTGGCTCACAGTCTGGAAGGGGGAGACAGACAACAAAACAAAACACAGTAACAAAATAAAATAAATAGAATATATACAAGTAAAATAAATAAATGAATAGAGCGCTTCCTGTGTGCAGAGCACTGTACTAAGCACTTGGGAAGTCCAAGTTGGCAACATCTAGAGACGGTCCCTACCCAACAGCGGGCTCACAGTCTGGAAGGGGGAGACAGACAACAAAACAAAACATATTAACAAAATAAAATAAATAGAATAAATATGTACAAGTAAAATAGAGTAATAAGTCTGTATACACACATATATACAGGGGCTGTGGGGAGGGGAAGGAGGTAAGGCGGGGGGATGAATGAGGGAGGGAGGAAGGGGATTCATTCATTCAATCGAAAACAATGATTTTGTGCCCTGGTGGTGATTTGCAGAGGGACCTGCCTGCCTGCCTACCAGCCTGCCTTTCTCCCCTTCCAGCATAATAACATCTCCTGGCTCTTGGACTCCCAGGGAATAATCAGAATTTCATTGAATTGTCTCATGCATCTCAGAAGACAATTTATGGGTCAATGGATTTGTAATTTACATTCTTTTGCAGAAGCCCCTAAATCTGAGAGCTGTAGACCTCCCCTTCCTGTCCTCCCCTTTTTGTCCTTCCCGCCCCATCCTCCCGCTCCCTTCCCCCATCCTCCTCCTCCCCTTTGTCCCCCTCCCCTTCCCATCCTCTTCCTCTCCCTCCCCTTCCCAGCCTTCCCTGTTCTCCATGTGGACTGTTCAGCTATCCCAAAGGTTTGTGACTTGGTGCTTTCCCCAAATTGGGTCCATTAGGATAACTTGCTTAAAATCCAAACCAAGCATACGCAGAGAGAGAAAGAGAGAGGTGGGGTGGGGAGAGGGGCAGGATAAGAGCCTGGAAATTATCTTTAAGCCAGAATTCCCTTCCGGTCTTCTTTCCTGCCCTCCCCAAGGCTTAGGGTCAGCCGGGTTTACTGGAGCTTGGTGCTGTAGATACTACTTTGTGTCAGCTTCAATGATTCCCACTTAAATCACTGGTTTCTGGCACCCCCCTCCCCAACACACTTCCCCCATCCCCTTCCTCTCCCCCCACCCCCCGAGTAGGGGCAGGGCGAGGGCCGTGACTTCCCTTGGGTCTGGTAGGTGGAATCAATAACTTCTTCCTTGGCCGAGATCCCTGGGCCACTGGGGAATTCTCCCTCTGATTCTTTGGCCACATTGTATATAATAGGATTCATTTAGTGCTGGAGAGAGCAACGGAGTGGCCCCTGGTGAAAGAGGAGGAAGTAAAGGAGAAGGATCGATGCTTTAAAAAAAAAAATCTGCAAAACACTGAAGCTCTTCTACTTGCTCAGTGGTGAATTAAGGCTCGAAATTTCTGATGAGCTTTTTTTTCATCTTTCTCTGTAGATTACACAGCAAATGGGGCCATTAAAATCAGACCTTGAATAGCGTTTGTAAAGGCATTTCTGTTTCCTCCCTTTAAGTTTCCCTGGCCCCTTCATGTTGTTGATACCTGATGTTTAATGCCTTGGGGCAGTCCTAAGATTGGATGTTCTTGAGAATAGTTTGTGCCTCCTAAGTGACGTCTCAACTTGAACACCAACTGATAAATCTGATACTCCTTGGAGTTCACATCAAGAATTCCATCACTCTGTAGAACATGGATGCCAACTTTAGACAGAATTCAGACCCTCTGTTTAAAACCCTAGAGTTAACTAGGTGCAGTTTCTGGACTTGCCCAGTGTATCCCCCAGCGATGGTGGAGAAGTTGGCGTGGCCCAGGGTGGTGACCCTTAGGGACCTGGTTCCTGCCACCCTGTACTGCCACCACTGTGTCTCCCAGGAGTCTGACCCAAACTTCTCCAGCAATGGGGGTCCCGGAACAGCAGGCTGGGACCTCTGGGAGATGTAGTCTGTGAGCCCTTTTAGACTGTGAGCCCACTGTTGGGTAGGGACTGTCTCTATATGTTGCCAATTTGTACTTCCCAAGCGCTTAGTACAGTGCTCTGCACATAGTAAGTGCTCAATAAATACGATTGATTGATTGATTGATGTAGTCTCCGGAGCAGAGGGAGTGGTATAAGGGCAGCCACAAATGGATGTCTGACTATATTAGGAAAATAGATCAATTCCTGGCCTGATCAAAAAGTACTAGTTTCAGTAATTGGAGCCTGCTACTCTCAATATTTGTGTGTGGGTATGGATGTGTGATGAAGGTGGTGAATTGCTGCTTTTCCTATCAATCATATTTATTGAGCGCTTACTGTGTACAAAGCACTGGATTAAGTGCTTGAGAGAGTAATTAATTAATTACAATTAATTAATCTCACCATTGTCATCATCTTCAAAATCAAATACAGTTATGTATAAGCATGCATGCCCTCCAGGCTAGGTCCACTTTATTCTAATGCTCAGACCCGCTAGGTCCATTTTATTCTAATGCTCAGACCCACCGGCTGAGCCTTTTAGAGCATACTGCTCCAATTTCAAGAGGAGTCATCTAATGAAAAGGAGTAGCTCTCACCTCACCAGGCTGCTCCTCTCTTCCTAATACAATGAGTGTCTGAGCCAGTCGTTAACAGGGAGGGCACTTTGGATGGAGTTTGTTCATTTTTTAACGCTCTGTGCTACTGTTCTTTTGCTATAGTGCATCTCCCAGCTCTTTAGAATCCAGGAATATTGAAAAGCACCCAAATTCGTCAAAATGAATTTTTAGTTTACGAAAAGCAGATGGCAATGAATTAGCTCATGTGCACACCTAGCAATGGTCTTTGGGAATTAAGGAGTTGCTGGACATTCAACTTGAGTAAACCGGACCTCCCTTGAGCTTTAATTTGGTATCATCTGGATCCCCAGCTGTCTCCCATTGGTTACAGTTAGTGGGTACTGAAATGATGAGGGCGAAACATTTCACCGTAAGTGCGAGGCAGGCAACATGATCAGAGGCAGGCACTCTGGTTTCTTAACAGTGTTCTGTCGTTTTCATTGTCAGTCAATCGATGGAATTTATTGAGTGCTTACTATGTGCTGAGCATTGTACTGAACACTTGGGAGAGGAAAATACAACAGGCTTGATAGACATGTCCTGCTGGGGGAAGGCCTGGGATTTCTTTCCCATCAGGCCCTGTTCCCTTCTGGGGGAGACAATCCATCAATCCATGATACGTATTGAGTGCTTACTGTGGACAGAGCCCTCTGGGAAGCTGACAGGTTCCCCGGAGGCCCAGCTGGCTCGGGCCCTCTATGGGAGGACCAGCGA
Organism: Tachyglossus aculeatus; assembly: GCF_015852505.1. Classification (NCBI taxonomy): domain Eukaryota; kingdom Metazoa; phylum Chordata; class Mammalia; order Monotremata; family Tachyglossidae; genus Tachyglossus; species Tachyglossus aculeatus. Next base: position 9,300,649 of record NC_052081.1, read on the forward strand.
GCCAGGGGCCTGGGCAGACAGTGTGACATATTGGATCCAGGACTATGGGAGTCTGAGGCTCACTGTGTTCCAGCCCACCTTGTGACCCCACCTCTGTCTTTCTCTTCTCGCTAGAATATCGTGTGCACAGGGAGGCGTCAGTGGCACCCAGACCCCATGACCGTCCACTGCATCCAGTCGTGTGAGGTAAGTGGAGAGTCCTCCCTGGGAGGCTGCTTCCTTGTGCCTCCTGCCACCCTCTAGTACCCCAAATTAGGCAGCTGCTCCTTCTAAGACAGTGGTCTCGTGTTCTGATGTTGCCAGGATTTTCTGCTACCAAATCGTCTAGGAATCGTCATCCTCATTGTCATCAACATTATTGACCGGCTGCCCACGCTGTGAGGGCTACTGGGCCGGGTGCTTGGGAGCATACAAGAGAAGGAAAAGGCAGTGGGGTGCCTGCCCTCAAGATGTTTCCAATCTAACGGGATGGCCAAGGTCCAGGCCATTTCCTGTGCAGGTCTAGATCACCTGATGGGGGAAGAGACTGGAGAATGCCAGAAAAAAAGGAAAAGTCAGAGTCGTTTGAGTTTATCCTCATAAAATCCCAAGATAACGTGAAGGTGGGGCCAGTTCTTAAATTACTCACGCAGGATCACTGCCTTTTCTCAAAATAGCCAAGTCACCAGGCTCTTCCGTTTGCTTAATTGGGAATTACGAGCCCGAGGGACGTGGTGAGTTGGGCTCAGATTGGGTAAACAGTGATAGATCTTAGATGGTCATGGTGAAGAGGAGAGTTTCAGTGTGGGAGAGTGTCTGGGTACTGGAAGAAGTTGGCCCTAGATCAAGGGTCATGATCTCAGTAGGGAGCCCCGGGTAGGGTGATGTAAGGCCACACTGGCTGTGTGTGTGTGTGTGTGTGTGTGTGCATGTGCGTGCACATGTATTCCTCCTCCAGTCTGAGCCATCCCATCTTAGGAATGCTGGTGGCTGGGGACAAACACTTAGTAGTTCCAGTCTCAGCCTCAACAGCCTTGTCTTCCAGATCCCTCGCTGGAAACAATTAAACCATTTAGCAGGGACACTTGGGTCATTCTAGCTCATCCTTCAGTATTGAAAACAGAGCAATCTGACTGTCATTTCTTCGCTTTCCCTTCTCCCATCCAAACACACACACGCACACACACACACGTGCATGCGCGCACACACACACACCCATTTTTCTGTGAGTCTGTCTCCCTCTTTAACCAATTCCTTCACAGAGCAGTAGAGCCCAAAAGGCCAAAACTGAAGGTGAGAGGGGGCGGGGGACACACATTGTAGTGCAGGGGACAGGAAGGAGGGATACCAATGAAAAGCAGTGTGAGAGCACTTTGGGAATAAGCGTTAGCATGGAGTGTGCTCTGTTACGCTGAAAGCCAACAAAACAGCTCATCTCATGCCATCATTAGGAAAACAGATGGCAGTGTGGGGGAAGGGAGTATAACAACAGCAGGGAAAAGGGTGGTGGGGGCCAAGGGGGGTGGTGAAGAGGGAAAGAAAGTGGGGGAGGGCAGGGATGGAGGGAGATAAACACTGAGGGAGCTGGGCAGAGATCAAAGGAACCCTGAGCATTCCCTTCTGTCGTTCCTTCTGCCTGGGAGCAACAGGGAGACCAGATGATGAGGGAGTAGGGGCCATGCTTTGGTGTTTCCCAGATGATTAGAACACAAAGCTTTCTCATTTGCCCCATCCTCCTCTCTGTTCCTCCTTGCACCCTTGCACATCCTATAACAGGAGTCAGTGAGGCCAACATGGTCTTCAGCTGCTGAGGGTGAGCTTGCAGGAGTCCCACCCCTCGGCTTCTCCCTCCCCACAAAGTTCACTGGCCACCCCATCCATCTGTTGCCACTTTCCACCCACGATTGGCCCCTACCCACTTGCCCCAGCTCAATTCCCCAAGCGGGCAAGATTTCTGGCCCCGAGTCTTCTGGCTAGAATCCCTCCTCTCTATCTAGGGAAAATCCAGTTGGTTCCATTGACAGAGGAGGTTGCAGACTGTCACCTGGGCTCCTGGGGACTGTCTTCCGAGAAGAGGGAGCCATAAGGGAAGGGGGGAAACTCAGGATATGAAGATGGGAGTGGAAGGAGAGAGAAATGTGGAGAGAGGGTAAGAAACTTCAGAGAGGAGAGGTCAAGAATAAGAAGTGAAAGGCTTAATGGAGGTCTAGAAGACTTTTTTCTAGGAAAAAGGAATGGAAAAATCTTGAGGACTGACTAGTCAAAAAGCTGTTGCTGAGGCGGTGAGAGAGAGGGAGGAAGACCCCACTGAGGTAGCCAGAAGGAAGGCAGAAGCTGGGGCCAGGAGAGTGGGGAGGCACAGTGCTGTAGTTCCTCTGCAAAGGGCAAACCCTGGTGCAAAGTGACTTTTTGGCTTCTCCATTTCATAAGCGCTGGCGGCAAATGTTAACCACCCCCTTCAGGCACAGCCCTTCAATCTCGCAACGGCACGGAGGAAAGAATGAGGGGCTGGAAATCCCCGCTGGGCAGAGCAGTGACCCTTGGCCCTGTTCAAGGCCACACACACACACAGCTTGCTGAATCCCTTGGAAGAGAGGAAGGGAAGAGAGGACGAGAAGACTAAGGGAGATCCAACTTGCTTTAAATTATGCGGCAGGCAAAATGAAGGCTTTTGGAGCATGCTATGCTTTCTACACAGGCAGGGTAGATTAGGACACCCCTAAATGGTGTGGCTTCACTGTAAATAACCCATCTTGACTGTATAGAAAGCATTGTCACTTTCTGGCTCTTGGGCAAATAGTAAACTTCGCTTTGCCAATAGAGACACTTCGAGGAAATGCTAATTTAAAAGAAAGAAAAGAGGAATATGCAGAATAGGCTTTGGGGTGATTTGCTTTTCATATTGTAGTAGCACAGCCAAATAGAATGTGACATCCAAAAACACAGTCTACACTGGCTCCTCCAGACAACTGCACACACTTGCTCTCCAAATGCTTCTTCAGTGTACGGGGCTCCCTCTGAGTAATGGCAAATGTGGGATTTATCAAGTACTTACATTGTGTTGGGCACTGGGCAAAGCACTGGAGTAGAGGTAGGATAATCAGATCAGACAGCCCCATCTCCTCAAAGAGTTCACCCTCAAAGAAGTAGGGAGGTATGATCCCCATTTTACAGAGGAGGAAATTGAGGCCCAGAGACAGGTTGTCCCCATCCAGCTCAATTCTAGACCCAGACCCTCTGGAGTAGTTGGTCCTCGGGTGTCTGCACTCACCCAGGGGGAGACTTCAGGAGCGTCTCCCTGCCCAACTGCAAGAGAGGATGCAGGCCCGGAAGGTTATTGAGTAAAGCAAGCCCAGAAAATTATTGGGAAGCAGCATGGACTAGTGAAGAGAGCATGGGGCTGGGAGTCAGAAGGACCTGGGTTCTAATCCCAGCTCTGTCAATTGCTTGCTCAGTGACTTTGGGCAAGTCACTTAACTTCTCTGTGCCTGAGTGTCCTTAATGTAAAATGGGGGTACTTGTTCTTCTGCCTACGTAGACTGTGAGCTCCATGCGGGACAGGGGTTGTGTCTGACCTAATTAACCCCTACCTTCCCCAGCTCTTACAACCACGTTTGACTCATAGCAAGCACTTAAAACGCTTAGTACAGTGCTCTGCACACAGTAAGCGCTCAATAAAACTAAGCATGTCACGCTAAGAGGCAGGGAGAGCGGCTCACTCATACATGAATCCAGCCCTTTTATGCGTCTATTTACTACAAGCTACATGTGGGACTGTTTTAATGGATATCCTTGAGGCTTCCAGTAAAAACTTAAAAGGCCCATTTAAGACTTTGGGTGATTCCAAACAAATGTTTCTGGGTAGGGGATGGGCCGGCTTCAGTCACAGTGTGTTGTAACGCAATGCTCCGGGGATGCCGCCTTCTCGCGCACAGAGTCTGGCCCGCAATCCCCTAAGCTGTTGTCCCACCTTTGAATTCAGGTCACGTGCCCTGGGAGCCTTGAACCGGTAAGGGGGAAAGAAGCAGAGGCAGGGCTTTCTGCCCTAAGAAATAGGGAGCTGGGACTACTGAAAGTTGGGGCAGATGTCCAAGGAAGCGCACAGAGAAATAGCAAAGACTTGTCAGAGTAAAGGTCCAAAAGTTAAAGGCGGACAAAAAGTCCTAATTTTCCAAATAGGTGAAAGGGGAAAAAAACCAACAACATTCCTTTGCTGGCTCAGGGACCAGGAAAGAAGAAAGAAAAGTGTTTCCCCTTTATTGGACAGGGAGGGAAAGCTGATTAATCTTAAAGTCAATCAATGGTATTTATTGAACGCTTACTGTGGTGGGCCGAGCACTTGTACTAAGTACTTGGGAGAGTCTACTAACTCTGTTGTATTGGTAGAAATGATCCCTGCCCTCAAGGAAGGAGTTTAGAGTCTGGGGGGATTAAAGAAGGGATTAGAAACAGTACTCCCCATTCTCACTTTTTGGGTTTACAACAGCAAGCCCAGAGGGCCGTGGGCAGCTTGGATGGCAGGAAACCACTTCCTCTGGTGGGGTGGGGAGAAGCCAGGATTGATATCTAGCTGCCTGGAGGGCCCCAGGGGAGCTCAGAGAACTGACTGAAATCGATGAGTGTCAAACAGCATTGTTGTCAATCAGTGGAATTTAGTGAGTGCTTAAGCACAGAGCATTGCACTAAGGCTTAGGAGCACTCAATGCTGTAGAGTTGGTAGACATTATTCCTTGCCTTCAAGGAGCTTACAGTACTGAGGAGGAAGAATTAAATGATAGAAGACTGGGCAGATTTAAGAGGAGCCTGAGGGCTGACAAGGAACTAACACAGTCTACTGTATTTAAACAGGAGAAAGGACAGACCCTAGCAAGGTCAGGCACCTCAGCTGAATTCCCATCCTCAGAAAAACACACCGGGAAAACTTTTCATCAGGCCAAGTAGCAAGTCCTTTGGCAAAACTCGGAAGGTGCCGCTGCCCTAAAGACGCTTGGGGTCAGTGAGAGTGGTGCTGAAGAGGCTGACCCAGGGATAAAGATACTGGTCTGGCATGCACACTGGCCACACAGCCCCTCAGGCAGACATAATCTACATTGGGATCCTGTAGACTACATTTCTCAATGCCTCCTTCACCCCCCAATCTGCTACTGTCAGTCTGGGCTGGGGTTCTAGGATAAAGCAGCAGCACATGGTGTCCCAGAGGCAGCCAAAAAGTAGGTCTTCTACCGATACGGAAAAGTGCAGATCCCCATTGGAGATTTATTATTATTGTTATTATCATCATTATGGTATTTGCTAAGCACTTGCTATGTGTCAAACACTGTTCTAAGCACTGGGGTAGATACAGGTTAATCAGGTTGGACATAGTCCCTGTCCCACATGGGGCTCACCAGTCTAAGTAGTGGAGAGGAACAGACATTGAATCCCCACTTTATGGATAAGGAAACTGAGGCACAGAGAAGTTACATGACTTACCCAGAGCCCCTGACTCCCAATTAAAGGAAATAGGATTACACAATTCAGAGAAGTGGTGGTTTTACAAGCTGAGGTAAAAAATGGCTGAGAGGTTCGATCGTGTTCCGTTTTCCCATTGTAGGGTACTAAAGCACAGCTGGAGATTTAACGTATAGGCAAGGAAGTGCTTCCTGAGAGTGAAGCTGGTTACCCAAACCCAAATGGAATAGGGCGGCTGTGAGGATTTCTTCCCCAGACAACTGGAAGAGAATCTTTCTGTCTGGAATGGTAGGATGCAACCCTACCTGAGTGGAAGGATGATGGGCGAGGTGGCGTTATGTGCTCTGTTCAGCCTGGGGATTTGGAGATCTCATGTTGTGTTTCCAAGTATATACATGTGCAGGCTCTTGAAGCAACAGAAGGCATTTGGGTAAGTGCCTGCCTGGGTAGTACTTGTTGGTGTGTGCAAGCATTTGTGGGCGCAAGTGTGTGTGTGCACACTGGTCTGATACGGCATGGGACAATGCGGATGCTGGTGAAATTATGGCAAGGTGTATGTGTGTGGTGATTGTGATTTCAGAATTAGTGTTTCAGGATCATTTTTGATGCACCTGGGACAGCATTCCCTAACTTCTTCCTCTGTTGTTGCTTTGGCCTGCTCTCTCCTCCCTCTGCTGCTCTGGTGCTGTTCATATTCCAGATGGCGGCCCCATGTTGCTGACCTCGCCCCCCACCTCTACCCCACCACCTCGACACTCTTGTGTCAGGTACTGCTACCTCGGCTCCTGGGGCATGCCATTCCCCCAGCCTTGAGCGACACAAGCTGCTATTTTTGTTTCAAGGGAATCAGCTTCACTTAGTTGAATGTGGTTGGGCCTGAGGGTCAAGAGTTTCCGGTTCTACTCCTGGTTCCCCCATTTCCCTTCACTTCTGTGTACCTCAGTTTCCTCCTATGTAAAATGGGGATTGAATATCAGTTTTCCCCCATGTGGATGGGGACCATGACTGATCTGATTACTTTGAATCGAGCACCAGTGTTTAGCACTGCACTGGGCACATGGAAAGTGCTTAACAAACATCATCATTATTATTATATCTAATAATGATAATCATAATAATAATAAAAATGATACTGTCTTTAAGTGGTGAAAACACTGAAGAGTACATTCAGTTCTGCCAGCATCGGTGTTTTCAGTCTGCATTATGGCCAGAACACGGAGGCAGTGTGCGGGAACATTTCTCCAACGAGGGATGCGGTGTCCATCCCAGGTCCAGTACTGCAGGGCGACCTGTTCCTTAACGAGAACTCATTCATTCATTCAATCATATTTATTGAGTGCTTACAGCTCCCTAGGAGCACAGCCCCCAGGGTCCTAGGAGAACTGGGGGCATCTCCTTTAGGGGTACCTAGCCTTCCTTCCCTACCAGATCTGGTTTCCTTTAGCCATCACTCCAGGAACCAAGGTCTGTTTTGGGTCTTTCTCCTCCTTTTCCCCACTCAAGACAGATAGGATTCATTGAGTCATCAGCCTCAATTCCCTCTCCACATTCCGTGGAGTCGGCCCCCCCTCCATATCGTCATGTGATGCTGTTGTCATCATCCTCTTCATCATCCTCACCCTGGCCCCTTCCTCCTCTCTGTATTGGATTGAACAAACTAGTCCCTTACCCTGTGAGTGCCCTAGAGACTCAGGGCAGGCTTAGAGATCTGCCTGCTGGAAACGGGTTTTGATTTCTCCTCGACTGATGCTTTTTTTTAATGGTTAGCACTGAGAGGAGAGCGTTAAAGCTTCCTCCCTTTACTACCAGGCTCCTACATCCAGCTGGACAAATTCCTCTAGTGCAAAGGCACAGAGCAAAGCTTTTGGAGTAGGGCAGGCTAGAGTTGTTTGTTGTTCTTTCCCTCCCTCCCTGCCTCATTCCCTTCCTTCCTCCTTTTTTTTTTAAAAATGGTATGTTATGCATTTACTATGTGCCATGTGCCAGGCACTTTATTACTAAGCATCATCATCATCAATCGTATTTATTGAGCGCTTACTATGTGAAGAGCACTGTACTAAGCGCTTAGCACTTTTAAGCACTGTTAAGCACTGGGGTAGATACAAGCTAAGCAGGTTGGACACAATCCATGTCCCAGATGGGACTCACAGTTCTAATCCCCATTTTACAGATGAGGGAACTGAGGCACAGAGAAGTGAAGTGATTTGCCCAAGGTCACACAGCAGACAAGTGGTGGAGCCGGAATTAGAACCGAGGTCTTCTGACCCCCAAGCCTTTCCATTAGGTCATGCTGCTTCTCAGCTTGCACCTCATGCTGCCCTCCTTCTCTCTCTCTGTCTCTCTCCCCCCTCCCTCTGTCCCTCTCCCCTCCCCTTCTTTTCCTCCCCTCTCCACCCTTCCTTCCCTCCTTCCACCTGCAACTCCCCACCTTGTCTCAGAAAATTGCAAATAATACCTCTTGCCACTAGACAAATCCCAAGGGGAAAAATCTGGCCCTACTTACCCCTGAGGTACAAGCTAATCATGGAGAGTTACTAAATCCATCACTTGCTTTTGATTCCATTTTAGTTAAATGATTTTATTATTTCATAATCATCACCAACTTGACTTTTCAGATTCTCATTTTAGCGATCTATGAATTGGGCTCGGTGTTTCCTCATGGAGAATGGAGCATCACTTTTGAAGGCTTATAAAGCTCTTGGGGAATCAGTGGGTGGAAGGAGCTGGCCAAATGCAAAGCTGTCTGTGTGTGTGTGTGTGTGTGTGTGTGTGTGTGTTTGTGTGTGCATGAGAGAAGGGGGTTAGGGAGGCTGGGGGATCGGGGGGACCCTGCGCTCCAGAGACTGGTAGAATGGTGGTGCGTAGAGCGAAAAACGTGGAAGCCTCAGTCGAAAATTAGCTTAAGTTGGAGCTGTTTCTCTGGACTGTCATAGGCACAAGGGTTCAGTGCTTTCCACTGGAGATGTGTTTATGCCTTTTGCTGCCAGATTTATTAAGCAGCTTTTGCATCGTGATGAAAATTTCGGACATGTCTTTAGACATGCCTGGAGTCCCATCCAGGGCAAGGCAGGCTCTAGACTTTCCAACTGGAATCTCTGAAAATCAGACTCAGAATACTAATTGGAATGGAGTTTTCATTTTGAAAACTAAAACCATTGTTATGGGTTTTTTTCCTAAAAAAAAAAAAAACCTCAACCCCCCAAAACACAAGGCATTAAACACAACCGTGCAAATTGTAAAACCTCATCTAAATTAACAACATTCGTAAGAGCTTATGCATGTCTAAACCTCCTCCAGAGCACTACCAAGTCATCCTGGTGGGGCTTGCCTGCTGCCTTTTCTTCTCTATCACAGCCTCTTGTGTGGGTCAGATATCTTCTTGAAAATTCTCACTCCGTGGATGTCAGTGACACTGGATTTCTGCCGTCACTTTTTTTTCCTTTCCATTCCTTTCTACCTTTTCTCTTCACTCTTTGCTCTGACTCTTTCACTGTCCCTCCGTTTTTAGCCCGTATTCCCAGCAAGTTTTTAAAAAAACCCTCAGTAGCCCACCAAATTGGCATATCTTATCGCATTTAGCTATGCCATTCCCTGTGCTCTTCAGCTCCCATTCCTCCCTATTGCTTTTCTGTTCAAAGAACAAACACCACTAAAAGCATCCTATCTCCTACAGGAAGCCTTTCCTGGTTAATCTCTCATCTTCTCACCATTTTCTCCCTGCCTTCTGTTTGGCCTACCCTAAGCACTGGTGTCTGTGACCCCAAAGCACTTTGCTACTCACCCCACCCCAACAGCACTTATTTATGGATCCCTATACCCTGTTGCTTCCCCTTACCTGCAATTTATTTTAATGTCTGTCTCTCCTCCTATATTGTAAACTTCTTGAGGGCAGAAATCCTGTCTACCTATGTATTTGTCATCTCCCAAGCACAGTACCGTGTTCTGCATGCCATAGGTGCTCAATAAACAGCATAGATTGATTGCCTGCTGCAGACATGCTTAGAGTTCACATATAAATCACATATTTTCAAGAAAACCTTGGCAAACTGGTCTCCCTCCCTTGATGCACAGACCCACACCTCCACATCCCCCTCTCCACCAAACTCAACTCTCTCACCCTGTCCTTCTGCCACTCCTAACAGCATCCCCCAGCCCTGGGCCCTGATAGTATAATAATAGTAATAAGAAGAATAATAGTCATATCTGTTAAGTGCTTCCCGTGTACCAGGCACTGTTCTAAGCACTGGGGTAGATATAAGGTAATCGGGTCCCTGTCCGACATACAGCTCCCAGTCTTAATCCTATTTTACAGATAAGAGAACTGAGACATAGATAGAGAAGACAAGTGACTTGCCCAGGGTGACACACCAGACAAGTGGCGGAGCCGGGATTAGAAGCCAGGTCCTGCTGGCTCCCAGGCTCGTGCTCTATCCACTAAGCCATGCTGCTGCTTAGAGTATTCTTGTTATGCTCCTCCATCCATGCCATAGAGCATCTTTTGTGAAAATCCATGCACTTAGCCAATCAATCAATGATATTTATTGAGTACTTACTCTATGCAGAGCACTGTACTACCTGCCTGGGGGAGTACAGTAGAGGAAATGGACATGATCCCTACCTTCAAGCAACTAATAATCTAGACCGCTTCAGCCAGTTCAAATTCACTCTCACTTCCTACAATGCTGCCCTTCAGCACTTCAACACTGCTTCTCTTCCCTCATTACCCCCCCTACCCCTACTGCCCTTTGTCCCCACCCACTCTTCCAGACTGTTACCTCTCTTCTGTAGCCACCACTGCTCCCTCTTACCCCGACCTTGCCATCTACTTTAACAAAATTGAAACTATTAAGCTCTCCCAGATCTCCCCCACTCTATTTTGCCTCTGCATCCATTTCCCCATCCTTCACACCCATTTCTCAAGAGGTGATCTCCTGATTTCCTTTCGGCTCTGGGCTTGCAGAAACCCGAACTGTGGCTCCTTCACCACCTGTTCCCAAGGAGTGGCACAGGTGCCCAGCCAGGAAAAATCCTACTCTGGCCCAGAGGTGGCCACATCACTGTTTTGTCTGCCACGGTCCAAACCGGGAAGCCCAGCTGCAGATTTCCATGGTCTGGGTATCTATAGCTTATTTCTATTAATGTCTGTCTCCCCCTCTAGACAGTAAGTTCACTGGGCAGGGAAGGTGTCTGTTTATTATTGTATTGTACTCTCCCAAGCGCTTAGTACAGTGCTCTGCATGCAACTGACTGACTGAGCTGGCCCAGGGCAGTGAAACAAGCAGTCTCAAGAATCCTGGGAGAGGGGGCTCCTGCAGGTGCCTGAGCCACCTCCCTCTAGCTCTGGTCTCTTTCTTTCTCTAATTGCTCCAAGTGACAAATGACAAAACGTGTGAGTACCACAACCAATGCATCATTCACTCTCTTATTAGGTTGAAGACACAGACACACACACACAGACACACACACACAGACACACACACACACACACACACTCTCTCTCTCACACCCCCACACACTCTTCCCTCCTGCCCACCTCCTCAAGACCCTCAGCTAGCTAGCACTGCCACCCGACTCCCTTCAGCTCCTTGGTTGTTGTTATACATTGTTTTCTTTTCCATTTAAGATCTGTAACGAGAACTTGGCAGAAACCAGATACAAATGGGTCAGGAGGCCCTTGTGGTTTTTTAGGGCTTGTTTTCCACAACCCCTTCTACCCTGCAACATACTTAGCAAGAATGAGCTGGCAGCAGATCTAACCAACGGCAAGAGGCCGGCTGCTTAGGGCAGCATTTCAGATGGGCGAATTTGGAGCCCTGAGATGGGCTTCCTGCAGTACAAAGCCCGGGTGTTTCCTTACACACGCACATGCTCATGCGCACGTGTGCGCGCGCGCGCACACACACACACACACACACACCCCACCCCACCCCCAGCGGGCACCCGGGAATTCTCATTGGGAACAGATGCTTCTACCCGTGATGCCAGCCACGTGTCATGCATGGCATCTTCTCCCTGTTTAAGCTCCCAGCCATTTTATTTTATTTTTTTCCCCTCTTTTTTTTCTGACTTCTCTTATTCACACTGGCCCAGCCTCATTTTTTTTGTTGTTGTTGTTATTGCAACAGTTATTGCAAAGGTTAGGTGCTTCCAGGGCTTTACAAAAAAAGAAAAAGAAACCACAACAACCCCAAAACAAAATATCTTCTAGCCTCAGAATGCACATTACTACATGCATGGAAGCCTTATTCCCTCCCTTCCCCCATCTCCCCCCTACAAATCACACTGCAGAATCTGGGGTTCTGGGCTTCAGTCCTCTAAACAACAATCTCATCTCACTCTTGGGTATGTAGAAGAATAAAGGACCACTCTCCCTCCCCAAAGCATTCCACTTCCCCAGTGGTCAGGAATCTCAGAGAAATCAGTCCTTTCCCTGTAGGGTCAAGCAATCAGTGTTATTTATTGAAAGCTTATTGTGTGCAGGACAGCAGGACACGGTACTAAACACTGGGAGAGTACAAACCCAAATACAATAGAGTTGGTAGGCATGTTCCCTGCCCTCAGGAAGTTTAAAGTCTAGAGAGAGGAAGCTTATAACTCCCTCTGTTTCTCCCCCTTCCCGAGTGAATCCTTCACGAAGTGTTTGATCTTTGAGGGTGCCCTGTGGGTGTTTCGACTTGAGCTTTCCTCACTCTCCTCCTGGAACCCGGCAGGGTGTTCTATACACAGTAAGCACTCAATAAATACCACTGATTGATGAATTGAATGAAATGCTACACCCATATTATCTTCACCCATATTTAGCAGTCTTGAAAAAATTCCTATTCAGAAACCTGGGCCCAGCCAGTGGGACCTGATCAGACTGCAGAATCCCATCAATCACTTGTGTTTGTTGAGCCCATATTTTGTACAGAACCCAATACTAAGCTTGGGAGAATACAGTAGAAGCACTCACTTCCCTATCCTCAAAAAGCTTCCAATTCCCCGGGTCTAAGGACATTCAGTAACCAGTCACAGCTTTGCAGAGAGATTTAAAAAGTTTCAGGCCCACAAAACATTTTGCAATGGCTAAGGCTTCACGTACCCTTCCCATTCTTGGCAATGTCCTAAAGAAAATGCATCGGATATAAGGGCGTATTAAGGCCTCGAGAAACACAATAAGAGTTCCATGGATCATATTCCACATACTGGCAGACAAATCCTTTCCTTGTTTTTTTTTTCAGTTCTGAGACTTTGGGTTAGCAGGACTTTGAATGAGTGTTAAATTGGATGTTGACTTCAACCTTCCATTCCATCTCTAGTTAGGGCCTGCTCCATCAGTCAATTAATGGTATTTACTGAGCACTTACGTGTGCAGAGCACTGTGCCAAGCGCTTGGAAGGGTACAGTGTAACAGAGTTGGTAGACATGTTCTCTGCCCACAACAAGCTTACAGTCTAGTCAGGGAGCCAGATATCAATATAAATCAATACTTTATGGATCAGTACATAAATGCTGTGGGGCTGAGGGAGGGTTGAAAGAAGGGGAAAATCCAAATGTAAGGGTGTCTTAGAAGGGACTGGGAGAGAAGGAAATTAGGGCTTAGGCGAGGAAGGCCTCTTGGAGAAGATGTGCTTTTAATAAGGATTTGAAGGTCAATCAACCAAAGGTATTTATTGAGCGCTTACTGTATGCCGAGCACCATATTAAGTGCTTGGGAGTGTATTAATATAACAGGGTTTGAAGACCCATTCCCTGCCCACAACGAGCACAGTGATAATCTGTTAGATGTGAAGAGGAAGGGTGTGCCGGGCCAGAGGCAGGATTTGGGTCAGGGGTCCTCGGTGAGATAGCGGAGGTTAAGTACAGTGAGTAAGTTGGAATTAGAGGAGTGAAATGTGTGGGTTGGGTTGTAGTAAGACATCAGGGAGCTAGAGTAGGATGGGTCAAGGTGGTTGAGTGCTGTAGAGTCTATGGTAAAGAGTTTCTGTTTGATACAAGGTGGATTGGCAACCACCGGAGGTTCTTAAAGAGTGGGGAAACATGGACTGAATGTTTTGCAGAAAAATTGTCTGTGTAGCAGAGTGAGATATGGACTGGAGTGGGGAGAGAAAGAAGGCTGATACAGTAATCAAGGCAGGGTAGGATAAGTGCTTGAATGAATGTGGTAGCTGTGTGGATGGAGAGGAAAGGGCAGATTTTCGTTGTTGTGAAGGTTGAACCAGCAGGATTTAATGACAGATTGAATATCTTAACTGATCTGCATATCCATCTCACTTTCTTCCATATGGAACCTATTCTCTGAACAAGTGTCTTGTTTACATTGTCTTTATCTCCTTGTTGTGTATCTAATTTGCTCCTCTATTGATCTAGTGCATCTGTTTCACAGTATGTTCTCAAGGGTCCCTGAACTTGTTGCATCCTGTTGAAAAGGGCCTGTTGACACCTCCTTGGTATCCCTTCTTTCCCTCCTCCTCCTTCTCCTCCATCCTTCCCTTGAAAGCATTCAAAACCATGTGATGGGATTTTGGCTGGGTTGCTTGACAACCAGATTCCTAGAAGTTCTGTAATATTGGTCAGTGGACTTTCCATCTTCATTCCTTGTCACTACCCACTGTCCCTCCATCCTTCCCCTCTAGGCTGCAGAATGGAATGGTCAAGGAGGATTAGGGCAGAGCAGTGCCTGTTTGAGAGTAGAGCTACCTGAAATGACCATGGAAAGGGTGGTCTCAGTGGAGTGAATCAATCACCGGTAATTATTGAACACTCACTATACTAAGAGCTTGGGAAAATGCAGTGAAACAGAGTTGGTAGATATGATCCCTGTCCATCCTGCCTACAAGGTGGAGGGACCAAAACTCTGGTGGAAGGTCAAAAAGATTGGGTTGAGAGAAAGTGAAGGTAGTTATGTGTCTAAACCCTTTCAAGGAGTTTGGACAAGAAATGGGAGTGAGGGGATGGGGAGATAACTAGGGAGTGTGGTGGGATTCATCATCATTTTTGTGGAGGAGAGCCTTGATTGAGCGTGGTTGAAAGGATAGGCAGCGAGGCACACTGGAAAGAACATGAGCTTGGGAGTCAGAGGTCATGGGTTCTAATCCCGGCTCCACCACTTGTCAGCTGTGTGACTTTGGGCAAGTCACTTAACTTCTCTGGGCCTCAGTTACCTCATCTGTAAAATGGGGATTAAGACCGTGAGCCCCATGTGGGACAACCTGATTACCTTGTATCCACCCCAGCGCTTAGAACAGTGCGTGGCACACAGTAAGCGCTTAACAAATGCCATCATCATTATTATTGTTATTACAGGCAAAAGAGCCAACAGAGTAAGAGGTTGAAGATGGTGGTCAAGGTGGGAGCACGAGCAAAGGACTGGGATAAAAAGTGGGGGCCCTGGAATGGGAGTCAGTGAGGGGAAAAGTAGTGTTCACTGAGTAGATGAGAAGACTGTATGGTAACAGGCCAGGGGGAATATGAAGTGGCAGAAGTCGGCAAGGTTCTGGATTCCTAACATCTGGACTCATTTGATATCTAATATTCAACACAAGCCCACAGTATTAAGCAATTGAAATCTCCCTCGAAGTTTCTAATTTCTTAGCACTTTCCTTTTTAAAAAATGGTATTTGTTAAGTGCTTACTATGTGCCAGGCACTGTACTAGGTGCTGGGAGAGATCCAGGCTAATCTCGGGTTGGACACAGTCCTTGTCCCACATAGGACTCACAGTCTTAATCCCCGTTTTCCAGATGATATAATTGATCCCCAGAGAAGTGAAGTGACTTGTCCAAGGTCACACAGCAGGCAGGTGGAGGGGCAGGAATTAGAACCCAGGTCCTCTGACTCTCAGGCCTGTGCGCTTTCCATTAGCCCACACCACTTCCCTTCTAACATCCCCAAAGTGCCCTAGGGTAATCCGTTACAAACTTCTTGCCCATTAGAATGTCCAAATCATTCTTATATGTTGCTGACTTGTACTTCCCAAGTGCTTAGTACAGTGCTCTGCGCACAGTAAGCACTCAATAAATATGATTGAAAGAATGAATGAATGGATGAATTCTTGAGCCTACTGTTATTTTCTGTCTGTACCATCTTTCTGATGCAAAAAGGCTGTTTCAGGGTGATTCTTGAAAGTGTACAGTTGTTTACTAGAGGGTGTATTAGTGCTTCTCCTGAGGCCCTTTAGGGAGTATACATATGGGCCAAAAATCTTGCATGTTCCATAAGGCAATTTTTGTCCCTAAATGGTGGAAAGTACCATGGACTCAGATCCAGATGTTGGCTCTCAACTCGTTCCTGATTTGTTTCTTGTTCTTTGGACAAGCCTAAGTAAGGATTTTTCTTATTCTTTGCCTCTGTCTCTTATGTAAAATTGGTTTCTGACCAGCTTCCCAGGTATGCTGAATGCAGGGCAGGATGGAGGCAGAAGTACTGTTAGAGGTAGGAGGTTCTGAGCACCCAGTGAGTACCCTGTGCTGAACTAAGAGCTTGGAAAATTTCAAGAGGTGCACGGGACCCATTCCCTGCCCACAAGGAAGAATAGGGGGAAGCAGACATAAAAAGGATTTATAAAATGCATAATCAAGCACTGTTCTAAACGCTGGGGTAGATGCAAGTTAATCCGTTTGGATACATTCCCTGACCCATCTGGGGCTCACAGTCTAAGTAGGAGGGAGGACAGGTATTAAATCCCCATTTTACAGTTGAGGAAACTGAGGCCCAGTGAAGTGACGTAACTTGCCCAAGATCACCCAGGAGGCAAATGGTGGAACCTAGATTAGAAACAAGGTCCTAACTCCCAGGCCTGTGTTTTTTCCACTAGGCCATGCTGCTTCTCACTACTAATTGAACATACAATTGCATTTGCATGGGTGGAATCTGGCTCACCAGGATGGGTAGTGAAATAGGTGTGCAGGGGTTCCAGGAGAGTGACTGGGGCATAAAACCTTCGAGCCTATGATCGAGGGTGACTGCCAGCCAGGTCCTTTCATCTGTCTCAAGAGGATCACTTGATCCGGAAAAGGTGAGGGGCATGGTGGGGAATATCCGGTAGTACTAAGCCTCTGGCCCCCTAGGATTCTCTCTTAGTCCACCTCAGCCCCCACTCTTGTGTTGCCCAATTGCTGAAGAAGGAAAGTGAGAGGTGGGGGGGGGGGGGGTGAGCGAGAGAATTAAAGAGAGAAAGAGAGAGAGACGCACAGCAAACGGCAGGAGGGCCAAGAAAAATATTTAATCCAAACAATGAACATTGTCGTTTCCTCCCATAGTCTGCATTCCCAGTCATCTTTGCTAGGCAGGCAGGAGGGCCCCCAAAATGCCGCACTGCCTGGCCAACGTGTGTGTGTGTGTGTATGTGTGTGTGTGTGTGTGTGTGGTGTAAGCAGAACACACGTGTTAGGGGCACTGTGGTGTAGCAATTCCA
This sequence comes from Tachyglossus aculeatus, assembly GCF_015852505.1. Lineage (NCBI taxonomy): Eukaryota > Metazoa > Chordata > Mammalia > Monotremata > Tachyglossidae > Tachyglossus > Tachyglossus aculeatus. Next base: position 9,317,473 of record NC_052081.1, read on the forward strand.
TTGCCTGCCTGCTCAGAAACCAAACAATGGCCAGAGAGCCTGGGGTGAGGGGACAGAGAGAAACCATTGGTCAAAGGCGGGAGGTTCCCGTGGGGCAGAGGACGTTCTCCTGGGGTTGCTGGAATGGGAGGAGCCCAAACCAGAGCTCTGCAGCTCCCTGCCCCATTGTTTGGGCTATGGGTGCCCTGAGCACTGCTGGGTCATGCTCTGCTCTCTTGCCCTCATTTAGCCCCATGCCCCATCTTCTGCTTCCCTTTTTCCTGTCCCCCTCTGTATATGGCAGGAGATGGGAGCAGTGCCCCTCCAGCAGACCCTCTCTGTGTCCTGACACAGCTGGACTGCAGAGGACTACTTGGGGCCCTGGGCCGGCTGTGGACCAGAAAGGCCAGGTGCCGATGGACACCCTGCCCCTTTGCCCTGGCGTTTGCAAGCAGCTATCTCAGAGGCCCTAATCCCATGGATTTGTCATTCGTTCTTTCATTCTATTGTAATTATTGAGCACATACTGTGTGCACAGCACTGTACTAAGTGCTTAGTACTGTCCTGCAGTATGAATTTGGAGAGCCCCTAATGCCTTCTCTGGACACGGTCAGGGCTGGACGGATCCTGCTCCGTCACACCAGGACCTTCTCAGTAGGGGTCTGCAAGTGAACAGCTGGAGCTGTTGAACCCTTTGGCCCTTTGAAAGAGAAGAGGCAGGGTTGTAGTGGTCAGGAGGAAGGGTCAAAACAGGAGCGCTCCTGGGGAATGGCCCCCTCTCTGTTCACTCACTTTTATCCTGCTCTCCTTGGGAAGCACTAGGGCAGGGAGGAGAGACCGGGATGAAGAAGGGAAGCAGTGAGGTGGAAAAGCAGGGGGGACAGAAAAAGGGATTCTCATCTTTCTCTATCCTCCTCTTCATGCTCCTCCTTCATCTTCCCCTCTCCAATCATCCTGCTAACACCTTGGAACTTACTGATTCCTAAACCCTGCAATTTAATTTGAAAATGATGGTATTCTACTTTAGAGTGGAAGTGCCTTGTGAGCAAGGACTGTGTCACTTCTTTGCTGTGTGCCCCCCAGGGCGGTTGGTAGGGTGCATTGGAGTTGCACCTAGTGGGTGATCAACAGATGTTCAGCAAACTACTTGGGCCCCATTTTGGCACGGCCTCTGCCCTCACCCGCATTGAGGGGGTGTTGATGTCCCTCAGGAGAGGTGCAGAAAGCAAGAGCGCGGTGTGCTTGGTCATGCTAAAGAAAACCCAGACTGGAGATTTGGGGTTGTCAGGGAAGGGGACACGGGGCCCAACTGGACCTGCAGCCGGTGAGGTCAAGGAGAAGGGCATCCCCTGTCAGGGGGGCTTGAGGGTGGTGGTAAACTTTCAATCAGTGGCATTTGTTGAGCTCTTACTATGTGCTGGGTATCGTACTAAGCGCTTGGACAAGTACACTACAATAGAGTTGGTATACACAACCCCTGCCCTAAAGGTACTTATGGCCTAGTCGGGGAGACAGACATTAAAATAAATTACAGATCGAGAAAGCGGTAGAGAATAAGGATCAGTCCCAAAGTGCTGTGGGGCTGGGGGAGAGATGATTGGATTGAAGCCCACTGTACTCTTTGACAAGGGTTGGGCCATAAGCAATGTTGAAGGCCAGGAGACTGACTGTGCGAGCCCAACTCTATTTTCTGGGACACGGGTCGTTGCAGTGTGCAAACTTTCAGTGATGTCTTGGTGGAGTAAAGTAGGTGGAGGGAGGGAGTGTGTGTTTGTGTATGGGTGTGTGTACGTGCATGTGCACTTCCAGGCTCCCGCTTGCCTAAAATGAAAGAGAGAGAGAGAGAGAGAGAGAGAGAGAGAGAGAGAGAGAGAGAGAGAGAGAGAGAGAGAGAGAGAGAGAGAGAGAGAGAGAGAAAGAGAGAGAGAGTGAGAGTGTGTGTGTTTGTGGGACCTTCCAGGTCATTTTTTTTTGCCTAAAGAAATGTGCAGTGAGTTTCTTAATCTTCCTGTTTATCTGCACTGTTCTGTTACGTGGGAGGTGGGTGTAGTAGACTAAAGGTCATCAGATGCAAAGGAGTCCCTGGGCCTGGTGGTTTTGAAGGCAGCACTCCTTTCATGGGGCGTTTTAGTACTCTTACTCTGCTTCCTTCAGCTCTGAGACTCTCAGGATCAGGGCTTCTGGGGCTAGACAAGATCCTTCCAGGCACAGGTGGATTCTTCAGGATGCCCTAAGGGACAGGGCTAAGGAGAGAATGGAAAATCTGTAACAGCTCCCTCCCTTCCCAAATGCCACACCATTCCGCCCTTGCAAGGGATGGTTCCCCCCACAGTGCAGCACTCAAATACTAGGAAACTCTGCCCAGCACTACCCAGCTTGAGGCCTGGCAGAAAAGCCATGTCCCCACAACTGTGCAGAGCCCTTGTTTCTCTGATACTGTAATCTGCCCCTCTCCTGTCCTCAGGGGACAGAAGGCAGATGGCCGGCTTGCAGCATTTTAAAAAGAAGAATAGACCTTCCACTGCCTGGCCCCAGTAATTTGAGGCTCTTACTTCCCAGGATCCATTTGTAGTTGGGGTGGGAGGGAGTGCTAGGGGAGAGGGAATGTGTCTCCTCTCTCCTGTGGTATGTGATTATCATCATTATCTTTATGGAGAAACTAAGGGTAGCCCAGAGAAAATGAAACACCTTGACCTCAGTCCAGGATCATCATCATCATCATCAATTGTATTTATTGAGTGCTTACTGTGTGCAGAGCACTGTACTAAGCGCTTGGGAAGTACAAGTTGGCAACATATAGAGACAGTCCCTACCCAACAGTGGGCTCACAGTCTAAAAGGGGGAGACAGAGAACAAAACCAAACATACTAACAAAATAAAATAAATAGAATAGATATGTACAAGTAAAATAAATAGAGTAACAAATATGTACAAACATATATACATATATGCAGGTGCTGTGGGGAAGGGAAGGAGGTAAGATGGGGGGGATGGAGAGGGGCACGAGGGGGAGAGGAAGGAAGGGGCTCAGTCTGGGAAGGCCTCCTGGAGTAGGTGAGCTCTCAGTAGGGCCTTGAAGGGAGGAAGAGAGCTAGCTTGGCGGATGGGCAGAGGGAGGGCATTCCAGGCCCGGGGGATGACGTGGGCCGGGGGTCGATGGCGGGACAGGCGAGAACGAGGTACGGTGAGGAGATCAGCGGCAGAGAGCGGAGGGTGCGGGCTGGGCTGTAGAAGGAGAGAAGGGAGGTGAGGTAGGAGGGGGCGAGGTGATGGACAGCCTTGAAGCCCAGGGTGAGGAGTTTCTGCCTGATGCGCAGATTGATTGGTAGCCACTGGAGATTTTTGAGGAGGGGAGTAACATGCCCAGAGTGTTTCTGGACAAAGACAATCCGGGCAGCAGCATGAAGTATGGATTGAAGTGGGGAGAGACACGAGGATGGGAGATCAGAGAGAAGGCTGGTGCAGTAGTCCAGACGGGATAGGATGAGAGCTTGAATGAGAAGGGTAGCAGTTGGATGGAGAGGAAAGGGCGGATCTTGGCAATGTTGCGGAGCTGAGGCCGGCAGGTTTTGGTGATGGCTTGGATGTGAGGGGTGAAAGAGAGAGCGGAGTTGAGGATGACACCAAGTTTGCAGGCTTGTGAGACAGGAAGGATGGCAGTGCCGTCAACAGAGATGGGAAAGTCAGGGAGAGGGCAGGGTTTGGGAGGGAAGACAAAGAGTTCAGTCTTGGACATGTTGAGTTTTAGGTGGCAGGCAGACATCCAGATGGAGATGTCCTGAAGGCAGGAGGAGATGCGAGCCTGGAGAGAGGGGGAGAGAGCAGGAGCAGAGATGCAGATCTGGGTGTCATCAGCGTAGAGATGATAGTTGAAGCCGTGGGAGCGAATGAGGTCACCAAGGGAGTGCGTGTAGATCGAGAACAGAAGGGGACCAAGCACTGAACCTTGGGGAACCCCCACAGTAAGGGGATGGGAGGGGGAGGAGGAGCCTGCAAAAGAGACTGAGAATAAATGACCAGAGAGATGAGGAGAACCAGGAGAGGACGGAGTCTGTGAAGCCAAGGTCAGATAGCGTGTTGAGGAGAAGGGGGTGGTCCACAGTGTCAAAGGCAGCTGAGAGGTCGAAGAGGATTAGTATAGAGTATGAGCCATTGGATTTTGCAAGCAGGAGGTCATTGGTGACCTTTGAGAGGGCAGTTTCCGTGGAATGTAGGGGATGGAAGCCAGACTGGAGGGGGTCGAGGAGAGTGTTGTTATTGAGGAATTCGAGGCAGCGCATGTAGACAACACGTTCAAGGAGTTTGGAAAGAAATGGTAGGAGGGATATGGGGCGATAACTAGAAGGTGAGGTGGGGTCAAGAGAGGGTTTTTTTAGGATGGGAGAGACATGGGCATGTTTGAAGGCAGAGGGGAAGGAACCAGTGGAGAGTGCAGCAGGGCATTAGGAGAAGCAGTGTGGAGTAGTGAATAGAGCACGGGTCTGGGAGCCAGTAGGACCTGGGTTCTAATCCTGGTTCCGCTACTTAATAATAATAATAATAATGATGATGGCATTTATTAAGCGCTTACTATGTGCAAAGCACTGTTCTAAGCACTGGGGAGTTTACAAGATGATCAGGTTGTCCCACATGGGGCTCACAGTCTTCATCCCCATTTTACAGATGAGGGAACTGAGGCACAGAGAAGTGAAGTGACTTGCCCCAAGTCACACAGCTGACAAGTGGCGGAGCCGGGATTTGAACCGATGACCTCTGACTCCAAAGCCCGGGCCCTTGTGACCTTGGGCAAGTCACTTTACTTTTCTGTGCTTCAGTTACCTCATCTTTAAGGTGAGCCCCACATGGGACAGGGTCTGATAACTTTATATCTACCCCAGTACTTAGAATAATGTTGGCATGTAGTAAGCGCTTAACAAATACCATTATTATTATTATCTGACCCTGCTTTCCCCAATACGTGGATGCCCAGAGCAAGGCCTGGAGCTGTCTGGCCACTGTTAGCCTGGAGAGGGGGAGGACAGGGGGAGGGAATGGTGCAGAGAAAGGCCAGCCCCCATCAGCATCCCACCATTCCCGATAGCACAGTGGCAGAATAGGTGACTTCAGCAGAAGTTGCCCCAAAAGTGGACTGGGATAGAGGTCTCTCCCAACCCTGCAACCTTGATTCCGCATTGACAATTACCAGCTCTGTAAGAGTGTGAGTACAGCCCAATCTAGTTTCCCTATGGGATGGAAAAACCCAAATTTTTCTCTCTTCCGTTCTCAACTCCTCTGATGATATTTCTGATTGGAGAAGCAGGTAGGTGTATGGAGCTGGGGAGCACAGGAAGGGAGGGGAGGAGGCTGGGTTCCTGAACCCTGAAAAGGTGGTCATAGGTGACTAAAGTGGGGGGGAGGTGAACTTAGATGGATAAAGGGGGAGAGATGACCAGCAGCCTTCCTAGGGGCTGTGCCACTCTGCCCATTCAGCTGCGCTCTCCCTGTTGAGGAGGGCCTGGCTGTGTGCTACCGTCCCTCCTCCTGTGTGCCCAGGACTCTGAACTCCATGGGGCAGGCGGGCGGGTGGGGGCTGGAGAGGCTGAGTGATCTCTTTCCTTGTTTTCCCTCAGCAATTAGAGGCAGAGAGCCTTGGCCACCTGGCTCTAGGCTCTCTCTGCCTGGAAACAGCTGTTCCCTTGTGTCAGGCACGCACGGCTATTATGCCCAGAGATCTGGTGCTACTCCTGGGCCAGGACCACCTCGTGGGTCGGCCTCACAGGACCATCATGTGATAGGTGACACAACAAACACACGGCCCACTGACTTTCCTGGTTGGGCTGGGGGGGGTGGGTGGGAGGGGGCGTCTTTCTGATGTCACCATGGCTGTCAGGAAAAACATGCTCTGAGATTGTGCTTCTTTGCTTTTCGGTATTTTTATTCTTTTCCTCGAAGGCGCCCATAAGGTGGGATGCTCCGGTCCCTTGGGGGAAACCAAACTGAACAGAGTAACTAAGTGATCTGGCCAAAAACAGAGTCCAGAGGCTATCTTCCCTCTGGTGCTGAGAACAGGCAGGCTGGGATTCAGCCAACTCAAAATAGATGCTGGAACCCTCCTTGCAATGTCAGGGAGAGAAGGCAGAGCAGAAGTTCAGAATTTGTGGAGGCTAGGGCATGATCCAGTTCCACAGATGCTCGGAAAGAGGCCAGAAGTGTCTGTTTATTGTTATATCATATTCTCCCAAGTGCTTAGTACAGTGCGCGGCACACAGTAAAGCGTTCAGTAAATATGACTGAATGAATGAAAGGTTTGGAGAAAAAAAAAATCAATTTGCTTCCCTAGTTCCAGCTCTTGAGAGTATGGTTCCATTAGGGACCCATCTGCCTGTTGCCGTGCTAGAGAGGGATGGATGAATCCAAAACAGTGGAGGCCACTAGCCATTCACAGGTCCTGGGGGACTCCGGAGGACCGTGGCCTGGATGGCACAGAGGCTAGTCAGCCACAGGAAGAACTAGCCTTTAGTCTGCTATGATGATGCAACCAACCCCTTCCTGGGGTCTCAGTAATGTAGCCTGTCCAACAGTGGATCTAGAGAAAAGACATCACCTGCCTATCTAGAGGAACAGTCTCCCAACATGGCAGTTTTCGCAGGGTACAAAGGGCTAACTGACTGCAGCCACTGGGTTTTTGCGGACAGATGGGGCGGCAGCGACAGTTGAGGGGAAGGTCTCGGAAGTGGGGACGAGGGCCACGAGCTTATCGGAAAGTTTTTTTTGTTTTGTTTTTATGGTATTTGTTCAGCACTTACTATGTGCCAGGCGCTGTTTTAAGTACTGGGGGAGATACAAGCTAATCAGGTTGGACACAGTCCAACAGGCCTTGGGTAATGGGGCCCATTTTATAGAGGAGGTAACTGAGGCACAGTGAAGTGAAGCGACTTGCCCAAGGCCACACACTGGCAGGGCGGCAACATCTATGCTACTGTGAAGGGCCTTTACTGAGTTGGCTAATTCTTGGATAGGTTTGGCCCCAAAGCATCTTACAATACGGGTTTGATGAATTCGTTTCTTTAGGTCTGGCAGGGCCTCACCTTCAGTAGCAGGCGGGTGGAGGAAGGCATTGAAATGTCATGGATGCCGGGACTGGCTCCTCCCTTCAGAGCGGCCGTGATGGCATGGACAGGGACAGGCCCGGAGGTCATCGGTGACCTCTAGGCATTCTTGGTGGTCTGCGTAATCCAAAGCACTCCTGCTCTGGCATCCCATTACCCATCTACCCAGGCTCTTTAACTTGATTTGCAGGACCTGGCCTGGGTTTCTGTAAGTACCACCAAATGCTGTGAGGTGATGTAGGGGCAGGGGCTACTTTGCTGTGAGGAAACGCTTCATCTCTGAGTCATTTGCACCAAACCAAGCCCGTTAGAGCGTAATCTCCCTTTGGGCAGGGCACGGCTTGTGCTTCTGTTGTTCTTTGGTGTACAGTGCCTTGCACCCAGCAGACAGTCAGTAACTACCACGATTCTTTCCACAGTGAGGCCCTCAGCCCATCTTTTACCTGAGGATGGTGTTGAGGCTATTTCTACCTCCTCACCTATTTTTGTTTTTCAGAGTTTCTTTGGGCACAACTGCCCAGCTTCCCTCTACTTTGGCCACCAGGTTCACCGTTTGGTTAGGATGTGTCAGTTTGTTTATTTTCTGGCAAGCTGATTTTGGAGGCCTGTCCAGCAAATTCCACTCACCAGGTGCAGGCCTACACCCAAGTGCTACTCTCATGGGACCCAAAATTCTCAATCAATCCATCAATCAGTGGTATTTATTGAGCACTTACTGGATGCAGAGCACCGTACTAAGGGCTTGGGCAAGCACAATTTCACCAAGTTGGTAGACAAGTTCTCTACCCACAACAAGCTTGCAGTCTAGAGGGGGAGACAGACATTTATAGAAATATATAGGTTACAGGTATGTACATAAGTGCTGTGGGAGTTGAGCTGCATCCATTGAGTCCAGCCCCCTGCCTTCAGGCAGCCCACCTCCAACTCGTCATTGGAAGAGAAGACTTTAACGCTTTGTTGCCCTTCACAGTACAGGCCCCCTCCCTCCTCTGTCCCCAACCACCTCCCAAACCTTTCCCGTTGAAAAACTCTTCCTTACATTTGACTGGAATCACTCAAACAGTGGCGGAGCCCCCATTCCCAGGCACCAAGGCCGGCCATGATTTTGCTTCCACACTCGTGTGGTCCAGCGACAAGGACCAGGCTTCCTTTGGCCGTAGAATTCGGGCCAGGCAGGAGTCAGGAACAACGTCAGTGTGGGGTCACATCATCTCCATAGCTGGCGCCGAGGGAGGAGGTAAACCTGTGGGCGAGATGTCCAACTGAGAGCTTGACCTTCTGTTCCTCAGAAGTCAGCCAGGGTGCTGCTAGCCGGCCCCAGTATCCAGGACACGGGGCCGGCCCCGATTCGAAAACATCGTTGAGCTTCCCTTCCTGTTCCCCACTGACGTTGCTGTGCAGCTGTGAACCAGCTGTTGCATTCCACCCCAGACGCAGCAGCATTTCAGGAGTGGGCAGAGCAATTAGAAGGAAAACAGCATGCAGCTGCAAACATTATTTTGCGCCCCTTCAGCATGAAATGGGGTGCATAAAGACTACTAAATGCCAACTTGCCTTTTAGTAACACTTTAGAGCAGCAAACTGCTTACCGGCTTCTGGAATACTTGGCTACCCTTCCTGAAACAATCTCTCGACCAGGGCTGGGTATCTTGACCCTCGTTGAGCAAAGGAGTAGACTGAAACTTGAGAGGAGACAGGAAAGGATGAGGCCCGAAGTGGCAGCAGGCAAAGTTCTGGTCCCTCTGGGAGATCCCGAGGATGCAGCGAGGAGGCTCACACCAGCGAGCCCACCCGGCCAGGCTTGGGGTCTCTGCCGGGATGCGGTGGCTCAGGATGGACAGCAGCCAGGGGCCTTGGGCTAGGGGATTGGTGGCCAGGAGCTTCTTGCAGGTACCCAGTTTCCTTGCACTGCCAGCCTGCACTACGCATGCTCAACAGAGTTGCCTGTTGCTGTCGACCTTACCAAACATTCCCTTTTGGGGTGAGACACTCCATTAACTCTAGTTTGGCCTGGGCCCGCTTCCATTTTTGGTTCCTTTTAACTTGTGGCAATCAGGGGAATGGATGGAAATGGTTTGTCCAGGTCTTCCGCTCCCTGGGACGTTACCAGCCACTGTGGGTGGACAAACACTCCAGCAGGCTGCATTAGGACTGCCAGCCTGCTGGGCCCTGTCCTAGCACCTCAAGGTTTCCAACCTCCCCAGCCCGGGGACAAGCCCAGGGTGCTGGTCTCTGAGCGGGTTCGGCAGAGGGGGCGGGGGGGTGAAGTTGGGGTGGCCCAGGAAAGCCTAGGATGGGAGTAACCCTGGACAGACCCCCTCTCAAATGTGCCTGACCACCCCTGGGCCAACTGCTCTGGAGAGAGATCCTTGGGGGGATCGTCATACTGACTACCTGTCGTTTCTCTTGCCAGCCTTTCCAGGCCGATGGGTGGTGTGACACCATCAACAACAGGGCCTACTGCCGCTACGATGGCGGGGACTGCTGCTCCTCCACCCTGTCCACCAGAAAGGTAAGTGACCACCGCCCACAGCCCCCTCCTCCCCCCTCCATCAGGATCTCATCCTCCAAGTGCCGTTCCCCGGAGCAACTAGCCCCGGGAGGCCTGACGCTTCACGGAGCAGGAGGGGGGGCAATAAGGGATAAGCTCAAGGACTGTGTGCCAACAAGTCAAAGGTCTTGTACCACAAAGATATCCAGAGGTGCAGCTGTGTTGAAGACAAAAGTCAATCACTGCCCAAATGCATCAAGGTGAGGGTAAGGGTTACGGGTACACCAGGGGGCAAGGTCAGGGTTAAAGATACCATGCTTCACAGCTTAACCCATTCACACCTTGGCCATTGGGGATTTATTTATTCAAGATTCCACCCAGCTTGGCAGCAAGGGAGAAGAGGGAAGGCAGGCTGGCAGGCAGGTTGACCGGCAGGCCGAGCCCGGGCCCAAAAGGCAGAACTATGTGGGCAAGTGATGCAAGGATTGAACGGGAGTAAGTTTTTGTCAGGCAGCCTGACCACAGCCCCATAACATAGCACTGCTCCCTCCGGAGCTGCCTCCTTTCACTCTTGCACTGACTCAGGGCAACCTGGGGAGCCCATTGGATGTGGTAGGGCTCCACATTCCTTGTTCTAAATGCCAACTCCTCACCTTCCCCCTCCTCACCTTCCCCAGGACCCTCCTTCCTCCAGAGAGTGATGATGGAGACTACTCCCAGAGGCTGTTTCCTTTCACCTGGCCAGAGTCCTCCCCTTCCCCGCCCCTCATACTGTCCACTCAGTTCTGGCCAGAAACTGCCCTTCTCCGTGGTTCTGTGCTGCTTCCCCAGTGCTCCCTGCCTGCCCGGGTGGGTGGGTGGCACCATCTCAGGTGTTGGGTGAAGTCAAAGCAGGGCCTAGGCGGAGAGCTGTGCAGAAGGGGCGACCACCTATCTGGCCCCAGGCACCTCCAAAACCAAGAGAGGACCTCTCAGCTGCCCCCCTGGGCCAACAGTCCTCACTGAGTCCTGACAGGGATGGGTGGGATTCTGTGGGCAAAGCATGACAACTAAACACAGGAGTGAGAATGAGATAATAGTAATTATGGTGTTTGTTAGGTGGTTACTATGTGCCAAGCACTGTTCTAAACACTGGGGTAGATATAAGGTGATTAAGTTGTCCCATGTGGGGCTCACAGTCAATCCTCATTTTGCAGATGAGGTAACTGAGGCACAGAGAAGTTAAGTGACTTGCCCAAGGTCACACAGCAGACAAGTAGCAGAGCCAGGACTAGAACCCACATCCTTCTGAATCCCAAGCCCATGCTGTTGCCAGTAGGCCATGCTGCTTCTCCTGAGGTTCCTGCATGCCCCCACCAAAGGCTGACTCACCTGCCAGTGAAGTAATGCGGTTTCCCCTTGAGGGTTCTCATCTACTGTGGGGGGGCATCTGTCTGCACTCTCCCACCAGGTGGTCCCATTTGCTGCTGACTGTGACCAGGATGAATGCACCTGTCGGGACCCAAAGGCCGAGGAGAATCAGCAACTGCATTGAGATGGAACCTCTGTCCCCGACCCCCAAGCCTTCCCCTCTTGGGGGAGGTAGGCAGGCGAAGAAAGCTGCGGGAGAGGGAGTAAGAAGGTGGGGGGGGGGGGGCGGGGAGAGAGCGACAGAGAGCGAGAGAGAGACAGAGAGAGAGAGAGAGAGCGAGAGCGCACATGCAGGAGTGCACATACCCCTTGGAGGAAACAAGGGAGGAGGAGGGGAAGGGAGAAAGAAGCATGGGGGAAACAAGGTAGAAAGATGCAGTTCAGAGGATTGCAACAGAAATGGGAGGGGAAAAATAGGGGACTAACCAACCCCTTTTCCCCATTCTCAAAGGGGCCACAATCACAGCCTCGAAAGGACCCCTGAGGGGACAGCGCTGAATCCTGGGAAAGAGAACTGTTGGGTAGAGGGATAGTGATGGTGGGGTGCATGGGGGGAGAGATTTGTGCCCAACAATCCCTTCTCCTCCTCTTCCTCCTCCACCCTGCCCTCCTCACACCTTCCTTCTCCCCCAACCCTATTCGGCACGGAAACCAAAGCCAAAATCCTAGGGGAGAAGCCCTCGCGGCCGCTCTGCCATCTCCCCCATGAATTGCCCATCCCCGAGCTGGGGCCGCTGCCACTCCCATCGGCCCCGCTCTTCCCCGCTTCAGCTCTCTAGGCTCCTTTTAGCAATGAGGAGGTTAGTTGTGAACGCTCCATGAATATTTAAGCATAATTATATAAATATATGAAATATATTATATTTTTTGTTGCTATCAAGTTAGAAGGTACTCTGTCGCACACATGCTGCTGTGACATATGTGTGTCAAAAGAGCAGGCTACAGAAAGAGCTGGGGCTTGGAGGGGAGAGCGGCAAAGGGTCTCGCCGGTGGCCCCTCTGCAAAAGGAAGGAGGGGCTCGGGCCTGGAGCCACAGAGCCCAGGAGCAGGGCCACGGCACAGGGGTAGGAGAGTGGCTAGGGGAACACAGAAAGATCACCTCACTGAGGCCAGACTTCCCATACACTTCCTTGCCACCCAACTATGGGAGAAACCCGGTCTGGGGACATCCTGGAGGTGGCCCTGGCCAGAGTGAGGGGATGCCTTGCCATTTGTGCTTAGTGGAAACCTTTCGGGGATGGAAGATGGGTGGGGAAGTGTTGAGGCTGACAGAGAGAGGGACAGAGAGACAGAGGGAGAGAGGGGAGATGGGCAAGAAGACCAGACATCCTGTCATCGTTAGAGTAGCCTGGCAGAAGGGGAGATGGGCAGCCATCCTCTCAAGGAAATTCTTACCTCTTCCAAACAGGGAGACATGAGCAAGTGAACAAGCGAACACTGCGCTCTTGCTGCTTTGGGCCTAATGAAGGTCAGGTGGGGTAGAGGTCCTGGGGCAGGGAGCAGGGGGGTGGGTCTCAGCTCCCTGGAAATCTCACTGCCAATGTCTAACCCTCTTGACTGGGATTTTTCCATTCCGGGCTGGCAGGTGGGCCAGGCGACTGTTGGAGAACATATATGTTCTGCCCGGTGGTGTGGGGTTTAATTGAAGACTCCCTCCCCTCCCATCCCAACTCCTGCCAGCCCTGGCCTTCCTGGTGTGGACACCCCTGCGGAGGCTGGCATACACTCTGGCTCCGGGGTTTTCTGGGCCCGGAAAAAGGAGGAGTGTGTGTGTGTGTGTGTGCGCCTGTGTGAGGCTGGAGGATCTCCCTCTGACAAGATCAGCTCCCTAGGAAGAAAGCCTTCCCACTGCCCTCCATTTCCGCTCTCCAACCTCTTGCCAGGCCTCTCCATTCCCTTCACTCACAACCAGCCCACGGCCCAGGGCTGGTGTGTGTAAACAGGCTTGGAGATTACACGGCGGCCGGGGGAACACGTGTGTTGGGTCGAGGGGGAGGGGGCACTGCAGGAGGAAAGGAGCAGATGGACACGAGGAAGAGACGGGACATTTACGGAGGAGTCCGTGCTGAGGGAGAAGCTACCGGTCAGGGTGCGGTGCTCCTACGTGCAGGCTGGAAACCCGGCAAGGGGGGGATTACCTTTGGCAGAGGTAGATGGCCGGAGGACCTCGGAGGGCAATCTGAGGCCCAAGCCGAGCCGGTGCCGAAGCTGGAAGTCTCTGCTCCGCAGACCCACGAACACGGATGGAGAAACTCTGCATGGAGCGAGGCCGACACCCTGTGGCCTGAGGGGAGAATTGCCGCCGGCTCAGGCTCCTTGCCTTGGCTTCGCCTTAGCACCTCGTGGCCCAGAGCCGACAGCAAGGTGTGGTTCCCTTTCCTGCTAATGAGCAGAGACTCGGTTCCATCTCCTCACGTCCCCGGGCAGAACCAGGTGGTGAGGCCTCCGCCCCACGCGTGGGAGTAGCAGCCCTCGGAGACTCTGGGGGATGTGAGGTGTCTGTCCCCGGACTCTGCAGCTGACCGCCGGGGACCTGGGCCAGAGGAAGTCCCACAGTAGGGCTTTTGGGGCTGGGGTCGGGGGGGGGGGGGGGGGGCACTCACAGAACTGGACACCAAAGCCCTACCTAGACTCTGGCTCCCGCTTCTTGTCCCGGGGCCTCAGCAGGTGGCTTCATCACCCAGCGAAGCAGATGCCTTCACGGCCTCCCATCTGGAATGGTCTGGCTGCAGCCGTGTTGGAAGAGGGCAGCGGCTCTGCTCTTGGGGAAGAGAAGAAGAGGAGGAGGAAAGGAAGCCAAACCCGCTATCGGCCCTGTGGGGAGGGAAGGGTGGGTTGCATCTGGAAATCAAGATCCCTGCCTCTCCACTCCTCTGGCTGGGACTTAAAGGCTACAAGCATCTAAGGCTTTTCAAAGACCTAGGAGCTTCTGGGGATAGAGACAGAACACTAGGTCGTTTTTTCCCAGAGCCAGAATGAGAGGAAACCGTCTTGCCTGCTGGTTCACCTGACTACCACAGAAGTCCCTTCAGCCTGCCCAGGGGCTCATGGGCCTCAGTTGTCCGTCCCCAGGAGGGCTCAGGGGCCTCAGGAGCATCCAGAAGGAGCATCTGTGGGGGAGATTTCCTCACGGCCTCCTATAAAGGGACAGAACTGGGCAGACTGTCCACCTTGGTGTGGAGGGCTGTGGGCCCGGACCAGGAGAGACTGTGGAACTTGAAATCTCCCACAAAACAAACACACACACATGCACGCGCGCGCCTCCCCAAACCCAGTTGCTCCAGAAAGATACCAGGGACCAAGGTTTGGACTTTGTACTTCTTTGTTTTTCAATGTTTCAGGTTTGTTTGTCTTTTTGTCTTCATCCTGGGCTCAACCGCTGCTATGGGAGAGCAAGATCACAGCTCTGCCCAACTCAGAACCGTCATTCAGTCACAGACCACTGCCACAGACCTCTACTTCACCTCCGCCCCCCTCCTCCGCTGCTGGTCAGGGTCAGGCCTGACGCCCCCACCCCCGCCAAGCCGGGAAAAGCGGTCTCGGGGTCAACCGCCGTGCCCTCTGCTGTCCCCTTCACTGCGGGATTCCCCCAGCCCATGAGGAGTCAAGCCTCTTGGTGCTGGGGGAAGGTGGGGGGTGAGGAGGGGAGCTCCTTGCTCACTTACCGGTCCTAGTCTGAGGCTCTCTCCTTCCTTTTCCCACTCGAGTCTTCACCCACCGTGTCAACCTGGGGCCCCGGCCTGGTCTCCGGACAGACTCTCTCATGGCAATAGCACTGACCTGGACTGCAGCCTCCAGGGAAAAGGAAGGAAAAAATGTCAGAGATAGAGTGAGGGCGAGAGAGGGGGCTGAGCTTGCTGCTGTCTTCTCCCTCCCCCTGCCCCCTCTCACCTGGGTCACCAGACCTTCCCTTGGCTCATCTCCAACTCCATGAAACTGCTCTCTGGCACATCAGTTCGAACCCCGTGGGAATGGCGTGACTGGGGCACAGTGAAAGGAACTGATCTACTGTATTGTAAAACAGCTAAAGCCAGTTATTTTCTAAGATTATAACATGTTCATTAAAACAAAAAAATCAAACCCACACCTGACGTGAAGCTTCTCACAAGTTTACCTCTCGAGCCAGGTCGTCACCTCCTCTGGGGATGGGGTTAAGGGTGGCCAGAAGGAGGCCTAGGAGAGAGCCCCCATGCTCCTGCCCCACCAGCAAGGTTAGCAGTGGGTAGAAAGCACCTCGAGGACCAGGTCTGGACCTTTGGTCCTTGCACAGGAACTAGCCGGACTGGTCAGCGTTCCTCCCCTTCCTTGCCCTCCGTACAGTAGAAAATGCAAAACGTTCCCACTGCCTCCATCCCATAACCCTACACATTCCCCCATTCTTCCCTCGGTATGCTCCTCAGCTTAGACTTGGACAGCCTTTACCGCTGCATACCCTGGCAATCACTCCCCGCCCATACCCGCCACCTTACCGCTCTATCTGCTGAGACTCAAGGTAGCTGGAAGGCCTTTGGAGGGGATGGGGGCTGAGCACTGACTAGGCCCCTGTGGTATCAGATTGGGTGACCTGGGGGGTGGGGCCTCCTCGGGTGAGAGAGTGGCCGGCAGGCTCTACTGGGAGTCCCGCGCTCCTCTCATCCCCTTGGCCCGGCAGCAGAGTCAGGGAGAGGCAGGGCCAGTGTGGGTACCACCTCCACCAACTGTCAGCTGTGTGACTTTGGGCAAGTCACTTCACTTCTCTGTGCCTCAGTTCCCTCATCTGGAAAATGGGGATTAAAACTGTGAGCCCCCCGTGGGACAACCTGATCACCTTGTAACCTCCCCAGCGCTTAGAACAGTGCTTAGCACATAGTAAGTGCTTAACAAATACCATCATTATTATTATTACCTCTGAGAACCCACGGTTGGCCAGGGCCTGCTCTCAGCCAGCCCTGCTAATGCTAAATTGGGCATTTGGGACTCACTCAGGCCTCTCCCAGATTATCCTACCTAACATTCGCTCTCAAACATTCTGCTCAGTACGTAGAGTCCAGAGCCCATGCAGGGTCCTGCCTAGCCCAGAAAGCTGTAACACAGGGTCCTACAGTCCCAACTGGGCTAGAGGGAAATCTCGCCCTCCAACAGAGAGATCGGGTCCCCTTCACTACTTACCATCCACCCCATCTCTTTGGGTGACACTCAGCCCCCTCCACCCCCATTCTTTAGGGCAATGCCAAAAGCCAGGCTAAGGGTGCTAAATCCAAACCCAGGAATCACCTCCTTTCCCAGAGTAGATTGGGGTTAAGGGGCTCCCTGCTCCAGGACTGGCCCCGTTGACTGCCTCTTCTGGCCTTCCCACAAGTCACTGCCGAGGGGATGCAAGGAAAATCTAGCCTCTGTGGGTAAAACAAATCCAGAATTGATTTGGTCAGAGGAGGACAGAGCCTGAACCAAGAGGGTCTTTTAAAATGGTCACAACTCCCTTAAAGCACAAGGGGCCTCAAGAGGCAGCATGGTCTAGTGGAAAGAGCACAGGCTTGGGAGTCAAAGATCCTGGATTCTGACCCTGGCTCTGCTACTTGTCTGCTGTGTGACTTTGGGAAAATTGCTTCACTTCTCCATGCCTCTGTTTCCTCATCTGCAAAAATGGGGATTAAATCCTTCTTCTCCCTACCCAGACTGTGAGCCCCATGTGGGACAGGAACGGTGTCCAAATGGATAACTTGTAGACACCCCAGTGCTTAGTTATTATTATTACATGATTTTAATTCTGTTTTTCTTCCTTTAAGCCCTGGGGCTAAGTGAACAAATGTACGATATAAACTCTGATCTAGAAACCAAGTGTATAGGGCTAGAGCCACACGTCAGGCTTGTTAAGACAACGAGGGCCATCCCAGCTTCCTCTTGACTACTGGGAGACAAGGAAGACAGAATCCTGGGATTATTCACCGTAATAACAAGCAGATGTCATGCCCTACCTCTTGAAGGCCACAGAAGTCCTTAGCTCCCCTGCTGATGGTTGGTCCTGGGGCCTGGACCCACCGCAGTCAGGCAACCATCCCGAAGGGACGGACACCAACCCAGGCACCAAGGGGTTAGGTAGTGTCCCATTAAACTTCTTACCTGAGCACCGAAGTTGGGGCCCTGGACCCGAACACACCGGTCCAGATCTGAAGAGAGTCAAATCAATAGGCCTGAGAGAACAGGAAAAAACTATGCCATCATTCGCTTTGGATAGGTTTCGCACAAATTACCCACCCCACTTTGAGCCTAAAGACATGGGGGTGAATAGGGAAGGGACGGAAGGGAAGCTTGGTCTTCCCAAAACAGGTTTTCAGGGTAAGTGAAGAACTAATGCAAGCGTTGTGGGCTCGAAAAATGCTTGTAATCCTTAAAGGTTTGGAACGCACCTGGAAGGCTGTTGGACAATATGGAATGCAGCACGTTTGCTTTAAGAGGATGCATGGAAGACTGAGCTGACAGCTCCCAAGGGAATGGGTCTGCGTGTGTACGCCCAGTAAATGAAACCCCACAGAATGCCCAATTTCTCTTGGCTGCCCCACTTGAACTTTAAGGAAGAAGGGAGGGGAACTCACCAGCTTGATGTTCAGACAAGCAGATACTGTTATTTTCAAGGGATTCCACAGCCCAACCTCTGACGTCCCACTGGCCCGATCATTCACCTGGCCTGCTGGCTGGCCCACACCTGGTTCACCTGAGGTTCAGCAGCTCCTGTGCTCTCACCCTCAGCCCTCCATCAGCCCCAGAGTGGAAAGAAAGGGAATACACATTCCCCCGCTGCCTCCCCTCCAACCAAGGTGGCAGGAAGCAGGTTGAAATATCTTGCCCAATTCTGCCCAAAGTTGGAGCATGTCTTCCAGGAATCCCCCGGCCCCACCCCCCCACCTGCTCTGGGTCCCGGAAACAAGGGTACCACTTCTGGGCCATGGGACATGGCAACGGGAGCCAAAGCAGAGGGAGGTGGGTGTTGTAACTAAGCCAGTGAGCAGAAAAATGCCTGGTGGCATATCGGCAGCGAGCAGAAGATGGGCACTCACCTGTCCCCTGGCTACTGCCAGAGGTGAGCAGGAGTCCCAGCACCTTAGGAGGCTGGTAGCCTCAGAGAGGGGAGAGCCACAAGCAAGGCAATCCTCCTCCCCTGGTCAGGCATGCCCCACCACTTGGGAGATGCCTAACACAGGTCATGTGTACAGATATGAGTGGGCCAGGCTGAGGTCCCAAGCTCAAGAGCAGCTATATATTCCCCAGGACCGGGCTTGCTGAGAAAATCCTTCCATGGCTGGCTCTGCCCACAGGCCACCAGCCCCAGGGGAGTCGGGGAGGAGGGGAACCCCACCCTGGGCTAGAGGATGTGGGCAGGGGAGAAGGCAGAGCGAGGCTGGTGAGACCAGTAGAAGCAGGGGGATGGCGGCAGGTCGGGGAAGCAACAAGACGGGAGGCCAGAGAGGGAACAGGGGTGAAACAGAAGGGGGAGAGGGTTTGAGCCCCTCTCTACCCCCCGCCCCCACTGAGGGCTATGAGAGTTGGTGGAGGGGCAAAGAGGAAGGGAAGGAGAAAGAGGAGGGACCCTTGGAAATAGGGGAGCTCTGCACAAGGACCACCTGTCCTGCCACCCACTAGTGACCGTTAAGGGCCACTAGTGGTCACTGACTGGGGGAGCACTGATGGAGGGTGAGGTGAGGAGCAGCCCTGGCCCCCCCCCCCCCCCCCCCCCACCAGGTGGAGATGGGCTGGGCTTGGGAGCCCCGGGCAACTGAGTGACAGATAACCTGAAGGCTTCCTCCCCCAGCGCTGTCCCCTTCTGTCAGAGTAAGCAGCTGAAGGGGGCAGGATCCAGAAGGCTGGACCTGGGAGGAAGAAACGCTCTCTCTGAAGGGAAGACAGAGCAGAGCGGACCAGCAACTACATACCAGTAAATTTGGTATTCCAGCCCCCGCCCCTGTCTTATCTTGCTCTTTCCCGCTCTCAGCAGTCCCCATCTTCCCTTCTCCCCTGCCACATTTCAGGTCACGGCCCCCAAGGCAATGCTGGTTTTTGTCTGCGTGCTGCCTTCCCACAGCTTATTCCAACCTGGAGAGCCGCCCTGTGGCAGATAGAGGTAGCCAAGGCCCCGGGGTCAGGTTTTGTAGAGGAAGCTTAGGCCAGATCAGCGCTGTAACTAGCTAAGTGGGCACCCGGGGCAAGAAAGAAAGCTTGCTGCCCTACCGTTAAGTCTCATTCCTTCTACTGAGATTGAAGATTGCCAGGTGGGTCATTTGCCCGGCTGCCCCTCCTCTCCTCTCCCCTTCTGTGGCCAGACCTGTCCTTGGGGATGGACGCCGTAGGTGACTTGGGGCTCTTGGGCTGGTGGAGGCCAGGCCTGGTCACCGAAGAGAACAAAAGTGCCCTGTGACCTGCTTTGGAGTTGGAGTCCAGGATTCTAACCTTGGCCAAGGGGAGGCGGTCGGTCGAGAAAAGGATGAAGTGGAACTTTCCATGGACAAGAACTTTCCAAGTGCCCTTCCCCAACTGCCCTCCTCCTTGGAGCTCTGGGAAGCGAATGCTTTGGAGAGGGTCTCTC
Organism: Tachyglossus aculeatus; assembly: GCF_015852505.1. NCBI lineage: Eukaryota > Metazoa > Chordata > Mammalia > Monotremata > Tachyglossidae > Tachyglossus > Tachyglossus aculeatus. The sequence goes on from NC_052081.1 coordinate 9,336,998, forward strand.
AGTTTTCAAATAATAATGATAATACTGTTTGTTAAACACTTTCAACATGCCAAGCACGGTACTAAGCGCCAGGGGAGAAACAACGTATGCAGATCTGACAAAGTCCCTGGCCCACACAAGGCTGACAGTCTTTCAGCAAAGTTTCCCAGAGTCGTCCCCCTTCCCCAACCTCCCTCCCTGCTCTGGAGACAGACACAGGGGGCCTGCCACTCCTACATACCATTTCTCCTTTGCCCGAGGGCTCCCTGACAGGTCCAGACTGTCCTTCAAGCTTCTCCCTTCTTCCCCTCCCCTCCACAATGGTCAAGCTTCTGTGTCCTCGGGAACCTGGTACAGGTGTTAATATTAGAGCCATCACTCAACCTGGAGGCCTCTTCAAAAGCTGGAGCTATGCACCTACTACTGTATCTTTACTGGGGTGCTCACTGCTGTAGAATGCACTTGGGAAAGCCCCTGCCTGACCTAGTGGGGCAAGCATGGGCCTGAAAGTAGGGAGACCTGGGTTCTAATCCTCCTTTGCCACTTGCCTGCTGTATGACCTTGGTAAAGTCACTTAACTTCTCTGTGCCTGAGTTTCCCCAACTGTAAAATGGGGATTAAATCCCCCTCCTTCCTAATTAAACTGTGAGCTCCATGTGGGACAGGGGTTGTGTCCAACCTGATAAACTTGTATCTTTCCCAATGCTTAGAACAGTGCTTGACAGATAGTAAGTGCTTAACAAATCCAAGCAATTAGTACAGTGCTTTGCACACAGTAAGCACTCAATCAACACTGAGTGCTCAATCAATAAAACAAAAACAATAAAACAACAAAGTTTACTATGTACCAAGTACTATGGTAGAGATAGGGTCATGAGATTAGACACTATTAAGTCCAGAGTCATTCCCTCCCATATCCATCATCGTCAGTGTGGTTCCAGGGAGAGAATCCCATACCCGCCTGATAATCGAGGGTTGTTTCACAGACCGGATGTTTTCACCACCCAGAGGTCTAGGGCGGGAGACCTGGGTTAGAGACATCCAGTCCAGTGGCCTGAGCTCTAGACAGGGTCAGGGTGGCCCCTCCAAGCCCGTCCGGCCCCAAAGGAGCAGGGAGATTCCTATCAGTGGGCCAGGTTGACCTCTCGGGTTGCAGAGTCCTGAGGTCAGGGGAGTGGGAGGGACTCCCCAAAGCACCCAAAGCACCAGAAGGCAGACTCTGCTCTGGGCAGACCCAAATGGGGAGAGTCTGAGAGAGCTCCACGGGCAAACTGACTGTGACTGGGCCAAGAGTCACCCAAGCCGAGCTACTCCCGCTGTTGCCTCAACGTCACCAAAGCCATCGACCCTTAACCTCAGGAAGTACGTCTCCGGCCCAGCCATGGCGAAGGCACCACCATCCGGTGCTAGCTGGCCCAGGGTGTCCCCCTGAGGAGCAATCCCAGTTCCCCAACCCAATGGTGGGGCAGAGGGGGAGGGGGAGGGAGGTGATCCATCTGCCACCATCAGAGCTCAACCTCCACCTGGGCCAGGCAGGGCCAGGGGAGCAGGTGGGCAGGCACACCGTCCTGCCTCCCTCTAGAATGGAAGCTCCTGGTGGGCAGGGAACATGTCTACAAACTCTGTTGTATTACACTCTCCCAAGTGCTTAGTACAGTGCTCTGCACACAGCAAGTGCTCAATAAATACCATTGATTGGCTCCAGTGAACAAGCACCTCGAGTTGGGGCCAACAAGCCTCCCCCAGGCTCCCAAAACAGCTCACATCCACCAGCCCCAGGGTTACTAACAGACTGGTTTAATACTCGGTTCACTCTCAACTGGATTGCTTTTTTTTTTTACAATCATACAACAATTATTTTAAAACCTTTTTTAAAATAATACTGCGATACCTGAAATGGTCCCGCCTCAGCACTGTCGTCCTTCCCACCCACAGTGGTAAAAAGGCCCCCATTAGGTTTTTAGGTAATTGCCAACTACCACGACATGCGGTCATAATCGCCACCGGTGCAGAGAGGAAAAAAAAAGGCATCAGCTTGGCCTCCGTGGACAAGAAACCCATGGCTGGGGAGTAGCCAGAGGCCCTCCCGGTGACACAAGCTCACCCAGGGCGGCTTCCAGAGATGATTCCCATCCCACGGGACCCCAGGAACCGGGGGCTGTGGGCTGGGTGTCAGCTAGTCCCAGAGGGACATGCTGGATCGTCACCTCCTTTGAGGGTAGGGATCGTGCCCACCAACTCTACTGTATTGTCTTCTCCCAAGTGCTCCGCACGGTGCTCTGCATACTGGAAATGCTAAATAAATACCGTCGATTGACTGACCTTATTTGGTTTGGCAGTCAAGGACAGCAGGCAACATCAGGATTAATACTGTCAACCAGTGCCCTCCCTTCCTGGTCTCTCCACTGGGAGACTGGGTTGGGGGAGGCAGCAGTGTGGTAGAGGATCAGTCCAGTGGCGGGTCAGGGGTCGGTGGGAAGCGGAGGGGAGGGGGTGTCAGCCCTCTCAAAGAAGATGGAATCTGCACTGCTGATCAGCCTCCTGCTGTGAAGATGAAGATGGTCCCAACCCATCCAGGGCCCTGGCCTGCACCTGCCACCCCTGCCCTTCCCTCTCACCTGAGGGTGGGTGGTGGCAGCATGGGACTGAGGGGGTGCTGGGGTGAAGCCAGGTAGTGGGGGAGAGAACAAAGAAGGAGGGTGAAGGGAGAGGTGAAGGAAAAAACGTGGACACATCAGAGGTCTGAGGTGAGACAACTCCCCAAACACTAGACAAAAACAGACTTGGGGAGGGAACGTGGAAAACCCCAAATAATGCTGTTGGTCCACTCTTATTACTTCTCTCTGTCCTCTTCCATCTCTTCCTCTCCCTCCTCTTCCTTTCAGCCCATGAGCATCCATCTCAGCTACACCAGGGGGCATACCCACGTGGCATGCTCATGCGCTCTCTCTCTCTCTCTCTCTCTCTCTCTCCACCCCCCACCCCACCCCTTTTCCACCAAGGTACGACCCAGCATCCCAGATCAGATCCAAGAGGAGGGCCCAGCTGCACTGGTGCTAGATAGACTCCCCTGCACGAGGCCCCAGGAGGCATGGCAGGACAGGGAGGAAATTTCCCCACTCGGGGTATTTAAACAATGAAAAGGTCCTGCTACCCCTTTTGAGGGCATGGGGGGATGAGGAAGGATTGTTCTCTGGCCAAACTCAAGGCTGTGAAGTGAGGGCTTCCCCAAAAGGCCCCTCCACCCACCCGGGAGGCCCAGCCCCTTCACTCCAACACCGTCCCCCAGTGACAGCCCATGGCCCATGAGAGCAAGAGCCATCCAAGAATGGCCGAGAGTCCACAATCTCCTGCCCCGCCAGCCCATCCCGCTCTGCTAGTCTGAGCAGCTGGGGTTAACACTGACTGCACTGTCGCTTGCCTACCCAGAGTGTCTGCATCCATCGCACTCACTGGTCCCAGCTCAGTGACAGGTGAGGGAGGTTTGCACGCACCTTGGTCCCGGCTCACTGAAGAAGGAGGGGGGCTGGGAGCGGGTGTCGGTGCTGTAGGTCGTCAGGAAAAATGATTTGTAAAATTAGACAAGTAACGGAACAGGGTGAGCAGGAAAAAACAGCCAGAAGCTTTGAAGGGTGAAGATGAGCTGAACCACTGAGGTGGAGGAATTGACCCCTCCCACACCGAGCTGGAGCTTGGCTGACACCAGCAGGCCCAGGGTGGCAGGGGGGCCTGAGGCCCTTGCGGAAGCCCTTGACACCTCCGTGTGTCCAGGGACGGGTGAGCTTTCAGCCTAGGGAACCAGCACAGAGACAAGCTCTGGGACAACCTGCACCAAGAAGCCAGAGGTATCCCAGGAGGCGAGAGGCCCAGCTTTGGGAATACCCCTTCTTGAGGGATCCCGATGGCCCTATCAGCTCCAGGATGGAGGCAGAGGCGGACGAATGCTGGATAGAGGTGAGAGCTTGGGTGGCGGCGAGAGAACAGCTTTCAGCATCCTGGCTCTGGGTGACCCACTGGGCTGCCCACCTGCCAGTCAGCCCCTCCCCAGGCGGAGACCTGGGTCTCGCAGCCCTCTGTGACCTGGCACGGGCAAGAGACCCTTCCCGGGGCACAGCCCCACCTGCCTGGAGCGTCAGCTCACCGGGACGCTTGGATGACGCTTGTGGAAAGAAAGAGGCGGGCGACCAACCGCAACTGGCTGCCCCCGCCACCAACCTGACAGAGGCCGGGGCCTAGCCTGCGGCAGGCAGGCCGCGATTCCAGTCGTGCTTATCAAGAGTTTCGCGCTGCGCAAGTCCCACAGTGCGGGGCCAGGTTCCGCCTTGAGCGGTCCCAACTGTCCAATAAAAAGAAGAAAAAGAATGACCCGCCGAGCCCAGGTGAACCTTGTCCCTCCCGCTCCGTGGCTGCCGCCTCCCCGCCCCCCCCCAGCCCCCCCCCTCCCCCCCAGCGGCCGACCCTAGTTGTCCTTGGGGTCGCCATAGTTGTTATAGAGGACGCTCAACGTCTGCTCCTCGCACGTCTTGCGGAGGTCCCGGCTGAGCTGCGACCAGTCGAGCCCGTAGGGTTTGATCTCGCTGTAGCGGCAGGCCAGGAATTTGAGGGAGGCGCGCTGCAGGCTGATCTGGGGCTCCCGCAGCAGCACGTGACACCAGGCACTCAGGTCACCGAGCTGTGACAGGACGAGCCCAGCTTTTCTGCAGCCCCACGGGGCGGGCACGGAGGGAAGACGCCAACCGGTCCACGGACCGGCGTCCACGGGAGGGCGGGGGAAGGAGGGACGGGGAGAGAAGGTGGTGGAGTGGGACGAGACGGGGAGATGGAGATGGGCCGACCATGGCGAGGGGAAGTCACAAATGACAGAAGGGGCAAAAAGAGATGAGAGAGCAGGTGAAGAGTATGTGTGGCGACGATGGCCACCCCGGCCTACAGCTCCCCTGAACCCGAGTGCCCCCTGTGGCCCCAATTCTGGGGTTTGGGAGCCAAGTGCCAGGCTGACCCCTCTGCCGGGGGCTGGGTGGGAGGTACTTCAACCACCAACACCACACACTCCTGGCCTGGGTGACCCCAGGCTCCTCCCTGAAGAGGGGGCACCCCCGGACGGCCCTCAGGGAAAGACTGATCCCTGAACTAAGCAGGCCGCCTCAGCCCCCCATGGGCCCTTTGGCAGCAGCCCCCAGAGCTCAGTGCCCACCCACCACTCTACAGGCGCTCACGTCAGGGCCAATTCTGGGACGGAAAGCTTGGTCGCAGGAGCCGTGGCCGAGGGAGGCCAGGCACTGAAAATAAAAATGCCAGACTGAAAGGCAACTGGCACTAAATCTATACCATGCAGACCAGAGGCTGAACAGTCTAAAACCGGACGTCTGGCACCCAGCCAGGGATGAGTGGAAACAGGCTGTAAACTACGTCCTTTTGGGACTGATGCTCTTCTCCAAGCCCAGGGTGGTCCCAACCCCCATCAGTTCTTTCCTTTCTCAGGCCACCTCAGGGCCCAGATCGCCTCCCATTGAGTCACGTGGGTGACGAGAGTTAAAAAAGGACCTGAGACTGGCCAGCCTTTTCTGAAGAGTCCCAGGGCCCTGTCATTTGCTTGATCACTTTGCTTGACTGATCACTCCTGCATAGGGCCCCACAGGTTCTGCCTGGCTGGATCTGGCCTGCTCCTAGCCGCTCTTCTCAGACTGCCAGCAGGGCTGAGGGCCTCTTAAACTCTCCTCCCACCAATGCTGTGAGTAGCTGACCCTTGGGCTGCTCTGGTGCCCGGTAGCTCAGGGCCACCGGGGTCACCGCCCTGGCTCCAAATGCCACCCGTTCCTGCCGCCCACCCCGGCACCTCCACTGAGGTGCCTTGGGGAGCCTGGACCAAGGTGTGGAGTCACAGGTCTCACTCAGGTCAGTCCAGCTGCCCATCCCGGGGAAAAGGGGGAAGGCTGGGGCTGGTGGAGGGGTAGTTTGCACCCCTGGGACTTCAAAGACAGTTCAGCCAGCACTGTCAGCACTGTCAGGACAGCGGGCCATCTGGCTAAATCCCATCCCCTGCAGATGACCTGCCCCCTCCCCCGGCCCCCGCCCAAGGACGTGGCAATTCTGCCTTTTGCCATCAGCTGGGATGTTCCCTCTGATGGTCAAAATGAGAGCTGCTCAGCAATGCCCCTCTCCCGCTGAACCATTCCCAAGTCCCTTTGAGTGATGGAGCCTTCACCCTGACCATGCTCCCCATCGGCTGGGAGGGTCTGTGTCTGGACGGCAGAGAAGGAATGGTTACAGTGGGCAGGAGGCATTCTCAGGTCCCATAGCAGGGGCTCAGGACTAGACTGGCCAATGTTGAGCAATCAGAACCAGTCCAGGATCAGGGCAAGCCCGGAAAGCACAAACACACCCGCGCTGGAGTGCAGGGCGCCCTTCCTTGGGCTACCCAAGCTCGGGGAGAAGTGCCCCCTGCCAGTCAAACTGGACAAAGCTACGTTCCCAGAGGTGATGCTGGAGCTGGGGAAAAGAACCCGACAATCAGCTGGCTTACCTGGGGCCCAGTTCATCCTCGCAGCGCCAGGTGAACTCTCCAAAGCTCTCGTAGTGCTGATTGTAGTGGTAGAGGACCCGGTGCAGGCTGGGGGAACCGAGATCTAGCAGGGTATTATAGGCCGTCTGCTGCTCCTTGCCGCTGGTGTACCCATTGAACAGATTGTAGATCTTGTCTGCTATTTCTGAAGAGGGTGGAGAGGGTGCAGAGAAAACAAAGAGTGAGCACAGTAGTGGCAACACTGCTATGACAATCAATCGTATTTATCGAGCACTTACAGTGTGCACAATACTGTACTAAATGTTTCAGAGAACACAATATAACATGGTTGGTAGACATGTTCCCTGCTCTCCACCAGCTTACAGTCTAGAGGGGAGATAAGCATTAATATAAATAAAGAATATGAGCATAGTGCTGTGGGGCTTAGGGAGGGGTGAATAAAGAGTGCAAATAAAGGGTGATGCAGAAGGGAGTGAGAGAAGAGGAAGTGAGGGCTGGGTGGGGCTGTTTGGCTACTGAAGCTGCCCTCGTCTCTCCTGGAACCAGCCATGGGCCTATCAGCCTCATCCCAAGCCCCAGCCAATCTGCTAATTTTGCTGGCCGTTCTCCGGGAGCATTGGCAATCCCACTCAACAGCACTGAAACTGGGGATAAGAAGCGGGAATGCCAATGGGAGACATGAAAGCTCTCGGTGGCACTGGATGTTTTCTGCTGTGGGTATCTCCTGTCTAGCTCCTTGAGGCTCCTGAGCCAATGGCTGTTGCTTAAGAGATGATCTGACCTGCATCAGGGGCCTTGAAGGGCCTGGACGAATACCCCCTGAACGGTGGCTCTGCCAACTCTCAGAGGGTTTCCCACTATGGGGTGGAATGAGATGCATTTTCAGGGTTCCATTTTGGATTTCGGGAGCAGGAAGGACCCTTCTGGCTCTCATTACCCCCATGGAGTGACCGTCTGACGATGGTCTTCCCTGGCCAGAAGCAGGATGTCGTTAAGCTGAGAGCTGCAGGGGATAACCCCTAGGTAAAGCATTGGCACCAGGAGCCCAAGGCCTTGAGTGGCCATCATGAAAACCCACCTGACACCTTGGAAAATGACAGATAGTTTCACAGGGGTACAAAGGGCTCAAGAGGAAGCTCTTCCACAAGCTGGACCACCAAGATGGCAGTCGTCCCATCCCACGGAGACTCTTAAAGAAATCTGGGGCAGGAGATCTGAAGGTGCCAAAGGGAAAGAGGTAGTATGGGCAGTTTCTTGTTGGATGGGGAAAATGAGTCATGCTTCCATTTCCTAGAAAGTGCCCATTTGACAGCCCTACTGCAGCCAACTTTAGGGCTGCCCTGAAGAGAAGTCTCTGACAAGGATTGGCAGGATTCATTCAGTCGTATTTATTGAGCGCTTACAGTATGCACAGCACTGTACTAAGCGCTTGGGAAGTACAAGTCGGCAACATATAGAGACAGTCCCTACCCAACAACGGCAGGATGGCTTTCTTTCTATGGCTCCCTCCTTCTGCCCCATTTGGGTTCAGGGGTTGCCACTCAAACAGTCTCAAGGGCTGGCAAATTCTCCATTCCTGCCTGCCAGGGTGCACCAGGCAGCTGGGGACAGTCCTGTTGTGAGCAGAAGGTAATTTAGAAATTATGAATGTTCAAGCAGTAAGACCTGACTTCTTCCTAGACGATTAGGAGCTGAAGGTCACGCTTTGAGTCACTGGAGAAGTAATTTCCTCTCATTATTGGATTTAAACTGAGACCCGAGTGAGTTCTATTTGTGATCTCCATATGGGAGCGAGGACAGCCAAGCGTACGGCACTGGGGGAGATCTGCTGGGTTGGATGAATTTACCAGTTTGCTCCCCCTCCAAACTCGCAGCTCCTGGCCAGGGAGGAATTATAGCCTCCCAAGCACTTAGTACCGCCCTCTACACGCAGAAGTGCTCGATATAAACCACTGATTAATCTCTCTCTAGTCGAGGTGTGGTGGAATTTAGTGAACAATCCCATGATTTCAGTCTGCTCAATTCCAGACCAGGGAGGTTTAACATCCTCAAACAGATGCTGCATCCCTCGCCCCACCAAGATCACACTTACTCTTCTGTGAACCTAATATATGTCTGTCCTTGGATGTGGGCGATATAAAGTCCACACAGAGTTCCAGATGGGCCTGCCCCTTTTTCTTTCCACTCCATCAGCTTTCCTAGATCTTCTCCTGTAGCTTATGACCATCCCACAGTGTTCTGCACACAGTAAGTGCTCAATAAATATGATTGGATGAATCCCCAAGGCCATTTCGCACCCAGAAAAGGTAAGTGACACCCCATGGATTCAGAGATGTCATTGAACCCTGCCTCTTCCAGATAGGTTGTGAAACTTTACATAAAACTGCTAATAGCCATGATCTTGGGGGAACTCATATTTTGTCAAATGGAAAAAGTCTCCGCTTTTCTCCTAGATTTGTTTTCTATGCTTTATCCAGTTTTCTGCCCACGACAGAACATTATTCCCTTCAATCCCATGAAAACTCCATTTTTTTTAAAGAACAAAACCTTTTTATAGGCCTTTTGAAAACTCACTGGTTCCCCTGTACATGTCCTTTTGATGGGAAACTCCATTGGTTCCCCTCTGCCACATGCTCACTGACCCCTGCAAAGAACTCCAGCAGATTGATAAGGCAATGGTTTCGCCTTACAAAAACCATGTTGCCTAACAAATAGTGTTTTCCAAGTGCTCACTGGTCCTGATTATTTTTTTAATCGATTCTACACCTTCTCTGGGTTTAGAAGTGAGACACCAGTTTACAATTTCCAGGTCAAGTCTAGAATTTCTCTTATAGAGAGGATTTTGGTAGCAATCCACGAGTTCAGAGGCCATTTGCAATGAAAGGTTACATGCTCTTGCTTTGAGCTCCATGGCTTCACCTCAAAGTTCCTTCAGAACTTAAGTGGATGCCTTTCTCACTCCCAGTGGTTTGTTTGCATCTAAAGTTTATCTGTCTGATCTAACACAACCTGTATTTTAATTTCACCTGGTCCTTCTGACCGGCCTGTGATGAAGAAAAAACAAACTAGTTGGAGAAACTCCCTTTCATCATTCTCAGTAGAAAAAACCCAAAGAATTCACTGGCCTTTTCAGCTGTTTTCTCTTCACTCACTTTTCCCTAAGGTAGGCAAATTAAAGCCCTTCCTTCCCTCTGCCCTCCCCCCCCCTAAAGAAAACATGGCATCTGAGGTATGTGGTCCCAAGTGTACACATTTTTCCTTTTCCTCTGGACAACTGTGGGAGCCAGAGGGTGGGGAGGAGATGTGGAACAGTCAGGGGTAAAATTCACTCAGTGAGACCCAGAGTACGTTTCAACAAAGGCAGGAAAACGTAGGCATTCAAAGGGACTCGAGTAACTGGAGGTGGGTGCAAAGAAGGGCGACTATGATAGCCACGGCCATCCTGATTCCAAGCTCTTCGTCCAAGAGTTGCTTTGGCCAGTGTAGAGTCATTTAGGACCTACTCAGCTAAACCTGGACACTTGCCAACCAACTTTCTCTCCAGAATCACCAAGTGGCTCCACAGACTCCCTACCAAATTCCTGCTTTAGCTCCCTGCATGCCGTGTTTTTAGTATTAGCTTTGGCATCTCTAATGGGGCCTTTAATTTGACCCCACTGATTTCCTGGAGGCAGCTGACCCACTTGTCCTTTATGGCCACCTTTCCTTGCAGAAATGAGCTTTCTGTTTTTTATGAGGGACAAGGGTTAATCTGAACAGCTACTTTGTCAGTTGACTACACGTGGGAAGGAGAGCCCCTTGTAGGAACACTAAGAGCCTGCCAAGCCGATGGCAGAGAGGCTTCTCGGGGGCAGGTTTGAGCAAGGATGCCACCTTTCCACCCAGTCTCGGTCTCCAGAGCCCTGGCCACATTTCCCGCTTTGGGAAGAGTCCCAGCCGGGGCCACCCCAGGCTGCCCCGTGCCCAGCCCAGCTGCCCGTACCTTGCGCTTTCACATCATCCACCACAGGGCAGGGGGTCTTGACCGTCACATCACTCGGCCTGGAGCGTCTGCCAGTGTTGTCCACTCCCCACAGGGTGAACCTGTCCCGGAGCAAGAAGCCCTCCAAAGTCACAATCCCAGAGCAGGTAGCCCAAGCGGGCGGTGGGGGTGCTGGGGCGAAAGCCACATCCCTGACCCCAAAGGACAAATATACCCACAAAGGAGGCAGCCCCAGTCCGCCCAGGCTTTAGGGTGCCTTCAAGGGAAGGAAACAAGCGCCTTACAGCGTGTGAGCCAAGCCAGTGGCCAAGCCTCTGACGTCCCCAATTCTGTCTCCCGGTTAGGCTGAATTAATCTTTAGCTTTCTCAGTTTTTATCATTTGTCAGCTGGTTCCTGGCTTCCCTCATCTTGAGGATGGGGGCACCGGGGATGTCCGGTGGGGGAGGAGGGGAGTAATTTGAGCAAGAGAAGTCTTGCTCCCAGCCCAGGGGATTGGTTTGTAAACCGCTCCTCTGCTTAGTACGGGGTTAATAATCAGGCTTGTTTGCTGTGCGCACATGGGCATGCATGCACATTTATGCGTGTAGGCACCTGCAGAATCACATGGGCATACATGTGCATTTATGCCTGTAGGCACGTGCAGAATTAAACCTCAAGGCCTCAAAAGCTGAACCCAAGAGCTCATGTGATACTGCATCCCCCCATCTGCGGCCCTGAATTTAGCTGAACTCACTCCAATCCCGGCTTCTCCCTCCCCGACTCCCATCTTCCCTCCTGTTTCATTGATTACCCCAAGGCTGATCTACTTGGAAGTCAGAGTTCTGCTCAGGAAATCAGGAGCCATTTGTGCTTCCACAAAGCATCATGGCCTAAGAGGGTGGGGGTGAGGAGGGGATTGGGTGATGCCCTTCTTGGTCCTGGGCTGAGAGAGCCACTGATGCCATCAAGTGGAAAGGGGTAGCAGGATAGGGTGAGGCTGTTTCTGGGACGACACCCAGACGGCTTGGTGTGCTCCTGGTTAGAAGGTGCTGTTACTGAACCTGAGTTTTTAACCAATGTGTGAACAATAATCCCCCTCAGAAAATACAGGGAGTAGCCATGGCGCTTGGAATTTGGAGAGCCCTCAGGGTGCTTTCACTTCAAGTATATCACTATAGCCTCACTATGTCCCGGGAAAGTAAGGGGAGGCGGAAATTAATTTCCCATTTTACAAATGAGGAAACGGAGGCACAGCAATGTTTGGTCTCCTAACACTGGTGGGCCAGGCTGCCACTGGCTGCACTGTGGCAGATTAACCCCCTAGTGCCTGGAGCTGTTTGGGACCCTCCCTGTTAGTTTGGTGATCTTCCTGGGACCTCTGTTCCTAAGCTTCTACTTTTTTATGGTATTTGTTAGGCACTTATGTGCCACGCCCTGTACTAAGCACCAGAATTAATATAAGCTAATCAGGTTGGGCACAGTCCATGACCCACATGGGGTTCATTCACAGTTTTAACCTCTATTTTACAGATGAAGTAACTGAGGAAAAGAGAAGTGAAGTGACTTGCCCTAGGTCATCTAGCAGGCAAATGGTGGAGCTGTGATTGGAACCCAGGTCCTTCTGACTGCCAGACTTGTGTTCTACCCACTAAGCCAAACTGCTATCCACCTGCTATCCACCATCCTGGCTGCCTTCCCCTGTCAGTCAGAGCTCGTGGCATTTTCCTTCCTCGCATCTTCGAAGTGTTTGTTTCTTCTGTCCACCCCATCTGTAGATGCCCATTCCAGCTCTGGGGGAGCAGCTGTTTGGGCAACCGGCCATCACCCATTCACCTCCCAAGCCCCACCGAGCGAAGGTGTGACATGACGTGGACTGTTTCTAGGTGGATGGTCTGACTTCAGTCCAGGGTGCTCCCTGTTTGTGATCAGCCCTCCTGCCCTAAAACACCTCTACCACAAGCTGACCTCAGGTTGTGGCGTCGGCTACCACCCGCTCTCAATGGGGATGTCACACTTCTGGGTAGATGGAAAGTGTAAGGGCCCCAGGTCTGGGGGTGCTGGTGGCAAGAGACGGACGACAATTCAAAGCTTCTCCCCCCGTCCCTGCACCCCTGGTTTACACCTCCAATGGAAGAGGAAATGAGGAGGTGCCCCCGGGAGGCCTTGTGCCCCCGACGGCTGGCAAGAGCCAGTCAGAGGAGCTCTTACTCACATGTAGGTGGTGTCAGGCTCCAAGCAGCGGATGATCAAAGAGATGGTGGTGAGCTGCTTGTCGGGGACTCGAGATGGCATGGCGCAGGGTGACTTGGCTCCCGAGATGATATCATCCACAAAACTGAGCACCGTTTCTGGCCAGAGGGGAGGGAAGAGGATAAGGCATGTGATCCTCAGGGCTCCTCTCCTGGGAGGCCCCGGGGTACATCCGGTTCCCTGAAAGTGGAAATGAGACTAGGTTCCACTAACCCACTCTGCTGTGCCAATGCCATACCAGTGCTTGGGAAACTACAACAGAATTAGTAGATATGATTCTCATCTAAACTGCTACCTTGCTGGTTCAATCTCTCATCCTATCCCAACTGGATTAGTGCATCAGCCTCCTTTCTGATCTCCCATCCTCCCGTCTCTCCCCACTTCAATCTATACTTCACTCTGCTGCCCGGATTTTCTTTGCACAGAAACGCTCTGGGCATATCACTCCCCTCCTCAAAAATCTCCAGTGGTCGCCTATCAACTTTCAAATGAGAAGCAGCGTGGCTCAGTGGAAGGAGCACGGGCTTTGGAGTCAGAGGTCATGGGTTCAAATCCCAGCTACGCCAATTGTCAGCTGTGTGACTTTGGGCAAGTCACTTCACTTCTCTTTGCTTCAGTTACCTCATCTGTAAAATGGGGATGAAGACTGTGGCCCCCCCATGGGACAACCTGATCACCTTGTAACCTCCCCAGTGCTTAGAACAGTGCTTTGCACATAGTAAGCGCTTAATAAATGCCATTATTATTAAATGAAGCAAAAACTCCTCACTCTTGGCTTCAAAGCTCTCCATCACCTTGCCCCCCTCCTACCTCACCTCCTCCCTTCTCTCCTTCTACAACCCAGCCCGCACACTCTGCTCCTCTGCCGCTAACCTCCTCACTGCGCTTCGTTCTTGCCTGTCCTGCTGTCGACCCCTGATCCACCTCCTACCTCTGGCCTGGAATGCCCTCCCTCCATACATCCGCCAAACTAGCTCTCTTCCTCCCTTCAAAGCCCTACTAAGAGCTCAACTCCTCCAGGAGGCCTTCCCAGACTGAGTGCCCCCTTTTCCTCTCCTCCTCCTCCCCTCCCCATCACCCCCCTCCCTCCCTCTGCTCTAACCCCTTCCCCTCCCCACAGCACTTGTGTATATTTGTATATTTATTACTCTATTTATTTTATTAATGATGTGTATACAGCTATAATTCTATTTATTCTGATGGTATTGACACCTGTCTACTTGTTTTGTTTTTTTTGTCTGTCTCCCCCTTCTATACTATGAGACCGTTGTTGGGTAGGGACCGTCTCTATATGTTGCCGATTTGTACTTTCCAAGTGCTTAGTACAGTGCTCTGCATGCAGTAAGTGATCAATAAATACGATTGAATGAATGAATGAATGAATACTAAAGAAACCCAGAAGTTCTGGAGTGGGAGTAGGGGGACATAAGGTGGGAAGATAAGAAATTAGACCTCCTGAAGGGCAAGTGATTTCAGGGCTTTGAAAACGGGGAGTAAAGGGGACGAGGAAGAGTGTTTCAGGCAGAGAGGAGGATGTGAGCAAGAGGCCACCAGCGGGGGACATGAGCATGAGGCACAGTGAGTAGGGACAAATGTGCAGAACGACATTTTAGAAAATTGATTTTGGCAGCTGAATGAAGTATGGACTGGAGAGGAGAGAGACTAGAAGCAAGGAGGTCATTGAGGAGGCTGATGCAGTTGCAAGTGGGAGGTGACAAATGTCCGGACCAGTCCTGGTGGTTGTTCAGATGGAGAGGAAGGGGCTGAGCCGGGAAATGTTGTGAAGGAAAAACTAACGGGATTTGGTGATGGACTGAAGAAGGTGGTTGGAAGAAAAAAAGGAGTCAAGGATAATGCCAAGGCTCCAGGCTTCCAAGACAGGAGGAATGGTGGTGTTTTCTACTGTGATGAGAAAGTTACACGGAGGAGAAGATTTGAGGGGAAAATTGAGGAGTCCCGTTTTGGACATACAGAGCTTAGATACGTCCTGGAGACGGGGAAGGTGGGACACTGCACAGAAGATAGGTTGGGGCTAGTGAGGTAGATTTGGGAGTCATCTACAGAGAGGTGGTGGTTGAAACCATGGAAGCACATGGGCTCCTTAAGACAATGAGTGCACAGTGAGAATTGAAAAGACTCCAGAAGAGAGCCTCGAGGATTGCCCACAATTAGTGGGTGGGAGGCAGAAAGGAGCCAGGGAAAGAAACAGAGGAGCAGTGCCAGGAGAGGACTGGGTCACAACGACCATGGTTACAGAGTGTTTCAGGGAGAAGGGAGTGGCCCAGCATCAAAGGATTAGGACAGACTAGAGTACATTAGGTTTGGCAAGAGGGGACATGGGTCATTGGAGAGCTGGGGGAGCGGTTTCAACACAAGGCTCTGAACACTTGCAGGCCTTTCAGGGGGCAACATGGAGCCTTTGGTGGCGAGTCAAGAGATTCCATCACTGTCTGGCTTTGCCCCAGGAGAGTGAACATCTGGGGCCGAGCAGACCGGAAGCCCCTGGAGGGTTCAGGGTGGCCCTTCGTCAACGTGGGTCCATCTCACCTGTCTCCACTTTGGAATGGTCCATCCTATCAGTGACCTTCTCCTGCCGGACGAGGTAGTCGACAATCTGCACACCGATGGGGGGTTCGGAGTGGCCCCACTCCAGCACAACCAGGGTGCTGCTGGGCTCATGCTCAGTGGACAGCCGCAGCCTGCAGGAGACCAGGAAGGAGAATGATATCTGAGTCCACCCCCCTACTGCCCTTCCCTCTCAAGCTCCTTGCTCCAATTTCAAGCAGGAAGCTTTTTTCCTACCAATCTCCCTTAGCCTGGAACTCCAATTTACTTTGTGTCAGGGGTGGGGGCGGGAGGATCTGCTGAGTGGGATCATTCACATCTAATAAATCTCAAAGATTTCCAGATCCTCCTTTCCAAGGAACCCAAGATGGCTCTGGATTCACCAAGGATGGGCAGCGTTCTTGTGGTGGGACAATTCCAGTCAGCCGGGATCCCAGACAACCCCAGAGTGGCCTTATTAAACCCCATTGGAATGGACTAACCACCATGAATAGGGTCCAACCTCCATCAGCCCTGGTGAACAGGTCAACCTTGTCCAGAGTCACAGTTCCAATGTACTCTGGAGAGACCTCAGAGCCTGGACTTTCTGACATGTCTTTGGGGAACTGAAAGGCATCGATTGTTTTAGGCATTTTACTAGTTCACTTTCCATGGCTGAGTAGCCAGGTCATCAACAATACCTGATTACTCCTACGGTGGACCTTACACTTTTCCTCCTGATTTACACCAATTTTTATCTTTCTTTTTCCTCACTCTAATCATTTTTTAAAGTAGTGTTAAGCCCCCAAGTAACTCAGAACTAGAAATGTAAACAATTTCTTGGTGTGGGAAGGAAAAGGATAGAGAAGGAGAGGGCTGAAGGTGGGGAGGAAGAGGAAGTGCGACACGGAGAGGGAGTGGGACAGGGAAAGGGAGCAAGAGAAACAGTGGAAGAGGGAACGGGCAGGAGAAGTAGAGGGAGCAGGAGGGGGGAAAAGAGAGGAAGAGGAGGAGGAAGCAGGAAAGAGAAAGGGTGAAGGAGGAACTTACACAGGCTGTGGGAGGGGTGCACAGGTCGGGAGTCCATCAGCCCCAAAAGCGCTGGAGTCACAGCGACACCAGTCCTCAATGACGTCTCCGCTGCCAGAGCACCAAAGGGAGCTCATGGTAGCCTCCTGCAACAGCTGGGAGAGGAGGAGGAAGAGGAGAGGAGGGGTCAAAGCCTGGGAACGCCCGCTTCATCCAAACTGCTGTGTTCTGACCAGTGCTACCAGAGGAGGACAGAGTGAGGCTCCGTCTGCTGCTCTTCCCTCTGTCCTTGGCTGGGGACATTCCCCACTTCTGTCCTCAGTGTTGGAGAGCGGCCAGAGGCCCTGGCTGGCCTCGGGGAGGGGAGGAGGAGGAGCATAGCCAAGGGACCCATTTGGAAATCAGAATGGGCAAGGGCCATTGCCTCCCCACCTCCTCCCATCCCCACACCTTTCTGCTCCTACCCACCAGGGTGCCTGGATCCCCTCATCTCTGGGGCCCCACAGCTGGTTGCCAATTGGGGGACTGTCAAGCCTGGACTACTGCAGATGCAGCAGGCCTCAGGAGTAACTTGATACCACTGTGGGTTAGGAACGTGCAGTTAGGGCATGCCAAGCCAGCAGGCACATTTCTTCAAGTTAGATGCAAAATGGGCTGGTCCCAGTTGGGGCTGGGGGGTGGTGTTCGATCGCATCTCCTCCAAGAGGCCTTCCCTGACTAACCCCTCATTCCCCTCCTAGACGGTAAGCTTGTTATTGGCAGGGAATGTGTCTGCTTATGGCTATATTTCACTCTCCTAAGCGCTTAGCACAGTGCTCTGCACACGGTTAGTGCTCAATAAATACGAGTGACCGACTGACTGGTTACTCCCTCTCCCTGCCACATCGCCCATGCACTTTGATCTGTACCCTTTAAGCATTTGATATTCACCCCACCTTCAGCCCCACAGCATGCGTGTATGTATCTGTAATTTATTTTCATGTCTGCCCCGCTTTAGATTGTAGGCACCCAGTGGGCAGGGATTGTGCCTACCAACTCCGTTGTATTTTGCTCTCCCAAGCACTTAGTACAATACTCTGCACATAGTAAGTGCTCGATAAATATAACTGAGTGTGGAGCGCAAACTGTTGAAGCCTCAATTAACCCTTCTAAGATCCCTGCTGGCGGTGGGGGCTTCTGAGTTGGGGCCCAGGGCCTCACCCTCTGGGTCTGGTTGTTGGTGACCAGTTCATAGATGGGCGCTGCCCTGGTCACCTCCAGCAGGACCGGTTCAGCGGGAGTGTCTGGGCCAGAGGTCACATGGCAGAGTGGGCAGGATGAAGGGCACCGGCCCCGACTTCGGCACTCCAGGCGGACCCCAGCCACCACACGCTTGGTGCCTGACTCGGACAGGCTGGCAATGTACTCCGGGAAGGTCAGGACCTTGGGGTCTCGCTCCCGCTCTTCCGACTCATCAGAGGGTGAGTTACCTGTCCGGGGACACGGAGGGAGGTGGGGAGGGATGAGAGGGGGATTAAACGCAAGCATACACCGAGCATGGAGGCTTTTCAGGCCTCTTCATTCTCTGCTGACGATCCAGGTTCAGCTCCGGACCTGAGCGGAAGAGAAAAATGATTTTGGAATGAATGGATGGACTAATTAGAATGCAGGGTTAATTAGTGCACAGCACAGGGGCGGAGTCACTTAGTGCATGAGGTTAATCTGTTGGGATAAGCAGTTAGAGCAACTTTCCCTACAGATGCCCCCCTCTCTGCCCCTACCCCCCAGGGACAAGAAGAAGGCAGAAGGCCTTCCTCTGACCTTTTCCATCTTCCCACTTATATTCAACTCCTCAGGGCAGGACAGGTAGCAGAGGTATTTTAGACCCTGAACGTCAAATCTGGTTAATATAAAAGCCTTCCCTGCTGATGGCCCTCTTTTATCCAGAGCAAGTCCCTCCTCTCTGCGAGTTGAAGCTGGGATATCTCGTTATCCCTCCCACCCACCCACTTGAGCCCCGTCCTTGGTCCCACAAAGCCGGCAAAGTGCAAGGAACTGGGGTAGCCGACATTTCTGCCCTCTGCCACCCACACTTCGGAGTGGGGCTTCCAGCCTCCAGTACCCACCCCCTCTGGACTACTGTTATAGTGTCCTTTCTCAGTCAGTCAATGGCATTTACTGAGTGCTTACTGTGTGCAGAACACTGTACTAAGCTCTTGGGAGAGTAAGCTAGACTGTAAGCTCATTGTGGGCAGGGAATGTATCTGTTATATTGTACTCTCCCAAGCGATTATTATACTTTCCCAAGTACTTAACATAATATAACAACAGACACATTCCCTGGCCACAATGAGCTTACAATCTAGCTTACTCTTCCAAGCGCTTAGTATAGTACCCTGCACATAGTAAGTGCTTAATAAATACCATTGACTGACTGGGAGAGGACAATATAACAGAGTGATGGGCTGGGCAGCAGTGGCCATGTGGGGGGTGAATGGCACCCAGATGGCACTTGGACCCCTGACTGGAAGAACCAAACCCAGGGTTATGTGCGGGGCCTCCAAGCAGAGTTTCACTGGTCCTGCATCCCCCCATAGCAAAGTCCCTATGATTGCCACCAGGAGACCCCCAGATCCCCCCCTGGCCACTGCCACCCGCTGCCCAACACTGAGAGCGATTCCAGACCCCCAGGCCCCCACCCCCACAAGCTTTCTACCACCTGAGCTACGGCACAGCCCCATCCTGGCTAATTGCAGGATGGAATCAGGGTTCCCCAGATGGTGCAATATTAAAGGGCCTCAATCAGAGCTCAAGGTCTGTCTTAGGAGAGCTCGCAAACATTGGAAATCCCTACAGTGGGTGGGCAGTGTTGCACAGCAGTGGATGCCCAGTCAGCCCCACCCACCCAGAGAATGGATTTCCCAAGCCCATCCCTGGAGCCCCAGTTGGAGCGTTTAGGTCTCTCCCAATGCCTGTGGCAGCACCCACTTTGGTTGTCCTTAGAGCCATGCCCATCGTCCCATTCCTCTCCTCAGCAAGCCCTCGGCCTCCTCCCATCTCCTTCGCATGGAATTTTGACCCCGGAGTGCTCGCTGGCTAAATCAGATCTGGCTCGTGGTTCCCGCTGGAGCTGACACTGAAGGAGGATGTCAGCTTCCTCTGAGTAATAAGCAGCAGGAGTGGATGAAGCCTGGGCTCCCCAAGATCTGTTTACTGAGCAACTGTTCTTAGCAACACAGGCAAAGGGAGAGGGAGTGCGGAAAATTCAATGGGAGGCCAGTGCGAGGTCCTTCAAAACCTTGGTCTCAGAGAGCTTGTATTTTCGGGGGCTTTTCGGCAAAAAGCCAGAGAAACCCTTGTTGCAGTAATTGGGTTTGGCAAAGACAAGGAAAACCAGCCTATAATTGGATGACCACTAGATGGAGTCGGAAAATCTGGAGGATTAGGGGAGCTAAGAGCCAGAAGCTGTAGCTTTCACTTGATGATCTTCGGGTGCACAAGATTGCGTTTGGAACTTGAAGTGGAACAGGAGGATGGCTTGAGGTTTTATCACATCCCATAGGGCCTGGAGGGAAATCAACCCAGGGGAACTTACACAGGGACACAGTGTGAGGGCAGACAGTGAAAGAAGGAACTGAAGTGCAACAGGGGCATTTTTCTAAACGCCCATAGAAAGAGAAAACGTTTCATGAATGTCCAGATCCAATTCCTCTCTCCCCACACAACTCTCTCTGTGGCACAGGGCTTTTATGACGGTTAAACACTGACCACTAGAGGGCAGTGTGATACCAGCCTCGGAGCCGCATCTGTGGATTCTAATTCCCCTCCAGCCCGGCCAGATTCCATCATTAAGGCTTGTAATTGCTGTTAAGCAGTGAGGGGACAATCACTAGCTGCTGTCTCCTGGCTGACCCAATTAAAATTCAAGGGGTAGCCAGTCTGCCTCCATCTGAACAGAGGCTGGGAAGGAGGTTGGGAGTGAGGGGACCAGGCAACCTGTCACCGTACCCTCAATCACACATGGCCTGGTGGCTACAGCCCGGGGCCTGGGTGTCAGAAGCTCATGGATTCTAGTCCCGGCACCGTCACTGGTCTGCTGCGTGACCCTGGGCAAGTCACTTTGCTTCTCTGGGCCTCAATTCCCTCATCTGTCAAATGGAGATTAAGACCGTGAGGCCCACCTGATTACCTTAAACCTACCCCAGTGCTTAGAACAATGGTTGGCACAAAGTAAGTGCTTAACAAATACCATAATTATTATATTATTACTATTGTTATTATTGAATCATAGAGCTAACCTCCCAAAGGAAAAGTAGGAAGGGACAGCTCATCTCCTGGAGATGAGATGGGCTGGCATGGCCAGGGTCTCCTGGGAGTAAAGTGAACCTAAAAAATCAGAAGCATTTTCACTTTGATCTTGCTGCCTCCTTTGCCTGGGGAGGGAGGCTGTCAGGTGCCACCCGGGGCAGGTTCATTCATTCACTTATTCATTCATTCAATCATTTTTACTTAGTGCTTACTGTGTGCAAAGCACTATACTAAGTGCTTGTGAGAATAAAATGTAACAATAAATGATACATAGTTCCTGCCCACCACGCATGCCTGCCAGATGTTTGTCACCTTGACATCCACGCTACTGACCTGGTCACTTTGTCAGCCAGGCTGGCTAGGGTATCAGCACAGCTACCTATCATCAGCTCAGCCTTTGATGGCACTGCCGCTGAAGGCACCTCTGGGTGCCACTCCAGCCGGGAGGAGAGGAGCCCACAGAGGCAGGGGAACAGACAGTCCTCACACCCTGCCACTCCATCCAGAATCCCACACTCTGGCAGCAGCTGGGTACAGCTTTATTTTTTTTTTACGGTATTTGTTAAGTGCTTATTAAATGTCCGTCACCGCCTCTGCAGTCCATATCATCATCATCATCATCAATCGTATTTATTGAGTGCTTACTATGTGCAGATCACTGTACTAAGCGCTTGGGAAGTACAAATTGGCAACATATAGAGACAGTCCCTACCCAACAGTGGGCTCACAGTCTAAAAGGGGGAGACAAAGGCGGGGGGGTGGGCCTTGTGCCCAGCCCAATAGTCACCCAGGGGTGAGGGCTCATGCCCAACCAACAGGGCAGAATGGCTGGTCTCCTTCCTGCCTCACTAGCTCCTGCTGGATGTGGCTGACCATGGCCACTGTCAGCCAGGGGAGGCTGCTTCAGCCTAGACAAGTCCACTCACCAGGCCTCTGTACTAAACCAGGATATAGGAATAACACCTCCTTTCTCCTTCACTCCCAAGGCTGCTGCAAATATGGCTAAGCAACCACATGCAAATGTAAAGTTGTAATTGCTACTTAGTAATGGCAATCCATTTGGCTATAAAACCCTGCCACAGCCCCCACCTCTCTCCAACCCCACTCCCCACCCCCAGTACCACACTTTGGCCCCCTCCTTCAATACGCCTTTAAGTATCTTTCCAACACTCACCAATTTATCCCATAGATTAGCTACATGCGATGACCACCAGCCACTGGCCTGTTTACAAGGGGCAGCCATGAGACCCAGTTTCAGGATTTTTCCAAGATTTTCAATGCTACATTTCCCACCTCACTGGTTTCTTTTTTTTTGTGGCATTTGTTAAGCAGGCATTGTACTAAATGCCAGGGTAGATATGACCTAATCAGGTTAGACACAGTCCATGTCCCACATGGGGCTCACAATGTTTTTGTGAGATGATGTAACTGAGGCACAGAGAAGTTAAAGTGACTTGCCCAAGGTCACATAGCAGACAAGTGGCAGAGCCAGGATTAGAACCCAGGTCCTTTGGCTCCCAGGGTGTTTTAAGCACTAGGTCACACAACTGCCTCCTGGAAAGGCAGTGTTGCCTAGTGGTTAAAGTATAGGTCTGGGATTCAGAAGGACCAGCTCTGCCACTTCTCTGCTGTATGAACAAGTGCAGGTCACTTTGCTTCTCTGTGCCTCAGTTACCTCATCTGAAAAATGGGGATTAAGACTATGAGCCCCATGAGGGACAGGGACTATGTCCAACCTGATAAGCTTGTTATCTATCTTAGTGCTTAATACAGTGACTGGCCCATACTAAGTGCTTAACAAATACCATTAAAAAACACAAAAAAAACCCCTGCCTTCTTTTGCATATATGGCACTTTCCTCCTACTACTTTTACTTCTACCTCATTGCCTGCCATCCATAAACATGAAAACACAACCGGAGAGGAGTGCACGGAGCAGAGAGAGAGTGGGGAGGGGCGGGGGGAGGAAAGAGGGAAGGGTGGTAATAAGGTTCTGATTTCTCACACATTTCTGGAACTGATGTGTGCCAAACCCATTCCAGCAGCTGCCACCACACAAGCATTCTAGATTTAAATTTAGAATACAAGCCAATTAAAACGATAACAAGGGAACATATGTTCTGGGTGGCAAGAAGCAGTGTTTTAAAAAACATGACCCCTGGCTACCACAGGGGGACGGGAAATAAGTCGGGTGAAAGCCCCATTCTTCAGCCCGGTCTTTCGGAGGAGGAGGAGGAGGATTTACTGGGACTGCTGTCACTGCAGATATGACCCTTTCCTCCACACCCCAAGCGGCGAGGGCACCTGCGGGGAGCCGTCCGGGCTCCAGCTCCTTTCTGAGAGATACTCCTCCACGCTTCTCCCGCAGCCTCTCCTGGCCCTCGAATTGCAACCCCATTTTAAGTCTTAACTTGTGGGAAGCCTTGGGTCACTTCAGCGGATGCCACATGGGTTTCTAGTGGTGGCCGCCCCGTTTTGATTGCCAACTGAGCCTGGTCCGGACCCTGCCCAGTTTCAGCTCTGCTGCTCGGCCTCTGCATCCCTCCGATCCACCTCCAGTGTCTCCACAGGCTCTCTTACAGCTTGGAAGTCTCTGCCTAAGGGCCACATGATCCCTTCACCCTCCCAATAGCCACAGAGCTGGCCAGATAATTTCCAACACCCCAGCTCACATAAACCTCCAGTCATCTCTACCTCATGTGCAATTTATTCATAGCCACCCTAATTTACATCCAAGTATTTATTCTGGTTTCTCTGTACGTAAATCATTTTTAGATTCAGCTACCCAGTTGAGTGTAAGCTCCTGGTGAGTGGAAAACATGCCTGTTTATTCTGTTGTGCTTTTCCAAGCACTTAGTATAGAACACACTGGGCCCTCACTAAATATGATTACAACTATTACTACTATTATTACTGCTACTACTACTGCTAATGACCAGCCTGGAGAAGAGTTGTATTGAGAAAGTCAGCTTGGATCACATGGATATAACTTTGTAGCTATGGGAGACAAGCAACCTACTTTTCAAAGTCTAGCTTTCCAAAGATCACTGTCCATTCAATGGCTTATTGAATTGTACACAGACAACCTCTTAGCCTCTCTACTGCCAGCAGATTATCAAGGAGATAAGGAGTGAGGGCAGGGAGCAAGTTTACTATTTCTATTGAACTCTCCCAAA
Source organism: Tachyglossus aculeatus (assembly GCF_015852505.1). Lineage (NCBI taxonomy): Eukaryota > Metazoa > Chordata > Mammalia > Monotremata > Tachyglossidae > Tachyglossus > Tachyglossus aculeatus. Next base: position 9,360,747 of record NC_052081.1, read on the forward strand.
TGCTTCATACAATAAAGTAAATGCATAAAGTAAATGCTCAGTAAATACCATTGTGAGGTTAACTGAGTTTTCCACCATAATTCCACCATAATGTTCCATAGGAAAACCATTGGGAATCTCTGAAGAACCACGTTTCTGATCCATTGTCACCTGCTGCTGAGGGAGACAAGTACTTGGCTTTGGGACATCTGTCAAAATGACAAATTGGCTCCGGGGTTCCAAGAGAAATGGGGAAAAGCAGAAGGGGGCCCACCCAGTCAGGGGACCCTAGGTATTTCCTCTGCCACAAGAACTTGGTCTAAACACGCCCCCCCACCAAGAAAGGGGAGTAATTGGAGTGAGTCTAGGCCTCGAGCGCTGGGGTGGATACCAGTTAATCTTGCAGTGGCATTTATTGAGTGCTTACTATGTGCAGAGCACTGTTCTAAGCGCTTAGCATTGTAGATCAGTCTCTGTCCCACATAGGGCTGTAAATTTGCTGTTGGCAGGTGACCTGTGATTCACCAACCCTGTTACACTATACTCTCCCAAGTGTTTAGTACAGTGCTTTGCACACAGTAAATGCTCAATAAATACCATTGATGATGATAATGATGAGGCTCACAGGCAAAGTATGAGGGAGAACGAGCAATGAATCCCCATTTTACAGTTGAGAAATCAGGCACAGAGAAGTTAAGTGACTTGTCCAAGGTCAAACAGCAGACAAGTGGTGGACCAGGGATTAATCAATCAATGGTATTTGTTGAGCATTTAGTAAGTGCTGAGCAGTGTACTAAACTCTTGGGAGAGTACGATTCAAAAGAGTAGAACCCAGGTCCTCTGACTCCTAGGCTTATGCTTTTTCTGTTAGGCCACGCTGTTTCCCTTTCTATTAACTCTGTAAATTAAATCCTATAATTCAGCTCCATTCTGCCTTTCTGTAACTCACCAGCTCCAGTGACTCTCCCACATTAGCATCACTGATATACATATCTTCTCCAAAATTGAACTAAAATACCAATAATTTTTTTTTTAAATCTTCCATTACATACAAAAAAAGAACAGCTCTTTCAGCTCACAGGGGGAATTCCCAGTCATTTCAAGAACAAATCCTGAAGTCCAAAAAAACCATGGGATATTTGTCCAACTCCATCCTGTTGTCCTCACTCTCCAAACACCCTCTCCCATCCTCCTGTCATCTCCCAAAATAGGCAGGATCTCTGTGCTGTTCTCATCAGACTCACAGGCTCTCTATGGGCCTCGGGGTGTGTTTGCCCAGACCTCTGGGTTTTCACAGCCAGACGTGGTGACTGAATGTTTGTTCGAATGTGTCTGAGGTACAGGCAGTTCCATTACATGGGTGGTACATTCTTACAGAAAGTCATGTTGAACTGTTCACCCCCTACATCTGATACTGTGGACAGACCCACAACCATACTTCTAACACTATCCCACTGTATTTTTTTTTCCATGGTATTTATTAAGCACGTACTACATACAGGCACGCCACTAAACACTGGGGTAGAGGGCAGCTAATCAGGTTGGACACAGTCCCTGTCCTACGTGGGGCTCACTGTCTCAATCCTCATTTTACAAGTGAGGTAACTCAGGCCCAGAGAAATGAAGTGACTTGCCCAAGGTTACACAGCAGACAAGTGACAGAGTCGGAAATTAAAACCCAGGTCCTTCTAACTTCCAGGCCTGTGCTCTATCCGCTAGGCCATGCTGGCTCATGTTGTTGCATGATGGTCCTTCAATCTCCTGAAGGTGTGCAGTGAAAGCACAGATCGTGGAAGAAATGACTCTCTCTCTTTTCCTGCTTTCTATTTCCCTCTCAGAGGTGGTGTCAACATGAGATGCTCCTGTTTTCTAACAGAAACTCAGCATCTTTCCCTGCCCCATTTGGGAGCTGGGCTGTGGGGTTTGGCCTTTGAGCCCCATGCCCCTTCACTGAGGGGCAGGTGGTATGCCCCTGAAATCAGGACTGGCCTTAGGTTCCAAGTCCCCAGGGGAAAGGCAGGGTATTATTACCCCCAAAGATTTTCAGCTGTTTGGGGGTTGGACTGAGACGAAGCAATTGCTTCCTCTCTTACAGTGAGTTAGGCTGGAGGCCCAGCTGCGCTCAACCCAGGTCTTCAGCAAAACCTGACAAGACTTTCTGGCCCATTTACTCTTGGAAGCTGCCTGCCACTCCCAAGCCCCATCATCACCTGCAGCAGCATCAGCAGTAGTGTCTCCTGTGCACAGAGCACTCTACTAAGTGCTCAGGAGTATTATCCAAAATAAATTACGCAGTCCTTGTTCTCATCATGGTTCACTTCTCCTTCTCAATATGCCCCAGTCCCCCTTCACTCTCAGAATCCACTCTGCATCTGTGGGCCTGACCCACAGAAAGTAGGACAACTGGATCAGTCACCCAGAAAAAAAACACAATAAACACCTTCCTCCACCCCATACTCCCCACTCTCCTTCAAATAGGCAGCACGAAGCAGGGCAGGACCAACTGCTGAGTCCTTTCTCAGGGAAAGGACTCATGTCTGCGTGCAGGCAGCGGTGGAGGGGACGTGGGGCTTTGAAACAGAGGAGAAAGGAAAGGCTGCTCATACATTCTGGACACATTCTCTCTCATTGGATGCTGACCTGAAAGCTCCTTTGTACACAAAAGGAAGTAACCATTGGACAGCTCGTCAATCCCTCCTCCAGAAAGGCGGTCTGCAGGGGGCAGCTCCAGAGGTGGAAACCCCGCCCCGCTATGAGTGAGCAGGGCTTCTGGGTGGGAGGTGATAGGCCTGCCCGTGGTTGGCCAACGCTTCATAATAATCTACCCTGCTCTGGGCTGAGACCAGTCTGCTACCACTGGGGCAGCCCTCAGCCTCCTCCTAAGGCAACGACGACTCTGGAAAGAAACCCTGGGCTCATTAGGACACCAAAAGACAATGGTGAAGGATTTGACAATGAGGAGTACACATCCTTCCTCTCCAAGGGCAGGCTCACACCTCTTAACTGTGGGAGTCCCTCCTGGCTCAGTTCTGGGTCCCCTTCTATTCTCCATCTACACCCACTCCCTTGGGGAACTCATTCAATCCCATGGCTTCAACTGCCATCTCTATGGAGAGGACTCCCAAACCTACAGCTCCAACCTTGATCTTTCTCCTCTACAGCCTTATATTTTCTCCTGCTTTCAGGCCATCTCTACTTGGATGTCCCACAGACACCTCAAACTTAAAAAATGTCCAAAACAGAACTTCTTACCTTCCCACACAAACCCTGTCCTCCCCATGACTTTTCCATCATGGCAGACAACATCACCATCTTCCCTGTCTCACGAGCCCACAACCTTGGAGTTATCCTCGATTCATCTCATTCAACCCACATATTCAATCTGTCCCCAAATCCTGTCAGTTATACCTTCACAACATTGCTAAAATTGCCCTTTCCTCTCCATCCAAACTATTAGTATGTTGATCCAAGCACTTATCCTATCCTGCCTTGACTTCTCCATCAACTTCATTGCTGACCTTCTTGCCCCCTGTTCACTCTGCTGCCCAGATCATTTCTTTTAAAAAGTGTTTATTCCATGCTTCCTGCCTCCTCAAGAACCTGCAATAGTTGCCCATCCACCTCTACATCAAACAGAAACTCCTTTCCGTATGTTTTAAAGGACTCAACCACCTTGATCCCTGCTATCTTACCTCACTGACATCCTACTACAACCCGGCATGCTCACTTTGCTCCTCTAAGGCCAATTTACTCCCTTGTAAGTTGTTCTATCTTGCCGCTGACCCCTCACCCACAGCCTGCCTCAGGCATGGAACTCCTTCCCCTTTCATACTATTCTCCCCATTTTCAAAGCCTTATTAAAATCAAATCTCCTCCAAGAGGTCTTCTCCAGTTAACCCCTCTTTTCTCTGACACCTTCTCTGACATCATCTATGCACTTGGACCTGTACCCTCTGGCCACTCGGTATTCACACCACCCTCAGCCCCACAGCACTCGTGTACTTATCCATAATTTATTTTATTGTTTGTCTCCCCACCTATACTGTAAGCTCCTTGTGGGCAGGGAATGTGCCTCCCAACTCTACTGCACTGTACTCTCCCGAGAACTTAGTACCATGCTCTGTACACCGTAAGTGCTCAATAAATACGAATGATCGATTCAATGAGCAGCACCGACGGCCTTTTCCCCAAATCCCAGACCTGGTGCACAATATTCAAGGGAACCCCACCGGGTCTTGCAATCAGGATATAGCCAGCTTCCTTCTGGGAGGAATAAATCATTTCCTGCAGATCAACAATGGAGATTTACCCAGGAATTACAGGGATGGGACAAACCTCTCTCCTTGGTGGCTTCTCTCCTAATGCATAATCTTGTCGTGAGTTAGCTTTCAGGGGCTATTGGGAAGGACAGGGCACCCCTGTGACCCAAGAAGCAGTCCGGAACTAATCGGGATTGCTCTCTCATGGGCTACCCACTGAACCGCATATAAGGAGTAACGGCATCATCAGTGCCATCTGCAACCCTCAGTAGCCAGAATCTTCAAGCAAATATGCTTAGGAGGCCGACAGCAGAACGCCGATAGAGCATCAGGCTGGTGGTTTCTGTTCAGCCTCAACATGAGTCTGAGTGCAGATGGGAAAGTGAGACTATCAGCCTGTCTGAGAGCCACCTGAGAAGAAAACCAGCTTCTTAGCCCCAGAGGAGGAAGAAAGCCACTCTATCCAGCTTCCCCACTGAGCAGGAAATGAATTGCTTTGGACCCCAGCTTAGCAGAGGCAGGAGGGAGGCAGCCACCACCGGGAGGGGTCTGTCACTTGCAATTTGTCAATCGATGGGAGCACCGCTGATGTGTGCCGGGGAGGGGGAGAGAAACCGAGAGAACACAGTAGAATCCTAAATAATAGAGAAATGGAAATAGGGTTTTCGAAGAGGGAGAAGAGACTGGGGAAATTCACTCTCGATGAGTGGCGCGGAGGAAGGAGAGGAAGTCGCACCGGGTTACAAACAGGCCAGGAGGAGGTCAGAAATAAAGCCCTTGAGACCGAGTGGGCTCACCCTGATCCAGCCACATCCTTTGGGCTCTAGCAGAAGGCTCCTGCCAATGTGGACCCACTTCCACTTCTCCACCTTCAAAGCTCTACTGAAAGTTCACCTCCTCCAGGAGGCCTTCCCAGACTGAACCTTGCTTTTCCTCTGCTCCTCCTCCCCTCCCCATCGCCTCTACTCCTCCCTCTGCTCTATCCCCCCCGTCCTACAGCACTTGTGTATTTATGTACATATTATTCTATTTATTAATGATGTGGACGTATCTATAATTTTATTTATTTATTTTAATGCTATTGATGCCTGTCTACTTGTTTTGTTTTGTTGTCTGTCTCCCCCCTTCTAGACTGTAAGCCCATCTTTGGGTAGGGATTGTCTCCATCTGTTGCCGGATTGTACTTTTCAAGAGCTTAGTACAGTGCTCTGCACACAGTAAGCACTCAATAAATACGATTGAATGAATGAATGGATGGTAGAGCTGAGACAAAGTGAGGCAGAGAGTGGGCCATGAGGGGTGGAAGTGCATATCCCACCACTGGGCCTGGGCCAGACACACGGAGAGAAGTTGTCCATGTCCAGGACGTGGGCAACTGCCACGCCTGAAAGAGACCAATTATGGGATCTACCTTTGCTGATGTCTTCGTATTCCAACCACAGCTGGCGCTGAACCTGCTTGTTAGGGTACCAGATGGAGCAGGACTCCTCAAAGCCATAGACCGCTTCCTGGATGTAATGGTTCCCAAACTGGTCCAGCAGGGCCACAAAGTCTCCTCGGGAGGTGGCCCCATCCAGAGAGTGGAGGGCGTTGTTGAGGGCTGTGGAGGAAAGATGCCAGCTAGTTGGTAGGGAGTACAGGTGAGAGAAGCGGGGAACCACCAAAAGCCCATGCTCCCAGGATTTTCTCTCTCACATCCAGTCTGGAATCCATGGCATGGACATTACTCTCCCGGAGGGAAGGTGGACAAGGCCAATTGGGAGCCCACATATGGAGACCTGCCCCATGGGAGACCCTGCAGGAACCCCGGCTGTAGCCTCGGGGATGCCCTGTGGATGTGCAGCAGGCAGCTGCCAGGTCAGGAGAGGGTTTGGGATGAGGGTAGCTTCCCTTAGCACAGATGTGCTGTGGCCGAGAAGAATCTGAGCTGCTTCCAGCCAGCAGGTGGTCTCAGAAATCCTGACAGTACTGTGCAGTGGTCCTGGGGCCTTCCTGCCAGGGAGTTCTTCAAGGATCAGATTTTGGGGGTCCTCCTTCAGGCTTTTTTACTTCTTCATCACAACCATTTTCCCCCTTACAAGTGTTTTCCTCTGTCCCCTACACAGATGATGACCAGGATCCTCCTCCATCGGACCGTCCCTTCCAGTCCAAACCTCAAACTCCACACCCCTTCCCCGAATCTTCTGTTCCCATTCTTCTGGCTGAATATCCCACTATGAGTCACAGGGACTCTCAAAGTGCCCTAGCCCTGGGAGCATTTTCCAGAAACTAAGACCCAAACCCATTTGGGCAGACCTGCTGGGGAGAGGAAACCATTCAGTCCTTTAGAGGACGCCCACTTGTGCTGGGGGGAAACAATGCCCTAAAGGATCTTGAGTAAGGGGGCTCTGGCCCAACTTGGCCCTTTTGCAGACTCACCCTGTGAGATGGTCACTTGGTTGAGCCTGACATGAAACATGACAGAGCGGACTTTCCAGTGCTGCAGGAGAGGGTACCCGGACACCTCGCTGAAGTTCACCATCCCTAAAGCGGGGACACGGGGGTCGGGGGAGGAAAAAACACCCTCAGAGTTAGAAGTAGAACAAAGCAGTGGGACTCCAGGAGAGCTCCAACTTCATTAGGACAGATGCTCACTGAATTATTTATTTTAAACAAAAAGAGAAGGCCATGGAACAGAGAAGCAGAAAAAGCATGAGCCCGGGAGTCAGAGGATCTGGGTTCTAATCCCAGCTCTGCCATTTATTCATTGACTCATTCAATCATATTTATTAAGTGCTTACTGTGTGCAAAGCCCTGTACTAAGTGCTTGGGAAAGTACAATACAGCAATAAAGGACAATCCCTGCTCAAAACGAGTCACAGTCTAGAGTGGGGGTAGACAGACATCAATACAAATAAACAGACCATTATAAATACAGAAAATTATGGATCTATACATAAGTGCTGTGGGGCAGGGAGAGGGGGAGGAGCAAAGGGAGAAACTCAGGTTGACATAGAAGGGAGTGGAAGATGAGGAAAAGTGGAGCTGAGTCTGGGAAGGCCTCTTGGAGGAGATGTGCCTTCAGTAAGGCTTTGAAACATTGGAGAGTAACTGTCTGGTGGATTTGAGGAGGGAGGGCATTCCAGAACAGAGGTAGGATGTGGGTCAGGGGTCGGTGACAAGACATGCGTTGTCTGCTGTGTGACCTTTGGTGACTCACTTAACTTTGTGCTTCTGCAAAATGGGGATTCAATACCTGATCTCCCTCTACTTGGATTGTGAGCACATAGTAAGTGCTTAATGAATGCCACAATTATTATGGAACCTGGGGAGAGGGGCTTGGGGGTGAGGAAGGCTTGAACTGCCTTCCTGCCAAGTACTTAGTACAGTGCTCTGCACACAGTAAGCGCTCAATAAATATGACTGAATGAATGAATGGTGGGTCCCCTGACTTCTGGGGGCTCTGCCAGTTAGATGTGGATACTGTTACCTGCCTCTCTGGGATGCTGCAACAACCAACATAATGTGAGTGCCTGGGGGTCTGGAGGAGGGAGCACCTACAGAAATACCACCAATTGTGCAGCCATCCTGACCATTCCAATCCCAAGGAGAATTCCCAGCATTATCATGCTGTGCTTATTTTTCTAGAAAAAGAGCTACAAGAAGAGGAGTCTCCCATCCCCCCAAATTAAGAAATGTAAAAGATATGGGTCTTGGGAATGCTGAAACACACCTAGAATGCATATAAATTGACTTCTAGAATTGAGTTAGGTGGTGAAATGTATAATTTAATGCCCAGTGTGAGTGAGGCGTGGGAAGGCAAAAAAGAAGAATATCCAAGGAGATCTGCTCAGGTTGCCGCCTCATTAAATCCAGTTGCAGACCAAAGGAAAGGGAGTGGAGAAGAAACAAAGTGGAGCTAACATGTCTCAGAGTTCATGTCTCCTGTAATTGGATTAGGTCTGAAATCTCTGTCCCGTTATAGTGTTTGTTCAAAAAGCATTTCGGTTACCAATCCCTTCTCACTAATGAAATCTCATTTTCACACCTTGGGAAGTCAGTCAGGAATCTCTAAATGTTAAATTCCTGTGTCTCTGGCTCTCTTGTTTCTGACTGAATGAGCTAGACAATTCACTGAGAGAAAGATTTTTTGCAAATCATTTCCTTGGTGTCAGAAAAAGCGGAGGGGGGATGCCAAAGAAGAGCGAGAAGGAAAATGGCATCAATCCGCATCCGCCCAGCAACAGACAAAAAAGCAAAGCTGTGTAATTTAATGGTTCGACGATTCCCCTGAATGCAGATCTGATGTGTCCCAATCCTCCCAGAAGCTGCTCTGGAACTTGTGATGCCAAAGCAAGGTGGCACCAGCAGTACGCTCAAAACCAGCTCTTCTAAACCCCAACCTTACGAGTTCGCTTGCCCGCCAAGTCAGGCAAAGTTGCAGCAGTGTGTCTAAGGCAAGAGCTCTGCTCTTGTCTGCTCTTGTCCCATGGCCCCCTTCTGTGGTAAGTTACCTTTTCTCTAAAAAACAGAGGATGAGTATTTGTTCTACCCATCCCCAAATCCAGGACAAGAGTGATAGTTTACCTCAGACATCTACAAAAGGCTCGGAAAACTCATTGTACATCTCCTTAAGTTTCATGTGCCTGTCAAAGAGTACTTAGTATAGTGCTTTGCACATTGTAAGCGCTCAATCACTACCTTTGATTGACAGAGCCACCAGGTTGCAGTGAAAGTGTTGGCAGAACCTCCAGTGCCTTGCATCGCCAGAAGGATGCTGAGAAACAGATTGCAGAGGAGCAGGAGGACCCAAGAGGCACTGGAGCGGGGCGCTTGGCATAGGAGGGTCACAGCCAAGGTCAATAATGCTGGAGGACCATTGGGAGGAGAGAGAGCTTAGTTTGCTTGGAGGAATCCCTTCAGCCAGTCTGGAAGATCCAAACGAAGTGAGGCTTTGCGGGGAGGGGCAGAATTGGAGTGGGTTACCAATTCCCAGTGGACACTGGGTAAATGCCCTAAATACCCTGAGAAGAAACGAGGCCTACTGGAAAGAGTACAGTACAGGGAGTCAGAAGAGCTGGGTTCTAATCCCACCTCTGCCAACTGTTTGCTGAATGACCTTGGGTAAGTCACTTAACTTTTCTCTGCCTCAGTTATCTGTAAAATGGGGATTTGATCCTCCTCCCTCAAATTTAGACTGTAAGCCCCATGTGTGACAGGGACTGTGTCCAACCTGATAAGCTCATATCTACCCCAGCACGTAGAACATTGCTTGACATAGAGTAAGTACATAATAAATACAATTAAAAAAAACCACTCAAGAAATCACCCGGCCCTCTGCTGTATATTGTCAGGATTGACAGTTCCACAGGGAGCTCTGTGTGAGTCTCCAGCCCAGGGTTGCCACCAGTGGTGCACAGCAAAAAGGATGGGCTTAAGAGAATTGGCTCTGCCTTTATACCTTTATCCCCCTTTATACCTTGGTCTCTCCCTGCCATCAGTAGCCCACAGGAGGAACCACGAAAGTGAGAAGCAGCAGCTGTTATGAGATGAGGCCCTCTCTCAGCTTCAAGGCTCTCCATCACCTCGCCCCCTCCTACCTCACTCCCCTTCTCTCCTTCTACGGCCCAGCCCGCACCCTCTGCTCCTCTGCCACTAACCTCCTCACTGTACCTCGTTCTCGCCTTTCCTGCCATTGACCCCGGGCCCACGTCATCCCCCTGGCCTGGAATGCCCTCCCTCCCCACATCCGCCAAGCTAGCTCTCTTCCTCCCTTCAAGGCCTACTGAGAGCTCACCTCCTCCAGGAGGCCTTCCCAGACTGAGCCCCCTCCTTCCTCTCCCCCTCCTCCCCCTCTCCATCCCCCCCACCTTACCTCCTTCCCTTCCCCACAGCACCTGTATAAATGTATATATTTGTACGTATTTATTACTCTATTTATTTTACTTGTACATATCTATTCTATTTTATTTTGTTAATATGTTTTGTTTTGTTCTCTGTCTCCCCCTTCTAGACTGTGAGCCTACTGTTGGGTAGGGACCGTCTCTATATGTTGCCAACTTGTACTTCCCAAGCGCTTAGTACAGTGCTCTGCACACACTAAGCACTCAATAAATACATTGATTGATTGATTGACCCCAGCTTCCCCACTTGCCTGCTGGGTGACCTTGGGCAAGCCACCTCACTTCTTTGTGCCTCAGCTTCCTCTCTGTAAAATGAGGATTCAATACTTATTCTCCCTCTCCCTTGGAACAGTGATCCCGTTGTGGGACAGGAACCGTGTCCAACCTGTCTGCATTATATTTACCCCAGTGCTGGGGCACCTAGAAAGTGCTTAACCAATACCCTAATCATTATTATTAGTTTATAGAGCCATATGGCTTGTTGAGGCTCAGCTGTTCTACTCCCACCTTGTTAATAGGGGTCATTTTAGTTGTCCTGCTGTTACCAAGCCTTGTTCACACCAGGATGCCATGTTACTGCCATCGATGGGTCACTCCAGTGCCAGGGCAGAGGGTTCACAATACAGCTAGGCCTGGGGACAGTATGTTCATTTTCAGGAATGGGTGAGTGGAAGAATTCCTAAGGACAAATGGCTGAGGAGAGAGAGGGCCTGGTCCATAGTGAGAGGACTCCCCTTCTCTCCACATTCTTCACTGTGGCACCTTGTTACGGGGCCAGACCCCTGAGAGCAGCCTGAATATTTGTTTCAACCTTGTTGTTTCCCCAAGCAGGAGCAGGGAAGGGTTCCTTTCAAATGGTCCACAGATAGTTTTGTTTCCTTCTTCCATCGTGTAACAATCAAGTAAAATAGCCCAGAATCCGATGAAGCAGTTTCCCTTGCAGTTCTCCACCTTTCCCATCAAGCACCAGGGCACCAGATGAGGAACGATGGGTGGCATCTCGGGAGGATAGCTGCTTTCATCAGCTGGCTTTGGGATCCAGCCAAACCATTTGGACTGCTAATGTGGGGCTTGTGCGGACACAAAAATGATTTAGCTCAGACGTTCCCCTGAGAAGGGTCTATTATGCATGTAGGGGACTTTGGGGAGGCGGGCCAGGAGGGCAGCAAAGCAGCTGGAGATTGGATACACTGGTGACTACATCTCCATCCCCAACAGGGATGAGTGAGAGGAGTTTGTGAGACAGAGGGTGCGGCTGTGCCCCTTTTCAGTCACGGAGAAGGGGCCAGTTCTAGCCCAGCTGCCATCCACTGATTCTGGTCCACTGGACGTCCTCCCTGCCCGCCTCCTGCCCAAGACTTCTCCAGCTCAGTTATTAATTCCCCTAGGGGGTGCCTATTCCTGGCCACCTCATGGTGCAGCTGCCCCTCCCCATCGGCTGACAGGGTATCCACTAGCTTCCTCCTGAGCGGGGATCAGCTGGCAAGTGAGGCTCCTCAAGCCCTGGGTTACCGATCTTCAACTGATGGTCAGACTCCTAGTAGGAGCCCCTCACCGCACTGTCCACACACTGCCCACTGCCCACGCACTATCGTGTGTGGGGGGGAGGCTATTTAAGATATGCTTTTTGAGCACCAAGCAATGGAACCATGTTCAAGGAAAAAAGGCTCATAGAATCTCATTGCAGGAGACTGGCTCATCTGGAAAGGCTCCTCAGTCTGGGTAGTTGAAGACTAAGAGGGGAGGTGGCTAAGATTCACGAAACCTTGAAGCAGGCGAGCAGGGCAAACCCAGAATTGACCTGGACCAAAATCCAAATCCAGAGTTACACGGTGATAGCTTTAAATCAGAGAGAACAAACCAAAGGAAACGTTTTTTGTTATGTTTTTTGTTTGCTTTTTTCCCCAGAGGGGATGGTATTGTGTAGAAAGAAACCAGCACTAGGCTCAAAAATGGTTTGGCTCTATTTGTGCCTGACGATTCTTAGGGTAGGTTATTAGGGGGAAGGTAACAAATACCACTGTCATCATTACTACTGTTATTAGGTTAGGGATGAAGCAGGCTTAAGAAGGGTTAATAATAATAACAATAATAATTGTGGTACTTGTTAAGTACTTATTATGTGCAAAGCACTGTTCTAAGTTCTGGGGTAGATACAATCTAATCAGGGTAGACACAGTCCCTGTCCCACAAGGGACTCACTGTCTTCATCCCCACTTTACAGTTGAGGTAACTGAGGCACAGAGAACTGAAGTGACTTGCCCAGGTCAGACAGCAGACAAGTGGTGGAGCTGGGATTAGAACCCAGATCTTTGGATTCCCAGGCCCGTGCTCTATCCACTAAGCCACACTGCTTAAATAAGTGCACAGCTGGCAAATCCAGGTTGGGCTATTAGAAGGAAAAGGTTAGAAACTCAAGGAAAGGGATCTTTAGCAAGGATCCTCCACACCACCCAATGTCACTGTTGGAGATGGAATATCAGACTGGACTGGCCACTGACTTGATCCAGGAATGGTTTTGTTCACAGTCCTGCACTCTTATATTCTCCTTGACCCAGGACTGGTAAACAAAAGGCTGACCATCCTGGAGGCTCCACCTTCTCCTATCCCACTGAGCCCTATCTTACACGAACTCCTCTCTACTATCCCAAGTTCCCTCTTTTCCTTTCCTGCCAGTTGTGTGGTTACTAGTTCTGATGAATTGTCCATTGGCATAGTCTGAGGGGGCTCCTGATGCAAATTAGGCAGCCCCATGCCAAGGGTGAGTCCTCTCTGCTCTGAAAGAGTGAAGAATTCCACTAGATTGTAAGCTCCTTGTGGGCAGGTTTCATGTCTACTTGCTCTATTATACTCTTTCCAAGTGCATAAAAAGTGCTCTCTACAGATTAGGTGCTCAATAAATACTACTGACTTGATTAATTGACTGATTCATTTAGTGTGGGAGATGGATGGGGAGACGATTTTTACAGGGACTAAGCTTGGATCCATATGCAGCATAGTTTTGGCTGGTCTAGCCTCCTATCTTGCTGTCTCTAGCCACCGAGCCATAATTAACACTTGTTATTAATGAGAATAATGCCATCATCACATCTTCCCTCTTAGAGCACCAAGGACTAGCACCCACATGATCGCATTGATTTTGTCAGCAACCCTGGTAGCTGCCTCTACTGGAAAGCCAATCACTACTTTGCTGCTGGTGTTACTTTTATTATTTCAACTGAGTGGTGTGCCTTTCCAGAGAAGTCATCGAGGTAAGACTGCTGGGTCCCCAGCTGGTGCAGTGAGTTTGGGGAGTCACTCACCCGTCAGGAAGTCTGGGTCCGGCATGGGCTCCGATATCTCCTCCTGGCACTGGTTCTCCAGGGGCACTGTGGCCACCACCAGGCCATCTGGTAGCTGCTGCTCCAGGCCCCGGGCGAAGTTGTTCTGCCTGGAAATGGGAGCAGATCCAAAGGGACTGAGCATTGTGCTCTCCTGCCCATTAGCTGCCCCCATTCTCTCGAGGGTGGGGTCTGGAGATGACAAAATGAGTACGCTCCAGCTGAAGAGGAAATGGGACCAGAGGCCTTTGGGGAACTTGACACTCAAAGGCCTGAGAGTCTCTCTTAGGAACTATAGACCTCCGCTGCTGGAACCAAGTTTAAGGCTAGAGGGTTACTAGAGAGGTCACCAAGGCCAACCCCCTATTTTCAAGCAGGAGGGCATCCAAATCATCCTGGCCAGATGACAGCCCTCTGTTGGGCTAAAAGGCCTTCCAGGAATGGAGACCACCCCCCTCCCGACAAGCCCAGCCCTTGAGGAAACCGTAGTCGAGCCCATCAGAGTCACCTGAATGTTCCTTTCAGCACCTGGCCGGGGGCCACCTCCCTAGAATGGTTGTTGTAGCCGAAGAAGATCTCGCCAAACAACGTCTGGTTCATAGGCAGCTCCCGACTCTCACCACAGTCCCCTCCCTCTGGGCAGGACTCTGCAATCAGCTGGCAAGAGCGCCCATCCACCCCAAGCTTGTAATCCTCGATGCACCTGGAGGGGTGTGAAATTCAGCCAGTGCCATTAAGACAGTTAGAAAGCCCAGGACTGGAGAGGAGACCTAGCTAGCTCATAGCTGAGAGCCGAGGCCCCGGTTTTCTCTTCCACACCCAGCGGCCTAACAATCCATCCAATTTCTTCACATGGACGAGTAAACCAACCCACCCACCCGCTCCTTGTGCAGATGCTCCATGACTTTCTGGAGATGCCACCTCCTCAAATCCAGGTGCCCCTGCCCAAGTTGTGTCAGTGTGGGAATCACTAGGAGAAGAAGTATGAGTAATTTTTGCAGCCTTTGGCAGTAGCAAGCCTATATACGTATTTCTTTAGCTCTTACTATGTGCAGAGCACCATATTAAGTGCTTGAGAGGGTCCAATCCGACAGAATTAGTGAACATGTTCTCTGCCCATAATGAGTTTACAGCCTAGAGGGGTGCAGCAGAGCATCCTGGCAAGGGCTTTCAATATTCTGGGGACTGGAGCATTGTCAAAACAGAACATAATCATTTTATTATTATGATGATGATTATTACTATGAATGATTAGGAACCCTACTAGAAAAGAGAGAGGAATCATGGGATAGTGGGTAGAGCACAGGCCTGGGGGCCAGAAGGTCGTGGGTTCTAATCCTGGCTCCACCACTTGCCTGCTGTGTGACCTTGGACAAGTCACTTCACTTCTCGATGCCTCAGTTATCTCATCTGTAAAATGGGGATTGAGACTGAGCCCCACATGGGACAGGGACTGTGTCCAACCCGATTTGCATGTAACCCCCCCCAGCCCTTAGTACAGTGCCTGGCACATAGAAAGTGCTTAACAAATACCATTATCATTACTAGAAACAGTGAAAGCTTAGAGGACACACCAGAGGTCCACTCAGCCGTGCCCAGTGAATGCCCACCTGGATCCAGCCTCCAGGCCCCAGCTTTCCCCGGGGGAAACTCACCCACAGAACATCAGGATATTGTACAATGTGGGATCTTCGGGGAAGGGTGCCATTTGCTGAAGACAGAGCTGCTCGCAGCCTCCGTTGAACCCATCGGAGCAGTCCACGCCCACGTGGCGGTCGTAGCAGCCGGTGCCATCCTTCATGGGGCTGAGTCCCGACGGGCACTGGCACAATCAGAAAGCATCCACACAAACCGCCATGAATGGGAGTCCGGATCCAGGAGCCGGGCTTCACCACTGCCATAATGTTCCCTGCTATGTGGGCTATCTGCCCTTCAAATGAACCGGGCATTTAAAAGCCAGGAAGTGGCCTCCTGGAAAGCCCTAAATTGATTTTCTCCCTCTCCCTCTCTTCCTTCCTTTCTCTTTCCCTTGGCCCTTCACAACAAACGGGTAGAGGGCACTAGAGGTAGAGATAGGTCCAAGGCAGGGTTCTAGCCCTTTGGGAAATTCTTGGTAAGCCTGTAGGCATCAACTGACATCAGCTCCAGCTGCAAGGTGGGCATGGGAATGCTTGCTCTCTTCCAGGATCAGAGGCATATGGGAATCCTCAAAAGCTGAGCTGTCATCTGAGCATCATCAGAACATAAAAAAAAATGGAAGGGAGCTCAGAGATCATGTTCGAGACCAGGCCCCCGGCTCCCAGGGGGATGCCCACCAAGCACCTGCCAGGACTGGGACAGTTAGAGCTTATTTCCCAGGAGCAAGCAGGTGTTTTCCCGGCAATGCTCTGGGAACCCTCGCTCAGTTTACCAACCATGGCCCCCGTTGAATAGCATTTCTAGGGTGCCATGTTCCACTACTGCTAATGCCCAATTTAGAGTTCAGTAAATAATTAGTGAAAAGCCTACTTTTCCCTCCCCCCGATACACAACCCCTTCCCCCACCACCCCAGCTAACCATCCGCGCTGTCTGTTCTTTCCCTTTCCCCTTAAACTCCCTAAGCTGCAGCCTCTGGTCACCCCGGGAGGGCACCACTTAAAACATGCCTCTCCTCTCTCCCATTGCCCTGATCTGAGAGCGCATGACTGGAGACCCTGCTGCTTGCTGACAGCAATTCTGCAGCTTCCCAAACTAATGGCCCTCAGCCCCCACGGCCCTCCTGGGCTCCCAGCCTGGTCCCTCCTCACCTTCCCTCCCTTTCCCTTCTCACTGTGCCAGCTGGAGAGCTGGAGGTGGGCAGGGCTGCAGGAGCTTCCAGGGAACCACCCCTCATGGGGTCCACTCAGATGTTCCATATGATGGTAAACAAGCAAATGAGGCAGCTGGGAATTTCACCCCATGCTCTGTCGGCCTCCCCAACCCCCACTTCCTTAGCCACCCAGCTGTTACCCCAGATGTAGTCTGCGGAGGAAATGGCTTTCACCACTATGAAGCTGCCAGAGGGTATGAAGCCATGCAGGGATTCAGTGAGAAAAAAAACGAGGACTGGACATATAGCTTCTCTGTCTCGGCTGAACCAACTCTACAGAACGAAAGCTGCCATCTGCCCTGGACATGTACCCCAAGACAGTTCATGGGGAAAAGACACTTCCTGTCTCCCCAAAACGGTGGTGGCACCTGTTACTCGGCTCCATATCCGGCCAGAACTCCAGACTTCCCCAACAGATGGGTCCTGGCTATTTCTCCAAAGGTCCCACAGCAGAGCCTGTAGATTCTGGGCCAGACCCTCACCAGGTGGAGCCCCATTACACTTAGTTTTCAACACACTGGCTTAGTGAGCGGGAAGCTGACCAATGTCCCCTGACCCTCACAGAAGACCTGAAGCCCTAAAGTCTGCCCACTCACCAACATCCAAGCTCTGACTAGGACTCACAAGACCCCAGAACCCAGGCTGCCCCAATGACAGGGATGTTTCTTGTCTTGGAAGGGAGCCTTCCCACATTTCATTCCCCACCCCCAACCCCACAGCACTTATGTATATCTTATAAACTACTCATTTATCTATATTAATATCTGTCTCCCCCTCTAGACTGTAGACTTGTTATGGGCAGGGAACGTATTTGCTAATTCTGTTGTATTGTACTCTCTCAAGAGCTTAGTACAGTGCTCTGCACATAGTAATCACTCAATAAATGCCACTGATTGATTTCATCTAACCAGTCCGATTTGTGGTGCTACTCCCTTAAGGTTCACCCCCAACATAAACTCCCTCACCAAGAGGAAGCTGCATTTCCTGTACAAAGCCACCAGTAACCTCCCCTGCTTCTACCCATAACTCCCTGCAGTCAGAACAGAAGAGTCACCTGCCCTGGAAGAGGCCAACTGGCTCCTCACTCGTGAAAACCTCAATATGCTCTCCCTTCTCTGAGGCTCTGCTATCCCCTTCCATTTCCCAGAAGTTGTCCGAAATTCAGGGGCCGCTGCCTACTAGAGAATGGAGCTCACCTCCTCCAGGAGGCCTTCCCAGACTGAGCCCCTTCCTTCCTCTCCCCCTCTTCCCCTCCCCATCCCCACCACCTTGTCTCCTTCACCTCTCCACAGCACCTGTATGTATGTTGGTACGTATTTATTACTCTATTTATTTTACTTGTACATATTTATTCTATTTATTTTATTTTGTTAATATGTTTTGTTTTGTTGTCTGTCTCCCCCTTCTAGACTGTGAGCCTGCTGTTGGGTAGGGACCGTCTCTATGTGTTGCCAACTTGTACTTCCCAAGCGCTTAGTACAGTGAGCCCGCTGTTGGGTAGGGACCGTCTCTATATGTTGCCAACTTGTACTTCCCAAGCGCTTAGTACAGTGCTCTGCACAGAGTAATCGCTCAATAAATACGATTGAATGAATGAATGAATACGATTGAATGAATGAATGGCACTCCCTCAACTGGTAGCCATACACGCCTACACAAACTCCTCCACAGAGCATATTAAGGAAAACAGCTGTCCTTTGTTTCCAAAGATGCATGACTGATGGAGAAACCTTATCCACAAGTGTGGGTCCGACCAAAGAGACCACTGCTTTGTGGTTTGGTAAAGGCAATTCCTAGCAGTACTGATTCATGCACAGTTGGGAAAGCCCATGTCTGTTTCCTGGGCAAACAACCCAAAACGCCCTCCTCCTCCTGCTGCTCTCTGGGCTGTTCTATTTGCTGTGGTGGGCCCCCAGTTCATTGAATTACTTGAGACTGTGCTCCTCTTCCTTTAAAATCTCTGCTAGGTCCCTTTCTGGTAGCATATGCCCCCTGTGAGTTCACCAGGCAGTAGATGCTTGGGTTCCCTATGGTTATCCATTCTCCTCATGGGACCCTTCCAGGCAAGCTGGTGAGCCAAATGCATTTCAGGACCTCATTCTAGGTAATCTTGTCCAGTCATGTGGTCAATCTGGGTTGTAGATGCTCTAGAGGCTGATGTGTCTTTTCTTGAAAGTCCAGGTCTCACAGCTATAGCAAGGGATGCAAACCCCTACAGCTTTACAGACCTTCAATTTGGCATGAAGTCTGATGGCCAACTGCCCATCAATCTCCCAAAAGCCATGTTGGCCTTTTTGATTCACAATAATGACTGTATTTGCTTAGCACTCACTAAGTGCCAAGTACTGTACAAGCAGCTTCTACTCCTTTAGTGCTTCATGCATTGCTGGATGGTGCACTGCCTAGATAGCCAAATTCAGTGACTTCATCAAATTCTACACTACCGATGAAACCCTTCAGTTGTGCAAAGGGCTTCCTGGGTGGGAGTTAAGATGGTATAGACTGCTATGCTTTTTCCAGTTCACTGACAGTCCACAGTCCTGTCTCAGGACCCTGGGAAGTGATTCTTAACTCCTTGAATGACTTCTTGTGTGTGTACTTCAACAGCTTAGCCAATAAGCAGAGAGTAGACCCTGTAAGACTGCCCTGGAGAGTCACGATGATGTTAGAGCCTGTTAAATTGGAAGAGTCTCCCACTGGGCCAGAAGCACATTCTGACTCCAGCTACCTGGTCCCCCAAAGACCTTTCAAGCGTTGAGGCAGAGAATGCAACAACTCAACACTGCACCACAAATAGCTAGTAGCTCTTCTCCTGATCCAGGCTCTTAGAAGTATAAGGAATGAACTCTCGGAAAGAAAGTCCCTCCTTTCTCTCAGACTCAAGCAAGAGGCAAAGAAAACACGCTGCCTCGCTCCTCTCTCTCCCTGCACCATTAGGCTCACCTGAAAAATGAGCAACTTGTTTCACTGGGCTTGAAAACACACAAGGTTAATTATCTTTTATGGGCTGCTCATGGCCTCTTGACTTCTATTCCCTTCCAACGTATATTTGGGTTAATGAGATTAAACTGCTTCTACTTCCAGACGCCATTCCCCTTTTTCATTCTCTCTCTCTCTCTCCTCTCCCTCCCTCTCTCTCCCCCCCCACCTTCTCCAGGTTTTGGGTTTTTCTGGCTAATTACCTAGGACATTAGCTAGGTGACTGTGCTGGGTTTCACTTGCATCCCTCTCAGGCTCCTCTGCCCATAGCCCCAGTGGCACAGTGAGGGCTGTGGGGACAGTCAGCAGTTCTGGGGAAGCAAGCCCCAACAGGACCCCTAGTCAGGACCCCTAGCAACAGGAGGCACAGTTCTGGGTGGCCTGGAAGCCACAAGAACCAATCCACAGGGAAGCACCCAGGGGACTCCCGACAAAGGCATTCCCTCATCACCCTGGCCCTAAATTCCCTTTTCATGGAAAACAACAGGAGGGTCCTGTCAGGTCCACTGACCCTGGAGGGATTTCTCTGAGGGCTGAGGAAAGCCCGAATTGCAACTCAGCCAACTCAACCTCTTGGAAACCTCAGTGAAAATCCACTCTCATCTATCCTGTGTGTCCTAACCTGGACAGGAGAGGGTACCTAGCTGCTGTATTCTCACCCGCTCCAAAAGGAGCTGCATTTTGGAGGACAGGTGGGATAATAGGTGTGAAGTGAGTGAGAAGGGAGGACCCACTTGGAAATCAAAGGCACAACGTCTAAGGAAGAGTCCCTTCCCAATGGCTCTTTGACCTTGACCATTTCACTCTGGTCAGCCCATCTAAGTTTTTAGCACAGATGGGCTTCCAGCTGTGTTGGAGGGCTTTGCTTTTGAGCAGGACAATCTGGCTTTGCACAGGTCTTTTTCTCTCACAGGGGGAATCTATAACTGAACAGGGCAATTAACCAGGTAACAATTAACCCTGTTCTATTTATTTTATTAATGATGTGTATACAGCTATAATTCTATTTATTCTGCTGGCATTGAGAACCTATCTACTTGTTTTGTTTTGTTTTTTGTCTGTCTCCCCCTTCAAGACTGTGAGCCCATTGTTGGGTAGGGACCGTCTCTATATGTTGTCAATTTGTACTTCCCAACTGCTTAGTACAGTGCTCTGCACACAGTAAGTGCTCAATATATACAATTGAATGAATGAATGAATCTGTTTACAAAGAAGAATGGCTGCTGAGGTCCTGGAGTAGCTGGACCAGTCTGCTTGGAGAGGAGCTGGGGAACTTGACCACTCAAGGTTTTCAGTGCTCCTCTATCTCTTTTTTCTGGGGTCTGGAGAATCGCCAACTTGAGGACCTTGGCAACAGAGACAAGTCAGCCTTCCCCGTCGGATTGCCATGGTGATGGACTCCCCCTCTCCCTGCCATATGCTGAAGTTCCGGTGTCAATGCAGCCAGGTCAAGATCACTGAATCAATCACCAGCCCAGATGGCAAATTGAGAGTTGGTCTAGTTGATCAATGAACTAATCGATTGTATTTAATGAGTGCTTACTGTGTGCAAACCACTGTACTAAGCATTTGGGGGGGTACAAAACAACGGAATTGGAAGACAAGCAGTCTATCCCTCTGGCTCCAGACAAGATTGCCCTTCAAGCCCAGGCACCTCTTGGCCCTAGCTCGGTTTTGCGGATGTCACTGGGGCTGAGCCTCATGAATTCTCAACTGATTCTATCTTTGCCTCCCATCAGTGGTATTCTCTTTACATACCTCAGTTTCCTTAGCTAGCAGATAAGACTAACCAGGACAGCCCGGCCTATAAATGCCACACAAACCATTAACTGTAACGTGCTACATGAATACTGAGTGCCAAAATTATAAGAAGCCCTTCTGCTGGGGCACACAATCTATTAAGGCAGCCAGCCACCATACTGCAAATGCATATTCATCTGAGGGATTCCCGCTAGCCTCTCTCACAGATGTGGCATAAAAAGAGCAAAATCTTTACAGCTTGGCTCCAAGCTGGTAAAAATGAGTGAGCAAGACTGACCCTGGCTATCAGGGAAAGACAGTGAGACAGAGATAGTCATACAGAGAAAGACTCGTGGAGAGAGACAGAAACAGATGCATGGAGAGGGACAGGGACCCAAATACCTGAGAAATGAGAGAGAGAAAATGAGAGAAAGCTAAGGAGAGTTTTTTTTTTTTTTAAAAAAGAAAGGTTGGGAGCCAGGGGGATTTGGGATGAGAAGGAGCCAAGGAACCATAACTGGGAATGAAAGGCTGAAATTAATATGAAGAAAATGAAGGCTGGGGAGTAAAAGAGGGAAAGAGTTCCAGCTGTGACTTCTATTAGACTGGCATTTTCTCTGAGGGACCCTGGTTGGGAAGCTCATTGCCGGAGACATCTAAAACAAGACTGGACAAAGCCAGGGAAAAAAGATGTAGGGAACAAACCGTCCACCAAACCAGCAGGTGAGGCGACCTAAATAGCCTTTTTCATCGACAGTTTCACAACGAGGCTCTCTCCTCTGTCCTCCTTTCCCTCTCCTTGGATATCTGATAGGCTCTTTTCCACTCCCTCTCTTCCCCTCCACCTTCACTCCCCTTCCTTGTCCTTTCCAGTACCATCTCCATTGCTGTCTCTGTCTCCCCAGCCAGGTGGTGAACCTGCCCAGACTCGGACCCAGCCTCCTCAGTAGAGGTTATGGAGCCCTTGGGGAGGGGATGCCCACTGCCAGACCCTATTAAGGCATTAAGCTGTGGCAGAGAGCTGTCCCCTCCACAGAGCAGGTGTGTAGATGACAGGTGAAGGATGATTTGGGTGAGCAGCTTCACAGCTCTGTAGAGCAGGGGCGCTTGCTCAGTGGGAAGGAAGAGACACCAGAATTTCCATCCCAGGGCAGACCATCATCCTCGAGGTTGGTGGAAGGGCCTCTCTCTTCTGCAGTAGTCATGTTTTGCACCCCTATTCCCGGTGTGCAAGAAAACAACAGCTGCTCTTCAAGAAGAGGCAGGCCTGAAAACGACTGACCAGATCTCACTGATTTGTGGGGCAGGCGCCGATGTGGGACAATCAACATTTTCTTTCTCGTTCACTCCAGGAAAAGCCTGGGGACTCTAAGGAACTCCATGGCCCCAACAGCCCATGACGCTTATCGTGGCAACTCTGAGTCCTTGGGGTGACGGGAAGCATCACCAGCAAAGATCCAGCGTGGCTCTCAAGGAAGACGATGGTGGCCACTTTTGGGGAAAGACTGGGTGGATGGACATCTACCAGGGATCGGAGGGGTGGGTGATGGACATGGTCCCTCAGCTCCTCTGAGCTCTCCCAGCCAGCTCACCATCCCAGCAATGACAATGGGTGGAATTGGGGTGGAATTGAGAGAGAGACTGATCACTTTACCTGCTCACACATTCCCCTAAATAATGGCCACATTCTCCTCACCATGCTGGGCACGTGCCTAAAGAACACCGACAACAGCCCGAACAAGACCAACAGAGTTCAAATCAGGAAGGACGTACCACACAACCGGTGGAGTCCAACTTGCGGTCTGAGATGCAGCGGAAGTTCTTACTGCAGCCACCGTTGTCCTTGGTGCAGTCGCGGACAGGTCCGAAGGAATCCAGGAGAACCTCCAGGCTGTCGAAGGAGGAGGAAGTCATCAGCTCCTCTCTGTGGAGAGAGGCAGAGGGTATGAGGAGGAGAAAGATTTGCAGAGGCCCAGGCCACAGAAAGAGGCAACCAAGGACAGAATTGGTGTCAATCCTAAGCCAATAGGAATTCTGAGTGGCCTGGATCCTATTTGGTTGGCTAATTAAGCCCTCGGAATAATCATGTCATCTCCCTCCCCTCTGGGGTCTTTATACCGACAGCAAATCTTGGAACAAATTTAAAGAAGCAGGGGTGCTGGGCGGCACCCAGCATCCCATCTCCTTGTGGCAGGGATTAGGCCTACCGACTTGAATAATAACAATAAGCACTTACTATGTGCCAGGCACTGTACTAAGTGCTGGCGTGGATACAAGCAAATCACAATGGACCCAGTCCCTGTCCCACATCGGGCTCAAAGTCTCAATCCCCATTTTACAGATGAGGTAACTGAGGCACAAAGTTAAGTGACTTGCCCAAGGTCAAATAGCAGACAAGTGGTGGAGGCAGGATTAGAACCCGTGACCTTTTGAATCCCAGGCCCGGGCTCTATCCACTATGCCATGCTGCTTCTTTATTGTATTGTACCCTGCCAAGTGCTCCATATGGTGATCTTCACCCTGTCTTAGGGGAAAGAGATTTCTCGACCCATGGGCCCTCCCTCTGCAGTTCCCACAGACCATCCCCCTGGCCTGCTCCCTGCAGTGAAGGGTGCATTGGCTCAACCTGGGTCAGCCCTGCACTCACAGCACGCACTCACCGGACCTCCACCGCATCCTCCATCACCGTCATGTCCGTCTTGCACTTGGCAGAGGGGTTGATGGCCAGCTCAGCAGGTGGGATGACGAAGCTCTTGCTCAGGGGCAGCCACATGCCTTCTCCCAGGGTGTAAGTGAACCTGCAAAGGATGCCCAGAAGCCTGACTGGTAGAACTGAGTCTTGGCCTCCATCAGCCCCCATTCCGCTTTCCGTATTAGCCAAGCATCTTCCTCTCCACTGCTCCCAGATCTTTGGTGACCCCTTTGGCACTGCACTGCGGGACCAAGGACCAGAGAGACAGAGCTACCTACCCTTGGTTGTGTAGCGCTACTGACAGTCTACCTCTAGACTGAAAGCTCATCCTCGAGACTGTAAGCTCATTGTGGACAGGGAATGTATCTGATATACTGCTTTACTGTACTCTCCCAAACACTTAATAATAATAATAATAATGGCATTTGTTAAGCACTTACTATGTGCCAGGCACTGTACCAGACATGCCACGCACTGGCATGGATACAAACAAGTTGGATTGGACAGAGTCCCTGTCCCAGGTGAAGCTCACAGTCTCAATCCCCATTTTACGAAAGGGGATAAAGAAGGTGCAGAGAAGTGCAGTGACTGGCCCAAGGTCACACAGCAGACAAGTGGCAGAGCCGGGATTAGTGCTCTGCACACAGTAAGCACTCAGTAAATACAACTGACTGAGTCCCTGCCCCCAACTCCTCCCAACTTAGGAATCGTTATTGCTAGCCAGAAGAAGCCATCCTCTACTTGCCTTCCACCCCAAAACAGGCTCTGTCACTTTCTTTGCTGGAGAGTGCAATGGAGCCAGGCCTGCACAATCGGGCTGGGATCTGGAGAAGGCCACACCACCTTTACCACCCAACCCAGCTCCTTCTGACCTGGCCATATGGACCAGGGCGCTGGGGCAGGATGGGAGGGGGCAGCCCAAAGCAGGCAGGCTCTCATTTGCAAGCTGGGAGAGGGGCAGGATGTGAGACCTGCCGAGTTTAGTGCTCCTCCCACCCTCACTAGCCACTACCCGGAGGCCAATGGAAGAGGAGTTTTTCTTCCCACTGGGAGAGAGAAAAGGAAATACTAAAATAAAAAAAAATATATATCAGCATTTCAGTGCAGGGCTTTAGGAAACAGCGAGAGATTATTTGTTTACTTATTCATTCATTCCACTTCAAAGGAGCTCAGACACTCCAGGCCCACCTCTGGAAAAGGAGTTTGCAGGAGAAAAACCAGCATGGGAGGGAGAGAGTGGGGCTGCCTGGGCAACCAACAGCTCCTTTGGGCTCCATCCGCAGGGAGGGGCACAGGTGGCCTACTAAACCCCCCGCAGCTCAGCCAAGCCACAGGGGGGGATTTCCAGATTCTGGTCCATGTACCCTTGGCCTCCTCCCATCCTCCATCCTATCAGGTGACTGTAGGGCCTGGGCTCCTTCCCCAGAAATCCCTATCTATAACACTTATCTGCCAGGCCCGAGACTCTCAGGTCGAACATGCAGCTGCCCTGAAACAGAGGAGAGAGCCCCAGTGTCCCACTAGCAGTGTGAGAAGCCCAGCGTGCCCAGCTTCAGTAGCAGGGGAGGGGCCCAGGAAACAGTGTCCCCTTCCTAGAGCCTTGACTAGAACCTTGGAGAAAATACCCAACCCGGAGGTCCCTGCTGTGTGGCCCTTCATCTGCTGTCTGACAAAGAGATGGGGTCACATCCTGCTTTGAAGGTGCCCCCTTTTACTAATGGTTCCCCTCAGAAGGCACCCCCCCGCCCATGGCCCTGCCCACACCACAAAAGCTCTAACCTCCTCCCCTTGTTTCCTCCTTTCAGAAATTGGCCCTTTTCAGGGGTTGTGCGCACAGGTGCACGTGTGCAAAGATGCAGGTGTACTGGTGGGGGCAGGTCATGGGGATGGAGAACCAAATCAACGCTTTCAGAGAACTTTACTGGTGAACAAACCTTGATGCTCAGGGAGGGCACAGTCCTATAAGCAAACAGATCATCCTTCCTCTCCCTTCAGAGAACATTGGTTTCTCTAAGGCACCAGGACTGTGGGACTCTCCTGCTGCTGCTACAAAGCAGCCCCATCTCCATGTGAGCCACTGGCTAGAACCACAACTCTAGCAGCAAATTCCCTGGTCTGGGGGTCAGAGGACCCCCGGACTCTGGTCCACAAGCATTTCCCATCATCTTGTGGGAGCTTGGAGCAAAAGTCCCAAGGCCTGGGGAGGAAGGGAGGGGGGACTTGGCTCCCCCTAAACAGAACGCTTACCTGAATATCTTATCTGAAGGCTGTTCCCCCAAGACCAAGTCAAATCCGCGCTGAAATATTGTGTAAGGCCAGGGTCTGGAAAGAGGAAATGAAACCCGCATTTATGGTCACAAGGACACTGAGTCCACAAGTACACAAACACAGATGGAAGATCCTTAAGGACAACAACATCTCCTCTTTGGAGGGGCGTCCCCTTTTTCAACATTCTTCATTTTCTTCTCAATTCCCCACTTCTTTCCTCTCTTGGAAGCCACCTGGGGGGATCCCTCCAAAATACCTCAACCAGAAGAAAAATCATAATGTATTTACCAATCCCCTCTGTATTTCTTTGGCTTGAGGAGAGCTGACTTTTTCCTTCATGCTTATGTACTTTTTCATTCAGACGGTCCGTCCACTGAGCAGGCCAGGCACATTCTGGATACCCTCTGTAAATCACCACGTCCATCCGGCCCTCCCCAAATGCAGAACTACTGAAAAGTGACCATGTGGTGCCTTAGGCACATTCTAAGTCTTGAGAGGAGCTTCCTTTTTCTTTCATGCTTGTGCACTTTGTCATTTGAGCGGTCGGCCTGCCAAACAGACCAAATGCGTTCTGGGGACTCTCTATAAAAGACCACATCCACCAAACAGACTAGATGCATTCACCATATTCTTCCAGTCCTCCCCAAATGCAGAAATAAAGGAGAGGAAAGCACTGTGTCTAACCTAATGGCTTGACACCTTGAAGACCCTAGAAAAGGCCAGCACAGAATTATAGCTCACAAAATCCCATCCCACCAGGCAAGGAGGCACCCATCAAAGCAGGAAAATGAGAGTTAAAACAAAGAGAAGGCAACTATTCTAGACTCAGCAGGCCATAAATACCTGGAACTTGTGACCAAAGGAAGTTGCAGAAGCAAACGATGAGTGTGTTCAATTAATCAACCAATCAATGGTATTTATTGAGTATTTACTGTGTGCACAGCATGGAGCTAAGCGCTTGGGAGAGTACAATATAACAGTTGGTAGAGATGTTCCCTGCCCATAATGAGTTTACAATCTAGTAGGGAGGGATAAAGGAGGATTTGAAGGAGTTGGGATTAAGAAGTTGAAAGAAGGGATACTAGAGGGAAAGGTAGTGTCAGCAGATTAAACATCCCAAACCACTAAGATGAGTGTGTCTGGGACAGCAAACAGCACATTGAACTTTCAAGAATCCGGTTGCCACCTTTTGAGACAAATTACCCCGGCTAAGCAGACCATTTCCCTGGCCCAGAACTGGAAGTTGTTCTTTTTATCATCATCATCATAATTATTATTATTATTACATTTGTTAAGGATTTACTATGTGTCAAGCACTCTTCTAAGCGCTGGGGTAGAAACAAGTTAATCAGGTCAGACACGTTCCTTGTTCCTGTCTTATGTTCTCATTCTGTTTAGAGGGCACCTCTATAAAGAAAAGCTGCATTATTACACAGCTTTATCTTGTGCTTTTATCTTCCTAAGAACTTTCAAAGTACTTTTCCCACTTTTGTCCTCCCAATAGTCCTGTGAAGTAAGGAAAGGCAGGTTTTATTATCTTCTTTTTACAGAGGACACAGAGGTAAAGTGACTGGCCCAGGGTTATTCAGGAGGTCAGAGGAAGCACCAGGATCAGAACCCAGGCTCGGGCCGCTTGATTTCTAGACTATGCCAAGCTATAACACGCCACTTGCCTCTTAGAAGTTTGGATGATTCCTCCCAGTCTTTTGGGGATTTTGACACCATTTGTATCTGGGTGCATTAAACTTGCAAAACTAAGGCACGGATAGATGGCAAAGACAAAACTTAATTCCTAACACAGTAATAGTGGCAATACTACTTCTAGCAGAAATCATAGTAGTAGCATCTACTGAGCACTATACTAGCAGCACATGGTTTTTAATGGTATTTGTTAAGTGCTAACTATGTGCCAGGCACTGTACTAAGTGCTGGGGTAGATACAGGATAATAAGGCTGGACACAGTCCATGTCACACTTGGGGCTCACAGACTTAACCCCCATTTTAAAGATGATGCAACTGAGGCACAGAGAAGTTAAGTGACTTACTCAAAGCTCACAAATCAGATAATCAATCAATCAATGGGATTCACTGAGCATTTACAAAGTGGAGAGCACTGCATTAAGCCCTTGGGAGAGTACAATACAACAGAATTAGCAGACACACTCCCTGCCCATAATGTGTTTACAGCCTAGAGGGGGAGACAAACATTAATATGAAAAAGTAATTTACAAAATATAATTTAAAGATATGTACATAAGTGTGGTGAAGTTCAGGGTAGGGTGAATATTTAATGTCCAAAGGTTACCATGTGCAGACACAATGCAGAAGCCAGGTGGCCTAGATAGAGCATGGGCTTGGGAGTTGGAAGGACCTGGGTTCTAATCTTGGCTCTGCCACTTGTCTGCTTTGAGACCTTGTGCAAGTCAGATCACTTTTCTGTGCCGCAGTTTCTTCATCTCTAAAATGGTGATTACAACTGTGAGCCCTAACGGTATCCAACCTGATTAGCTTGTATCTACCACAGAGACCTAGAGCTTAGAACAGTGCCTGGCACACAGTAGACACTTAAATACCATAAAAAAAGGAAGAAGATTTGAAGGTGGAGTTGGCTTTGGTCTTGCTGATGTGGGGAAGGAGAGAAGGAGTTCCAGATGGGGGGAAAGTTTGAGCGAGGAGATGGAGGCGGGGGGAAGAGTGGAGAGCGAAGGGCAGCAAGATTGGCTTCAGGAAGCATTCTCCCATCAAGAACAATGGGCAAGACTCAGATCAGAAACATGGGGACTGAGGACTAGTGTGAAGGAATTGATTAATGTACTGATAATTATCATCATAATACTAGTTGTGGTATTTGTTAAATGCTTACCATGTGCCAAGCACAGTACTAAGCACTGGGATAGATACAGGATACTCAGGTCAAATATAGTTCCTGTCCCACATGGTGCTCACAGGCTAAGGGGGAGGAAGAAGGGGCACTGAATGCCCATTTTACAGATAATGGAACTGAGGCACAAAGGAATTGCATGACTTGCCCAAGGTCACACAGCAAGCAAGTGGTGGAGCCAGGAGTCCTATGCTTTAATGAGTAGGTCATGCTGTTCCAGAATAAAAAGAAACTATTTGTTTCCTTGCCAACACTGCCTTCCTTGTTATTTTATTACCTGGGGCTTGGTTCCAGCCTCCTGCTGGATCATTGTAGAGTTCAGAGGAGAAATTACACATGTAATAATGATAATAATGGAATTAAGCGTTTATTGTGTTCTAAGCACTGCATTAGATGCTGGAGTAGGTACAATGCAATCAGTTGAGACACTGTCCCTGCCCAATATGGGGTTCACAGTCAAAGGGTAAGGGTTGGGAACCAGGCATTTAATCCCCATTTTACAGATGAGAAAACAGACGCAGAGAAGTTAACTTGCCCAAGGCCAAACAGCAGGCAAATGGCAGGGGTAGAATTAGAACCCCAGTCCCCTGATGCCCAGGCCCATGCTCTTTAAACTAGGGCGTGGTGTGAACGAAAATGTCCAGACAAGAAGGGAAACTGGAATCAGTAGTTAGTGGGTGGGCAGGGCAGTAGGGCTTGGGATCTGGGTCCTCTCCTGAGGCAGGGTGGTTGGAGATGCTGGCTTCCAGGACACAAGAGTGCAGCATATGAACTGTTCAGTCAGGCACTGGGGAAGAACCGGGAGAGGGGCAGATGGAAGTGCGGGAGCCAAAAGCAAGGTAGGGACCTTTTAGTAATTATGCTGTTTGTCTTTTAATGGACTCTACCTTTCACTGTCTATGTCTTGAGGTTTCTTTCCAACACTGGGAGCATTTTAGAAATGGAAATAATATATTAATAATTAAACTAAGCCACATCCATTTAAGCTTCCCCCTGGAAAGGGTTAGACTGAGCCAACCCTAGCAGGTGGGAGGAAGTGGTTTCTCCAAAGATGCTGGCAATCCTCAAACTCACCACAAGATCCAGAGATAATCTGAGAGCTTTATGATTGGGAGTTTCTAATCTGGTGCTGGAACAGGCAATTGTTGTGGTCTAATGCTGCCAAAAAGGAAAGGGCACCAGACTTGGGACTCAGAGGACCTGGCTTCTGATACCAGCTTTGCCCTTTGCATGCTGTTGACCATGGGTAAGTCACTTAACTTCTCTGAGCCTCTGTTTCCTCATCTCTAAAATGGAGGTGAAATACCATGCTCTGTCACTTATCTGATGTGTGACCTTGGACAAGAACTTCTCTGTGCTTCAGTTACCTCATATGTAAAACGGGGATTAAGACTGTGAGCCCCATGTGGGACATGGACTCTGTCCAACCTGATTAGCTTGTACCTAGCCCACTGCTTAGCCTGGCACATAGTAAGGGCTTAACAAATACCATTAAAATAAGCAAATGCTATTGACTTACTGATAATAACAACAGTACTTGTTTAGTTCTTAATATGCGCCAAGCACTGTTCTAAGTACTAGGGTAGGTACCAGATAATCAGGTTGGACACAGTTTGAGCCCCACATGGGGCTCACAGTCATAACTGTGGCTGAGGTAACTGAGGCCCAGAGAAGTAAAGAGCCTTACCCAAGGTCACACAGCAGACAAGGGATGGAGCTGGGATTAGAACCCAGGTCTTTCGGACTCCCAGGCCTGTGCTCTATTCACTAAGCCATGATAATGCAGTAAATCAGCCCAGCCGACCAGTGCAGACAGAGGAACATGAAGCACACAACCACTGGGCCTTCTCCTCATACCCAACCCTGGGTTTTCTGTCGGCTGAGCTCACTTGACAGAGACCCCAGCGGGTGGTTGAAAGGGGCTGCCTGACTTGCCTACAGCTCAGACTGCCCACAGCTCTAACCTTGGAGAGGTGAGAGATCCAGGCTCAGGGAGCCAATGCCCCACTTTCCTTGGCACTCTGAAAGCTGGCAGGTTTTAGTCTTCCTGCTGTTCTGGCTCAGGGTTGTCTCAAGGGTATGGGATCTGGAGCAGGATTAAGATGGTTGACTTACTAACTGTCTTGTCCTCTCTGCCTTGGATGGGGAAAACTGCAAGGATACATTATGGTAAGAATGAAGGCCTGGACAGAACAGTTATTTCTGGAGTTCAGGCCATGGAATAAAGCTGAAGGTAATGTAGCTCCACTACAGTGAGTTCACCCGCTTCAGCATGGTGGGGGAAGAGTCACAGTCTCCCTCTGATCTGGCAGAGGACCTACTACACAGAGAAATCACTGACTGCCTTGCGTTAGCCACAGGCCCACAGGCCAGAGAGGTGGGCGACGCGGTCGAGCCATCCTCACCAATAAAATGTTGGGAGTGCGAGCCTGCCTGGAACCAGTGGCCAGCCCACACAGTGTCACCGAGAACTGCCTTTCATGAGACACAAGAGGAGCCGCTTGGCAGAGCCAGTCAGAAGTCACGGAGACAGAGTACTCACGTCTGAACCCATCCCAGAGAAGGGAGTGGGAGCTGCCTGTGGAAAAGGGAGGGAAGAAGAATTGGAGGCAGAACGGTGAAAAGGACAGGAAGGAAAATGAGGTCCCTTGAGTCACTGGGGGCTGGGAGAGTTAGGGAGAAAGCAGGACAGATATGAAGTTGAGGGAGGAAGGGAGAAAGGGAGAGAGGGAGGAGAAGGTTGGGCTGGTTCCGGGGGACAGAAACAGACTCAACTTCACTGTGGTGAACTGCACCTGCCATGCTGCCAGGCCTCACATCCTCATCCTCTGTCTCCAAATGCTCCCTGCCACCTACCCCTTTCCTGGGCATGGAGGAGGCAGAAAGGAGGAAGCGATTCAAGAGCTCAACCCTGTAACTGTGCAGTAGATCCAAATCTCCTCACTTATTTATGGGACCATTTGCTCCCAAGTGCTGCTTTTCCCCTGGTATGCTTGTAAATACCATTTTTATTCCACTTAATTTCTGTGGTGGCATTAACTCACTCTGATCTTCCTCTCAATTTCTTGGGTGACAAACGTCCCCAAAGATCTTGAGCACTTTACTGCTGAGGTACGATATTTGGGGGTTGGATGGTCTGAAAGCCACCAGATGTCTGAACTGTTTCTGAGGCAGTGCCTTTCTTTCTCCTTCTGCTGCTGGAAGAGTCCCCCCACAATCTCCTCAGACAGACAGGAGCCCCTCGGAGTCAGGTTCGGAATCCCCCAGCAACACCTTTGTGCCTGACCTATATCACTCGCCCCACGCGTTCAGCTTCTCCTCAGGAGAAATTGCATCCCATTTCATAATTATGAAAACTCCTGAGACATTCCACCCACGTTTCCATTTGGCAGCCCCTGCCCTATTGCCTACATTAACCCTCTTTCTATGTCCAGCCGTCTCACCCTCCTAGACTGTGAGTTCCTTGTGGGCAGGGAGTGTATCTACCAATTCTCTCATTTCTGAGTTCTACCAATTCTCTTAGTAAAGTGCACTGCACACAGTAGGCAATCAATACACTTCATTGATTGATTGACTGAGGTAGGCTAGTGGATGCTCCCAGACTCAAAGCCAAAACTCAGACCCGCAACTCTGCTGCTTCTGGCAATCTCCTGCCTCTTCCTGACTCTCCCACCTCTCTCAACTCCCATCCCATCATGGCTAGAGGTAGATGAAAGCCCTTCTCCCCACTCTCAAGTGTCTGGCATAGTGGATAGAGCATAGGCCTGGGAGTCAACAGGTCATAGGTTCTAACCCCGACTCCACCACTTCTTGGCTGTGTGACCTTGGGCAAGTCACTTCACTTCTCTGGGCTTCAGTTACCTCATCTGGAAAATCGGGATTAAGAGTGTGATCCCCATGCAGGACAGGGACTTTGTCCAACCTGACTTGTCTGTATCCAGTCCAGTGCTTAATCCGGTGCCTGGCACATAGTAAGCACTTAACAAATACCATGATTTGTTATACCAGTCTTCTAGACTGTGAGCCCACTGTTGGACTAGACTGTCTCTATATGTTGCCAACCTGTACTTCCCAAGCGCTTAGTACAGTGCTCTGCACACAGTAAGCGCTCAATAAATACGATTGATGATGATGATGATGATGATGTTGGGTAGGGACTGTCTCTATATGTTGCCAACTTGTACTTCCCAAGCGCTTAGTACAGTGCTCTGCACACAGTAAGTGCTCAATAAATATGATTGATTGATTGATTGATTATATAAGCAGCATGACATAGTGGAAAGGCCCGGGAGTCAGAGGATGTGGGTTCTAATCACAGCTCTGCCGCATGTCTGCTGTGCGTGACGTCTCTCCCCCGCTACACTGTAAGCTCCTTGAGGGCAGGGATCATGTCCACTAACTTTACTCCTGAATACTTAGTGCAGTGTTTTGCACACAGTAGATGGCTTGTTAAATATTACAGACAGAAGAATGAGAATTAGAATAAGAATAGGATATATACCTTGCATTTGAGAAGCACTTCTTTTTCCACAGTGCTTTCCCATCAGTTATCTCCTTTTATCCTCCCTGGGAGGTAGAGAAGCAGTGTGGTCTAGTGGATAGACCCTGGGCCTGGAAGTCAGAAGGATCTGGGTTCCAATCCCAGCTGTGCCACTTGTTGGCTGTGTGACCTTGGGCAAATCATTTCACATCTCTGTTCCCTTTGGAGTCAGAGGTCGTGGGTTCGAATCCCGGCTCTGCCACATGCCTGCTGTGTGACCTTGGGCAAGTCACTTCACTTTTCTGAGCCTCAGTGACCTCATCTGGAAAATGGGGATTAAGACTGTGAGCCCCACGTGGGACAACCTGATCACCTTGTATCCCCTCCAGCGCTTAGAACAGTGCCTTGCACATAGTAAGCGCTTAACAAATGCCACCATCATCATTATTATTATTATCTGTAAAATGGAGATTAAGGCTGTGAGCCTCATGTGGCACATGGACTATGTCCAACCTGATTATCTTGTATCTACCAGAGCGCTTAGTACAGTGCCTGGTACATAGTAAGAGCTAGCAAATACCACTAAAAAAGTTCAATAATAATAATGATGATAATAATTATGGTATTTGTTGAGCAATTAACTATATGCCAGGCACTGTACTAAAGCACTGGGGTGAATACAAGCTATAAGTATGTTGGATACAGTCCCTGTCCCTTATGTGGCTTACAGTCTTAATCCCCATTTTACAGATGAGGTCACTACTTTATTAATGATGTGTATACAGCTATAATTCTATTTATTCTGATGGTATTTACACCTGTCTACTTGTTTTGTTTTTTTGTCTGTCTCCCCCTTCTAGACTGTGAGCCCGCTGTTGGGTAGGGACCATCTCTATATGTTGCCAACTTGAACTTGTACTTCCCAAGCTCTTAGTACAATGCTCTGCACACAGTAAGCGCTCAATAAATACGATTGAATGAATGAATGAGATGAGGTAGCTGATGCACAGGGAAGTGACTTGCCCAAGGCCACACAGCAGACAAGTGACAGAGTCAGGATTAGAACTCATATCCTTCTGACTCCCAGGCCCGGGCTCTATCCACTGTGCCATGTTAACTCCATTTTATAGGAGAAGAAAGTGAGGCCCAGAGAGGTGTAGAAACTTGCCCATGGTAATCACCTTAGGTAACCCGTTCTGGTATTTTAGCACTCTGAACATCAAGAAATTCTTTTATCAACATGAAATCTTCCCTGCTTCTTTGGTTGGTACCCAGAACACTTGGAGAATAACTTGCTATCATGTTTGGATTATCAAAACAGTCTGGTAGCTTCACTTTTCCAGCCAAAATCATTTCAAAGCCTTTTCACTTTCACTCTTCGAGCTATTTTCCATCCCTGTAAATCATTTTAGCCATTCTTTTGAAATCCTCATCTTCTCCGCTAAACTTCCTCCTCCTCCTGCTAAATTTCCCATTGCAGTCAACAACACCATCATCCTCCCCATCCCAGAAATTCTCGACGTTGGAGTTATCTTTAACTCCTCCTCTCTCCCTTTCACTTCCCACATGCAGTCTGTCTCAAAATCCTACCATGTTACCTAGATCCACCCCTGGTCTTCTACCCTTTCAACCACTGGCCTAGTTCGCACTCTGGTCCCTTTCCGGCAGGGTTACTGCAACGGCCCTCCTCCTGACCGCCCAGCCTCCAGTCTCGACCCGCTTCCGTCTGCTGTCAATCTGCTGTCTGAGCAGCTTCCTACATGTGGTTTAGAACACATCGCTCCATTCCTCATAAATGGCTTCACTCCACATCAAACTGAAACCCGAGTCACTGGTTTCCAGACTCTCCATCAGCTCGCTCTCTTACCTATCCACTCTCTTCTCCCGCTACACCCTAGCTTACACTCTTCACTCATTACCAAGTTAACGGTCTCTCTCTTTAGTGTTTCCTGTCTCTGATCCATCGCTCCCCACCCTCCCCCTACCTGGAATGTTCTCCCTTTTCAAATTTGCCAGACCACCTCCCTCCCTCTTTTCAAAGCCCTCCTAAAAAGTCACCTCCTCCAGGAGGCATTCCCTAATTGATCCCCATACCCACGGTTATGTCATCCCATCTGTCTACCTTGGCACATGGATTTATTTGTTCATTTTTGGCATAATTTTGTTTTTTTTCAGTTGTGTCTCTGTTTTCACTCTTCTCACTGAAATGTACCCAATTTGTGTCTGCTTGACTCTTCACTTTTGACTGTAAGCTCCGCAAGAGCAGAGACCATGCCTTTCTCTTTAAACTGTGTGTTCTCACGCTCCTAGCAGAGGACTCTGCACACGGTAGGCTCAAAACATACTGCTGATGAGGGTGACAGTGGCATCATAAAGAATCCTTTCGTTGGACTGGCAACTAGCCTGCCACCTATTGCACTATTAAGAGATTTTTGAGTTTGAAATTCTCTTTTCAAGTAAGCACTCATCTTTCCCAGGGCAGGCTCGAACAACATGCTATTCTCCCTGTTCCTGGAAGAAAGATGTTTAATCACACAAATTATCTACTTGCTGGCCCACCCATGGACCAGGAACAGTTCTAGTCATGCAGAAGACAATGCTGACTGAATTCCCGGAAACTGATGGGAGAAAGGGATATCCTGACATGTAGGGTAAAACCAATAAGCTGAGAGAATCACCCCAAATCCTTGATGACTGTGTTCTAGAGACACACTGCCACAAGACCACATTCAATCAATCAATTGTATTTATCCAAGAGCCAATGAACAGCCAGGGAACACGTCTAACTCAAACCTGTGTACTCTTTCCCAGGGCTTAGTACAGTGCTTAACACACAATAAGCACTATATTATTACTACTATGAACTGTTTTTGGGGGATCAACAAGCTGACATGCCTGGAGATGGAAGAAATGCATTTCTCTTCCCTTCCCATAACAGGAGCCTCCAGTCACCAAGTCAAACTGCACATCACCTGCACGCCACCCCAGGAGGCAAAAATCAGATACAAGAGGCCAACATAGCACCACACTTCTGGTCTAAAAGGCAATTGTGGAGTCCAATTATTTGAAGCTAGGAGATTGGAATTTTCTACAGATGCCACCAAATTTGACTTCTTAGTTCAGTTCTCTCCAGGTACCCTACAGGAAGGAAGACAAGCAAAGAGTTCTTGGAATGCAATCAGTCCACACTCTTTGAAGCAGCGCTTACTGTATCACACTCCAAGAAAGGAGAGACGGGACAGGAGAATGTGCCACTACAGAACAGTTAAGCTATTGCAGTATGGGGGTGAGGAGACGAGTAGTAGAGGGAGGCTTCATACACAAGGAGGGGAGGAGAAACATCTCAGGCAGACCAGAGGAATGGGCCTCTTAGAGCACCTTTGTGAAGATTACAGCACCTCTGTGCAGAAACAAAGACAGCACTAGGAACAGAAGTGAGCAAATGCCACAGAGCTGCAAGAGACAATCTTTACATCTGAACAATGTGTTGGAACTGGGGTTCCCTGCATCTCTCTGATCAGCCACACCTGCCCACATGAATAACCCCTAAGGGCATCCATAGATAAATACTACCAATTTCACCACCCCTTAGAAGAGAGTACACCCACGACAATCATATGTGAAGCTGCCATTTTTTTATTTTTGCTAATTTATAATGCCATCCTTCCATACTCTGTCAAGTCTACCTTTCAACCTAAAAGGAGAACAATTATTTCATTCTCTAACAGCACAAAGGAGACCAAGCATGACTTCTCCTTTTGTTGAATTCCCTGCTGGCTGACTCCTAAATTGGCCTTCAAAGGAACTGAGGCGCTTCTTGGCTGATGCGGGCTTGCATACGTCAATAGTGAAGGAGACCTGTTCATCTTCCTTTCGGCTTCTGGGTGTGCAATGGAGACACACACCAGAAGATGTCTCCTTAAACCTGCCCTAGCTCGTCTCTGAAAATAAATGGGTTCAATTCGACACAGAGTGGGCTCACAGAGGGCAGGCATCTCTGAGTCCTGGGATCAATGGTGGTGGACTTGGGAATGAGCTCTTAGGAGTCTGTCTTCTCTACAAAAGGCTCTGGTCAGAGCAGCTTGCCCCCAACCATAATCCAAGGACTGTATCCCCTTAGCTGTCCCTCTTGGACCTGGACCAGCCCGAAACTCACCCCGGAGAGGAATGTCCCTCTTCCAGAAGTGGTTGGATCCGGCGGTCACACAAGTCATTTAACTGGGTAACTTCTTTGTGCCTCAGTTACCTCATCTGTAAAACAGGGATTAAGACCGTGAACCCCTTGTGGGACATGAAAGGTGTCCAACCTGATTACTTTGTTTCTACCCCAGGCTTAGAACAGTGCCTGGGACATAGTAAGTGCTTAACAAATACCACACAAGCACAGAAAAAAAAAGCTCTATCAAAGACAACGCCGATTAAAAAGAGGTAAAAGTAAATCACTAATAGATCTTTTTAAAGTACAGCAAGAAAGAATAATTAACCCCAAGGAAGGAAGGGGCCCTAGACAGTGAGGTGACACAGCCAGAAGTGGCAAAACCACGGCCCAGGAGCTATCTGTGGTTCTTTTCACCTGCCATATGACCCCCGGTGAAAATCTGGGTGATGTGTGCTTTATCATTTATTATTTACTGCAGGGGTGGGTCAAGAGGACCACTGCTCCAGCCACTTTGGTGTTGGCAGAGCTCTGGTGGGTCCAAGCTGAGAATGGGGGTCATCACCTGATCCAACTTGGCTCTTACCTCTGGATCCAGGCCCAGGAGTTTAGGTTAGTGATACTTGCTTTGGTTTCAGCAGCATGTAATTGTGCCTCTGGGCTGGAATGCTGGTTTTGGAATAACCAAGGATTCCAGACTCACAAATTTCTACCTCCAACTATAAATGTAACTTTTTCTGTCTCTTATTGCATATTGCACTTATGCCACTGCTTTTCTCCTTGTGATTTCTGAAAAAGCTAGATCCTTTTACGAAGTAACAGAATTGAAATTTCCACACCCCACAATGCTACCGGAGAAAACTGGGGGACATGGGGAAGTGAAGAATTGCAGGGCCCCAGCTGCCTCTGGGCAGAGCATGGAGGGTGTTCCACCCCATGAATGGACACCTGGATCCCCTAAACTTTGCAAATATGTAAGCAAAGGGACACTACTCCTAGAGAAAAGCAATGAATGGCTAGGATGCAAACCTAAGCATTACACAAGACCTGTCTCATCCTCTGACAGTGACCACACGATGCTTGGTGGAACAGTTCAATGCTTGTCTTGCCTAACGTCTACTACAGTCATTCAATCATTCAATTGTATTTACTGAGCACTTATTGTGTGCAGAGCACTACTCCATCATACCTTGCTTTTGTGCAGCAATTTCATTTTTTCCAAGGTGCTTTCACACCAATTATCTCATTTTATCCTCACAACACCCCCTTGTGTTAGTGAGAGACAATGTTATCTTCATTTTAGAAGGGAGAGAACTGAGTGAGGCCCAGAGAGGCAGAGTAACTTGCCCAAGGTCACACAGCAGGCCGGTGGTAGAGCTGGGGCTGGGACCCAGGTCTTCTGACTTCCAACTCTATGTTCTTCCCACCTGACTCTACTGCCAGTGTTTACAGACAGACCACTAAACATCCCTAACTTTCCCCATTAATCTACGCAAACCCTTCTTGAACCTACTGATCTTATCAGCTGCAAAATTTCCTGTGGTCTTGAGGAGCACATCTGCAATCCTCTCTCCAGATGGCAACTCTGCCCTTGAAGAAACACAGTAGATCTGGAAACCACCCTACTGCCCTGGGAGCCAAATTTCAGCCCGGTGGAAACTGCCGGGAGCTTTCGGCCGAGCACCTCGAAGTGCCCTCCCTGGGTATTCTATCACGTTCATGATGTCAATGTGAGATAAACACCAGTTGCCATGCAAGATGGCACCCAAACCAATCAGATACAGGCCAGAATAGTCAGTGCAAGGTTCTTCTTTAGTTGAGATCTTGCTCGTCAAACTGACTTTGCAAGAAATATATGCTGCATTACAGTTGAAAGAGCTGATGTGGAATTTAGCAAAGTGATAAATGTGTAGGTTGACAAGTGGGGAATGTGTCTAGAACACTAATTTGCTAAGGAGTGGATGGGGGAAAGGTTCACACAGACCCTCAAGAAATCACAATCCACCCTGAAGAACTGGCATCTTGAACTCTTGGGAAGAGATGGAGCTTCTGGGTCTCCTATGCAAACGTCCATCTCACTTAGTGTAGATTCCTAAAGCAGCCTCAGTAAACCTTACTCTGGGCAACTCCATGTCTGCAAACACGCAGCCTTAGCCCTTGGTGACTGTATTCCTTGGCACCTTCCATTTATTCTTATTTAGCAACTCTTTAACCAGCTGTCAAAGGTATTAGATCTAATCACTGTCACTTTCCTTTAAAGAAGAGCCACCACCACAAGGTGATATTTTTTCTCTCCTCCTTTTTGGTGGTGGGAAAAGAGCCAATTAAGCTTCATCATAGGGAGACACAATGGGACTGAGCCATTCCGCTAGACAAAACATAAACCGGCACCTGTCTCCATTAAATGTTTTCCCACTATATCGCTGGAGAAAGGAAATGGAATGGGGTCACGCCAACCCCCCAACCAGGGCCACACCAGTACCCCGGGGCTCCGAGATCCACTCTTTGAACCCAGATTGCCTGCATCCTCCCCTTATCTCTTCCCTCCTGCTCCTGTCTGTTCAGCAAAGGGAGAGGAGGTGGGGAGGGGACAGAAAACAAGGGCTAGGGAGAGAGTGTGCTACGATTTCCACGGTGATGGACAGATAATGGCTCATTCTGGGAAGAATGAGAAAATGGGCTGAATTAGTAAAGATTTCACAATGCAGCGCCCGGGTATCAAGTTGAGCCAAACTCAATCCAACACAGCAATTTCCCAGCTCCCACCTGTTCTGCTTGTGCTCAAAGCTCCAATTATATAGGCTGAATGCTTCTCATAAGACCTCGGCGTCTCTCCCGCTCCTTCTCGCTCTGCCTCTCTTGCCACTAGGGTGTTTTTCCTGGTGGTGGCCTTTTTGCTGTCGTTTCCCCCTTCCCACCCACATCTCCATCCACCCCCCCTTTTCTTGGGCTGACTCCCTCTATAGCTTCCTTTATTAAAAATGTTAATGCCAACATACTCTCCCTGGGATGCTGACAAATGAAGAAAAGAGAGAGGGGAAGGGAAGGGACATGGGAGGAGAGCTGGCTTTTTGGAAGCCAGATTTGAAAGGAGGAGAAGCTTTAATCTCACTGTCCTTCAATCGCTTAAAGCTGAAGCAGCACTGTAGGGGATGTGGGGGGAGGAAGATACATTTCCACAAGAATTCAAACCCCCTAAGGAGGGAAAATGCTGTCCTTGTAACTTTATGGGGAGCTTGGGTAGGCTTGCCAGTGGGATACATTTGCTTTTTCAGAGGTTGCCTGGGAATTGGCACCATGGAAGACAGGAAGGGGAAGACCTAGGAGTAAGTAAGATATTGAAGAGCGATGAGCCAGTAGGAAAAAAGACAAGATGGAAGTCCCCTGAGGGCAGGGACCCAATCTCTTACCCCTATTATACCTTTCCTAGCATGTAGTACAATATTCTCTGCATACCATGGGTACTGAATTCCACTGATTGATTTGATTGATGGGTTGACTGAAGGAGGGAGCATGGTAGAGCCCTGCCTGGTCGGGGCTCCCCCAGCCTGGCCCAGTTTTCTACCACGCAGCGTCTGGTCCAACTCCCTCCCAGAACTGCCATCCAGAGCCACCTTAGGTTCCCAGGCTGAATGGTGAGCTAGTCTGTGCCCCAGGGGGCTTCTGAGAGCCCTTCCCTGCTGGACAGAACCCCAGCTGGGGTCCAAATGGGGATAGAGGTCTGGAAGACTCAGGGGGCCATCCAGATCTGGTAGACGGGGGTGGGGGTACTCAGCCTAACCCAACCAGGCATTTGGATTGAAGACCACTGACCTGAGCCCAATCAGGGAAGAACTCTAAGTTGTGAGAGAAAGAGCAGGGGTGGAAGAACCCAGAGGGGAGAGTATGAAGAAACAAAGTGGCAGTGGGGAAAGGGGAAATAAGGAAAGGCAACAGAGTGGGGAGAAAGAAAAGAGGGGAGCAGAGTGGACGGGGAGGGGAGGAATATAGGCTGGGAAAAGCAGATATTCAATATACAAGGTGATCAGGTTGTCTCATGTGGGGCTCACAGTCTTAATCCCCATTTTACAGATGAGGTAACTAAGGCTCAGAGAAGTTAAGTGGCTTGCCCAAGGTCACACAGCAGAAATATGGCAGAGCCTGGATTAGAACCCGTGACCTCTGACTCCCAAGCCTCTGCTCTTGCCACTGAGCCACACTACTTCTCAGTGCTTAGAACAGTGCTTTGCACACAGTAAGCGCTTAATAAATGCTGTCATTATTATAAGAGAAACAGCAT
This sequence comes from Tachyglossus aculeatus, assembly GCF_015852505.1. Lineage (NCBI taxonomy): Eukaryota > Metazoa > Chordata > Mammalia > Monotremata > Tachyglossidae > Tachyglossus > Tachyglossus aculeatus. The sequence continues at coordinate 9,402,512 of NC_052081.1, forward strand.
GGCTTAGTGGAAAGAGCATGGGCTTGGGAGTCAGAGGTCGTGGGTTCTAATTCCGGTTCTGCCACATGTCTGCTGTGTGATCTTGGGCAAGTCACTTAACTTCTCTGGGCCTCAGTTACCGCATCTGTAAATGGGGATAAAGACTGTGAGCCCCAAGTGGGACAACCTGATACCCTTGTATCTCCCCCAGAGCTTAGAACAGTGCTTGGCACATAGTAAGCACTTAAATACCAACATTATTATTACTACTATTAAAATCGCATCTCCTCGAAGAGGTCTTCCCTGACTAAGCCCTCATTTCCTCTCCTCCCACTCACATCTGTGTCACCCTTGGACTTGGACTTGCACTCTTTATTCATCCCTCCCTCAACCCCACAGCACTTATGTACATATGCATAATTTATTTATATTAATTTCTATCTCCCTGTCTAGACTGTAAGCTCGTTGTGGGCAGGGAACATGTCTACCAACTTTTTTGTATTGCATGTACTCTTCCAAGAGATTAGTAGAGTGCTCTGGGCACTGTAAGTACTCAATTAATATGATTGATTGATAGATTGATCAGGAAGGCTCCCAACCAAAGATCCTTCTGCTTACCAAGTTCCCCACCGTTCACACATCTCAATGGCACATGTTCGGTGGCTCTGACCACCCTCTTTTGTGAAGTGGGGATTAAATACCTTCCTAGATTATGCAAGGGTCAGTTTCTCATCTTGATTCTAGCCCAGTGCTTGTCACCTAGCAAGTGCTTAATAAATACAGTCATCATCACTGTTATTATTACCCCTTTCCATTCCTCAGCTCCAAGGTCACTCAATTCCAACCCTAACTGATAGTTCTTTAGGCTGAGGGTGGGCATATCTGTGCCTGAACATTGTGCCTTCCATCCTTTATGACAAACCCTAGAAAGACCAGCTGATTGGTCTTTCAGAGGTACGAACTGCTGGGAGGATTCTATCACTCGGCACGTTGACCGGTCCTGGAGAGATGAAAGCTGATGCCCAGTCCCAGGTCACTACTACAACCTCTCGGGTCAAGTGGATGAAGAGCGTCTATACCAGTGGCTCTCTGATTCACCCATTCCCTTTACCCTTCCCCCTCTTCCACTGCCCGCACCTCCTGGAACTGCTCTCCCCCCAAGTCCCACCTTCCACATTGTTGTCACGCTCACACTCAGCAAGTTTAATCTCCAAATTGTTTTTAAAGTGAAAGACTCAGGGAGAGGGCTGGAGATAGCATCCACATCAGTCTCCCTGGGCCCTGGTTCAAAGGAGTCGCAGGGCACGGAAAAGAGCAACAGCCTTAAAACGCACTCTCCTCTGCTCTGTCTGCAATCCTCTGGCTTGTAACAGCACAGCAGGGGTTGCTGGGAAATGGAGACTTTGATGATCTCCTCTCCCCGCTGTGAAGACTAATGACTTCAAAGAGGGCAACCCACCACGTTTGGGGCTTTTTGTGGAAAATCTGGCCGTGGTATAATTAGACAAAAGGACTGAAGTCTTGGCAAACATGTTCTACCTCCCCAGGTGGGAAGTTGATGATGGGAGGTGAGGGTCAAGGAGAAAAGAAAACAGAACAGTCAAAAGACAGAGTCCTAAATACTACTGCTCAGGTAACATGGTGAGGGAAAAAGTGGGAAGGACTGGATCAGGAATATGAAGAGGCTACGAAAACTGAGGCCTTTTCTTCCCATTTTTCAAATAATAATGACAATAATAGTATTTATTAAGCATTTACTATGTGCTATTTGTGCCTAGGCTGGGCCTAAACCCAGAAGGGCCAGGAGTTGTGGTGTTTAGGATTTAGCACACTCACTCTGCTGGGGATAAAAATCTCTAAGATGTTTGAAAGCTCTCTCTCCCTGGCCTGTCAAGCAGCAGGGTTGCAAAGGTCACATCTGGGATACCCACCGCTATTTCTCAAGTAGTAATAATAATGCTGATAATAATAACAATTATTATGGTACTTGTCTAGCCCTTACTATGTGTCAAGCACTGTTCTAAGTGCTGGGCTAGATACAAATTAGTCAGGTTGGACAAAGTCCCTGTCCCACACTGGGCTCACATTCTTCACCCCCGTTTTACAGATGAAATAACTGAGGCTCAGAGAAGTGAAGTGACTTGCCCAAAGTCACACAGCTGACAAGTGGTGGAATCAGGATTTGAACCCATTACCTCTGACTCCCAAGCCCATGCTCTTTCCACTGATCCATGCTGCTTCTCTAAGAAGAGTGCCCCACTCCCTTCTTGACCAGCTCAAAGGTCCACAGCAAGATTACTGGGCTTTCTTGAGACCAAGCCCCTTCACATCGGGGCCCAGCGGGAAGAACATAGACTTGGGAGTCATGAGAACTGGGTTCAAGTCCTGGCTCTACTACCAGCCTGCTTTGTGACTTTGGGTAAGTCACTTCACTTCTCTGTGGCTCTGTTTCTTCATCTGTAAAATGGGGAAGAAGTATCTGTTCTCTCTCCCTCTTGGACTGTTAACCCCCTGAAGGACCAAGGGACCGTGACTGGTCTGATCACCTTGTATCTACCCCAGGGCTCAGTACAGTGCTTGGCATATAGTAAGCACTTAACTTATACCACAGTTAGTATTGTTACTATTATTACTATTCACATAGTCTCCTCCCGCTTCTGTCAAAAGGTGGAGGTGGAGAGAGAGTATTTAGCCCAGCTCTCTGGAGAGGTGCTGATACCTCCAGGATGGAAAGAGAGAGGAATCAAAGAGGGCAGGAAAGGAAAGAAGAAAGGCTGAGGCAAGGTATAGAAGGTAACTGTTTCTCTCCAGGACGAGCCCAAGGCTTCCAGAGACTGGGAGCGAGCGAGAGGACAGCGCTAATGGCAGGATAATCACATTTGCAGGGGTAACAACAGTGACAAGGTCTGAGCTGGGAAAGCACGATCTGGGCAGAAGGGAGGGCGGAGGAGAAAGTGTCTGAGATAACGGACCAGCCAGCAGTCTGTCTGGCAGATCCCGTCTGAAGGGTTCTACCAGTGGGGAAAGGAGGCGAGGAGTGATGCAGCAGGGAGTGAGACAGCCAGCCAGGGAAGCTCAGCCTGGCTCGATGGAGCCGGGCAAGGAGAAACTATCGGCTGAAGGGCAGGATGTGTTTTTTGAGAAGTGGGCCCTTCCTGAGCACTTAGTACAGTGCTCTGCACACAGTAAGTGCTCAATAAATACGATTGAATGAATGAATGAGGGACCACCCGAGGCCAGTGGAGTGATCCAGCCTGAAGAAGCCTCTTCTCTGGGTTTCTGGCAGAGAGGAAAAGGGGCCACATAACTTTTTTTTAGTTACCATTTTACGGTACTTGTTAAGTGTTTCCTATGTGCCAGGCACTGTACTAAGCACTGGAGTAGGTACAAACTGATCAGGTGGGGCACAGTCCACAGTCCATGTTCCACATGTGACTCACAGTCTTAATCCCCATTTTACAGGTGAGGTAACTGAGGCACAGAGAAGTTAAGTGACTTGCTCATGGTCACACAGCAAACAAGTGGCAGAGTCGGGATTAGGACCCAGGTCCTCTGACTCCCAGTCCCTTGCTCTATCCATTTGGCCACACTGCTTCTATGGAGCCTTGCCCCAGTACTCTGCCCCCTGGCCCACCCAGGATAGCCCTACATTTTCTCTAACAGTTCAAGGGTTCAACTTGGCTCACGTCCCATCAGCCGAAGCCAGGGCAATCTAGACTCAAAGTGCTGGGACGCGAGGGAGGCCAGGACGCGGGGAGTCACATCTCAGCCTCCGGCTGCCTCATGAGAAGGAGGCAGTTGCCATGCTCAACATAAGGAACTAGCTTCTGTCTTTCCCCAGCACCCAGCAGAGAAGTCAAAGGATGGCACTGGCATCCAGCTTCAAAACCTTACTAAAAATGTTATCTCCTCCAAGAAGCCTTCCCAGACTAACTTCTCAGTTCCCCATCCAATTGCCCCTCTCTATGCAGCGCCTGTGCATTTGGGTCTATACCTCTATGCACTATGATACTCATTCCACCTACAGCACTTAAACTTATTTTCTGCTGCTTCCCTTTCTTCTCTGTAATTTAATAAAAATAATAATAAGAAGAATGGCATGTGTTAAGCATTATGTGCCAAGCACTGTTCTAAGCGCTGGGGCAGATACAAGGTAGTCAGGTTGTCCCACATCGGGCTTACAGTCTTAATCCCCATTTTACAGATGAGTGAACTGAGGCACAGAGAACTCATGTGACTTGCCCAAAGTCACACAGCTGATAAGTGGCAGAGCTGGGATTAGAACCCATGACCTCTGACTCCCAAGCCCGTTCTCTTTCCACTAAGCCACGCTGCTCCCCACTTATTATTAATTTATTTCAATACCTGTCTCTCTGCAAGACTGTAAGCTCCTCAAGAGCGGGGGTCATGTCTATCAACTCTATTGTACTCTCCCAAGCACTTTGTACAATGCTCTGCAGATAACATACTGTAAACTCCTTAAGGGTGGGGATCATGGCTACTAACTCATACTCTCTCAAGTTCCTAGTACAGCGCTCTGCACAGAGTAAGTACTCAAAAAGCACCACTGATTAATAGGCGGGCTGTCTAAATGGGGCAAATTAAGTGGAAGACGCACAACTTTTCACTTCATTTTGTTCAATCTAGATCTGTCCAAAGTGTCCTTGTCTGTGGACCCTGGAGAAGTTTGCTGCCTTGTTCTCCTTTACTGAGAATTTGCGAAGCAGGCATTTGAATATTATCTGCCATATGTCCTCATATGCACAAATTCAAACTAATTCTTGTATTCTCCATACTCGCCTAGAGGCCCTTAGGCAATAGGTGCATTTTTAATTTAACAACAGCCTAAAAGATGTTCATGACCCTTTTGATAGTCTCCAAAAGAAGCTGAATATATTAGGTGTTGCTTCCTGCAAATCTTTTCATGTAAAAAAAAAAAATCAATCCTTCTGCCACCCTCCGCCCCTCCAATTCTCCCCCTTCTTTAGTGAAGTCGATTCCTCTCCCCTGAAAGCTCTCAATTTCTCACATTTTGGGCGGGGGAAGAAACCTCCCTTTCAGAGCATGGGCCAGTCTTAGGAGCACGGAGAACAGATCAATGATCCGATCTGATGGATCCAGAGATATCGACAGCCCAATGGGATAATTTCACTTGAGCCAGCTGTGTTGACTGACAGCCTACTAGCCCTAGATTCAATGGCCACGCACCTCGTGCCGAGCAGACCTGGCCTCATTACAGCTGCAGAGAAAGGAACTCGAACCGCATGGCTTCATCGCCATAATGGCTTTTTGTGTGCGCCTTCCCATCCCCTAGTCCTCTATAGCATAGCAACGGTACAAACACTACAGTTTCCAGCCTCGGTGGCTCTGCCTTTGACATACCATTTTCTCCATTTGAAACTCATCCCTGCTTATTATTCCTTCTCCCCAGGTACATCTGCTTGCTTGGCTTTCCATCGAGTTGTTTCTCATCTAAACCTCTGGGGCCTGGACGCTCCTCTGGAAAGCTTTTGTTTGACACTCAACGGGCCCTTACCTCCAACAGCAGAATAGGCTGCTTGCCTCCTTGGCCAGGATGACTATATGTCTCACAGAAAACAGACCTCACCCTAACTTCTGCTGCTCCCCGGATTTATTCCTGCCTTCAGCTGGCAGTTCACGTAAAAAAAAAAATAAATCATTATTTTCAAGCCAATTTCAATCCATTTTGTGAGTAAGATTTTAGGGAAAGTAGTACGAACGCTTGGCTGAAATCAAGATACATTGCGTCTTCTGCTTTACCTTCATTTTGTCATTTCATGAGGGAAAAATCAGTGAGGTTTGTCTGGCACAATTTGTTTTTTACAAACTCAGACTGCTTATCGCTCCTGACTCCATTATCCTCTAGGTATTCACAGATTTTTTTTCTTCTCTTCGCATTTGTTCCATTATTTTATTAGTGTCCAAAATTAGACCTTATAGACAGTGATGATCAGCGAATCATGGAAATGAGAGATGGAAATGACAGATTAGGTCTACTTGTCTATTTCCTGGGGCTAATGTTCTCATCGGTCTGTACCAAGCTGCTGCTCTGGCCGGCCTTGTTGTAACTGGGCCCCCCGTTCTGGCCTCTCCCTTCCTCCCCGAGGTTCTCCTCTGCATGGCCAGAGCACAATAGAGGCTGGGCGATTATCCAGGGGAATCTGGGACAGTTATCCCAGGTTGAGTGAGGCTAAAACATCAAAGAATAGAAACTTGAAGCTACTCTCCAGAGAAACTAATTGGTAGAGATGACCAATCTGGAACAAAAGAGGTTGAAAAACCTCTTTTTTCCCCACAAGAGTAGATTGTGAAATCTGAATTATCTGGATAACTGCCCTAATTCTCTCCTTTGTTCTGCACATCGATTACTCAATAGTATTGATTGAGGTCAACTGTGTGCAGAGCACTGTACTGAGTGCTTGGAAGAGTAAGAGACATGATCCCTGCCCCTACAAGGAGCTTACAAAGCATACATGACATGGATCATTCAGACAAAAACAATCCACCTTTCTCTGCATTCTGTAAAGATGGCTTGTTAGAGTGCCCAATTTACCCATAAACTAAGCAAGGCTATGTCCCATGAGCTGTAGGCAGGCAGTTCTCCAGATCACAACTTCAGAACCCTTCCAAATCTATGGCCTAATCATCCTTTCTCACATGTTCTGCCACTCCTGCTTTGGGTTCTCAACCAATCCTCTTTCCAGAACATCTGTCCTCTTCAAAGTGCTTGAAATTATGGCTCACGTCCTTTTTTAGTCATCATCTAGACAATTCCTCAGAGTTAAGGTCTTAGAATACTTTGCTGTAAATCAAGCCCTTTAGTTCCTCAATCATTTCAACTTCTTTCCCAAATCTCCCCCATTTGTCTACATATTTACCAGACTGAGGCACCCAGGACTACATCCAGAATTCCAGATTTGGCCTCCCCAGGGCCCTACAGAGATGGGAGCGATCAGCTCTATCAGGACATGGCCTTCCCGGGAAATATGGCCTGAAATTACACTTGTTTCCCTGTCCCACCTTGTCAAACTGCAAGCACTTATCTAATTTGCAGGCCAATCAATCATGCCGAGACATCTTCTGACATGATTTGCTTTCTAGGTTTCTCCATTCCATTGATGGTGATTATTATTTAACATTTACTGATCTCCCACAATGCTCGAGGTGCAGTTCAAGCTCAGAAATAGAAATGGAAAGCTGGGAGCACCAGGAGACGAACAGACAGCTCCCTCCGAAAATGCCAACGGAACTTCATTTCACTCCATCCTTGCTGGAATGTGAAAACCAGAGACAGCGTAGGGGGTAATCCGAGTACCCACCAACTGGGCACTCCTGCCTTTGCCTGTCCCAATCGTCACCAGTGACAGCCCTACCAAAAACACATTTCTCCTCCCGTCAGTCTTGCAAAATCAATCAAGCTCTGGGAGAGTGTAGCTGAATTCTGTTCTGCCTTGCACCTCTCCAACCAAATTGCCAGTTAAGTTCTGCCCGCAGAATCCTTGCGGCTGGTGACGGTGTGAGAAGGAGAAAGTGGACAGCTTGATTTTCAGATTCCAGCTGGAATCTGCAGGTCTGCGAGTTAAAGACATAGTCTCTTGACTCGTAAGTGGAGAAAAAGTTGATACGGATGTCACCGAGATGGGATGAATATGGAAATACATGGTGTCATTTTGACTGAGTTGCTCTTTAGCATGTGACCACATTTTGGATCTATTCCTACCCAGGCCGGGGCTCAGGTCCCATTCCCTATTACTGCGGGTCTGGCTTGGAATTGGGCCAGCTCGCTGTCGCCTGACTTACCCCTGGTTGGTGCCCCACTCATTCCTGATGCAGAGGTGCTTGTGGACCGGATCCTTCATGTAACCCTCGTAGCAAAGGCAGTCACCTATGGAGCAGGTGGGAAGACCGAGAAACATCAATGAGCAAATGAGCTGATTGGCGAGAGTCACCAAGCATCTGCTCGAAATAGCCTCTACCGTAAGCTCCGTGTGGGTTGGGATCATGTCTGCCAACTCTTCTGCACTGTACTCTCTCAACCGGTTAGTACAAGGCTCTGCACACGGTAAGCTCCCCCCAAATTATTATACCATTAATAACTAAGACTTGAAGGGCCCAAGTTGTCCCCCATGACATTTTCACCGTCCGGAGGGACGCAGTATTCAGATTCCATAAATGGCACCCTTCCTACTCCAACCCCATCTAACTCATTTTTCATCAGTGTTTCTAGTAACGTCGTCTCCTCTCCCTGCAGCCTCAGTTCAAAGGTCTAGTTCAAATTATTCCTTGTTCTATTTAGGTCTCAATGGTCTGTTGTCTGATTGCTCCAATGCAAATCATCACCAAGCAGCTCAAAGGAGGACTGCGGCAGAGCCACAGTGCTACAGATGGAGACAAAGCACATTTCCCAAAGTGACTCTCTGCCCAAGGTGGAAACGGGGAAGCAGGAACCAAACCAAGTGTTACAGAAGTAGGAAAACCCTAGTAGCATGCAGGAATCAAGCCCCTCATTATTGAACCCTCCCAAGTGTTCAGTTCAGGGCTTAGCAAACACTCAAAATATACTGTTGTTGAACTGAGGAAAAGGATCTGAGGTAGGGAACTGTAAATCCAGGTGACTGCAAGATTGTTGTGGGCAAGAAAAATTTCTACCTACTCTGTTGTATTGTACTCTCCCAAGCATTTAGTACAATGCTCTGCGCATGATAAATACCATCGATCAACTGACTGAGGAGGCCTTTCCCAGGAGTCTTCCATCATCTGAAGCCTGATTCACCAGGATCGGTAGCAGTAGTCACCTAATAAAATAACTCCCTAAAGTCCCTGCTCCTCCTGGGTGAAAGATGGCTAGAGTCTTGATATGTGAAACATCAATTTAAGGATACAGTGATGGAGCAAAAGACTTTGGTAATGGGATTTTGCATAGCTTCATTCTGAAATGATTCTGCTCTTTGAATACAGACTGTCATTGTTATTAATTCTTTCATTACGGCACACAGAGCAAAGGAACAGACAAGCTCAGCAGAGCACCCACTGGGAAAAGGGAGGTCGAAGGAAAGAATGAATTAAAACAGTATTTATTGAGCATCAGCTATGTGTGGAGCATTGTACTAAGCACTGGGAGAGTACAGCATAGTACGTAGGAATAGACCCTGTCCTCAAGGAGCTTACAATTGACTGATTCTAGCAAAGAGAAAGAATCAATCAACAGAATTTATTGAATGCTCTGTGCAGGGCACTTTATTAAGGGTTTGGGAGAGTACAATGCAGTAGATTTGGTAGACACGATCCCTGACCTCAATGTGATTACAATCTAGTGATGGAGACAGACATCAGTCTCTCATTCCTGTCATTTCCCCTCCCTGAATTCTCCAGAAGGTCTGGGCCTGGTTGGCTCTAGTTTGGCTCAGAATTCCCCTTACTTCACAAGGAAAAAATGCCTAAAAGATCCAGACACTCAAGACAATCGTAACTCAAGCGCGCTGGAGTGCCCAGACTTTCTGGGGGGGACGATCGTTACTGAGAGAACCTCTGTTGGCAACCTTAGTTAGTCAAGTTAGGCACTTAGTGCGTGTCAAGCACTGTGCTAAGTGCTGGGGTGGGTGCAATTATACCACATTAGAGAGGGTCCCTGTTCAACATATGGTTTGCAATCTAGGCCTGCTCTGGACTAGCTGTGAGTCAGAACTTCAGGGGCAGGAAGTGATCTCCAGACATGACTTTGCTTCTAACCTAATCCAGAGAGGAGGATGCTCCCCTGAGTGGCTAATTGGGCACCCTAAGGCTCACTGAAACTACTCTCTGAAATCAAGTGAGGGCTGTAGGAAGGCAACAAAACCCATGATTTGAGGCAATCAGTAGGGCAACAAGGACAGCTTCTCTCTCCAAACTGGTATTTCCTCCTCTTTTGAAGGCCCGAAAATGCAGCGGTTCTTGGGACCCCAGAGGGATGGGGCTGGGGGTGCGGCTGAGCCTGTCCTTGCCTCTCAGATAAGCATCACTCCTGGGGCTTGAACCAATTTTTTTTTACTTCCGAACCAGCTTGCCTCACTGTTACTTTTAAAGAAGTTGGGAGTTGATGGGGGGTGGGGGGTGGGGGGGTGGGGGGATGTCACCATGGCAACAAATTGCTAAATCTTGACTTTCAGCAGGGTTCGTTCCTGCACCATCTCCAATCGTTAGCTGTGAATTTTAAAGACCCCACAAAGGTGTTGGATGCCCTCCTCGGCGATAAGAGTTACAGTTGCTGCATCTGCTGCAACAGATGGTGTTGAATGCAGGAAGCACTGATGCCGTGGCGAAGTACATGGGAATCCAAAGCAGAGATGTGTCCATGCCACCAAGAGCTGTCCAACACAGGTGGAGTTGACCCAGCCGGGGGCAGCTAGAGGCAGTGAGGCTGACATGGGGAACACTGGCAGAACATCTCACTGTGCATCAGCCGGGCCCCCCAGTTCCAGGGTATTTTGCTCCCAGGTCAGGGTTCTGTTCATCCCCCTACTCCAAAGAGGAGGACACTGAGGCACAGTGTGGCAAAGGCTGACCCGCAGAAAGAGTGGGCTAAGTAGACCAAGACAGAAATGGAATTAAAGCTTATACCTGGAGAGCTCTTTTTCAAAGTCCTCCTGTCAGGAAGGCACCATGGCCTAGGAAATACCGGGCATGGGCTTGGGAATCAGGAGACTTGGGTTCAAATCCCAGACCTGCCACTAGCCTGCTAGGGGATCTTGGGAAAGTCACTACCCCTCTCTGGGCCTCACCTGTAAAATGGGGATGAGACACTGGTCCTCCCTACTTCTCAGGCTGTAAGCCTCGTGTTGGTCAGAAACTGGATCATCTTGCTTGTCCCCAAGGACTTGACACATGGAAAACTCTTATGAAATATAATAACTAAAATTCACATATCTAGCCCAAACCTGCATAGCCAAGAGTCATCCTGGTTCGATGACCCAAGTGAAAGGAGTTGATAAGGAGAAGAAAGGATATTCCTAGAGGGTCAAAATGGCTGAGGAGAGAGCTTGAAAGGCCTCAGGAAGAGAGATCTTTGCTTGTCGCAGAGACCATGTCTGGCCAACAGCTGGCAAGTCACAGAGGCAAGGCAAGGCACAGTCGATTAGCAGCTGGTCCAGCCTTCTCAGCTACCCCTAGTGGAGCAGGAACCCTGGCAGTTGTAACTAAGTCCTTCTCCATTTCCCAAAGGAAAACACCCCATCAGAAACCTAAGAAGGATGGGCACGAGATGGGGTTGTGCCTCCTGCCTCTGAAATGTCTCTTCTCGGCCTTGCCAGGAGAAGCCACCAGAGTCACAAACTGCACCCCAGGCCATAAGCCCGTGCTTCTGAGCTCATGCGAACGCTGGCCAACCAGCCTGGGAGTGCTGGAAATGAACCTCATTGCAGCTGGGAAGGAAAATGGATATGAAATCAGCAGGGCTGGCAAATAGGGGGACAGGAGGGCAAATACCCTGTTTGAGCAGAGAAGTGGTCCTATTGTCCACTCCCAAGGACCACAATTCTATCCCTTGAGTGAACGGCAGCCATGTGGGGTGGGGTCAGAGCTACTGACCAGTCAATGACGAACAGCACCCAGTTCGTCAGCCATGTGGGGTGGGGTCAGAGCTACTGACCAGTCAATGATGAACAGCACCCAGTTGATAACCCAGTGGGTAATGCCACTCCCACCAAATCCCATGATAGTGCTTTCCTCCCCGTCCCAGCCCTAGGTACCCACTCCCCAGGGGAAACGGGAGTAATATCCCTCATGGCCGTTTGAGCTGGACTTCTCACCCTAGGTCTCTGACAAAACAGAAGAGTTTCCTCATCAAGGCTGAAAAGACCCAAAATGGCAGTTTTCTGACCTATTAGTATCCTTCCCTCCTCCCAGTTCTCACCCCTATTAAAGTCTCTGCTCCACCTCTGGCCATAGTGTCCTAAATGCAAAATTGGTTCTGGTGCCTTTGCTGCCCTTCCTCCCTGCAACCAGAGCATGTTTGAAGGAAGTCAGGAGGTGGAGAGATGGGGGGGCAGGGGGACTCAAGGAGTACGTAGTAATTCAAAATGTTCTAGGGCAGCCTGCATCAAGTTGACTTCTGGAAGTGGAAGGTGGGGCTCGGGGCAGAAATCCTGGCAGCTACCATTCACTTCCTTGCAACTAGGCCCAGGCTCATGGCAAAGGGCCAATGAATCCCCCGTGTCCACCTCTGCCACTGGCGGACAGGGTGCGGAACCAGGCCAGAGACTTCCCTGAGGCCTCTCACTTCCTTCTGCTGTGACACACAGCGAGCTTGGGCTGCTCCTGGGAAGGAGCAGAGATTCAGATTCTGGAGGCTGAAACTGCTCCTTTGAAGTGTGCTAACTGTTCCTTTCAGCCCTCTGGGCTACCACCTCCATGAGGCTGGGGAGGCACTGGGCCAGAGAGATGGCATTTTCAAGTAAACTGAAGGAGAGCAAAAAATCGCGCTGACTTGAGGCCAATTCCCACACTTGAAGCTATATAGAGAGAGGATCTGAGATGGGGTGTGGGAGGCGATAAAGCTTTTTTATTGTCATCAGTGTGGGATGACCACATTCCCCTTGTGTGGGGAATTAGGGAAAAGGGGCCTGCTGGATTAAGCACGAATCAAAAAATTCTCTCTAGCACCTCTCCAGATGCCTCCCTGCATAGTGGTGGTGCCTCTTTACTTGGCTGTTGGGACTTGGGCCCTATTTTTTGTTCTCCAGCCACGCTTTCCTGTTGGATGTGCATCTGTGGCCATAGAAACAGCGATGCCATTGGCAGGGGAAGAGCTAACCAAACACATTTGGAACAAGTGCTGGAAACTCAGCAACTGATGGGGGAAGCCAAAGAGTGGATGGGAAGGTTACATCGCTGTTGTTACACAGGGAAGACCTGGCAGCGTGCTGCGCTCTGCCAGCCTTCACTTCTTGCCATCCTATCAGATATGTCCTACCTTCTTCCTCTCTCGCCGGGCAATGACAGCCCCTAATACTGGCCACATCAACCCCAGCCAACGCTTGCAGTAGAGATTGGAGATTCTTTGAGAACCTTTTGTGGAACAGGGACCGTGTCTGATTGATATAGTGTACCTACCCCAGTGGTTATCACAATATCCTGCACACTGTAAGCACTGAAAAAAATATCACAGTTATAATTACTATTTGATGAAGGTGCTTTCTTTTCCTGTTGAGCAAACTTCATTGAGCTGCCTCTGGGGTCCAGCGCAATTCCCAGTCTGGCATTTGCCTGGTGTCATGGGAGAGTCTGGAAGCCAATTCTTAGGCGAATGAGGCATTTGTTCTTTGTGAGGACTCAGAGTTTCCACAATGGGCATATATCAAAGATGGAGACACATAAAGAGTCTGAACTGTAGTACTGAGTTTCTCACCCTAATTCCCTCCAGTAGCCCATGCATATTGAGCCTATGGAAATGAAAATGGTGCCCTGGGCTCGGCACCATCGGCAAAAGTGCATTTATTTATGGGGTGTTTTCTTCTCGATCTGCCATGGCATCACCATCTACTCCAGTTGGGCACACACTTTCCAGCCCAGTGGAACCAAACCCTAACTCCTCCCCAGCCAATCTCGATCTACTAATGCTCACATTTTACAGACTAGGCCACTATGGGCAACATTGGCAAAGTCAGCTGACCACCCTGTGATGGATGGGGTTGGAGGGTGGGATCTGGCATGAGCCCAAGGCATGCAGGGATTCAGGGTCTCAATCCATTTGCATCTCCAGGGCTTCACCAGGCTTGGGCGCTTGAGCCCATGATTGAAATCTAGCCTCAGCAGCTAGCTGCCCCCTGGCCACTCAGTTAGCCCGCTGCCACCTGGGGTATTTACCTGGTTGGCAGTGGAGAAGGTGCCTGGGACAAGCCTTGTTCTCTTCCCCTAGCTGCAACTGAGAGAGAGCCACCTCCAGGGTGAAGTCAGTTTTCCCAAAGGCTCAGGCACCTGATGACAACCTTCACCGTGCCTGGAGCCCAAAGGAAAAGAGGAAAGGTTGGGATTAATGACCCAAGACATGAATAGAGAAGGAGCTTAGCCTAGGGTAAAGGTCACAGGTCTGGGAGTCAGATGACCTGAGTTTTAATCCCAGTTTTGCCACTTGCCTGTTGTGCAACCTTGAGTAAGTCACTTAAATTCTTTGGGCCTTCATTTCCTTATCTGTACAATGGGGAGAACATTCCTGTTCTCTCTTTCCATTAGGTTGTTGAGCCCCCTGTGGGACGGAGATTGTCTCTAATCTGCTTATATTGTATCTACCCCAGCAGTTAGCACAGTGCACGGCACATAGTAAGCACTTCACAGATATGACAATTGGTACGCCTGCCTGAGCAGTGCCGATTCAGACCATTCCCTGCTGTTCCCACCTACCAGTTTCAGGGTCGCACTGGTGTTCGCAGGGGTCCAGCAGCCGCCGGGCACAGAGGTCCATGGCCCATGGCCCGCTGGAGTTCTGCTGAGAGAATAGCACCACCTGGGCTGGGTTCAGCCAGTCGCTGGCATCCAGTTGGCTGCCCTCCAGGAGGATGAAACGGCTTCCTGTGAGATGGGACAGACGGACGGACACACACATACACATATACATCAATGGGCCAGGACATCAGGAGTGGTGGTGAACAGACAGGGGTCCAGATTGCAGACTGCACCCTCATTCCTCTCTCAAAACAGGAACAAGGCCCATTTCCATCCCAAACTCTAAACCCAGCAGTGACCCACAAGATCACTTACTCTTTCCACGGCCTGGACTTGACGTGAGGGCACTGGCCTTGACAGGAGGGGTGGGAAGTGGGACCACAGGGGAGTGTGCCTACTGCTTGGCAGGGCTTGCCAAGAGGGCCCTTGCAACAGGCACCTTGGCCCTTAACCCAGGGAGGTCCCAGCTCCATGGACGAGAGACAGGAATGAGGGGGAGGAAGCTACTGCGCCAGTACTAACAGAGAAGTCATTCAACTCAAACTTCCCATCACCATTTTCCCCCATCCCAGCCACCCTCCTGCCTCTACTACTCCCTCTTCCCCCCAGCCTAAGAGCACATCCCTGCAGCATCTCCTCTGGCCCCCTGCCTGGACCAAATACAGGCCCCCCTGAAAATTAAAGGGAAAGGGAATAGAAAAGGGCAGCAGGTTTCAGTAAATTCCTCCCAGGCTGCCATCTAGTTATCTTTTCACATGCTCCCTGACTTCCCTCTAGTTCCCCACCCCACCTTAGACTTTAGACTCTTTCTCCTGGGGCTGAAGCAGCAGCAGCAAGAGTAGCATTAGTAGCCAACCTGATTTGAGCATTGTATTGCTTTGTGTTTCTGGTTTGGCCCCGTCAGATAAAGCTGGGTGGGGTCAGGGTAGGGAGGGGACGGGGAGGGGGCAGGGTGAGGGCTGGGAGGGAGCAAGGAGGGAACATGGGTGGGGCGGGAGGAGGTAGCTCACCCACCATCGGCAATCAGGTGCTCCGGGACGTGAAGGGTGATTTTGACCACGAGGGGACAGCTCATGTGCGAGGAGCAAACCAGGCCAATCACACAGCTGGTGACACTGATCAGAGTCAGAGTGGTCTTATTCACGGGACTGCGCGGGGAGCCCACTGCCAGCGAGACGAGAACAGAGCACAGAGTGGCCCTGGGCCCTTGGGAATCAGCCTGGACCCTAAGCATCTTCCCCTCCCACCGCCACCGACTTGTTTCGGGCTCACAGGGAAACCCCCGCACAGCAGAGCAGATGTCCTGGGGAACCCGTTTCCTCCTTCGCCGCCCACCTGATTGCTTGGCACAGACGGATGCTTTGTAAGAAGCTGCCACCATGGCTGGCTTCTGATAGCTCCCATAACCTGGCACAATGGCTCAAGGGGATGGCATTCATTCATTTCATTCATTCAGTCATATTTATTGAGCGCTTACTATGTGCGGAGCACTGTATTAAGTGCTTGGGAGAGTAAAATATAACAATAAAGAGACACATTCCCTGCCCACAATGAGCTTACAGTCTGGCGGGGGTTGGGGGGCAGGGAACAGACATTAATATAAAACAAATAAATTACAGAAAAGGGAAAACATTTGATGCTTCAGCTGTGACAGAAACTTTCAAGCTGCTGACAGCCCATATTCTCAAAGGCAGCACGGGAATCCCTGCTGAGCCCCAGGCTGGGAGGCTCCTCTGTCAAGTTGGAATCACTGTGGTCTCTCTAGTTCTTTGTTCCCTTACCTCTAGCCCTAGACCTCACCCCAATCCTCCACCCCCTCGTACCTCTACTTCGCCGCCTGCTCCGGGATGGGTCCGTGTAAAAGGTCAGCTGTGGGTCATTATCTGCCTCGGTTCCGGAATCCCCTTCAGGATTGAGAAATGCAGATCCAGCTGGAAGGGGAGAAAAAGAAGAGGTTCAACAATTCCCGGGATCGATGGGGAAAATGTAATTTCTGGCCAGGCTGCAGAGAAGGACAGGAGCATGGTCCTACTTAAATGGTGAGCCCCATGTGGGACAGGGACTGGGTCCAACCTGATTAGCTTGTATCTACCCCAGAGTCTAGTAGAGAGCCTTCACATAGTAAGCTTTACAAATAGGCTGACAGGACTAGGTGAGGCAGATTGTTAAGTCACCAAACCAGGATTTGTTTGAACAAAACCCACTGGAACTCCCCTCCCCTCCCTCTTGAAAGATTTCTGGTCTTTCAGATGTACAAAAGGAAGGGAGGATGAAGTTTCTCCACTTGCTGCCATCCATTCTGGGGCTTCCCAGGTCTGCTGGGGATCCTGGATAAAGGGTGTGAGGCATTATCTCCCTGCTTCCCCATGGGCCTAGGCCAAGCTGGGCCGGCAAAGAGCAGGTTGCCATTCGCCACTTCTATCTAGAGCTAGTGACTTGCCCAGAACCTGAAACTCTGAGAAGCATGGGGGAAATCTGGTAGCCCCAGTTTCTGGTGCTGAAATGAGACGGCGCAGGGGCCCCCTTGACCTCACTTTAGGCTCAGAAACAAGGAAGGAGAGGGAAACAACCCTAGGCTCTGGTGGGGTGAGGGTGAAAAAGAACTCACACATCCATCAGTATTAAAGGGTACAAAGGAATCTAGTGACTCTGAGGTGGGCTCAGTCCAGGAACAGTTTAGAGCCCTCCCAAAGAGTAGAGGCAGGGCTCAAGTGGCCCACTACTTCACTGCATCACCTGGTCCAATAGAATAATAATAATGATAATGATAATCAGCAGCTATTTGTTAAACACTTACTATGTGCCAAGTGCTGGGATATATAAAATACATTCAGATCCAAGACTGTCTCTGACCCACATGGGACTCAGTATAAAGGAGAAGGAGAACAAGTATTTTATCCTTATTTGACACATGAGAAAACTGAGGCACAGAGGAATTAGTTTTGCGTAAAGTTGTACAGGAGGGCAGTGGTGGAACCAGGATGAGATCCTAGGCCTCCTGATGCCCAGCCCTGTGCTCTTTCCACTAGGCCACACTGCTTGTGAGTACAGCACAAGAACTACCCCCAGTCTCCTCAGAGCCCAGGACTATAAGGGTGTGAGGAGCACTCGAGGTTCTGCACTGGATTCTGGGCTGGGACCCAAGAAAGCCTGCTTCCCCAGGCAGAAAAGGCGTGCAGTGTCCCTCCACGTCTCTCCTGGAGCTTCGGAATCTGGTGAGAGCTGAGGCTTTTACAAATCTCCTATGGGATTCTCAACTCCTGTTTTGACCTTTGGCCTGAGTGAGAAACTGTCAGCCCTTCACCCTCATCAGCGCCCGCTCCCAACACCCCTCCAGCAGGCCCCTCTCCATCCTCTCCCAGGCCCCCACCTCGGGCTTTGTTCGTGATCCGTTTACGCTGGCTGCTGGACGTGTGGGACAGCAGGGTTGCCTGCTGGTGATTGGAATCCACTGGACTGGTGGCAATAATGTTGTCCTTGTACTTGTTCATCAGGGACAGCTTGGCATTGTCACTCCCTGAGCACAGAGAAAGAAGGCAGAGATTTTCAGGGGAAAAGGCCAGGAGATGGGGAGGAAGGTCAACGGTGGGGGTGGGAGAGGTCTTTCATCTGTAGGAACTCTTTGGCCTGGTATTCTGATGGCCTGGTGAATGGGGGAGATGAAAAGTCCATCAATGGATACCTTATAAATAACAAAAAGGGAAGGGAAGCAGAACAGAAAACACCTTCACTCGGAAGAAGCGTGACATTTTATCTTCTAGATTGTAAGCTCGAAGGTCGGGATCATGTCTATCAACTCTATTGTATTCTCTCAAGTGGTTAGTACAGTAAATGCTAAAAAAAAAACCACTGATTGACCGATCAAATAACTGGTCAACCAGGCCCTGCCTCCAATTGGAAGACTTAGGAATTTTCCCCTTTCTCCTACCTACCCCATCCACAGTGAGTCTTAGATCTCAAAATCAACAATTTCAGGATCTTTTAGGTAGAAATAAAACATGTGTCTATGTCTCCCTGAATCACATACACCTTTATTCTCGCTTCTGGATTTCCTTCTCCTCGATGCATTCTGAAAAGCAAGTGTTTTGCCCAAAAAAATACAGAGATGGGTTTTACGTATGAAGGATCTCATGACCCACCAGGGAGGGGAAGAGGGTGATGTAAAGCTGGACTCCTGGCTCACTGATTTTGGGCACAGAGTTTCCAAGCATAAGAGGCCCATCCACCCACCTCCCCAACCCAGGATAGGCGCCGAGAAGCCACCTTCTGATGACCGCTCCCGCCCAAGGGAACCACCCATCATGTGCCCCCGTCACACCTGGGGTGAGGTCCATCGCGGCCTTGTCATTGCAGCCCTGCAGCGAGTCCAAGGTGCGGGTCACCTGGCTGGCGAAGTCCTCCCCGCCGTTCATGCACTCACGCTGCAGGTGGTGTCGCAGGTCGGTGATGTCGTACTCGTAGCCGTCCAGGATGGGGGTCTCGCGGATGCTCAGGGTGCCACTCGAGTTGTGGCCCTGCACGCGGGCGTTGCGCAGGCTCTCGCGCCCGTGCCCGCCGATCAACACCGACGGAATGTAGTGGATCTCATTGGCTGCCTCGGCGCTGGCGCTCTTCTGGGGCTGGGGCACCCGGCGCCGCTTGCACCACCGCCGGCGTGTGTAGAGGATCATCACCAGGCACAGGATGGAGAGAAGCAGAGCAATCATGCCTCCCTGGAGGGAAAGACCAGAGCAGATGGACGGTGGTGTGAGCTGGGGACACGCCAGTGACCCACCAACCCCATGGAACTAACCAACATATCTCCCATGCCGGGAAAGGGCAGCATCTGCTCTGATCAAAAACAATCCCAAAAATGGCAGGATGACAGCTGGGACCGAGATCCAGCCCAGAGGGCCCAGAGGCCTGGACCACCACCCGGGTGGGGTTGGACATGGCCACCAGGAGAGGAATGCTGTCATGTGTGTGCTGGAGAACCACGATGGCCACTCATTCACCTGGTATCCCAGTGAGTTGGAGTTTGGGGGTCGGGAGTCCCTTCAACAAATCAGCATACCCCCAGCAGCCATCACGCTCAATGGCTCTGTCCAGGGCAGAACGATCCCAAAGATGTCCTGGTTTGATCCTCCTGAACCATCCCATGGGTCCCCGAGTTGGTGTTGGACAAGGGTACGCTCTCCCTAAGTCCTGGATCACAGCCTTTTTATTTGTTTTTAATGGTAACTGTTAAGTGCTTACTATATGCCAAGTACTGTACTAAGTGCTGGGGTATGTAAAAGATGACTGAGTGGACACAGTCACTGTCCCCCATAAGGCTACCAGTCTTAATTCCCATTTTATAGATGATGTAACTGAGGTACAGAAATTAAGTGACTTGCCTAAGGTCACACAGAAGACAAGTGGCAGTGGCGGAATTAGAACCCAGGTCCTCTGACTCCCAAGCCCATGGTCTCCACTAGGTATGCTGCTTCTCAGAGTTCCTTGGGTGCAACTGGATCCTCTACACTGCAGCTCTAAGCAGCAGGGTGGGATGTTTGTTATGTTTGTTGTGTGTGTCATCTTCCAAAAGACAAACCCCAAAAGGATATCTTTGAAATCATCATCAATAGTATTTGAGTGCTTACTATGTGCAGAGCACTGTACTAAGCAAAGTGCTCGGGAGAGTACAATACAACTAAGGTGTTCATCTGATATGAAGCCCCCCGGCCAGCCCAACTGAGTGACACCTCTACTCACTGGAGCTTTTCGGGGTGCTGTTTCCCCGTTGGCTTCAACATTAACCCACCATTTGGAGATTGTCCATTTCACAATAAAGGCCTGAGAAAAACAGCTGAGGGCTCCATCTCAGAATCGGGTCAGCAAGAAGTTTCTTTCTGGGCTGCCGCCGCCTCCTCCTCTTCCTCCAGGGCCATCACTTCTAAAGCCATTGGTTAAAGAAGTGACACCACTCTTGGTTCTGTCAGAGGCAAGGATGTGGCAGTGCTGGGAGATTGAACAGCTGCCTCTGACATTAATACACAGCAGAGCTTGGAGGGGTGGCCTTGTAGGACTGACTATTCCAGCGGAGCAGGAGGTGTGAATAAATCTTACCTGGCGCAATCTGTATTCACTCCCTTTATTTCCATCAATATCATTCCAAACCTGTCCCATTAGACTGGGGTCTGCCCCAAGGTTTGGTTCTTGACCTTGTGTTTCAATCACTGCCAACGAGCCATACAGTCTAGAGATGAAAAAACCCTATCAATTCCCAGTGAGTACGCCCCGAGAGGCAATTCAAAATTATTCCCTCAGACGTTTTCAAAAGGGTTTTTTTCTAGTCTCATAGTAATTATGCCTTGAATTTATACAGCTCCACTCTTTGGAAAAGTTCAGAGCCCTTCACTGATATCTCTACCACATCCCTGCCAGCGAAGGACAAAGCAGAAACTCAGGATAACTTCCCTGTGCCTCATTTACCTCATCGGCAAAATGGGGATTAAGACTGGGAGAGGGACAGTGTCCAATCCAATTATTTTACATCTACCTCTCAGTGTTTAGGAGAGTGCCTGGCATATAGTGAGCATTTAACAAATACCATTAAAAAAAAAGGAAGCCATAAAGACACAAAAGCTCTTATCCAGACCTGAAGTGAGGGAGTCAGAGGACTTGTCAAGGACAGGCCCCAGGTCTAGATTTCAGGTCTCTGGGTTTCTAATCCAGCTCTTCCCACCAGATTAAATTCCCTCAAATTCTCCACCTTCCACACACACTCTACTATGCCTCACTACCTAACCACAGGTTTAGGCCTTAGGATTTGGGTTGGTCTGCCAGGTTATGGAAGCAGATTCCTGATGAAGGCTATGTCTCCATCTTGCCCTTAGTCCCATCAGAATGAGGAAGACACAACTCCAGTTGGAATGGAAGGGCTTCAAGCTCCCTAGAGATGAATTAACACTTAGGGATCCCATCCAGTCTTGTAAGTTTCCCTCTCCTTTGTTTAGACAACCGGACTATCTGCAGAGTAGACACAACTCTCCTCTCCTGGCCACTGAAATGACACCCGCTTGCCTGCTAATGTATCGACCAAGCTAACAGTACCCCTGCAACCACCCTGTTCAACCTTAGGTAGCCCAGAAGAAAGCACTACACTTGTGTGGATTACCTGGTGAGAATCTATGCTAGCCAGTAACTCTCTGTGCTAATTAGATCTGGCAGGAGGCAGAGAGATAACCGGGGAGTTAAGGAAACATTCATATGGAAGCTAAACTATAAATCTGACAACTTCCACTGGAGGTTGTCTTTGGAGTGGCCCTCTTGCAGCATCTTTACTGCTCGTATTGTGCAAGCTATAGGGATTGGTAGCGAGGGAAGGGCATTGGCTGGGACCAAGTCAGAAAAAACCCAATGATTCAGAGAGCTCACCCTGGTGCCATACAAGGTTTATTTCCCAAAAGGCCAATAACCATTGCTTCCTTCCCCAGGCCCCTATCATGGTCCGGTCTCCCATTTCTGCTTCAGGGCTTGCAAGGTACCATAGGAGACCTTCAGGCAGATTTCCCCCAAGTAAACCATATTAAAATCTCATCTCCTCCAAGAGGTCTTCCCCCAAATAAGCCCTCTGCTCCTTCTCTCCCTCAGCATCCTCCTTGCACTTGAATTTGTATCCTTTATTCACCCCCACTGGCAGCCCCAAACAGCACTTATGTTCATATCTGTAATTTATTTTAACGTCTGTCTCCCTGTCTAGACTGTAAATTCTTTATGGAAACATGTCTACCAATTCTGTTATATTGTACTCTCCCATGTGCTTAGTCCAGTGCTCTGCACACAGTAAGCACTCAATAAATAACACGGATTGACTGTCTGGGCCTGATCTGAGAACTAGCAGAGCCCCCCCAACAAAACCCCAACAGAAGTCTCCTCTGCTCGAGTGTCAAGAGCTTCCACCCAATAACAACAATATCTGTGGTATTTGTGAAGCACTTACTCTGTGCTAAACACTGGGATGGAGACAATCATGGTATTTTGAATGCCATGGTAGAGACAATACAATCACTCAAACTCAGTCCCTGTTCCAAAAAGGGTTCATGGTCTAAGCGGGAGGGAAACAGGAATTTAATTCCCATTTTACAGAGAAGTGAGGTGACTCACCCAAGATCACACAGCAGGCAAGTGGCAAAGGCAGCATTAGAACCCGGGCCTCTTGAATCCCAGTTTTGTGCTTTCCCCACTGAGCCATAGGGATTTCCATAAACCCTGCACCCGCAACTGTTTGAAGCGAGCAGACCAGAGGGCAGCTTAGCCAGTTCTCCTATAGGGAAATGCCCATCTGTGGTGACGCCTTTTCTCCATTAAAATAATTTGTTCTACCCTGAAATTATTTGTCCTCATTGTGCTGTTCCAAGTCCCCTAGCCTGGGAGCTCGCTAAGGAATCCCTTTGTGTTTGTTCTCTTCAAATAACAGGGCTCAAATTTGAGCTGTGGTTTGGCCAAGTCAATGTGTTTTGCTCCTTTAATCCCCCCCCACCTGCGTTGGGTTTTGTCGCTCCATTCTGAATTCTCTCCAGCATTTCAGTAACGAGGGCCCCTAACAGACTTTGGTGTGACTCTCCGGCCCTCCAGGTGGGAGGGGGATGCCCCTTACCCAGTGGGGAACCTGGGTTTCTGCGTGCCTGGGCCCAAACAGGGAGCCCTTCTTCAGACGGCAGAACAGTTTCATCTCGTTTGTTGACCAGGGTAACCCATCACTCTCTCGGAGAATCATTTTTTATTGATCCATCCTTGTCTTAATCCTTTGAGCAGGTGGTAGGCACTAGTAATACACCAGAAGCCCGCTACTCAAAAGGCAAAATCCAGTTAGTAGATCACGATGTTGACCTCCATCTTGAAGGCCTCTCCCAAAGGCTCCTGTGGCCAGATCTTCATCTTCTTTTTAAACTGAAGCTGCGGCTGTGTCTCTCACCTGTGTGCACAGTGGGCACACCCAACCCGGGCTTTTGGGAGTCGAGGAGGGAGCTACGAGTGCTCAATCTGGTTGCCCTGCTCTCCCAAGTGCTGCAAGCACACGGGATGCAGGGTCTGGAGTTTGAAGCAGCATGGCCCAGTGGATAGAGCACGGGCCTGGAATCAGTGGGACCTGGGTTCTAATCCCAGCTCCGCCACTTGTCTGCTGTGTAATCCTGAGCAAGTCATCTAACTTCTCTGTGCCTCAGTTACCTCACCTGTGAACTGGGGATTAAGACTGTGAGCCCTGTGTGGGGTAGGGACTGTGTCCGATCCGATTTTCTCATATCCACCCCAGTGCTTAGTATAGTGTCTGGCATGTAGCAAGCACCTAACAAATACCACAATTATTCTTATTTTATTATTGTTATTGTTGTTACTAAACATGCCAGCATGAATTTGTAGGACAGACGAGGAAAGAGCCCAGTCTTCCAGATTTCCCTTCCCCAGACAGCCAAGTGTCCCCAGATTCCAGTCTGACCCATGCTCCGCCTTCCTGCCTAGCCTCAGGCTTAGGAATCAGTTTCTGGTTTGCCAGGAGGCTCCCATGATAAATTCCTGGAGCTGACAGCGACAACGACATGCCAGTGCTAGGTAAGGGATTGTGGAGTTTTCCAGAACACTGGGCAAAGAAAACAGAAGACGTTCTCTCAAGGACCCATCGTCAGGAGTACGAAGCCAAGCATATATGCTAACCTTATCCTTCAAAGCACAGTTCCATCCCATGAATATCAACGGTCCTTCAAATGCAAGAGTAATTCTCAGGCAGCCTGGATATTCCTCAAGGCAGTCTGTGTATTTAAGTCTACTCATATCCCCAAGTGAATTCAGGGCTGAGGAAAGGTGACGAATTGATAGGTCCAAAGATGCACATCTTCTACTGACCCTCAAAGACGAGGGCCGCAAGGATCACTATTAGGAGGCTCAGCACCAATCTCCCTAACAACCCAGCCCTCAGGCCTCAAGTCTGGCCCACGGGCAAGTCAGCCTCAGCCACTCCCACCACCCCCAACGCAGTTGCTGGTATTCTAGTAAAAAAAAAAAAGGCCCATGGAAGGGGATAAAACACAAACCAATTTGGTGACTTTGGCTTTCCAGACACCAGTCTAGACCCAAATCTATTTATCAGCATCTCTGCCTAGAGGAAGGGGGATGGATTCGATGACCTCACAAGACCCTTCCAACTCTAACTGGAGTCCCCGAGAAGTTGGTGGTGAAAGTTTTTGATCCTCATCCAGCTAAGACACAGCCAACCTGATAAGCCCGTGATAGGGAGGAAATAATTTAAGCCTTGGATGTCTGGTATTACCAAAGAGACTGACCAAGAAATAGGATTGGACTAGCCCTGTAGAAACAACCAGAGTCCCACAAAAGGTCATGGGTCATTCAGGGGGGAGCCCATCATCCTCCGAAATGACTTTACCTCAAGGACCAAATGATAACAGCATGTCCCCAGGGGCTCCCTAGATTCGAGGGCCAGTATCCAGGTCTGGCAGCCAAGGAGACATCTTCAATTATCACTGGGGCGGCTTCGCCTTTTCATGTGGGCTGGTCCGTGGAAGAACTGTCTCCCACCAAAGGGACTGGCCAGTTAAACACTATAGGCATATTCAATAGCTTGTGCAATTTATAAATTATTAGGAACATTAACTTCCCTTGGGGGATTTCTGTAGTCTTTAATCGTGTGGAAACACTCTCCAGTTGCCACGGGCCACTGCGCTAATTAAGAGGCCTCAATGGGCGCGCTGGGGCTTCTGATGTGAATTGCACACACCCCTGGCAGGGACAGGCCCTTCCTGCCTCGTTAACCCCTCAGGGGGGAAGGGAGCCACAGCCTGCTGCCACAAAGAAAGCAGTGTGGACCCAAATGATCAATCTCCAAAAATGCTGGTTGCTGGGGAGTCTGGAGGGTTGGTCGGTGAAGGAGGCTCCTCCTTAGCATTCCAATCCCTCCAACCACGTCTCTGGCCAGTTGTGCCCTGCCCCCAGAGCCAAGACTCCAGTCCCCGTTGCTAATTTTATGTCCCTTAGCCCTTTTCTGGGTCTTATCACCCTCATCTTCATTAATCTGGACTGCTCGGTGAGACTCTGGGTGTTTTAACTAATGAGAGTTTGAAGGAAGCTGCATGCGTGCCAAAGGGAGTTGGCCAGCAGCTCTGTACACCCCTAAAGAACAAGCCCTGGGGTCCAGTGGAAAGAGCAGAGGACTGAAGTCGGAAGACCCGGGCTCCATTCCCAGCCCTGTCACTGGAACATCACTAAACTGGTCTGGGCCTCAGTTCTCTCACCTGTGAAATGGGGATAATTGTACCACTCTTAACTCACAGGGTGTTCATGAGGGCCAAAGGTGATAACTGATGGAAAAGTGCACTGGAAACCAGAAGCCCTTTGTAAATACAAGGCGCTATCTATCATCCCCCATAGAGGGCTAGCTGGGCAGGATGTTCACTGGCTGAACTGAAGGCGCAAAGATCAACTGGGTCAGGGGCCTGGTCTGTTGGGGTGGAAGTAGCCTACTCAGGGCTGGCCTTGCAGGACCTTAGTTCACAGGCAGGAAAGCAGACACTGCCAAATGTTAGCTACAGTCTCTAGGAGCAGAAGGACAGTGACAGGAGACAGAACCCAAGCAGAGGGACAAGAAATGAAGGCCAGACTGTCTTCCGAGGATGCTAAATCAGGCTGGACTGTAGTTGGAGTGACAGTATTTCCTGAGCACCAACTGTGTGCAATTCACAGTGCTAAGCGCTGAGGAAGGTGCGGTACAAGCACAAGCCACATGGCTTGTCCTTAAGGAGCTTATAATCACCAGGAGAGACAGGCTTAACAATAAATTCCATATTTGTGACTGAGTGTCCACTTGGGAGAGGCTGAGTCCAGTTCTTGTGTAGTAGGGAGAGATGAAGAGGGAGACAGAGAAGAGGGGAGGGTCCCAAAGGAGGGGGTTTAAACAGAGCTCTTGACAGGTTCAAAAGTAGCCCAAATCTCTGAAGCAGTGGCCCGTGGATTGAGCTACAAGAACCCAAGTCCCCTCCATGCCCTGTGCTGGCCCTTTAAAACCTTACAAGCCAAGAATGGAGCAGAGAAATAAATAGGCTCAGACAATGAGATAACTGTTCAATGCCTTTCCTTGGCAATGTTCCCTTCCTCCTCTCCTCTCTGTTTTTATGCAGTAGGTGATCTTGATGAAATAAAATAATAACAATAACCTGCTCCATTAGGACCAAACATTAAGGGAATTATTGAACAAGTAACAGATGAAGCAGCTGGCAAAGTGTACTCTAATGACCATTAGAGTTTAACCCTCTTTTTCTCTTATCATAATGGAGATGCTAAACCTTCCTTCCCCTGACCCCTTCAAACCCTAGTTGTGGCAAAGAGAAGAAGAGGTCAGCGTTGTCTAGGACAGGCCAGAGCCGAGGGGCAGGCTGATCGGGAATTCTGACCAACTGGGTTCTGAGATCTGGCAGTGAGATGAATAGTGTGGGGCCCTGGATGATGGGGGCTGAGGGAAAGAGGGCACCAAAGACCCTCTCACCTTCCCTTTGGCCATTTACAAGCCCTAAGTGCCGGGCCAGTGTGAGATGCAGAAGGGTTCTAAGAGTTCAAAGCATCCCTCTCCTTCCACCGACCACCCAATTCAGTTAATATGGAAGGCGGGAAGGGTCCTTCCTCTTTGAGAGTTGGTGAAGGGGTAGCAGGAGAAGGGACTGAAGGGACTGGGGTTTGAAAATCAGTAGAACCAGGACCTACAAATCCCACTGACAGCCCCAGAACTGGAAGTGCAGGCGCTGACGGGCCAAAATCTGTCGAATCCAGCACCCACTGGGCCCCATGATGCAGCTCAGGTACTTCCATCAATCAATGGTATTTACTGAGCGCTTACCATGCCCTCTGCTTGTTTTTTCCCTCTGGTACTCTGTCTTTCCTTAGCAGGGAGGATGGAGCAAAGGAGGGAAGTTTGCTTCCTTGGGGCCGGGGTCTTGTTGGAAGCCAGGGCTCTGGAGCCCCTCCCCAAGTCGGAGTGCCCACACCAGCCCCTGGAGCAAGTAGAGGGACTCTAACAAAACTGAGGGTGCTGGGAAGTGGATATCAGTGAGGATGCTGCTGGGGCCCCAGGGACCCAATCACTGAAGCAAGGCAGGAAGGGTGGGCTGCTCAGACTCCCATTTTACAGATGGGGAAGGAAAAATCCAGCAGGGGAGTGACAGGCCCAGGGCTGTAGAAAGGGAAACCACAGCCCCTCCTCCTCCTCCACCCAGGTCTTCATCCACCGATCTCCCCTCCCTCCCCAACCTGCCAACCTCAGGTTATTGGCCCCGAGGGAACAGGAGGCACACTTAAAAAGGAAATCCGGGTAAAAACGTTTCTCTATTCCAACCGAATTGAGCCTGAGAACATTTAGGCAGAAACAAAGGGCAAAAATGCCACGGGTTCCTCACACACAGGTAATTTCCTCCTCTCCAAACACCACAGTATTTTTCTTGCATGGTCCTTGTGCCTTCTGCATTTTGGGCTTGGAACAAGGTGACAATGGGACTTGAGAACACCTCTCTCAAGTTCGCACCCCAACTTTCCCCTGGGAGGGCGGCTCTCCCCAGGGTTTAAAAAGCCCTGAATACCCTTTAGATAAGAAATGTTCTTCTAGTCAACCAGGCCAACCTTGACCACCACATGGCCTAGGGAAAGACCATGGGACTGGGAGCCAGGAGACTGGGCTCAGATCCCAGCTTTGCCACTTGCTTGCTTTCTGGCCTGCGTTATATCACTTAACTTTTTGGTGCCACAGTTTTCACACCTGACAATCAGGGAGGAAATACCTATTCCCTTTCACCCACTTAGACTGCAAACCCCATGTGGGATAGGGGCTGTGTCTGACCAGACTGTATGGTGTCCACCCCCACGTTTAGCATGGTGTTTGGCCCATACTTACCCCTTACCAAAACCCCAATTATTATTATGGGTCTACAAGGACAGGTAATTCCACCACACTAAGAGGGACCACGGATGCCACAATGGAATGGAGGAAAGCATACCAGTAGCCCACACCCAGTGACCTGAATTTTCAAACAACCCACCTGGCTGGGAAGCGTTGCTGGAATGGGGTAAAAAGCCAGGTACCTCCTCCCCTCATAAGAACTCATTGGAGAAATTATCCACAAGGAAGTCACTTAACTTATCTGTGCCTCAATTACCTCAGTAAATGGAGATTAAGACTGTGAACCTCATGTGGGACTTAATTTGATTAGCTTGTATCTATCTCAGTGCTCAGTACAGTGCCAAGCACATAGAAAGCCCTTACATACCATTTAAGAAAGGGAATAAACCACTGCGACATTTGTGGGGTGCATTTTCTGCATACCTTGTATTTTCCTTAGCTTGTGAGGCCCTGAGACACAGGGCCACCACATCTAACACTTTCCTAGGTAAATCCCCTAGCACCTGAAGTAGGCATGTCACGAACACCTGGGATGATGTTGATGGGAAGAGCTGTGTTGAAAGGGTGAGAATATGGGTGTGAAGGAGAGTCTATGGGAAATTTCACATTCCTTCTCCCTGGGCAAGCACTTACATCATAATCATCACCATCATCATCACACAAGTAGCATTTTTAAAGCGCTTTCTATATGAAAAGCAGTGTGCTGAGTAATACGCGTGTATGAACTAATCTAATCAAACACAGTCCCTGTCCAACACCGAACTCGCAGTCTAATGGTTAAGGGATGGCCTGGAACAACTTTCTTCACGCTGGATCCGATCTGGGCTGATGCGGGCAGAAGCAGTGCAGGGACGACCATTTGCTCTGAGAGGGTGTTCCAGCTCCCCAGTTTCTGGGTGAAAATTCCATTCTCTGAGTGTCTGGAAAGCGCTTAGTACAGTGCTCAAACGCTTAGTACAGTGCTCTGCACATAGTAAGCGCTCAATAAATACGATTGATGATGGAAAGCGGCTATGTGGTTCGGCACAACAGGGAGGTAGCCCCCCTGGGCTTCTACGGGTGAGTGATCAGGCATCAAGTCTGGTGGGGATTCACTCACGCTCTCTTCCTCCCTTCAAAGCCCTACTGAGAGCTCACCTCCTCCAGGAGGCCTTCCCAGACTGAGCCCTCTCCTTCTTCTCCCCCTTCTCCATCCCCCCACCTTACCTCCTTCCCCTCCCCACAGCACCTGTATATATGTATATATGTTTGTTCGTATTTATTACTCTATTTTATTTGTACATATTTATTCTATTTATTTTATTTTGTTAATATGTTTTGTTTTGTTGTCTGTCTCCCCTTTCTAGACTATGAGCCCGCTGCTGCGTAGGGACCGTCTCTATATGCTGCCAACTTGTACTTCCCAAGCGCTTAGTACAGTGCTCTGCACAGAGTAAGTGCTCAATAAATACGATTTAATGAATGAATGAATATAGCCAGGGCCCCAGCTTGCACAACCTCGCAGGGCCAGAGTCTCTTTGACACACACTCTGCCCAACCATGCTGAAAAATGATCTGGCTCCCACCCAGCTGGACTGTGTGCACTAGTGGAATGGAGAGGCTCGATCCAGAAAGGCAGGTCTGCCGCTCGGCCACCCCCCGGTGAATGTCAGGGTGGTCCCGCCAAGGGGACTCTGGCCCATGAGAGGGGAGGGATGGAGAGTCTCTGCTGGAGGTGAAGGACTAATGGAGCGAGAGCCTCCTAAGCCTCTGAGCCTCAAGATGGTTGCTCATGCCTGAGAAGCAAAGACATTTCCTTCTGCAGGCCTGTTTCCAAATCTTTCATTCATTCATTCATTCAATTGTATTTACTGAGCGCTTACTGTGTGTA
This sequence comes from Tachyglossus aculeatus, assembly GCF_015852505.1. Taxonomy (NCBI): domain Eukaryota; kingdom Metazoa; phylum Chordata; class Mammalia; order Monotremata; family Tachyglossidae; genus Tachyglossus; species Tachyglossus aculeatus. The sequence continues at coordinate 9,432,712 of NC_052081.1, forward strand.
CAGCACTGTACTAAGAGCTTGGGAGAATACAATTCAGTATGAAAAAAGAGGCTCGCCTCCTCTTTATCTGAAGGATCTTCAGTGAGATTCAGTGAGACAGGTCTGCCCTCCAGGGAGGGAAGAGGTTTTGTGCCCCATACAGTATCGGTATAAATACTTTTCTCTATTAGGCTCCTTACTTGCATGGGAATGTGCTTTCAAGGATCTTCCCTCTATTCCTTATGATCAATACTGCAGCCTGAAAAAACCCCAAAGGGTAAATTAATCCAGGCAGAGGAAGAGGGGTTTGGAAAGGAGCAGACAAGGGTGCAGAGATGACCTTCCTCGAAGCCCGGCCTCTGTCTCCCTCTGACAGCCTCTCCCTCTCGAACCATCCTGCTGCCCTTCCATGGAACCAAAATCCCTTCAAAGTCATAGGCATCACTGCTTTCTGCTCTCTCCACTCCCTCTCTGGTTCCTTGGATACTCAGGGACCCGCACGTTCATCGCCTGAGTTATCAATCAATCAGTAGTATTTATTGAACATTTACTCTGTGCACAGCACCATTCTAAGCACTTGGGAGCATACAACTGCCTATTATGAGTTTACAGTCTGGAGGATCAGTGAGATCAGGATCTGGGTTCCGGGGGGCCTGGAGTCATCCACAATCCATTAATACATTGCAAGTTCCTCAAGGGCTTTGGACAGGCATACATATATGATGCATACATGAAACAGCTGTTACTGACACCTCAACAAGCCAGTGCATCATTACAAAATGCCAAAACAGATGAAGGAGTTATGGTCTCTCCTCCACCAGCTAAAATTTGGGGATTAAGGCATTTTGCATCAATTTTAAAGGAAGCGGATGAATTTATAAGTGTGATTGAAGGCCCTGATTGAGAGAGTAGCTCAAAGGTGTGAAGAGGGATTCAGAAGAGGCTGGCCTGTTACAAGGTAATTTATGAAGACAAGAAGGCGGCCACTGATCTAATTTGGAAAAATACTCCGACTGGGTGTGCCACAGCCAGCAGAGCCAAATTCCAATTTTGCAGCCTCCTGCAAAAGTTCATGATCCTACTATAACTCCTCATTTAGTTAATGCTGTCATGTTACACTTTAACAAAGATTAAACAATAGTTTAGTAATGCTTTATGTAAAAGCCTATAGCACACAGAGCAATTTGAAAATTTTCCAGAGGTTTTGGAACAGATCCTAGTTTATACCACATACGTCTATGGAAAAAGTGCACTCCACGATCCAGACATGGTATTACAGAACACAATTAATAACAACAATAATAATTATGGTATTTGTTAAGCGCTTATTATGTGCCAAACACTGCTCTAAGCGCTGAAGTAATCAGGTTGTCCTCTGTGGGTCTCACAATCTTAATTCCCATTCTACGGATGAGGTAATTGAGGCACAGAGAAGTTAAGTAGCTTTCCCAAGGTCACACAGTAGACAAGTGGCAGAGCCAGGATTAGAACCCATGCCCTCTGACTCCCAAGCCCATGCTCTTTCCTCTAAGCCACGCTACTTCTCTGCTGCTCTATCTTAAGCAATTCTGCTCTATCATGAGGTACGCCCACATGGTGCTCTGCACAAAGTCGACTTTCAGTACATATCACTGACTGACCAAGATGCCTCACCTGGAGAACAGGCATCATGCTCCTTCTCAAAGGTCTCACCCACAAGCCAATGCTCTTCCATGGGGACCGACGATCCTCTGTCTGTCCACCCAATTCCACCCTCATCAAATTTCCTCGTGGCGAACTGCCAAAACATCCATTTGTTAGCAAAGTGGCAAAAATGGACGCAAGAGGAAAATGTGGCAAACAGCCCACACAGAGTTTCATTAGTACCGAGGCTGAGTCAACTAGGGTTTGCTGGCAATCCCCAAATCCTCACCTGAACTTGCTTGTCACTGTCGTGTCACCTCTCTGGGGAAAAATAAAACGGCGAGAACAGAGGGTTCCAGGAGCCAAATGCAGTTCTCTCTTGCTGTCTGGGACACAGTCTCTGAGCTGTTACTATTCTGCTCATGCTGCAGAGGAAGTTCCAGGAACCCTCTCTTTGCTCTAACTGGGAGAGCGGCATCACCAGTATTTCTATGGCCTGCTGTGGGCTGGACACTTCTTAAGTGCTTGGGAACATAAAATAAAAGTAGAAGACATCATCTCTGCCCTCAAGGACCTTACAGTCTAATGGGGAAGGCAAGCAGACAAACTGTAAACACCTGATGGGATGAGGCGGAAAGCATAAGCAAAAGAAAACACAACCCCAAATAAATGCAATAATGAACTGATATACCTTCAGTGATGAAGTGGGAAGTAGGAAGAAAGACTGAAGGGAATGACAAGATCAGGAAGGGGAAGGTGAGGCTGGGGGTGAGGCAGGGACTGCATCCTGGAGGAGGTGAATTTTCAGGAAGGTGAGAAGGAAAGTGGTGTGGAGACTGGAGGGAGGAGGTTGTCCTGTGCAGAGGGAAGGAGGTTGTGGTGGGTCTGAAGTGAGAAACTCAAGAGTGAGGTGCGAGAAGGACCTTCATTTGGGAGAAGCAAGAGTGCACACTGGCGTGTACTGAGAGAAGAGTACATAAGAACAAAGAGATAGCTTCTGAGTCAATGATTCATCAATCAGTGGTATTTATTGAGCACTTTCTGTGTGCAGAGCACTATGCTAAGCACTTGATCAGAAATTTGTTTTATGTGGCCATAAATGGGCAGCCACTGGAGGGTTTTTGAGGAGCACTTCTGGAAGATGATCCAGTTGCATAATATGGGAAAGACTTTAAGTGTGTGGGGGGGGGGTGTGGAGGTGGTAGGGGGACTGTAAGCAAGGAAGCTGATGCAATGGTCCTGCCAAGCATTCCTGTGAGTTTGGATGACAGTGGTATCAGTAAAGGTGGACAGGAAGGGGGAGACAGACATTAGTATAAATAAATTATGGATACGTACAGAAGGAACCATTATGAAGGAAACATCTGTTAGAATGAATGTAGGAAGTGAAAGGTAGCGAGGAGACAAAGATAACACCACAGCTCTGGCCTCCAGGACAGTAAGGAAGAAAAGTAGATTTGGGAGAGCATGATTAATAATAACAATAATAATAATAATACTTTTTTTTGTTAGACACTATGTGCTAAGCACTAGGGTAGATAAAAGATAATCAGGTCCCATGTAGGGCTCAAAGTCAAAATACGAGGGAAGCCACATGAGTAGTCTAGTAGTCCCTCTAGACTGTAAGCCCGCTGGGGGCAGGGATGGTCTCTATCATTTTATTGTACTTTCCAAGCGCTTAGGACAGTGCTTTGCACACAGTAGGTGCTCAATAAATATGACTGAATGAATTGAATGAATGGTCATAGAGGGAACAGCACCCCAGTGAGTTTGGAAATCACAATAACTGAGGCTCTCCAGCCTGCAGATTTCTGCCACAAGGGAAAACAAGAGCATGTGAAAAGAAGAGATTGAGAAATATTACATATACCTCATCAGGATGTACTGGCACCATACCTAGCTATATACAAATGTATAATATTAATAATGATAATAATAACAATGGTTCTTGTTAACCCCTACTATGTGTCAAGCACTGTTCTAAGCACTGGGGTAGATACAAGTTAATCAGGTTGGACACAGTTCCTGTCCCACATAGGGCTCACTTTCTTATCCCCATGTTACAAATGAGGTAACTGAAGCGCAAAGAAGTTAAATGACTTGCCCAAGGTCACACAGCAGATATGTGGCGGAACCCAGATTAGAACCCCGGTAATAATAATAATCATATTTATTGAGCGCTTACTGTGTGCAAAGCACTATACTAAGCGCTTGGGAGAGTACAATATAACATCAAATTCCTTGACCACAATGAGCTCTCTGATTCCCAGGCCAGTGCTCTGTCCATTAAACCACAAGGAGCTTAGTTTACATGGGCAGACAGACATTAGTATAAATAAATTACGGATACATTACATAAGTACTGTTTGGAGCCGAGACTACTTCTCCATGCTTATCATCATCATCATCAATCGTATTTATTGAGCGCTTACTGTGTGCAGAGCACTGTACTAAGCGCTTGGGAAGTACAAGTTGGCAATATATATGCACCTTACAGTACAGATCTGTAATTTATTTTAATGTCTGTCTCCCCATCTAGACCATAAGCTCCTTCTGGGCAGGGAATGTATCTATCAACCCTCATATTCCTTCTCCCTTCTTCATCGCTCTTGCATTTAAATTAGTACCCTTTACTCACCTCAATCTCAGCTCCAAACAGTACTTATGTACATATTCATAATTTATTTATAATAATGTCTGTCTGCCCATCCAAACTAAGCTCCTTGTAGGCAGGGAACTGGTCTATCAACTCTGCTATATTGTACTGGCACATAGTTAAGCACTTAACAAATACCATTATTATTATTATTACTCTCCCAAGCTCTTAGTACAGTGCTCTGCATAAAGTAAGTACTGAGCAAATATTACTGATTAACTGCATATATACAAATACACACAGACATCTAGCTGGATCAACCTGGCTAGAACACTGGAAAGAGGCAAAGAGGGAAAAGTGGAGGGTTTGCAGCCTAACTTTCATAACCTGCTGCTAGACTAGGAAAAAAAGAGATAGAAAGAGGCATTTTTCAAAATAGCTGTTTGTCCTTGCCAAACTACTATTTGGAGCCTCACTGCAGACAAACATTATTGAGTAATTCACCTCTTCTTTTGACACACCTTTTCTCAGCCTGTTTCCTAACCAGGTTCAGACCCAATAGGTGACATTTTCTGACCACATTTGGTGACTCTGGGCAAGTCAGTTAAGTCGGTTAGCTTCTCTGTGCCTCAGTTACCTCATCTGTGAAATGGAGACTAAAACACGGGCTGTGTCCAAACTGATTAACTTGTAGTTACCTCAGTGCTTGGTATACTGCTTGGCACATACTAAGTGCTTAACAAATACCATAATTATTATTATCTCTCTCTCACTCTCTCTCTCTCTCTCTCTCTCTCTCTCTCTCTCACACACACACACACACACACACACACACACACACGTCAGGTGTTGAATGGTGACTTCAGGATCCGATCCCTGTTACCAAGCCTGATGTATCCCTCAACCTCCAATTATGCCAACTAGAACTTTTGTGTTAACGGCTATTGACGCTGCCTCTTCAGGGGCCTTTGCTCTCTGAGGACTTTGCCTTTTCCCTGAGCCACCTCCTCCGGGGTTCACCCCAGCAGTTGCCATGATCCCACATTGTTGACTGCCTCCCAAAACTCCCAGCCTGAGACTCAGGAGAATTAAACTACGCACATTGTCCTGGCGGGTGACTGGAGGACATGGAAGGCCTCATCCCTCCTACCTCGACTCCTCCCACTGGCCTATCCCACCACTAACTGCAGCAAGAGCTCAGATGAGAACCTCTTTATGCCTGGTCCAGATCACTCAGAGCCATAAACTGCCCTGTTGGGTCTGTTCCACTGAACCAACCAGCCCTCTTTCAGGGACTCATTTGAGAGGAGCCCCAGGGACCTGCCTTGGATACTTTGACTAGAAATTGTCCCACTCCTCACAGAGGCAGGTCTCCTCATCCATTCTCAGCCTTCTAGCCTCTGGAGATGACACTACACAATTGGCACCTCAGCTGGAAGGGTTGACGGTGTTTCAGTCCAATCACCTCAAACCCTCTGTACCAACAACATATTGGCAAAGGCCTCATGACACAGTCTAGAATAGCACATAATCAGTTTCTCTCCATAAATTGAGCTCAGTGACAGGAGAGAAGCCTTGGTCGGACAATCCCAAAAGCCAACAGGAGGAAGAGGCTGCAGGAGATCTTTTTGTCTGTTGCCCTGCTGCCAGGCCGGACGGCCAGAACCCCCCCACCCCCACCATTCTTGCCCACTAACCAGGCAGACAGTTTCCAGAACACTTCTGACATGTGGAATATGGTCCCTCGCTTCATCAACCATCTGCGTAGATAACCCTGGGGAGATTCCACCACTGCCCTTCCTAATGAGCTTCAAGGCTTCTCAGCCCTAACCCTCTAGTTCTTTCTACTATCCAACTTAAATCCCTCCTGATTTAAAATGAGCCCATTCACTCTTGCTCTGCCAGCAGACACAGACCAGGGGCTCACAGATACTCAGTTGTGGGTCACGTTACCCCCACAGAAGTCATCTCCAGTTGCGGCCATTACAGAATGAGACAGAAGAACATAGGTCAGCACCTTCTCTGCCTCCACCCCACCCCATTAAAGACTGCAAGGGAAGGAAGGGGATGGCATGGAGAAGCAGTGTGGTCTAGTGGAAAGAGCACAGACCTGGGAGTTGGAAGACCTGGGTTCTAATTCCAGCTCCACTATTTATCTGCTCTGTGACCTTGGACAAGACACTTCACTTCTCTGTGCCTCTGTGTAAACTGAGGATTAAATCCTCCTTCCTTTGATTTAGACTGTGAGCCCTGGATGGGACAGAGACTGGGTCCAACCTCATTATCCCAGTGCCTAGAAGAGTGCCTGACACAGAGTAAGTGCTCAACAAATACCACAAAATAAAAGAAGGGTGTCTGACAGCACCAGATTTTGGGAAACCAGGGAGTCAGGTCTAGAGCCAGAAGCCCTGTTGGTTGGCCTTCAGCTATGGTCACAAGGGCAACCAGATGATCAAAGATACAAGGGAGTCAAAGGACCTGAATTCTAATCTTGGCTCCACCACTGGCCTGCTGGGTGACCTTGGGTAAGTCACTTAACTTCTCTGCACATTGGAGCCTCATGGATGCTCATGATTAATGGGTAATGCTGAGCTCTCCAAAATGGCTTAACACCAGGCTGACCAAGGCCACTGGATTTCAATGGCTTTGGCCCCCAAAAGGACCATGGGTAGATAGCCCTGGTCAGGAGGGAGGGCAGGATGTGAGGGTTAGGAAGATTCTAGTGATACAAAGCTCCCTCTGCCCAATGTCTTCCCTTTGCAAAAGACAACACATTTTCCAGTGATTTAGTGCCAGACTTGTGAGCCTTGTGTCTCTCTCTCACAGCACTCATCACAGACCTTGAGGGGATTCTAAGCAATCCCAGGCCATCATAAACCTGTCAAGAGAGGTTGTGGCAACAGGTGGGAGGAGGGAGAGAGATAAGCTTTTTTCAGAGCCCTCCAGTCCTGACAACACTAGGTTTAATGAGCCAATATTTAGTGGGGTGGGTAGGAGAGTTTAAACTGGCCATCCAGCCAGCACCTTCTGGAAAGTAAAGTTGAGGATGATCAAAGATTAAAGGGATGTGACCCACTGGGACAAATGGGGGCTGAGATCTGCTTCAGGCTCTACACCGGGGCAGCCTTGGGTGGAAAGCACTGCCCTTTGGCAGCCACCCAGGGAGACAGAACATGAGGGCTACTGAGAGCTCACCTCCTCCAGGAGGCCTTCCTAGACTGAGCCCCCACCTTCCTCTCCCCCTCCTCCCCCTTCCCATCCCCCCCACCTTACCTCCTTCCCCTCCCCACAGCACCTGTATATATGTATATATGTTTGTACATATTTATTACTCTATTATTTTATTTGTACATATTTATTCTATTTATTTTATTTTGTTAATATGTTTCGTTTTGTTGTCTGTCTCCCCCTTCTAGACTGTGAGCCCGTTGTTGGGTAGGGACGGTCTCTATATGTTCCCAACTTGTACTTCCCAAGCGCTTAGTACAGTGCTCTGCACACAGTAAGTGCTCAATAAATATGATTGAATGAATGAATGAAAACGAGGGAGCTGAGATGGGGAGAGGAGTGATGGGGAGGGCCAACGGCTGGCTGAAAACACTTCTCAGGTTCAACCTGGCAATTCTGGGCCCTAGAGATATCCGGGTGGTTGCCCAGCTCCACTAGGGGGATTCGCTACTGGTAATTTAGGGGACAATTCGGCCTGAAGTCCTGAAGGCAGGGAATTCCAGCAGTGAGATAGCATGCTTGCCTGAGCTCCTCGTGGTTGGTCCAGGAGCCCACTTGAATGACTGATGCTTCAGGGTCGGGGGAGGGGGACCTCACTCCGCAATGCCGGGGCCACCTAGGATCGGGGACTGCCCTGAGAAGCCTCCAGTGGCAGCCAAGTGGGAGTCAGGGCTGGAGCAGGACTGAGGGAAAATGCCCAAAAAAGGCCACCTGTCGTGCAGATGGATGCCCTGAGTCAGGGGTCCTGGGGCAGCCACGGAGGAGGGACCAGGGATCTGGGCTCCAAAATAGCTACTATTGTCTGCAGAGCAAAATCCCCCACTTCTGGTGGACACTTAAAACAATAGGCTTGTCCAACACAGATTCAGCCCCCAAACAGATATTTCCACCTCACAATTATCTCACACACTTGCCCCAAGCCAATAGGGCCAAAGAGATTTTCCGTCTGCTCCAAGACGGTGATGAATGAACGATGAATGACAACGAATGTAACAGCACTTCCGGGGCCCCAGAAGGCTTCTCTCATTCTCTGGTGCCCTCAAAATTTCCAAACCCCAAGCCACTGCCCAGGGCGGTGTCACAGATAACCAGAACACAAAGGGTGGCTTGCATGCTTTATCCATCTCACCCACATCACCCTACTAGCAGTGACCTTGAGTTACGGAGGAACACAATATATTTTGGTGCGTCATCTATTAGGATCCTTGGAAACTCACTTGGAATTGTTCAGGATGATAAAGATTACATAACGTGCCAAGGTTACTGAACATCCCGAATCTCATGCTGTCTATCCAAAGCTCTCCAAAGGGCTTCATACATTTCATATGATGTCAAATATTATTCTACCCATTTTCCCTGTGGAGAAACTGAGAGCCATTTTAACTGGAGAAGGATTTTTTGAAGCTAAGTACAAATATATAAATCACCTATCATTTTAACAACTTGTTTTCACCCATTCAACTGTTCAAAAAAGGTGCGTCCTTGAGCGGGGTAAATGTTTCAAACGTGAATTGTATTTTTGAGCTAAGCCTCTTCCACCACATTTTGAGTCAATCTTGAAGTAAAAATGCACCTTGCAGTAGAACCAGCCAAACTTTTCAGACCAAATCTAGTCCACCCCTGCCAACTCTGCCGATGGTTAGGAATATAGACTGCTCAGGTCTGAAAACTAAATAAGCTTTGGTGTTTAAATGAACGTGTAATCGGAGCCAGCCCAGTAATGAAAGGTAAGGTCCAGCTTCAACTTGCACAGTTATCTGCTCTTGCCCTGGAGTTCTGTCTCCCCAGTGTAGCAGATAGGAAAATTAGATTTGGTAAACGTGACAGTGGAAAGCTGGATACAGTACCTCAATTACCCCGCAGAATTAAGAGTTTTGTTGTCCACTATGCCATGCTCTTCAACGCTCCATCTCCCATGTTAAAACCCCCTACTCTCCAAGTTGTTATTTTAAGTTCAATAAATTAATGCAAAATATAACAACAAATAGAAAGATCTGCATTAAGGCAAAAGGGATGTAAACACAAAGGGCAGAAAATGCCAACAGGAAGGTTCTTAGAGAAACATTAATTCCTTTTGCCTATAATGGCAATTTTTTGGATTACTAGTTAAGCTTTTAAGCATACACTTGGTTGTTCAGAATCTAAAATAATAATAATGATAATAACAATAATGGTATTCGTTAAGTGCTTACTATGTGCCAAGCACTGGTCTAAGTGCTGTGTTAGATACAAGTTTATCAGATTGTCCCATGTGGGGCTCACAGTCTTAATCCCCATTTTACAAACAAGGGAACTGAGGCCCAGAGAAGTGAAGTGACTTACCCAAAGTCACACAGCTGACAAGTGGCGGAGCCGGCATTAGAACCCACAACCTCTGACTCCCAAGCTCATGCTCTTTCCACTAAGCCACACTGATTCTCCATATCTGAGTATGTGTGTGCTTCTGCCAAAACCTTAAGTCTTACTGTTTCTAAACTAGAGAATATTTCAATGTTTTCCAAATGAAAACTATATGAGGACTGCTTTATACATTTAAGGGTGATTTTTTCTATCTGCATATCCTGATGTTTTTTTCCTACTAGCAGTATTGGGAGGTAAGATTTTATTTCTGAGCTGGGTGGAAGGATTTCCAACTTTCATAACTGGAACCATGTCTACCAACTCTGTTATTTGTCCTCTCCCAAGCACTTAGTATGATGCTTTGCACACAGTAAGCACTAAATACCACAGATTGATTGCTTCCCCCTCTCCATCCCCCCATCTTACCTCCTTCCCTTCCCCACAGCACCTGTATATATGTATATATGGTTGTACATATTTATTACTCTATTTATTTATTTATTTATTTATTTTACTTGTACATTTCTATCCTATTTATTTTATTTTGTTGGTATGTTTGGTTCTGTTCTCTGTCTCCCCCTTTTAGACTGTGAGCCCACTGTTGGGTAGGGACTGTCTCTATGTGTTGCCAATTTGTACTTCCCAAGCGCTTAGTACAGTGCTCTGCACATAGTAAGCGCTCAATAAATATGATTGATTGATTGATTGATTGATTCTAGTTATTTCCTTGTATTTCCAAGCCTTGCATCCAAAATGACTGCCGCCTCACAGTTAGGACTGTCTTGTCTTCTTGTCTTATGTCATCGAATCGTTTCCGACCCAGGCAACAGCACAGACACATCCTCCCAGCTAGCCCAAGGTTTATCAGAAAAAGCACACCAAGCCTCTCAATTCTCAAAACAAAAACATAAAAAAGAGATTATGTGGGCTGGGAGATGGCTCAGTTGCTTCTTGCCAAAGTACACCAGCGATGAGGGGAGTTGGTGTCTGTGTACTGGAATCTTGTGTCTTTGCTCTTCTCAGGGAGGAGAAGGTGGGAGAATGGGGGCAGAGGACAAGCCGGGAGACATCACCCAAACAAGAAATCAACTCCTCTGACTAGATCTCCTGGGCTTACCGTGGGCTGTGTGGATCCTTCTGTTGCCCAAAGACTGGACCCAAAATTTAAAAGCAAACGCAGCCTAAGTAAAGGCTCCACTGAATATTCTTTTCTAAAGGAAAAATGAAGCCAGAAATGACCATGCAGGGAAATTTAAAGCTCCCTCTCCATCCTTTAGTTCTGCTGGCTTCTGCATTGTGGAAGTCATCGTAATTATCATCACAACAATAACTGCAGTATTTGTTAAGGGCATACTAAGTGACAAGTCCTGTGATAAGCATTGGGCTAGATAGAATTCAGCCATATCAGAGTCTCCTAGTCTAAGGGTGAGGGAGAACAGGTACGTCACCCCCAATTTACTGATGAAGAAACCAAGGCAAAGAGCAGTTCAGTGAGTTAACTAAAATAGCACAGCAGGTAGAACCTCAATTTCCTCATCCATAAAACGGGAATTAGAAACCTGTCTTTCTCCCAGCACCCCCTGGCCCTACCCAATGTGGGACAGGGACTGTGTCTGATCAGTGAATGGTATCTACCCCAATGCTTGGCACATAAAAGCCCTTAAATACCAAATTACTATTAGTATTTCAAGTGTACATAAAAACTGGTCTCTTTCTCTGATTCTTTCAATCTACCCACAGATTCAGGAAGTGTCCTGTGGCTGGCTCCCTCCACTTCTGACTCTCTGCTGTGCCCACATATTTCCTGCCTCTTGCACCTCTTGCCTCTGCTTGCTTTCCCTCAGGGAAGGCCAACGCTTCTTTTTTATTAGTTCCCAACCTTCCTTCATTTGGCAACAGAGCAATAGAGAGAGCAAGGGGAGGTAGCAAAGGCTAAATGTTGGGGAGCATCCCACTCCGATTCTGATTTCTGTGGGGGGATAAATTAACCGGGTTTTCCCTCGCCTCACCTTACCAGTTGTGCTGCCCTTTGCCCAGAAGTGGAGGGGATGAATACCCTCCCATGCTCTGTCTGCCCCGTGGCACAGTTCCCCAACACCTGACGCCAGCCCCTTCCTGGAATTTCTTGGTTTCAGTCCCCGGCGGATAGCAGGTCCTTCCACGTTGGAGACCGTCCCAAGTTCCCAGGTGTCCCAAGGGCTAGGGGACTGCATGGCCAGCGCGTCACCGTCCAGTGGCCGGGCTCTGGGTCAGCCCTCTCTTACCATGACAGAGATGTGCAGGATCCGTAGCTCTTCTTCGGCCGACTCGCTCTGGGGTTCTTCTGTCGGGTCTAGGCCGGGCAGGTTCGGGGACCCGTCCTGATGGTGGATGTGGAACAGCAGGGTGCCGTTCTCCAGCCACTGCTGCCTCCAGCGCACCAGGGGGATGTCCTCTGTGTTCCCAGAGATCTCTGTGAGGCAAAGACAAAGTCCACAAGTGACTAGGAGACAGGAACAAGCACGTCTGCCTCCAGCCGGCCTCGTCACCTCCGTTCACACCATCATCATCGTCAGATGCCAGGAGTGAGAGCAAACAATGGTATTTATTGAGCACTTACTTGAGCAGAGCATTGTACTAAGCGCTTGGGTGAGTACAATTCAGTTGGTAGACTTGATCCCTGTTATTAAGAAGCTTACAGTCTAACGGGGGGAAGACGGACATTAACCTAAATTTCAGATAGATGCAAACCAGCACTCTGAGGGCCAGCGGATGCTGGGGACTCCAAGGGGATCAGGACCCATGCCCCACCCCAGAACAGTAGCAGTGCTGTCCCCCTGGGGGCTCTCCACTGCACCTTCGGAGGGGAAGGCTCTCACTCACCCATGGAGAAAAAAACCCCAAGGTGAATCCAAGTCCACCCTCCTCCCAGGATCAGGGCCGTCCTTCGCACCCTGAGGTCAGCCAGTCCAGTTCTCCCCAGCATTAGGCATGAGGTTATCTTGCTCTTCACACTGAGAGGGCAAGTCAGCCAGTAACCACGTTTGGGTTTGCCATGTGTAACCACTACGAAGGAGCAGGGGTCGTGGCTGGACAGGATCCCGAGAGGATACAGTGCAAGTGAAGGAAGCCGATGGGTCGTTTTTTTTTTTCTTTTTATGGTTTTTGTTAGGTGTTTTCTATGTGCCAGGCACTGTTCATCATCATCATCATCAATCGTATTTATTGAGCGCTTACTATGTGCAGAGCACTGTACTAAGCACTTGGGAAGTACAAATTGGCAACATGTAGAGACAGTCCCTACCCAACAGTGGGCTCACTGTTCTAAGTGGAAGGGTAGATACAAGATAATCAGATTGGACACAGTCCCTGTCCCACATGAGGCTCACAATCTTAATCTCCATTTTACAGATGATTAACTGAGGCACAAAGAAGTAACTTGCCGAAGGTCACACAGTAGACAAGTGGCAGGGCACGGATTAGAACCCAAGTCCTTCTGACTCCCAGGCCTGTGCTCTAACCACTAGGCCATGTTGCTTCTCCATTTCTCCCTCATAAGCTTTTTCCCATAATTCCCGAGAGAGGTGTGTGCTGTGACAGAAAAAAAGTGATGGCTTTAAACCCTCACCTTTTTTCCCCCCTATTTTCATTTGGGAGGATAAGAAACAAGTTTCAATGACCAGGAAAAGGAGGGATTTGAAAATCCTAACCAGGATGGGGCAGTATGAACCCTACTCTTCCTACTCCTCCTCAGATCAGTTACTACCTACGCAACCAAGCACACCCTGGCTTTGGGAGTGGATTGAGTCAGACCTCATTCCGGCCCCTGGGGCCAGTAACCCAATGCTGTGAACACATGGTAAACAAAACACAGTCTTCTTGTTAAACAACATTCACAGAGAACATGGAAAATGATTTTGCCCATTGGGCCTGTTTTGGGTGGTTGCTTCAATGGCTTTGCTGTTAAGAGTTTGCATGTGTCCGATGAAAACCGAAGCACCAGCCAAAAGTGGGGAGAAGATGGCCAAAGCCCACGTGATCAGCACTGTTGAAGTCACATCACACCTGACCTGCCTCCACGGGAAATCTGGAATCAGCAAGACGGCCTGACTGATAGCCCGCATAGGCAGCACTTCGGACTTTTTCCACCCCTGCTGACCCTAAAGGTCTAAGCAAGTTGGTGATGGGGAATGTTGTGGGAGAGGTGGGAGGTGAGGGGTGGGCACACCTGCTGGTTAAGCATTTACTATGTGCCAAAAATTTGGGTGGATGTAATCGGATCAGACACCACGGTCCCTGTCCCATACAGGGCTCACAGTCTAAGGAAGAGGCAGATCAGGCGTTGAATCCCCATTTTACAGACAAGGAAACTGATAATAATAATGATGATGATGGCATTTATTAAGCACTTACTATGTGCCAAGCACTGTTCTAAGCACTGGGGAGGTTACAAGGTGATCAGGTTGTCCCTCAGGGGGCTCACAGTCTTAATCCCCATTTTACAGATGAGGTAACTGAGGCACAGAGAAGTTAAGTGACTTGCCTAAAGTCACACAGCTGATCCAGAGATGTTAGGTGACTTGTCCAAGGTCACACACCAGACATTTATTAAGTCCTTACTATCTAGCTAGATGGTGAGATAGATTCAAGGCTATAAGATCAGACACAATACCTGCCCCACACTGGGCTGAAGCCCATTTTACAGATGAAGAAACTGGGGACCAGAGAGGTTAGGTGACCTGCCCAAGGTCACTCAGCAGGTCATCAGCAGAGCTGGGGCATGCAACTCCATGGTGGCTGGAGTTGGCTGGGCCGGTAACATCTAACATCCTAGCACAAAGGGGACCGTGAGGACTGGCCCGGGCTCGCCTATGACTCAGTTTGCACCATGGTGGCCTTAAGCATCTCTGGATGAGGGAAAAGACCACTGAATTGGCTCCCAATACTAGAGATGAGCCAACCAGCTGGGGAACAAGGTCAATCCTAGCCTTTTCCAATCATAAATCACAGGAAACTCAATTTACTATCCCCATAACGCCATGAACCTCTCACTACATCAAGGCCTGGGGCTAATCCCTCCTTAGAAAAGCAGTCCTGTCCTCCCCTCCCTGTCTTGCTGTTCCCTCTCCAGCAGTGGAAAGTGTCTCTCCATATCCTCCTTTCCACTGATGTAAATGCCTGAGAAGCAGAGATTCCTCATGTGCCCGTAAATGAAATAGTGAAATCCCTGGGCACAGGCTTTCCCACCTCTCCAGACCAGGCATCTGACTACATGCTCACTACGTTCACACCCTCCCCTTGCCCTGCACCAGCCCTCTTCATAATTCATTATTGATTTTTTTTAAATGGTATTTGTTAAGCCCTTCCTTGTGTCAGGCACTGTATTAGGTACAAGCTAATCAGGTTGGACACCGTCCATGTCCCCCATGGGACTCACAGTCTTAAGCCCCATTTTACAGATGCAGTAACTGAGGCACAGAGAAGTTAAATGACTTACCCAAGGTCACAGAGCAGACAAGTGACAGATCCAAGATTAGAACCCAGATAATTACTCTCCCCGCCTCCAAATGGCCTTCCCTGACTAAGCTCCCCTTTCCTCTTCTCCCACTTTCATCTGCACCTTCCTGACTTGCTCCCTTTAGTCATCCCCCCTCCTAGCCCCACAGCACTTATTACATAAGGTACATACCTGTAATTTATTTATTTATATTGTCTGTCTCCCCCTCTAGACTCTAAACTCATTGTGGCCAGGGAATGGATCTGTTTATTGTTACATTGTACTCTCCCAAGCTCTTTGTTCAGTGCTCTGCACACAGTAAGCACTCAATAAATACGACAATGAATGAATTAAAGTCCTTCTGACTCCTTTTTGCTCTATCCTTTAGGGCTTTCTGCTTCTGTTTCAAGTGAAAAAAAGGAAATTTAGGGAATAAAGATCAGGGTTTATTATTATTTATTATTTCAGTTGCATTGGCATGGGAAGGGTTTCTTCAGTAATATCATTCTGTTCCAGTGTCAGGCCACGACTGAATGGCTAAACAGATGCTCGATATCCCAGTTGCCTGTTGGCACAGACAGCAATGTTAGAACAGCCCGTTTTAATTCAGGGCACTGGACTCCAGCCTCCATCCCAAACCTTACAAAAACCAAGTGTTGGCTTGGAGATGAGCACAGTATAGTGGAGCAGGAGATGGCACTCACCCAAGAGATAAATTGAAACACTGATATATGCCAGCTACCCAAGGGAACACCAGGCTCCTTAGTGGTCAAAGAAAAATCAATAAATGGTATTTATTGAGTGTTTATTGCATGCAGAGCACTGTACTAAGTGCTTTGGAGAGTACAATTCAACAGAGTTAGCAGACATATTTCCTGCCCACAAGGAGCTTACAGTTTAGAGATTAGAACCTAGGTTCTCGACAGCCAGACTTGTACTCTTTCCATTTGGCCACACTGCTTAGCCATTGATGGGGAATGTCTCTTGTGGCTTACTGGAAAGAGCATGGGATGAGAGGACTCATAAAACCCCATTTCTCATCCCAGCTCTGCCCTGGCCTGCTGTGCAACCTCGAAAAGGTTATAAACCAATGTCTAGGTCTAATTCAAAAAGGCCAGACCATCCCAGTTACACACTTGAAATGCCCATCATTTCTGCTTAGTCACTGACAGTGGAAATACTGTACCCTTTAAGCACCTGATAATCACTCACCACCAGCCCCACAACACTTATGTACATATCTGTAATTTAATGCCTGTTTCCCCCTCTAGTCTGTAAGCTCCTTGTAGGCAGGATATATGTCTACCAACTCTATTGTACTGTACTCTCCTACGCAGTCAGTACAGTGCTTTGCACACAGAAAGTGCTTAATAAATATCATTGACTGATTCTCCAAAAAAAGGCACTAATTCTACTTAAACCAATCCCGTCATAATTAGGATGGATTTGCAAATTGACTTAAATCTGTTTTGGCAGTGAAAATGTTAACAATTTAAATGTAATTTCTAGACTGTGAGCCCACTGTTGGGTAGAGATTGTCTCTATATGTTGCCAACTTGTACTTCCTAAGCGCTTAGTACAGTGCTCTGCACACAGTAAGAACTCCATAAATACGACAATGAATGAATGAATGAATGTAATCTGAAGTGATTTTTTTTAGTTAACCCTAATTATAAAAATTGATCTGGAAGGGTGTAGAAATCAGGTTATGTTGTGTAAAAATCTAAAAATCAATTTGCTAATTATTCAGAATGTATACAACCCCTTATTCTTCCAAGAGGTTGAAAAAGCTGATTTTTTTTCTATTTCTATAAATGTTTTCAATTTCTAATTTATTATTTAATTTCCTGGATGTACCTCAGGCTTATCAACCCTGTTATAGTGAAAGGAACTGGCCTAAAATAACCCAAGAGGCCAGAGCAGATGTAAACTAGAAAGGATTTTTTAAAATAGTATCTGTTAAGCACTAAGGAAAATGAGTACAGAGACTTGAAGTGACTTGCCCAAGGTCACACGGAAGGCAAATGGGGGATCCAGGATTAGAACCCAGGTCCACCGGCTCCCAGACCCTTGCTTTATCCACTATGCCACCTGATTCCCCATTTCTGTCAGTCCAGCCCCCAACTGGACCATGACACTGAGTCTCAGGCCCAGAAAATGAAGAGGACTTGTTTGAACAAAATGAGAGCCCTCCGCAACTTATTTAGTAGCTTTGCTGCTGAGCACAACTCTGCCAGGAGTTTTCTGAAGTCTGTGTTTTTAAAGAAACGATTCTTGATTCTTCCCCAACACTCTGGGAGGCCAAAATCACCATCTCCATTTTGGAGGAAGGAAAACAGGCTCACGGCGTTCAGAGACTAAGATGGTGGAGCTGGCTAGGACAAAGAGCCATTAGATGGTTTACCATCTGGCTCCCAATTGTCTGGGGCCATTCTGGTCTGGCACAGAACCGGGAAAGGAGGACGGGATTTAAAAAACCCTCTGCTCTAGACAGCACTCACCAGTGCATGAAGACACTGCTCCCCTTCTAACACCTTAGAGAAACAGTGTGTTCTAGATCCCCTACAGAGGAGCCTGGCAAAGCAGGAAACAACTGGAAATCTAGAAAGGAACATTTTAAACATTTCAAAAAATTTGCAGATTTCCAGGACTGTATTTTCTTAATCATTATTTTCTTTTTCCCCCCTCAAGATACATGAAGTGTCTGCAAAGGTGCAGGCAGGCTTGGTTTCCATTTAATGTTCCTGATGTCAGAAGGAAATATGCCACAGGTCACAGTTCAGGAACAAACATCCTTTTGGATTCCCACCAGGTAGACACAAGGGCTCTGTCTCAACTGAAGGTCTGGAAAGATCGGAGCCATCATTCTGGATCTTTCTAGTTCCCTGCATTGAGGTTCTATTTCCAGAAAAGCCCAGGGAAACTCAGGAAATGCTTCCTTCTCCTGCCAGTCTGCTTGAGGCACCCAATTCAAACCTCTTATCATCCCTCTTTTCCTCCAATCAGATCGTGGTGGAAGTGGGTTCCAGCCTAGACAAAGGGGAATCCAAGGATCATCCTCAGATGAGCCCGCCGCAGGACAACCTGATCACCTTGTAACCTCCCCAGCACTTAGAACAGTGTTTTGCACATAGTAAGTGCTTAATAAATGTGATCATTATTATCTGTGACAAAACTTGCCTGAGCAAAAGTGCTTTTGGCTGGGGTTGTTACAGAGGAGATTAGTTCAGCTCCCTCAATCCAGCTCAAGATCCCCAAACACTCTAGGAGTAGATAAGGGCCCCATAGCAGAAGACATGCTGCCTCTACTTAGATACTAAGAGACAAGGGTGACAAGACCTTGAAGATAAAGAGGAGGAGCAAAGTAATCCAAAACAAAAAATATAGGGTGGGAAGACGGCAGAGGGGGAGGGTGACAAAGAAGCATTTTAATTAGCCTTAGTCATTGTGCCGTTGTTCTACTGCCACACACACTGGGAGTCTGGCAGAGCTGCCTCTCTTTGAGGTTAGCTCAGGACAGCCAAGGTTCTCCTCCATGTCGATCCCCCTTAGTAATTGTAGCATTTGTTAAATGCTTACTATGTGCCAATCACTGTACTAAGCACTGGAGTGGATACACAATAATAAGGTTGGACACAGTCCCTGTCCTACATGTGGCCCACAACCTAAGTTAGGAGGGAGAACTGGTAATAAATCTCCATTTTGCAGATAAGGGAATGGAGAAACAGAGAAGTTAAGTGACTTGCCCAAGGTCACACAGCAACAAGCTGACAGAGGAGGGATTAGAACCTAGGGCCTCTGACTCCCAGGCCTGTTCTCTTTTAATTAGGCCTCTCCCCCTTCTGGAGAGGTTTCAACTCCTTGAGACTGTACTGCGAAGGTACAGCTAGGGGAATTCAAGGGATAGATCTAAGCGCTACCCTACATACGCACACACACACACATACACACACATGCATGTGCACGCTCATTCCCCTGCATACCCACACACACCTCCCGCCCTCCAAGAACACTGCTTAACCAGGGAAGATTTTGTTTGACGCTGACCTGTTCGGCTGGCCCAACTCTATTAAAGGAGATTTGAACAGCATTCTCAGTCTCTTCCCAAAGTACTGAAAAGTCCAACTGCACTTCCCAACCCCATGCCAATTCCTTGCCTCTACCCTTCCCTCCTCCCCAACCTGGTGGCCAATGAGTGGACAGCTTTCAGAGATGAGGTGGGGACTGGCAGACAAGGATTCTGGAACTTTGCAATGCCGAGCACAGCTTCACAGCCCAAAACAAAAAAGATAATAAACGCACCCGACCCACCCATCGGAGTCTCTCAGGGCCTCTTGAATTACTCTTTCCTCTTTGAGCCTGTTGTCCTGTTTTCCCAAATACAAAGTTTGAAAGATATTGATGGCAGGCCCAGTCTCCCACATGACTTTCATTAAGGTCTTCCAAATGGCACCATTAACAGCAGCATTAACTCCCAACACCTTTGGGAGAAAATACCTCGGCTGAGTCAGGGGTTAATAACAGGAGAGGGCCACTAATTATCCTACAAAGCCTCACCCTGAATCAAAAATGACCCAAGTTCCTTAATGGCTACAGGAATATCAGCCTATTAAGACCCCTCCCCCACCCCCCAATTTGTTTCAAAGCATAATGACAGCACGGTGTTTGTATGCTGGCCATCTGTGAGGGAAGCTGAAGGAAGAAACAAATCAGAGGCAAAGGGGAAGGACAAAGAAAAAAGACGACATTTAAGAGGACCAGCCAATGAAAATGTTTACTTTTTACTGAATACACTCTGCCCTCTCTCCCAGTTACCTTACTAACAGAGCTTGGATTTAACTGGTGTTGGCAAAGATACCAGCAAACTGGCCCAATTAATTTTGTTGAGAAGGCCAAGGAGAAAAAAGGGAGATCACAGTGTAAAAATGGTCCATAAATTCCTCCTGCTGCCAGGACACACAATTGGGAGATTCCAAAAAAACTCCTAGGGGGAGGGCGAAGCAAAATAAGTCCACTGCTTCTTTGGTCATATCCACCTGACACCTAAAGGCACTGGGTTCTGCCCAGCAGTCAGTCAAATGCATTTACTAGGCATTTGTAGGGGGGCTAGAACTCTACTGGTAGCTGAGAGGAAGGGCAAAGGGAGTTCCTTCTTTAAGGAACTTCAGGTCTAAATGAGATACAGGAAATGTACAAAATCACCCAAAATGATACCCAGAAAACCCAAATGGGAGGAGCTGATCAGATACATTTCACAGAGGTATAAGCAGATGCGAGGGGGTTGCAGGAGCCATGTATGTCAATTCTTCAGTCCACTCTTCTTCCCTCAAAACTGGCAACCTAAGAGCCCTGGGATGGGGTAGGAGGAGGAAGAGAGTGGGGAAGACTTCAATCAGGAACAACCAGGAGCAGTGAGAAGCTTCTAAACCCCTTCCAAAAACACATCTGGGGTGATTTCTGATGCGACATAAACTCTTGAATAAGAATCTGATGGGCAAGGAGAAAAGAATTTCCCTCTCCTCCCCTCCTTCCTCTCCCCGTCACTCCCTCCACATGACATTGGCCACCCAAAGCCAAGACCCCAACACCCAAAATGCAAGGCCCTAGCAAGCAGCAAATTGGGCTGAGCTTGAGCTTTGCCCCTCAAGCTCTGTTTGTGTTGTGTTTTAATGTTTCATCACTCCTGCTGTGTCTCCCTCCAAACCCTTTTCCCCATTTAAACTTTTAGACTGTGAGCCCCATGAGGAAGTGTGGACTGTGTTTAATTCCCTCCCCACCACCATGTATTTTCTCCCAGTGCTTAGTACAGTGCTCTGCACACTACAAGTGCTATTACTACTACTACTCCCTCTTCACGTCCTCCACACCCTCTCTTGCTGCAGGCGCTAAGACGACAACTCAAGTTGGCAGACTGAGGGAGAAGAGAAAGTAAGGGGCCTGGATGATCCACAACCTGGATTATTGGTTTATGAAGTTAGGGTAGTCCCTGTAACCCACAGCCAAGCTCCCTGGCATTCTCGAGTTTGAAGCAATTCCACGCCCATCCTACCCCCACCCTCACTGTTCCCAGGAGGCACCGGGAACATCCCAAAACCCATCACGATGGGGCAGGAGCAGCCAGAAGCTTCAGACTCTGTTAAAGGGACTGCGTGGCATCAAAATGGCTTTAGATTTTATCTGGACTGGCTTCCCCATCCCTCCCACAGTACGTCTCTCCATATTTTCACACCTCTGCAACGAGCCCAGCCACACAATTCCCATTAAAGTTCTGTTTAAAAAAAAATCCCCAGATCACTTTGAAGAAGGCTACGTTATCTGAACTGCAGATATACCAGTGAGAGGATTTTTAAGTATACCTAATTCCCCTCTCCACCGCTCCCAGAGTGACCTTTGTAAATTGAGATAGCGGCACACATTTAACAAAATCTGACATCAAGTAAGATGTGTAATAATATTTAAACTCGGTGATACTAAAATATGTACTTTCGGGTCATTTCATACAATGTAATAGGAAGAAGTCATTTTCAAAACCTGGGGTTTCCTGAGTGGAATCTCGATCTGAGGCGAGGATGTGCCCAGGGAACAAGTTTTTGATGCCAGTGCACAGTCCATTGCTCAGGAAACTGACAGGGGTTGCATGCCTCAGCCCAGAACCCCCTCAAACATACCCTCTGCCTTTACTTAACTCGGAGAGGTTGGGTCTCGGCCCATCCGATAATCAAACCATCTCACTCACCTCCCCTGATGGCTCTGCCCTCTGGAAATGGACCAAATGGGAGCCGACAGTGACAAAACATTACTGGCAAAGGATTCAAATCGCTGGAGCACATCTGCCCTCACTCCCCACCCCTGTCCCCATCCCAACACCACAGATCTCTTTTGACTAGCTGTCAACTTTCTCAGAAATGTATGTTTCTCAGATCATCATCCGCATTCATCTCTTCCCAACTTCGAGTCCTCCACGGAAAGGTTCTTAATATCCCAGCTACTACTCCTACTTCATCCCAAGTCTCCCCTTCCTCACAGAAGCCAGAAATCCAGCGCTCT